>NC_065593.1:68344582-69584582 GCF_024542745.1 Macaca thibetana thibetana
TTGTTTCCAATATAATTTTGCTAGACTATAAAAATCATGTGTTTACTTCAAGACTGCTAAAGACTGCTAAAATTTATTGCCAAGTTAATAAAGCAGGCTAATCTAAACATGTTTTGAAGATTTAAAGAAGCTATTGATGTTCTAATGAAAACTAATCACATTCCCATATTCACTGTATATACAAGATTACCACATTTCCATCGATCGTTTTGCTTGAGAAAGATACTTTCATTGTTGAGAATAAAGAACCAAATCAAATAGCGAGATCTACAGGATGAACTGCAAAACTTTACAATATCTAAGTTTAAATACTTTTCTAGTTTTATTTGTCATTTGAAGACAAAACAGAACAAACAAACTAACAAATTATTACAACTTTGGTCTGTCTCAGGCTCATTTCTAATTGCTATCATGAGAAAAAAAAAGGAGGGTAAGAGAAGCATGACCAGCTTTAAAGTATTTTATCAGGTATTGTTAATTAGATTGTTTTATATTGCTCTTTTCAGTAAGCAAATAAATTTTGGGCATTAAATACCAGAAAGGATTAAACAGCATAATGTTTATTACATGAATGAGTTTGAGGGTTGGCTTTTCAGAAAGGTTGGGTTACTTTAAAGGGAAAATTTTTCTTTGTATGTAGCCCAACAATAACCAAGGAGACCAGGAGACCAAGAGACCTCTGACCGGGGTGCAAACTTCTTTTTGTTTTGTTTTGTTTTGAGATGGAGTCTCACTCTTGTCACCCAGGCTAGAGTGCAATGGAGCTATCTCAGCTCACTGCAACCTCCGCCTCCTGGGTTCCAGCAATTATCCTGCCTCAGCCTCCTGAGTAGCTGGGATTATAGGTGCCCGCCACTATGCCCAGCTAATTTTTTTTTTCTGTATTTTTAGTAGAGATGGAGTTTCACCATGTTGGCCAGGCTGGTCTCGAACTCCTGATCTCAAGTGAGTCACCTGCCTCGGCCTCCCAAAGTTCTAGGATTACAGGTGTGAGCCACCGTGCCTGGCCAGGGTGCAAACATCTTAAGAAAGGACCAGAAAAGCATGATTTTGTTGATAATTTCTACCTTGTAGCACATTATGACTTACATCCTACGAGCACCTATTCTGGTCACCATTTTCTCAGACTATGTCTAGGTCACCAGAAATAGAGCATAATGATACAGAAAGGGTGGCATTCATGACTCAGTATTTACAACAAGCCGTTTTCCCTGAGGCTGCTGCCAACCTCGTATGTGGATCTATTTTCCCAATAATTCTCCTTCCCTCAATGTATTGTTTGTGCTTGCTGGACTGGTTTGAAGTGTAAAGGTTAATATCCTGTATGTGTATGTAGAAAGACGTCCACACCACTACCTAGAGGTTGTTAATCATTACAATTGTTATTTTAACATTGAGACTATACTCTATCTCAGAAACTTGAACCTGCATGTGGGAAGCAGGCAACTACTGTTTCAGGACTGGACTATGCGACATTGTATTTCATGCAGTCAGGCCTGTTTCATGTCTGTGATGAAGCTATATGATCAGCTCTTTGAACTCGGCTGTGCAGTCAGTTTCTTCACACACCACATAGGTTTGTGTTACAAATCTTTAATAAATTGGTTACCTGAATTGATTAAGTTCACCTCTAGTCATAAGATGTGTGTATGTTGCCAGCAGAAACAATAGCTTGATCCTGTTTCCTCAATAATTAATGCCAAAAAGAATTTTAAAAAGCCTTGCTGTATTTCCAGCTAATCGGGGGGTTGGGGCAGGAGAATCGCTTGAACCTGGGAGGCTGGGGTTGCAGCGAGCCAAGATCGTGCCACTGCACTCCAGCCTGGGCGACACAGCAAGATTGTGTCTGGAAAAAAAAAAAAAGAGAAAAAAGAAAAAAAAATTGGTATTAATTTTGTTAGAGTTTTTCTTTTTTTATTTCAGTAATTTTCATCCAAAGAGGTACATGCGTATTTTCAGCAAAATGTTATCTCAAATCAATGTCTTATTCTTTTGATACCAAAAGTTATTTCAACATAAATACATTATTTCACTAAGTTTTACCAACTACCCTGGAGGCAGGGGTGTTGAAGTCGATTAGCAACTCTCAGTGCTTGGTCAAATATTCTTTGCACATATGATATGTGCATATTCTTTTCAAAACTAATTTATTTGTTTTATTTTTAATTTTACTTTAAGTTCTAGGCTACATGCGCAGAACGTGCAGGTTTGTTACATAGGTATATATGTGCCATGGTGGTTTGCTGCATCTATCAACTCGTCATCTAGGTTTTAAGCCCAACATACATTAGGTATTTGTCCTAATGCTCTACCTCCCCTTGCCCCCCACCCTCCCAAAGACCCCAGTGTGTGATATTCCCCTTCCTGTGTCCATGTGTTCTCATTGTTCAACTCACACTTATAAGTGAGGACATGCAGTGTTGGATTTTCTGTTGCTGTATCAGTTTGCTGAGAATGATGGCTTATTTCCACTCCATTTCTGGGAGAAGAGGTATCTTCCCCCCTTCCTTCAGCCCCAATTCTTTAATCCCCTTTCATACTGACTGTTTCCTTGAACCTCATATACAGTCAAGCACCTAGTAGGAAATAATCAATGTTGAATTTTTATATTCTATTCCAAGGAGAGGAATGAATTAAATAAACTGACTAAATGAATAGAAGAAAGGGAGAGTTTGCTTGCTGGCAAAGGTGACATCTTGGTTAAATTATTTTCAGTAGAATTATTAGATGCTTTCCTTAGTAAAAATAGAATTGCATAACTAAAAAAAGCCATTGCCAATTTATAGATATAGATAAAATCTGGGCAAAGGATAATCGATCTTCCACTATAAAAATGTAAGCAGAAAATAATATCTGATATGACATCTCAAGCCCAGAGTACAGACCTATGTCGCCTTTCCCAATGCCTTTCATGTCTGGAGTCACTCAGAGCCAAGACAGCTTCTCTGAGATACCGACTTGCTGACACGTACCTGCAGACCACGCATTAGTAATGGAGGTGGTTAAAATATTTGTAACCGAAAAATTGAAAATTCATTATGTAATGCTAAAACAGTATTTCTGAATTTTCCTGAAAGTTTACCACTCATGGTAAGGAAAATTCTAGATGTATGAAAAAAGGAAAGTGCTGGAAGAGAAATTCACCCTGTATCAGTGTATGTGTGTGTTGGGGGGTGGGTGCGTGTGTTGTGCATTTGGGGTATGCTTCAACCACCTCCTTCTATGATACTTGTATCTCAAATTTAACCATAATTGGGCTTATTAACAAAATAATGTGGTAAAATTCTTGCATTTTTTTTCTTTTTAGTATTGTTTAAGAAAAAGGCACTCTCCGATACGTAATAGTAAGGAGTGTTTGATGAATTGTATTAAATGCCACTGAAGATTCAGAGTTTTCCAGTAGCGATGGGGTTTGTGGGCATTATACCTGTGGATAGGGCCTTCAGGGAGGCACCATGTAGTCTATGGAAAGAGTAATAATAAGCCATCAGTGCTCTTAGAATACATGATCCCCAAAGGGAAGCATGACATTATAATGGTATTACTGAGCTGTGATAGGAGAAAGAAGAATGGAGCAGCTACCCATTTGTTATTTATTTATTTATTTATTGAGATGAGTCTCACTGGAGTGAGTGAGTGCAGTGGTGCAGTCAGGCTGGAGTGCAATGGTGCGAGCTTGGCTCACTGCAACTTCTGCCTCCTGGGTTCAAGTGATTCTCCTGCCTCAGCCTCCAGAGTAGCTGGGATTACAGGGACATGCCACCACGCCCAACTAATTTTTGTATTTTTAGTAGAGAAGGGGTTTCACCGTGTTGTCCAGGATGGTCTCAATCTCTTGACCTTGTGATCTGCCCGCCTCAACTTCCCAAAGTGCTGGGATTACAGGCATGAGCCACCGCGCCCAGCCTGGAGCGGCTACTTTTTATTGGGATCACACAGTGTCACAAGTGTTTCAGGTGAGTGCTCAGACCACAGGAGAATTTTCTGTCTCCTGCTTGGGGCCAAGGATATGGTCTGGAAGCTGGATGTTATATACTGCTCTTTCAAATGCTAGCTCTTAAAGTGCAATGACTTATTTGTCATCTACTTTGCAATATGTATCATAAAACCTGTCTCAGAAGGAGAATTTTGATAAAGAGCGGACAAAAAGACTGGAGGTAATTGGGCATTAAAAACGGTGGCCAGCCCATTTTGTTCTGTAGCTTACAAAAATACACAAGAACAAACATGAACAGCAGACTCATATTAACCGCACTTCCCAAGTCCTTTATAGGATGGAGGTCTCAAGAGCACATTTTATCATTTACTTAAAAACAATATGAGTTTGGCAAAGCAAACTCAGATGTAAAATTTAAGAATGAGTTTTTCTGGAGCATAAAGTTACAATTTTTTTTTGCTGGTAAAAGGATAAAATAAATGTCTATTCCAGCTAATTATTCTCCAACTTGTGATTTTTGTTGTTGTGGTTTGGCGTGTAATAAATCCAACTCATTTTATTGTAATAGGCTATAAAACAGTCGCTATATAATAGTATAAATCCTGCAAAGATTTGAGCATCTGCACAATTTTTTTTTTGCAATGTTCACTTAAACTCAAAACTTCTGTAGGCAGTGACCAAAAAATAAATAAATTGGAAAAATGAAAACCATTCAGTTCAACGCCAGTTTTCCCTTAGGATTTAAGCAGTTTTTAATGTGTGGATTTCCAGGTGACAATGAAAAATATAAGGACTTTGGGAAATGGAATAACATATTCCTTAGGCTAGAAAATTATTACTAGGAAGACTGGAACAGTGAAATTAACTGCTAAACAGGTGATGGCATTATGACACCAATCCATCAGAATAACGTTTTGCCAAATTCTTTCCCGTGCCCTATTTGATCAGATCAGACTGGCAGGGCCCTGTAGAGTGAGCAAGCCCTCCCAGTGTGCCCAGGAAGACAGTTTTTCTGGAAGCAAAATGTCTTAGAAGAACACCTGTTTTTCCCACCCAGAGTCTCTGTTGACTAAGATATACAAAATGCACTCATCACTTTTAACATACTAGAATTCCTCTCCTATCTAGAACTAGTTATTTTGGTGTAATATAGTCCAGAAAGAGTTTCTTTGCCTTCCAGATATTCATACCTTGGTCCGAAAGACTCTCTACTCATCTTAGCTCAAGTTAATGTTTTAACCAGGATATTTGAAAGTACCCTTCATAAGTCACTTTCTGGCTTACGCTTAAGTGGAACAATGTTGTATGTTATCTGGCGATTCCAACTGACAAAGGGGCTTTTGATGCGATGGATGAAGTGGATAGTCTCACACCTTTCAAAGCCTCTCCTTGCTTTGATATAGCAGTACTCTTGGGAAGGGGCAGAGACTGGCAAATATAATCCCCAGGATAATCACTTTTATTTGAGGTGTAGCATACAATGTTCATTATGTAAGCATATTACATTTGCTTGAAACAAAACCTACTGTCAAGAACCTGGACAACCCCCAGCTCCATGCATCTCACCTGGAAGGGCACACTTGGGGAGGTTACGGAAAGCAAAGTGCAACGTGCGGTTCCTAAGTCAGCTCACTGTTGAGGTATCCGTGCAATCCGGGGTTACAACATGATCCACTGTGTACCAATTATGCCATTAGTATGCTTCATTTACTATATACACACATCAAAACCAGAGTTTTTCTCAAGGGCAAAACCCAAATCAGGCCGCCAAAGCCACAAATCACGTATGCCTTGCACTAAACACCCACAGAAAAGCAGGGCAGCATACATACATGTGCTTTGGGATATTTATTTATACTGCAAAAGCTAAAACAATGGTGTGGATTGAAAATAGAAGGAGACCAAGGCAGCAAACAAGATCCTACATAGTCATCATTTGGGAAGTACAATTGGACAGACACAATTAGAAACCAGACATGCAGTCTCACCCATTCACCTAGGAATAGTTAACAAAACTTGAAAGGAATTGGGATTATGTCCTCATGATGTTGGCTTTGAGTTGGAGGTCTTTTTTTCTGGACTATATTACTCTCTATCTATCTATCTATTATTATTATTATTTTTTGACAGAGTCTCCCTCTCACCCAGGCTAGAGTGCAGTGGCACGATTTTGGCTCACTGCAACCTTCATCGCTCAGGTCCAACCGATTCTCCTCCCTCAGCCTCCCGAGTAGCTGGGATTACATGCGTGTGCCATCACACCCAGCTAATTTTTCTATATTTTCAGGAGAGACATGGTTTCACCCTGTTGGCGGGGCTGGTCTTGAACTCCTGACCTCAAGTCATCCACCTGCCTCGGCCTTCCAAAGTGCTGGGATTACAGGTGTGATCCGCACCTGGCCTAACTCTCTTCTTTTTATCAGAGCACCAGTGCCTTTGAATACTCTGTCTTACAGTTTTACTAATAAGTCATCAAGTTCTTCAGTTGTGTCAGATTTTAAATGATTGAAATCATAAAGTTATGATGATATCCTGAGGTTATGTTCCTCACACAGATGAAAACCTGCAAGAAAAGGAAAGAGTTTGCTAAAGTGGAGTTTCAAGAGTCAGTTAGTAGGTGAGGCAAGATTTATTTGGTCATGGGGATCTCCAGCAGCTGAAAGCAAATTCCTGAGTCAATGCCTAACCTGTCAACTTCACATTCTGAGGGTAAAGGTGCTTCATTTGAGGAAGACATGTGGAAGTTCTTCAAAGAGTTTCCCTTTGTTAATTCAGATGTCCCTTGTTTTCTATTGAGTAAAGAAAGTGACAATGGGTGCGGAATACAGTTATTTTTAAGATAATTGACAGTGTCTCTAAGATAAATTTAGTTCTGTAAAAGGAAGATGGATTGTAAGAGGACACATGTAGGATATCGAGTCTCTTTTATGTTTCCAATCTTTATTGCCCTATTTGATCATGCTTTTATGAGTGGGTACTCTGGATTCAAATAACGTAATTGCCAAGATACAAAATATATTTGGCTTAAAACACTTTAAAATGGCGCAAACAGATTGATACTGGTGTTACTGAAATGTAAGAAGCTCTACAATTTCCCAGTTCTAAGTCATTGACTGACACAATTCAAATTGACTAAGTGAAATTTGTGTGTGTGTGTGTGTGTGTTTTCCTGCCAGCAACCACTCTGACTTGTGTCTCAAATCATTCCTTATGTGCATTACATATATATGTCTATAGTCAATAAATGACACCTAAATTATTAGAATAGTTAGTATCAGATATGACTAGATAGAATTATGTGATATGCCTCTTTGTAACAAAGCTGTGATTTATTAAAGATTATAGAGTATTGTAACACAAAACTGTGTGCCCTTCTTAAGAATAGCTGGTATTTATTGAGTGCTTACTATATATATGATAGGCATTGTTCTGAGTGCTTCATATGGATGGTCTCATTTCACCCTTAAAGCAACCACATGCCAGATGTGCAAATATTATCTCCTATTTTATAAATAAGAAAACTAAGGCTGGCCGGGCACGGTGGCTCAAGCCTGTAATTCCAGCACTTTGGGAGGCCGAGACGGGCGGATCACGAGGTCAGGAGATCGAGACCATCCTGGCTAACACGGTGAAACCTCATCTCTACTAAAAAATACACAAAAAACAACAACAACAACAAAAAAACTAGCCGGGCGAGGTGGCGGGTGCCTGTAGTCCCAGCTACTCGGGAGGCTGAGGCAGGAGAATGGCGTGAACCCGGGAGGCGGAATTTGCAGTGAGCCGAGATCGCCCCACTGCACTCCAGCCTGGGCGACAGAGCAAGACTCTGTCTCAAAAAAAAAGAAAGAAAGAAAAAAGAAAACTAAGGCTTAGAGAGGACATTTCCTCAATTTGGTGTTATATCAGTTTTAGTAAGTATAAATATTCAGTGAGAAACATCTGTCTTTCTAATTGATGTCTGAGTAAAAAAATTAAAGATGCAATTTTAATCTATATATAAAGTGGTAATATAAAAATTTAATTTATTTCAGCAGATTAGGACACTATTCAAATTTAAAAGTTATAGTTACTAAATAGGGATTCTTTTTTAGTAGGAAATGAGACAAAACACTGTTCTTGTAAATAAAAATATCAGATTTTTAAATTACTGTTCTAGTTAACCTAGAAATATAGTCAACTTTTAATAATCGAGGAATGGAGCTCAATTTAATGTTTATTGTCTAACTGGAAAATTGTGCAAACAGAAGAAGACGTACACATAGTAGGCACTTTATAAGTATCAGGTTATAAGGCTAATCGGCTGAAAATTGGGTCCAAATTATTTGCAATTACATTTTGAGCCACTTGGGTCTGGCTGTTACTTTGAACAGATTAACTTTCCAACAGTACACATGCCCCTGGTCTCTAGCTGAGAACATAAGAGGAAGAGGGTTATTGCACCCTCTAGGGGTAGCTTGTAGAAAAACCTACTGAAGTGCAACTACCCCAAACAAAAAAATAATGCTCATTCCTAGCCCAGCAGATAGGAAAGGAGGGAATGCATGAGCATTGAGAGAAGCCACAGAGTCCTCCTGCCTCTGATGTGTGCCTCCACTGGCTCGCACTTGGAACTGTTTCATCACATGTCTTACAGGGACTCTAACTCTATCAAATCCAAAATTAATTTATTATTTAAAGGAAAAGTTTATAGCACACTATTAATTTTTAACTGCATGCTGTTTCTCTAGCCTTTCCTTTCCAAAATAGCTGTTTATGGTGGCTGAATTTCTACCTTGGTTGGCAGGATTCATACAGTGACCTCCCTCGATCTGCTTCTGAATACTACGCAATGTCTGCAGCAGCTCCTCAAGTTAATATCACATGCTTCCCTATAGAGAGCTTGACTTACTGAGCATCAGGCTATCTTTTGAAGATAAACCAATTTTTAGGGAGAGAGAAAAGATAGGATAAACTGATGATTGCATCAACATCAATCAACAAAGAGTTATGAGTTGCTGAAAGTGAAGCATAGAGCCAAGTACTGAGAATAAAAACATGTATTTAGGCAAAAACCACAATTAGTTTTGCACCCACCTACTATAAGGGAGTTAATACTTACTGCACAGGGTATATGTCAGGCTGTACACTAAGGAAATTCTATTTACTGCCTTATGTAATTACTCATTATACCACCTAAGAGGTCGTTTTATTATTCCCATTTTTTAGAGGACATGAAAGCAATTCTGAAAAGACAAACATATTCAGAATCACAGTAAATAGTAGAGAAAACATCTTTTTCTCTACTATTTTTCATCTATTTCTCTACTACAAAATCGTTGGTCTTTCTAACTCTTTTTCTTATGCTCTCACTAACTACCATAACCTCTGTCTTCCAAGAAGGTATAACATAATTTGTAATAGTTGGAGAGAACAAAATCGTATGAAAGAGAAGAGCATTAAGTATAAAGTTGATAGCGTCACTTAATTAAAGTACAACGAATCTGTGACAGGATAAAATAGAGCAGGAAGTGGGAGCTCACAGTGTGCTGGGGTGGGTGGGAGGGTCAGGGAAGGTTTCAAGGAAAAGAAAATTTGAATTAACCTTTATGATGGCTGAAAAAATTAAATAGAATAGAGGAAGTAAAAAGATTTCAGAAGGATGAGGACATGAAATAACATGAGCTGTCTGAGCACGGTGGCTCATGGCTATAATCCAGCACTTTAGGAGGCCAAGGTGGGTGGATCACCTGAGGTCAAGAGTTTGAGACCAGCCCAGCCAATACTGCAAAACTCTGTCTCAACTAAAAACACAAAAATTAGCCGTGCATGGTGGTGCACACCTGTAGTCCCAGCTACTCAGTAGGCTGAGACACCAGAATCTCAAGCCCAGGAGGCAGAGGTTGCAGTGAGCTGAGATCATACCACTGCACTCCAGCTCTGAGCTACAGAGTGAGATTCTGTCTTAAAAAAAAAAGAAAGAAAGAAAGAACATGATCGAACTCATGAATTATTTTAATGTAACATAGATTAATTAATCAGATTGTTGTTCTACCTCTATTCTGTAAAGTAATTTGAAATCTGATTAGAGGGAAGGGGTCAGATGAGACAAAGAAGCAACAAGGAAAGAATTTTGCAGCTTAAGTAACATTGAAAGACAGCAGCCCAGACAAGGTGCTACAATTTAAAAATTCTGACTAGTTAAATAAAATCGTGGACATTCTGGAGAAATGGAAAAAATTAAGTGTTGGAAGAAAGAGTAACTGAAGCACAAAAATATTTTTGAGTGGGCTTCAGTCAAATTTGGCCCATTGCCTGATTTTCCTTAGGAATATGTTTTCTTGAATGTGTAATTTAACGTTCATTCTCACAATAATTTTATGCCTCTCTGGAATGATACAACACTTCTAAATTAGGGAAGAACATTTGACAAGGTGCTAGAGGCATGGTGTGTTATGATGACCCACAGAACAGGAGGGAGACCCCAGAGTAGTTATGCGCATTAATGGAAGATGTTACGTTGGGCTGGTTTAGATCCTGTCAAGGCCAGCCCACGCATGTGCATGGTTTAAAGGGAGCTATAGATGTAGCTCAAAGTTGACCTCCTTCCAATGAGAAAAAATAGAAAAGGTCACTTGAACCTTCTTGCCAAATTGTAGCTGTCCATGCGTGCATGTAAAAATGATGTTGTCAGTTGCTGGAGGCAAACTGCATATGATAGGCTTGGGGGAAAAAGTCTAAGAATGGTGCATCATGTACAGCAATATAATCTTTCAAAGTTTTTCATGCTTAGAAAATAGGGGTTTGGGCGCGGTGGCACATGCCAGTAATCCCAGCACTTTGGGAGGCCAAGGTGGGCGGATCACGAGGTCAGGAGTTCGAGACCAGCCTGAGCAACATGGTGAAACCCTGTCTCTGCTAAAAGTACAAAATTAGCTGGGCGTGGTGGCACATGCCTGTAATCCCAGCTACACAGGAGGCTGAGATGGGAGAATTGGTTGTACCCGGGAGGTGGAGGTTGCAGTGAGCCTAGGTAGTGTCACTATACTCCAGCCTGAGGGCCAGAGCGAGACTTCGTCTCAAAAAAAAAAAAAAAAAAAAAGAAAGAAAGAAATAGGGGGAAAATGGGCTTGGTTGAATATCTCTGTAAGTAGACAAGCAAACCCCTTCACTCTAGCTAAGCAATTTTTTTTTGTTATACTTTAAGTTCTAGGGTACATGTGCACAACATGCAGATTTGTTACATATGTATACATGTGCCATGTTGGTGTGCTGCACCCATTAACTCGTCATTTACATTAGGTATATCTCCTAATGCTATCCCTTCCGCCTCCCTCCACCCCACGACAGGCCCTGGTGTATGACTTTCCCTACCCTGTGTCCAAGTGTTCTCATTGTTCAATTCCTATCTGTGAGTGAGAACATGCAGTGTTTGGTTTTCTGTCCTTGTGATAGTTTGCTCAGAATGATGGTTTCCAGCTCCATCCATAGCATTTTCTAGTTTCCTTTTAGGAAGAAGAAACCATTCTTTCCACCCACATGACATTAAAGGAAACATAGAGATGGGGCTAATTCTGCAGCATTGTCTAGGGTAGGGACACAATTCTCGAGAGAAGTTGCTTTGACCTTGGAATTTACATATGTATACGTATCTGAAAACTTATATAATTAAACTGTCTCTCTCCATTCTTCTAAACTTAATTTTTCTCCATTCCCAGTCTTGGGGCGTTGAGTCCTTTGGATAAGGTGCTGAATTCTCTCCTTTGTGTTGACCATATTGACATGGCCTCAGAGGAAAGTCAAATTTCGGGCCGAGTACATATGTAAGAATTCACTTTCAACATCTTGATGTGAGCCAGAGGTCTGCCTTACAGTAACAAAGACAAATGCAGAAGGAAATTCAGGCTGACAAATACCAGTCCCACCTGTGTTGCTTAATAAGCAAGACTGCAGCCCGGCCAGCAATCCTCCAGTAACTGTCATTTCTCTGTATCCAATCAGCTGCCTGGGAATTATCCCAATAAAAAGAATACAGTGTGTCATTTATCAGGCAGCCAATTAAAGGGCCTCTACAGCACTAGGATAGCTAGAAGCTAATTCTCACGCAGGAGGCAAAATGGGCCAAGCCAGTATGGGCCTTAAGGGAATTTAAGAAAGTGAGCTGTGGCTGATTCACAGGGGGACCAGATCTACAAAATATGAGAAGGAGTTGGTAATATGTCAATATGTCTCCCCTACAAGAATTTCTTGAGAACACCAGGGTGTGAAAAGGAAGCAAACTAATTTGGCTGATCTTACCAAAATGGGACAGTTAGCTTTTGTAGCTATGAGACAATTATTTCATAGAGCATTTCCACTGATTTCTAAGGCCTCATTAGCATTAGAAGCCTTGAAAATATAAAATAAACATAAATAAATAAAATAAAGTAAAGACAAAAATTCTGTAAGTTTATTGGGCAATTTGACCTGCTTTTTAACTGAGGTAGTCAGCAGAATGAACAGAGCTGACAAGATCCTTCATAGCCTCGCTTTTGGAAAATAAAAACAATTCTATGTTCTGAAAACACATGACACATATTTCCACCTTCATAATCAGCTTATTGATGAAAGTAGTGTAGAATCTTTTTAATCCAAAGGTATTAAACACTTTCTAGTCCCACTGCAACCAGTTAGCTAATCCAAATATGAATTCAGTACCTACAAGTGTCAGAAAATATATATGTAAATATATATCATGGGTTCTAGGATGTACTTAATTTTTACATTTTAACATCTGTAAAAATGGAATAAGTCTGACAGTTCATATGGTTCTGAAACGTTGTTCAATACATTAATTGTTGGCCTTTAAAAACAGTTTTAGTCCTAAATTAATTAATGATATGTTTTAACAAATCAATGACATCTGAGATTGAATGAAGTTTAGAAATGGGTTTTAAGCAAATTGAGTGAAAAATCTTATCCACCCACCAAAAAAAAAAAAAAAAAAAACACACCCCCACAAAATCTACCTGTATAAAGTGCATTCCCAAAGTAGTAACTCAATATATGGATATAAATACCGTGCAAATTGAATACACTGAGGCTGGAGAACCAAACAGTGAAGAAGCGTAGCCGTTGGCACAAGGAATGAGCAGAAACTTCTCAAAAGAGTTGAATTTTAAAATGGTTAAAAAAGAAAAATGAATCTTTGGAGCTCTGAATTGGTTTTCATGTGATAGTCCTTGAAAGCCAATATAAATAAGAATCAACTTAAAGTGAGTTATTCATTTGCTGGTTATTTTACTCAAACTAGTCTTAACACTGAGTTAAATTTAGTTAAAATCCTTGAGGCTCATCTAAGCTGTCACATGGTATCCGTTGCCTGAGAATTATTTCAAAATAGAAAACAGCCAAATGTTTTAGGAGGTACTTGGTTTAAACATTCAAAACAACTTTACTCCTTGAAATAATTTTTTTTAATAAAATAAAATAGCCCAATTAAACCAACATTTTTAGTGGCTACTATAAGATTTTGCCTTTCAAATATGTCTTACTAGTTAGTGTTCAGTTGAATCATCATGTACTAGGTGAACACTTATTACATACGCTGGAGTTTATTGGATACAAGCTGAGATTTTGATATTTGAGTTCAAGTTCCAAATACAGTGTTTACTAACTGTGTGACCTCAGAAACTTGATGAACCTCTCTGAGATCTAGTTTCTGTTTCTTTAAAATGGAGATAATATCACTTACTGCATCAGGTTTAATTTCAAGAAACTAAAATGCTGTTGTGAAGTGTTTAGAAAAGTACCTGCTACACAATACACTTTCAATAAATGGAAGTTCTAATAATACTTTTGATTACATCAAACACTTTACTAGAAGATAGCACTAACAACTCTAATTCAGTCAAAGAAGTGGTTTCTCATTTCTTCTGCCCAGAACATATTAAAGCCCGAGCCTTCTTACTCTGTCCTATGACAATGTCTAACGTGACCTGGCAAACCACAGATGGGTTCCAATTTTATTAGCTGTACAGGAAATTTCTGATTGATTTAACCTCCAAAAGACAATACCGTGTAATCAACATGTAACAAATGTCAACTCTTGTTATTGCTGGAACAGGCACCTTCCAGAACTCTGTTCTACTCCTGGCTATACTATGCGTCAATGTGGATTTTTCCTTTCTTTCTTTCTTTTCACTTTCCCATAGCACGTCATTGCACCCAGTTCCCTTTGAGTGATGTTGGGAACAATTTCAGTTTTAGTTCTTCCTGAAAGTAGGTTATTTTGAAACATAAAGAGATAAACACTAGCTACCTTCTCTGTTTTGGGTGGCCCAGAGCCAGAAATGATGCAACTGGTATGACACTTCATCAATAGGTTTTTTTTTAATTTTTTTAAAGGATTTTTTCTATTTGCATACTATAGTAATTAGAGATTGTTTTTCCCCCAGAAGCAATTTGTCTAAAATTCTTAAAAGACAGTATGACAGAAAAAGTGAAAACTCTTCCCATTTAAAATTATTATATGGTGGAGAACAAGGCAATGTGGTATCAAAACATACTGTGTTTACAGTTGGGAGTCTTGGTTGCTAGTCTTGAATTTATTGATGAAACCCTGAGCTAATCATTGTATCTCCCCAAGCTTCAAATTCGTCTTCAAAAAGATCCCCTCAGGTACATTTTAGTTTTTATTTTCTGTGACTTTACATCACGTTGAGAAATGCAGATCATGAATGGGAACATAAGTTAAGAATCTTCTTCAGCAAGGTTATCAACAAGAAGTCAAGCAAACCAAGACATGTATTATTGTTGTTTCCCTATAAAGATGCTGCTTCTGACTTTGGTAAATAGGATATGTGTTTCAACCTTTTCCATTAGTAGAAATAGACCACCTGGTAAGTACCTGGCTGGAGTTATGGCTGGAAATCGTTTCCTCTCTCACAAGCAAAGTTGTTCTTTTCAGCACGAAACAGAAAACTTGGTCACATTAACACTGAATGCCAATTGATTGACCCAAACATTGAGTGAAGAAGGCAAATATAATAAAAAGGAAGCAGAAAATTATTGCTTTTAAATATGATTATACAATAATGATAATTAAACACACACACACATACACACACAAAACCCTCACCTTTTTTTTTTTTGTTTTGTGTTTATAGATTAGCTTTTATTCTTTGGTTATGCCATAGATGTTTATTGAGGGTTGGGGAATAGTTTCAGTAAGGAACTGGAAGAAATACTAATGGTTAAGACAAAGAGAGCTGTTCTCAAAGAGTTTACGCTCAAGTAGGGGAAACAGGTGTCATGCATAAATAACTAGCGTACCAGGAGAAGAAATTACAAAATGAGATGAAAAAGCTATGTTCATATTGGGATGGGAATTCAAGGAAGGGGACATTACGGAAGTGGTTTTGGAAAAAGCTCCATGGAGAAGGTGCCATTTACAAAGGTTCTTGAAGGATGGGAGAATTTGGACATTAAAAAATGGGGTGGAGCAGGGCCGGGTGCAGTAGCTCACAGTTAGACCTGTAATCTCAGCACTTTAGGAGGCCAAGGCAGGCGGATCATGATGTCAGGAGTTCGAGACCATCCTGGCCAACATGGTGAAACTCTGTCTCTACTAAAATACAAAAAAAAAACATTAGCCAGACGTGGTGGTGCGTGCCTGTAGTCTCAGCTACTTGGGAGGCTGAGGCAGGAGAATCGTTTGAACTTGGGAGGTGGAGGCCGCAGTGAGCCGAGATTGCGCCAGTGCACTCCAGCTTGGCAACAGAGCAAGACTCTGTTTCAAAAAAAAAAAAAAAAAAAAAAAAAAATGAGACGGAGTAAACAGTCCATTCATTGAGCTTCCATTGAGTTATATGTGTATAAGCAAACCATAAGGCCATGAACAAAGAACCCTGGTTAGGTTTGGAGCTGAGAAATTTTAAAGAAGCCGAGTGGGAGAAAAGTTTGAAGGATATGTGATTGTTGGACCATTAAGAGGTGGAATGACAAGACAGAGACTTAAACTGGGTTAGGCAATGGGAAATTAAACCTAGGTCAAGCAGACACTTTGCAGGTTACTAGCTTGGGTAGCTTCATCTTGCTTGCACTTAGGTCTGAGGTCAAATGCTATCTCCTTAGCGAGACCTTCTCTGGCCACTTGATCTAAAACAGCCACTTACACTCCTCAGTTAGTCTCTCTCCTGTATTACATTGCTCTGTTTCATTCTATTAATAACATATATTACTATCTGGGATTGTCTTGCCTATATGTTAATGTATTTATTTTCTGCAAGCACCTTCTAGAATGTGAGTTCTAAGAGCAGATGGGCATCATCTACCTTAACCACTTCTGTTATCCAAGACTTGGTACATAGTAGGTGGTCCACAGATCATTGTCAAATAGATGAATGAATGAACTTGAACATGTTTCATGAACATCCTCATCTTACAGGTATCCTCACCCTGAGATACACACTTTGTGTATGTGTGTGTGCGTGTGCATGTGTGTGTGTGTGTTTGCAGTATCTGGTAAAGGGAAAAAATACTTTTAATAAAACTCAGCTACTGCCAGCCTGAATAAGTGGCGTCCCCCACTACTGAGAGGATCTCTATATTTACAGCAATGCTTCTTCCAAATGTTGTTGGGGTGTGTGTGTGTGTGTGTGTGTTTTTCTTTCCAAGTACAACTAAAACTTCTCGTGTGTTGCAAAACCACATGGAAGTGGAACGTTAAATCTGGGGGTGGGCATGTCTGTGTAATTTCCTTCATTTCTATAAAGTTTTGGTGACTTTATTCTCCCCTAGGCTACAGATTAGCTTAACAATTGCAAACCAGCTTCAGAGGTTTTCCCCTAAGAAAAAAAAAATAAATGATAGCATGTTTGAACAGGTGGGACTTGGTGAAAGTATCTTTGTTTTACATCTTAAAATGTTCACCCAGCATCTGTCTATCCACTTTCATTTGGAACTATACAAATCATACATACATAGAGAGAGAGAGAGAGAGAGAGAGAGAGAGAGAGAGATTAAACCTCTTTTTTTTCAAATTAACACAGAAGCCAGAACCAGAGGACATGGTGCTCCTTTCTGTTCTAATCTCTACCTAGATTGGTGTGTGTGTGTGTGTGTGTGTTGTGTGTGTGTTTTTAATACAGATTCCCAAAGGAGGGAGAAAAGAGAAGTGTAATATAAATAAGCAAACAACCAATTGACTTAGCAAATCCTTATTTGGCTGGCCTCTGGTTTTTGAGAACCCCTTTCCTTGTTTTGATTTGAAATGATGCCACCAAAACATATTACAGAAACACTGCGCTTTGCAAAACAGAACAAGCCAAATGAGCCTCCCGAAGCATAAACAGAACTCTTGTTTGGATGAACTGTTTTTGAAAATCCAAATTAAACCAATGGTGGCCTTTTAAAGTATGTGCGTGTTTCCCTTAAGTGCTAAAACTATATTACATTCCTGCAATTATTTTATTCCAAACGTCCCAGTTTCGATGTGGTTTTTAAGTTGTCTCGCGTAGGAATGATTTTTATACATTCAGGGAACATGATTTTAGAGACACCAGTGATAACAGAAGGTGTTTAGGTATTACGTGTTGTACCATTACCAGGGAAAAAATTGGGGCAACACACAGCTTGGCAGAAATCAGTTGGGTGCCACTGTGTGAGTAAAGATGGACAAGTTCCTAGCATCTGTTTGCCAGCAGTTAGTCAAGTCTATGTTTTTCCACCCTGAGTACACTTTACCTAAGTGCCTGTATCACGCCTTCCATCACGAATTGTGATGTTCTACTCTTTGCAAATCATTATTAATGATGGCGACATAGTTTGAGGTCAGATTCACTGGCCTGAACATTACTTTGTCATTAACCTCTGAGAAGGTAAAGCTATGAGTAACAAGGCCAGGCATGAACATTTTCAAAACATCCAATTTGCCTATTCTGGATAGATGCAAAAGGATGATACAGTGTGTTCTTTCCAGCATTGTATCAAATCAGGTTGCGCGTAGAGTCAATGCAATAGGAAGTTAGTCTATTTTACAAAAGTTCACTGGTACGTCTTATATCTGTTTGTTTACTCCAGACTTGAGACTTGGAAAAAATTCATTTGCCTTCCACATATGAGATTGACCCCTAAAATGAAGGGGTGAACAGGAAACTATCACTTGTCTTCCTTCATGAACAATGACCCCCACCCTTGTACCCCATCTTCCTTGCCCATACAAGGGCAAAGGTCTTGGCGTAGCTTCCTTAAGCAGACCTTGATGTGTGGAGACCTGCAGAGATGACCAGCGGAGGTTAGATGGTTTTTCTCTGAGATAAACTTAGTTCCATGCCTCCTGTCTCTCATCCATCGGAAGCTAGTTTAATGTTGAGCAGAGCGGTCAGAGCAGAGAGAAACAATTTCTGGCTGTCTTGTAGATGACTACTAATGGTTGTGCCTAGTTCATGAGTCCCTTTTGTCTTTTAGGGAGAATAGGATATGAAAAGAAATATGAGATGCGACTAAAAGGTAAATAAATCTTGTTATTTTAATAAACATAAAAAGGTACACTCCCTCATGGGCATTCTCACCTTTGACTTTGTCCCTTTCAAAGTTTATACAATTTTTCATAAGCCTTTGGAGCTCCTTTTTTCAGAATGGCTCTTAGAGCCTGAAGCACATTCCTTAAATGTTTAAATATTTGAGGGCAGATTTGACTTTGGCAGCAGTCAATTACCTTTTACAGTTGGGGAATCCCATTTGGATCCCAAAAGGAGTTGCAGCTGTAAAGTAATGAGACTAATATTTTTATGTGGGTGATGCAGTGTTTCTAAAAGCCCAAGAGTTTTGAAGGTAGACATGAATGTCCATGGTTTATTCAACCAACATCACTGACCTAACACCGAGCTTCCTGAATACGCATCAGAAAGGGATGTGCTAGCTATGTTTGGCTATGCAAAGCCTTAGTTATGGTTAGGGATGGGATTCAGCACCCGTTGTGGTGTAGTATCTTCCTGCTATTTCTAAAACGCATTTATATAGTCCGTTTTCACGCTGCGGATAAAGACATACCTGAGACTGGGTCATTTATAAAGAAAAAGAGATTTAATGGACTCACAGTTCCACGTGGCTGGAAAGGCCTCACAATGAAAGGCATATCTTACATAGTAGCACACAAGCGAGAATGACAGCCAAGGGAAAGGGAAAACCTCCTGTAAAATCATCGGATCTCGTGAGACGTACTCACTCCCCCGAGAACAGTATTGGGGAAACTGCTCCCATGATTCAATGATCTCCCACCAGGTCCCTCTCACAACACGTGGGAATTATGGGAGCTACAATTCAAGATGAGATTGGGATGGAGACTCAGCCAAATCCTATCAGTGTCTATGGGGATAATGACAGGCATGTGGAAAGGAAAACAGAAAATAAAGATGAGAACAAAAAGAAATTGGAGAAAAATAAGACAGAGAGTTTTGTTAATTTGGTGATGGAAAATGGTGGATAACAGGATCAGAAACAATCTTTTGAGCTTCCCTCAGTAGCATTGCTCCCAAGAAATCCTTCTGAGATTTGGGGACTGGTTTCTGTGATGGTTAATTTTATGTGTCAACTTGACTGGTCTATAAGGTGTCCAGGTAACTGATCAAACATTATTCTGAGTCTTTCTGTGAAGGTGTTTTTGGACAAGTTTAACAATTAAATTGATAGACTGAGTAAGGCCAATTGTCCTCCCTAAGGTAGGTGGGTCTCATCCAATCAGTGGAAGACCTGAATAGAACAAAAAAGTGGACCTTTCCCTAAAGACGAGAGAATTCCTCCTACCTGACTGCCTTCAAGCTGGGTCATTAGTTTTTTCCTGCCTTGGGATTCCAGTTGAAATAATGGCTCTTCCTCAGTCTCGAGCCTGCTGGCCTTTGATCTGGAACTACACCGTCAGTTCTCCTGAGTCTCCAGTCTGCTGCCTACAGATCTTACAACTTGTCAGCCCCTGTAATCACATGAGCAAATTCCTTATAATGAATCTATCTATCTATCTATCTATCTATCTATCTATCTATCTATCTATACATATATATAATACATACACACACAAACTTCCTTCTGTCTCTGTTTCTCTGGAGAACCCTGACTAATACAGTTTGGGTACTCACAGTGATCTTGTAGTCTGCGGTTTTGCTGACCTTGCCCTTCATAAATCTTCATCACCATGTTAATGAATCTTGACAGATGAGAAACTCTAAGCCAGAAGGCGGGGGGTGGGGGGTGAGGGGAAGCCAAACACCAGGACTGGCAATAGCTTATTGTGGCTGCATGTCTCTGCCCAAGGCTCCCGGGATTAGCACAATCAGCAGGTGGCTTGGGACGGACATCTGAACCGGAAGAATCCTCTCCTTCCTCACTCTCACCCCCTGCACCTCTATTCTGTTGGGGATCATTACAGATTTTTAAACTCTAACTGTGGAAACGAATGCAGCTGCTCTTTGTAATTGTTTGTGAAACTGAGTTAAAGGGAGGTTGTTGTGGCACTGCAGGTGCAATCATTAGATGCATCTATGCTGTGTAATTAACCTCATTTCCATGTGAATGTCCATGGTTTATGCGCTGCTTACAGAACTCACGCCATGATCATTACACTTACAGTCAATCCAATTAGACAAAGGTTCCCACACTTAGAGAAAGATCAGGACAAACTGCAAGGGTAGGCCTCTCTCAAGAAGGTCTCTAGTTAAATGTCTCAAAATAAACAACTGTGGCCTAATTAATTGTATGACAGGCCAAAGGAACACACCAAGGAGCTACTTATGTGCCTGGAGCCCCATCCTAGGAAGCTGCTTAATAGAATTTCCTTTTGTTCACACTTGCAGTGGCTGAGAGATGTGCACAAATGGGGGATGGTCTGGTGGCTATACTTCATCCTCTCTCTCTGGTTGCCCAATGAGATATCCAATGGCTTTATTTTGATGAGTTTTTTAAATCCTTTTTTTATGTTCTCAGAACAATTAGGGGAAAAAAATGCGTCCATGCTTCTCAGAGAAAGTTACTTGGTCAAGCTAGCAGAGTTTTCCGTGATATTTTAGCAGAGCTACAGCCAGAGGGCGCCATTGAAGGATAGTCTTTTTCCTGGATATCTCAGATTTACTCGCTTCCTTTTCCTCTGAAGATCTTTAATGCAGCTGGTTGAACCCCTAATTTTAAACATTTTGTCATAACCTGTATGCTATGCATGTCTGTCCTTTCTCTTTAAGTGATAGTTCCTTGAAGGTAGAGCTCATACCTTAGAATTCTATTGTGTCCCCAAAAATGCCTTGCACCACACCCGTAACTCCCCGGGAGCTCAATAAATGCTTGGAGGATCCACTGATTAAATGATAAGGACCAGTATTTGTCAACTATTCAAAGGAATTGACATAAGTTTTTAATATCACAGAACACATCAGAGACTATTTGAACCTCAAAAAAGTCAGGCTAAAAATAAAGGAAGTCAGGAAAAAGAGCAAAAAGATACAGAGTAAACCACAGTCCTTGAAAGAATGAAAGCTTATGAGGGGTTTTTTTGTGTATGTGTGTGTGCTGAATTTCTGACTAAGGTCAGAAGAGCGAGACCATCCTGGCTAATATGGTGCAACCCTGTCTCTACTAATAAAAAATACAAAAAAATAAAATAGCTGTGCCTGGTGGCACGAGCCTGTAGTCCCAGCTACTCAGAAGGTTGAGGCAGGAGAATCACTTGAACCCATGATGCAGAGGTTGCAGTGAGCCGAGATCACGCCACTGCACTCCAGCCTGGGTGACAAAGTGAGACTCCGTCTCAAAAAAAAATAAAGAACACGGACTTGTCTATAGCATGTATAGCATCCCAGGCTGAAAATCCAAATGCTTTCTTCCCTCACCCATTCCACGATCATTTATATGCCAAGTGCTGTGCTAATGGTTGTAAATGTGTTCAAAGTCTAATGAGGAAGGCAGACATGTAAAAAAGTAAATAGGTATTTATAGTATCTGGTAAATGCTATAATTGCAATGGAAACAAAATTGGCACAAAACCAGCCTGGAAGACTTGTATACTCTGTGTGTGCGTGTGTGTGTGTGTGTGTGTGTGTGTGTATTCTAGATATATATATAACATCGCTATATAAAAATGTGTGTGTGTATATATATATATATATGCACAACCTAAATAAGCACAATTGCCTAGAAATGAGGGTCTACTCTATTGAGAGGAGATGATTCTAAGTAGAATTCTGGTGGTCCAGAGCATTAAAACATATTTAAAAAACATTTCTGAGATATCTGAAACAAATATGGCAGAAAGGTTAATGTTTATAAAATCTTGGTAGTGAGTAAAATATGATTATTGCATTATTTTCTAGATAATTAAAATATTACCATAAGTAGAAATAAATAAACAAATGATAGAAAACAGAGAAAAAGCAACCAAAGAAGGTAAGAAGGTTTGCGTCAGTCTAGTATTATTTTTTAAAAAAACCTAAAATCAGATCACCCACGTTTACCCATCTAATATGACAACTGTCAGTTTCCGGCTGACTAAAAGTCTGTAACCTGCCATTGAACCCTCCCAGTCATTCTGTCTGTGGGAATATTTTTCTGTAAGACAAGCCAGGGCAAGTCTACAGCGATCCCTGTAGAAGAGTTAAGGACTGACTGTAACTCCGGAAAGTTTGAACACTCAATCCGGTCCGTAGTAGATAAGAGCGTCATGGCCTGTGGTGGCTATTCTTTGTTTCTCTTTCCCCATTCATTGGTCATTATTCTCCTCCCTACTTCATGCCCTAGAAGACAGCCCTTAAAAAAAACTTCAACAACTGGATTCCCTTGTCCTCCGGAAAAATATTTTAGGTCAGAAACTCAAGTATCTAATTGAATTTGATAATTCTTGTCAGAGGAAAATTTCACCATCAAGCCTCTAAGATATTCTGCAGCAACACCCATAACTTGGGACTTGAGCCATAGAGAGTGTGAGGTCCAATTACTGAAAGTACTAATTACCTTCATAAAATAAGTGAGGGCTAAGGGATGGGGGTGGCTATGGGTGGATATAATTTAGTTTCTTTCCATTGGCCCACATAAGACCTAACCTGGGAAAACATCACCTAGGCATCAGGTCTCAGTTGGTCCTAATAGTTCTTTCCTGATCCGTAATTGCTAATTCACTTAAGTAAAAAAATATATATATATATATTCGGTCTCACAGGTGCCAACCTAAGTAAGCCATTGCTTTAGTTGGAGTGGCTGAAAAAATACAATTACATTACATTCAGGAACATTCCACTTTCTTGAAAGAATGTAATTAACATTTGGAAAATGATTTGCTGCTGGATAATCTGAGTCTGTTAGTTCTATAAGAAAACAAAAAAAGGATAATAAGTCATGTAAGTTTTTAAAGCACAGAAGTGTATCATGTAGAAACCAGGTCTTGATGCCAAAAGTAAAGTCAGTGTTAACAATGACTTTTGCTTCTTGTCATGAAAATATTCTAATGCTTCTTATTGGGATAGGTTGTGAGTACATTGTGTCTATTCGTCCACCTGATCCAAAGAAACATCCACGCTTCCAGGGAACAGATTTTCTCAAACAACTTACTGGTGCTCCTTTTGGTGTTCTTATGGTAGACGGTATTGTGTATCCTTTAGCAAATATTGGTAAAGGTCTGTGTTTTATAACTTTCATCCATTCATAAAATAATTTGGTGTGGAGTAAGATTTAGCAATAACATAGTTTCTGGATAATAAAGCCATTTTGGAATTGGCATTCACTGGGAGGAAGCCAATATTTAAAAATAATGTTTAAACAAGTTTGCTGGCTTTATTTTTAGACTAATATGTTTATGTATGTATTAAAACTCTGCATCTCCCATTATTAAATAAATTGGGTATAAATTATGCACACTCAAATCCTTAAAGGCATTTACCTAGAGAAAAAGGGAGACTTCATTTGAGAAATGGTCATGTGGACATATAACCACAAGTATGTTGTTTCATTGCTGGTTAATCCATGTGTAAGTTTGTCTAGTCTATGCCTAGACTACCTATTTGTATTTATAGGTAAGAAGCATATACTATTTAAAAACAAGCAAAATTGAAATCAACTTCATAAGTAGTAGGAAAAGCGATAAATTTCTAATTTCTTGTAATTACTTTACTATGTGCAGCCAGACAGTGAAAGCCAGCCTTCCATGGCAAATTCAAGGTGTGGTTCAGGTAGGAATAATTGACTCTTTTGAAGCACATTTCCTCCTTGTCAAATCTGACACACATGTTCAAAGCACATGAATGAATTTCTTCATAAAGTATATTTATAGCATTATTTACACAGGGACTTATATAGTGGAGGAACAGGGACAAGAAAACAAAGGTAGAAACCTTCATCACCTTTATTCTGCATTGCAGACCAGACACTTACATCTTCCTATATGTGTTTTCATATGTGTGCCATTATTGGGTAAGGTGTGAATACTCATACTGAGTCACTGGACTAAAAGTTGGTATCAATAATAACTGAAAAGATAACACATCATCAGACAGTGTCCAATGATCAGACTCATCTAGATATTTACTGCCATGAAGACAGGCCTGAGGAGTCTTGCCCAGATGCTGCTTGACTTAAGACGGGGTTATGTTCCAATATGCCCATCGTAAGTTGAAAACATCATAAGCCGAAAATGCATCTAATATACCTAACCTACCAAACACCATAGGTCAGCCTAGCTTGCCTTAAAGCTTCTCAGAATTAGCCTGAAGTTGGGCAAAATAACTAACATAAAGTCTATTTTATAGTTAAGAGTTGAATATCTCATGTAATCTATTGAATATGATACTGAAAGTGAAAAACAGAACTGCTGAAAAGTCAAAAAATCAAAAGTTGAACTATCATAAATTGGGCACCATCTTCTGTATTTATCTTGAAATTTCTAAGAAATACTTCAGCAAAATAATGTGAAAGTGTTTTGAATAAAAATGGTGTTTCGATGATATTTCAAATTTATTTTTCCTGAAGCGTGTTGAAGCTAATTCCAGTCAACTTGTGATTTCATTTGCAAGTACTTTAGTATTGTGTACATCCTGTTCTGGGAGTTTAGTATCATGGCAAGATGCTCGGTATGTAACTCTAATGTACTATTACAGAGAATGGTTTCTAATTCTTATGAAACATTTGATATTCCAACGTAAAAGTTGGAAGAAGCTGCTATTTAGCTACCATCAGAAGAGTCAGATTTATTTTAAGAGGAAGACTAAACTTTGTAAAGTAAAAAAAAAAAAAAAGAAAAAGAAAAAAAAGTAAAAAAGGAAAACATACCTGCATGGGTCGTAAATGACATTTATTATTACATAGACTTGTCAAATGAGAAACACAAATCTAGTATTTTCATATGTGTGAACTTCTACTGCTAATTTTGACTCTTACCTTTTTCATTCCTGAGAAGCATGGTGAAGACTATCCCCGGAATTTTTAAATGAAATAATCACAATAGCCTTGTGTTGAAATATGTCTAACAAATTATTAATAATTCAGTTGAAATTTCTGAGCACTTTTGATGCAGAAAACTGTACTAAAATCTAAAGTAGAAAAATAAGCCAAATGCTATTCCTGATGCAAAGAATTCATAATATAGTGGTTGTCAGAAGCATATATGGAAATTATTTTTACAATGTAGGCTTAGCTTAGTCATATTACTCATACAGAAACAAGGTGGTAACACACAAGATAGGATTATTGACTCTTCCTGGAAAGGGGAGTCCAGGAACATCTTCCCGGAGAGATGTCACAGTTGATTTCAAATACACAATGCAGAACCTTTCATGTGATATGGTAATGGAGACTAACTGTTTATTGAATTTTTTTTCCTGGAGTCATATGAAATATATAAGTTACATGTTATAACCAAGTCTATATGCAAGATTTGTCCAGTTCAAAAATAAAAAAAAAATTAAATTATATTTTAGAATTTTTAACGGGTACATAGTAGGTGTATATATTCCTGGGGTACATGAAATGTTTTGATACAGGCATGCAATGTGAAATAAGCATATTTTAGGATCAATACCTTTGCAAATGGTTCAGTAGAGTTTTCTTAGCATACGTGATTTTAAATAAGGATACAATCAGACATTATTGTTAAAATTGTATAGAGTTTGGGGTAACCAGTCTGGTAGACTAAAAGAAATTTTAGACAGTGTTTTATAAGTACAACCAGAGAAAGTATGACTATTTTGTCAATGAAATATTATCTGTTGATTAATTTGAAAACTCTAGGCCTGGGGGATTATGTGATTCTCATTTTGGTATCCAAGAGGCATCTGGATAAGCTTGTTTTTCTGTGCATCAGTTGTGCGGCAACACTCTTAGTTATTACATCTCCACAAGAAAGAGCCACAGCTGAACCTCATCATAACCTGTGTTTTGTGTGTCAATTCTTGCATTAGCAACATGACTTTTTTTTTTTTTTTTTTTGGTGAGGTTTTACCTGCAATGTTAACAAGGTCAATGCGTGTCAGAAGCAGTTATTTTCATTTAAGATTTATTTCCCTATGGATAGTCTTAAGATGTTCAAGTTCCTAACGAGGGCATTGAAGTTAAAGCTTAACTACATTATAAGGAAAAACATAACTACTGGGAGGATAGCCATGATACATATTTTAGTCACATCAACTCTCTTGTAGGAAGGCAGGAGGCAGAAGTGTAGGAGTGTATGTGTGTGTGTGAGAGAAGGTACACACAAATGCATATGTATTAGTGAACACAGAAGCAACGACTGATACTTCACTTTAATCTGTTTGTCTTTGTTCACATAGAGAGTTGTTGGTTTTGTCTTCTTCTAACCATAACTTTATTTTGTATAGAGTTATAATTTTACTCTATTTTATTCTGCCTGCTAAGGTTTAATGGTTTAAATCAAACCTTAGCAGACAGATTAAAACAGACAAAACTTATCTGTTTATCTCACTAGACCATACAATCCCCAGGGGACAAAAAAGTCATTTTGTGATATTTATATCTCTTAATATACCCCTTCCTAACTTCATTCTGTGTCCTTTGCAGTCTCTTGACATGAATATTATAAACACTCAAACCATAAACATTGTAAGTAGTGCTTCTCGAACTTTCCATGCGCATAAATTGCCAGGGATCTTAGTAATATGTGGATTTGGATTCCATAGTTCTGCAGTGGGGCCTGTTTCTAACAAGGTCTCAGGTCACATTGATGTGGCACGTTCTATGGATTGACTTTTGAGTAGCGAACCATCTGCCCAACCCTGGGCTCCCCACTTTTAACCCATTTCTAGCACAAAACTGAAATCATTTCTGAAAAAAAGGTGTGGTAATTGTTTGGGATAAGGTATGGATTTATTAAGCTTGAGTGTCAATATGACTTAAAACTGATTACACCGGGATTTACATATTAGTATCGTTCCCTTCAAAACAATTATCGACTATTTATTCCAGTGTGAAAACTCTACTTTCGGAATTGTCTGCAAAGACTCAAAGATCAGTACTCACTCATTCATTTGCTTATATTATGATTCAACAAATATTTACTATGTGTCAAAAAAGTCCTAAGTACTATGCTAGGTATTTAGAGACACACTGATTAATAAGGAAAAGTTGCCCGTAAGTACTCAAGGAGCTCAAAGAAGGAACAAACAGTAAACAAATAATGATGTTTCAGCATAATAAATAAAGATGTGTGTGCCTCAAGGCTATGTTTCCTTAAACCAAATAAAGGCCATTTGAATTTAAAATTGGTGTTGAGTCTGGTAATTCTGATTGAAAATAATTGTGGCTATCAAGCAATGAAACTTTTTTTTGAAAGTCTTATAACTTGGTTCCCAAGTCTAACTCTAGCACACTTACAGTTGTGCTAGAAATGGCATTTTTTGGAGTACGTATATAGTCTCCAAAAATAATTTCTTTGAAGAAACCTATCGGTGAGTAGCAGCAGGATTGTGGCAAAATAAACTTCATTACTTCTTATTTAAGCATATTTATTTCACAAGCTATGGGTTTGATACCTGTGTGTGTCTATATACACACGTGCACACACACACACATGAATGAATACCCTATACCAAATTTAATAATATTTAATAGTTCACTCAGTACGTTATTGGTTTATAAAATAAAAGACTAAACTTCATGAATTCTTAACTTGTACCTCATACATTGCGTAAAGGTGGGTAACCATATATTATATTATCCAAACTAAGGCCCTTGGAGAGTGAAAGACAGCACTATTAACAGTTACATCAGGCACAAATGGGGACTATTCTGGGGAAACCAGAATGTAAGATCCTCTGAAAGAAAAGCCCAAAAATACTAAATAAAAACATTCTCTGGTTTGGGTTTGGAGCACCTGCATTTAATAATTTGTTCTTTAATTTGGCAATAATTTTTCAGAATATGGATACTGCTACCATCTGACTTAAAGGAGATATTTTGAAGGAAAATCCTATACAGTTTTGAGAAGCTGGAATACGCCTCTTAAGGATATATCTATATATATATTTGGTGGTTTAAACAACATATCTGGGAGACTCATTTGATCACTGGGTTTTTTACATAGTAATTTGTGAACTGTTTTATGAATGCCGGGCATTATTTTATAATTTACAGCTGCTTTGGCCAGACGTTCTTGAAAAGGGCTGTGGTACAGCTCTTTCATTAAATCTTGAAAAAATTATATTAAAATACATTGAAAGAAAGGAAAAAGGAATAACTCACTTGGGCTTAATAGATTATTTCTATGAGTATAGAAAGAAAGAAAAAAAAATGTCGGGGCCATCTTCCTGAGATACTGAATATACAATAGAAAGAATCCTGTATTTTCCATTGAAGTGGATATTTAATTTTTAATTGACAAGTTGTTTTTCTTTTGACTCTAACTGCCCTTACCTTTCACAACCTTATATATGATACTCATTTTTCATAAAATTGAATTTCTTTACATATTTGAATTACCTGTTTGTCTTTTTCTGCTATAATGGGACTATAACACTTTGACAGGTTATTCCTCATTTTTTGAAAAAGTAGCACCCTTCCATAGTTACTCTGTTTGAAATAAATTACATTAAATAAAACGTTAACTAAAAATAACAATACATCATTAACATAAAAAAGACTATTGATTGAATTTCATCTTTTATTTCTAGTTGAAATTTTTCAGTTCAATCTTTTCTGATATTATAATTTTTTAAATACTCAGATTTGGGGGTTTTGTCTTAGCCTTTTTTATCTTTCATCTGTTCTTTGGAAATACAATTTTCTTTAACAAATCCAGATGGTCAATTCCTATTGCCTTATTTACCTAAAATAGTTTTTTGCTTCCGATTGTTCTCATCTTCAAAACTCTTCACATTTGATTTTTTAACAGTGGAATTGTATGCAGTATATAACACATTTGTATTTGAAACACAAAATACAATCATCCAAACCCTCTCCGTAGTATGTAATTATAGTATGGATTGTTCAGAACCTATATTTCATAGACTGTAGTTTTAAAATCAGTTGAACATTTAAAAAAAACCTTGAAATGTGTGATTAAAGTCATATTTTTTTTAATTGAGGAAACAGAGAAAGTAACATCCTCGTGTGGCCTATATCTTCAACCCTAAGTTTTACAGGATTTGAATAGGAAGGTATTTGTAATCAGTAGACTACATTATTTTTTTCATGTATCTAGGAGCATTATAAATCCTCTCAAGTATTAACTTTGCTTTGTCTGACCCTTCGGTTTTATTTTCAATGTCGGATTTTGATTTAAATTGTTATAGTGCAGTGGATTTTCACAATTTTTCTACTGGTCTGGCCTTTGTTGAGAGTCTTACGCATCATATAAGAAGGTGACAGAATGTGTTTAAAATAAGGGCCTTAGGTATTTGAACTAGAAATACTTTTTTTTACATAAAAATTATTTTTTAATTTTTAAAATTTTACTTTAAGTTCCAGGATACATGTGCAGAATGTGCAGGTTTCTTACATAGGGATACATGTGCCATGGTGGTTTGCTGCACCTATCAACCCATCATCTAGGTTTTAAGTCGTGCATGCATTAACTATTTGTCCTAATGCTCTCCCTCCCCGGCTCCCCACCTCCTGACAGGCCCCGATGTGTAATATTCCCCTCCCTGTATCCTTGTGTTCTCATTGTTCAACTCCCACTTACGAGTGAGAACATGCAGTGTTTGCTTTTCTGTTCCTGTGTTAATTTGCTGAGAATGATGACTTCCAGCTTAATCCATGTGCCTGCAAAGGACACGATCTCATTTTTTTTATGGCTGCATAGTATTCCATGGTGTATATGTACCACATTTTTTTATCCAGTCCATTATTGATGGGCATTCTGCACAGCAAAAGAAACTATCATCAAAGTGAACAGGCAACCTACAGAATGGGAGAACATTTTAGCAATCTACCATCTGACAAAGGTCTAATATCCAGAATTTACAAGGAAAAATTTTTAAATGACTATTTTCAATGCGAAGACAGAGAAACGACTCTCAGTATTTTGTTCTTGTTGAGATATGTCTGGAAACCCCTGGGAGAAAAGATACCATGTCAGAGTATAAAAGTTAAACTTATTTATGTTTATTTATTATGTCAACTAAATCATCCAAAGTCAATGCTTAATGATCCCTCATGGTCTATTCTTGAAAGGTGACTAGTTTTGTGTGGTTTGACCATTTACCTTGGAAGATGATTTTTTGGTTAACTAGAACACTATTTTGAAATAGACAAAGTCTCTTCTGAAACCTCCGAATGTAGCCAATTTAACAGACATCATGTTTTTCTGGATGCTGCAGAGATCAACAACAACAACAACAACAACCACAAAATTACTTGACTGTCATAGGGCAAAATCCTAAAGAAAACAAGAATTTTTTTTGTCACCTTCTCTCTCTTTCTGACATTGGTTTTCCAAAATCATATCGCTGTCAGATAGCCCAGTACCCTTGGGAAAACATTATTCACAATTTCCTGATCACTGAAAATGTGTTTATCTCTTCTTTCTACTTTCAAATACTCATTTCCCCAGTCTTCTTTCCTCAGAGGACTATCCTTGAGTTCAGCCATGTGCTAAATAAGTTTTTCAGTTCTATGTTCTTGGTTAAAATCACTCATAACACATCATACAGTTTGAAAATATAACCTATTTGTTTCTTCCTAGGCTTCCCCGAGTTTTACAGTGATGTTTAGAAGACCACCTTGTAAAACTCTTTATAGTATTTGAATATGAATGAGTAATGTTAATTTTATTGTCATTTTCTTATGATCATTTTACTTGTATCTCTGGTCTCTAATTATGTGAATAATCTCTTCCCTCACCATTAATGAAACAATCAAAATAGCCTAAACTTACAAATCCATTCACTTAGACAACAGAGATACCAAATTGCATAACCATTTATCTATGTTGCCAAAAAAACCTGGATTACTTCTTCAGTCTATAAAACTCATGTTAGTAAATGTACATTTGACATATCTGTCACATGCTATCTTTTATCCAAGGGACTTTATAAACACAGATCTTTATTTTCCCTCCCTCTCTCCCTTCTCTCTCTCTCTCTTTCCCTCTTTCCCTTTCTTCCTTTTTCTTTCTTTCTTTCTGGATCACACTCTGTCACCCAGGCTAGAGTGCAGTGGTGTGACTCTGGCTCACTACAGCCTCCACCTCCTGGGCTGAAGCAAACCTTCCATCTCAGCCTCTCAAATAGCTGAGACCACAGGTCTGTGCCACCACACACAGCTAATTCTTTTTGTATGTTTTTGTAGAGACATGGTTTCACCATGTCATCCAAGCAGATCTCTAACTCCTGGGCTCAAATGATTCATTCACCTTGGCCTCCCAAAGTGCTGGGATTACAGTTGTGAGCCATGACTCCTGGCCACAGATTACCTTCTATGAAGGTAACTTTATTCATTTTACAGATGGATTAGATATGTCTTTATAATAAATTAATTTCTAAAGATTAAATGATATAAACAGAAAATTCATGTTTAATGATAATTATAGAGCCATTGTTTAATTAGGTACTTATTATTTATTACACACTGTGATAGGTGCTTTCTATAGACAGTCTCTTTTGCATCAGCTCTAAGCTGTATATGTAAAGATAATCATCTTACAAGGAAGAAAACCAAGAAAAAGAGGTTAGGAACACACCATTCATAAATAGAAGTGAATTTCAGGTCCTGAGCTGTCCAGATCCAAATGTCAGAGTTAGCCCATCTGGGTCATTTTTAAAGTATTTAAAAAATATATGTATTTTGTTATATATAATATTACATATAACATAATAGATACATATGTTTATATTGTACAAAAATAAAAATTATATTCATACAGTATATTAAATATATATTTATATAATATATAACATATTACATAATTATATATAATATTTATATAATATATAGTATTTATATTATATATATTTACATTATATATAATAATATATAATATTTACATTATGCAATAATATATAATATTTACATTATATAATTATATGTAATATTTATATAATATGTAATATATAAGTATTTATATTATATATTATATATTTATATTATATACAATATATATTATATATTATATATTTATATTATATATAATAATATATACATGCACACATATACATACACATATATATAATTTTCTCTTTATATATTAGGAAAATATTATGCACAATGAGACTGCCTCTGATTTTATTCTCTTACCTTTATTTTTCTGCTTTACTCATATCTTGTTCTTTTGTTCCTCATCCTCTGTTTCTTTCCTCTTTCCCTGTGGCTTACAGTTGCTGACTGCTTGATGTGGCAACCGTTAAGTCCTGCTGAGCTTCCTATGTATACTTACAGCTGCAGATTCACCAAATTCACTCTGCATTAGCCACATCTCATTCTCATTCCAGGTATTTTCTTCAATGCATAAAATAAGAGGGTGCAAATGTATTGTATTCACAAATCTTCGCTCTAGCTGAGTGTTCCCCGAGACTTAGCTGATTTAACAGTGACTCTGATTTAAGTACACACATACACACACATGCACTCGCCCACGCACATGCACACACGCACCCTGGTCAGGAAACTGGTCTGAATCTTAAGAAACCTGAATTCCCTTTGGGGCTTCTCCATTTGCCCATGGAAAGGGGAATAAAAGGAGAGGCGGGAGGATATCGATAGGGTGGAACACTGTTTAAACACTAATAGTCTTTTATATCCACTATTGATGATCAAATAGAGTAGAGCTGAGCTAGTACAACTGAGTTTTGATTTTGGAGACAGAAAATGCCCCAGAAGACTGAAAGGGAGAAATGGCGCCAGAAATTCTTCTTGTCTCAGGTGGTACCATGGATACTTCAAGTCATTCTTAATTTTTAATGGGCATGTCAATCACCTGAGGACTTATTAAAATACAGATTTGGCTACAGTAGGTCTGGAGTTGTACCTGAAAATCTGCATTTCTAACAAGCTCCCAGGAGGTGTGGACGCTGTGGAGCAGCTGAACTAACCCCATGTCCCCACAAATGTATTTTAAGTCTCCCCTTCTCACCTCATGTGTCTTTAGTTTACCCTACAGCCAATAGCAATGTGCTAGTATTTGGAGATCCAAGGATGACAACACATCATCATGGCCATCAGGTGCTTAAACTGTGAAGCTTTGCATGTATACCAAAGTAATTCCAGCTAAATTCTATCTGGAAGGATGGACTTTTGTTGTTTTGTGTTTTGTTTGTTGTTGTGTTTCCTGCATGTCTCCTCAAATAGAGAAGGAACCACACAGGGAAAAACAAACAACAAACAATCAAACAAACAAAAAACATCAATTCAGTGGCATTGTAGCCTGAATATTTAGCCTATGCTTGTTCCATAACGATGATCTATTCTCTCCATTTTTAAAGAGTGCTTTCTGGGTTCTATTGCTCTCCTTCCTGGCCCAATTAGATGCCAACATTCTCTCTAAACAAGGATATATGACTTGAAAATTATTCACAATTAACCTAACAAGAATATTTAAAGGAAAAAAAGAGTTGTCATGGTGACCACATGCATCAACAGATATTATTAATTAACAGCCTCTGCAAGGAAACAGAGACTTGGTTTTGGGGTTACGGATACAATGCACCAGTAGCTGTATCTGAGCAAATTATAAAGTGCCTGTGATTGTTAATTTTCTGTGTCTATTTGGCTAGACTGTGGTGCCTAGTTGTTTACTCAGACATTAGTTCAGATGTTTCTGTGAAGGTGTCATGCAGATGTGATTAACATTTGCCATCCGTTGACTCAGTAAAGAACATGACCCTTGATAATGTGGCAGAGTCTCATCTAATCATGTGAAGGTTTCAGAGAAAAACTGAGAAATCCTGGAGAAAGTGTTTTGCTTCAAGACTATACCAGAAATCTTGCCTGACTTTCCAGTCTGCCAACTGCCCTGTGGATTTCAGACTCAAGCCTGCAACATCAAAACTTATCTTAGTTTCTAGCCTGCCAACCTACACTACAGATTTTTGACTTTTCAGTCCCTACAATTGTGTGAGTCATTTCTTTAGAAATAAATCTCTTTATATATACAGATACACACACACAGAGACACACGTGCAAATATATGCTGCGTACATATTAGTTCTGTTTCTCTGGAGAAGCCTGATTGACACATTGCTCATCCCTCTTTAACCTCTTGAACTTTTTCTCTCTCCATTCTAATGTGTGAATTGCTTTCCTTAAAATAAGTTGATTGATATAATAACACTGTTTGCTAAGAAATATATGTTAGCATTGTTCTGAAAGTATGATATATTCTGCATGGTTGATGACTGATAGCAAAAAAACCCAGAGAAGTCTAAGTCCTTAAGGTATATTCAGTAATTTTGGGGCAAAGATGCATGCCTAAGAAAAGGTAAAATAATATAAGGAATTAGATAATTAAGTGTTAAAGTGTATAACCAAGTGTATATTATTGACGATAAGTGCTGTAACTGATTAATTAGGGAAAGAGAAATTTTGTGGCACAATAGGTAGAAAGATTGACTTGAGCCATAAAAGGAATGGAGACTGTAGGGATTAGGGCATTTAAAACTCAGGTAATGGTGTGAGTCAACAAATAGAAGCAAAAAGGAGATGATACTGATATAAAGAAAATCCACTCTTATCAGATAAACACACCCTTTCTTTCTTCAGGCAATATACACCCGGATCTCAAGTGTCTGTTACCTGTACAGAGATACTCCTCCATGACTTTGCAGAAAAGAGTATTTCATGACAGTTGGGTCTTTCGAGAGAGAGTGTGATTTTAACATTTCACACGAAGGTCAACATTCAGCAGTTTTTTACATAGTAACCCAGCACAGAATGATGTGATGGAAATTAGCACCTTAAAATATATGCGTGTGTGTGTGTGTGTGTGTGTGTGTGTGTGTGTGTATATCTCACAGCCCCAATTGGACTTTTTAAAACCTCTGCTTCCTGCGACTTATGACTAAGTGTGGGTAATTAAGCCAAGATCACTTTTTCCACTCCACCCATACTTCATAAAAACCTGTTGTAATTTTTCCTTGATTTATTTGCTCTTTTGTATTTTTCTTTTGCAATTTGCTACAACTAATGATTTCAAATGAAAGACTTTCATATCAGTAGGTGACCCAATGATTTACTGATCCTTTTAACACTGTGAAAAGAGAAGTCCATTACATGCTGGGGGGTGAGAAAGAGAGGGAAGGGGAACTCCTAACAGTGGTGTTCTATATTTATAGCTTTGGGCTTTGGCTCCATACGAGGCTATGGAGGTGTCGGGGGGATGGGTGGAAGGGGGTAAATGATACTCATTTGTAAGTATCAGCAATATTAACCAAGAAAAACAAAAAAATTGATTTGTGGAATCCATTAAGATATAATTATGAATAATAACCTGAGAGTTGGCAGGGTGGGACTTTAAAAGGTATATGAGTTTTAAAATGCATTATATTTTGCAATTTCAAAAGCATGTGTTCCAAATGGTAAATGTATGCCCAAATCTGGTCCATGAAATAAAACATTCAAACTAGAAACCTTATTTACTTTGGCTTAGTCTTGGTCTTTCCCTTTTATCTAGAAATGAGTCAATCAATTAGCATTTTCAGGGAGTCTACTATGGGCCCAAGAGGGTGATGAAGAATATGGAAGAAGCAAGGATTATATACATGTTAAAACAAACAAAACCTTTGGGACTTAGTCCAATTGACTGAGTCCCAATTCAGTCAATGCCTCTCTTTCCAATTGCTTCCCCAAATATCTCCTAACTCAAAAACGACTTCTTACCTAGGGTTGCCAGATTCAGCAAATACAAATACAGGACACCTGTATTTATCTGGCAACTAAACCATCCGTGTATTTTTTTGTGATCAACACTTTCCATAGCCTTCTGCTTTAGAAAAGACTGCTATAAAAATGTGAGAAAACACCCCGATACCTTTTAAGAATAAAGATAATGTCTGCTGATTATTATAAACACAATACAGGCTTGGAGCTAAAGCAGGAGCTTATTCAATACTTTTAATGGTAAAGGTCAAAAGCATGGAGAACACTTACTCTCTTACCCTCCATTTTATTCTTCCCTTTGGCCTTGTTTCTTTGTATTAACAGAGATCTTTGCTTTAATACTAATGAGAATAAAGAGAGATTGTAGGCATAGTCCTGGCATAGCCTTTTGGGGAGCAGTGAAGCTTCTCCTAACCAAATCCATTCCCTGGCACTTACCACCATGTTGCCTATACAGAAGTCAGCATTTTGGAAGATTAATTGTTATCCAATAGTAAAGAAGGTGTCAGGGTCTTTTCCCCTGTGTCTAATTTTTTATGGCAAATAACCCTCAGCTCAACTCACTGGCACTCAGGCACATGTATGGTTACAATCCTAGACTGTGGCAAAGGCAACTGCTATTTTTTTTTTTTAACAGAAAAGCCCAGAGCACTTATAATATTGGTATTTTAGAGCAATGAGTTAGTGTTCATCCAAAATTTCAGATTTTTGTACTCCAGTAAAGGAAAATCATATTTTTAGGAATCAAAATGTAAGTTCTATTATCTCACAACTTTCATCTCTTTCTCTCCTGCACCGGTGTGTGTGTGTGTGTGTGTGTGTGTGTCCCCTCCATTTCTACTTCTGAAAGTGCTGGCCAGCTAGGACCTGCTTAGAGAGTGAAAATATTCACTTGGGTATCACTACCACAGCTGTGGGAAACCCCTGCTGCCAACCTGATATCAAAGTCAGGGCAGTCTAGAGTTTCGCTGAGGTTTGCAAAGCTTTTGGTACATGTAGAGCAAATATGATTTCAGATGGAAATCATGTAATGTGTGGTCATTTGTACCCCCAAACCATGTAAAGCCTGGCAACATGGTTGATGTTTCACTTTCCATTGGATTTGGAGGGGTTCGTAGGGAATGAATTGCAGGTGTGGTGATGATGGGGACCTCAGGTAAGTTGCATTCCCCAGCTGGGGCTTACCAAGCCTTTCTAGTCAAAATAATTTTTGTTACCTGCTTTCTAAGAGCATGGCCATCTGTCTTTTAGAATTTTCCCCATAGGAGAAATCCTCATCTCCCGGAATTTTTCACTTTTTGTCTCTTGAATAGCACAGAATTGGCTTTGAGGAACAGCAACTTCCAAGAGACTCTCATGCTGACTTAGCAATACCCAAGTTTTTTTTTTTTTTTTTTGCATGATGTTTGTAGCTACATTGAAAATGTGGAGGAAAAAGAACTGGCTAAAGCTATGCTGCAGAAAACAAAACAAAACAAGAAAAAAACAGAAACAAGCAAAAAAGTCAGTGTTCCTTTTCTGAGAATTGGATAGACCACCTCTATCATCACTCAATAATCAGAGTTGATTCAACATTCTTGAACGGTGATAATAAGGCAATTGTCTTAAGTACTAATGAGCATTTGAATCTAAAGACCTCATCTAGAAATGAGTTTAGGAAATTTTCTCAGTTGCTTAATGGCCACTCAATTCTATGCAACACCCATTAAGTGATGTCAAGGCTCCAAAGAAAAGACTTAATATCAAGCTCATAAATGCCTCTTACGTTTCTAGGTCAGATGAATAGTTGAAAGCACGTGCACCAATCAGGCCACTCCTTCTTCATGACATCTGAGTGTGAAGGTTGTGAACAGTCCACTGTACATTTACGTACCATTTCTTTTTCTTAGTTAGAAATTTTTTCAATGTAGACTGGGCTGACATCCTTTTATACTCTACTTAAAAAGAAAATGAAATTTCCTAAATATGTATTTTATTGCTCTGAAACACACCATTTAAGTATTTGCAAAATTACCTGGAGTGTAATGTCATGGAGGTAGGGGATCTTGATTTCAAATGTCCCAAATCACAGGGTTGAAAACCTTTATTATAGACTACTTAGGTTAATTTGGGGTGTCGTCCCAGATTATTTTCTATGTCAGAGGTTTGAGAAATACAAAGACTAAGGGGACTGTTATTGTAAGAGGTGATGGTTTGTGATGGGATCCCAGGCCTGGGTGTGGTTAGAAAACCTTTATTATAGACTACTTAGGTTAATTTGGGGCGTTGTCCCAGATTATTTTCTATGTCAGAGGCTTGAGAAATACAAAGACTAAGGGGACTGTTATTGTAAGAGGTGGTGGTTTGTGATGGGATCCCAGGCCTGGGTGTGGTTTTTCAAGTAGTACCTCCAGACAGCAGCAAGGTGCCAGGCTGGAACTAACATGAGGAGACTGGCAAGGTAGTATAAACAAAGTAGAATACTTCACTGTTTGTGTTTTCAGTGCCTCTTGGCTGCTTTCCTTCTCGCAGTCCCTTCCTTCATAATACACCAGATTCCTGATTGACTCACCAGCAAGACCCTTTAACTTTTCCTGATAGGGACAAGAACCTTATTAGTGAACAGGAAAATAAATACATTCCTAGAGAAAGAGCAAATGACTCTTGTGTGGCTGCTATGTTATGGCCTCTGCCCTAGGTAATTTACATATATAAGTTCATGCAATTTTCCAAAAACATGAGAGGCAGGCATTCAGAAAAGTTAATTAACTGGCTCAAATCAAGGTCACATCGTGGCTGGTGGCATTGGGTTTCAAATTCGACTGCGTTTACCAGAATAATTTACCCCTTTACAAAATAATACCAAACTGGATTAAAATGGTGTTTCACAAATTCTCATTTAAAGAGACTTCACACAAATTTTTCGTGATCCCTAATTCATCGCCTCATCATCCTACCTTTTTCTAAAGGAAATAATTTTGAAGTTGCCAGAGAGGAAAGAAGCAAAGGCCTTTCATGAAGTCTTAAGTCCTGAAAATAAAATTCTGTTGGGTGTTGGGGGAGCAGGGATAGGCATAGATAAAAGTTCTAAAGTTCATATTAGTGATAAACCCTGAGGATGAAGATAAAGGGGATAAAGACCAATTTTGGAATGATCACTATACGTCAGGCATCATCCTATGTTCTCTACATACCTTGACTCATTTAATTTTCACAACAACCCCATGAGGTATCTACTGCTAATTAATTAAGAGAAGTCAATTCATTTGTCCGTGGGAACGTGTGCACATGTGTCTATTTGAAACCACATTTTCAACCTTCGCAACTATGTGCTGAATTGTGCTCTTTACATGTGAGTAATAATATAGTGTTGCTTAATTTAGCAATGGCTTGTGATTTCAGAGACATCGGTATGACCACTTATCATTTCTGGGTAGTGAGACACTACTATCAAAATCAGCGGAGACTATCATGTACCTTGGCCTTAATGGATGCCAGGCCTTAACTCGGAAAATAGTTGTGGAAGGAAGATGAGTGGTTGGACTTAGAACAAAATGAATCATTCTGGCTTAAACTTTGGCCTGTCCTTTATTAAATAACATATAATAAATAGAATAATAAATATATAGGTAGTGTGCAGGCTGGGCATATGTTTAATTTGTTTTGCTTTTTATTTTTTTTTTTTAAGACAGAGTTTCACTCTTGTCGCCCAGGCTGGCGTGCAATGGTGTGATCTTGGCTCACTGCAACCTCCGCCTCCTGGGTTCCAGCGATTCTCCTGTCTCGGCCTCCCGAGTAGCCAGGATTACATGTATATGCTACCACGCCAGGCTAATTTTTGTATTTTTAGTAGAGACAGGGTTTCACCATGTTTGCCATGCTGGTCTTGAACTCCTGACCTCAGGTGATCGCCTGCCTTGGCCTCCCAAAGTGCTGAGATTACTGGCGTGAGCCACCGTGCCTGGTCTGCTTTTTAATTTTTATATGCTGATGTCTCCATTTACTTGTGAGACAGAGAGGAAGACATTGGAGAAAAAGTGCTCATATACAATTGGGGACACAGGAATGAGTCAATAAAATGTTGGGCAAAATGCTTATTGACAGAATTTTTGTACTTCTTTATATGGAGGAATTAAGAGAACAAAAAACAATAAACTCAAAGTATAAAATTTCTAACTAAGAATTGGAAGGCAGAAGAGAATGGAATTTTTCAAGCATCTTCTACGTTATGTCTACTTTAAATATATGCTTGGTCATCTTGTCAATACCTTTACCAGGCTGATATTGTTTAACTCATTTTATAGTCACAGACATTGAGGGTCAAGTTTGAGTAAGTTGTCTAATGTTACATTGCCAGTAAGTGAGAGACATTTCAGATTCAAAAGCATGATCTTCCCGGTTATAAAACCCGTGATCAGTTTAGCACTCCAGTTATGTTTCAGCAAACATTTTAAAGCATATCTTACATGTAAAACATAACTTTACATGTGTGTAAAATGCTGCTTTTTGGAGGAAATTGCCTGTCACCAGAAAAAAAATTTTAAGTGAGATTGTCGTTCTGTTTGGAAGATTTGAGTACTCATTTGTTGAGTTTGGGGGGTATAAAAAAATGGCTTCCGGAGAGAACTGTTAGATCTCCAGGGTTTGATTCTGATTAGGAATCTAGTGCTAAGGCTTGACATCACAGTGGCTTAAACAACAGAAGCTTCTTTTTCTCTCTAAAAGAAGCAGTCTAGCAGTAGGTAGACTAGAGATCACATTGTATGGGAGAAGCATCAGAAGCATGGCTTCTCCTGTTTGATCTTTCCGCTCTTTCATCTTTATGCATAAGGCTTCCTTAGACTCATTTCACACCTCACACTCCAAGGGGATTGTGGGAGTTCTAGCCATTGCGTCATCCCTCTGGGCAGCAAATAGAAGAAAGTTTGAGAAGGTGGCTATCTTTCCCCCCTTTAGGAGTCTTTCTCAAAAATCCCACATACAAATTTCAAATTACATCTTACCAGCCACTCTTAGAAGTAAGAAAGTTTGCAAATAAAGTCTTCTGGCTGGGCATATTGCCACATGGATTAAATTTGGGGTTCTATTACTTAGAAAGAATGGGATAATGGATATTGGATAAGCTACTTGAAGTATTAACCACAATTAGCTAATCAGGTACTCACTCCCAGTGGCAGGACTTCCAATATAAATTCATTAAAATAACATCCTCATTTGCTGTGTGTGGTCTGGGATCATTAACAAATAATTGGATCAGCTGCCCACTCAAGGGAGAAGCCATGGAAGGTAAGGAGAGTGTGTGTTTGAGAGCCGTGCAGTCTGAGGACTGTCGCCATGGATGGGGAAAGAAGGAATGACTCACAAGTCTTCACAGAGCTTAGTCATTGCCCTTGTGGATCTGTGTAAACCACGTACAAGCCAACCAGGAGAGAGACAGCTGCGTGAAGCTACATTCTTTACTGGCTTCAAATCGGAGACAGGAGTCCCCACCCAGGCATCGTTCTAGTGCTTGTATAAATTAATGGGATTTAAAAATATTTATTTTCTTATGAGCAAACACCTACGTGATCCTAGGACTAGAAGAAACCCAGGGCGATTTTCTAGTAGAAGCAAAAGCTACATCTATCTGCTCCCAGGTAGCTTTTCGAAGTAGGTGTTCAGTCAATCACCTTCCAGTGTTTAGACTTATTAAACGATTTAAGAGTTTTATCCACCTACCCTTGAGTTAGTTTTAACAACCCCAGAGATTTTTCTGTCTCTCTCTTCCCCGACTCCTACTTCCTTCCAGGGTTTGTGACAGTCTAGCTAGAGGCAGAGGCGTGGCTTGGATTTTCATCCCGCTGCCTCCCTTCTAATCAGCCATGTCATGGTGGAATTTTTATTGGTCATAAATTTTTTTACTGGCTAGATTAATGTGATTGAAAGCATCACACCCAGTAAATAGCGTCTGCTATTTGCTTTAGCAATACCTATGGAAAAGGGCAACTTGGGACCCCGGCACCGTGGAGCTGGTGAAACCATTGGCTGTGCACAGCGCGTTGGAGGCCCCGTTGACTGATGACCAGAAGTTGCTCTTAGAGGGAGGTCTGCCCAGCAAGAGGCTCCATTGGTGCATGCCACTGCCATGTGTAGCCATGATTCACTTCACTGACTATCAAAGCTTTCTACAACTTTGCTTGCTGACTTTTGACCAGAGGTTCCCTTTCAACACGAGGAAAATCTGCCGAGAGAGAGAGAGAGAGAAAGAAAGAACATTACGGGGAAATAAATGGCAGCCCTGTTTCTGGCGGTCTCAGTTTTATGGCCCGAGGAGCCTCACTTGGAGGCTGCCCTGGGGTGCTGCCCAGTGAATGTGTATTGTGGCATTTTATGAAGCATGGTTTATATCAGCATGGATTATTATAACAACAACAAGGGGGATATTTAATAAAACCTTGTTTGATGGCAAAGGCTCCCATACAAAACACTTCTCCTAGGCCAAAGAAACGAGTGGAGTGTTTATAGAAGCACTACCCTCAGAAATCTACGTTCACAGAAAACCGTTTTCTGAGACAGGTTTTGAAAGAAGGTGTGGAATCTGCAAGCCTATGGTCCCCATCTGTTTTCTCCCCTCTGACCCTTGGTTGTTTGACTATATGGTCATGACCCTACGTTGAGTGGGGTAGATGATCTGTGAAGATGTTCGTGCAGCTTCATCTTCGTGCCTCCCAGCAGTGCCTAAAGCCCGCCTGCTCCTTCCTTCCTGGAAGAAATGCCAGAATTTCACTTCTAAAAAAAAAAAAAAAAAAAACAACTTATAAAATAGAAACACAAACAGAGAATGAGCCAGATTGCTGAGGGGGATCAAGGAATGAAATACAGACTCAAAAGTTGCATGGACTCAGAAACCCCAAAACTTTCCCAAAACCCAACCTGGAACATTTATCTTCCTGACTTTCTTTAGTCTCAGGCCAGTTTTTAACCATTAGACGACTTACAATTATAATGTTGGCAACGCTTAGGTTAGAGGTGGCTGCAGGGAATTCTCTTTTTAAATTCAGTTGCTTGGGTAGGTGGTGTTGGCAAGACTGTCTTGTCTTTTGGTGCCAACTCCGAAGTACCAGAATGCCATTCCTGAGCTGGAGTTCCACAAATCAGTTTGGAGATGCAAACTGGGAAGACAAAGGGCGCCTGAAGAGAGGCTGACGTGGAAAGACTAAAAGAGTGGCGAAGAGAGGAGAGAAAACAGAGGAGTCATGAAAGATATAAGACCAAGGAACGGAAAGTTGTTTGCAAAACAGAATGAGGGGCAGAAGGAAATGACAGGAAAATAAGGCGCAAGTCTCTGGAAAATACATCTAAAAACAGAAGACATCTTTTATTTGAAATTATGAAGTTGATTTCATAAGGCTTTCTAATAGTTTTGAAATATCTGGCTCGTGTTTACTCCTAGTTCCCTCCTCTTCCATTGTCATGAACCAAATCGTACCTAGCCTAGGTACTTCGTGAGCTCTCAGCTTGTGTTTGTGAACGGGAAACGCTATACAACAGCAATGAGCATTTTTGGTGTATTGATAGAGGGGAAAAGGCCTTGGTGAACCACAGAAATAGCCTTTTACATGAAACACCATCCAGATTACTACCAGCCAGTGGCTGTAATCTCAGCTGAATGTGCAGTGTTTATTTTTCCAAGAATGGGGCCTTCTATGACTCACAGTACTCAGATGCTACTTACTAATGGGGCCTTGTACAAGTCAAGAATGTGACACATGGCGAGACACGCAGCTTAACAATCACAAACAACAGCACAGTTAATGGGGGGTGAAGCTTCGGTGACATGTGTCACACCAAAGAGCCGACTCATCATGTTCCCTGAGGCCACAGATGAAGGGTCTCTGGATTGTGTAATAATGATAAAATATTGCCATCTGTTGGCATCCTGTGTAAGCAGGCTCTGACATACATAACATTGATGTTTTTCCAGACTGCCTCTCACATTTCTCCAGGGAGAGGATGTATGAAAAGCATGGGGGAAGAGAGCAGAACATGCAGCCTGACCTTATAGGAAGAGAAAAATAACAACATTTTGAAAGTTCAAACTGGGAAGAGAACAGACTACATTGCGTTGGTCCAACCCCTTACCTCCAGTCATGGGAGTAGCTAAACCAACCAAAGGTTGCTGACACGCAACTAATCAGATTATAAGAGTTTGCTTCAGGTATGCTGTCGAATGATCTTGGGGGTATGTATTCCTCCTCACGATGGATTCAGAGAGTTTTTGATCCAGGAAGACCATTATTTATTGTCTGAGTTAAAGGCAGGGATGTTGGGCTATAAAAATCACACATGGTATGGACAAAGCAGCAAACTGTAATAATCTCAAATATCCCCTACTGTGCTTATTCATCCTATCTAATAAATATCCAGAATTCCAGATAAATGTGACAAAATTGCTTTTAGTTTTTTCCTTTGGCTAAACTTGTAAAATACGGATTAAAAGGAAATTGAAAACCAGTGTGATAATTATGTGATGCTTCAGAAGCCTGAGGAGGCAATTATCAGACCTGACAACATAGATCTTGGGTTACGATATCTATTCAGGGACTGCACAATGCAGTGTATTACAACTGAAATCCCTACATAAAACTGGGACCCTGGGAGGACAGCAACCTCAGAAGAAGGTGGTGGTGGGGGAACAATTTCCAACATAAAGAATCTTGTTTATATTTGCCAGGGTTCTGGCTGAAAAAAAAAAAAAAATGTGATGAAACCACATCAGAAATTGAAAGGATTTTACAGATTCAAAGTTAACATTTATACTATTTTCATATTTCAAGAACTCCAAACACAGAAAATTTACAGTAAAACTATCAGGGCCCGTGGCCACTGGGATGATATCACTGTGGTGTGTCCCAGAAGTGAGTCCCAAATTGTTCTAGAACAATTTTCCTACAAAGCAACCCCACACAGAAGTCTCAATAAAAAGAGAAAAAAAGATAGAAAGAAAAAAACAAGAAAGAGGGTTTTACTTTTCATGACAAGTTAATGGGTGCAGCAAACCAACATGGCACATGTATACCTATGTAACAAACCTGCACATTGTGTACATGTGCCCTAGAACTTAAAGTATAATAAGAAAAAAAGAGGGAGGGAAAAATCTAAGTCCCACTAAAGAATTCTAATGTCTGACGAAACACATTAGGGAAAAAAAGTCCTCCATGAGCCATGTTAAAAAAAATAAAAATAAAAAAAAAGCCTCAGAATTTTCCAGAATCAGATATGTGTTCCTCAGATTCAAAAACCACATCTTCAAAAATGTAACTGAAAATTAATATACATTGGGATACATTGTAGTGAATGCAAAACATAAAAGACAAATATAAGTTTTCAAAACAAAGGGAATGAAAAAAACTATGTCGGCACGAACTACCAAAAGCCACACAACCCAAAGGCAGATGTCAAAAGTACAGATTCGTTTCTCTCCAGATTTCAGCTGCCTCTTATAGAAACACATTACATTGCTTTCCAGTTGTTCATGAGAAATGTAAAACTGTAATAATGTGTACATATATAAAATACATAAAATCTTAATAACTTGACTCCCTAAATTCCATTTATTTTTTTATTCATGTTTAGTCACTGTGCTATAATAGTTGTCACCATTTTAAATCTCATTCACTACAAAAAGATAAGTAGGAATATGTTAATCCCCACTTAAGTAACAATGAAACAGTTTATACCAAAAGTGAGTGTCAACAACATATAAATAATAATTCATGGCCATAAAGTATGGTTTTTGTAATAAGACACAAAAGTAGAAATAATTTTTGTTTGTTTTCCCTGGAAATCCTGTTGTTGGGCAGATTATATTAACCTAGAAATTCACTTCCTAGAAAAACCAGCTTATTTCACACTGTGCTTCCTTTCTTTCCCCTGTTGATCTATGGAGGATCTGAAAACCAGAAATGTAAAGGTGAGTCATCAATGACCAATGGAAATAATTTTTTAAATGTCCTTTTAGAATTAGCACATATTGATGTCATTGCACAAGGCCAAAACTTACATGTACCATGTGACTTATCCTTCAATACGTGGTTCATTATCCTATAGAAAACTTTTACTCCTAAAGATGTACGCACATTCATCTGGGGCTATAGACTGAAAGATATATTTTATCCATACTGTACTTTTTCTCTCATAGAACTGTAAACAAACAAACTATGCTTGGCTTCCCTTCCATGTTGAAGAACTATCTCAATCATTCTCTCTCCTTTTATACTCAATGCATTTATACAGCCTAGATTGGGGTGTGGGGGTGGGATATCATTGTAAATGCATTAGATTCTGGTGAAAAGACAGCCTCAGAGAAGCTACAGTATTCCTAATCTAGTCAGATAATTTGGTGGTTGAGCTCTGATCCAGGTTCTAACTTGATTTTTTTTTCCCTTAGTACTTTCTCTTTCCATCAAATCATCATCCCAGTCTTCCTTTCTCTCTTCTGAAATAACAGAGTAAAATGTGGACTTTACAAACTTAGTGTATCCAAGATTATTTAATTTGGGTAGTTTGAGCATGTCACTAATAAAATCTAATTTCAAGTTTAATTCATGCATGGGTTGGTTCAATGTGCTCTGCCTCACGGCTAAAGATTGTATCCCCAAAACATCTAGTCAAAAAATCATGATAATATCAAAGAAAACGGGGCAGTTGGATTAGGTATTGAATCTGAGATATCTTTACATAGCTGACTCTTCTCAGCTGTCTAATCTGGACCATTTAATATTATGAAAGCATATCTCATTATTTATGGCCACAGTTCTCTATCTCCATGAAACAAACAAAAAGTTTAGATGGCACAGTTGTGCTGAATTAAAACTAACATTTCTCACGTGAGCTGTCCTACACAGCAACTGCTTTGTTATAGCTAAACACACATCTTTCAGTAAAATCAGGAACATACTGGAAATTAAAAGCTGTAAATATCATTTGGCCATTTTGCCCTGTGTTGCAATCAAGAGTTGTTTGGCTGTGTGGTTTTAATTCTGAAATATATTCAGATTTTAGTTTAATGAATGGTTGTGTTTTCAGAATAGCGTCTCCACAACCCATTGTGCCTCAAATGCATACCAATTCATCACTGGCACACCTAGGATCTTTAACATTTAGTGGATTAAAGGAAATGGCAAGTGTTACAGTGTGCCAATAATGTTATAATCAGGGCACATGCCCGCTATCACCTCCCTAAATGGAGGCAGCACTCAAAATGTTTGTTCTGCTACAATTAATCATATGCTTTTCAAATGTCAACATAATTTTCATGGTCTGGTAAAAAGTAGTGTTCGTAATAGAGAAAAATAATAGAGTTACCATTAAAAATTGATCTGTCACTGTTCATTTTAAAATAGTTGGTTCTGCCTGAACAAACTGTATGGAATTTTAAAAGTTTCCATCCAATGTATCCCCACATGCCTGCTTGGAAAGATTACCTGACTTTCTGCATTCAGACCAAGTGTTGCTGTTCTGCAGTGCTATACTTGAATGAAAACATGATGAAGGAAATAGAGTAATTTGATTCTTTCTGAAAGTCAGATCTCAACGTCTGAGTATCTTACACGTAGTAGGCTCTCTGACAAGACGTGCCATTTGTTGATATTTAAAGTGTCAGCAACTCTCGATGAAAAATGACAGAAAGCTCCTAAACTTTCCAGAAATAAGAATCCTGATACAGCGACAATTGCTCTTCTATTCCAGAATACTTTATAAGAGTGGGATGGGAACTTACCACATGTTCAGGTGCCCTTATTGTAAGCTTTGAGCCAGTTATTTGCTTTATTAAAATAAATACTTTGAAAATTTCTTAAAAAAAAAAAAAGAAGAAGAACGCTTTCTTTCTCGGTTAAAATGTAAATAATCCAAAGGCTAAGCTAGTTTTGTCATAGTAACTTCAAGTCATAAATATTGCATGGACTTTGAGATTCATTTAACAAGAAACCAATAATTTGTGATTATTATGATCACATTTCTTTTATGACGTTTGCAGTTCTACATTGTTAACTAATTAAAGTTAATATCTACATGAACCCAAAAAGATAGGTCTATACAATCTATTTTACTTTTTACTAAAGACATTGTTACACTATTCAATAGTAGAAATGTACTTTTTCCAAATTATGAAAGTTATAAAATCAAAGTTAATAATTTCAAAAGTTAACTTATCTAAATCCATCACTTATAATAACATTGCAGAAAGTTGCTCATTTTATTTTGTTTTGTACTATATAGACTGTTATCTCAAAAGTCTGAATGCCTAAGACTTCAGCAAATCTTCAAACGACCCTGAGCAAAATCACCTGGAAGAATTAGAAATACAGATTCCTGGGCTCCACTCCACACCCAAAGATTCAGCTATTCCAGAGATGAGCCAGAAATCTGTATTTTAAAATCCCTCCAAAATGATTCTGATGATTAGCTCTGTGTAAGTTATATCATATTGATCAGATCAATTTTTTTGCCAAAATCCTTAACACAGAAGGTTTTGGGATATGAATTATGCTTGTATCCTAAATACTTAAAGCTGTCCATCCAATGGGGCTGATCAGTATTATTTATTTAAGTTAAAAATTCATGTGCTTCTCTGACCCAGCAATACTACTTAAGAGAATTTATCTTATATGTTTACCCAAATATATGCATATTTTAATTACAAATAACCAGAACCCACCCTAAGATACATCTGTTGGGAACTGGCTGAATAAAAGATTGTAACACACATGCTCTGGGGCTATAAAAAGGAATAAAGAAACAGGATGTACATTCTGTTGTATATATCCAGGATATATTGTTAGATGAGAAACAGAAGCATGCAGTGTAGAATATATGTTATTATTTGTGTAAGAGAGCCAGGAAATAAAAAGGTATCTTTGTATTAGCTTCTCCTTGTCTAAAAAGAAGTATAAGGATACACTAGAAACTAATAAATATGGCTTCCTATGGGGTGAGAATGTTGAAGATTTTGGAAAGGTGGATAGGGCATGAGTGAGACATTTTGTGTACTTATTATTATGTTTAAGTCACAAAATGTGTCTACAACATAATTTTTAATATATATAAAAATGCAAAATAAAGTTATTTTCATGTTTTATCTTATAAATTACATGTTTTCTAATCTTGAGGTAATGAGAATGTATAAGTCTAATTTGTTCTTGACAATGCATTCATACAATAAAATAAAACCTAATAAGAGATCCTTCAAGAAGGACATAAAATAAGCCCAATATGTTAGGAGAAGGTGTCAAGCCAGGTAGTATAACAGCCTGCCATCAGTCTTGGTGTAAAAGCTAAGTGCTCTCTAAATGTGCTGGAATGACTTATTTTATTCACCAGGGTATAATCTTTGATACTTCCTTGCCGGAAGACTGTTCATCTCAAATCCAATAGTGTGAGGGAGAATGTGACAGCCTCAGAACAACTAAGGCATCTTTCTAATGCAAATCTGTCTGAAACCCCAGATTCTGGGGAAATTCTGGAGGTGGGTGGATAACAGTTACCAGCTTTGACACACAGCCAGAACACCTGGGAAGGCACACCCAGATCGTCCTTCATTAGTTTCTTTTTATTTGAGGCATATCTTAAGGGTACGTGTGTATGCATACATACACTTGTGTGTCTGTGTGTGTATGTAATAGTGCTATGAAAATCCGGTTAATATCTGGGGTGAGAGCTATTCTTCCGTGGAGTTTTGATACAAGCGAGATAGTCTAGACTTTCATACGAAGATATTTCTTAAATATGACTCCACTCTTACCTAACAAGCCAAAAGAATATTTCTGAGTGTTAGGCATATGGGGATTTCCAGTTACCCACTGGACCTTCATGAACAACACCATGCTGAAGCTTGTAGAAGGGGAAGGCAAGTAAGTATCCTAAGGCTTCCACCTATGCTAATTTTCCCAAAATACCACCTGCACCTCCAGTAAGCATGGCTCTCTTGCCGTAGGGTTTGGATTCTTTTCCCAAAATAAAAGACACCCAACCCTTCATAGAATTTTTAGTCATTTCATTCCTAACGAGATGATTCATCAGTATAAAATTAGGCAAACATATAGAAAAAAATACTGTTGCAAATATACAAATGCTCATATGTGTCATTTTGAGAACCATTCTGGTCATGAACCACTTTTGCATGGCATTGTTACATGCCCTTCTTATTGTCTGCAGAGCTTGTAGCAGCTGCCAACTTTATAATTCTGGGTTCCTGGAGGAATAGCTGAAATCTAGAAGTAGGGTTATGGGTGAATGTGTAGTACTCTCACCTGGCACCAGAACTGAATTTCAATCAATGTGATAAAAGTCAAGAATTTGCACAGCAGTCATCTCAACTGAAAATCCAATGCAATGATTTGTCCTGACTGGCCTCTGGAAGATCTAACATAGAGTCTCGTTAAAGTTCTGTTTACTCAGATTTGAAGTCCTTTCTTACCTAATTCCTTGGAGTTTTGATGTTCATATCATGGCAACACACAGGAAAGCAATTTATATCTAATTATTTTATCCATGCATAATATATATTATGCCATACAATATTAATCATTTTAACAACAATAACAACAGTAACAAAAACAATCAACCTCAAAGGATGTCATCCTGGAAAAAGCCTTTAGTACATTTAGTCCAAATTTATTTTTTCTTAGAAGAGGAAACTGCCATCCAAGAGATGGTGAAACTTGCTGGATTCACTTGTCTGGTTAATGACCAAGAAGTGGTGTCTAGATCACAGGCCTCCTAATTCTAAGTTTAGAGTTATTTCTTCCATCTCATGTCACCTTTTCATCACCATTGAGAAACATTCTAATTCCAGGAATTTTTAAAGTATGTATGTATTTGCACGGAAACTTTTAAAAATTTCATTTAATCTCTCAGTGATCTTGTTTTATTTTTATAAGTTGTATGCTTCATGAGTTTTCTTACAATATGCACTCATTTATTAGCACTTACAAAAATACCTTTGAAAATATGTTGGCATTACACCACTCTGTAGCTGTCTGGAAATTTCTTGAAAACAGAAAATACACATTAGGAAGGAAAATGTGAAAGTATAATTGTTCTGGACTCCTAAGCCAAGATTAAGGGTTGTTTTGTTTTGTTTTTGTTTTATGCTATCCCTACTGGTGCCTTCTGTTTCTTCTAACTACTGGCTCTTGATACTATAGAAACTAAGTCACACATCTCCTGGGTAATGTTCCTAGGGAGAAATAAGAGCTCTAGAGAAATCTTGTCCCATTGCTTATTCAGTCCAACTCATTTCTAGTTTGATTTTAACTGGGCATATGGTAGGCATTAAAAACTTGTTGAAATGTTCTTCTTTTGTTAGCATGCTCTAAATCAGAGGGAGCCAACCACTAACCTTCTCAGACGTGTCCCTCATTATGGATTATACACAGAAGACGGGTCTGACAATTATTTTCAGCATGTCTCATTTTAGAGATTTTAAAAGACATGAATAGTAAGTTTATTTGCTCTTATTTTTATTTTTGAAAAGAGGGTTTTTCTTTTTTTCAAATTTTATGTGAGTCCCAAACGTATCCAGGCAGGTTTTAAGAAGCTGGATTCCCTTGGTGAATCAGTATGTGTTAGATTATTTAAGTCCTCTCATAGTCTGCTTAGATGGACAACCATTCCTTGTCAAACATAGTCACAGATCTTCTTTTTCTAAAATCAAAGGTATAGAATATTATATGAATGTAAAAGAATGCAGCCTTTGTGTTTAATAAATGTCCAGCAACTTTCCATGCTATGAAACTTTTTTTTTTTTTTTTTTAAGATGAGTCTTGCTGTTTCACCCAAGCTGGAGTGCAGTGGCACAATCTCAGCTCACTGCAACCTCCACCTATAGGGTCCAAGCAGTTCTTCTGCCTCAGCCTCCCAAGTAGCTGGAACTACAGGCACCTGCCAGCATACCCAGCTAATTTTTGTATTTTCTGCAGACAGGGTTTCACAATGTTTGCCAGGCTGGTCTCAAACTCTTGACCTCAACTGATCTGCCTGCCTCGGCTTCCCAAAGTGCTTAGATTACAAGCGTGAGCCCCTGCTCCTGGCCCATGCTACCAAACGATTGAAAAGTTCACATTTTTCCTATGCCTGCATCTTCTCATGACTGTACAGTGTAGCAGTGGAGGAGTGGAGAGGGGTGCAGAGCTCTGAGTGAGTCAGCATGTCTAGGTTCCAATATTTACTCTGTTGTCAATTCACTGGACAATTTTCTGAGCAATGTGTCTCTCAGCATGAATTGATTGAATGAATAAGGATTTCCTTGAACTTCAGCTCCTTTATCTATAAAAGAACAGAAGATACAAGTGAGTGAAATTCAGCCATTCTGCACAGGGAATGGAGATATCTTAGATGTACCTAGGATGAATACAAGCAGGTTTTTTTTTTGATGCGTTCGTGAATGGGATGCTTTGCTGGCTGACTTTTACTGAGATGAGAGCAACTCCACTCATACTGGGTGTAAATATTGGATTTCTAAATAGGATTCCTTCTGACTTACAGTTTTTCTGACAAAGTAAAGAATTTGGAAATCACTGTGCTTTATGAATTTTAGAGTTTCTCCCAGCTCTAAGATCCTGTGGCTGTGCTAATTATGATGGCAGTTGAAATTAACAATCATTTTATGCATAAGTGCTTTTATTTAAATATGTGATTCAAAATTCTTCTGTAGGCTACTGTGATGATATTTAACTTCTTCAAAGAGGAATTATATTCGTCTCCTTATTTTAATTTTTAACATTTCTACTTCATAGATGAGTCAGACACAAAAGGGAACATATGGTCTTGGTTATTCAAGACCATAGAGTGAGTCATATGAATCCCAGCATTCGGATCAAATGTTCTGATTTCTGATCAAGTTTTGATTCCACTATCTTACCTGGAAATTAAAAAATATGCATGAGTTCAATCTGTTGTTGTGTGAGGGTTGAAGTATTTTTATAACCCTTGTGGAATTCTGAGATGGGAAAAGTTGCTATGGGTCATCTAGTTTAGCTCTGTAACCCATGCAGGAAGTCCTACTACATGTTATTACATGTAGTAATAGTAACTGTTATTAATTGGTAGTAACAGTAACTGTTACTAATTGTTATTAACAGTTCTTCCACATGCATGCCACTTTACTCTAAGATGGTCATAAATATTTCTGGCTCAACAATATAAGAATAGCAAAATAATCCATAAAAAGATTTTATTCATCAATACTTGACTTAGAAGGATAAAAATTCAATAAAAGCTGGCCACATATGGCAATACAACAGGTACATTTTGTGAAATCTCTCAAGGATTTATCAATGAAGTTAAAATACTTGACACATTTGTAGTCAGCTGATTGGCTCAACTCTTCATGTTTCAACAAGTCTTTCACAGACACATCAAGAGACATTCTCTTACCATTACATATTAAGTCTATTTTCAATGTCACACCAATGGAAAAGGATGTAAAATTAGGGCAAGTTGAATAGTAACAAAGAAGTACTTACCTAGCTCTGTTTGTCTTAACTATTCCTCCTAATGCTTTTAGGAAATGCCCAGGAAGTATCTCAGGTGAACTAACCATAAGTTTTCCCCACTACTTGTCATGATGTTTCTTCTATTGCACTTATTTCTCTCTCTGACTCCATCAGTGATGTGTTTGTTACTCTGTACCCTAATTTCCAGTAATGCTGCCACCCAACACTACCCAACAGATATATCTTCTTATGATTTTCTACTTCAAACATTATCTCTGCTTTAGCTGCCATGAATATTCTGTGATCTAACACAGGGCACATTCACTTAACCTTTAGTTAATATTCATTCTGTATTAAAGCTACAATACAATGAGGCTTTGGTTTTTCGATGTCTTATAGGTATTTTAGCAAACTAGTATTTTCATTTTTTACTACCACTTTATTGAAAATTACTCTTACCCTACATAAATCCGTAGAGTGAAGACCATATGTGAAATTGATCTTTCCCTTTGACTCTGAAATTGACCTTGAAACAAATTTAATGGCCCTCAGCTCTCTTTTCTGGGATGTTTTTTCACAAGATTCTTCAGTATCTTTGGATTAAGTCTATTCCACATCCCCTACAGAGGTGCTCAAAGTGCAAGGTAAATGTCACATTTTGTTTCTCAAGCCAAGACTCCCAACTACATAAAAAGATTGCATATTTTTTATAAGATTTCCACTGTAAATTTCCACATAAACCCACTAAATATTTTGTCCCCATCTGTAATAACTCCAAGCTGTTTATAGAAGCACAATAATATGCACAGTTACTCATATTTAGAACTATTGAAAGAATGGTTGTAGAAGTAGCACATGGCTGTTGTTCCCCAAGGAAAGAACTTAAGATACAACTCTTGCCCAGTTTAATCTTGGTGCCAAGGCACCCAGAGACTGTGTCTTTGAAATATCCCTGCCCTAGTAGTTAAAATAAATTGAGAGGTCTGCCTATTCCAGGAATGGTCCCTAAAATGGCCATTTTTTTTCTTCATGTCCAGTGATTATTTTTTCACAAAGTTGCTTTTAAAAACCGCCTTTTTGCTAACGAAATGCATAATCTATCCAAAAACAAGGCTGTGGCTTAGCAGGTTGTTTTACTCAGCTTTCCAACTGAAAGTAAACAGGATGCTGTGCTTAATTTTCCCTATTTTTCTTCATTTACAGTCATGCCATACTGTCTCCTCCCTCATTGCCCAAGGCTAATTTAGATGGAGCCACATCGATGTGGTAACACCAGGAAAAACTATTCCTCCTCCTTATGTTTAACTCAGAATCCAAAAGAGGAAAGAGTTAAAATAAAGAAACATACTTTCATATACTGGATATTTATCTACTGGATAATATATAGATGACACCAAGAATGGATTTCAGGAAAGTACTTAAGCAGAGAAGAATGTAGGTTATAGAAAAATTCCTATGTGAAAAATCCAGAGTAACTATAAGGAACATGTAAAACACAGATTAAGTCTTAATGCCATTTGATTTTTTGTAGTTCAGATTCACAAGAATGAACAACTAGCACAGTCATGAGCTAAATTTCTGTTTGTAGATTTATTACAAAAATTAAGGAATTTCTGACTTGATTGTGATTACTGGTGTAGCAATATCTTTGCTGTACCTGATTCTTGGATACTGTTTATGTTGGCAGAAATGCATATTGATAGGATACCAATGCTTTGCAAAAACAAAATCATTGTTTATTTTTAAAGTCTTACAAGTAAGTGTATCAGCAAAAGTATAATTCAATATCCTTTCTTAGTTATGCCTCTTAATCAAGCGTGATTTCTATTTGTTTTTAAGATTTCGCATGCATATCAACTTCACTGTTGGAGAAAAATTACAAGTACTACTTAAATGGTGCAGTGGGAAAATGAATCATTGTATTGATATTTCTATACCCTAAGCATATTTTATAATTATTATTTGATATGTCTTCTACCTAATATTTAATACAAAACATAAAAAAACAAGATAATAATATCATTGGAAGGCATGAATTAAACTGTCCAGTGAGGTGTCATAGAGTTGCACATCCTGGTGCTGACCACTTTGGAATATGACAACATGAACGCTATCAGCCTCAACTTTAAACTCACCTGCTTATTTTACCTTCAAGGAGTATCTATAAACTAGTCCATGGTGTCTTGAAATTTTTTGTAAGGATTTTTGAATGGAGTTGCTCACAAAAACAAAGAGGATTCAAAATTTTTAAATACCTGTCTTAAGAAAAGCCTCTTTGTGTACTAAGACCAAATATTCTATAAAAAAATAAGATTGTCTATGTAGACAGTTGGGCTGTGTACAAGTCCAGCCACATCCAAATGCATTTCTGAAGACCAGAACTTATATGAAGCCTCATTTCACATGTCATTAAGAACATCTGTCAGCAGAAAGAATCATTTCACTTTAAAAGTTTTATGTCCTGAGGGTTTCCCAGTGCATTAAGCCCTGGGTGAAAATCGAGTAAGCCGATGATTTGAACCTATTCAAATGAAAAAGAAAAAAAATAAAAAAGCAAAGCACGTTGATTTTTTCAACGAGGGATCAAGCTCTGAGCTTTGAGATGGAGTCCCTATCCTAACCTTTTGCACAATACTCCTGTGTGATTGACTAAATCCAGAAAAGCGTCCAGTTTCTTAATGCTTCAGGTATCCAAGCTTGGGTAGATTAACTTTCCATTCATGAAATGTTTCATTCAGGTATTCAGGTATATTGAAGGAAAAATAAATGAAAACTTAATATGTATTTGCATCAAGTCATTTCACCATCAATAATCTGGACTTGCTGGAAAATTAGAAAGATAAACTGTAAAGTTGTTTATATTCATCGCAAAAATATGTTCTCCATATTTAGCAGCCCTGTTCATGTAGTAAAACGAATGTATACCTTTCTGTTTCTTTCACCATAAACAGTACTGAAATCTACCCATCAAGTTTAGATACACAACAGTTAGTTTAACTTAAATATTACCCTTATTTCAGTTGCATCTTTTTAACCTGTGAATACAGAGAGAAATGTGTCCTCTGTTTGTGTGTGTGTGTGTTTAATCGCTACCTGCAAGGACCCATTTTCTCTTAGAGCTTTTCACATTATTTCCTAGTCAGGTTGCTTTTTTGTGCAGTATGTTTTTTGGCTGAACTTTCAACTAGAAGAGAAGCTTCATTCTTATTATTATTCATCTTTACATTAATGTTTTCAAGTAAGTAAATCTTGTAAACATTTATTGCTGTTGCTATTGTTATTCTTTCTCATCAGGGCAAAAACAAAACTTTGAGTTTTGAGGAAAAGGAAGAATGTTGAAGTCCATTAACAAGTATTTAGTTATCCCTTACCATATGTAGAAATCGGAATGAAAACTTCTACATGGATATGGGAAAAATGGAGAATGCAAGGATCTTCTTAGAGAACAGGAGCCCATTAGAAAATCTAATGAGATTAGAATAAATGTAATATAAAATGGTTCTGATCATCCCTTGTTGCATCATTCCAATTGCTTCAACTTAGTTGATTTCACCAGTGCTTGGTTGGGTTGTTGCAAAGCTTTGCTTCAGTGTGCCAGTGTACCATGTTATTATATATTTGTCCATGTAAGTGCCCAGGAAATGAGTTTGCATTCACGACATTTTGGTGTTGCACAGAACTGCCATTGTAAAAGCCCTGGTACCCACTGCTAAGGCAGAAACCTACCCTTGAACTCAAGGCTAACACTTGACTGACTAGAATACGATGTTAAACTGATGTGAGTAGAGACTTTGCTTCACCAGTGCATACTTGGCTCTTAAAATTTAGTACCGCATATGTCTCCAAAACTTTCATAGGCCCTTAAGTTTTAAAGATGAAAACAAGAACTCAATGATTAGAGACCATTAAATCAAAAGAAAAATAGAGCATTTATATAGAAGACAACAGTTTATTTTAAATGTAAGGTATTTGAGTCTCCAACTCCCAGCGCGAGCGACACAGAAGACCGGTGATTTCTGCATTTTCAACTGAGGTACTGGGTTCATCTCACTGGGGAGTGCCGGACGATCGGTGCTGGTCAGCTGCTGCAGCCCGACCAGCGAGAGCTGAAGCAGGGCGAGGCATTGCCTCACCTGGGAAGTGCAAGGGGGAAGGGAATCCCTTTTCCTAGCCAGGGGAACTGAGACACACAACACCTGGAAAATCGGGTAACTCCCACCCCAATACTGCGCTTTAAGCAAACAGGCACACCAGGAGATCATATCCCACACCTGGCCGGGAGGGTCCCACACCCACGAGCCTCCCTCATTGCTAGCACAGCAGTCTGTGATCTACCGGCAAGGCAGCAGCAAGGCTGGGGGAGGGGCGCCCGCCATTGCTGAGGCTTAAGTAGGTAAACAAAGCTGCTGGGAAGCTCGAACTGGGTGGAGCTCACAGCAGCTCAAGGAAACCTGCCTGTCTCTGTAGACTCCACCTCTGGGGACAGGGCAATAACAAACACAGCCCAAACCTCTGCAGACGCAAACGACTCTGTCTGACAGCTTTGAAGAGAGCAGTGGATCTCCCAACACGGAGGTTGAGATCTGAGAAGGGACAGACTCCCTGCTCAAGTGGGTCCCTGACCCCTGAGTAGCCTAACTGGGAGACATCCCCCACTAGGGGCAGTCTGACACCCCACACCTCACAGGGTGGAGTACACCCCTGAGAGGAAGCTTCCAAAGCAAGAATCAGACAGGTACACTCGCTGTTCAGAAATATTCTATCTTCTGCAGCCTCTGCTGCTGATACCCAGGCAAACAGGGTCTGGAGTGGACCTCAAGCAATCTCCAACAGACCTACAGCTGAGGGTCCTGACTGTTAGAAGGAAAACTATCAAACAGGAAGGACACCTACACCAAAACCCCATCAGTACATCACCATCATCAAAGACCAGAGGCAGATAAAACCACAAAGATGGGGAAAAAGCAGGGCAGAAAAGCTGGAAATTCAAAAAATAAGAGCGCATCTCCCCCGGCAAAGGATCGCAGCTCATCGCCAGCAACGGATCAAAGCTGGACGGAGAATGACTTTGACAAGATGAGAGAAGAAGGCTTCAGTCCATCAAATTTCTCAGAGCTAAAGGAGGAATTACGTACCCAGCACAAAGAAACTAAAAATCTTGAAAAAAAAGTGGAAGAATTGATGGCTAGAGTAATTAATGCAGAGAAGGTCATAAACGAAATGAAAGAGATGAAAACCATGACACGAGAAATACATGACAAATGCACAAGCTTCAGTAACCGACTCGATCAACTGGAAGAAAGAGTATCTGCGATTGAGGATCAAATGAATGAAATGAAGCGAGAAGAGAAACCAAAAGAAAAAAGAAGAAAAAGAAATGAACAAAGCCTGCAAGAAGTATGGGATTATGTAAAAAGACCAAATCTACGTCTGATTGGGGTGCCTGAAAGTGAGGGGGAAAATGGAACCAAGTTGGAAAACACTCTTCAGGATATCATCCAGGAGAACTTCCCCAACCTAGTAGGGCAGGCCAACATTCAAATCCAGGAAATACAGAGAATGCCACAAAGATACTCCTCGAGAAGAGCAACTCCAAGACACATAATTGCCGGATTCACCAAAGTTGAAATGAAGGAAAAAATCTTAAGGGCAGCCAGAGAGAAAGGTCGGGTTACCCACAAAGGGAAGCCCATCAGACTAACAGCAGATCTCTCGGCAGAAACTCTCCAAGCCAGAAGAGAGTGGGGGCCAATATTCAACATTCTTAAAGAAAAGAATTTTAAACCCAGAATTTCATATCCAGCCAAACTAAGTCTCATAAGTGCAGGAGAAATAAAATCCTTTACAGATAAGCAAATGCTTAGAGATTTTGTCACCACTAGGCCTGCCTTACAAGAGACCCTGAAGGAAGCACTAAACATGGAAAGGAACAACTGGTACCAGCCATTGCAAAAACATGCCAAAATGTAAAGACCATTGAGGCTAGGAAGAAACTGCATCAACTAACGAGCAAAATAACCAGTTAATATCATAATGGCAGGATCAAGTTCACACATAACAATCTTAACCTTAAATGTAAATGGACTAAATGCTCCAATTAAAAGACACAGACTGGCAAACTGGATAAAGAGTCAAGACCCATCAGTCTGCTGTATTCAGGAGGAGACCCATCTCACACGCAGAGACATACATAGGCTCAAAATAAAGGGATGGAGGAAGATTTACCAAGCAAATGGAGAACAAAAAAAAGCAGGGGTTGCAATACTAGTCTCTGATAAAACAGACTTTAAACCATCAAAGATCAAAAGAGACAAAGAAGGCCATTACATAATGGTAAAGGGATCAATTCAACAGGAAGAACTAACTATCCTAAATATATATGCACCCAATACAGGAGCACCCAGATTCATAAAGCAAGTCCTTAGAGACTTACAAAGAGACTTAGACTCCCATACAATAATAATGGGAGACTTCAACACTCCACTGTCAACATTAGACAGATCAACGAGACAGAAAGTTAACAAGGATATCCAGGAATTGAACTCATCTCTGCAGCAAGCAGACCTAATAGACATCTATAGAACTCTCCACCCCAAATCAACAGAATATACATTCTTCTCAGCACCACATCATACTTACTCCAAAATTGACCACGTAATTGGAAGTAAAGCACTCCTCAGCAAATGTACAAGAACAGAAATTATAACAAACTGTCTCTCAGACCACAGTGCAATCAAACTAGAACTCAGGACTAAGAAACTCAATCAAAACCGCTCAACTACATGGAAACTGAACAACCTGCTCCTGAATGACTACTGGGTACATCACGAAATGAAGGCAGAAATAAAGATGTTCTTTGAAACCAATGAGAACAAAGATACAACATACCAGAATCCCTGGGACACATTTAAAGCAGTGTGTAGAGGGAAATTTATAGCACTAAATGCCCACAAGAGAAAGCAGGAAAGATCTAAAATTGACACTCTAACATCGCAATTAAAAGAACTAGAGAAGCAAGAGCAAACACATTCGAAAGCTAGCAGAAGGCTAGAAATAACTAAGATCAGAGCAGAACTGAAGGAGATAGAGACACAAAAAACTCTCCAAAAAATCAATGAATCCAGGAGTTGGTTTTTTGAAAAGATCAACAAAATTGACAGACCACTAGCAAGACTAATAAAGAAGAAAAGAGAGAAGAATCAAACCGACGCAATTAAAAATGATAAAGGGGATATCACCACCAACCCCACAGAAATACAAACTACCATCAGAGAATACTATAAACACCTCTACGCAAATAAACTGGAAAATCTAGAAGAAATGGATAATTTCCTGGACACTTACACTCTTCCAAGACTAAACCAGGAAGAAGTTGAATCCCTGAATAGACCAATAGCAGGCTCTGAAATTGAGGCAATAATTAATAGCCTACCAACCAAAAAAAGTCCAGGACCAGATGGATTCACAGCTGAATTCTACCAGAGGTACAAGGAGGAGTTGGTACCATTCCTTCTGAAACTATTCCAATCAATAGAAAAAGAGGGAATCCTCCGTAACTCATTTTATGAGGCCAACATCATCCTGATACCAAAGCCTGGCAGAGACACAACAAAAAAAGAGAATTTTAGACCAATATCCCTGATGAACATCGATGCAAAAATCCTCAATAAAATACTGGCAAACCGGATTCAGCAACACATCAAAAAGCTTATCCACCATGATCAAGTGGGCTTCATCTCTGGGATGCAAGGCTGGTACAACATTCGCAAATCAATAAACATAATCCAGCATATAAACAGAACCAAAGACAAGAACCACATGATTATCTCAATAGATGCAGAAAAGGCTTTTGACAAAATTCAACAGCCCTTCATGCTAAAAACGCTCAATAAATTCGGTATTGATGGAACGTACCTCAAAATAATAAGAGCTATTTATGACAAACCCACAGCCAATATCATACTGAATGGGCAAAAACTGGAAAAATTCCCTTTGAAAACTGGCACAAGACAGGGATGCCCTCTCTCACCACTCCTATTCAACATAGTGTTGGAAGTTCTGGCTAGGGCAATCAGGCAAGAGAAAGAAATCAAGGGTATTCAGTTAGGAAAAGAAGAAGTCAAACTGTCCCTGTTTGCAGATGACATGATTGTATATTTAGAAAACCCCATTGTCTCAGCCCAAAATCTCCTTAAGCTGATAAGCAACTTCAGCAAAGTCTCAGGATACAAAATTAACGTGCAAAAATCACAAGCATTCTTATACACCAGTAACAGACAAACAGAGAGCCAAATCAGGAATGAACTTCCATTCACAATTGCTTCAAAGAGAATAAAATACCTAGGAATCCAACTTACAAGGGATGTAAAGGACCTCTTCAAGGAGAACTACAAACCACTGCTCAGTGAAATAAAAGAGGACACAAACAAATGGAAGAACATACCATGCTCATGGATAGGAAGAATCAATATCGTGAAAATGGCCATACTGCCCAAGGTAATTTATAGATTCAATGCCATCCCCATCAAGCTACCAATGAGTTTCTTCACAGAATTGGAAAAAACTGCTTTAAAGTTCATATGGAACCAAAAAAAGAGCCCGCATCTCCAAGACAATCCTAAGTCAAAAGAACAAAGCTGGAGGCATCACGCTACCTGACTTCAAACTATACTACAAGGCTACAGTAACCAAAACAGCATGGTACTGGTACCAAAACAGAGATTTAGACCAATGGAACAGAACAGAGTCCTCAGAAATAATACCACACATCTACAGCCATCTGATCTTTGACAAACCTGAGAGAAACAAGAAATGGGGAAAGGATTCCCTATTTAATAAATGGTGCTGGGAAAATTGGCTAGCCATAAGTAGAAAGCTGAAACTGGATCCTTTCCTTACTCCTTATACGAAAATTAATTCAAGATGGATTAGAGACTTAAATGTTAGACCTAATACCATAAAAATCCTAGAGGAAAACCTAGGTAGTACCATTCAGGACATAGGCATGGGCAAAGACTTCATGTCTAAAACACCAAAAGCAACGGCAGCAAAAGCCAAAATTGGCAAATGGGATCTCATTAAACTAAAGAGCTTCTGCACAGCAAAAGAAACTACCATCAGAGTGAACAGGCAACCTACAGAATGGGAGAAAATTTTTGCAATCTACTCATCTGACAAAGGGCTAATATCCAGAACCTACAAAGAACTCAAACAAATTTACAAGAAAAAAACAAACAACCCCATCAAAAAGTGGGCAAAGGATATGAACAGACATTTCTCAAAAGAAGACATTCATACAGCCAACAGACACATGAAAAAATGCTCATCATCACTGGCCATCAGAGAAATGCAAATCAAAACCACAATGAGATACCATCTCACACCAGTTAGAATGGCGATCATTAAAAAGTCAGGAAACAACAGGTGCTGGAGAGGATGTGGAGAAATAGGAACACTTTTACACTGTTGGTGGGATTGTAAACTAGTTCGACCATTATGGAAAACAGTATGGCGATTCCTCAAGGATCTAGAACTAGATGTACCATATGACCCAGCCATCCCATTACTGGGTATATACCCAAAGGATTATAAATTATGCTGCTATAAAGACACATGCACTCGTATGTTTATTGCAGCACTATTCACAATAGCAAAGACTTGGAATCAACCCAAATGTCCATCAGTGACAGATTGGATTAAGAAAATGTGGCACATATACACCATGGAATACTATGCAGCCATCAAAAAGGATGAGTTTGTGTCCTTTGTAGGGACATGGATGCAGCTGGAAACCATCATTCTGAGCAATCTATCACAAGAACAGAAAACCAAACACCGCATGTTCTCACTCATAGGTGGGAACTGAACAATGAGATCACTTGGACTCAGGAAGGGGAACATCACACACAGGGGCCTGTCATGGGGAGGGGGAAGGGGGAGGGATTGCATTGGGAGTTATACCTGATGTAAATGACGAGTTGATGGGTGCAGCACACCAACATGGCACAAGTATACATATGTAACAAACCTGCACGTTATGCACATGTACCCTACAACTTAAAGTATGGTAATAATAAATAAATTTAAAAAAAAAAGAAAAAAGAAAAAAAAATAAAATGTAAGGTATTTTGTATTCACCTAAAAGAACAAGGGAGCATTACACAACTTCACCCTTTTTCATTTAAGGATGACTGTAACCAGAAGTTCATTCATGTCACCCTCTTTCATCAGATGGAAACCAATCTTTAGCTAAATTAGTACTCATTTTTCTGTAATTCTCTATTTAATTTTGTTTTCCAAAAGACTATTGAGCATTATACTAATGAATAGACTTCCAAAAGTTCTCAGTTCAAATGAGATATAAACATTATTGGGATCTCTCAATTTGAATTCAATGAAATGGAAATATTGAAAATCACGTTATCTGAGAGTCAGATATGAAATTATCCCCTAAGTCACTAATCTCTTGGTTACAACCTTCTGGCCTTAGGCTTTTTCTGTCTCAGCCAGAATGTAAGAGAGAAATCGTTGCTGCATTTGATTCACTAGATTAATCTAGGAATAGCATCTGACTTCCCTCAAATCCATCATAAAGCACTGGCAAACAATAGTGTATTTCTCAGGTAGTGATTGATGCCAACTCCCTGCCCTTTATTTCTCTTAAGAGTAGTGAAAGCTTTTAGGTTTTAGGTTTTGAATTGCCCATGAAAAGGGCATTGGAAATGTAAACACAAACGGTTTTTGCAGAAGCCCAGTTGGTCCAGGAAGCCTTTAATTTGCTGACACTAGCCTATTGGTGGCTGAACCTGCAGAACGTAGATATTATCCTTTAAAATGTCATGGGGCGGACTGGCTGACAGTTTTCTGTCAGTCAATCCAATCACCTAAATCACTTCTTTGTATCTGATCCTGGGGAAAAAAAAATAGCAGTAAGGGAATTACAGAGGATGTGGTTATCGTGAGATAATCAACCCCCTAGGGAGATCAGACACACCTGTGTTACTCTAGCTTTTGCCTGGGAGAATGATTAAGGCAGAAAAATTGCACCGTATTTCCTTTACCCCATCACACCTTAATACAGCATTAACCACCAGCCTATAAATACATCTCCTGATAAAATCAGCACACATTGTGCACAGGACTGCTGTCCACAAGGAGAAGTGGCAAATCACACAGGAAGCTATAGACAGTTATTATTTCTCCAGCAAGGATTCACAGATAGAAAGTGATTGCAAAAGCAGTGTCTGCTGAGAATGAAGGCCATAGCTGGGTCCTCTGGGATTTACCCTACAAGTCGCCCCTGCCCCAGCTGGGACAGGTCACCTTAGGGACAAAATCTTCCTCTTCTCAATCACTGGGTTAGTGCATATAAAAGTACTCTGCATAACAGGAAAGACAAGAGTTCTCTTTATTTCCTTTGGTTTCAAACCTGCTTTGCCTAGGAGCCTTCGGTCAGGAACAACTTTTCTGCCAGGTGAAATGGAGTGTTTACAGACATGGGAAAAAAATTTAAAACAAGAAATTTTTATATCCCTTCTCTACACTAAATGCATTTCATTGCCCCAGACTTCTCAGGCTATATGCCAGAAATCTCACATATGAAGGAAAACTAGTTAAAACAAAACCAATCCCGCCCATCTTGATTTCAATGTGGAAAAAATCTTTCCACGTGGGTTCGTTGTAAAATAGAAGTTAAAGAGCCACACCAAGTGAACCTTATGTGTGCAGAGGATTTGGGGGATTCCTGTTCATTCCCTTATTACTATGGAGAAGGCAGCATTCTACATATCTGCTTTCATTGCCAGTCAAAGTGAGTTTGCCACTGAGTTGGTCTGTGCTTTATGTGCAATAACTGATCCTTGGATGTATGCTTAAATCTGAAATAGATTTCCACAAAATTGCAAAACAGTTAATGCAATAGAACATAAGGAAATGTGTATCCTTGCATGGATTATGTAATTTCGTGATGATTTTTAAATCATTTTGATGTCCAGCCTGGCTGAAGATAGAGGTTAAAATGCACATAAGTTGCAGATGGACTTTAAAATGCAAATATCTTCTGGGAGATGAGTGAGAGAGTCTTAGAAGATGATTCTTGAAGAGTGAAGTCAAAAGACATTTGGGAGAGGATTCCTGGTGGGATAAGAGTAGATTGTTCTTTTAGTTAATGCACTAATTTTCCACTCAAAATGGTGTGTGAGTGCTGTGATTTCCCCCATATCATCTCCAGCAATAAGTATTACTAGACCTTTTATTTTATTTTTTAGTCTAAGTGTGAAGTGATATCTTGTGCTATTTTGTATCTTTCTAATTCTTAGAGTGTGTAAGCCTTTCCTCTTATACTTATTGACCATTCAGCTTTCTTCTTTTGTGAATTACTTATAATATTTTGCCTATTCTTTATTGAGTTGCTTGACTTTATTGAGTTTTTTTCAATATTGATAGGCAAATTGTCCCAGTAACCTTCATTCAATAACTCATCCTTACTAATTTGTAATCACTAATTTGTAAGGCCACTTTTGCTATATGTTTCATTATATTTATGGATCGGTCCTGGACTCTCAAAACTGTCCCTTCGATGAATTTCTTCGTGTATATGTAAATTCTTTTGTGAGAGAGTGTGTGTGTATATCTTCACAGAAGAGGCAATTGTTGTTGTTGTTGTTGTGAACACTTATCGCAGGAAGCATTGCCAATACCCGAAGGTGAAGATACCCTCCCCACTTGTGTGTTTGTGTGTGGCTTTTGTTGTTGTTGTTGTTTCTTTTCTCTTAATATTTTTGTTGCCACTCACACACAAGTGTCACTTTTGAAAGAACAACTATATACTATGTATTATTATTGTTATTATTGAATATTTTATCTGTACATTCTATTTGTTCACATCAAGGAACTTCTCTTTGGTTCACACCAGGGTGTTGCCACCAATTTCACATTTTTTAAAAGCTACTACACTTGTATTCCTAGTATAAATCCTATTAAGTGTTTATATTTTAATGTGGATTAAGTTTGGTAATATTTTTAGATCTTCACATTATTTCATAAAAGATAACAATTTATACTTTTAATTTATTTTATTCTCATTTGGTTTGGATATGGAGCTGTACAGGATCATAATGAATCAATAACTTTTATCTCTTTTGTTCTCTGAAACTGATTTTGAGAGATGATTGTAACATGATATTGTGTGTATTAATATTTAGATCATCTCCAAAGTCATCTGAGCTATGGAGGATGTTTTACTGAGGGAGGGAGAAGACATTTTTGATAACTGATTAAATTTCACTAATTTGTTTTGTATTTGTAGGTGTTCCATTTCTTCTCAAGTCAATTTTGGGAAGTCAGTTTTTTTTTTCTTAGAAAGGATATGTTTAAGCTAAGATTCAAAATGTCCAGCCAATGCTATGGGCATATTTTCTCATTTTTTTCCAAATTCTCCAGCGGTATTTTGTTCTTCTTTTTATACTTATTTTGTTTATATTTTTGCCTTCTATGTTTTTCTAATCAATCTTTATCGTAGTTATTTATCTAGTCAAATGTTCAGCTTTTTGTTTTCTTGATCCTCATGGTTAAGGACTGTAAATTCAAACCAAGCTAACACATTGAAGTCATGTAGAATAATGCCTTGCGTAGATTAATTACGTAATGATTAGAGCTACTATTACTGTTATTATCGTTTCTATTTATATTATCAAATTCTCGAATGACATTTTTGTTTTGGGATTTCTTCCTTTTAATTTTATTTAGATATATGTTATTCTAATTTTTTACTTCTTGAGTTTGATGCTTACTTCGTTATTTTTATTCTTCACTCAGTATTAATGTAAGCATTTATATATGTGAATTCTCTTAAATAACTGAATCTTGCAAAATTTCTAATAGCTATTGTTTAAATTTCATTAGTATTCATTTCATTTCATTACTACTTAGACTTTTCTATGATCTTGAATTTAATTTTTACCTTTAGTTAACACATTTTAGAGATTAAATGTTTTCTCATTTTGTTATTTCCCTTAATTCTGTTACCATATCATCTTTTACTTTGATGAGAAAGCTTTTTCTGTTATACTGTCCTATTCCTGTCTTCTTGGAGCTTATTAAAGGTTTATTATGGCTTCATATATGTCAATTGTGAATGTCATATGGACCCTTGTAAAGTCTTACTTTCTTTTTTCTGAATTGAGAGTAAAATGCACACAAACACGCACACACACGCATGCACGCACTATTAGGTCTCCCTTATTCGTTTCTTTTAATGTTTTTAATTTTCAAAGTTATTTTTGATTTGCCTTTTTGTCAGGGATGTGAAAGATAAATTTAATTCTACTACTATTGGGTTTTTGTCTACTTTTTAAATTTCCTATTGTTTTTGCCTCAAGAAATGTGTCATTCTTTTTGGTACACAGATAATTGCATCTATTAGATGTTCATTGTCATAATTTTCATGTTGCCTATATTGCCTTTTTTTTTTTTTTTTTTTTTTTGAGACGGGGTCTTGCTCTGTCCCACAGGCTAGAGTGCAGTGGCGTGATCTTGGCTCACTGCAGCCTCCTCCTCCCAGGTTCAAGCAATTCTCCTGCCTCAGCCTCCCGAGTAGCTGGGATTACAGGTGCCTGCAACTGCACCAGGCTAATTTTTGTATTTTTAGTAGAGATGAGGCTTCACCATCTTGGCTAGGCTGGTCTCGAACTTCTGACCTCGTGATCTACCCACCTTGACCTCCCAGAGTACTGGGATTACGTGGTGTGAGCCACCGCGCCCAGCCTATATTGCCTTTTTAAATGCTATCTTTCTGAATTCAACTATTTTATATTAAAGTTAAAATTCTTGTTTCCTTTAATTATTCATTTGTTTACTGTTCCTTGGTCTACATTTTTATTTTCAGCTACCACCTGCCTGCTCGCTCTCTCCTGCCTGTCCTCCACCTCTGTCAAATCACTGTTTTGCTGCCACCGTTACATGGTATAGGAGTAGAGTCTGTATACAGTTCTATAGTACAGAGTTTAGTCTAGTCTGGGAGGTGCTTTTTTACTTTCTTTGCTACATTTTTATACATTATATATACCTATTTTATACATTATCTATAAATATATATTTACCATTAGTGGTAATTTCTAAGAGTATAAGCCACAATTCATGTTATGCTTTATATTTTTTGCGCTGCTGCTTCTTTTGTTTCTTCCTTTTACAATATGATCCCTTTTTTTCCTAGCTCTGTTGCGTGCTCTATACACTCTGATTGTGCAAGTTTTACTTGGTATTTTTCATTCTATTTGGTTGGTGTGAAAGTAATGGTAAAAATCACAATTACTTTTGCACAACCTATAGTAGTTTCTTTACAACCAATATTACTTTGCAGTATTACTTTCAATTTCATCTTCTAGAGAGTATTGACTGAGAACTAAGAAATTATTATTACCTTTATACTTTATTTTTCCATCCTCTGCTTTATTACCGGAACTTGATTGATTTAATTGTTTTAATAGTTTCATTAGTGTTTGCATTTATACTTATAATTTTACATCTTTATTGTTTTATGTAGTTTAAAACTATTTTCCTGACTTTTGTAGATTAATTTTTTATGTTATTTTTCCTTAACTACTTTTTTTCAAAGTTATGCTTTTAAGAAATTCTTAAGGATTACTCTTACATTTTAGTCTGCATATACAATATTATATTTTTCCCATAAAGACAAGTTTTATAATCCATATCCTGTCACCAAAAAGGATTTTAGCTACCTCCCTTAGACTCTAGGCTTTATGCAGGGACTCCTTAATATGCAGGAGGGGAGCTGCACTCTCAATCATACTTTTCTCAGTATTAGAATTTTGGTTCTTGAATTTGTCAGCTTTGATGCATTGTATTGTTTTAAATTTATATTCTTTTCTGGACCAGAAGATTTATCTTTCTAACAATGATTTATCATTCTTCTGTTTTGTTTTGTTGCTGTATTTCACAAAGCTTTTATGCATGCTCAATATGTGTGTATGTGGAGTGCTTTCTTCATATTCTCTTCTTTTTCTCTTGTCCCTTCTCTTGTGTGTGTGCTTACAAATGAACTCTGGGGGTAAACAAAAAGCCCTGATTTGTAGCATTTGCTCATTTCCATAGTGTAAATACTCCCACTGTGATCAATTTCAAGCTATGGACATGACATCAACACACTCTCAAAATTCCTGAAAATGTAGCAGTCAGCTTTTGCAAGTGCAAGTCACAGTGAACTAGCTTCACCACACCACAGTTAAATTACTGTATCTTTAAAGTTTTGGAAACTCTGATATTGTAATTCAGTGGAACTCTAGTAAGATTCGGGAATGTGTGGTTTTATATGCATTCTCATCATTCCGATTGAGGAGGCTGTGAACCATGGTATTCTTTGTTAAGTGATATTAGCAAGAAGGTGAGTTGAAAGAGACATTAGTTAACACTAATGAGAAGCAGTATTTTCACTTGTTATGGACTGGCACTTGGATTCCTCTTTAAACATCTTCCTTAAAAACCACTAGTTTTATTATCTTAATAACACCACCATCTCTGAGTCGTGTTACTAAAAATGTTGTGTCATCCTTGATTCCTCTGCAACTCCTTTTATTACTAATTCTATACAACATATGTCCAATTAATCTGCTTCTCTCCATTTCCATTGCAATTGCTCTAATCAAATCATCATTAATGTTTGCCCATTAATGCTGTCCGTACTGTAGCTAGCCATGTGTAGCTGCTGAGCACTTGAGAGATGGCTAGTTTGTATTGCGTTATAGGGGCGAATACATACTACATTTCAAAAATTTGGTACCCAAGAAAGAATGTCACATGTATCATTAGTATTTTCATTTATTGATTGTATGTTGAAGTGATAATATTTTGGATGTTTTGATTTAAATAAAATATATTAATAAAATTAATTTCACCCCTTGTTTTTTACTTTTTAAATTTTGCTATTAAAAATTGAAATTTGCATATATGGATTGCATGATATATTATACTGACCTAAGAAAATTGGAACTAAACCTCTGTAGTAGCTTTCTAAATGGTCTCTTTGGCATCCACGTTTGTCTCTTCCCTCACCACCAGCACTTACCATCTAGTCCCTAAATTAGATAAAATATTTTAAAATTGTGAATCATTTAATGCCACTTCCCTGCTCCAATATATGTCTATTTCATTTAAAATAAAACATAATCTTCTCATCATGGCATACCAATTTATTTAAGATCTAGCCTCTGACTAGCCTTCTGTCTGCATTGCATGGTACATTGCCTGTCTGCTTTCTTTCAGTTCTCATCAATATCACCCCTGCCTCATGTCTTTGCATTTGCGGATTCCTCAATTGAAATACATTCCCTCAGAGCTTATAGGACTCACTCTTCATCATGTTCAACTCAAACATTACTGCTTCTCTTTTTTAGAGTGGGCATCACTGTGTTACTTTAACTTGCCTTACCATCTTCATAGGAGACTTAACTAGGATAAAAACGTTACCCTTTGGACATATATAGGTTTATTGTAATGAAACTCAGCATCCTGAGCTGCACTGTAAGAATACCAATCATAGCAGGAAGTGAAGTTCTTGGTTGGTTGCTTTACATGTGCAGAAAAGGGTGATAGTTTTTTTTAATGTGACAGATCCCCCCCCCACTCCTGCTTTCACCATGTGACATGCAAGCTCCCACTTTACTCCTGTCATGAATTATGAATAAAACCTCCCTGAGGCCTCCCCAGAAGGCAAGCAGATGCAGGTGCTATGCTTCCTGTACAGCCTGCAGAACCATGAATGAATTAAATCCCTTTTCTTTAGAAATTACCCAGTCTCAGGTATTTCTTCACAGCAATACAAGAAGAGCAAATACAATGACATATATCAATTGACCATTACAAGAAACTGTTAATACTACTGCCCTACTTCATTTCAAAAGACAAACACATTGCCCTTGCTTACAGCCTCAAGTCCAAAGGAAATTAGGCTGTAATTAAGAAGAAATCACTGCCAGCATGGTGGCTCATGCCTGTAATTCCTGCACTTTGGGAGGCTGAAGCAGGCAGATATCCTGAGCCTAGAAGTTCGAGACCAACCTGAGCAACATAGCGAAACCCCCATATCTACAAAAATTAGCTGGGTGTGGTGGTGCATGCCTGTAGTCCCAGCTACTCAGGAGGCTGAGGTGGGAGGATCATCTGAGTGTGGGAGGTCGAGGTTGCAGTGAGCTGTGATGATGTACCACTGCACTCCAGCCTGGGTGACAGAGTGAAACTCTGTCTCAAAAAAAAAAAAAAAAAAAAAAAAAAAAAAAAAAAAAAATCAGACAGTTGTGTCAGAGAGAAAAGCAGCAAGTAAGCTCTGTATCATCTTTCTCACTGTTGTAAACCTGCAACATAAGTATTATCCTAGATTAAATTTGTTAACTAGACACCAGGAGCTAAACTTGACCCACATATACAACATGTGTAGCCCATTTTTGTGAAACATATGACTTGCAGGAATGTATATAAAACATATATGTACACTTTAATGATAAAAAGCAAAATAAACACTTGCCATCCATCGTGCAGCTTGTCTTAAACTAAAACTCCCTGTGTGACTCTCCCAGATTGCATCCCCTTCTGTGATAGAATAATGACCCCTCAATGATGTCTGTATTCTAATCCCCAGAACCTCTGAATAGGTTACCTCAGGTGTCAATAGAGACTTTGCAGCTGTGGTTAAGGTAAGAACTTTGAGATGGAGAGATTAAGTTGGATTAACCAAGTGGGATCAAAGTAATCATAAAGATCCTCATATGAGGATGTGGGAGGAATCAGAGTCAGAAAAGAAAGACATGATGAGGAAACCAAAGGTTGGCATCATGAGCCATAAACCGAAAAATGCAGAAGGCCTCTAGAAGCTAGAAGAAAAAAGGAAACAGGTTCTTTCATAATGCCTCCAGAAGAAAGACAGCCCTGCCAATATCTTGATTTTACCCTTTGAATTCTAGAAGTATAAGAGAATACATTCATGTTGTTTGAAGTCACTAAGTTTGTGGTAATTTATCTAATAGCAGTCATAGAAACCTAATGCACCCTCCATCCTCTGGAAATAACCACTATCCTGACTTTTCAGATAATCATTCACTTGCTTGCTTATTTGATTTTAAATTCGTACATGTATGCATGTATCTCTAAACAATTTACTGTTCAGTTTGTATACCCGAGTAGCAAGCACAATCCTAGCTTCTGTAAGGACAGGGTAATGTTGCTACAAGTTATATGAGATGTCCAAAGAGAAAATAAACTGAGCAGTAGCTCTGGTTTCAGTTCCCTGAGAGTTTACAAAATCTCTTTCTGGGTAAATCAGCGGGCAAGTTCATGAGTAAGGCTTGAGTAACCCAAGACTCACCAAGCTGGTACGCCTGGTGCAGCTACAGTATGAGCTTCGTACTAAATATCTGGCAGAAATCTTTTCACTGGGTTAATATGTTCCAGTGTCTACACTTACAAAGTCTTATAGGTTCCACTTATAAGTCACACTTAGAAGATTTGTTTTTTTTTCTGTATGGTTTCTCTTCCACCTCTCTTTATTCATTTCGACCCCTATCTTCTATGTTAGAGTCTTTTACAAAAAATTATCTGTTGATTTGGGGCTTTCTGCTCCATGAAGACTAACCCACCAATTAGAGTCATGCTGTTGGAATTGCTCTTAGGTTTACTGTAGAATAATTTGGGGAGCCATTGGTTTGGGATCCCTTGATGTCAGGATCCTAAGATAATACTAGTCAGATTTTCAGGAAAACAGTTTCCAAATTTCCTGTCTGAAGATTAATGATCAGGTCACCTGTCTGTCTGGAGCCACATGGGGAAAGAAGGCTGGGATGCAGGGTAATTCCTTTTAAGATTCAGGATGCATATGGCTACTTAATCCCCTGTTTTCATTCTTTACAGTATCCGCGTTCTCATCCTTGTCTGCCATCCCACAATCCCCAATCCACAATCCTACTAGCCACAAGACAAATCTATAATATCAAACGTGTAGGGAAGAGCAGTTGCTCAGAATGTGTGACAGTGGACATGTGGGGATCTCTCAATATATCTCCATCAGCTTCTCAGCCCTTCTGATGTTAGCCATCCTGCCTTCTCCCCGAGTTGCAGAAACATGAGATACCACAGACTGAGCTTTTTGAAAATCTTTCTTCATTCCAAGCTTGGGATTTTGCTTTCTTGGGTCAGCTAAATCCATTACCACTGGGCCATCCCCTTACCAGCTTCCAAAACATTTCCACTAGTGTCCTTCACCATTTTTCTACGTCCTCAAGGCTCACGTATTTTAAAAAATGCATTATTGTAATTTTAGTGTGATTTTTGAAAAAAAGTAAAGAAATGTGTCTATTTAATCTCCCTTACAAGTATATAGGTATGTGTGTGTAATGGAGTCAGCTTTGTCGATATGTAAAATAAATAAGGATATAATGAGAATATTGTAGATCAAAATCCAGATTTGTGACTTCTCGTAACAGATCGGAAGACTTGCCAACATGAAGCCCGTGATAATAGTTAGTTCTATTCGGTTGCCAACCGCCTCCTTTAATATGAGCATGAACTTTTTTTTTTTTTTTGGATAGGTATTTTACTTATTTATTTATTTATTTTATTTGACTTTAAGTTTTGGGATACATATGCAGGACATGAAGGTTTTTAAAAAAGGTATAAATGTGCCATGGTGGTTTGCTGCGATCACCAACCCCTCGTCTAGGTTTTAAGCCCCACATGCATTAGGTATTTGTCCTAATGCTCTCCCTCCCCTTGCCCCCAACCCAACAAGCCCCAGTGTGTGAAGTCCCCCTCCCTGTGTCCATGTGTTCTCATTGTTCAACTCCCACTTATGAGTGAGAACAGTGCATGAACTTTTTTTTTTTTTTTTTCTTTTTGAGATGGAGTTTTACTTTTGTTGCCCAGACTAGGGTGCAATGGTGCAATCTTGGCTCCCTGCAACCTCCACCTCTCGGGTTCAAGTGATTCTTCTGCCTCAGCCTCCCGAGTAGCTGGGATTACAGGCGCCCACCACCACACCTGGCTAATTTTTTGTAGTTTTATGTAGAGACATGGTTTCACTATGTTGGCCAGCCTGATCTCAAACTCCTGACCTCAGGTGATCCACCTGCCTTGATCTCCCACAGTGCTGGGATTACAGGCGTGAGCCACCGTGCCCGGCTGAGCATAAACTTTTTAAACAGTCTCCACCACTCCTTGTTGCCTTACAGTGAGAACATTTCATTATTTTCCAGTACTTTCTTGACATTTGCAGTGTGAGCAATAACCTTTCATAAATCATACAAACGAACACTATTTCTTAACTTTTATATTATGAGGAGGATATCCAAATGTGGATACTTTTTGTTCATTTCTCACTTTGTAATCTTCTTATTTCCACTTCTCATATGACACTTACTACACGTTACCTTGTTTTAAAAACAAGATTGTGTCATATTTCTCCTAGTAAGCTAAAAGATCAATAATGGCAGAGCTTATGTTTTGTTAGTATGTTCCCAGAACATACAACTTAGTAGGTACTAAAACATGAACATTGAATGAGTTCTTGTATACACAAAATTATTTTAATGAGTGTGTTTAATACTCTAGACAAGAGTTCCCCTAAAAGATGTTCTTTGGAAGATAAGTTGTATATAATGTTAATAGTTTTATGCGAAAAAAATGGTTCCATGACTGTTACAAATTGGGAAATGTTTAAATGAGCAAAGCTAAATGCTTTCTTTACTGCAGAATTGTTTAAGTGTTCATTAATTTACCGATAATATTTTTACATGTCTTCTGTTTGATGGTCATTATGCTAGTTGCTTCAATGATAATAATGTTAACACTGATTCTGCTATGGTGGACCCTAAAATCTGGCAACATGCCAGCAAAAGAGAGCATCAGTGGACTGTTTTCCCTCAAATTTATTTGAACAATAAACTTCTTTTTGGGGAGCATCTTATGGCACTAGTATTTCATGGTACACCCTTTGGGAAACCTGGCTCTAGCCATAAAAATAACTATTTTGATTCAGAAACTAGTTGGGAATTTTTATGTGCAGTTAGTTCCAGACCCTGTAGTAAATGGGGACTAATAGATTATAAATAGTACCAGATAGGGTACTCCAAACCCAACTCCATTTAAGAAAAAGTGGTGGAAAAACTACCTCCCAATGGAGATATAAATCAACTCCAAGGGCAACTAATGACTTTGCTTACCATTCGACTTTCCAAGCCAACCTCAGAAGGTAAAACATATTATAATCAATACAGAATATTGCCCAATAAGGACCCAGACACTTAATGGTGTCATGCCGCAAGTGACACACATTTGAAGCTCGTCATGATGAAGATGGTGCCATGCCTTCCCAGTGAGTAGCATATTATAGCAAGACTCATCATGACAGATGTTTTTCACATACCAACCAACCTAAATTACCCAATCCCAAATACCTCAAACTCACAGAGTATATTTTGGAAGAAGGCCAGATTCTATTAATTAACTTTTATCTCTCTCTTGCTCTTTTTTTTTTTTTTTTACCTTCTTACATACACTTGCTTTTTTGTAATGCAATAAAATTTTCAGTAAACCTCAGGAATCTAATGTTTATTTTAATTAGCAATAAGCTTTTGAACAGGGATACACACGGAGGTATATTATAGTAGCATATTAGACTCTGTCCCCAAAAGATAAATGCTAAAAACTGTCATCCATGACTTTTATTTATTTATCTATTTATTTTTATTGTTTTTATACTTTATCCTTATTTTTTATAAATTACAGTCTCCACTTGAGGTTAAAACTGTAGATGCAGGATACTCTGAAAGTTATAGATCCTATTGATAATTCAACTTAAATATATATATATATTTTTATTATACTTTAAGTTCTAGAGTACATGTGCACAACGTGCAGGTTTGTTACATATGTATACATGAGCCATGTTGGTGTGCTGCACCCATTACCTCGTCATTTACATTAGGTATATCTCCTAATGCTATCCCTCCCCCCTCCCTGCTTCCCACAACCTCCCGGTGTGTGATGTTCCCCTTCCTGTGTCCAAGTGATCTCATTGTTCAATTCCCACCTATGAGTGAGAACATGTGGTATTTGGTTTTCTGTTCTCGTGATAGTTTGCTGAGAATGATGGTTTCCAGGTGCATCCATGTCCCTACAAAGGACATGAACTCATCCTTTTTTACGGCTGCATAGTATTCCATGATATATATGTGCCATATTTTCTTAAACCAGTCTGTCGCTGATGGGTATTTGGGTTGATTCCAAGTCTTTGCTATTGTGAATAGTGCCGCAATAAACATATGTTAAATTGAGTAATATTCCTCCCTAAATGTTTGATTATGACCCAGAAGTATGTCAGTGAACCTTCTGACACCTCTACTAAGACTAACAATTTCTAGTACAGTGAGGAAGCGAAAGCAGACACAAAGTGGTAAATACATCGTTCCTTCCCTAGAGGGACTTGCCTTTTAACTTAAGTAAGACAGAGCACAGACACAGCTGAATAATTAACCATAGCAAGTCATAGTCATAAGTTGACATGGTAGGGAAAAGAGCAATACAGAAATAGGTTGCTTTGCTTTGCTTTAATTGTTTACTGTGGTATATTCAATTTAGAAAATAGAAAGAATCATTTTTAAAATGGGAACCAAAGAGCTGAGAATAAAAAGAACCCAACAGTTATTGGAGGGATTATAGAAAAATAATAGTGACAGCATTAATAATTAATGGACATTTACTGAGTGCCTACTATGTGTCAAATAGCTCATCTTCACATTCTGCTAATCTTGGCAATGGTCCAAAAGTAGTTGTTTTACTTACCATTTTATTAATGGGCAAAGCTAGACTCCCAAGCTAGTATTTAGATAATATTGCTCAATACCTACTTGCATGGAGAACTTGAATTAAAGCTCAGCTCAGTCTAACCCCAAAAGTCACAGGCCTTTCTACCATGCCAATTCCCTCCTAAGAAATAACCGTATTTGAAGCTTTGCCTGTCAAGTTTAAGTGGCACTTTGTTGAAACCCCCAAACCGAGTTGCAAATGTTTTCCACTGAGAGAGCAAGACCATCTCTCAGTTGATATCTCTAAGTTAGAAAATATATCTGAAAATCATTAGTAAGGTGCTAACATTGGCATGGGAGAACAAAATCTTCCTTGGGACAAAGAAGAAGCTTTTAAAAATATCTAAACATTTGATCATAGTTAGAACATCTCGGTCTCTAAGGAGGATGACTGCCAACCTCTACCCCAGAACTAGGGTCGGATTGCCAAGAAGCCAGCATCTTATTATGACAATGTTATTTTCCTGCATAGCTGTGTGGGCCTCACAGGATCCCATCACCACGTGACAAGTTGCCTGCAGAGACTTGTCTGGGAATTAGTTGCTGGGGGCTGCCAACTGGCCTGGACAGGCTGAACCAGAGAAGCAGATATAGAAGCAATTAAGACACACATACACTCATGCACATGCGCTCTAGCGTGTGCAAACACACACACACACACACCCCACTGCTACCACCAACCCACTCAAACACCTGTAGCTTCATTTGCAATTAATAAATTAATTAAAATGTTCTCATGGGAAAATGCCTTAGTGAAACCATAGGTTTATTGTAGTGAAACTCAGCATCCTGAGCTTCACTGTAAGAATACCAATCATAGCAGGAAGTGAAGTTCTTGGTTGGTTGCTTTACATGTGCAGACAAGGGTGATAGGTTTTTTGAATGTTTTTCCCCTCCCTCTTTGCACTCTTAGTGTTTTGTTTGTTTGTTTTAATTAGAGACTATGGTCTTGCTTTCTGCCCAGGCCGGAGTGCATTATTGCAATCATAGTTCACTGTGGCCTCAAACTCCTGGGCTCAAGAGATCCTCCCACCTCAGCCTCCCAAGCAACTGGGACTATAGGTGCATGCCACCACACCCAGCCAGTTTTGTATTTTTTGTAAAGAGAGAGTCTCACTATGTTGCCCAAGCTGGTCTCAAACTCCTGGGCTCAAGCGATCCTCCCGCCTTGGCCTCCCAAAATACTGGGATTACAGACTTGAACCACCCCACCTGCACCAGCCCCAGTTTAATTGACTAATGTCTGTTGAGAATATGGCCCAAACTTAAAGGAGAGGGAAAGTGAGAGAGAGTCTAATAGCAAAAGTCGTATTATTGACATCAGTCCCCGTATTATAGCTAGTTTGTTCTTGAAATCAAAGCTAAAGCTAAAGTACACACTAAAAGGTGGGAGTTTCAAGGAATTAAAAATAACACAATAATAAGTATTGGAAACTTTTAATGAAATACATAATTATACTTTTTCATGTAAATTATTATCTGCACAAGCTACCATGATGGAGTCAGAGGGTGGAAAATGGATATAAATATATTTATCTTTAACACCCCCTGGATTAACTGATGTTATTACCGGCATATAATCATACATATTAATCATGATGTATACAATCTTTTAATAAAGATACAATTCAAGACCCCCTTTGCATGTCTCATTGGTGCTACCAGATGTAGTTACTGAATAACCTGAATGTTAGTTCACGTCTCATTGTTTCATTCATATCTTCATTCATTCACTTATCTACTCATTAATTTATTCATAAATATCCAGTTTCTTTCAATTGTCCATAGTCCTAATTAAGGAGTCTCCAACAGGGTTTTCAACCTCTACACCACTGACATTTTAAACGTGATTGTTCTCTCTTGCGGTCCAGGGTGAGGGGCCTGTCCTATGCATTGTAGGATGTTTATCAGCATCCCTGGCTATCAGTCACTAGATGCCAGTATCATAACCCTACCCCTCCCTGGTAGTGACACCAAAAAATATGTCTCTAGACATTGTCAAATCACCTTCAGTTGAGAACTACCAGCATTGAAGGCTTTACATGTCTTTCTAAATTCTTGAAGTGTCATGACTCTGTTCTTTCTCCACTATTCTCTAAACCCTGACTCTATCTGTAGAAAAATAAGCCTTCTATGGCCGGGTGTGGTGGCTCATGTCTGTAACCCCAGCACTTTGGGATGCCGAGGCAGGTGGATCATGAGGTCAGGAGTTTGAGACCAGCCTGACTAACATGGTGAAATCCTGTCACTACCAAAAATACAAAAATTACCCGGGCGTGGTGAGGCACACCTGTAATCCCAGGCACTGAGGAGCCTAAGGCAGGAGAATCGCTGGAACCCGAGAGGCAGAGGTTGCAGTGAGCCAAGATGGCATCACTGCACTCCAACCTGGGTGATAGAGCAAGAATCCATCTCAAAAAAATAATAATAAAATAAAATTAAGAAAAGAAAAACAAGCCTTCTAAGTCTGTGCTCTTCTCATTGCATGTGGAATTAGTCCCCTACTGAGACAATTGACCATTGTTCCTTACAGTGGCTGAGGCACAAGTTTCAAACCCATCATATAACAGCATCAGGGTATGAATTTAGGAAATCTTATTTATTTATTTATTTATTTTGAGATGGAGTCTCGTTCTGTTGCCCAGGCTGGAGTGCAGTGGCACAATCTCGGCTCACTGAAAGCTCTGCCTCCCGGGTTCACACCATTCTGTCTAAGCCTCCCAAGTAGCTGGGACTACAGGCGCCTGCCACTACACCCAGCTAATTTCTGTATTTTTAGTAGAGATGGGGTTTCACCGTGTTAGCTAGGATGGTCCCGATCTCCTGATCTCGTAATCTACCCGCCTTGGCCTCCCAAAGTGCTGGGATTATAGGTGTGAGCTACCACGGCCGGCCCGAATATAGGAAATCTTAAATTTCACATGCCAAGAAGATAGTTTGAAGAAAGGAAAGAAGTTAAGAGTTTACAGGTATGATGGGAGAGTAGAAAGATCATAAGACTTAAGTTTAAATCATATCCTGTCCACTTAGCTAATTGTCTGTTATTTAAGCTTTCTAAGTTTTAGTTTCCTACTCTACAAAATAAGGAGAATATTGTCTATTATGCAGGATTTTCCCACACAATGGCAGAAAAGGAGTGCTCACTTAATATTTTGTCTCCTTCATCTCCATTAATATAAATTCAGACTAAGGTCTCAAATTTTGTTTTTGAAAATTATAGAAGTAGTTTTGAGTTTTCTTACCTACGTATTTTTACCATTTGTGAAATGTGGGATGTACTTCCTAGTATAGGTCTTCAGAAGAGACTCGGGTTTATCTCAGGAAAAGGTGAATGATAGTATCTTGTCAATCAGGGGCGATGAATCAGCGCTGACTTGCCCTGCATTTCTCAATCCAGCAGGTGCCTGGTGGAGCCACTGCGTCAAGATGCGGTTTGCTGTGTGGTCTCTGCAGTCAGGCCTCCCATCTATTACATTTGACTCAAATGGAGCCTGGATGGGACTCAAGGTCTTAATATTTGAGTCTCTTTACTGTACTGGAAAAATAGGTTCCAAAAATAGGGCTGTGAACTCTTTCACTGGGCAATCCTTTCTTTTTTTTAGGGAGTCCAAAATGCCTCAAATCAAAGTGGAGACGTTATCAGCCAAAGATAGCTTTAATGTGCCTCTGATATACAGTTTTTTTGAGATCATAAGTGGTTTTTGTGGAAGTGTAACTTTGAGTAAACAACTGAAAAGTTGGAACCACACAGCATGAAAGGATATTTACTACAAAGAACAACAACAAAAACCCACAACCTGTCATCTGATCTCAGAACAGCATTTTGCCCCTTGCAGTAGCAACAATGAATGCTTTGTTGGAAAACAGGGGATTGGTCTCTCTTGATATGACCCTCCATTTATTAGATGCCCTCTGAACATATCTAATATTTTGTGTTGTACTATTTGTAGGCTTAGAAATTTGTTCACTTAATTTTTCCTATACATTTTCCATTGGCTCTACTCACGACTTTTACCATTTCTTATTTGCTTCACTGTAACTTATTTTTATTGTCCTTTATTTTTATTGTAACATATTAAGAAATAAAGACTAGAGTGTAAGGAGGGGAAAGTGGAGAAGTATAAGAGTATAAGAATTAACATTATTGCTCTCCAGCTCGTGGGAGAAGAGTTAAATGCTTTAGAAACATTATCTCATTTAAATTCAATAATAATTTGGGAAGGGAGATATTATATCAATTTTTTAAGAAAAAGAGGAAATGGAGATCCAAGGAAATTGACTAACTTAGCAAAAAAAAAAAAAAAAAAAAGAAAAAAAAATAGAGGTTTTGAGTGATGGAGCTAAATTTCAAAATTAACTGATAAAACCCTAATGCTTTGTACCCTGCCATGTTACCTATTAGAAGTGTCTCTGACGCATCCTCTCCAATCTTCTTTGCAAGCACATCCCATCAAACCAGAGACTGAGGGATTCATATAGGATTTCCAGCTCTCCTGGCAGAGTCTCAGTGAGTCTCTTTCTTTTCTTTTCTTTTCTTTTTTCTTTCTTTCCCTCCCGTCCGTCCGTCCGTCCTTCCTTCCTTCCTTCCTTCCTTCCTTCCTTCCTTCCTTCCTTCCTTCCTTCCTTCCTTCCTTCCTTCCTTCCTTCCTTCCTTCCTTCCTTCCTCTCTCTTTCTCTTTCTTTTTTTAAAAATAGGTATTTGCTCTGTTACCCAAGCTAGAGTGCAATGGCCATAGCCCACTGCAGCCTCCACCACCCTGGCTCCAGCAATCCTCCTGCATCAGCCTTCCAAGTAGCTGGGACCCCAAGTGCAGGTCACCACACCCAGCTAATTTTTGTATTTTTCTTTTTTTTTTGTAGAGATGGGGTCTCACTATGTTGCTCAGGCTGGTCTCAAACTCTTGGGCTCAAGCGATCCTCCTGCCTTGACCTCTCAAGCCATTGGGATTGCAGGTGGGAACCACTGCCCTTGGCCCTCTCTCTGATTTCTGAGATGAGTCAAGGCCATTTTCCATGCTTGCTTCAAGTCTTGTTCTTGATGTAGACAGGACTTGGGAATGATTTGACAACATTTCCCTTTACTCTTCCAGCCCGCTGAGCAACAGCTACACCAGAAGTAGCAGCAAATGGGAGCTTAGATTGTTCAAGGCTTCTTAAAGAGCAGGCCTGTGCGAGTGCTATGCCTGCATTTTCCAAACTCACAGTAACCCTATGAGCTCAGTGATCCTCATTATGCAAATTAGGAAGCTGAGGACTAGACAGGAGACTAGCGGGTTTAAGTTACTTGCCTGAGACTGCACAGCAGAGCTACAAGTCAAATCCAAGCTGATCCCTGACAGCTATACTACCTGGAGAATTGACTCAACATGCTGACGGGGTTGAGCTGCAGATGTATTTTTTCCTTCAACCTGCCTCGGCACTGGCTTTAATTTTCAGAAAATCTGAGCACCTGAGCCAAGAAAATACCCTGAGCTCACCACCACTGTTGTTTACTCAAGTCTCATTAAGTGCTGGGGGCAATGATGTGCTGGAGGCAGATCTCTTCAGTTCAGATAAGAGAATGGTTAGAGGGAGAAAGAAGCTGCCAATTCTCCAGGAGAGCCCCACCTTTGGCAGGTGCATCCCTTGGTGTTTATGTGAATTTAGAGGGCCAGGTTTTAATTTGACACTATCTTCAGGAGATCTAATTAGCAAGTCATGGGGTTTCCGTCTGCTGATCCTCCCAGATAGTAAATGTGTATACCATCAACACCAATAAGAAGACAGCAGTAAAGAAACCTTGGGAGGGGACATAAAGGTCCCGGGGCAAGAGTGCTGATTCAACCCAGATGAGTCAGGTGTGCCAGCAGAGGACACAGAGACCTGAACTTCCTTCTTCTGTGCACGGTCTGGAGACCCAAGACTCAGATCCAGAAAAGAAAACAAGTAATATTTGGATATAATTGGTATCATTGGTGCCAGTGGTCAGTTATACTAGAGATCTTGTGGGGGCTGAAATAAAGTATTTTTCTTCAACAGTGACTACTGATACAAATTTTATTACTCTGCAGTTATCCCACAATGGTTTCGGATATGGCATCTGTATTAAAAAGTATGTCAATTTAGGACAATATAGCACATTTTGAGTCAGGTGGGCCTATGTTGGAAACTTAGCTGCCCACCTTCTAGATATGTATATAACTTAAGTCCTGTGAATCTCAATTTCCTCCTCAAAAAATGTGGGATTGAAAGGTGTATTTCTCGTTGAAGAGTTATCATTGTTAAATAACACCTTGTAAGCCAAGCATTTAGCACATAGCAAATGTTCATTGACTGCCATATATTATTCATTAAATAAACATTGACTAAGCAACTGCTAATTGTAAAAATAGCAGCTATTATTTACTGTGTATGCATTCCATATCAGACAATATATACACATTATTTTATTCTTCATGTAATTCTTGCAAGATATAGTTGAAGAAATGGCTATATTTGAGTCCTTTTTTTTTTTTAACAGCAGAATCTCAGAGCATTTTAACTTCTAACATTCTAAGGAGAATGTAGGATCTAAGAGGAAATTCACATAAATATATCTAAGTAAGACTATTTTATTGGCAAAATCATCATTGTCAATCACCACTGACAAAGAACAACAACAAGAACAACAAGAACAAAAACCGAGCTGAATGTGGTGGCACATGCCTGTATTCCCAGCTACTTGGGAGGCTGAAGTGGGAGGACTGCTTGAGCCCCGGAGGTCATGGCTGCAGTGAGCCATGATCACGCTGCTGCATCCAGCTTGGGTGACAGATAAGAAGACCCTGTCTGAAACAAAACAAACAAACAAAAACAAAACTCACCTTAAATTTCCCACTTTGCAAGGCTTCTCCTATTATAGGCTACTCTATTAATTATTTATTTTGAAATACAATTAGTAGTTTGAAAAGATACATTAGCTTTAAGTAAATTAATCAATACTAGCTTTTTAGATCTAGAGATAAAAATTACTTGAGCAAATAAGTTTTTTTTTTTTTTTTTTTTTTTTTTGAAAATGATGTCCTTGTAAACTAGGCCTTTAGGGATCCCTTTGAAAAATAAGCTTGGTTTGGCTATCACAAATGGACAGCTACCAGACAAACTGAACCAAAACAACCATCTTTGTAGAATCCAAATGAGCATATGTGGCCTGCTATATAACTTCCAACAACAACATCCTTCATCAGTGGATAAAGGCCAGAGACAGAAATAATTAAAAGAGGTGGAGATTGGCTGGACGCAGTGGCTCACCCCTGTAAACCAGCACTTTGGGAGGCTGAGGCGGGTGGAACACCTGAGGTCAGGAGTTCCAGGCCAACCTGTCCAACCTGGCAAAACCCCGTCTCTACCAAAAATGCAAAAATTAGCTGGACTTGGAGGCAGGCGCCTATAGTCCCAGCTACTCAGGAGGCTGAGGCAGGAGAATTGCTTGAACCCAGGAGGCGGAGGTTGTAGTGAGCCGAGACTGTGCCACTGTACTCCAGTCTAGGCGACAGATTGAGCCTCCGTCTCAACAAAAGAAAGAAAAAAGAGAGAGAGAGAAAGATTACGTAGTGTGTCAAAAAAGGTGATAAATGACTCAAAAGGTTTTTCCCTGAAAAACTCCTCTTGTTGAAGGTTTTGAAAGAAAATGGTTTTCTGAGATACAAGTGGACAATGAATTATTTCTCACATAATCTTAATATAATGTGGGGTTATAACTATGTTACTAAAATATGTTAAAAGAAGTTGTCATTGTCTTTAAAAGCTTATTTTTTACATGTTGGCAAATAATAACTTTTTATGTTTTAGAAACTTCATGGTTTTATACATTGCTGAAAGCAAGGTACTATGCTAGTTGTCACTGTGAAATGAACATTCATCAGATATCAGTGCTTACTTAGAGGAACTTCCCACGTGGCAGGGAAAATAGGACATAGTTTTACAAATCTATTACATATAATAGGAAGTTACAAAACCATAAGAGAAGCTATAAGTAAACTATTTTAGGAATTTACTGAGAGAGATTTCAAAATAAACCACAAGTATGACCTTTAATAGGTTTCTGGGTTTTTTTATTTGTTTGTTTTGCTTTGCTTTTGTCTGTTTGTTTGGTTGTTGGAGATTTGAGGTTTAGTGAGGTGAGTAAGTAGGGGTGACTTGCATCATATTCGGGGAATATTGACTCTGTCACAGATGTCCATTGAATTAGATGCAGGTTTAAATGCATAGCATAGCCTTCCTAGATGCCCCCAAATCAAGGTACAGTGACCTATTCTCATTCCAGGGCATTCAAATTCTCCTTATGTGCCTTAACTATTCTTGGATAATGTAAAAAAATTTATACATCAAAGAAATGGGGATATCAAACTCCAAGCTAGGGAATAAAGTTGAAAGGCAGTTTTAAAGAGGATACGATACTTAGGCCAATGACAAAATCGTTCTCCATAACTGTGTGTTAGATAACTGATTCGTATAGTGTCTGTACATCTATTTAGTATTTTAGTATCCTAAAAATTGGTGGACAAGTAACAGATTACAGTCTATGCCTCTATAAATAATCCCATGCTCTGTGTCTGTGGAAAAGGCTACCTGGTCCATCTGAACACTCTCAGTGACTTAGAAAATGTTGATTAATAAAGCTTCAACTTGTTTTGGTCCACTATGGTGATAAACTTTTGTTACCCTTAAACTGAATTAAGTTGTATTTCTTTATGAATCCTACTTGCTTATTTATATAATTCTTTCTGAAGCATCACAGAATAAATGTCCATTTGCATGGTCATCATTTAAGCATATGATCTAAGAAACCATTAGAAAAATGGGGAAATTGGGTTAGATTTTTCATGTTATTTCACCTCTAAAGTTTATAAAAGACCATAAAAACTATCACTTGAGGCTCTAGATAAGAGAATTGGCACTAAAATAATTAAATCTTGCTTGGAAAACAACAAAGAGACAATTAGCACTGTTAAGTAAGCTCTTTGTAATATTTATTGCAGTAATGATGGCCTTGCACACACATACACACACACACACACACACGAACTAGTACACAATTCTAAGCCCAAGACTACACAGTGAGCAAAAAAGTTAGTTGCAGGCATTACTTGACGCCTAGCTTGAATTTTTTTACTAACCAGCTAACTATTTGGAGTATCAGAGCGCTGTCTAGAGTACTAATGGCTATATCAAGCTGCTTTGTTGTTCGCCTATAGCTAACCTCAGCTAGAGTTTCATTTCTCTCTCTTGGCTGTGAACTCTCTAATGAATCAAAGCTAGAATGGATTTGCAATTTTCTTTTTTTTTTTTTAAAGCGTTATTATTTTCATTGGATGCAAAGAGATGTATTTTCTTTTCTTTCAAGCAAATAGATGACATCTGGCCATTTTCTCCCTGTCGAAAAAGCATTCTGCTACAGCTGAGCCATGATCCCACAGTTGTTAAACAGCAGGGATTATCAGGCAGGACAGTATTAAGTGGTATTTAACAGCGAGACCAAAGTTCTCTGTCAAATGCCTGACTTAGGACTCCTTGATTGTTAGCATCCCGGCTCTGAGACCTTTTGCACGGAACCATTTTTCATTCTGACAACAAACTACTGTGGCTATCCCGGGTTGCTTTGCTGGAGCTGACAGCCAAGTATTTCTGTGGCAGAAATATTGCCACAGAGTAGAGAGATCAGGGGTGGAAGGGAGACATTTTTATCCCCTTTCACTCCAAGTGCAATGACATTCCAAGCACTAGGTGTCCCAAGTCAATGACTTGTTAATCTATTCAGTATGATCCCCTGTCTAGTCCAAACAATAGCGGGATGGGGGCAGGGGAGTGTGGACTATCGGCTTCACAATGCAATTGTCTAAAGTGCGTATTACTTTCTCCATCTCTTCTAGGCACATTCTCATTGACATAGGCAGGGGAGGGTGACCACTGAAACTGTCAATTTAAGTACCATTCTCTAAAAGGTTTTTTATTGGGGGGTAAGGGGGAGAGGGAGAAGTGTTTGACAGGTTCCTAAAGTTCAAGGGCAACCGTTTTATGGTCCTAGTAAGACATCATTTATGGAACTTATGATATGATGGGTGCAAAGGCAGGAAATAAAAGAAAGAACCTAATGAAAGTTTAATCTTCTGGGGAATTTGTTCCCCTCAGAGGCATAAATTGAGTGACCTAAAACTAAATTTCCCTGTCACAGGCTGGCATTGAGTTCATGCACATTTTACAGCTATCCTAGAAAGGAATATATATTTTAAAATAACTATTTCTATTATTAAGTGATTGCCTGCAATTGCTGATGGAGCCTTAGGAGCGCTCACGGTAGATTTATTGGAGAGGTTACTACTCTTCTATACAACAAACATAATGGAGGAGTTATATAAGTGTAGTTCCCTGCACAGTTGTCTGGTCCTGATTGTAGCTGTACATATCTATATCTGATTGGCTGAAAAGCTAAAAAAAAAATCTTTGAGAACTGTCATATGCGGCTGCCCTATCTGGGATCTGGAGTGCTAAATCCGTATCTAACACTGGATGGTGGATGAGACATCATTCACAATCCCTATTACACATGAGGCATAATTCAGACTGGAGGTCATGTGACCAAGCCTGGACTGACTTTTCCAGGTCTCTAGGAATGAAAAGGAGGAGGAAGCAGAGAATATGACTAAGACATGAAGAAGAACCATGTTGAGTAAGAATACGCTATGGCCACCATCTAATGTTCCCAACCAAGGCTGCACATGATGGATGAAACCTATGTTCATGTGAGGAAGTCCTGGTTTGTGCAGTCTTTTTCTTTTTTCCTTTTTTTTTTTTTTTTCCTGAGATGGAGTCTCTGTCACCCAGACTGGAGTGGTGCAATCTTGGTTCACTGCAAACTCCGCCTCCCAGGTTCATGCAATTCTCCTACCTCAGCCTCCTGAGTAGCTGGGATTACAGGCGCCCACCATCACACCTGGCTAATTTTGGTATTTTTAGTGGAGACGAGGTTTTGCCATGTTGGCCAGGCTGGTCTCAAACTCCTGACCTCGTCATCTGCCTGTCTTGCCCTCCCAAAATGCTGGGATTACAGGCACGAGCCACCACGCGTGGCCTGTTCAGTCTCTATATAGCGTTCTCCATTAAGCCCAGCACACCCGGTCCTTAATCAAAGACAACTTTGGGAAACCTCACATGTCATGAACAGACCCTTTCAAATTCATTAGATCACTTCGGTAATAACTTATGAACACAATGTCTTATATGTATGCTTTGTGTTCGTTGACACAATAAGCATTATATCTGAGATATATAACATATCTGTAGGATGAACATTAATGTTATATAATAGAAGCAAACACTCATCTTTGATGTATGTAATGGAAATGAAAATAACATGCACATTTAATTGCTGAAAGACTAAGAGCTGCTTTCAAGGTCACACTAGTTGTACTCAGATCAAGATCAAATGGAAAGGGTGTTCTGTATTTAGGGTTTTTTGTTTGTTTGTTTTTTCATGTGTTAGGAATTAGTTACATTGCAATGAAGGAAACACTAGAGAAAATGTCTACCAGAATATTGTGAGTGCTTCTTAAAAAGTAGGCTTTATTCTTTAGAGTAGTTTTAGGTTCATAACAAAATTAAGCAGAAGACACAGAGATTTCCCACCTACCCCCACCCCCAACACATGCACAGCCTCCCCCATTATCAAAATCCTCCACCATCTAGATAGTACATCTGGTACAACTGATAAGCCTACGTTGACACATCATTATCACTCAGTCCAGAGTTTACATTAGGACTCATTATTGATGATGTACGTTCTATGGGTTTTGACAAATTTATAAAGAACCCTCCCTTTTAAAAACTCAATTTAGGAGCTAGTAGGATGGTAATAAAATACAAGAGAAAAAGTATTTGGGTCATTAGCTTAATGATTGATAACAATAAAAAGGTTTTTAAGTCATCCCATGAACGATCTATCACTAGAAGGAAGACTGCAGACCCTGGATTCAAATCCTTGGTTTCCTACTTATGAGTAACTTTACCCATTTCTTCTGTTATATAAAATGAGAATAATTACAACCCATTCATTGTAAAGCATTTCAAGCCGTAAATGTGATTATGCCTTTCAGGGATATTGGCAAACAGGAACTGTTAAATACATGTAAGGTCTAACTATAATAGGCACTAACTATTACCTTAGTGATAGCAAAATTAGCAACAGTTAGTTCACTGTCAAAATCAAGGGAATTACATTAACACAGGGGAAAATGACACAACATCTATAATTTGCTTTATTTCTACAATACATGCTAAATATTTACTTAAATTGCAAAACTTCTAGCTCATTGTGGAATTGAGCAAGTGTCTTCACTTATTTTTCTTTGCTAATTAAATTAAACATTGTCTCGTCTTCTTGGCATTTGAGGCCCTCTGAATTACAGCTTCTAAACTGGATTATCAGCTTCTCTCACACTTCACTGTGTATGCAGAGATGTACTAAATATTCATTTTGGCCAAGTGCCCTTGGTCTAGCCCTACAACCAATATTTGGTCAAATCCAAAATAGAAGCTGAAGTCAAAGAGCACGGCCATAGAAACGACTTTTGGGAAGTGAAGACATACATAAAAATGTACCAAAAAATCTCATTAATATCATGTTTTATCATTAAAAATTATAGTTGTCAAATGCATGTGGGCTACATTATATTGTAGAAAAGTTATTTCTCATATCTACTCCTAGATTTTTTATTTTAAAAATATTTTATATTTTATATATTAAAATGTTACATATTAAAATATATATTTTACATATTACACACACACAGACACACACATATATATAAGTTGGAGTGCAGTGGCTAGATCACAGTTTACTGCAGCCTCAACCTCCTGGGCTCAAGCAATCCTCCCACCTCAGCTTCCTGAGTAGCTGGGATTACAGGCATGAGCCACTATGTTCAACCTGTTTTTTTGTTTAATCTACATGTTGGTAATTATGAACGTATTTTCACGTTCAAATGGTACATTTAAAATCTTGGTCATTTCTTGATAACAGAGAGTGTAATACGAGTCTCTGTTATCAAAAAAATTACCAAGATTTTAAATGTGTCTTGAAGGAACTTTGTTCTTCAGGTTTATTACTTATGTAAACATCAAAACCCCTTTATCTTCAATTACTGGCAATCTATAAGCAATCATTTCTTTTTTAAAAATGTAATTTAATTTAATTTTAACTTCTGGGGTACATGTGCAGCATGTGTAGATTTGTTACATAGGTAAACATGTGCCATGGTGGTTTGCTGCACCAATCAACCCACCACCTACATATTAAGCCCCACATGAATTAGCTATTTATGCTGATGCTCTCCTTTCCCCCACTCCCCACAATAGACCCCAGTGCATGTTGTTCCCCTCCCTGTGTCTATGTGTTCTCATCGTTCAGCTCCCACTTATAAGTGTGAACATGTGGTATTTGGTTTTCTGTTCCTGCATTAGTTTGCTGAGGATAATGGCTTCTGGCTCCATCCATGTCCTTTCAAAGGACATGATCTCATTCCTTTTTATGGCTGCATAGTATTCCATGGTGTATATGTACCACATTTTCTTTATCCAATCTGATTGATGTACATTTGGGTTGATTCCATATCTTTGCTATTGTGAATAGTACTGCAGTGAACATATACATGCATGTATCTTTATAACAGAATGATTTACATTCCTTTGAATATACCAAGTAATGGGATTGCTGGGTCAAATCGTAAGCAACCATTTCAACATTTTTTTCACTTAAAAATTGAACCTCTGGCTGGGAGTGGTGGCTCATACGTGTAATCACAGCACTTTGGGAGGTGTGTGGATCACGAGGTCAGGAGTTCCAGACCAGCCTGGCCAATATGGTGAAACCCAGCCTCTACTAAAAATACAAAAATTAGCCGGGTGTGGTGGTGCATGCCTGTAGTCCCAGCTACTTGGGAGGCTGAGGCAGAAGAATCATTTGAACCCAGGAGGCAGAGGTTGCAGTGAGACGAGATTGTGCCACTGCACTCCACACTCCATCCTGGGCAACAAAGGGAGACTCCATCTAAAAAATAAATAATAATAATCTCTAAAGATTTAAAGCCGTATTGAATTGTCTTCTTAAATTATTATTGTAAGTCTGTGCTTTTGAAGTTTAAGTAGTTGAAGCAAAATATGTCTAGATGTCTAGGTATATAATTTTTCTCTAACACTTTCTTTTTTAACATTTCTTAAATTCTCAACTATTAATATATCTAGATGAAAGAGGATTATCAATATTATTGTAATTTACTTTTTGTTTTGGGGATTTTGTTTCGCTTTTTCTTTCTTTTTTATATTTCATTTTGCAGTTTAGCTTTTCCTTGCATTAAATTTTTAGTGACAAATTGATATCTCCTTTTAGTTCTTTCTCATAAGATTTCAAATAATTTTAAATATAACTTAACTTTTTTTTTGTTCTTTACATGTTTACGGCCTAAATTTAGTTAATTCACTGTAAATTCATTGCATATTAAAGGAAATTTTATCTGATGTTATGAATGTTAGGATATCAAGCAATTCTAAGTACCTCAGAATTGCAATATGATAGAATTCCTATTGTTTTATTTTCTATAATTAATGTATAAAATATTTGACAACACCATAAGAAAATGATGTTTTACTAAATTTTCTGGTTATGCTTTTTCTTCATATTTGTATTAAATATCAATTTATTATATATATGTTAGTTTTTAACTAGTTGAACATTTTTAACTGCTTTTGGACATTGCATTAATAACTATCACCATAATTAATTAATGTATGACTTATTCATAAGTTATACATTATTCTTTACCTGACTAATTGCATTTCAATATGCAAAACATTTAAGATTTTCACTTCCAATTACATCTAGAATGAATTTTATATTTCAGTGTTTTTCAACCAGGGATGATTTTTTTTTTTACCCCAGAGGGCATTTAGCATATTTGAAGACATTTTTGGTTGTCACAATAGGTGGGAGGGGTGCTACTAATATCTAATGAATAGATGTAAGGGATAGTGAAAAACATCTTAAAATGCGTAGGTCAACCTCTACACAAATGGCAATAGTGTCAAGGTTGAAAAAGAAAATACTGGAATATTACCAACAAATCTGAGTTGGGTAACTTGTTCCTATCACTGACATCAGTGTGATGATTGAATAGAATGTTCGTCTGTATTATCCCGTGATCACTGATCAGGCAAGAGTTTGTGAACATCAAAAAGACAATGGAGTAGGTATATGGCATTTTGGGCCTACAAAGCTTATGACCAAAATTGGGTGCATTCTAAATGTTATATATTTCCTATGCTTCTACCATGCTGAACTCCTTGTTTTTGCTGACATATACTTTCTGCTATGCTGCATCCTCTACATTGTACAAGTCACTTCTCCATCTGGAATTTTAGAGACATTTCATCAAACTGCAAGACCATCTTCAATATCTTCTTCCTTAATAATTTTCTTTTTATCCAAAAGGTAAATTATTGTTTTCACGTTTAAACTCTCACCTCTTTCTTTGCATGCCTTTATGGTGACTACCTCTACCACCTTGATGCATAGCCACTATATTAATACTAAACTGCTATGCTCTTTTGGCAAAGAAATCTTACGCTACAAATTGTTAAAATTTTCGGCAGACCATCACATTGATGAGCACTTTTACATGCAGGATCTCCATGTGTTCCATACTTGTTTAATCCCAAGAATAAGCTTTCTAGGCCTTCCTCTTGAAAATGCTAATTTGGAATGGCTGGGGTGGAACACAAGACTTCCATTGCTAAGGTGTCATTGTTGTTCATGATGAGGCAGGTTTAGGGAGCATGACTTACAACTCTGAGAGGAAGTTTCTATCATTATCCTTATTTCCAGATGTTTGGAAACAGCACCTTAGGAAGGCTGAATAACTTGTGCATAGGCACACATCAATCAGCTGGCATTGCTGGGATTAGACCTACAGAGCTTCACTCCAGATCTTATGTTCTTTATTTTTATTCTTTTTTTTTGAGATGGAGTCTTCTCTGTTGGCCAGGCTGGAGTGCAGTGGCGTGATCTCGGCTCACTGCAGCCTCCACCTCCTGGGTTCAAGTGATTCTCTTGCCTCAGCCTCCCAAGTAACTGAGACCACAGGTGCCCACCACCACACCCGGCTAATTTTTGTATTTTTAGTAGAGATGAGATTTCACCATGTTAGTCAGGCTGGTCTCGAACTCCTGACCTCGTGATCTGCCTGCCTCGGGCTCTCAAAGTGCTGGGATTACAGGTGTGAGCCACTTTACCTGACCTGTTTTCTTTTTTTCTTCTTCTTCTTTTTTTTTTTTTTTTTTTTAGACAGAGTCTTGCTCTTGTCGCCCAGGTTGAAGTGCAATGGCACAATCTTGGCTCACTGCAACCTCTGCCCCCTGGGTGCATGTGATTCTCCTGCCTCAGCCTTTTGAGTAGTTGGGATTACAGGCATCCGCCACCATGCCTGGCTAACTTTTGTATTTTCAGTAGAGATGGAGTTTCGCCATGTTGGCGAACTGGTCTCAAACTCCTGACCTCGTGATCCACCCACCTTGGTCCCCCAGTGTGCTGGGATTACAGGCGTGAGCCACTGCACCCAGCCTGTGTTCTTAACTTATTGGGATATATTCATGTTTTTGTCTTAGCTGTATAATATTGTATAATGCCCTGTCCATTACTGGTATCCAGTAAATATCTTTTGGATTGAATTTTGTATAATGGGATCTAGAAGTCACTCAGCAGCTCATGGAAACATGATAACAGGATGGAAGGAAAACAAGAACTGCACCAGCGTCAAAAGAAAAACTACACTTATAATATATGCTATACAAATAACAGCAGGTCCAAATTTTACTTGAAAATTTTCCATTGAGAGTGTACACCATGGCGGGGACTTACATAAAATTCTATGAATTGACTTAGATTGTCAACTCTTCATGGCCCAGGATCATATCTTTCTGTAATCATCACCAGTGTACTGGAATTAATATTAACAAAGCAAATGTCAACACTGTGATGTTTATTGTCCTCGGGGACTGAAAATATAGATCTATGAACAAACAATAAATAATGTGTGAGGCTTCTATACTGTTAACACCTACACTCACCCACACACACTCACACATTTACACATTTCTGAAAAGTATCTTCAAAACAATAGGGTAAATATAAAACTGCTTCATTAAAAATGTTTCATAAGAATTAAAAGGACATAGAATTTTGTGAAATGTATTATTTTTACTTAAGTGCTGTTTTTTCTATTTCTATCCCCCAGTCTGTTATTTTATAAACCAGTTGATACATAAGTAGTTTCTTGGGTGATGATATATTACTTGTACATTTTCTATGTAGTAAACATTGTGTATGTGTATGTGTGTGATTGTGTATCTAACTACATTGTTGGAGTGATTCCTACGATTTGGAACTGCCAAGATCAAGTTTATGCAAAAATCTACATTTTCGGGTAAACTCCCTATGACTAGAGTAAGTTTTCCCAGTATTTGAGAATTTTTTGTTTCCTAAAGCTGTACAAACATCAGATATCATTATTTGTAAGGATCGACAATGTAATTTATATGAAATTATTTTCTCAGCTATTAATGTTAAGTATATCATCTTCATATAGCCTTATAACTCATTTGTGCTATTCCATTTTTCTCTGTTCCTTTTATTTTCGCTTACCTTGTAATGTTAGTCTCTTTGTGCTGATTTCCGAAGAGTTCGTTTATGATTAAAGATGTTAACATTTTGTCTAAAATTGCAAAAAACAAAGCAAAACAATAGTCTAGGTAAACATCCATAATCTTATTGTTTGTTTGTTTGTTTTCCAAATGTGAGCTTCTAAGCTCCCTTTTGGGAAACTGAGACTGGTTCTCCAGAAAAGCAATGCTGTGAATGTGGTGCTGAGTTCTCCTGCTTGTCCATGGTACTCAGGTATGCCACTGCCTAAGTGGGCTATAGGAGGTTAGGAGTTCTATGTACTTTCATATTTTATGGGAGGATAGATTTCAAGTCTTACCAGAAGTGAACTGTATGAGGCAGTCACCATTGTCTTAATCTCTAAAAGAGGATTCCCCACTCTTCTCTCTACCCCTTCACCCAACTTTCACTGGCTTATTTGCTCATATAGTTCCCCAACCAGGGCTGCCTATCTTAGACTCATCTCAAATGATGTCCCCTTCCACAGTGTTCAGTGTCTTCTAAGTGCTCCTGATTTAATTAGGCTGTTTTACCTGTAACAACACACTCGTTCAAGTTACCTCCAATAATGGAGATTTACCGTAAGTATACATGGACAGGAAAACACAAAAAGACAGTGATCTAGGCATGGCCCCAAGAAGACACAGGAATGAAAGATCCATACAGAGTCCCAGGAAGTTCTAGAGACTTCAGTAACATGATTTTGTGGAGCTTCTTGATTGTTTTTTTCCACTACTCTGTGGCATTTCACTCTTCTCTTTTCACACTCAACCAATTTATTCTTTCCCTTATTGCATACCTCTCTTTTCTACCTACCAGTTTCTGTGCATCCGTAGTTTATGCTCCATCTCTACAACAGCTTAAAATTGGTTCCATCCCTAGCGTTAGAAAGATGGGACCCTTCCTGGAGCAAAATACTTTAGAAAACCTCTTCTGGCCTTTCTCTGACCACACCATTCTCCATGAAGCAAGGCATCTGCAAAGTAAAGCAAACACGCTCACCCAGGGTTTGCACTCTGCCGTCCCTAGACCACATTCTGAATAACAAGGGTCCCTGGAAGTCCCTCTCCTGATGACCCAGAACCTTCTTCCAGGCCTTCCAGGGAACTACTCAAGGGGCAGCTGTTTGTGAAAATATAGTTAGAGTGTGGATATGTGAGCTGAGATTTCCATGTGCACAAGTACAAGGTCTCCTTAGTCATATGGGAAAGAGACAGCACAGAAAGAGAAGAAGCAGTTTGTCTCAAGTCAGGATCAATGCCTACTTTTCCCCACGTAGCATCACTGTGGTAGGAAAGGGCAAGGATTCTTAGAATCTTACATTTTAACTTGGCCTTCCAGGGCTTTACAAGATATATTTGTCAAATTTGGAAGGTAGATCATATTTTATTACACAGCTTATTGGCTTGATATATAATTTTTAAATATTTAGGTATATGATATTTTAGCTTCTGTTTTTATTCTTACCCCAGACCTGACAAAAATTGGAGGGAATATTACGAATGGGGTTGGGGTGGAGGGGACTTGTTTATAATTTCCCTAAGGCCTAGGAACTGAATTTTCCAGTTAATGTTACTGTGATAGCCATTTTATTAGCTAGCCTTGTGATTCTCAACTGATGGTAGCACTTCTTCCCACCCAGAAATATTTCAAAATTTGTGAGTGGTTTTGATTGTCGAGATGACTGGAGGAGGGAACATGGTCTATGGTGGAAAGCAGATACCGTCTGTCCCATGATGTATGAGATCGTTGTACACAATGAAGTGTTATCTTGCCCCAAATGTCAATAATATGGTAATATAGAAGTACTGGGCTAACCAGCAGATCAGCAGATAAGCTGCTGCCAAATATCCATTATCCATTCCTCATCCAATCGAGTGTGACTCCATAGAGATTTCAAAACACTAGTGTTTAGGCTCACCCTTCCTTGGGGGATAATGTATAGGGCATGATATGTGTGATATGTACAATACAGTAAATTGGTACCAGGATTAGAGTGCTGCTACAAATGTGGAAGTGACTTTGGAACTGGGTAACAGGCAGAGATTAGAACAGTTTGGAGGGCTCAAAAGAAGACAGGAAGTTTGGAACTTCTTAGAGACTGGTTGAACGGTTTTGACTAAAATGCTGATAGTGATATGGACAATGAAGTCCAGGTTGAGGTGATCTCAGATGGAGATGAGAAACTTGTTGGGAAATGGGGTGAGGTCACTCTTGCTATGCTTTAGCAAAGATACTGGAGGCTTTTTCTTTGCCTTGCCCTAGAGATCTGTGGAACTTTGAACTTGAGAGAGATGACTTAGGGCATTTGGCAGAAGACATTTCTAAGTAGCAAAGCATTCGAGAGGTAACAGAGCATAAAAGTTTAGAAAATTTGCAATGCAATGATGCAGTAGAAAAGAAAAACCTATTTTTCTGGGGAAAAATTCAAGCTTGCTGCAGAAATTCGTATAGGTAACAAGGAGCCAAATGCTAATCACCAAGAGGATGTGGAAAATGTCTCCAGGGCATGTTAGAGACCTTTATAGCAGCCCCTCCCATCATAGGCCCAGAGGCCTAGTAGAGATAAATGGTTTCCCCAGCCAGGTCCAGGGTCCCCTTGCTGTGTGCAGACTCAGGACTTGGTGTCCTGTGTCCCAGCTTCTCCAGCCATGGCTAAAAGGGGCCAAGGTACATCTCACGCCATTGCTTCAAGAGTGCAAACCCCAAGCCTTGGCAGTTTCCACGTGGTGTTGAGCCTGTGGGTACACAGAAGTCAAGAATTTGAGGTCTGGAAACCTCCATCTAGATTTCAGAGGATGTATGAAAATGCCTGGATGTCCACGCAGGAGTGTGCTGCAGGGGCAGAGCTCTAATGGAGAACCTCTGCTAGGGCAGTGCAGAAGGGAAATGTGAGGTTGGAGCCCCCACACAGAGTCCCCACTTGGACACTGTTTAGTGGAGCTGTGAGAAGAGGGCCACTGTCTCCAGACCCCAGAATGGTAGATCAACCAACAGCTTGCACCATGTGCCTGGAAAAGCCACAGATACTCAACACCAGTCCGTGAAAGCAGCCAACATTGAGGGGTGGTGGTTGGAGAGTGACTATAGTCTGCAAAGCCACAGAGATGGAGCTGCCCAAGGCCATGGAAGCCCACCCTTTGCATTAGCATGTCCTGGATGTGAGCCATGGAGTCAAAGGAGGTTATGTCAGTGCTTTAATATTTAATGACTGCCTCACTGGATTTTGGGCTTGCACCCAGCCTGTAGCTGCTTTGTTTTGGCCAATGTCTCTGTTTTGGAACAGGAGCATTTACCCAATGCCTGTGTCCTCATTGTTATCTTGGAAATAACTAACTTGTTTTTGATATTACAGGCTCATAGGCAGAAGGAACGTGCCTTGTCTCCGATGAGACTTTGGACTTGGACTTTTGAGTTAATGCTGGAATGAGTTTAGACTTCAGGGGACTGTTGGGAAGGCATGATTGTGTTTTAAAATGTGAGAACATTAGATTTGGGAGGTTCTGGGGTGGAATCATGATTTGGCTTTGTCGCCACCCAAATCTCATCTTGTAGCTTCCATAATCCCCATTTGTGGCAGGAGGGACCTAGTGGGAAGTGACTGGATCATGGGAGTGGTTTCCCTGAAGCTGTTCTCATGATAGTGAGTGAGTTCCCATGAGATATGATGGTTTTATAAATACCTGGCATTTCCCTTGCTTGCACTCATTCTCTCTCCTGCCACCCTGTGAAGAGGTGCCTTCCACCATGATTGTAAATATCCTGAGGCCTCCCTAGCCATGCAGAACTGTGAGTCAATTAAACCTCTTTTCTTCATAAATTACTTAGTCTCTGACATTTTTTCATAGTGGCATGAGAATGGACTAATACAGGGTAGTTTTCCAAGGAAGGGTCTGTAGATATTTAAGACATATTAGCATAACCACAAGGTTTTCTCTAAATTTAGGCATCTGTCACATTAGGCAACCTGTCAAAGTTTTCATGTATCTGCTTTACTGTTTGTAATCTGCAATACTATGATGTCAATTATGTATTGTCTTAATATCTTAAGGGCACCTAGTTAATATGTGAAGCACTCTAATCTGCAATATAAGTCCTAGGAGCTATTAACATGTGAAAAGTACTAATATGAGCGCTCTTTCTGTAGATAGCTTTAAAAAGGCTTCAACTATATAACTAACCTACATAAACATTAGAAGGTTCACTAAGTAGCGTAAAGGATATTACAAAGAAACATTTCATGGGTGAAATGAGAACTAATGACCAAGGGTGTGGACTGGCACTGCTTTTGCTTAAAGAGGGACTATGATTCTTGCAAGTCAAGTGGATCCTGTGGCCCATCACTTAATAAGAAATTTTTCAATCATATTAGAAGGTTGGATGAATTCTTTTACAGAAATACTGTTATCATCTTCCTCAGAGGAACCTTAAAATACTGCACATGTAATAATGCCTAAAGAAAAGAGAATGGGAATACCACAGAGTTTATAAGAACAGGTTGGATGGCAGCATGAGCTCGCTTGCTATCAATCAACGATTGGGATGTGTGGAAAAATTTGGTCTGATTACTTTTAAGGTAACAGACCACCTGACCTTAAAGTGGTGGAAGAAGTATCCTGTAAGACCCATCGACTCTCAACCTAGGAATCAACTGACTTCTACCACAAAGACCGGGAGAAAATTGGTTTATGTTGGTATAAGTTTCTATACTGGTATGAGTTTTTACTGGTAGCTGGTAAACTTGTGGATGGCATTAACAGCTTCTTATGTATTTTATTCATTCAGATAACATTCTTTGAGTATCTACCATGTGCCAGGCATTGTGCTTACTTTTCCCCATTCATTATCTCCTTTAATCCTAAAAATAATAGAAGGAGATAGCCTTCCTATCTTTTACAGATGAAGAAAATGAGGTTGCGAAGTACCACTAATTTGCCTAAAGCTATACAGTGACAAAGGTAGAATTTAGGAATAAGAATCCCACCGTTTCTTAAAGAACAAAACAAAAATGATGCTTATAACACAGTCCAGTACCGTGTACCTTATATCTAGTTTGCAGATATAGTTGGTGGTTAGTAATGCTCTAATAAAATTTATTTTGTGAATATTCATTTCACGTCTGATTCTACAGAAAGACTTGAATGCTTAGTGGGCTATCGGGGATCAGAACAATTCTGCTGCCTCTGTACTTTGGAGGTTGGGGATTTTCATCAGCTGGATAAACATCCAGTCTAGTGTTTTGGGATGTGTTTGTTTGTTTGTTTGTTTATTTATTTATTTATTTATTTTGAGACAGGTTCCTGCTACACTGCCCAGGCTGTTTTCAAACTCCTGGGCTCAAACAGTCTACCCACCTCATCCTCCCAAAGTGCTGGGATTACAGGCATGAGCCACCGTGCCCAGCCTAGTCTAGTAGTGGTTTATAAGCTCAGTGGGCAGGCAGCAGTGTCTTAGAATCACTCAGAAAAGGGCAAAGGAGAGGTCAGTTGGGCAATATTCTGTGACTACTGCACCATTACCATTTCAAGTTGAATATCTTCATTTAGCTTCTGAAGCAATGCAAATGTACACAAGACTATTTGGGAGAGGAAATTTGGAGGGTTGGGCATGGTGGCTCACACCTGTAATCCCAGTACTTTGGGAGGCCTAGGTGGGTGGATCACGAGGTCAGGAGATTGAGACTATCCTGGCTAACACGGTGAAACCCCATCTCTACTAAAAATACAGAAAATTAGCCAGGCGTGATGGAGGGCGCCTGTAGTCCCAGCTACTCAGGAGGCTGAAGCAGGAGAATCGCTTGAACCTGGAAGGCAGAGGTTTCAGTGAGCTGAGATCACGCCACTGCACTCCAGTCTGGGCAACAGAGCGAGACTCCGTCTCAAAAAAAAAAATAAAAAAAAATTGGAAAGCGTTAAATCAGATAATTGATAATTTTACCTCTGATCAGAACAATTTGGTGCTGAGTAAGAATTCACTGTCACAAAGATAGTTATCTATTTTGACTGAGTTCAAGACAGAGACAGAGAAAGATAACATTAATTTATTTCACAGATAAAATCCATTTATTATACACATATTTTGCATCTTCACTCAAGAGATCTTTAGAACACCTGCTGGGGCACACATTTATGCAGCAAGCTGACATAACCCAGTGAATGAGAGATATAAAAGATGAAAATAATGAAATAAAACTCTCAAGGGCCAAAGGAGAGACTCGTAAGTAGTAGTAGAGATTGGCCAGAAAGTCAACTTATTCAGGAAGTGATTAGCACAGATACTATCATTTTCTTGGGGAAAGCCATACATCTGGCTAGCCAGGGGTCTATAAATCTGCAATGCAACCAGAGTTGGGAATTCCATTAGCTATTGATTTCAAGGAGGTCAGTATTTTAAGAAATGTAGCTGAAATACACTTGAAAAACAATCCTCTCTGAAGTGTGTGTGTGTGCACATGGAGTCGTGTGTTAAGTAAACGAACACTGCTACAATCCTGTCACAGCACATGTGGCAGAGAAATCACTCGAGTTGGCTGCTTTTGTCACTAATAGCTGAGCACTTGGTTTTACCTGTGACAAGACTCTTTTGACAGACCTTCTTTTGAACTGATTTCAACTGTTCCACCTCTGCCTGTCAGAGAAGTCAGACTGAAAACTTTCATACCCTTCAGGGTGGGGGATCCCTAAATTAAAGAAATATGGGTGTTTTTGCCATTTCCATCCTCCCCACCCACCCCAGGGAAGGTGCTTTATCCACTACCCAGAAAAGACTGAAGCTTCCTGTCTGCTCCATCCCTGTTGATATGTGTATCCAAACTCTGCAAAGGTTTTCAGACTTCTAATTTGTTTAACAGCCTGATTCTAAAATTAAAAATGTTTGGATATATCCTAACAGGCTAAAATAGAACCTATCTTTTATTTCCTCTTTTTGAAGCATCTCAATATATTACAGGAGACACAATTTATAATATGGGCTATTTTGGTAATTTGTCAGCTATTGAAATGAGTTCCATTTGGCTTGGCTTGACTCTGTAAAAATAAGTGGTAATAGCATCTGTAGATTCAAAATGGGGCCTCATTCTTTGAAATGCCCTTGGCACAGATCGGCTGTTTAGGACACCAAAATTCAGGATGAAGTTGACAGAAACCAAAGAGTAGTGAAGCAGTGAAGAAAGGAGTTTGAACAGGAGGAAGAAGAAAGAGGAGACACCAAAAATCGAGTAAGAAATACATATGATTTCCTTGAAAGTTTCTCAAATATTAAAAGGTACTAGTAAAATTCTGCTGGGCAAGTTCTTTACATTGATGTTCGCTAATTGCCCTATTGAAAAAGATTTATTCTCTGAACATTTTGATGTGTCTAATGGTCATTTTATAAGAGCTTATGTCTTGAAATTCAGATAATTAGGAAATTCTTCCAAACAGACAGCGAGAGTCTGACATGTGGATTTGGATGGAAGTTATTTTGGATTCCAGAAAGTGTTCTCTAGGTCAGAGCTGGCTTGTTTCAGTTAATTTATAAATAGATCCTAATATTGAGAAAATGTTCCATTTCACTGTGTCCTCATAGCTTCAGAACTCCCATTTGAAAATTAGAGAATCGTAATGTGATGATTTCACAAACTGATTCTAGTTCTTTAACTACTCCCAGGCTTCCTTTTGATGTTTTAATTTCATATATAGTAGTTCTTAGTCAGCTATTGAAATGCATATATGTATCAAAGCTTATATATATATATTGAGATTAGTGTGTATATTGAAATCAAATAGACCCTTGAGAGACACACACACATACATCCCACACAAGTGTAAGAACCATGCTTAGAAGGGTTTCAAAGGGGTGTGGATCTCTTATTGGACTGATTTTAATGAGGTACAGATAAAAGTCTTTAGGTTATATTCCATCCCGCTGGATGACTATTAAAGAAATTTGCTATAATTACCATTTTTATGATCTCCAAATATAAAATTCCTGAATAAAAATGACCACTGTATTTAATTCACCTAAATACTTCCCTTTGCTCACTCACATTAGGAGCCCTGGATTGAATTACAAGCCACATGAACTGACTGATTTGTCTGCATTTATTATTACCTATTACATAAACTGACTACCCTATTTGGGAATAGTCTTTTCTTTCCGAAGAAGAAAATAACTTGATAGAAACTTAGAATCTGGATTCTAAGTTCTGTACTGCTTTGCTTTGACCTCTAATTTATCTGGAAATGTAACCCTGTGTACCTTTCTGATGTAGCTCCCATATTAGGGAAGCCCAATGTGGAATTTTATTTTAAATGGAACATAGTAGTTAAGCTCACATGCACCAAAGCCTGAAGACATGAACTTCAATTTTGGATCCACATCTTATAGCTGTGAACTTGCCAAAATATATGAGTGCATAAATGTTATTAGATATTATTACTTTTAGTATTTTAAGTTACATTTTAGTGTTTTTATATTTCTATTTTTAAGAGACCCTAAACTAATCAGGTACCCAAACTCTTGATTTTAGGATATGTCTATGTGGAAAAAGTAAAGAAATAAAAAATTGTCTAGATAACTAGATTAATACAAATTATAGATCTGGATAATTCAAATCAAAAATCTCAAATAGTCATTTTTTTCATTAGCTTATGGAATTTTGAGAAGGGGTTGAATAATCTATGAAGAAACACTTATTGATTGCCAGTCACAAAGACCACACTCTTTAACTACCGGAAGAGATATTGGTAATGGTCAAAACCTAGTAATTGCTTCACTCTCTCAGAGAGAGTCTCTTTGTGAATGCCGTAGAACCAAGCAAGAGTGGCCTCAACTTCTCCACCAATATCTTTCTTCAAACTGAGTGAAAAAGAAAAACCTTCTAGAACAAAGGACTTTATGCACCACCACCAGACCTGAATTCTTGGTGTCCTTCTTGGTCAGTTCAGCCCAGAGGTGGAAACCACCACAGTAACTGGAGAAATGAGTTTTCCAAACTCTCAGCTGAAAGAAAATCAAGAAGGATAATTCTTGACTCACCATGTGGATAACACTGGGATCCCCATGACTTGTGTGTTTAGGGGAGACATTCAGTATCTAAGGCTTTTGCCTAATCAAAACTCATTCCTGACACTGACACTGAGAAATAGTAAGTGCTCCATAAATGGTGTGATGATCCAGATACTGGACATCTGGAGGCAAGTTAGACGCTTGTTTTCTGAACAAGGAATATACTCACATTTTGCAGAATTTTGAAAGCATTATTTAACACACAATCTAAGCACAGATGGAAACACTGATACTTCTGGCAGGTAACATATATGTAGAAAATATATTTCTTTGCAACTCCCTTGATTTTTATCGTTGATACTTAGTGAGCACCTTCTGTAAGGAAAACCTCACCATACCATTGAGACACTTAAAACTCAGTCTTTGATTGAAAAAAAAATCTCTTTTCTTTTTTTTCCCATCCGTTTCTTGAGGGATCCAGAAGTACTTCCAGATAAGACCATCCATATAGCAGCTATAAAACATCTGCAGCGCAGCCAGCTTTTAAAAGTGACATGCAGTCAATTCCATAGCTATTACCAGAGTACCCCAACCTCTTTCTCAACATCTCGAACTGTTTTTTCTTTTTTCTTCTTTTCCCCACTAGGCAGCCACATGCTTGGAAAATTCCCAGCATCAGTTGTGTCGGAGTTAAAAATCACCTAACACCCACATAAAGATTTTTTTTTTCTCTTTTATGAATTGGGCCTTAAATCTTTACCTTGATTTAGTGAGAAAATAAAATTGGGCAACAGTCAATGTCTCATTTGTATATATTTGTATGAATTCTGTAACCTGGAGGATATCTCCAATCCGAGGAAATGTAACCATTAACCCATAGCTAAACAGTTTCCAAAAAAGCCTTTTCAAGGAATAGCTTTTAAATGCCCAAGGAGCTCAATCGAATGGCAAAGATATTTGAAATATACACAAACATACAAGTCTTTTAGATAAACACATTTTCAGGGAGCTTTTGATGAAAGTGATAAGTTACATTCTCTACAACTACACACACTGTATTTTATTACCCTTCAGTAGACACTTATCAGCTATGAATGTTGGGTGGTTTAGGCTAGGAATCAACCCTGAGGGAAACAGTGGGAGGACTCTGAGACTCACAGTTCTATAGATCAACATAAACCTGAGACTCAATTTTATTTTCATTTATTAAAAAGGTCTGTGGTCCGCTTCTGCTATTTCAAATCCATTAGCTTCCTGCCCCCTTTAAGAAAAAAAGGAAGGCAACTGCAGATTTTATGGACTGATTGCTGATGGCTATGCTACTGCTGTATTGGTTTTGAGTGGAGAGTCCATTATAGATACATTATCCATAAACCATGTTTCCAGTGGAAACTGTAACTTCCAATCTGACTGGGGAATGAGTGGAGCTGGCTTGGTCAAAAAGAGGTTGGGGAAAGGGTCAGGTCTCCTGGAAGCTAACACCGGGTAGGCACCGGTATAAATTACAAACTTTCTTTCTACTTCCACATAATTATGTCTCAAATGTGCAGCGGTTGGATTTTGTTAACCAGCCACCAGATGAACTTGGAAATCATATCGGCAGTAGATTAGATTGAGAGTTTTCAACCTTTTCTCCTGCCATGTATGTTCAAACAATATATTTGTCTGCCTTTGAAACCCCCCTTCTTCTCACCACACATATTCAGCAGCTGACTGTGCCTATATGTTTTTTCCTAGTCTCCTGTATACTGTGTTTAAACCTTTGTCAACAAAGATGCAAAAACATTTTTAATGGCAATAAAATGGATAAAAATATTGTTTCATATTTTCCCTTTCTAACTCTAAATCTTTTCTTTCCTCCCCAAAAAGTTAAATATCCCCAATGCGATTGCTTGCTTTTCCTATTCAATAACTACTCTCTTTGTGAGAGGAGACAGAAAAGTAATTGGAATAATTAGAACAATACAATTGGCATTCATGTAACAGAAGACCTTCTCTGAGGACTGGTCTCATTTATCTTTGGATTCCAGTTTCCTTCATACTTCACTCTTGGCTCATAGTAGATGACCAATAAATTTGTTAAACTTGGCTAAATTCTTTTAAGTGCAATTAATGACATAAAACTAGCCTAATCCATTCTTAAAATGGAAAGATATTTCCTTTCCATTATTAACACAAAGACTGTGTTCACTCAGGCAAAGCACAGAGAAGAATTTACTTCTTTTTTAAGATGATTTTAATTCATGTCATCCTTCCCAGTTCTCCACTTACACATTTTCCTCTCCTCAGCCTGAAGCTTCTACTTTGATCTGGGGGTGTGCATCCATGGAGCAAATAAAGAATCGTAAGATGGGTCCAAAATTTGTTCTTTTGTCTATGTAGTGCCATCCTGATTTCATTGCATATTTCATCCATTCATCAATTATTCTTGTCCACCTGTCATTTTGGACAATTATTTTCATAATTTTGCTTTCTAGTGGATGAAGACCTGGGTTTAGAGTCTTTTCTTCTATTAACTGTGCTTCTACCTTTGACAAAACACTTGACCTTCCCCTGCTTGCTTTCCTAATCTGCCAATTGCTTTGGAGGTTTTCTATGCATGTCAAATTATATAACATGTTTCCCTAAATCAGATGTTATTTTTAAAACTCTGCGTAGCTGCATTACAATCATGATCACTCTCTGGGAGTTGCAACTACTAACATGTTTAGTGCTAAAAAGACTTGGAAGAGCATCACACTCCTCTCCACCTCTTTGCACCCCGCCCTGCTGGGAGACTCTACGGTCAGCTTTCCTCATCACAGAGCTGTCAATCATCAGCCACAGTTGCCCCACCAGAAGCACAGGGTACACTTTGGCAGGTCTGCGAACAGAAGCTGTTAACAAAGATCTGCTGACCCCGTGCTCTTTAAAGATGTTTTAAATTCCATCCTTTGATGCCCTTTGCCCTTTGACAGGATATCAGCCCCTCCTCTAAAGTCACTGGGCTGTAATAGAGCAAATGACAGTGGAATTGTTCTACCTTGATGCAGATATGTTTTGAGCTCATGATTTTAAAATTTAGAGGTTACATGAAAACATCAATCTCCTTCCCCACACTGAATTCCCAAAATGTGCTATGTTCCCTGGTCATCTTTTTAACTTATCAAAAAAAAAAAAAAAATGTCCCAATATGGGTTTTCCTGGCATAATCTCTCACAAACTAGTGAAGGTTCAAACAAGAGGGATTCGCTGTAAGAAGTAGTATCTTTTATCTAGAACCCACAACTATAATACATAGTAAGTAGCATTAAGAAAACTAGCAAAGAATTTCCAAAATGGGAGGGCCCAGAATGGTTACTGTCTGTCGTCGCGTTACCCCTCAATAAGACCACAAAACCAGGCAGTAAAAATTGGGAGTCTGTGGTTCTCTCCTAACCCAGAGACATGAGAAAGCAGACGGAGCTGTTATGTTTTCTTTCTGCTTTTAAGGGAACTCCTCATGAAGTCAGCCTTTCCCCGCTCAGCCCTGGTTCTGACTGCTACGCAGTGGCAGTGGTTGTCCCGTCCTCTCTAGGTATCGTGTGCTTTGTCACGAACACCGTACCCTTAGCTGTGGTTAAATCCTCCTTGCCAATCCCCTTGTGCTCTCCTAAAAGACGAGTCATTTCAGGGTGGGGAATGTGTGCGTGTGAGAGAGAGAGAGAGAGAGAAAGAGTCTTTTCCCATCAACCAATGCACAGGATGGTCCCATTTAAGCACACATTTCTCATGATAATTTCAGTTTCCAAGACTGTATTTAGCATCACCCATCGTCTCTTACAGTCTCATTTTAGGGGATCAGTTCTTGGGAAAATAAAGTGGCAAAGAAGGTTGTCACGTTATCACCATCGTTGGAAACAGCATTTGCGAGATCTTAGAATTTCACATTTGGTGCAGGGAGGCTTCTTGCTAATGGTGGTGTGTCATCAGCTCGGAGTTCATACCGTACTGGGTGAACAAAATCAAAGCAGGCAAAAAATTATAGAGTTGGAAATGACCTTAGACACTTTCTTCCAACCCCTTCATTGTACAGGTAAAGGAATTGTATCTCCGTGAGTTTTAAGGACTTGCTGAAGTCCACCCGGCTGATTAATAGCAGAAAGCAAACAAAACTAGATCTCTTGATTCTCATCTGTTAAGAACTTCTTCTAATGCACAACCTCAATAATTCTCAGCAAATTGTCTTCAAGGGAATGAGTGATGCCCGGGCTAGTTAACATAATAAGCATTATCTATATTCTGCAGCAGTGTTGGCTTCCTGATGTTTTATAAGCCTAATATAAAAACGAACTTGAATTGTATGTAGATTAATCTTACTGAAGTGAGAAACAGCCTAGATGCGTCTTCAGTGGTAAGAGGACGGCAACTCGGAAATGGAAATTTAACCCACAGACTGGAGAATCTCAGCGCTCTAATTCACAAAGTGGTTCTACTAATTTTTCCATTACTTCTTCTTGTTTGTTTATTGGTTTTCACTGAGAAAACATGGACACGTGTTCTTTGTAGAAAGGGGGAAAATGTGTTGTGCAGGAGATTAAAACACAAATATGAAGCCAATGAAAGACCCAGACATGCTAGTTCAGCCTTCCTTTCAGTTCCCTGGCAACTCTGCTGCCATCCCAATTGCTTCGCACATAATTAGCCTTGATATTGGGAGCCCACGTTTGTAGATCCCACTTACCACATTTCCTGTATATTACTAAACATTTCAAACCGAGACAGAGAGAAAGCAGGAGAAAGTGATTTCTACTGGCAAAAAGGCTCACTTTTTTTTTTCTGTCTTGTAAAACAAAAGAGGAAAAATAATGTTAAATTACTCCAATGATGACTTCTTTTCTTGAACTTCCCCCACTCCTTTCTCATCCTATTTTAAATAAAACCTGATGATGCAAAATACTGCTTGGCTTGTGACTCTGCAGTCCATCAGCTTGCATGGAAATGTTTTCTTATTTTTATTTTTTTTTAAATGGCTACATATTAAAAGTGAACCAGTCTTTGCCAGCTTTGGATAAAAGGCTATTTATTTTCAACCAATTTGATAGCTGCAGTTTTCAGTAATTGAATTTTCTGTGGTCAGAAAAGCAGTAATCTTAGAAACCAAATAAATATTTTTTAATAAAATGGAACACTGAGAAACCCTATAATAATGTCAAAAATGTAGCCACTTATGGATGAATAAATATTTTAAGAAATTTACATTTCACCCAAAGCTTTATGCTTCTAGCTTCCCTGGAGATTTTGAAGAGCGTAACATTTTGCTTTGGGAATGGAACAATGTGAGGCTGAGATGAAATATACATGCCCTATAGAAACCTTTCTGGTTGTTAGGGTCTCACGAGCTGGTTGCCTTATCAATGGCTCTAACAAATAGTCTACACCAAGGTTTCTCTATCTCAGTACAACTGACATTTTGGCCCACATACTTCTTTATGGTGGGGGTTGTCCAGTGCACTGCGGAATGTTTAGCAGCATCTCTGACCTTTACCCACTAGTTATTAATAGGACCATTCATCCACCCAGTTGTGACAACCAAAAATGTATTTAGACGTTGCCAAATGTGCCCTGTTCTGACATACTGTGATGGTTAATTTTATGTGTCAACTTGATTGGGCTAAGGGATGCCCAGATTGCTGGCAAAACATTATTCTGGGTGTGGCTAGGAGAGTGTTTCCAGGAGAGATTAGCATTTGAACTGGAAGAACAGGTAGAAATTTACCTTCACCAATGTGGGAAGGCATCATTCAATCTGTTGAAGGCCCACTTGAGTAGAACAAGAAGACAGGTCTTCGGACTCCAAGACTGACATCAGCAGCTCCCACATTCATCCCTGGTTTTTTGGGTCTTTAGTTAAGGTTCTGAATGCTCCAGAAAATGGGTTTTATATCTCAAAAACTCCTATAACTAGGGGTTATATCATCAGCTCCTCTGGTTCTGAGGCCTTTGGCTCAGAATGAATTATGCCAGCAGCTTTCTTGGTTTTCCAGTTTGCAGACAGTATATTGTGAGACTTCTTGGTTTTCATCATCATGTGAGCCAATTCCCATAGATCTCCTCCTGTATATCTAGGTATATCCTGTGGGTTCTGTTTCTCTGGAGAACCCCAATACAGGTGCAAAATCACCCCTCGTTGAGAACCATTAGTCTAGGGAAGAGATTAACTAAGTTTGATACAGATTTTCATAGATTTTATAGATGTCCAGAATGTTGGTTTCCTTCATCAGTTTCCCATTGAATGACTTGTGTTATTTTGAGTGTAAACAAAAGTCCTTCATAAGACTATGAAGAACTGTGCAGAAAAATGTAATTTAAATAGATTATAAACATGATTTGGTTGGAGAAATACAAATCTAAGTAACAGAGATAGTTAGATTTGTCCTAGGCCCATTCTGGGATTTTTTTCTTCTTTAATCCTCAATTGCCAGATTTCTGCTCGGATACATAAACGTGTGTTAATTTTGACTACTTAATGTCTTTTTTTCATATACTATACATATTTCGCCTCAAAGATTTTGACACACTTTTCTATGTGGTCCAAATTGCTTGATGTTAATGAATGAAAAAGAATCAATAGGTATGAGGGTGCTCACATTTCAGCATACAAAAATTTCAGCTACTAGTAGCTAGTAGAAGATACTAGTTAGTTATACTGCTACTAGCTACTAGTAATGCTACCAGCACTACTAGTACTACTAGGTAGTACTTCTAGCTACTACTAGAAACTAGTAGAAACTACTAATGGATACAATATTAATTTGGGGACCATATCATAGAAATAGAAGATTGTCATGTTAAAGGCACCTCTTCTCCCCAAGTAGAGAACAATGATTTAACTTAGCAGTGACATAAAGATACCAAATACAGAATAACTAGAAAGCATGAATTCAAAAAATGATATATTTGTGTTTATATCAATGTATTTGTAAGGCGATTCCATCTATACCCATTTTACAGATTGGACAGCTGAGACTTAGAATGCCTAGGAAAATGTCTCTTAGATCTAAAAAAAAATTTGGTGATAAAGAACTTGTGGGCCAGACACAGTGGCTCATACCTCTAATTCCAGCACTTTGGGAGGCCGAGGCAGGAGGATCACCTGAGGTGAGGAGTTTGAGACTAGCCTGACCAACATGATGAAACCCTATCTCTACTAAAAAAAATACAAAAATTATCCAGGAATGGTGGCATGCACCTGCAATCCCAGCTGCTTGGGAAGCTGAGACAGGAGAATCACTTGAATCCCAGAGGTGGAGGTTGTGGAGCCAAGATTGCACCACTGCACTTCACCCTGGGTGACAGAGTGAGACTCTGTCTCAAAAAAAGAAAAAGAAAAAAAAGAAAAAAATAACTTATGCCTCTTATTTGCACTATGGGATTGGCTTCTAAAGTAAGGGAAACTAGTCCTTACATTGTCAAGTTCTAGGAGATTCCTATTAACAGTTATCCTTTGCCCTTGGTAACATTCCAACAACTAGCAATTATAAGTCATTAGAAAGGTGGTGAAGTACATCACAGTTAAGAGTTTAGGCTTTGGAGTCAAATTCTTGGTTCCAAATTCTTCTTCTCATCACTTACGAGTGGTGGCATCATGGCACATTTTACTTAAACCCTCATTGACTTGGTTTCCGTGTGTGTAAATCAATGCTAATAATCAAACCCATTGCATAAGCTGGTTGAAAATTTCAAGTATTTCATTCACATGGAAAGTGCTTTAAAAACAAAGAGGCGATTTATTTTTACACAAACTCTTAGGAAATACTTGCTTTACTTATTTCACTCTACCAGCTTTAAAGTAAGGATTGCACCTTTAGGAAACTTACTGTGTCACTGTACATGTAGAAATATACTAGTCTAGTTCAGGCTGTTTCATCTAGTGTAACATTGCTTTTTTTGGAAGCGTTCAAGCTCTAATCTTGGCTTCACCATAACCTCTGTGACAGACTTTAGGCAATTAGTAACTTTAGACAACTATCTTTATTGCTCTTCTTTGTTTTTAACCTACAAAATAGGAGTGATTATAACAGATATGTTAAAATTTCTCACTGTGCATTATAATATATTGAATAACCAGTGGTAGTCAATGTCTTCATGTAAACTGAATAATTTCTTACAATATTTTATTATGAAATAAAGAAACTAAAGAAATTTTGACATCAGTTTTCTACATCTGCCAGTTGCTAATCAGGTGTTTTTCTAAACTACAGACCAGATTTTTTGTAAATGATTCCCTGAAAAGCTTGTTGGGAAGAAGGAAAGATTATCATGGAGTTAAGAATGGAATAGACGGTCAGAGAAGTTGGTAAAACATAACTTGTTTACCCTGTTTGCAAAATGCCAAAATAATACTCTATATTCATTCAGGTTCATACTGTGATTGAAATTTCACATGAGCAGAGGACAAAGGCTAACATAGAAAGTTATTAGCTTTGGGTCATAAAGAAAGTTAAAAACTCCCCCCAAAATACATCGAAAGACTGAGAGTCCCCTAGAAACGACTGGGCAACATTTCTAGTGCTGTGAAGTCAGGCCATAGCATTGATTAGCTACTTTCCAATGTAGTAGAAATGATGCCGATAAGATAACATAGAGATTTAAAAAATAAAAATAAAAAGGCCCAGCATAGGCCAAGATGTGGATTGTATCACAGTTATGGTTTTCAATTACGTTTAACAATAAGGTTATTGTCCCTGACTACACACTTGGCTAGATCTATAGGTTAACTGTGACAATGGCTCACCTTGGTAAGTGTGTTTTTCATCTTTAATGGCATTTACCATGCAATATGCATTTAAAATTCATTGAATACATAAGCATATCATAGACCTAATTTCACATGTCACAATTTTAAAAGTATAGATTTTTTTCCCCCATCATGGTTACTTCATTGGTGTTTTTCTGGAACTTTCCTGGAGGCAGTGGGCACAGTTTCAGAGTAACTGCTAATGTATACATTTGGTGAGGGGAAGGGGAAGGGAAGGAATAGTCACATTTTTATTAGTGGATCCAGACCTATCCATTGGCCTGGAAATTTCTTTTATCCTTCTGCATACACATTTGTTTTTGCTGATTCAATTCATTATTCAATTAAATTAGTCCCAGTTTAATAATAACGACCTCCCTCTAGCCTGTGCCTTTAATGTTAGTGAAAACTAAAACCCAGGTGGTTTTCAACATGACACTTGCTGGAAATCAGTTATGAAATTACCTGTTTATTAATGATGTGTCAGGAGACTGACATGCTAACGGCAGGCACCGGCTGGAGTTGTGCTAATATAGAAATAACAAGACCATATTATGTGCAATATGTATTCTATACAACTATAACTTTCATTCTCTGGGGACACCCTTGAAATCCAGATGTTTTATCTCAAGATTTTAATCCCAGAGAGTGAAGATTTTAAAGCGAAGTCAAGCACACTCGACGTCGCCGTTTGGCCACACTTTCTCACTGGGGAACCCATGTGAGCAAACATTTAGTACCAGATGTGCAAAGGATTAGTGTCGTATCAGTTAATTAGACAGACAGGGAAAAAAAAAGTCACTTCGCAATCACAAAAATGGATTTAAAGCATGACCTTAAAACGCATGTTAAAGTCTGGTCCATTGATGAGCGACAATGTAAGTTTTCAAGATTTGGTGGTTATGGAGCAAAATAAGAGCTGACCTAAACTGGGGAAGAAAAGGGTAATTTTTATTTAAAATAAAAATTTTTACAGGAAGGTTTTACATTTTTATCATGAAAAGGTCTAGCCACAAGACTATAAATAATATACTGCACAGATTCATATAAGCCACTTTTCTTTTTTTGAGCAGACAAAAATGTACCATAAAGTTGATATTAGTAACAGGTAAAATAAACCAACAACCCTGGCAACTTGGGTGGGGAGAGAGTTTTTCTTTCTTTCTTTCTTTTTTCCCTTAGAGTTTTTTATGAACTAGCACACACAGCAGATGGAGTGAAGGAATAGCAATGATCTGATGATTCTATATTACTGCAAATAAACCCAACTATGTAACAAGCCACTGAGTAATTTGTAGAAAAAAATACAATATATCTCAATGGCTGCATTTGCGTGGACTACCTTGTTGTGCCTTATTTTCCTGTCACCTCGTCTTAATATAAATATGTTATCTTCGGAGTCATCGCTCATTCTGGAGGCCAGTCCAACTGGAGAGTATGTATGTAGCAACCAGCAACTTTGGAATCTGAATGTGGAAAGTAACCTGAAGCCACAAACGTCTTTAAGTCAAATAGCTTCTGGACGCTAAGTATCAGTGCTCTAATACAAAATGGCAAGAGAATTAAGAACACATCAGCATGCTTTTACAAAAGGGAGGAAAAATATTACATTTTTTACTCACTTGGACTTCAAATTGCACTCTGGAAATTTCCTTGCACTTAAGAAATCTTCTCCATAGCACAGAATAGATGGCTGAATTCTGAACCGGGAGAGGTGTAGGGGCTGTGGATTTGGCTGGTGTGGATGATCTGTCCAGGTAACTAATGAAGCTTGTTAGCTTTTGTGCTAAGAAAATCAGGCAATGGAGTTACCCATTGCTGATTACCTGGAATTTAATTTCTTAGGAGGTAGTGTAGTGGTGAAGGAAGCTTTGGATTTCAGCGCTAATAACACCACCTCTGTCTTCCCTTACCTCTTAGTATGCTTTTGATATCTTCCTTCCGTGCTTTTTTTTTTTTTTTTTTTTTTTTTTTGAGACAGAGTCTTGCTCTGTCGCCCAGGCTGGGGTGCAATGGCCGGATCTCAGCTCACTGCAAGCTCCGCCTCCCGGGTTTAGACCATTCTCCTGCCTCAGCCTCCCGAGTAGCTGGGACTACAGGCGCCCGCCACCTCGCCCGGCTAGTTTTTTGTATTTTTTAGTAGAGACGGGGTTTCACCGGGTTAGCCAGGATGGTCTCGATCTCCTGACCTCGTGATCCGCCCGTCTCGGCCTCCCAAAGTGCTGGGATTACAGGCTTGAGCCACCGCGCCCGGCCCCTTCAGTGCTTTTAAAAAACCTTTCTTTCCTAGGTCCTAGGCATTATCACATTATACTGTTTACTGGTTTCCCCCTCTAAATTGAAGCTTAGTCTTGATTTCTTATGTTTCTGCCTTTGAGCCAAGTGTCAGGCCATTGCTTCATACTATAGTATGTATTAATTATTGCGCATGCTACAAGTTTGTAGTTTACAATTTATTTTCTTGTGCATTTTCTCATTTGATATTTACAGCAACCTTTTGAGATAGGTGTAATGTATATTAACAATCCTTATTTTACAGATGGTCATTGAGGCTCAGAGAAGTGATGCCATTTGCTTACCACCATATGCAGAAAGGAAGAGCAGAAGGGTTTGACGGAAACAAAATTGACATCAGGCCTTGTGTTCTTTCTACTGCACTACCTCAGCAAGCTACTTGGTGAATAGGAAACAAAAAATCTTAGCTATCAGAGACAGTAGGAGATTGTTAGCTGGTTAGGTGCCACCATAAAAGCAAAACCATAACCTTGGAATTTAAATGTCTAGTTTTTGAAACAATAGGTCCTCTTTTTATAAGAAAATGTTTTGATTTTTAAAGCCAGCTTCTCATCTCAAAAATACTTTTTCAATTCGGGCCTAATGTAATGGGAACCTCAGGATTGATAAATCCTCAAATAAAGAAAAAAATTCAAGTTTTCAAAGAGGCAGTAGTGATTTGGAATATTCGTTGGAGCCTAAGGGATGTATAAAATCTAAATGGTTATTTACATACATTTTAAATAATTTCTATCACAAATATACCCTTGCTCTTTTCCCAAATCTTTATTTAATAATGATTATAATAAAATTAAGTTTATCTTCTCTGCCTTGCTTTTGGTGCCAAGCAGCCAAAGTCAGCAATTCATTTTTTAAAAATTCCTTTCCAATAGAAGTCCCACAAGAAAAATAACGTATGACTGTGTGATGCTTATATTCATGGTGATTCAAAAGCAGCAACTCTCAAGTGGAAACAAAATTTAGATAATTACGAGCAGGCTCCAGTTACTCTTTCAGTAAAGGCAAGTGATGTCTTCTGGTGTCCCCTAATTTATAGGAATTTAAAAGCCCACAGAATAAAAGGAAGTGTCCTGGGGTGCTGTCTTCTTTCAGAGTTAATTTCCAAAGGGAGATTCTGCCCCTCCCATACCAGATTTCCAAATCCGAAGGCTCGAAGAGATTATAAAGGTAATTTAGTTCAAGGAGCTCTTAGTGAGCAAGTTCATCTTAGAACCAGTGTGAGGATGATTTCAGGCAAAAGCCATAAATGAAGGAATTCAATGTCCAGTATTCAGCGTCCCATCTAATAGGAAAAGACTTCCTGAATACAGTATCTTCCTTTACTAAAGAATTTTCTGTATTTATGGGATGCATGTACCCTTGTGTTTTCTCTATCTTATATGCCTGAGTAGAACATGATTCAATTAAGCTAAAGAAAGAAAAAAGGAAAAAACTGAAAACAACAAACAACATCCCTAAGACTTATTTCTAATTTTTCCACTCTGTCCTTTCCAATATGTCCTGTTGATTTTGAGGAAAAAAATATCTTAGCTAATATTCATGGATCTCTTACCATTTGCTTTGATCTGAGCTAAGACCTTTGCAGGCAATATCTACTCTTTAAATTTCTTTCAAACCTGTCTTCTCTTCATCCTGCATTCCAATCCTTAGTGTCCTCTGCCTCGGGACAATTATACTAATTTTGGAATGGGTCACTGTTCTGCCCAAAATCTTTTTTCTAATATATATAAAATATTTATATATCCATGACTGTGTATTTACATTTAAATATTATATTTAAATCAATATATAAATATAAATAGCATAAATTTTTAAATAGCCTGCAGAAGTACAAATTGTTAGCTGTTTCTCAATATTCTAAAGAATAAATTCCAAAATACTCATTAGGCCATTCAGCACCCCACAATCCACAACCAGCCTGATCTTCTAGTCTCACTTTCACTTCTAACACTAACACAAACCTTGCAGGTAATGGTCTGGCAACAAGCAGATGGATCACTTTTTCAACACCATTTTGCATACTTTAAAAAATTATTTTCCTTCATCTAGAACATTTTTTATGCCCTCTTTTCTATGTGTCCAAATCTTTACTTCACTTCCAAGTATGTTTTAAGTATCACCTTTCTCTCTTTTATATTTTCATAGCACTTATACTTTTATTAAAAGCATTAATCAGATATTGTTACATCTTTTGTGGGGCCCAATGCAAAATGAAAAATGCAAGGCCCTCGTTCAAAAACGGTTAAGAATTTCCAGATGGTAGCATCAGAGCATGAAACCAAGTATGAGCATGTGGTCCTATCTGGCTGCATAGGTCAGATGCCCAGAAGATGACCCTGGCAAAAAAATAAAAATAGAAAGAACACTTCTGTTTTAACTAACAGAACATCTAACATGGATTGGGTTAAGAGTATTTGTTAGTGAAATTGAACAGTCCAAAATTGGGACTGGATCCAGGCACAATTGAGTACAGAATTCTGTCCCGGGTTCTAAGCTTTGTTGCCCCCACAATGGAGCAGGTTGTCCTGTGCTGTTCTCATGACAGTGAATAAGTCTCATGAGATTTGATGGTTTTATGAAGGAGTGTTTCCGTGCACTTCTCTCTTGCCTGCCACCATGTAAAACATGACTTTACTCCTCATTCGCCTTCATCCATGATTGTGAGGCCTCCCCAGCCACATGGAACTGTGAGTCCATTAAACCTGGCTTTCTTTATAAATTACCCAGTCTTAGGTATTTCTTTATTAGCAGTGTAGAAACAGACTAATACACTCCCTCTCTGTGATACAAAATAGCTACATTAACTACAGACCTCACAGTCATTTTCACATTGCTCTGTTTTCTATTAATTAACTCATAGATGTGTTTATTTTGAATAGAATGAATTCGCCCCAGAGTGTTTTTTTTTTAATTTATTTTTTATTATTATTATACTTTAAGTTCTAGGGTACATGTGCATAACGTGCAGGTTTGTTACATATGTATACTTGTGCCATGTTGCTGTGCTGCACCCATCAACTCGTCAGCACCCATCAACTCGTCATTTACATCAGGTATAACTCCCAATGCAATCCCTCTCCCCTCCCCCCTCCCCATGATAGGCCCCAGTGTGTGATGTTCCCCTTCCCGAGTCCAAGTGATCTCATTGTTCAGTTCCCACCTATGAGTGAGAACATGCGGTGTTTGGTTTTCTGTTCTTGTGATAGTTTGCAAAGAATGATGGTTTCCAGCTGCATCCATGTCCCTACAAAGGACACAAACTCATCAGAGTGTTTTTTGTTGATTGTTCTACTGAGTATTTGTTTTGCTCACATTTTGGAATATTATATATCAGCTCATCTTGAATGAACATTTTTTCTTTCTCTCTTGTTTTTACATTTTCTGCCCTATTGGTTGTACTTTTCTTTCTTCCTGTATTTCAAGATTCCTAGATTAGTGCCGGGACTTGTACTGTCATCTTCCACCAGTTTATCAATTAGGCTAAGTTTAATGATTTGACTGATAAGTTACAGTATTTCGGTGGCTTAATGCAACAGAAATTCAGCTCTCCTTCCAGCAATAGTCTAATGTAAACATGTATCATCAGAAGACAGCCTTCCATACAGGAATTCAGGGCCTCACAATCCTTTCACCTTGTAAATGGTTGCCATCTCTCAGGGTCTCAGAATCTTCTGATGGCAGATGGGAAACAAAGGGATGAGAAGCACAGCAAGTTCCTAATCACCCTGTTTTGCGAGGGAGACACATCGCTTTGGTTGATGTTGCATTAGCAAGAACTGGTCTCCTGGCCCCACTAGGATTTAAGAAGAATTGGGAAGTGTATCTTACTGGCTAAGTATCTACTTTTCAGGAACAGTTTCTTTTCTTTTCTTTTCTTTTTTTTTCTTTTTTTTTTTTCTTTTCTGAGAGGGAGTCTTGCTCTGTCACCCAGGCTGGAGTTCAGTGGCACAATCATGGCTCACTGAAACCTCCGCCTCCTGGGTTCAAGTGATTCTCCTGCCTCAGCCTCCTAAGTAGCTGAGATTACAAGTGCCCGCCACCACACCTAGCTACTTTTTGCATTTTTAGTATAGATGGGGGTTTCACCATGATGGTCAGGCTGGTCTTGAATTCCTGACCTCAAATGATCCACCTGCCTCTGCCTCCCAAAATGCTGGGGCGTGAACCAGCCTCGGGGACAGTTTCCACTTTTTTAAGTCATAGAATTTTAAAGGCTCTTTGACACTGGTAGTAACAACTGCTCTTTCTGCCTTTTTTTCAGGGCCAGGGGAACTTTGACTGGTCCCAGATTTCATGCAGTGAGCCTGGCTCCTTTACCGTTTACTTCTCTCGGGGGACTGTTGATCTTTGACTTTACAAGATACAAACTCTAGACCTTTTTCTCTTGAATCTAAACTCCAGTTTAAGTGCATGCTGTGTTCTTACTGATGAGAATTAGGTCTTAACCCTTGTCATTGAAGTCAGGAGAATAAGATTCATTAATTAGCTCAGAGCAATCACGGCCCATCCCTGAAGATGAAACCAAGATCAATTTCATCCAGACCAGATGGTTTGAGGGTTCAAGGGGTAATGAGGATGATTTTCCCAAGAAACACTGGGGTGAAACAAATGGATGCTGAGCCTCAAAAACAAGCTGACCACTCTTATCATTTGCCTAAGTCTATCTGAATTATCTCTGATTGTTTATGTTCCTCATAAGCTTTCACTATTTAGAAACCATGTCCTGTTCATATTTGAATCCTATAACACCTGGCATTGAGAACTGTAACATAGTAAGAATTCAGTGAAATATTTGTCCAGTTGAATTACAACCATTAGAAAGAGATGATGGAGGCCAGGCACGGTGGCTCATGCCTGTAATCCCAGCACTTTGGGAGGCCGAGGTGGGAAGATCAAGAGGTCGAGAGTTTGAGACCATCCTGGCCAACATGGTGAAACCTTGTCTCTACTAAAAATACAAAAAGTAGCTGGGTGTGGTGGCACATGCCTGTAATCCCAGCTACCCGGAAGGCTGAGGCAGGAGAATGGCTTGAACCTGGGAGGCGGAGGTTGCGGAGCTGAGCTCATGCCACTACACTCCAGCCTGGTGACAGAGTGAGATGCCATCTCAACAACAACAATGACAACAACAAAAAGAGATAATGGAAGTGGGCAGGCTCTACTGCAAGTCGGTGTCCATTAGTGCACATAATGCAGTTATGTGTCTTATCTTTTTTACTTTGGAGTGTAAATGATTATTTTCCTCGTTTTCCCATCCAGGATCATTCTAGGCCATTTTTCCATCTTGAACTTCTCGTGTAAGGAACTAAACTCACAATAAAGACTGCCTAACCAAAGGAACTTCTAAGCATGCCTTCATCAGGAAAGACCACACTAGGAGTAGTGGTATTCAGCTGAATAAAGTGGGAAGAAATAAGAGGAGCAGAATTCCTGCCAAAATAGCTATTCATTGTGCAGTGAAGATGGCATTGGCACTGTGACAGGCTATCAAAAATGTCATGAGTCCAACCAGAAAATATTTGATTTGGGTTCTGGAGACTCAAACGCCACTGATTAGGATTTGCTCATTGGTGTTTTATCCATCCTCATTGCTATTGAAAACAGTTTGCAATTCATTTGAGGATCCTTTACATATGGCCTGAAGTATATGTGGCGTTTAATTGAAAAACCACCAAATAAAGGCTTTTGGGCCATGTAAAGGGACCACATGGGTGCCAACTCTGAGCTATACGCCTTCTTGGTTTTCCCCTAAGTGAATTTTGATTCATGGAGATTCCTGTTATTGAAAAAATCATTCTGCACATTCCCAAAGTAGGCACATCCAGCCTCTGCTGGCTCCATCAGGGGGGCTAAGGGCAGGGATTTCTGCCTCTAATATTTTCTCCATTAACTTACTAATTTAGGAGACAAAACTCACTTCTAAAATTTTATCTCTTATCTGCCAGGAAGAGCAGGAGCTGAGGTAGAAGAGTTTCCTCCCTTGTTTAAAGGAAATCATTGAAGAAGGGAAAGAAGGAAGGAAAGATGGAAGGACGGAAGAAAGGAAGGAAGGAAATAATTCCTTGATTCTCTGAAATCTATTTACGTTATCAAGTCACATAATGGGGGGAAATGTCTGAACAGTACATTTAAAGAATTATCTAAATGTTTAACTTTTTATCTAAGCACCTGTATTAGAAGGCTCCCCCATTCATCATCCCATCCTCAAACCCATCAAAAATTTTTAGAAAGAAAGAAAAAGACACCTTTCTTCTAAAAGCAAATGTGTTCTGCGCTACTGGGTTAAAGATCCCAAGAGACCCCCTTGACTCCATCTATAGGAGCACTTCTGTCACTTAAGCCCCTGAGACAGATGGTAAACATTGGTAGTGCATGTACAAAGGATGACAAGAGACAGTTCCCCATCTCCCCCTCCAAGTGTAGGACTTCAATTTCTTCTTATGGACAAAACCTGTCTGTATCACAGTAAGGAGAGGGAGGAGGGTTGGGGGAGGAGGCTGGAAAAAACTAGCAAAGGGAAAAAAAATTGGAGAGCCAGCCTGGCACCAAAAATATAATTTAGTGTGCAGGTATTTGATTTGATAGAAAACCTGCATTGATTTAAAAAAATAGGTTCTTGACAAGGTCGTAATTCATTGAGAGAGGCCAAGCCTGCAGCTTAAGTTTGACATCCCCCTCCAACCTAAACCATAACTGGTTTTAGGTGATCCCCTGTGAGGGTAGCATGTTGCAGCTGGCAAAAAAACAAACACTCCAGAGCCCTGTACTAACAGAATTTTTTTTTCCTTTTTCTTTTTCTTTTTTTTTTTTGATTTATGCCACAAGCTAAAGAAAACAGTTACATATTTGTGAGTCCCGGTTTTGTTTGGCCTTTGCAAGCTTGCAAGCACTGGTGTCCTGCTGAGGGAGGGAGACACTGCAAAGGCTGTAGCAGGCAGGAATACAGTGGATAACTCACTGGACAAGGCAGTGAGTAGGGAAGTGTAGGGGGCGGATGGATGATGATAAAGGAAGAGACATGTTAGCTAAAAGGTTTGATTGGCCAGGCTCCTTTTCCTTTCTTCTCTGCCCCAAAGCCACTTGAATCTTAGGTAAAAGGCAGATTCCTTCAGAGACAGAAACTTGTAAATGATTAGCCCATCATTATTTTCCCCAAGCAGGATCATTCTTTTCCTAGAGCTTGGTCAATCGGGAATTTCCCTCCTTTTTTGATTTCCTGCATGGCATGGTCAACTCAAGCTTGGCAAATGCAAATGGGAGCAAGTAAGGAGGGCTTACTTTCCTTCATTACTTTCCTTCCTCGTTGTCTGAGTAGTACAAACTGTGCCAAGAAAAGACCATGTCATATGAGTGTTCTTCTCAGGCTGATAAATGGCTCACTTGGTCCTCATTTTGCTGAGCAGGGAGTTTAGAAGCTGGTATGGCCTGGTTCTGTGATCCACCCAAATCTTACCCTTAAACTGTAGTAATCCCCACATATTGTGGGAGGGACCTGATAGGATAGAATTGAATCCTGGGGGTGAGTTTTTCCTGTGCTATTCTCATGATAGTGAATAAGTCTCATGAAATCTGATGGTTTTTTAAGGGGTTTCCCCTTTCACTTGGCTCTCATTTTCTCTTGCCTGCCACCATGTAAGACATGCCTTTCACCTTCCACTATGATTGTGAGGCCTCCCCAGCCATGTGGAATTGTGAATCCATTAAACATCCCTTTCTTTATAAATTACTCAGGCTTGGGTATGTCTTTATTAGCAGCATGAAAATGGACTAATACAGAAACCCAGCAAGGTTGATTAGCTCAGGGTCCCAAGCTGGAGGACCTGAGGACCAGGTCTAAGGGTAAGGTCCTGGTTTGTCCATCTAGTTGACTTTACACTTGAACACATGCCCATCCCCACTCCCATTTAAAGAATTAAAGAAACACTTGTTGGTTTTTTTTTTTTTTTTTTTTTTGAGACGGAGTCTCGCTCTGTCACCCAGGCTGGAGTGCTGTGGCCGGATCTCAGCTCACTGCAAGCTCCGCCTCCCGGGTTCCCGCCATTCTCCTGCCTCAGCCTCCCGAGTAGCTGGGACTACAGGCGCCCGCAACCTCACCCGGCTAGTTTTTTGTATTTTTTAGTAGAGACGGGGTTTCACCGTGTTAGCCAGGATGGTCTCGATCTCCTGACCTCGTGATCCGCCCGTCTCGGCCTCCCAAAGTGCTGGGATTACAGGCTTGAGCCACCGCGCCCGGCAAGAAACACTTGTTAAATGGAATGAGGTACCCTGGGCTGGATCCTGGGGCAGAATAAGGATGTATATAGAAAACTGGCAAAATTCAAATAAGGACAGCTTTTTAATCAATAGTAATATATCAGTGTTGGGTTTTTTAGTACGGACAATTATCAGGATAATGTAAGATGATAACTACAAAGGAACCTGTGCAAGGGGTACACAAGATAACTCTGCATTATATTTTCAATTATTTTATAAATCTAAAATTATTTTTAAAATATTTGCTTTTTTTTTTTTTTTGAGACGGAGTCTCACTCTGTCGCCCAGGCTGGAGTGCAGTGGCCGGATCTCAGCTCACTGCAAGCTCCGCCTCCCAGGTTTTATGCCATTCTCCTGCCTCAGCCTCCTGAGTAGCTGGGACTACAGGTGCCCGCCACCTCGCCCGGCTAGTTTTTTGTATGTTTTAGTAGAGACTGGGTTTCACCTGGTTAGCCAGGATGGTCTCGATCTCCTGACCTCGTGATCCGCCCGTCTCGGCCTCCCAAAGTGCTGGGATTACAGGCTTGAGCCACCGCTCCCAGCCAATATTTGCTTTTTAAAAGATATAATTACAAAAAAACAAGGCAGTTTAGCACTTTCGTTGAAGTTTGTATTAGAACACATCCCCCAGATGGACTCCGTGAGGATCATGCAATTTGCTACTTACTCCCAGCAACTGAAATGATCTTTCTTCTCTCAAAAACTGGGAGGTCCAAACAAAAGGATTTTAACACCCCCAGAGAGATCTTCTAAGGGGTGAAGATCTTTAAGGGAGTGGAGGGATACAGGTGGGTGCTCGCTTTATCATTTTATCTTTAGAGAAGAAAATTTACGTTTTGTATATGTATCCACATTTACAGATGGGGAAATTAAGAGGCTGAGTGCATATCTTTATTTCTCTTAGGCACAGAAGATTAGTAATGACTAGCCTTGAGTGAATCCTATCTTAACCCCAGTGTTTCTTGAACAAAACATAAATAAGATCTTTCCCCAGGAGCATGTAGCACAACTTTTGAGAGTTGACTGCAGTCATGGCTTACCACCCACGTACTTGCCAAAACCTCTAAATTACTTACATTATTACATCATCCTTCTTTGTGTATGTGCTTGTCGCATTGCATAAATATACCCTCTCTAGCTGGCTTCTTTAATCTTTTCTATCCACAGCATATATCACTAAAAAATGACTTCACAGGAGACAAATTATTCCATAATAATGTGCAGAATCATTTGAATCACATTTGGTCTCCATGACAATATGAAAATATAAATGTCTGCTGCATAAAAATGAATAGAAAACTGTGTTATGGTGGTGTTAAAAAACATGAAGTTAATTCAATACTTCAACCAGATTTTTTTTTTTTTACCACTTTGTTCCCATAAGTACATGATGCAACCTTACTGCCTTTTAAAGTACACACATAGACAGGAAAATGGATATTTTCTCCATCCTATTTGTCTCCTTTTCAGACACAACCACTGATTCACCAGTCTCTGGACAGGCAGCAGCAGCAGCAGGGGCGCCTGTGAACCTAAGTATAATAAAATTCTAGTATAACAGTGTGTTGAATGTTTACTTTGGCGATGCTGCCCTCTCAAATCCCCCTTTCAACTAATATTTTAAAATGTGGAAAGACATTAAAATGGAGATAAATTCAAGGCTCTTTCTGAAAGTGAGCGTCTCTTACGCTGAGAATTCTGAACTCTGTCCTCTCTGCTCCATTCAAATTCTCTTCATTTTCATAATTAGCATGGCATGAAAGTTCAAGCTACCACCTGCCTTTTGGCAACTATCAATTTAACTCTGAAGTAAAAGAGAAAACGGGGGTCAAATACCCTTTAATAACCACTCTTTTTTCGTTGCTGACATTTAAAATTGGTCCTATCGAAAAAACAATGGAATTAACTGGAATTTATCATTGGTCCTTCATAAAGTGTAATATAATTAAGAGTTTAGGTTCTGGAATCAAGCAGCGATTCAATGGAATCCCTAGCCAGCACATTACTGGAGCAAATCGATTGCTCCAGTTTCTCCTCTTTCTCTCAGTTTCTTTATATGTAAAATAGGTCTAGTAGTAGCAGTAATGCAATAGCAGAATTAAATTAGATAATTCATATAAAGCACCTGCCGCAGAGCTCCATAGGCAATATAGGTGCAATGAGTTTACCAGGAGATGATTACTAATGCTATTGAGATTTGTCCCTTTTTATTCCCTTAAGTCATACCTACCAATCAGTGGAGAATAAAAAAGTGCCTGCTCTCATGGAGTTTTTATTCTAGTGATGGATAGAGATGGACTAATAAAAACAAATCCATATATAATTTTTTCAGTTGGTAAGTGCTATAAAGAAAAATAAACAGAGATAAGGACTACAGGGTAGGAAATGCTATTTTAGGTAGCATTGCCAGGGAAGAACTTTTTGAGGAGGTGACAGTTGAGTAGAAACGTGGTCAAAGTAAAGGACATCAAGCCAGGTGGATATCTTGCAGGATTATTCTAAGCAGAAGGAACAGAGCATCAAAGCCCACTGAGGAGCGTGATTGGTAGGTTTGTGGAACATCAAAGGGTCCTCTGTGGCTGGAGTAGATTAAAAGTTGGGAGAGCTGGAGGCGGAGATAAAGTCAGAGGCTGGCATGTGTAGACCTGGCAAACCCTGGGAACGACTTTGGGCCATATTGAGAATGAAATGGAAGAAGCCATCTGAATGCTTTGAGTAATAAGATCCAAATCACATGAATTTAAATCTAAGGAGGGAGTTGACTGGGGTGGGCAAAAGCAGGAAGAACAATGGTAGGACTTTGGCTTCAGTCTGGAAGAGAGCTAATCATGACTGGGTCTAGGGATCAGTAGACGAGTCAGCAAGGAGTGATGTTATTTGGCATTTTCTTTTTGGGGGGAGGAAACAACAGGTTTTGGTTTTGAATCGGATGCTTACTCCCTCTACCTTTCTGAGTTACTTTCTTTTAAGTCAATGTTCAACCTCAGTCAATGAATAATTTGACATTTCTCTGGAACCTATAGTAGAAAGCACAGCTATGCCTCTTCCAGAATATTGTCCTTACTAGTCGAGAGTAGCAAGGTGTTAGAAATCAGTGAGCGCCAAGGCTGAGTGTCTCCTTTGCCTTTTAGTAACTAAGTGATCTTGGTGAATTAGATGGCATAGATGGCAGTAATCATACCAGGTGATATGGTTTGGATGTGTCCCCACCCAAATCTCATCTTGAATTGTAGCTCCCATAATTCCCACATGTTATAGGAGCAACCCAGTGGGAGATAATTGAATCATGGGGTTGGTTTCTCCCATTCTGTTCTCGTGGTAGTAAGTCTTAAGAGACCTAATGGTTTTATAGGGGGAAACTCCTTTTGCTTGGTTCTCATTCTCTCTTGCTGCCGCCATGTAAGACCTGCCTTTCACCTTCCACCATGATTGTGAGGCCTCCCCAGCCACATGGAACTGTGAGTCCATTAAACCTCTTTTTCTTTATAAATTACCCAGTCTCTGGTATGTGTTTCTCAGCAGCGTGAAAATGGAATAATATACCAGGCAACATCTATTCCACAAAGCATTCATAAGACACTCTGCTAAGCCTGTTATTTCGAATTAACTTGTATTACTATTCCCACAGAGCTTGATGAGGTAGGTACCAAATACATTATCTCCGCTTTACAGATGTAGAAACTGAGGTACAGCGAAGTTCTGTGACTGGCCTAATAGTTCTACAGATAGTAAGTGGCAGAGTGTGATTTGTATGTCACTGTCTGGCACCAGTCTCCACAATCTTAGGAGTATGTTTTACCACCTCCAATCCCATGTGTTTCCTTGAAAAAAGTTATAAGGATGCAATGAGGCAATGTATGTAATGGGTTTATTTAATATCGATACTATTGCAGATATCCAATAGAAGTTTGTTCAATTTTCCCTTCCTTCTTTAAAGTACAGTAATCATGTGATCTCTTTCCTTAGAAATAGGCTTTAAATTTTGGTGGGTCAAGAAGTAGTTTTTACAACTAAGATATGGTCAGAATTCCAAGAGTTGGCATTCCATTTCTCTTTCCTACTAGGGTGATGAGTGCACATTTCTAAGGGTGACTTTCCGGAGATCTGACAATGACTGAAATGTCAGGAGGTAGATAGGACCCTGAAGTCACCACCTACAAGCAGCAATCCCTCACCATAAGAGTCTCAGAGAAGACACATTTTAAAATCAAATGAATAACTAATATAAATACACCAAAGAAAAATGGAAATAGTTGTTTATATAAGAGTGATAGAAGAAAAGACCTGGAAAAAAATCTTAAAAGTTGTCCTTGAATTCGGAAAAAGAAAGTAGTATTACCATCCTTCCCATACGTAACCTTCCCTAAAGGAAAGAAGATCTGAATATTTGGAAGAAGTGAGTCCTAAAGGGGATTCATCCCTCTACCCCTGCTTGCTCTTTCCTATAGCACAATTTCCACATTGAAAGAGGACTTCTCCTCATTTTTGTCACTCTGTTGAGAGATTCATCATTGCTGCTTTCCCAAAAAACATAAATACCAAGGTGAGCATTCTTATTCTTTCCATTTTCCTTGAAAAAAATATTATCCTTTTTTATTTTGGATTTTAATCTGTTTATTTTTTCTCAAGTCTCTTTCATCATCTGTGAAGGACTCCAAATGCTTCTTGTTCCATTGAACAAAAATAAATAAATAAATAAATAAATATGGCCCTATCACCCCCTCATCAATCCTTCCTTCTACATCTTCTCATTTGTACAAGAGTTTTCTGTCTTCTTGCTAGTATGGCCTCCCCCTACACACAGAGGATGTGAGTTAACAAGGAAAAAGTAATAGAAAAGATGAAAGAATAGCTCTTGTTGTGGTTCTTACTTTAAAAAATACAAAAAACAAAAAACAACCAAGCAACCAAATAAACAAGAACATCTTATCCTTCTTTCTTCATTCCAACACAGCCTCATTGAGCTGCTAGTCTTCTGTCACTTGACGTTTCTCATCAAGATTACAGGTTTAAAAAAATTTAAACATGAGAGAATAAGATTTACTATTATTAGAAAAATTGAATAGACTACCTTATTAGGTTATGGTGATAAGTTAAGAAAGAAACAGTGAGGTCTCATGAAAGCAGAGCAAAATGAGATTCTGGTGGAAAGCCAGAGGTAATCTGGAGGCTCTTCAGGGAGAGGGATACATTAAAATGGTCATGTTCATAATGAGTGCCCTGCAAATGTTATCTAGTGTTATTTAGCAAGAATTTCCATTTGTCATAGAACATAATTTATAATTGGTATGTCTTCTAGAGAACTCAATAAACTCAATATATTTAATTAATTTTTCACACTGTAGGTGTTGAATGAATATGAGAATCTACTAAGACTGGACTTGGATGTCCTAGTTTTAGCTGGGTTACATAATTCTTTTTTTAAAGTACTATTTTTTTTCCTTTTCTTATGCATTGTTTTTTTCTTTTTTTAGCCTAGAAGCATCTTATTTTGCTTGTTTACTGTCTGTGCAATTGTTTGTGAAGAAATGACATTGAAGGACCAAACATGATTTAGAAGCAAGATTCTGATTCCCTACTTGGTTGTCTGTTTTTGGTCATTCATGTATCTATACATTAACAGATATTTACTGGCTATTCAAAATGATAAACACATATTTTTTTAGCCTAATGGAGTTGACTGTCTAGTAGGGGCTGGGGTAAGGATAATAAACACTTAAATAAATAAACAAATAAATGCTTAGTGTACTAATACTATGAAGGTAAGAGTGTGCAGGCACAGTAAGTTTGAAAATGAGGGAAGAATATTCATAGCCTGACTAGGCAGTGCCCCTCCAAGAAGTTGACATTTAAACTCAGAACTAAAAGATGGAAAAATACCAACTACGCCTAGAGTGAAGAACAGATATATAAGACAAACACTGAGTCATGAAAAATATATGGCAAATTTTGGAAACTGGAAAGAGAAGAGTGTGACTGGGGCAGAGTGAGCAATGGCAGATCTTCCTGCAAAGATTCAGGAAATAAATGGAGCAGATTAGGTAAGATGGTATATACTAGACAATACACATCATTTGTTTTCCAAAGTGGGATACTTTCAAGAGTGATGGCAAGTGTCAGGACAAACACAAGTTGGCACTATCTCAAGCAAACTAGGAAGTATGACCTCTTAAAGTATCTTGGATTTTGTTTGAACTGTAATGGGAAACCATGGCTGGATTTTCCATTACTTTCCAAAGGTTATGCTATATATACCCAACCCAAATGTCCATCAATGATAGACTGGATTAAGAAAATGTGGCACATATGCACCATGGAATACTATGCAGCCATAAAAAAGGGTGAGTTCATATCCTTTGTTGGGATGTGGATGAAGCTGGAAACCATCATTCTCAGCAAATTATTGCAAGGACAAGAAAACCAAACACCGCATGTTCTCACTAATAGGTGGGAACTGAACAATGAGAACACTTGGACACAGGAAGGGGAACATCACACACCAGGGCCTGTTGTGGGGTGGGGGAAGGGGAGAGGGATAGCATTAGGAGATATACCTAATGTAAATGACGAGTTAATGGGTGTATCACACCAACATGGCACATGTATACATACGTAACAAACCTGCACGTTGTGCACATGTACCCTAGAACTTAAAGTATAATAAAATAAAAAAAAAAAGGATGGATAATTTCTGGTGTGTTTTGGCAACAGAATACTACCCAGCAATGAGAATGAACAAACTATAACTACTTGCAAAAATATGAATAAGACTAGTCACAAAAATACTTAATGTTTATAAAGTATAAACATAAACATAAAAATCATCTATGATGCTTCAAGTCCGGAAAAGTGGCTACTTTTAGAGAGAACTACAACTAGGGTCCTATTAAAATTCTATCTTTTTATCTGGATGTTAGTTGTATGGGTGTATTTGTGAAAATCTTTAGTTGTACACTTATTATGTATGTCCTTTTCTGTATACCGTTCTTGCTATAATTAAAAGAAGCAATATATGCTTCCTACCGTATAGAGAATATAGTAAAAGAGGTTAAGAGTAGAGAGTGTCTCAATTTTTACCCATTTATTGTAATTTATTTCTGAGATACACAAGAAACATTTTATTCTGTAGCAGGGTTTGTTCACCACAGCACTGTTGACATTTGTGCTGGATAATCTGTTGGTGGTGGTGGTGGTGGCGGTTATGGTGGTGGCAGTAAGTAGGATGTTTAGTAGCATCGCTGGCCTCTGCCCACTAGATATCAGTGGCATTTCCTGTCCCCAGTCTCAACAATCAAATATGTCTTCTAACATTGCCATATGTCCCCGGAGGGGTAAAATTACTCCCATTTGAGAACCACTGAACTGCGGCAATAACAATTCCTGACATTTATTGAGTGCTTACTATGTGCCAGTTTCTCTTCTAAGGATGTTGCATTTATTCACACATTTTCTTTACCAACACCCCTAAAAACTGTGCCTCATTTTCTTTGTTTCCCAGAGGAGGAAACTGAAGTCCAAATATTTTAAGCATATTTCACAAGATCATGTAACTAGTAAGTAGATGACAAAGCCAGGATTTATACCCAGACAGACCACAGTGTATGTTCTTAGTCACTGCATTTTCCTGCCTTTTGCCCCTTTACCTAACACATGCCCAATGCTACCTAGGTCATGCTCAGATTAGAGGGATATGCCAAGACCTTCTGATTTCCATAGTGATGTGTTTTCAAATCTGTTCATTCTTTAAAGTTATACAAAGTTAGGATTCATATTTTTAAAAAGTACTATGAGAATCAAGCTTCAAAACCAACTATTAGTGTGACTCATGGGTTACACCTTAATAAAACTTCAAGAGCTCACGGAGACCAATGTGATTATGGGACAAATTATTCCAGTTATTTAAACAGAGGGGAAATATACTTATGTTTTACAGTTGCCTTGAGTTATATATAAAACCAGCTTCTGGACCTTTAATTACAGACAAAGGTAGAACCACTATGAGAGCCTCACGAATAAAGCAGTGCCATCCATGTCGGAAAAGGCACTTCTGTAGCTTCCAGATTCAATGGAAAGTCCTCCCTTTGAAGCATAATCTGTCTCAGATTTGTGCTTAAGGGTTTTCTTGTTTTTTGTTGCTAAGTAAATATTATCTGGAGTGCATGACATAGTTTGGATATGTGTTCCCACCCAAATTTCATGTCGAATTGTAATCCCCAGTGTCGGAGGTGGGGCCTGGCGGGAGGTGACTGGAGCATGGGCGTCGATTTCTCATGGATGATTTAGCATCATCCCTTTTTGTACTGTGCTTGCAATAGTGAGTTTTCTTGCGATCTCGTTTAACAGCGTGTGGCACCTCCCCCTTTCCTCTCTCACTTGCTCTTGCTCTGGCTGTGTGACTGTGTCTGCTCCCTCTTCACCTTCCACCAGGATTGTAAGTTTCCTGAGGCCTCCCCAGAAGCTCAGAAGATGCCAGCCTCATGTTTCCTGTACAGCCTGTTGAACCATGAGCCAATTAAAACTCTTTTCTTCATACATTACCCAGTGTCAGGTATTTTTTTACGGAAATGCAACAATTGACTAACACAGTGCAAGAGAAACAAATATTAAAAACTCTGCATTAAATAAGCAGTATAAAAAGAATAATCATGAACAAATATCACTGAATTCCACTCTCATATTTGTTTCAAACTTACTTTTTATGAGAAAGGTGGTTATCTTTTTCACTTACCATGCCTCGGTTGTCCTGTGTATTCCTGAGAGCTGCAATGCTGCCTCTATTATTGTTTTCTTCCTGTGTGATGGTCTTCTCTATGCAGACAAATTGTGTTTCAAAAGTTGGTAAGTTAGTTGCTTAGAACTGAAAGGCATACGAAAATAGAAATTTTACTATAAATTGTCTTTAGATTCCCTGACCAGCCACTAAATGGTTAAAGAAAAAAAAAAAAGGAAAAAATAGAAAGAGGAGGAAGAATAAGCATGTCATAAGTTATTGACTTATTTGTTCTAGTAAGCCTGCATGCGTAAATGTGCAAATATACATATACAGTTACATATGTGTGTGAATATATTACACACATCTACACACTACATATATTCTTATTGAGACCAGATCCTGTAATTTAAAATTATTGAATGCATGTGAAAAATGCCATTTTAAAGCTTTGTTTTTTGCGGTATTTATTGTTGGTAGCATTTTCGGTTTTTCTCCTGGCTGAGGAAGTTGAAATTTACCATTGAGGAAATATGCATCTTTGTTTTTGGAAAAGACACTTTAAGGACTTTTAAAAATATCCCACGGTAAAGAAATATTCTTATTCAGAAGGGAAAGATTGAAAGCAATATGGAGTTAAATTTTTCTCGTAATTATATAGTTTATCTTGCTTGGAGGTGAACATAAAACTCTGCCAAGTCTTTCATTTTAAGAATTTGTAATTTTTTCAGTAGGAATTAAGGAAATGGAAATTAGTTTCCTATGAGAAGAGACAAGCTCAAAGATACCTTTTCTCTGAGGTGAGCACTTTGGAGGTGAATAGATCAGGAGAGAAGCTGTCAAAGTGTGGACGCAAAATCAACATCATCAAAATCACTTAAGAACTTGTTAGAATTGTGGAATCTCAGGCCTTATTCAAAGAATCAGCATTTTCACAAAATGTCCAAAGACATGTATGCACAGTAACATTTAGAAGGAACCAGCACAAAGGATTTTCTGTGTGGTAGAGATTGGCCTATGGAGTTCAACAACAGTCATATCTAGGATCCATTCTCTTTAAGGTTTACCTTGTGTCTTTGATTTGTGCTGCTGAAACAGAATACCACAGACTGAGTAATTTATAAAAGACAGAGACTTATTTCTCACAGTTCTGGAGGCTGTGAACTTCAAAGTCCCAGTGTCTGCATCTAGCAAGGAACTTCCTTCCGTATCTTCCCATGATGGAAGATGAAACAGGTATGTGAGAGAGAGCAACAGGAGGGTGTTGAACTCACTCTTTTATGAGGAACCCACTCCTGCAATAAAGGCATAGTCCATTCGTGAGGGCAGAGTCTTCATGACCTAATCATCTCTTAAAGGACCCACCTCTCAATACTGTTGCATTGGGGATTAAGTTTCCAACACATGAGCTTTGTGGGACACATTAAAATCACAGTATTCTTCCCCTGGTCCCCCAAATTTGTGTTTTTCTCACATGCAAAATACATTAATTCCATCCTAATAGCTCCAAAATGTTAACTTGTTTCAGTACTGACTCAAAATTCCAAAGTCCAGAGTGTCATCTAAATCAGACACAGAGGAGACTCAAGGCACAATGCATTCTGAGATAAATTCCTCTCCAGCTGTGAGCCTGTAAGATTAATAAGTTACATGCTTTTAAAATACGATGATGAGAGAGGCATAAGATACACATTTCTATTCTTTGTTTTTTTCTTTTTTTTTGAGATGGAGTCTCACTCTGTGCCCAGGGTGGAGTGCAGTGGCGGGATCTTGCAAGCTCCACCTCCCAGATTCAAGTGATTCTCCTGCCTCAGTCTCCCAAGTAGATGGGACTACAGGCACCCACCACCATGCCTGGCTAATTTTTTTTGTATTTTTAGTAGAAACGGGGTTTCACCATGTTAGGCAGAATGGTCTCGATCTCCTGACCTTGTGATCCACCTGCCTCGGCCTCCCAAAGTGCTGGGATTACAGGTGTGAGTCACTGCGCCCGGCCAACATTTCTATTCTTAAAAGGAGAAATACTCAACAAGAAAGGGATGACTTGTCCCAAGTAAGTCAAAAATCAACAGAGAAAACAATGTTAAGTCTTAAGGCTGGAGAATCTTCCCCTTTGACTCTATGCCTTGTGTGATGGGCACACTGGGGTGGCAGCTGTACCCCCAAGGTCTCAAGCAGCTTCTCCCCTATGACTTCGATGGGTTCGGTCCATTGAACAGTTCTCAAAGGTTGGAGTCTCATACTTGCAGCCTTCCCAGGCTGGAGTTGCACACTGTTGGTCCTACTTCTGAGGTCTCAGGAGCTGCCCCATTCCTATGGCTCTCCCAGGCTTTGTCCTAGTGGAGGTTCTTTGTGGTGGCCCTGTTCCTGCAACAAGTCTCTGCCTGAATCGCTGGGCTGTCCCGTACATACTTTTGAAGTTTAGTCTGAGGTTGCCATGGCCCCACAGCTTGTGCACTCCTCATGCCTGCAAAGCCAGCACCATGTGGATGCCGATGACATTGATGTCACCAAGGCTTATCACTTTCTCCCTCCAGAGCTGTGGCAGGAGCCACATCTGGGCCTGTTTGAGCAACAGCTGGGGCAGCTGAGGAGCACTGTGCTGGAATGTGGGGAGCAGAGTCACAAACAAGCCCTGGACAAGAGAATGCTAAGGTCCATGGGCACCTCTCTGACAACCTTGCCCTTGGGGTCTTAGCTTGCCTTGAAGATCTCTGAAATTCCTTTATGTTTATTTATTCATAGTATTTATGACTAGAGCCTGGCTTCATTCTATCCATATTAATTCCTTTAGTAAGGTGTCAGTTAGCAACACCCTTAATATTCTCTCCTGAGCACACTTCTTTAGTTTTTTCATGGCCAAGTTGAGATTTTTCCAAATATTTCTATTTTGTATTACTTTTAATTATAAATTCTATCTCTAAATCATTTCTGTTTTATCTCTTTTTACTGTAAGTGCTCAAAAGAAGCCATATTGTACCTTGAATGCTTTGCTGCTTAGATATTTCTTATGCCAGATATCCTAGTTCATTGCACTTAAATTCTGCTTCCACAAAGTCCTAGGACTTGAACACAATTCCACCAAGTTATTTTCAAGTGTATAACAAGACTGGCTTTTACTCCACTTTCCAATATCTTGTTCCTCGTTTCCATCTGAGGCCTCATCAGAATGGCCTTTACCATCTATATTTCTGCCAGTATTTGATCATGACCACTTAAGTAATCTCTAAGAAGATTTGGGCTCTCTCTCTCTCTCCTTTTCTTCTGAGCCCTCGCCAGAATTTTCCTTAATACTCCACTCATGGTAATACAGAGTTTTTCAACTTCTTACAGCTTCTACCCATTAGCTAGTTAGTTCCAAAGCTACTTCCACATTTCTAGGAATTTGTTATAGCAAGAGCCCCACTTCTTGATGTCAATTATTTGTATTGGTCTGTTTCATGCTGCTATAATAGAACACCAAAGAATGGCAATTTATAAAGAATAGAAATGTATTTCTTATAGTTATTGAGGCTAGGAAGTCCAAGGCTGAGGAGCCCACATCTGGAGATACCTTCTTGCTGTGTCATTCCATGGCAGAAGGTGGAAGGGCAAGAAAGCATGTGAGAGAGAAAGGGCGGTGGGGTTGGGGGGGGGAGAGAGAGAGAGAGAGAGAGAGAGAGAGAGAGGAAGCAGCCGGAACTCATCCTTTTATCAGGAACCTACTTCTGTGATAACTAACCCACTCCTGCCATAATCCACTCATGAGGGCCGAACCCTAATTACCTCTTAAAGCTTCCACCTCTCCACGCTGTTGCATTGAGGATGCATTTTTCCAACATATAAGCTTTGGGGGACATATTCAAACCATAGCACCTTGTTTGTAAATTTTCTGTGTTCTGTTATTTTTCAGATCTTCATCTCTCTGAGGAATTAAGAGGAAGGCCTCACCCATACTTGAAAAATAACTGCTTCTAGTGAGCATTATTGGTTCCTATCCACACATTTTCATTTCCTAACAAGTCTGAGATTCACTTTTGTTCGCACCCTCTCAACACAGCCAGCACCTTTTGGGTAAACATAAACCTACCTTAGCTGAAGTGGTGGGTCCTGGTTGGTTAAACCAATGAGGATATATTATCACTCGGCCTTGGCCATTGGTTCATGGTTGAGTATGTAACTTAAGCCAACCAGTCAGGGTGAGTCTTGGTACTGTTCTTTTGAATGCTGGATCAGACACATTCTTTTTCTTGTTTAACAAGAATGAAGAAACACATGTCCTTATTTATATTAGAAGATTTTCATGACCATGGGGTCTGGAAGTGGAAATGGAGGGGAGTCAGACTTAGGATAAAGCCAATGTCTGGAAGGCAGAGTAAGGCCGTAGAAAAAAGTATGTACCTGGTGATATTTTCTAACTATCAGTTCATGAATGCTGAAGCCCTCCCTATAGATAAACTTTCTGTTATGGAAGTCAATAAATCCCCTTTGTTATGTAAGCCAGTTTGAGATAAGTTTTCTTTCACCCACAGCATGAGGAGTCTTAGAGACACAATTGTATAGAAAGAGTGGCATTAGCATGATTGAACATCTATGCTTGAAATACTAAGAAGCAACTTAAAAAGTACAAACTAGCTGCCTGACTTCAGGGAAATGGCTGGCTAACTCCAGGAGGCTGACTGATTGGTTTGTGTAATGCATATGCATTTCTTAGAAAGACTATTAAGACTATTTTGGAAGGGCAACTTGTAAAAGGCTAACTTCCTGCATTTGAACAGAAAGAAAACCCAAAATTCCGCCAACAAACCTTCCTTCCTTCTTTCCTTCCTTCCTTCCTTCTTCCTGTTTTCTTTTCCTTTCTTTCTTTCCTTACTTTTTTTAATCACTAAAAGGATCTGTTGTCTTTGAAGGCTAGAGATGGCTGAAAAAGTTAGCTCATGTAATATGAGTGTTACCTTGACTATGGAGTATTTGGTACATGTAAGGGAATGAATAATATTTAAGTTCATCTCATTCCCCTGATCCCTGTACCCCCATTACAGCCTCAACAACACTGAAAAAAAAAAAAAAAAAAAAAAGGTGTTAGTGAGAATAACTACAGTTTCTACTGCTGCAGTTGTTCCCAAGGCAGTAACTGCTACTCAGGGTCTCTTTCCTCCACTACTCTTTCTAGGCTTCCTTCCTCTTCTCTAGCATTTTGGATGATCTGGTTTCTCGCCTGGTAGGGTAACCTATCTCCTCATCCTGGAGGCCTCTCAGTAACTGAGATTTTGTGTTTTTTTTAAAGGTAGTTCTCTACTTACAGTTGAAAACTGGTTTTGGGGATACGAAGAAATATCCCAGTGGCACATATATTCTTCCCTGGCCCTATTGTGCAGCAATGGTTTACTTCCTCATGAGTATGAATTTCTGTACCTGCTGGCTTACTGTCATGAAGATTCCAAAATCTGAGCTTTAATTTTGGCAGAATTCTTACTTTGTTCCCTGCCAGCGGCATCCCCCACTCTGAACTCCAGGACTTCTAGATCATAGAGCCTGAAGTTGCAGGGACAGAAAACACATTCTCCCAATGCATTACTGGTCATGAGTATGAATGAGGACAGTCCTACTTCTTCCCCTGATTCTCAAACTTACGTGTGCTACCTATTGGGAACATAGCAGCACCACATATGAACCGTTGGTTTAAGATGTATGACGTATACTTCAATCTAAAGGGTAGTTCCCCATCGTCACAGTGTGTCACCTCCAAGTCGGTGCCTGGGCTAAAATTTCAACAGGCTATTCTTTCAAACTAGCAGCTTCTAGATGGTGTTGTATATGGCAGGACCAATGAATCCCATGGTCATGTGCTCATTGCCATGTTTTATTTGTTGTAAAGCAGGTCTCTTGTCTGATGTGATGTCATGCAGGAGTCCATGCTGGTAGATCAGATGCTCTATGAGACCTGGAAGAGTGGTGATGGCCAAAGTACTGCATGCAGAAAATGCAAATTCATAACCACAATATGAGTCAACCCAAACCAAGATGAAATATTGTCCATTCCAAGATGTTACCAAATGGCTGGCTGACATTTGGCAGGAATTGAACTCTAGGAGGGAGCGTGGACCATAGTCCTAGTCTGTATTGCTCACAGGTCAGCCCTCCACCAGTAGTAGGCTTGGTGAGAAAAAAATCCTTGCTGTTGAGCCTATGCATAGACTCCATCTAAGACACCATAGATGCTCTGTACACAAGTCCATTTTTTAAGCACTGGGATGTCCAAGGGCAGAGGCTAGCTGATATCTACCAGCCGTGTCATTCTGTCAACTCAGTTATTTTCTCCACAGTGGTCTTTGTGCCTTGTCCGACATTCATGTAAAAATGCAAAGATTCTCCCTCTTTGTGTTCATTACCGTTAGGTCATCCACATACCTCCTTGCCAGCACTCTGGACTTCAATCTTCCAAACTTTCCAGGTTCCTATACAACCACCCAAGCCATTTATGACTGCCCTGCCCATGAGACTATGTGTATTCTTATTTCAGGCCTTTTTTTTTTTTTTTTTCCGAGATAGAGTTTCACTCTTGCCTTGGCTGGAGTGCTGTGGCATAATTTCAGTTCACTGCCAACTGCACTTCCTGCTTCAAGCGATTCTCCTGCCTCAGCCTCCTGAGTAGCTGGGATTACAGGTGCCTGCCACCATGTCTGGCTAATTTTTATATTTTTAGTAGAGACGGAGTTTCACCATGTTGGCCAGGCTGGTCTCAAACTCCTGACTGCAAGTGATCCCCGCACCTTGGCCTCCCAAAGTACTGAGATTACAGGTGTGAGCCACTGCACCTGGCCATTTCTGGCCATTTTAAAATTCACACAAAGTGAATAATCAAGTGCCCCATTGAAAATTCTGCTCATGAGGAAAGTTTTCCCTTCACCAATATCCTTCAGGGTCACCTCTAAGTGTGACTATAGTCCATTTTTTATTGACATTGACATACTTAGTCAACTCTTCTGTTATGTGTGTCTGCTGATTTTACTTAAAGGGATTTGCCTTTATATGAGCTTGGCGATGTTGATTCTGAGATCTTTGGTAGAATTTCATCTGTGTGGCCTAATTGGATATGCCTAAATAGGATATGTTTCCTCCAGAGATTGGTGGATTTTGCCGGTATTAGAAAGTCTCCACTGAACTGCAGTCTCATCTCATCATCAGAGTTCCAGCTTCAACTTTCTGCTCTCTGTTACCAGAAAAGGGGTCCTGATTAAGACCCCTAAAGGGGGTTCTTGGATTACATGCAAGAAATAATTCAAGGCCAGTCCATAGAGCAAAGTGAAAGCAAGTTCATGAAGAAAGTAAAGGAATAAAGAGAATGACTGCTCCATAGACAGAGCCGCCCTGAGGGGTATGGGTTGCCCATTTTTATGGTCATTTCTTGATCATATGCTAAACAAGGGATGGAATATTTATACCTCCTCTGTTTAGACGATATAGGGTAACTTCTTGATGTTGCCTTGGCGTTTGTAAACTGTCATGGTGCTGGTGGGAGTGTAGCAGTGAGGATGACCAGAGGTCACTCTCGTGGTTATCTTAGTTTTGGTGGGTTTTGGCTAGCTTCTTTACTGGAACCTGTTTTATCAGCAAGGTCTTTATGACCTGTATCTTATGCTGACTTCCAGTTGTTTCTTGTGACTTAGAATGGCTTAACTTACTGGGAATGCAGCCCAGCAGGCTTAGCCTTATTTCACCCAGCACCTATTCAAGATGGAGTCGTTCTGATTCAAATGCCTCTGAAAACTCTGTAGCTGGTTCAAGCTCAGTGTTCTAATGGCAGTATGAAGCTTGACTTTTGCCTCCAGGGCTACTCCTCTCACCTTCTGTTCTAGGTCTAGTCTACACTTTTGGTGAAACTATCAGTGTCTCCAAAAGTGAGTCTTATCTAGAGTTTAGGTGTTCTGCAGTGAAAAGATCTATAGAGAACTTCAATTAGCATACCTGCAAAAGGAGTACATTTAAATTTCTAGAGGATAGCCTGGCATGATGGCTCATGCCTGTAATCCCAGCGCTTTGGGAAGCCAAGGCAAGCAGATCACCTGAGGCCGGGAGTTCGAGACCAGCCTGACCAACATGGAGACACCCTGTCTCTACTAAAAACACAAAATTAGCCAGGCATACTGGCACATGCCTGTAATCCCAGCTACTCAGGATGCTGAGGCAGGAGAAATGCTTGAACCTGGAAGGCGGAGGTTGCAGTGAGCCGAGATCACACCATTGCACTCCAGCCTGGGCAACAAGAGTGAAACTCTGTCTCAAAATAAAAAAAAATTCTAGAGGATAATCTTGATTGTCACTGAAATAAGGTCTATTTCTAAAAGAACAGCCATCACTGGAGATTTAAGACTGAAAGAAGTCACTGTTTTCTCTGCCATAGTGTAACAGTAGTTCATTTTGTATGCTTTGCATACATTTTCTCATTTAGTCCTCACAAGACTCTTATAAGAAGCTGCATTGCTATTTTTTTAGTGGAGATGGGGTTTCACCATGTTGGCCAGGCTGGTCTCAAACTTCTGACCTCAGGTGATCCACCGGCCTCGGCCTCCCAAAGTTCTGAGATTATAGGCGTGAGCCACTGTGCCTGGCCATTTCAGGCCCCTTTAAAATTCACACAAAGTGAATGACCAAGTGCCCCAGTCAAAACTCTGTCCATTACAAGGGCTTTCCCTTCACCACAGTCCTTTAGGGCAACCTCTAAGTGAGGCTATAGCCCATTTTTTACTGGACTTTTGTTGAACTGCTGATTCTAGATGAAGAACTGGAAACACAAAGAAATCATGTAGTTGGTCAAATGCCACAGGACTGACAAATGGTGGACCTGGGCTTTAAACTTAGGTATCCTGACTTCAGAGTTCAGGCCATCCCTCTCTTCCTCCAACACATACACATGCTGGCTTTCATAGTACTTGGATATGAAGAAAAATGTCATTGGAAAAGACAAGCCCAGAGTCTTCTTAACTGAAGGTGGTATTATTTTATACCATGCATTTAGAACAACTAAATATTTGAACTGCTGTAAAAGTTCACTCTCTGACCATTGACCATTGCTCCTAGCAATTCCCCAGACCCTCCATTTTAGTATTTCAATTCTTAGGTAAATTTAAACTACATTGAGTGTTAGTTAAGTTACTAAAATGTACTAAAATCTTAAATGCACTAAATGTGTCCAGTTTCTATCTCATCTTGTGTTCTTACTGCAACGTTTTTAAAAAACAGCCCTAACTTACCTTTTAATCTGCATTTCAAAATTTAAAAACAGCTGCAAAGAAAAGAAATAAGAAAAAGCATGAGGTGAGAAGAACAATTAATTTAACAAAAAAATGTTTTGGATATGAATACTGCAATACCCAGGATAATGATGGTGATAGAATACTATATCCAAAGGTATAATTTTGGATGGCATCGACTCCAAAGAAATAGCACATACAGCTTTGTTGCCTTGCTCTGAAATAATCAGGAAAGCAGTGCTGGGGAATATTCTATTTTCTCTTTACTATGTTGGTATATCATCAGTTTTGTTACCCTGTGCCAAAAAATGTTTTTGGCAATGTTTCACCCTCAATCTATGCCAAAAAAATCACTGCTGGTGGATAATAATAAAAGGAGGTAGTTGACAGTATAAAGCTCAATATGAAAGAAAAGTTAGCCTGGGTGTGGTGGCTCATGCCTGTAATCCTAACACTTTGGTAGACCAACACAGGCAGATCACTTGACGCCAGGGGTTCGAGACCAGCCTGGCCAACATAGTGTGAACCACCCCCACAACACCGCCCCACACTGTCTTTACTGAAAATACAAAAATTAGCCAGGTGTGTTGACGTGCACCTGTTATTTCATCTTCTCAGTAGGTTGAGGCATGAGAATTGCTTGAACCCGGGAGGCAGAGATTGCAGTGAGCCAAAACTGTGCCACTGTACTCCAGCCTGGGTGACAGTGAGACTTTGTCGAAACGAAAGAAAGAGAGAAAGGAGAGAGAGAGAGAGAGAGAGAGAGAGAGAGAGAGAAAGAAAGAAAAAAGAAAAGAAAAGAAAAGAAAAGAAAGAAAGAAAGAAAGAAAGAAAGAAAGAAAGAAAGAAAGAAAGAAAGAAAGAAAGAAAAAGAAAGAAAAAAAAGAAAAGAAAAGAAAAAGAAAAGAAGGAAGGAAGGAATGAAGGAAGGTAGGAAGGAAGGAAGGAAGGAAAGAAAAGAAAAGTAAAGAGAAAAGAAAAGAGAAAAGGAAAGAAAGAAAAGAGAGAGAAGTTAATAAGAAGCAAAATATATTTTGTGTACTTGGCTAAAAGAGCAGAATGTCAAGCCACCGGAAATCTGTAGTGATTTTGTAATGTCTGTGGTCTGAAGTAAAATTGCTCATGAAGTTTCTACTAAAGGCACAGCTTTCCACCTTCAGCCATAAGAGGATCTGTGCATTGTTTGTATCTCTTCTGTGAGACACTTTTCCTGACACTTTCGATTCCTCGACTGGTATTTGTATTCCACACTGTAAGCTTTCAACATGGTTTTATAGAACCACTGGACAGCTGGGGGCCAGGTGGGTGGAACAACTCAGACAATTGTTAAACCACCATGACTTAACAGCAAAAGAAAGCAAAATATCTACAAAAGTAACCAGACCTAGACACATGGTAAATACTTTCCAGCAATATGTAAAAAAAAAAAAAAAAAAAAAAAAAAAAAAAAAAAAAAAAAAGAAAAAAAAAAGAAAAGAAAAGAAGAAAGAAAGGAAGAAAAAAAATGAAAGAAAAACTTTTCCAGAAATCAGTAATTTAAAATGACACTACTGCCTTCATTAAGCTTAACTTAGATTTGAGTTGGAAAGCTGTTGCAATGCGCAAAATGATGGAAAAATATATATGTTTGAAAATCTCAGCAAGAGTAATTTTAAGCCTTCTCTTGAAATTGTGTGAACTTGGAGGAACACAGAAATACATAGATCTAGAAAATGAAATGAAAGCAGTTATAGAACTGTGCCCTAATTGTCCATGCTGAATAGCACTCATGCACACACAGACATACACACACACGCACATCACTCGGTCACATAAAATGGAATAAACTAAGTATATATGGTGGGGAAATATATGAACTACTTAACTCTGTTTTTTTTTTTTTTTTTTTTTTTTTTTTTTTGAGACGGAGTCTCACGCTGTTGCCCAGGCTGGAGTGCAGTGGCGCGATCTCGGCTCACTGCAAGCTCCGCCTCCTGGGTTCACGCCATTCTCCTGGCTCAGCCTCCTGAGTAGCTAGGACTACAGGCGCCCGCCACCGCGCCCGGCTAATTTTTTTTTGTATTTTTAGTAGAGACGGGGTTTCACTGTGGTCTCGATCTCCTGACCTTGTGATCCGCCCGCCTCGGCCTCCCAAAGTGCTGGGATTACAGGCTTGAGCCACCGCGCCCGGCCTTAACTATGTTTTAGCAATTAAAGGTGTAATACAAAAAACCTTCACGAAGAATTTGATATTTGACTTGTGGTCCTTTAAGCAAAAGTATTTTTAATTTTCTTTCCATTTTCTTTCTTTCTTTTTTTTTAATGTACAAAGAACTGGCTATAAAGGTAGTACGGTTTTTGGGTCATTGTCTTCTTAAAGAAACCATAACGAGCATGACTGAACAAAGAATAAACTTCAAAGTCTTGCTGTTTGGTAGGAAGTGCTTTTGAACAAAAATTATAAACTTTTGTCAATGAAACCTTTGTGAGAAATGGTGAGTGCCTTTCTCCCACCTTTTGTCAACGTCATTAAAACTAAAGGAACTTTCTCTACCATACAAAAGAATACCTGCAGTCAGAAGAGTCTTGTCCTAACAAACCTTCCCTTTGCCCCAAGCATTGTCCTGGCACCGAGTTGGGAAGTGATTTTGTAATATATCACAAATAAAGAAACATAGCCATTTACTCCCCCTACCCCATCTTTCCTTTTCTTTCTCTCTCTTTCTTTCTTTCTTTCTTTCTTTCTTTCTTTCTTTCTTTCTTTCTTTCTTTCTTTCTTTCTTTCTTTCTTTCTTTCTTTCTTTCTTTCTTTCTTTCTTATTTTTTAAATCTGTACAGTCCTGTCCTTTAACAGATCTCCAGGACATTTCTAAAGCAAGGTATTGTAGCAAATACATGACAGTTGGAAAATAAAAATAAGTTTACATAAGACAATGACATTTCTCCAGGGCAGTTCACTGTTTTTTCAGCTGTTTTTCACAGGAGCAGAAAAGGAATCTATCTTCTGGAATAAGGGGAAAAAAGCATCGGCCACCCCTTTCTCCACCTTTTAGATGCCAGTTGGAATACCCACTGAACAAATCAGATTGGTCAGAAAAAGACCAGACTGGTAGCAGAAACATTCTATTTTGTGGTAGACTGTAGTGCTATTTACGTTGCCTCCGAAGTCAGCCTCTCGAGGGCTATATTTGAGGGCTAGAAGAAATAGTTCAGACCAGAGAGGTTTGGCATCAGTCGCCTCATGAAAATATAGAAGGATAAGTGTAAGAAAGTTTGGTTAGGTAGCTATCCACTTCAACTAAAATCTTAACTTGATAAATATCTGTAATGAGGGCGAATCATTAATTTGAACTTGAAGCCTGCATAATTATCATTTCTGCTTCATTTCCCCTTATGGTAGTTCACCCCTGAACTATTTTTCCTGCAATTACAGGTTGTTTTTGACTCCACTGATGGAAACGAGGTTCTACATTTCACCCTTGACTTGTCAAAACAAAGTCGATGGTATTTTGCAATTATCAGTAATTTTTAAACCTAGGTTTTTAGCCATATATTAGGCAAAGAGTGGGCACAGAACGCAAGTCCTATTTTTTGTGCCTTGGTATAAAGGCAGTTTTTAATGCAGGAAGTGGGAAGGAGGGCTGCTCAGGCCGAAGTGGGCACAGTGACTTAGGTTTGGAGTAACTGAAAAACGAGAAGGTAACTTACAAGGTGCAACTTGACAATTGACCACCCTAGTGGGGTGAGTTCTTGTACCTATGGGACCATCCCCTTTGCCCTCACACCTACTCAGTTTTAGATAGGCATGAGACACCTATAGCAAAGAAGACCACAGCGAACCCTTTATGGAAGAATTAGTCCCAGCCCAGATCATTTTGTCTGCTTAAGTTATAGCTACACAGTTTTAATCTTCCGAATGGTGATGACGTTGCCATGAAAGGAGACTTTTTAAAAAACCACAATTGCTTTGTTTTTCATCATACTTGCTGCTTTCAAGTTTTATTGAGGGCATTTCACCAAATAAGAACAAAAAGAAGTTGTGGAAATTAATATATTAATCAATAGCATCTTAATGAATTAGTGTAGCACTGAGTAAGAAATGACTCCAGCTTTGTACACAACAAAATCCAACACTTGTTTACCATGCTAGCTTTGAAAGAATACCAATGATAAGAGAACACTTGGCAAAAGTAAGCTTTCCCCTTCTATCTTATAGATATTTATTCCAGGAAAAAGTTCTTGTTGGTGGGTGTGTGTGTGTGTGTGTGTGTGTGTGTCTGTGTGTGTGTGTGTGTGTGTGTGTGTGTCTGTGTGTGTGTGTGTGTGTGTGTTTTGAAACAGGCTCTTGCTTTGTCACCCAGGATGGAGTGCAGTAGTACAATCACTGCTCACTGCAGCCTCGACCTCCTGGGCTCGAGCAATCCTGCCTCACCCTCTTGGGTAGCTGAGGCTACAGGTAGGCACCACCATGTCTGGCTAATTTATGAATATTTTTTAGAGATGGGAGTCTCTCTATGTTGCCCAGGCTGGTGTTGAACCCCTGAGCTCAAGCAATCCTCCCACCTTGGTCTCCCAAAGTGCTGGGATTACCTGAACAAGTCACCACACCCAGCCCAGGAGAAAGTTTTAACTTGCAAAATACCTAGGTCTACTTAGAGCAGCCTTAAACTACTTTATTTCAGTAAGTAAAAGTGTCTGAAGAAAGATGTAACCTGGTAACATGAGTTCATCTTCCTCCAGTTGAAAGAATTAAGATGTTCCAAATTCTTAATTCTATTATTAGACTATATGTAGTCCCAGGGAGGAGATTTATGGTGCCTGATTTTCTTAATCTCCCATGTTTAGTGAAATACTTAAAAACGCCAAGGCATTTAATCATCGTATATTGACTTAAGCCTCAGAGTGTTCTTCTAAGAGGGTTTTAGTTCAAAAAGTCTACCTTAAGCACAGGTCTAGACTGAGTAACATGTTTGGCTGAGAAAATCAAGTTCATCAGTGTCAGTCCCTGACTCTGACATTCAAAAGCTTACTTCCTCTCTCCACCCAAAACTTTTCCAAACTGCACTTAGCAAGCAATAGGTACTGGCAAGAAGCATGTTTTCACCTACCAGGATTTTCGAAATTTAATTTAATTTGACCCCACCAAAATCTTTTAATCTAATACTTTATTATTAGATGGCTTTTAATAATGAAATATAAATACTTTGAAAATACTTCCAAAGTTGAAGTAAATTGTTCCTGTAGGAATCTGTCTAGTTTTTGTAAATTACTTGTTAATGATCATTTTAAAAAATTTTAACAAGAGTGGAAATGTCGATGGCTTCTATATTCTGTCCGTTCCTAAATCATTCCTTCTCTAAATTATTTACCTGAGACACTCCACTACTGTTTGTTTGCTTCCTATTAGTGGTTAAGCTTATGATTTTTGATACCTATGATTTAAATATTGTTGGTGATTAAGGCTCCAAGTGAATATGTATACTTTTCCTGAGTCTAAAGTTCAGAAGTCCTTACTTCCTTAGAGTAACATGTTCATAAGAGTTTAGCCATTACCTACAATAATCCTCTTATTTTATATGTGAAGAAATAGGTATCCAGAAATATTAAAGGCTTCCTCAAGGTCAGATATTGGAGAGTGATTCAGTAACAAGAAATGGATCTTTCCTTTCTGCCACCCAGCCAGAAAGATCAGCATGAAAAGGAAGACATTTGCATAGCAGGAGATCAAGTTCAGCCTTCCCTGTCTAGAAAGGGCAGTTGGAATGACTAAAGATCAGATGTGTTTTCAGCCTGTTTTGGCATCTGTCCTGTCCAAAATCTGTACAACTGAGTACACACTGGGTTTTGCATAGCCGGCTTCTGTTTTCTTGCTAATTTTTTCATCTGTATGCAGAAGTAATGTAAGAGACCTTATTTCAAATGAAGGCTGACAGCAGGCTCCTGGATTCAAACCCGACTTCCGATCAGGTCTATCATTTTCGCAAATAGACAGTAATGTTTTTGCTTGCTCCATTTCCATGTTTACTAGGACACAACATTGTTCCACTTGGTTGCATCAGAAAATATGGGAAGAGTTCTAAAACTGACCCTCCCACATGATCACAGAACTCTGCTCTATCACCAGGGAGTTTACCAGCAAAACAAGCTCAAATAAAGTCTGGGATGCCACTAGCAACTGCAGAAAAGTGAACCAATTTCCAAATTGAGATGGGAAGGTTTTGATTATGTTTCAATGAATGTATATATGAATATACATGAATACATTAACTGCAATATCATATCTTTTTTTTTTTGTATTCCCATGGAAAGTATTGGTTTCAGAAATGCTTGGTGTAAGCAGAAGCATCGCTCACTTCACTTAGTACCATTGAGACACTTGGCAGGGAGGTGGGATTTGTCTTGGCACCCTCCCTCCTCTTTTGGTGCCTCTCCTTCCCCTTCCCAGGCATTTCATTCCTCACCCCATCAGGTTTTAATCTTGCTCTCATTTTTCAACTACTTCCCTTTAGGTGTTTGTGATCATGGCTTAAAGCATTCTGATTCCCACAGGCATTCATATAGAGGTTTTAGAATTTTAATATGGGGCTTAGAAACCTAAAAAGCCATCACAAATTAAATTGTTTGATGGCTCCAGGACCAAGCAATGGGAAGAAATCTATGGGTAGGCAGCCATTAAGCATTTCTGGGTGCCCCCCCCAGGTCACAGAGATCTGGGCTGTCTGTTAATAAGTTTGGCCCTGGCTTCATATGATGACCTCTGGAATATCTAGGGGCTAGGGGAGCTGTGAATAAAGCTCCTCCAAAAGAATGGATAGGGTGTGGACCAAAAGAGCAGAAATGTACTAAATTTTGCTTTTTAAAAAATTAATACATAATATTTTACATACCTATGGGGGTACATACAAGTATTTGTTACATGCATAGAGTGTGTTATGATCAAGTCAGGGTATTTGGGGTATCCATCACCTTAAGTGTTTATCATTTTTCTTTTTTTTTTTTTTTTTTTTTTTTTTTTTTTTTGAGACAGGGTCTCACTCTGTCAGTGTGATCTTGGCTTACTACAACCTCCACCTCCTGGCTCAGGCTATCTTCCCACCTCAGCCTCCTGAGTACCTGGAACTACAGGACTGTGCCACTATGGCCCACTAATTTTTACAATTTTTGTAGAGATGGGATTTTACCATGTTGCCCAGGCTGGTCTCCAACTCCTAAACTCAAGCAGTCCGCCTGCCTGGGCCTCCCAAAGTGCTGGGATTACAGACATAAACCACTGTGCCAGGCCTATTTATCATTTCTATGTGTTGGGACCATTTCAAGTGCTCTCTTTAGCTACTTTATAACACAGAAAACGTTGTTGCTAACTACAGTCATCCTACTCTGCTGTGGAACATTTGAACTTACACCTCCTATCTAACTGTATGTTTGTAGCCAGTAACCAACCTCTCTTCATCCTCCCTCCTACACACATACCCTTCCCAGCCTCTGGTATCTATCATTCTTTTCTCTACTTCCATGAGATTGAACAACTTGAATCATTGTTCTCTTAGGAGAAACCTTGGATTGTTAATACATTAAAAAATAAAATAGTTGTGTCTTTTCCTGCCGTAAACTGAAAGACCAGAAGTTTGAGATAGCTTCATTAAAAAACAAACAAACAAACAAACAAGAAACACTATAATACATATTGTTTCTCTTGCTCACTCAAAATCTTATTGTACTGTACCATGGGTAACAGAAACTGTGCAAAGCAAATCTGAAGATAAAAGGGAGATCTACTGAACCTCAATTTCTGGAATTAATTGTATTTTGGAACAAGATGGGTGAATTATACTTGAAAATTACAAGCCTTTAAAAAATTTATTGTTTTACTGTTTTAAACCTTCCCAAGTTACTTGCTACAAAGGCACATAGGATACATAACATTTTAACCTGGCATGGGAGTTACGGTTCCTCCATTTTTTTTTCTTATTTTCTAATACTTTGGAAGTAATTTTTTTAAATTCCTGAAGTTACATCCCAGTAGTTAGATGAGAAAGCATTTCATGAAGTAACTTGGTTTCACTGAGTTTTAAGTTCTCATCATTTCTCATTATACACTTGGTCTGAAAAGGGGGACAGTTTTGCATTTGAGCAATGGAGGCAATGGTAAAATAATACCCTCTGGTTTGTACAAATGTCAAATGCAAAGCCCTGGAAATTTGTGGTGCTTTACTGTCTCTGGCCTTAAACTCTACTTGTCATAGAAAGCTCTAATAAGAAATAGAACTCATTTTAAGAATGGGCCATGACCTGAATAATCAAAAGAAACTAACTAGATGTCTTAAATTCTTCAAAAAGGAGATTCTCTCCTTTAACTTTTAATGATCTCACCCTCTTTCCTCCTATTTTATTGCTATAAGTCTCTTGATTTATTAAAAATCCGTGAATGCTTTTAGATGTTATGTAAATAGTAGTTGCAGAAAAGTCACTTCTAACAGAAGAGACATTATTCATTTTCTCAGGGGAAAAATAACAACCTCTCATTAAACCATGGCATCAAATCTAGACTGTCAATGGGATTATTCAAAACTATCCAATGTTTCTGGTGACTCTTATTTCTATTATTACTGCAACTATTTTTCATTCACAAATGAACTGCAATAGTGAAATACTAGTATAATTCTCCATGATAAAAAAAAAATCTTGGTGACAACAGTTTTAATGGTATGAGCCTTGTATCAAGGTTCAGTCTTAAGAGTGACCAGGTAAGACAGACCTAATCGCCACCTGTCAGATGAGGACATATAGTCCATTAAAATGCCAAAAGAGGTCTTTTTAAACTTTCTAAACTTGGATTCTTTTGATGATATTGGTAAAATATATAAAAAAAAATTCCTTGTAAATAAGTATTTCAGCCTAAGAACATGAATGATCCAAAAGAAAGATATTGATACCTTTTCTTAAAACCACTACAGTGAAATTCTTAACAGGTTTCTTTGTTTTTTTTAAGGTTTATCTGATCAAAGAATTGTGTGAACTTTCCTTCTGATAGGAGTGTTTTCCTTCCTTTCACATTTAAATTTATGTTTGGAGTTTCTTATATGTCTCACAGTAGAATATATTCAAGATAAAGTAAAAATGAAAACACTTTTAAAAGGTGTGAAATCTGTAGTTTCATGTGTTCTGAGAATTACACTATCATTATATTTATCTGACATGGTATTTGATAGCCAAATATCTTTTTTTTTTCTTTTTTGAGACAGGGTCTTGCTCTGTCACCCAGGCTGGAGTGCAGTGGTACAATCAGTGTTCACTGCAGCCTCAACCTTCCAGGCTTAAGCAATCCTCCTGCTTCAACCACCTGAGCAGCTGGGACTACAGTTGTGTGCCTCCTCACCCGACTAATATATTTTTAAAAAATTTGGTAGAGATGAGGTCTCACTTTGTTTCCCAAGCTGGCTTCAAACTCCGGGACTTGAATGATCCTCCCATCTCAGCCTCAAAAAGTGCTGGGATTATAGGCCTGAGCCACCACTCCTGGGCTCAGCTAAATATCTTAAATTCCTTTATGGAGTAGTTGATGTGCCTAGTTTGAGGCTGTGTATACCAATGGGATCATTCAGATAGAATCACCTCCTGATACCCACCATATGCATTCAGTTGATATAAGTAGAAGTATGCCTATTCCCTCTTCTCATCCTCTATTTCCTGCCTGGGGTGAAACTTTTGTCCTGAAAGCTTACTTAATTCTTGCTCATCTTTTCTCCCTAGAACTATTCGGGGTGTGTGTGTGTGTGTGTGTGTGTGTGTGTGTGTGTGTGTGTGTGTATTTCCAAAAAAAGTACCTGGGCTTCTTGCTTCTGGCTAAAGAGTTACCTCCCAGAACCATGATCCTGAATATCACAGAGCTAAATACAAATAGTACTATTAGCCCTAGTGGGAAGACACGTGTGAACAATCACTAATAATTGCAGCACTCCTGGTCACAGGACTTGGGTACAACCTCAAAAGTTTTCTTTGACACCACCATGTATCAGACTTGGGATGTGGGAGCAGTTTCCATCCTGGTTTACAGACCCCTGATTGCTGTGTCCCATAGTCAGATTCTTGCTCCTGTCATTGCAAATCCGGCATGACACCTGTTTGTCACCTCTATGTCACCTCTATGACTTTTGACTGCAGGTCACTCTTTCAGGGAGCAATCTGTCAATATTTACCTGTTCCCAGACCTTCTTATTCCAAATATACTTTCCTTTCCATATAAAACACCGCTGAGGGCTTTTGTCTATCTTAGGCAGAAGTCCCATCCAGTACACATTGCTTAGATAGTTAATTGATCGCTACTTAAGTATTTTTAGAAATTCAAGTCTACTATCTTGTTGAGTACACGTATTCTTAGCAATCTACCCAATCATGTTGTGAAGGTTAGTTAAGCAATGGTGTGGTTTGGTAGTCACTCAGGTCCCCAGAAACCACCTGAAACTGTGTATAGGACAAAATGTTATTCCCAAGCCTTACTGGTGGACAGGGGTTGCTGGCATGAACGCTAACTCTTTAGCATTGCTCATCCCTGGGCCCAGCTGAGTGAAGCGCGAGATAGTGGATAATGATGCTGTCATGCATTGAATATTGCTATATTCATCTTATGAGGTGCTAACATCCAGGCTGTATTTGAAATAGTGATTTTTTTTGAGTCTGAATTTGTTCAATAAGCTTTTCTTAGCATTATGTCCTGTTGAAATAATTTTAAACCTAGGCTTCATTATTTATTATTTATGACTTCATTATATGCTAACGGCCATAAAACATCATGGCTAGTGACACTGACTCTGATGCCAGACTACCTTTGCTCACAGTCCAGATCAAAACTTCCTAGCTGTGTGACCTTGGGCAAGTTACTTAACCTCTCTGTCTCCCAGTTTCCTCTTCAATTGTTAGAGTAATAGAGTTTTGTGGTTATTAAACATATTCATGCAAATAAGATTCAAAGAACATATTTAATGCTAACGCATGGAGGAATTCTTATTATTAGATATTTATCCCACAATTTAACTTATACATAAACTTTAATGTGACTTCTCTGAAAGTTAAGTTTATTATTAATGTGGGAAAATGATAATAATGTCCCACAGCATAGGGCTTGCATTGCTTATTACATGTAGACCCTTATACTTGGATATTTTTAGTTGACAATCTTTAGATTTTTAAGTAATTCAAAGATAAATTTAGCTATTAATATTACCCAGTATAAAATCTTAAATCAGTACCCATCTTATTTATAGTTCTAACCTGAAAGACTGTCGAATATTTTGTTGAATAAAATTATACGTATTTCACCTGATCTGTACTTTTTATTTTACTAAAGTATGAAATGAAGTTTCTTTCAATGATTTATTCTTTAGGGCCCTTGTTAACTTCTAGTGGTGATCATACTTTTTCTGTCTATAAACCGTGTGATTACCTGTTTCTGAATTTTTCAAAGGACAGACATTCTGATTCTATTATGCATTTGTCAGAAGTCATTGAATCTCTTCTGACAAGTGAAAATAGATCTGACTTACGGCTCCTGTTCTTCACTATTACAAACTTTTCTGATAATTGTCTTGAAATGGATCATGTCTTTGTATATTACAGAGCATCTTGTTCCAGATATTTTGGAAGTCACCTAGGCAAATAGTTATTTTATTTCTATTTTCTACCTTGGATAAGGGCTTCAATGTCTCCTGTAGGCCAAATGGCCTCCTCTTGAGAATCACTGACATATGTTGTGCTTGTGTAGGCATAAACATTTTCTGGAAAAATATACAAAAAACTGTAAGTTATTTCTTCTGTAAAATGGGTAAAGGATATCAACAACTTTTATGCTGGCTGAAGGTTTTACCTAGTGTGTATATTATTTTAATGTACTCATGAATACATTCAAAATATGTGCGTATGTATACACACACACACACACACACACACACACACACACACATATGCTCTCTCAAGTCATTCTGGGCATTAAGTACCCAGAAATTAGTAAACTTTTCTAGTTGTCCTTGATTACAATTCCTTCCTCATACTTTTTTCCTAATTCTCTTTTTCTTTTCAGTCTTTTGAAAAAAAAAAATTCAATGCTGCCACATTGATTTCTTTCCTTCCCTTGTCCTTGCCATTATTATGACTGGTTATTGCAGGATAAAGATTTCTCTCTTTGTCTGGAACTCTATTGCCTGCCCCTTCCCTCTGTCTCTCTCTGCCGCCAATTATTACTCATTAGTCAGACTGTAAATCTGGGATCATGCCCACATTTTCACAAAACTTTTAAAATGTACCTTTCTAATCTATAGTGCTCGTTCAAATTTGCAGTGCTTCTTGAAGCTCGAGACCTCGTGGAGTTCAACTAAAATGCCATTAAGTTGGACATAGTGGAGCTTTCAGCGGTGACAGTCAGTAAAATAGCAGCTTCTACTGAAAACAGAACTTGGCAGCTGGGGAATCCCAGAGTAGCAATCCTCATGTCTAAAAATGGTTCTGATATTCCATTTAAAGCATGTATATTTTTATTTAGAAAATATTTATTTAGCTGTCAGAAACACTTCAAGTAATCACTACTCTTTAAAAGGGCTGGAGTCTGGTTACACCCTCAGACATCATCAGAGCTCTCTGGTTTTTCAAAGCTGAGTATAATGAGCTATAGTTGAAGAACCCTTTATAGTTTCCCATGTGGAATTTTCTTGTCACCTACTGTATACACAACAGGAATCTCTGAATCCTTTGCATCTTCTAAGGTTCTATTCTTGATTTGTCGGCACCCCCTTATCTTTCACAGTAAACAGAGACACGCCTTCAACAAGGAAAAGCAGAGAAGATCAAGGGAACTCAGTGACTCAGTTTAATCTCCTTATGTACCCAGACTGAAAGATTTCAGCAACTACCCAGTCAGACATCTCTTAATGGAGGAAATTAGAAAGCCCCGATAAGATAAGGAGGAGGAGGTAGTAACTGATTAGCTGCAAGGATCTCAGGAAGGGACTGACCATGAGAAAAATCAATGGACATTTTGTTTGGTTCTGTTTCTAAAGCAAGTGGCAACCAAGAGAGCATTTGGAATCAAAGCTAAATCAATAGTCTAGGAAAAGAAATCTAGGTCAGGGGGATTCCTAATTGACCAAGCAAACTCAAACCATGACCTAGCTAATCTTTCATTTTCTTCTCTGCCTTCTTTCCTGCTCTCTTAACTTTCTGACTTCATCTTAGAAATTATGTCTTCCAGATATCTGCATCGAATGGGTCTACCTGGAATTACGACACCCACACCCACACATGTGTGTGCATACACACGGTAACACATGGTAATGTAGATTACTAGGTACAAAATACACATACATCTGTTTATTTTCTCATCACTTTGGCTCTTGTTTTTATATTTGAGGATTCATTTTACTTAATGGTTTTTCAGGGGTTGCTAATTTGTGCTTGTGTTGCAAGCACTGAATCCTATTCCGTTATGCTCTCCTGATATTCACCATTCCTTATTGAGTCTCTTCACCCTCTCCTATAAATCCTCTGTTCTTCCAATATGTGCATTCACACGTTTACTTTTGCCACAATCAGTGCAGGGTTCTACAATCATAGTATGTGATTAAAACATTCACAATCTACTGTAATTTATGAAGAATATTGGACACATAATAATAAAGATGAAAACCCCAGGGATGTGTGGTCACTAGATCACTCAATGGTCCTTATCCATAAACTGTGACACTGTATCCCCTCAGATTCATCAACTACCTCAAATAACAACATTTCTGAAATCCTTACAACTAGATTGCAATAAGAAAAAAAAAAGGATGATGTTTCTCATTTACATCTTATTATGAGAGTATGGAAATAAAACATAAATGTGACTCTCATGAAAAATGAAGAATTGTAAGGTCTAGGTCTGGGCAGGACTTAGTTGAAAACTTATCTACCCCTCTTTTTTAAAGATCAATCAGATCATTATTTTTCACGTGGGCATGAATTTGCTAAATAATTTTAGCATAATTATTTTGTAATTCTCAGGAAAAAGTTGAACTTAAAGAACTCAGTGGAGAAATTTATATTATTTACATTTGTCATTGCATTGCTGAAGGCCTGCTAATATATCACATATTTTGGTGCAATGAACCAGTGTATGTAAAAGCTTCTAAGGAAGAAGCTCTCTAGACATTTGCAAAACTTGTTTTCTCTCTGAGACTCTGATCATGCTCAGCTAGAGCTGATTTTAAGTTGATTGATATGAAAAGATGCTCTCTAGTTCCATTCTGAGGTCTCCTCAGAGAACAATTGAGAAGGTCTATACTTCTCAGAGTGGGACTAGCCTCTTACAAAGCTTGGAAAACGTTTATTTTATGTTTCAGAGAACTACTAAGTTGAATGAAGCTGTTGGTAAAGAAACTGGTCATCTAAACAGTTTAGGTGGTTTATTCCATCTCTATTGGCTACTTTGAAGTATTATATAACCTCTTGGTGATCTGGAAAAGTGATAGAAAGAGAAATGTTGGCTAGCCAATGTTAATTTTTGTTCAAAACAGTGAGTCATATAAACTGGGATTTCCTCTTTGGGCTGTTTATTCTTGGCATATTGTCTGAGTCTCAATAATTTGATGCAATAATTCTTACTTAGAACGTGGAAAATGCCTTCCTGGGTTTCACAGAGACCTCTATTTGTCTTGATGTTTCCTGTTGGAGGGTCTGCATTGGATGCATTTAGAGGAATAAGTAATCTCATTAATGGCTACCTGGTGAGGCTGCTTGGTTTTCTTTTTCTCCCCTTTTTACCACCTCTCCATGACATGTATCAACACATTGGCTCATCTGCTATGATTCTAAGAAACAGTTTCTCATCTGTGTTTTCTCATACACTGACCATCCAATTCAGAAGAAGTGCAGAGGTGACCTTCAACTAGAAAAGGCATGAGAGAGGAGGGAAAGAGGAGATGCTGTTAAAGGCTACAAAGTTTTAGTGGTTAGACAGGAGGAAGAAGTTGTAGTGACCTACTGCTCAGCATGGTAACCATAGTTAGTAATAATGTATTGTACATGTCAACATTGCTAAAAGAGCAGATTTTAGATGTTATCACCACAAAAAGCAATAAGCGAGGTGATGGATATCTTAATTTGCTTGATTTTAGATATAATAAAACTTCATATTTTACCCCATAAATATATACAATTGTAATTTGTCAATTTTAAAGAAGAAAAAGCGGCTGGGCATGATGACTCAGGCCTGTAATCCCAGCACTTTGGGAGGCCGAGGCAGACGGATCACAAGTTCAGGAGTTTGAGACCAGCCTGGCCAATATGGTGAAACCCCGTCTCCAATAAAAATACAAAAATCAGCCTGGCATGGTGAAAGGTGCCTATAGTTCCAGCTGCTTGGGAGGCTGAGGCAGGAGAATCGCTTGAACCCAGGAGGCGGAGGTTGCAGTGAGCTGAGATCACACCACTGCACTCCATTCTGGTTGAAAAAGTGAGACTCCATCTCAAAAAAAAAAAAAAAAAAAAAAAGCTCAGTCGCTCACAGAACAGGGCCTATAATAATCTCTCATGTAAAGAACAATTCATCATTTCCTTTCCTGCAAGGAAAACATGAGATACATGTAAACTATCATGTAAACTATTTTCCTGTGTTTATCCTTTCATGATTTCAAGGGTGTCCTTGGGTCTTCAGGACTATAATATGCTATATCATCATGCCATCGGCTTATAAGATGAAACTATTTACAAAGTAAGTAACCAATAGGCATCTGGACTGCATATCTCATCTCGGACAACCCTGTTCCAATAAACCTGGGCAGTAACACAGCATCATGGTTGATAAGATGTGGTACAGGTTATGCAGTCAAGGAGACCTTAACTCAAGTCCAGGTTTTGCAACTCACTAATGTATCAGTTTGGGCCCCTCTCCTGCAACTCATCTGTGAATCTATTATGAGAATTGAAAGTGATATAAGGCACCTAAGCAAAGGACGTGGCACAGCGAAAGTGGACCACACAGATTTGCAATTACTGTTGTACAGTTAAAAGTCAGTTTGTTGCTGTGGAAGACAGTATGGTGGTTCCTAAAAAGAAAAAAATTAAACATAGAATTACCATATGGTCCAGACATTCCACTGCTAAACATACACCCAAAAGAATTGAAGGCAGAGAGTCAAATAGATACTGGGACATCCATGTTTATAGCAGTATTATTCACAATAGTCAAAGGCTGAAATCAACCTAAATGTCTATTGACAGTGAACAAATAAACGAAATATGGCTTATACATACAGTGGAATTTTATTCAGCCTTAAAAAAGGAATAGAATTCTGACACATGCTACGCCGTGAATGAACCTTGATGTCACTATGCTAAGTTAAATAAGCCGGGGACAAAAGGACAAATGCTATATGATTCCACTGACATGAGGTGCCTAGAGTAGTCAAATTCATAGAGACATAAAGTAAAATGTTGGTTATCAGGGGCTGAGGGTATGGAGAATGGGGAGCTAGTGTTTAATGCATAGAGTTACTGTTTGAGGTGATGATAAAGTCTGGAGATGCATGGGGGTGCTGATTGCACATTGTGAATATATTTAATGCCACTGAACTTTATATATAACTGGTTAAAATGATAACATTTCATGTTGGACACATTTCTCACAATAAAACTATTTTTTTTCCTTAAAAATCACTTTGTTAGTCATTTGTAGTCAAAAAAGCTTATTCTTCCAACTTACAGAGGTCCTCACATATCCCGTACTTGTCATGATGATGATCATGATGATGTTATGGATTCTTAGTTCCTTTTAATTTCTATTTTGTAGAACTGTAGAAATATAAAGTTGAGGCAGAGGGGAGGAAGTGTATTAGTCTGTGTGATATTGTGGAATGCATATTTGGTCTTCATTTCCATTTCCTAGGATACAAGTCCTAAAATCCTTGGGATCTCCAAAGTGCTGCCTTTTGTGTGTCTTTGGTCTGATAGGTTCAGAATGGGGCTGGTCACCTGAAAGACCAAGGCAGGATCAGAGGGTTGGGACTTTCAGCCTCAACCACAACCCAACCTTCAGAGAGGGGAGAGGGTCTGAAGGTCAAGCTGATCACCAGTGGCCAATGGTATAATGAATCATGCCTATGTAATGAAGCCCTCGTAAAAATCAAAGAGGACAGGGTTGGGAAGGCTTCTGGAGAGCTGAACAGGTGGAGGCTGACGGGAAGGTAAAGAAGAAGTTATGCACATGCTGGGGGAGTGGCCTACCCCAATCCCACCAGGACAGAAGCTCCTGTACTTGGGATGCTTCCCAGACCTTGCCCCATGTATATCTCTTCATCTGGCTGTTGATTCGTGTCTTTTTTTTTTTTTTTTTTTTTTTTTAAGGCAGAGTCTCGCTCTGTTGCCCGGGTTGGAGTACAATAGTGTGATCTCGGCTCCCTGCAACCTCCACCTCCTGGGTTCTAGCAATTCTCCTGCCTCACCCTCCCAAGTAGCTGGGATTACAGGCTCATGTCGCCACGCCTGGCTATTTTTTTTGTTTTTTTTGTATTTTAGTAGAGACGGGGTTTCACCATGTTGCCCAGGCTGGTATGGAACTCCTGAACTCAGTCAATCCACCCACCTCGGCCTCCCAAAGTGCTAATATTACAGGCGTGAGCCACCGCGCCCAGCCCCATTCGTGTCCTTTAAAATATCCTTCATAATAAACCTGTAAACATGTTAACCTGAGTTCTATGAGCCACCCTGGCAAATTAATCAACCCAAAGAAGGGCTTGTGGGAACCCCGGTGAAGCCTGTCAGTCAGAAGTTCCAGAGGCCCAGACTTGTGACTGGGCAAGAGGAGGAAAGTGGTCCTGTGAGACTGTGCCCTCATCTTGTGGGAACTGATGCTATCTTCAAGAGGATGGTGTTGGAGCTGAATTGGAGGACACCCAGCTTATGTCTGCTGCTTGGTGTTCGGGGAAAATCCCCCACACCTTTGATCATAAAAGTCTTCTTCTGTGTTGATCATCGTTGTGGTGGTAAAGCAGTGTCATTGTCTGGAGTAAAAATACCTGAGGTTCATTGTCCCACGCCAAGGGGATTGAGGATGCCGACACACAGAAGAAGTGAGTTTAGGAGCAGAGGTTTAATAGGCAACAGAAAGGGAAAAGAGAACAGCTTTCTCTCTTGCCAGAGAGAGGGGCGCCTGAATGAGACTTCCGGCCTGCAGCAGAGGGCACTGGAATTTAGTCAGGTTTGAGGAGGTGGTGTCTGATTTACACAGGGCCCAAAGATTGGCTGGACCAGGTGTGACGTTTATAACCCAAAGGGCAGCTGGCTGCCCCACCCTAATCCTCTTATTAGGAAAGCGGGCTTGCCATTTGGCTGGTGCCATGTTGTCTGCTCCCTACTTTACACGTGGTTGGAAAGCAAAAGGGAAGATGGAGCTGCCATTTTGAACATGCCTAGTCTCAGGTAGCCTTATCCTATTGGCACAACTGCCAGCATTCACCCATGCAAGCTTCCAGCTTGCTCGTGTCTGCCTGCAGCTCGATATTACAGGCTGCTCTTTGTTAGAAAAGAAAATGATTTGGGTAATGCTTTTCATTAAAAGGAAAACCTAACCGAGGACTTCCTTACCTTCACTATCTGCCTAAATAATTTCTTTTTAACTCCTGTGTCAGTGGTGTGAGAGCAGAGGAAACACACAGTTGGAAAGAGCTTTCCTGAAACAGTCGGCTTAGGCTTCCATAACCAAATACCACAGACAGAATGGACTTAAACAACAGGAATTTATTTTCTCACAGTTTTGGAGGCTGGGTGTCTAAGACCAAGCTGGCAGCAGAGGTGGTTTCCTTTGATTGCCAAAGGGAAGTATCTATTCCAAGCCTCTTTCCTTAACCTGCAGATGGCCACACTGTTGCTCCCTTTTACAACATGATCATTTCTTCATGCACACACATCTGGTGTCTCTCCATGTGTCCCACTGTCCTCTTCTTATAATGACACCAGTTCAGATTGGATTAAGAAACACCCTAATGGCCTTATTTTAATTTAATAATTTTTTATTTTTGCCAGGAATTAAACTTTTTATTGGTACAATTCAGATTTTATGAGAATAGCATAGAGACGCCCAGACACATAGATGTATTATAAATAATATATGTATATGTAAAATGAGCCAGCCCTTTCTTCTTCCTGCCCCATCTCTTCTTGTCTATCCCCAGCCCCAATCCAAAACAAGTTGGGCTCCTGGTTGCAGTTCCCTGAGTGCTAAAACAAAATTTCCTGTCTCCAAATACAGTCATATGTTGACATACTAGGAGTTAGGACTTCAACCTCCAGTAGGAATTTTGGGAGAAACCTGCTTTAGATCATAACAAGGGAGTGGTAATAAGAACATATATTTTGTATAATTTGTATTTAAAAAATCAATTTAAGCCAGGTGCATTGGCTCATGCCTGTAATCCCAGCACTTTGGGAGGCCGAGATGGGCAGATCACTGAGGCCAGGAGTTCGAGATAAGACTCGCCAACATGGTGAAACCCTATCTCTACTAAAAATACAAAATTTATATGGGCATGGTGGTGCATGCCTGTAATCCCAGCCACTCGGGAGGCTGAGGCAGGAGAATCGCTTGAACCTGGGAGGTGGAGGTTGCAGTGAGCTGAAATCACACCACTGCACTCCAGCCTGGATGCCAGAGCAAGACTTCATCTCAAAAATAAATACATAAATAAAAAATCAATTCAGTTCTTTACAGTGACTTTTATTTTTCAACAAGAATTACTGAGAGTCTGCTGTATCCCAGGCATTTTTCTAGGTTCTAGAACCACAGTGATGAACAAGGCAATTACTTAGCAAGAGAGAAACGTACAGTCTACCAATGAATAAAAATATACAATTCTATGTAGTGATACATGGTATGAAAACAATTAACAAAGGGCCATGGTGCTCGTGGTAGAATGGGGGGAGAGTGACAATTAGATAATGAAATCTACGAAGAGCTCTCTGAAAAAGTGATGTTTTAGTAGTCGTAAAAGAAATGAGGTGGCAGATTTGCCCATATCTAAAAGAAGATTACAGAGTCAAAGAACAGCAAGAGGGAAGTCTCCGAGGAAGGATAAGCTTGACACACTCAAGGGACGGAGAGAAAGTCAATGTGAGTGGACCAGTCTGCAAAGAGAAAAATGGTTGGAGATGAGGAGTTAACAGGGGCCAGATCATGTCGAATCTTGAAGGCTATGAGATAGATTTGCAGTTTATTTGTGGTTTATTCTAAATACAATGTAAGGTATTGGGGGAATTACAGAGGAGGGACATAATCTGATTTAAATTTTTAATAGATGACATAACTAGACTTTTGAACAAGTATGACTAGTAACAAAATCTACTGTCTTTGTACGTTATTCTCAGTCTATTTTATTTTTTTATTGTTAGATAAGGTCTCACTCTGTCACCCAGGCTGGAGTGCAGTGGCACAATCAGGGCTCACTGCAGCCTCAATCTCCTGGGCTCAAGCGAGTCTCCTGCCTTAGCCTCCCATATAGCTGGGAACATAGGCATGGGCCACCACACTTGGCTAATTATTTTTTCTTTTATTTTCTATAGAGACAAAGTCTCATTTTGTTGCCCAGGCTGACCTTGAACTCCTGGACTCGAGCAATCCTCCTGTCTCAGCCTCCCAAAGTGTTGATATTACAGATGTGAGCCACTGCGCCGGGCCAATTCCCACCATCTCTTTAAAGCCTAGTCAATGGGAATAGTTTTACCCTCATCCTGGAGGAAAACTCTGGCAGGCCACAGCTTTCCTGCTCACTGTTTGGTCATAGACGGTTCTATAATTACCTTAAATTGCAAACAGAGTTTCACTTCAGGAAAGCGTACAGCCCTGTGTAATAATGCAAATCCCGATTTTCACTCAGTTTTCATTTCTACTCTGTCTCCCCGTGCTGGCACCCTATGGGAAGCTGAATTGGAAAAGGGGCAATATTGACTTATCTCCCCTAACCTGCACCTTCACATAGCTATGGCAGGTGGATGAGACTTGGTTGGGAGCTTCGAGTTCTTTGGGCCTTATACAGGGACTTTTTCTCGTGAGATACTGTTGTGTTTCCTGTATTTCCTATGACAGAGATGTTTACACTTCTATTCTTGGTAATCTTTGGACATTCTTGCCAGGCTCCTGGGCATCTGGAAGTCCATATCTGGTTTCTCTCTGCTGAAGGTTTCTTTTTTCCCTGGAGACTCTATTGGACAAGGGGCAAAGACTCAAATTCTCTTTCTCTTGGACTCTTGCTTAGAATGAGTGAGGGAGATGCAAGATCCCTGCAGCAAGGTGTTCAGGTTTTCTTTTGAAAAACTACATGTGAGGATTTGTCTCACACTCGCTTTGGTACCTGATGTTAATGTCTCAGCCAAACGGAGACAGAGAGTCTATTTCTTACATACGTCATGTGACTCCAGTCGCTGTGTGAAGACTGCTCTGTATGGGAACAAGAGTGGAAGGAGAAAGAGAGGTGGACAGCATTAGCAGTTTGGGTGAGACACAGTGACTGCTTGGAAGGAGACGGTGATGAATAGAAATATTTGGGATGTCTTGAGGATAGAGCTGTAAACACATATATCGACTTGTCTATCGAGAATGGCCAGTGAGAAAGAGAAATGAAAGCTGACTTTGAACTTGTTGGCTTAAGTCAGCAAACAGAAAAAATAAATATCATTTTCTGAGAAGCATGAAACTGCGGAATATAGCATCTAGGGTGTGGAAGAGGGTGTGTGATAAAAAGATTTATGAATCAATTGTTCTGTGTATTTTAAGTTTTAGAGCTGGATTTATGAGTTTAGAGTTCAGGGAAGGTTCAGGACTAGAGCTATAAATTTTGAACTCATCAGCAGATAGATGATTTTTAAATCCATAGGATTGAATGAGATTACTTAGGGGAAAAAAGTGTATTTAGCAAAGAGGAGACATTCTATGGCTGAGTCCTTTGGACTCTGATGTTTAGAGTTGGATAAGACACACTGTAGTGAGGATCATAGAAGGAGAAGATATGTTCATTGTGTTCAGAGAGATGAATAAAGTTATAAGTGAGAGTGGCATGTGGAACCACCAAAGTCCAGTAAAGAGAAGCCAGGTGATTCATTTTTGAATTTGGCAAGGAGCTGTTGGTGATCTTCATAAGAGTGGTTTCAGGGCAGTGTAAAAGCAAATGTGATGGGTGTGGCCTAAAGACAGAGAGAGAGAAAAAACAGAACAATGTGTGTTGAGTCAATTGCACATTTTATCATTATTTTCTTTATTTTTATCCATACTCCTGATAAAAAAAATGTTAAATAAGAAAGGTAAAAGAGCCAAAACAAAACAAAACAAAAAAACAAGAAAAAGAACTGTATGGTCTGTTATCTTCCCTCCTAGGTGACAAGAAATAAGGTTTCATTATATTATCAGTACTTTTTGCCTTCGTGGTGAAAACAACCAAGTGCTAAGAAAGAATTCTGGCAAAATTACTTCGAGTCCTTGCTACCGCAGGACTTCTTTTGTTTTGTGTTTCTTTTTAAAAAAAATTAATTAATAACTCTGTACATCTACTAGAATGATAAAAATCTGAAGTACTGACAATACCAAATGCTAGTGAGGATTTGGAGGAATGGAAGCTCTCATTTGTTTCTACTGGGAATGCAAACTGGTACCATTACTTTGGAAGACAGTTTGGCAGTTTCCTGCAAGACTAAATCTACTCTTGTCCTATGAGCTGACAACTGCACTCCTTGGTATTAAGGCAAATAAGTTGGAAACTTATATCCATATAAAAACCTATACTCTGATGTTCATAGCAGCTTTATTCATAACTGCCAAAACTTAAAAGCAACTAAGGTGTCTCTCGGTAGGAAGGTGAATAAATAAACTGTGGTACATCGAGCCAATGGAATATTATTCAATGCTGAAAATAAATGAAGTATCAAGTCATGAAAAGACATAGAAAAATTTAAGTACATATTATTAAATGAAAGAATCTAAGGTGAAAGGATACATATTATATGATTCCAACCAGATGACATTCTGGAAACGGCAAAACTATACAGACAGTAAAAGATCAGTTGTTGCAAGGGCTGAGAAGGCATAGCCAGGTAAACAGGTGGAGCGTGGAGGATGTTTAGGGCAGTGAGGACTATGCTGGTTTGTAATATAATGGTACAATAATGGTGGATACATGTCATTGTATGTTTTTCCATATCCAGAGAATGTATAAATAACACAAAGTGAATTATAATGTAAACTGTGGAATTTGGGTGTTAATAATGCATCAGTGTATTAGTACATCTGCTCATCAAATGTACCACTCTGATGGAGGTTGTTGATAATAGGGTTGGCTGTGCCTACATGGGGATAAGGGGCAAATGGAAACTCTCTATGCTTACCTTCAATTTTGCTGCGGACCTAAAACTGCTCTAAAAAATGAAGACTATTAAAAATAATTAGTAGTATTTAAGTAATTAGTAGTTGGAGCAAATTCAACTACTGAATGCTCAGTAATGCTCAGATTACTGAAATATAAGCATTCATTCTGGGCTTGCTCAATTTTAGGAGTAAATGTAGAGACAGGGTTTCACTGTGTTAGCCGTTTTTATATGATTCTCAGTGCAGCAGACCTCACATGGCATACTTGTTCTTCCTGATACCATTTCTTCTGAGACAATCTGTTTACTAATTAATTTTACTTATTTCTGCGGAACACAGAAGCCATGGCATACATTTTGTGTTCAGTGACTCAAGAAATGGCTTAATCTGCTAGGCTCGGTGGCTCACGCCTGTAATCCCGCACTTTGGGAGGTCGAGACGGGTGGATCACGAGATCAGGAGATCGAGACCATCCTGGCTAACACCGTGAAACCCCGTCTCTACTAAAAATACAAAAAAAATTAGCCGGGCGAGGTGGCGGGCGCCTGTAGTCCCAGCTACTCGGGAGGCTGAGGCAGGAGAATGGCGTGAACCCGGCAGGCGGAGCTTGCAGTGAGCTGAGATCGTGCCACTGCACTCCAGCCTGGGCGACAGAGTGAGACTCCGTCTCAAAAAAAAAAAAAAAAAGAAAAAAAGAAATGGCTTAATCATTGCATTCACATTTTTGGAGTCCATTGCAGTGTTTCTTTTTTCTCTGAGTAAAGACAGTGTGTATATACATATATATTTATATGTCTAATATAAAGATTATTATATATATGCTGAAGTAGACTCTATTTTCAGATAGAAAGAGCCATATATGTGTATATATATATAGAGAGAGAGAGAGCCATATGTGTGTGTGTGTGTGTGTGTGTGTGTGTGTGTGTGTGTGTGTGTGTGTATGGGGGGGAGAGAGAGAGAGAGAGATCAATATCTATACAGATATCTGTATATTTCCAAAGTACGTTGGGGAAATCCACTCTTAAAGGGTGTCTTTGTTTGTGCTGCTATAACAAAATGCCATATACTGGATAATTTTAAGACAATTAAAATGTATTTCTCATAGTTCTAGACACTGGGTGGTCCGAGATCAAGGAACTGGCGTTTGGTCTCTGGTAAGGGCCCTCTCCTGTGTTTCACAGGAGAGAATGAGGAAGAGCAAGAGGGCCAAACCATGTATGAAGCCTTCCTTATAAAGGCCTTAATCTTATTTACCAGGGCACTTCCCTTATGACCAGTCACCACCCAAAGACCACACTTCTTGAGACATTTACATTACGGATTGAGTTTCAGCATGAATATTGGAGGGGACACCCTCATTCAAACCACAGCAAAGGGAGCTAGGGATTATGCAGATGATATCTTCCATCCTTGTTGTGTTATCTGGACTCCTCTAGTACTTATCCATGGCTTCTAGAATTAATTGCTTCTGCTGCCTTCATTTTCTGTGCTCCATCTCTGCGAACAGGCTTTGCTTCCTTCGAACACATCATATGTTTTTTTCCTAAAATCCTAAATGCTCTTCCTGCTGCCCGAAAGACTCCCTGGCTAGTCATTACCTTGGCCAACACGTATTCAGTGTTGAATCTCCAGGTAAAAGCCAACTTCTTAAGTAAGTTTTCCAAGACCCTATTGTAGTCAGTTAATTATCTGTCCTTTTTAATATCCACTTTTAGATTTAAACTCTGTGCAGGCTGGTTTGTGTATTGTTGCATTCCAAAGGCCTTGCACAATGCCTGTCATATAGTAGGTGTTCAATAATATTTATTGAACCAATAGTCAGCGCCAAGCACTCAGAAATACTGCCTAGAGAGGTCACAGCAAGAAAATTGACAGGCCCACCATCGTTTCCCATTATCTATGCTCAGGATCTTTGCAGCTATACTCAATCACGCATGCATTGGAAATTAATTTTCTTAGCACTTACTGTTAGAAATCAAGATCTAAACATATACACTACCAAAGTTCTGCTTTTGAAAGGTCGTTTTCCAGGTAGAATTTTCTTCACAAATTGACCATTGCTGAGTCTAATAAAAATAATTTATCTATTTTGGAGTTCAGCTTATAAAAGTTTCTGAAATCCAACAGATTTCAGCCATTTCTCGAATACTACAGATGTCTTGTTTTAAAAAAAATTACAACACCATATGTGCCCTGTTCCCCTGAGTATGTTTCAGGGAAGTTTTAGCAGTTAAAGTAGGTTTTTTCTTTCTTTTGAAACCTAGCATGTGGATTTAGTGCTTATTAAAGTGAGAGACTGAGCATGGTGGCTTGATTTAGGATTTGAAAAGGAAGCTGCACTAAAAGCTTCCCTTCAGATCTCTGCCAAGAGCCCTTCCCTGAACAATTCTCATGCTGAAAATTGTTGATATATTCCTTGGATACATTGTTGTCCATCTTTTTGCCATGTGGTCACGTAGGCATATGGAAGCTTAGACCGTCATTATTCCTTTCAAGAAGGCTGTGTTCAAATGCTATGCTAAATAAGAGCCTATTGAAAAGATGGTTATGTTTACTATTTGAATCATTCATTCTCTCTTTCCATGACACAAACCTTCTGAAACTACCAAATGCAAGCCTTTAATTTTTAAAAATCCAAATTGTGTGGCAGAGTACACCCAACTATTAAAAACATAAACCCAGTAGCCACAGACATGTCGTTGTGCAAACAAACCTGTGTGTGAAGTCTGACACTGGCTGGCTGCTCCATGTGACTAAGACAATATCCCCCTGAAAATGACCTCAATTAGTCCCTGTTGAGGAAAACATTACTCTAATTGTTTTTCATGACATCAGAATTTATTAGCTAGAGATGAAACATTTTCCCAAACAGTTTAAAAAATATATTCAGAGAGAATGCTAAAAATAATGATGATATTTGATCTTCTGGTACTGTTGGACAAAAATATCCAAGGACGCAATACCAAAACAAGACTCAGGAGAGGCCAGACTCTGCAGCTGCAATGAGGCCCTCGTTCATGGGATGCTTACAGTCCCTGCATTTGCATGGCTATGAAGGAGGGCTAAAAGGTTTCACCAAGGGCCTAGCACTAAAATTATGAGGTGCCATCATTCCAAACCAGGTGTTGGCAAACCACGTGCCCACAGGCCAAATCTGGCCCACTGCCAGCGTTTATAAATAAAGTTTTATTAGAACACCACTGCACTACATTGACAAGGTAGGCATTGTCAATGGCTGCTTTTGCACTACAATGGTTGTTGAGTAGATGAGAGAGAGACTGCTTGACCTCACAAACCTGAAAATATTTGTTCATCTACACCTTTATGGAAACAGTTCATTGACCCTGTTTCTAGACTAAGAATGGCCCTTCTTTCAAATTATGTTCTTGGTTCACTGAGTTCTATTCTCCTTGTTATGAGGTAAAAAGTGATAGCTCACATGAGGTGGAGTGGAGATGCAGAAGCTCATTCAAATGGATTAAAGAGGAAAGCGTGGATATGGAGATGGTGGTAGCCACTATAAATGCTGCCAAAAATTGCTACATGGATTATTTTTGACATATATAGGGATCAACAACGAGGCTAAGATAGTTGGTATATACAGTATGGATTGTGGGTAAAAAGAGACATGGTTAAAAAAATGGGTTAGTGAGTCAAGAACATCTGCTGCCCATCCATCCTTATCGGACTCTCCTTCTTTTATCCCATACCATGGCTGTTCACCACCCAATCGAGATTCATCTCTATTACCATGGTAACAAGTTGGGGACACTGCTTTTTAAAGTTATTCTGATTCCCTGGTACATATAATACAGGCATTTTACCTTTTATAACTTCACCACTTAAAGACTGCCCAAGATTTTAATAGCCTAGGATTCCTTCCTATCTTTTTATGCACGTATGTATGTATTTACCTAAACAGAGTAGTATATTTATGAGTCGAGTTTTACTACATTAATATATATTGGACATTCAACAGCTTTAAAATTAATCTCCTATATCATTTATATTCACAAAATGTAGATGGTTTTTCAGGGAAAATGTTAGGTAGTAGGGACACTCATTTTTGTGTATAACCCCAAAACATACTTACCAATGTTTTCAATATTTTTTAATAGGTAGATCAAAGTCTAATTATATGAGACTAATATAAAATGATCAAAGATGGTGAAGAATGAGGGTGCCATTTACTAATTATAGGTAAACTATTTAGCCTTCCTTAATCTCAGTTCCCCTACTTAACTCAGCGTTGTATATCAATAGCAATTGGCTATTCCCTATATGCAAAATATTTGCTGTACACAAATAAATGAGACAATTGATGTAGCATGCTTGGAATAAAGTGAAAGATGTTAACATACTATTATTAGCTGTATTTTATACAATTATCAGGTCACTTTCACAACTCTAAAGTTCAGCCATATGACAAGAAAAGAACCTCAGGATATTTGCCACGTAATTGTGCGTCAGTCTAAATGGAACATTTCCCACCAAAAGTGAAAATAGCTCAGTCTGGCGTTTCTCTGGGTTGGGAAGGAAAAAAACAATCATTTGTCAAAGACACTATTTTATGAGGATTTAACTGGGCACAAATTGAATTTGTGGCTTGGCCAGGGAAAGAAATATTTGCAAAACATCTCAAAGATGACAGCGATATCCACATTGCCACTGGTAGCAGTTTAAAAATGATAACATTATGCTGCCACATATTTCTGAGAAAATAGTTAGTATTTAAGGGACAGTTTTCCTATTCAATACATTTCTCCTTAACCGAAAATTCTTGAGTCTTTCAGAAGCATGTTAACTCTTTCACAGTGCCATGTCGGAAATTCTTTCTCTACAAAATTAAATGGTATTCAATAGCAGAACTCTGATTTTTTTTTTTTCTGCTTCCAGTTTGAGGCTTGAATGAGCCTCTCAAGTACTTCATTCCAATGTCATATCAAGTTTGTCTTTAAAGAGATCTTCCTTGTCGAAAACAGTATACTTAGTAAAGTTCAATAATTAAAATGCAGGTGTATTTTCTTTGACTTATTTCATAAATTATGTGTGTATGAGAAAAAATATAGACTGAGAAAAATATTTCTTGCCATTTCTACTATTAGTGAGATGTGCACAACTGAGGCTGAAATTGAACAAAACCTTATAATTATTCTAGTCAAGTTCAAATGAAGTTTGCTCAGGGGGAGTGCCATCTAAGTGGATCTTAATTTACCGGAACTGGTTTCCTCAGGCCTTTTGTTCTCATGATATTTAGTGTGCGATCTATTCACAGTGATTGGACAATACAATATTTTGAAATAATCCATCACACACAGGTGTGCCAAGATGTATTTGAAATGCATAGGACACTTCCTAGAAAAAACAAAAGGTGTTTTGTACAGATGACATCTGACCACATATCAACTTTGATATGCATCCAAGTGGATCCAACAACATTGCCTACTTTCTCCTAAACCTTTGGAGATGACTATTCTTCCTTTTTAAAGAAGCATAAATAAAAGTGTTTTCCTCATCTTAACAATACCTGCTACAATATGGATGGACCTCAAACACATTATGCTAAATGAAAAAAAAAAAAAGGCAGATGCCAAAAGTCACATATAACCCAAGTTTTTTTATACAAAATATCCAGAATAGGCAAATCTGTAGAGACAAAAAATAGATTAGTGTTTGCCTGACGCTGGGGGTAGGAGCAAAAATTGATCAGAAAGGGTTATGAGGAATCATTTTTGTGTGGGCGGGGGGAGAACAATGAAAATGTCCTAAAATTGGACTGTTGTGATGGTTGCGTAATATTCTACATTTACTAAAAATAAATTGTACTTGTTTAGGAAAAGGACTTGATATTTATTAAGTACTTACCTGAGCCAGGAACAATACTAAGCACTTTATCTCTTCACTTTAATACCCCAAACAACCATCTTCAACAGGCTCTTTTATCCCTACAAGAAATTGGAGCTCAGAGAGCCATTGTGCCCATGGTCTCACAGAAAACTGAGAGGCAGAGACAGTATTTCCACTTGGATGTGCTCGTGTCCAACGTTGTAGTTTGCATTGAAGACTCAGTTCTATGGCATAGGAAAAAGCAGGTAGCAAATTGGTTTCAGAATTCAGTTTAATATATATTGATTGGCTACTCTGTGTTTAGCATTTTAGTACCTTTAGGAGAGAGAAGGTTTAAAAGAAATACATGATGGCTTCTGCCCTCAATGAGTTAGCACTTTGGAAGAATAGAAAACAATTTAAAAGTTCCGCAAGACCAGTAAGTGCTTCCAGAGATCAGAGGATAATGGTCATTGTCAGTGGCAGGGGCAGTTAGTAAAGAAGTGACATTTGTAAAGGAGATGCCTAATTTCTGGCACATAAATACAGACTAAAGCTGCCCCATGGAGGAACAGAACCAAATCAAAGCCAGGTCAGAGCCAAATCGAAGGTGGCAGCAAAGTGTGTTGGCACAAGTGAAACCAAAACAGATTTATTAGATAGAATATCTGGTGGTGACTGCATTGGAAGGAGAGACTGGAGAAATAAAGATCAAGTAGGAATGTATTTCTGAAAAGAGGTAGCAGGGTATTTGACTCCATGAGAACAAACGGTAAAATCATGGATATTTTTCCAATATAGGAAAGGCAGGCTAAATGTTTATTATTTTATATCAATTTATTCAATTTCATTCTTTTCATACCCTGCAAGAGAGGCCCCTAATTGATAGGAAAACTGAGTCTTAGAAATTATTGTGATTTGCCCAATATCACACACAGCTGAAGCTGAAGACTTTACCTCTTAGCTCCAAATCTAGGGCACTTTATAGCTAGTGTTGTAAAATCAAAGGGCTCTAGGAGTCAGGCTGGCATTGTAAATGAGAGAAGCTTATTAGATAAAGGGGCAAAAAAAGGTAGTGTAAACATGATGAGAAATGGCAACTGATATTTTACCTTATTTTCCAGGAGTAATAGGGAATAGTGGAGACTGGTGAGTGCCTCATTTTAAAGGGAAATTGCTAGCAGTTTCCAAAAGGAGAAGCTTTAGATTATTAATTGCGAAAGCCAAAACATGTAGGAGTCATTCTTGACTTTTCACTTTTTCTATCACCCTAAAGCCAAATCCTGGACACTCTCTCTTCAAAAATATAACCAAAATGTGATCAGTTCCTTACAGTGCTTTCACTACCTCCAACACATCATCATGTCTTTCACTTAAAATATTGCCATGTCCTCCCAGCTATGCTCCCTAATCTTACTCTTGATTATCAAGAGCTTCTCAGACTTTGTTTGCAGCTTTATCAAAAGGCACCATCAAAAAAGTGAAAATGCCAGCATAGACTGGGAGGAAATAAGTATTTTTATTTATTTAATTATTTTAATGGAACATTTCACAAATTTGCATGTCATCCTTGCACAGGAGCCATACTAATCTTCTCTGTATTGTTTCTTTTTTTAAAAAAAATTTCAATAGGTTTTTAGGGAACAGGTAGTATTTGGTTACATAAATAAGTTTCTTATTGGTGATTTCTGAAATTGTGGTGCACCCATCACCAGAAGAGTGTACGGTGTACCCAATTTGTAGTCTTTTAACTCCACCCTTTCCCCCCGAGTCCTCAAAGTCCAATGTATCGTTGCTATGCCTTTGCATCCTCATAGCCCAGCTCCCACATATGAGTGAGAATATAGGGCTTGATTTTCCATTCCTGAGTTATTTCACTTAGAGTAACAGTCTCCAATTCCACCCAGGTTGCTGTGAATGACATTATTTCTTTCCTTTTCATGGCTGAGTAATATTTTATGGCATATACATATATATATGTGTGTGTGTGTATATATATATATATATATATATACACACACCCCACATTTTCTTTTTTTTTTTGTTGTTATACTTTAAGATCTAGGGTACATGTGCACAACGTGCAGATTTGTTACATAGGTATACATGTAACATGTTGATTTGCTGCACCCATCAACTCATCATTTACATTAGGTATTTCTCCTGATGCTATCCCTCCTCCAGCCACCAATAGGCCCCGGTGTGTGATGTTCCCCTCCCTGTGTCTGTGCATTCTCATTGTTAGACTCCCACTTATGAGTGAGAACGCATTATACCCCATTTTCTTTATCTCATTGTTTGATGGGCATTTGGACTGGCTGCATATTTTTGCAATTGCACATTGTGCTGCTATAAACATGTGTATGCAAGTATCCTTTTTGTATAATGACTTCTTTTCCTCTGCGTAGATACCTAGTTGTGGGATGGCTGAATCAAATGGAAGATCTACTTTTAGATCTTTAAGGACTCTCCACACTGTTTTCCATAGTGGTTGTACTAGTTTATATTCCCACCAACAGTGTAAAAGTGTTCCCTTTTCATGGTATCCATGCCAACATCTATTATTTTTTAATTTGTTTATTATGGCCATTCTTGCAGAAGTGAGGTGGTATCGCACTGCGGTTTTGATTTGCGTTTCCCTGATCATTAGTGATGTTGAGCATTTTTCCATATGCTTGTTGGCCATTTGTATATCTTATTTTGGGAATTGTCTATTCATGTCCTTAGCCCATTTTTTGATGGTGTTGTTTTGTCTTGCTGATTTATTTGAGTTCTTTGTAGCTTTTGGATATTAGTCCTTTGTCTGATGTATAGATTGTGAAGATTTTCTCCCCCCCTGTAGGTTGTCTGTTAATTCTGCTGATGATTTCTTTTGTTGTGCAGAAGCTTTTTTAATTAAGTCCCATCCATTTATCTTTTTGTTGCCTTTGCTTTTAGGTTCTTGTTTATGAAGTCTTTGCCTAAGCCAACGTCTAGAAGGTTTTTCTGATGTCATCTTCTAGAATATTTGTGGTTTCAGGTCTTAGACTCAAGTCTTTGATGCATCTCGAGTTGAGTTTTTATAAGGTGAGAGATAAGAATCCAGTTTCATTCTTCTACATGTGGCTCACCAATTATCCCAGCACTATTTGTTGAATAGGGTGTCCATTCCTCGCTTCTTTTTCATTTGCTTTGTCAAAGATTAGTTGCCTGTAAGTATTTGGCTTTTTTTCTGGGTTCTCTCTTCTGTTTCATTGGTCTATGTGCCTATTTTTATACCATACTCTTTTTGGTGACTATGGTCTTATAGTATAGTATGAAGTTGGGTAATGTGATGCCTCCAGATTTGTTCTTTATAATTAGTCTTGGCTATGTGGGCTCTTTTTGGTTCCATATGAATATTAGGATTGTTTTTTCTAGTTCTGTGAAGAATGATGGTAGTATTTTGATGGGAATTGCATTGAATTTGTATATTGCTTTTGGCAGGATGGTAATTTTTACAATATCGAATCTACCTATCCATGAGCATGGGATGTATTTCCATTTGTTTGTGTCATCTATGATTTCTTTCAGGCGTGTTTTGTAGTTTTCCTTGTAGAGGTCTTTCATGTCCTTGGTTAGGTATATTTCCAAATATTATTTTATTTTATTTGCAGCTATTGTGAAAGGGGCTGAGTTCTTAATTTGATTCTCAGCTTGGTCACTGTTGGTGTATAGCAGAGCTACTGATTTGTGTGCATTAATTTTGTATCCGGAAACTTTGCTGAATTTATTACCAGCTCTAGGAGCTTTATGGATAAGTCTTTAGGATTTTCTGGCATTCAGTCGTATCATCAGCAATCAGGGACAGTTTGACTTCCTCTTTACCAATTTGGATACCCTTTATTTCTTCCTTTTGTCTGATTGCTCTGGTTAGGACTTCCAGTACTATGTTGAGTAGAGTGGTGAAATGGGCTTCCTTGTCTTGTTCCAGTTCTCAGAGGGTATGCTTGCAACTTTTGCCCATTCAGGATAATGTTGGCTGTGGGTTTGTCGTGGATGGCTTTTATTACCTTAATAAATGCTGATTTCACTGAGGGTTTTAATCATAAAGAGATGTTGGATTTTGTCAAATGCTTTTTCTGCATCTATTGAGATGATCATGTGATTTTTTTAAAAAAATTCTGTTTATGTGCTCTATCACATTTATTGACTGTATCCCTGCATCCCTGATATGAAACCCACTTGATCATAGTGGATTATCTTTTTGATATGCTATTGGATTTGGTTTGCTAGTATTTTCTTGAGGATTTTTGCATCTGTGTTCATCAGGGATATTGGTCTGTCATTTCCTTTTTGTTGCTGTTGTCATGTCTTGCCCTGGTTGTGATATTAGGCTGATACTGGCTTCATAGAATGATTTAGGCAGGAATTCCCTCTTTCTCCATCTTTTGGAATAGTGTCAGTAGGATTGGTCCCAATACTTCTTTGAATGTCTGATATAATTCAGCTGCAAATTCGTCTGGTCCTGGACTTTTTTTTTGTTGACCTTTTTTTTTTGAGATGGAATTTCGCTTTTGTTGCCCAGGCTGGAGTGCAATGATGTCATCTTGGCTCACTGCAACCTCCGCCTCCTGGGTTCAAGCAATTCTTCTGCCTCAGCCTCCTGGGTAGCTAGGATTACAGGTGCCCGCCACCATTCCCAGCTAATTTTTTGTATTTTTAGTAGAGACAGAGTTTCACCATGTTGGCTGGGCTGGTCTCAAACTCCTGACTTTAGGTGATCCACCTGCCTCAGCTTCCCAACATGCTGGGATTACAGGTGTGAGCCACCATGCCTGGCCTTGTTGGCAGTTTTCAAATTACCATTTCAATCTCACTGCTTGTTATTGGTCTGTTCAGAGATTCTATATCTTTCTAGTTTAATCTAGGAGGGTTGTATATTTCCAGGAATCTATCCATCTCCTCTAGGTTTTCTAGTTTATGCACGTAAAGGTGTTCATAGTAGCCTTGAATAATCTTTTGTATTTCTGTGGTATCGGTTATAATATCTCCCATTTCATTTGATTGAGCTTATTTGGATCTTTTCTCTTGGTTAATCTCGCTAATGATCTATCAATTTTATTTATCTTTACAAAGAACCAGCTTTTTGTTTCATTTATCTTTTGTCATTATTTGTTTGTTTGTTTCAATTTCATTTAGTTTTGGTCTGATCTTTGTTATTTCTTTTCTTCTGCTGAGTTTGGGTTTGGATTGTTCTTGTTTCTTCAGTTCCATGAGGTGTGACCTTAGATTGTGTATTTGTGCTCTTTCTGACTTTTTGATGTAGGCATTTAATGCTATGAACTTTCACCTTAGCACTGCTTTTGCTGTATCCCAGAGGTTTTGATAGGTGTCACTATTATTGTTCAGTTCAAAGAATTTTAAAATTTCCATCGTGCCTTCACTGTTGACCCAATGATCATTCAGGAACAGGTTATTTAATTTCCATGTATTTGCATGGTTTTGAGGGTTCCTTTTGGAGTTGATTTCCAATTGTATTCCACTGTAGCCTAAGAGAGTACTTGATATAATTTTGATTTTCTTAAATCTACTGCGACTTGTTTTATGACCTATCGTATGGTCTATTTTGGAGACTCTTGCATGTGCTGATGTAATAGAATGTACATTCCGCAGTTGTTGGGTGGAAGGTTCTGTAAATGTCTGTTAAGTCCATTTGTTGTAGGGGACAGTTGAAGTTCATTGTTTCTTTGTTGACTTTCTGTTTTGATTACCTGTCCAGCGCTATCACTGGAGTATTAAAGTCCCCCACTAATATTGTGTTGCCATCTATCTCATTTTCTAGGTTTAGTAGTAATTTTGTATAAATTTGGGAGCTCCAGTGTTGATGAATATACATTTAGAATTGTGATATTTTCCTGTTGAACTAGTCTTTTTATCATTATACAGTGTCCCTCTTTGTCTTTTTAAATTGCTATTGCTTTCCAGTTTGTTTTGTCTGATAGAGAATAGCTACTCCTGCTCACTTTTGGTGCCTGTTCACATGGAATATCTTTTTCCACCCCTTTATCTTAAGTTTATGTGAGTCTTTATGTGTTAGGTGAGTCTCCTGAAGACAGCAGAAACTTGGTTGGTGGATTTTTCTCCAACCAATGAATTTCTCAGATGCTCTTTGAGCTTCTTGTATTTGGATGTCTAAATTTCTAGCAAGGTCAGGGAAGTTTTCCTCAATTATTCCCTTAAATATGTTTCCCAAATATGTTTTCTGCAATTTTTTAACTTTTAAGTGGAACATTTAGGCCATTTAAATTCAATGTTAGTATTGGGATACAAAGAGTACTATTCTATTCATTGTGTTATTTGTTGCCTGAATACCTTTTTTTTTAAAAATTGTGTTGTTGTTATATAGGTACTGTGAGATTTATACTTTAAGGTTCTATTTTGCTGCATGTTGAGGATTTGTTTCAAGATTTAGAGCTCATTTTATCAGTTCTTGTAGTGCTAGTTGGTAGTAGCAAATTCTCTCAGCATTTGTTTGTCTGGAAAAGACTCTATCCTTCCTTCATTTATGAAGCTTAGCATTGCTGGATACAAAATTCTTGGCTGATCATTGTTTTGCTGAAGGAGGCTAAAGATAGGACCCCAGTGTCTTCTGGGTTGTAGGGTTTCTGCTGAGAAATCTACTGTTAATATGATAGGTGTTCCCTTATAGGTTAACTTATGCTTTTGCCTCACAGCTCTTAAGATTCTTTCCTTCATCTTGACTTTAGATAATTTGATGACTATATGCCTAGGTGATGATCTTTTGCAATGAATTTCTCAGGTGTTCTTTGAGCTTCTTGTATTTGGATGTCTAGCTCTCCAGCAAGGCTGGGGAAGTTTTTCTCAATTATTCTCTCAAATATGTTTTCCAAACATTTAGATTCCTCTACTTTCTCAGGAACACCAATTACTCTTAGGTTTGGACATTTAACATAGTCCCAAACTTCTTGAAGTCTTTGTTCATTTTTTTTTTAATTCTTTTTTCTTTGTCTTTGGCAAATTGGGTTAATTTGAAAGCCTTGTCTTTGTGCACTGAGGTTCTTTCTTCTGCTTGTTCGATTCTATTGCTGAGACTTTCCAGTGCATTTTACATTTCCCTTAGTATGTCCTTGATTTCCAGAAGTTGTGGTTGTTTTTTATTTATACGACCTATTTCACTGAAACATTTTCCTTTCATATTCTGTATCATGTTTTTGGTTTAAGTTGCACTTCATCTTTCTCCAGTGCCTCCTTGATTAGCTCACTAATTGACTTTCTGAATTCTTTTTCTGGCAATCCAGAGATTTCTTCTTGGTTTGGATCCATTGCTGGTGACCTGGTATGACCTTTTGGGGGTGTTGAAGAACCTTGTTTTGTCATATTACCAGAATTGTTTTTCTGGTTCCTTCTCATTTGGGTAGACTAAGTTAGAAGGAAGATCTGGGATTTAAGGGCTGCTGTTCAGATTCGTTTGTCCTATGGGGTGCTCCTTTGATGTGGTGTTCTCCCCCTCCCTCTAGGAATGGGGCTTCCTGAGAGCAGAACTGTAGTAATTGTTTTTGCTCTTCTGGGTCTCGCCACCTGTTGGAGCTACCAGGCTCCGTGCTGGTACTAGGGAGTGTCTGCAAAGAGTCTTGTTATGTGATCCATCTTCAGGTCTTTCAGCCATGGATACCAGCACCTACTCTGGTGGAGGTAGCAGGTGAGTGACGTGGACTCTGTGAGGGTCCTTGGTTGTGTTTCTGTTTAGTGTGCTGGTTTTCCGTTGGTTGATCTCCAGCCAGAAGGTGGCGCTTTCAAAAATGCGTCAGCTGTCAACCTACAGGTAAGATGCAAACTTGCCCTATGGCCACTTGGTTAAGTATTCAGGTTTCTTAGGTGGTGGGCAGGGCCATAGAACTCCTTTGTCTTCAGCTATGGGGCGGAGGTGGGGGGAGGTGGATAAAGGTGGAAAAGAAAGACCACCAGGTATGGGCAGACATAAGCATGTCTGAGCTCAGCCTCTCCTTGGGCAGAGCTTGCTGTGGCTGCTGTAGGGGATGGGTTCTCAGTCCAATGGAGTTGTATTCCCAGGGATATTATGGCTGCCTCTGCTGAGTCATACAGGTTTCCAGGGGAGCGGGGAAAAACCAGCAGTCACAGGCCTCACTCCACTCCCATGCAGCCCTCAGTCCTAAAGGCTGGTGTCATTCCCACCATGCCCCCGCAACAGCACCGAGTCTGTTTCCAGGCAGCCAGTGACCAGGGCTGAGAACTTGCCCCAGATCACGAGCCTACCGTTTGTGAAAGCAGGCGGACTCAGTTTTCCGGTATCTCAGGGAGCCAGCAGCGATGATCCAGTTCTTCAAAGGGTCTATGGATTATCTTGGCTTTCCTCATTTTTCCTCTGGCAGTTCTTGGAGCAAAAGTTCACAGTGTGAGTCTCCACACATTGCCCTGTCTATCTGAGCAGGAGCTACAAGCTAGTTCTGCCTGCTATCCACCATCTTCTTCTCTGTATCGTTTCAATTTTAGTATATGTGCTGCTGAAGCAAGCATGAAGAAATATTTTTATTATATGAATTCAAAGAAGAAATAGCCAGAATTTATAGATTTAAAAAGCCCCATTGCTCAATAATAATAGAAGATAAACAACCCAATTAAAAATATAGACTGGGCTTGGTGGCTTATGCCTGTAATCCCAGCACTTTGGGAGGCCAAGGCGGGTAGATCACTTAAGTCAGGAGTTTGAGACCAGCATGGCCAACATGGAGAAACCTGTCTCTACTAAAAATACAAAAATTAGTCTGGCGTGGTGGTGTGTGCCAATAGTCCCAGCTACTTGGGAGGCTGAGGCAGGAGAATCACTTGAATCTGGGAGGCAGAGGTTGCTGTGAGCCGAGACTGTGCCACTACACTCCAGCCTGGGTGACTGAGTGAGACACTGTCTCAAAAAAAAAAAGCAACAAAAAAACACATATATATATACACACACACACACACACACACGTATAAGCAAAGGGTTGAACAAATACTTCACACTTAGGATATCCGACAGCCCAAAGCTTATCAAAAGCATTATTAAGAAAATGCAAATTAAAACCACACTGAACTACCACTGCACACCCATCAGCATGATAATTTATAACACAGGAAAAATATTTGCATATGTATTTTCTATTGTTGTGTAAATAATATGACACATTATGCACCTGAAAACAATACATTTATTATCTCATAACTTCTGTGTGGCAGGAGTTTGAACATAGTTTAACTGGCTTTTCTGCTTTATGATCTCTTACAATGCTGGAGTTGATATTTCAGCCAGGGCTGGAATGCTCTCTGAAAGCTGACATGGAAAAGACCTGCCTCTAAGCTCACATGACAGAATTAAGCTCATTTGACAGAATTGAGTGTCTCTAGGCATGCTGGGTTATGGGCTTCAGTCACGCTTAATTCCTTGCATGTTGACCTCTCCAGCATAGCAGCTTGCTTCTTGAAGTATGCAGGCCAACAGGAAAATAGAGCCTACTATCAAGATGTAAGTTATAACTTTGTCTCACCTAAACATGGCAGTAGTGACGTCTCATCCCTTTTTCCCACCATTGATTAGAAACAAGTCATAGGTCTCACTGGCACTCAAAGGAAGGGGATTGATTGCCCAAGGGTATGAATACAAGGAGGTGAGGATTGTTAGAAATCATTTTAGGAATTGCCTACGGCCACATGGTTTGACAAAGGACTCATATCTAGAATAGTAATGAACTTCTCCATTCCATACAGCTCAATTAAAATATAGAAAACAGACTGAGAAGGGATTTCTCAAAGAAGATATCTCATAGTCAATAAGCATATGAAGAAGTGTTCTACATCATTAGTCATTAAGGAAATTCAAATGAAAACCACAAAGAGGTTCTACTACACACCCACCAGAATGGCTAAATTTAAGCGACTGACAATACTGACTATTGTCAAAGAAGTCGAGTGACTAGATCTCTCCTTGGAGCTCGTGGGAAAGTAAAATGACCCAACCACATTGGAAAACACTTTGGCAATTTCTGATAAAGTTAAACACACACCTACCCATGATCCAGCAGTTCCACTCATAGGTATTTCTTCTCTGAGAGAAATGAATACTGTACTTGTGTTCACACACACACACACACACACACTTGAGTTATTACAACTACAAACTAGAAAATGCCAAATGTCCATCAATAGGAGAATAGAACTTAAAAAGTGGTATATTTATATGAAACACTACACAGCAATTTTTAAGAAGAATAGGCTACTGATAAATACAGCAAGAATGAATTTCAAAAAACAATGTGCTGAGCCAAAGAAGCCAGAAACAAAATTCATATTGAATAATTTCATTTTTGTGAAATTCAAGAGCAAGATATTTTATATATGGCGAGGGAAGTCAGAAAAGTTGTTATTTCTGGGAGGGTTTGAGAGAGGGTTTTTGGTTCAGAAGGAGCACGTGGAAATTTTCTGGGTGTGATGGAAATAAATGTTCTCTATATTCATCTGGGTGGTGGTTGTACAGATGTATGCATAGGTAAATAGTCACTTAAGATTTATACATTTTCCTGCAAGTATATTTTAGCTCAAAGATTAAAACAGATTGGGAAACATACTTTGACGTGCTTTCAAATCACCTGGAGATCTGGTTAAAACGCACATTCTGATGTAGTAGACCTGGAATGGGCTTGAGATTTTGCATTACTAACCAGATGCCAGGTGATATGGATGCTTCTGGTAATGCTGGCTCAGTATGCAGCAAGGTCCTGAAATCTGTCTCTCACTGTTTACAATTGCTGCATAGCAAACAACCCAAACTCAGTGGTGTGAAATAATTATTGTATTATGCTAAAGATTTTGTAGGTCAGTCAATTGAACAGGGCACAACAGGGATGACCTGTCTTTTCTCTTTGAGGTATCATAGTATCTAAAGCCTCGATTGGGAAGAGTCAAATGCTGGCACCTGAAAGCTGGGGCTGGGATCACTTGAATGTGTCTTCTTCACTCACCTGGCTGGCACCTGGGCTAGGAGCATGTGAATGTTAGAACAACTCCCTGGGGTGACCACAGGGGGCCTTTCTATGGCCTTAGCTCTTATTTGAAGGCTCAGGGGTCTAAACATGAATGCTCTGAACAAATTTTTAAAGAAAGAGAGAGAGAGAGAGAGAGATAAAAGAAAGGGAGGAAAGATGGAAGGAAGGGAGGAAGAAAGGAAGGAGGGAGGAAAAAGAAAGAAAAAGAAGGGAAGAATGAAAGGAAGGAAGAAAAGGGAGAGGAAAGACAGAGAAAGCGAAGAAAGGAGGAAAGGAGAGAAAGAAGAAAGGAAAAAGAGGAAAGAAAAAGACAAGGAAGGAGGGAAGGATGGAAAGAGGGAAGGAAGAAGAAAAGGAGAGAGAAAGAGAAGGGAGAAGAGAAGGAAGGAATGAAAAAGGAAGAGAAGAAGGGGAGAAAAGGAAGGAAGGAAGGAGGGAGGGAGGGGAAAGGGAAAGGGAGGGGAAGGGGAAGGGAAGGGGAAGGGGAAGGGGGAAGGGGGTTGCATTGCCTTTTCTGACCTAGCCTTGACAGTCACAGAAAGTCACAAATTTCCCCAGATTTGAGTGAGAGGACACAGATTTTACTTCTCAATGAGAGACATGTCAGGGACACATTGTCAAAAAATATGTGGGATGAGAAACATTTTTATGGCCCTACTTGGAAAATACAATTTTCCACCTCCACAGAGCCTTAACACAAGTCTGATTAAGTTATGTATCTTCTCAAAATCCTGGACTGCCTTCCTATTTCACTCAATAAATCCCCAAACCTTTCCCAAAGCCTGTAAAGATCCAAATGATTGGCCTGGGGCTGCTTCTGTGTCTTTTGCCTGTTCTGATGTCACTCATCAGAGTATTGCCTAAGTACTCAGTGTAAAATAGATGCTCTGTCACTCTGTCATCAGTGCCTCGTGTGTTTTTCCTTTTGTTATTTGTGTGTTTATTGTTTCCCCACTTAGAAGGTAAGTTTCAGGAGAACAGCAGCTTTTTTTCTTGCTTGTTGTTGTATTAGAATGAAGAACCATGCCTAGAATACAATAAGTACTCAATACATTTGTCCAATGAGTGAATGAATGGTGCTATTTATTGGTATAGCAATCTTAGTTACTAATCTGTTGACTTCTACTTGTGATAAATGAGATTAAGATTTCTGCTTCTCCATCCTCCCAACAGACACTTTTCTTCTCCCATTCTCTTAATGTATTTATATAACAATTTATTATTGTTGTTATTACATGCTTCTGATGTGTTATTTTCAACTTGAGGGTAGATCAGAATTGACTGCAATGCTTGTTAATTTTCAAAACTGCTGGACTCTACCCAGAGAGTTTTTGATTCAGTAGTTCTGGGGTGAGCCTGAGAATTTTCATTTTAATGAGTTCCCAGGTGATGGTGCTGATGACAACCATTTGAAATGTTAATATAAACACTCAGACCTAATGTAAATACTGACATTGAGACTGAGCTTTTGGCATTTTTGTTTTTGTTGTTTTTGTTCCCTGATTTTCATATTGATTTGTTTCGTTTTGGCCTCTGAGTTTCATCTTGGAAGCTTTCTTCAGAAGATGCTTGGTGATTCCTGGGTGTACATTTATATTAAGGACTGAGGTGCTGGATAACATCTAGAAAAGTGTGTGTGTTTGGTGTTTTTCTGTATAGTGATTGGATGTCATCTTGGATTAAGTTCTCCTAAAGCAAGTGCTAAGAGAGAATTATTATGAAAGTGATCTATTAAGCAAACACTCTTGTGTCATTGTTAAGAGTGGGATTAGCGTGGCGGACAAGAGGAAGAAGGCAAGGAAGAGTAAGATTCCAGGCAAAATCCCAACTCCAGTCCAATGCTACAAGGGAACTCTGGGGTAGGGTATATAAGCTAGGCTCTCACACACCCTCTTCAGTCAGTCACTGGTTAAGTGTCACCTGAGGAAAAGGATAAGACATCTTTAGTTCTGTCTTTGGCATACAGGACAAAGAGGCTCCAGTAGCAAAAGTGCCCTTCGGATAGAGTCCCAGGTGCCAGCTCTTAGAAGCAAAAGCACACAAAGGCTTGGAGACAGATTTCCTGTTATGATAGAGGGCATCTGAAAGAACTGCAGGTGGTGGGGTTGGTAGAGGGGCACCAACAATGTTGGCCGCAGAGCTGCTGGGGGTTTTCTTTGGGGAGTTCTATAGGAATTTTGTCTGGGTGACGGTGGGGCTATTGGACTGGGCATATGTTTTGCAGGTCACACTGCAGACTTCCCTTTAGTCCCACTGTCCTCTATTGTGTCCAGAGTCCTAGAGTCTAGAGACTCACTGGTTCAATTTTTCCACCAAATAAATCTCTTATCTCCTGCTGGTATTGCCTGGGTTTAGTGGTTTAAGTCAGAGTTCAGCGGTTCAATAACTCAGTGGTTTTGAGGAGATAATAGGAAAACCTCCTCAACTCCAGAGGATATTGAGGGGATGAGAAAAAAAAAAAAAAAAAAAAAAAACTGTTATAGTGAGAGCCCTGACGTACATCATCTTTGACTCACCCAACATGGCTAAAGGTACATGTGTTTAGTGAAACAAGCTTAACAAAAGCTGAGGCTCGAAAGAGGAAATCCTAATCCGTGGCTTCATCCAGTTGTGACATGAACCCAGACCTGAACTTTTCCAGACATAGTCACCCTATTTTTTTTAACCTGAAAATCTATTTCAGGGCCTCAAAAGGTCAACTTGTAGGTGCCAATCATATTTAGAGATTCTACTGTGGTATATGAAGAATAAATCAGAAACTTAATCAATGATAGATATAGTGTTAGTCTGGCCATGTTAAAGATTGAAAACATGACTATTTCCTACATAGGAAGGTTATTACTCAGATTCTTCTATGAAATGTAGAGCTCTGATTGTCTTTGAAGGTTTATTTTCTTAACTTGACATTATTGACTTCTTGTATGAAAAAAACCACTTATCCCAATATCTGGAAATTCTACTAGTTGATATTATTATTCCTTAAAATCATTAACATAATTTGTTCATTTAACCAAAGGATCTAATGGGCTTGAATTTGAACAAAAGATATGTATTAGATAGACAAATCAACATTATTGATATAGCAGTTTGCCATATTGAAAAGTATGAAGATTTGAATCAAAGTTACCAGCTATAAAATTTGGGCAATTGTGTACAAAATAGAAATAATACCTAGCTCACAATACAGCTGAACGAGACAATATCTGTAAAGCATGACGTACGTATAGTGCATAGCATGTTGTAGGTTTTTAACAAGTTTCGGTTCCCTTCTCTCCATTCACCCCAAATCTATCAGGAGCACTAATCTCTAACCATCTCCACGCTCTGATACAAAGTTTCCAGTGAAAAGCATTATACAAAGTATTTGGTAACAGCTCTTTTAGAATTTGTCTAGCAAGTTTTCTAGTCTGTACCCAAAAACCTCAATTAAAAAAGAAACAAAGTATTTAATTACCTCATAGTTCTCTAAGACATTATGTATCATTAAATATTATATACTATTCATAGCTGTTTTTATCCTTTTGTGTAATCCCAGCAATTGGGGTAAGTATAGTGCAGTCAGTACAACTACAATAACACTTAACAGGGTTTAAATAATAACTTCGACATTTTAGGAAATAGTTACTAAAATGAGATAATGTTTCTTTTAAAAATTAGACCGCATTTAATAATGAGGATGTGATCATCCTATTTTGGGGGGAATTTATGAAAAACAAAATGATGAAATTGCCCTTTTCTGGTTATGTTTGTTGCTTTGTGTTGCCTTTCCTCTCTGCAACCTCCATGCTCTACAGCACTGGGGAAGCTACAGAGAACCAGGCAGCCAGGAGGACGGAACCAACTTCCCACTCTTAGAAATCACCCTCCACATCCGTGAGGACTCAAAGTAAAAGAAAAATGAAAAGTCCAGGATCAACAGCAAGTCGTCACTCAGCAATCTTAGGGAGTTTTCACAGCATGAGAGGGAAGGAAGGGATAGTAGCCAAAATAGCCAATGAGTGATGATGAAGAACAGAGGGAGGGTTAAGGGATTACTGACCTCAAATAGAGAGTTGGTTGAATGAAGACAGGGCACAATTCAGAGGTTAAGATGTCCTGAGAGTAGAACTGCTAGTTGTCCCATGAATTACTACTTTTTAAAAAATAATATTTTTTCTTGATAAAAAAAAAAGTTTGAAAGGTTTTTTTGCAAATTATAAAACAATGCAATAAAAAATTACAGAATGCAAGCATCATTGCCACCCCCTATTTTGTATACTTCTTGCCCTTGTATTTTCTATCAGAGTTCTGGCAGGAAACAGAAGACCTGCCTACGTTAGGAGAAACAAAAATGAAAACATGAGATGGGTTTGCTTTCAAAGGAACTCATTGCAAAGGCGGAGCCGAACGTAAGGGATCCCGAAGTGGAAGAGCCGTCACCCAAAGAGATGAGGCGAAGGTTCTATGAAGCTAGAAGGAGAGAAAGTCATGTGGAACAGGATGCTTTGTGGGAGCATTAAGCCCTCCAACTTTCAGAGACACAGCCAGCATAAGACCCGCTCTCACGGGGAGAGAATCAGGATTGTCAATACCTTGACCTCTCATTTATCTTCCTCCAGTTTTCTATGGGGCCTCTGCATTGACGGAACCCAGCGGTAAGCCAGAGGACTTGGAAATCTATTAAGGTTATCCTGTGAGTTTGAGGGAGTCTCCAAGACGACCTTTCATTCAAAAACATTGCTGAAAGTACTCACAGAATGCAGCAGAACTGTAATACGCATGGTTATGGTTTATTACACTAAAGGATGCAGGTCAAAATTAGCAAAGGGAAGAGGCACAGAGGCACATGGAACAAAGTTGAGAAGGGGCCTGGGGTAGAGCGTCCAGGTGTCCTCTCCCAGTGGAGTCATGTAGATGGCATTAACTACTTCTAGCAATGATGTGTTACACTATACAGATAAATTGCCTATGAAGAAAGCCCATTTGAGCTTTGGTGTCCAGAGTTTATATTAAAAGTTGGCCACTTTTATATAGATCACGGCTTTGTGGTTGAACTCAGTTGCTAGTGACTCCAGACGTTGAGCTGTTACTGTGGCCTACCCTATAACACCATTACCATAAACACTCTGGCGTGTCCCTATCACCCCCAGGTAAACGAAGACATTCTTATCAGGGAGGACATACCAAGTGCTTAGAGATGACCTCCCAAGAGTTAGGAGGACAGGGACAAATCTTTCTTTGCACAGAGTTAAATCTTTACTTCACACACTGATATAATTCAGTAAGAATGGCTGCCTATCTAAGTTATGGGGCCCAGTGCAAATAAAAAATTACAGCACCTGTTCAAAAATTATTACAATTTCAGGAAGGTGACAAAAGAGTGTTAAACCAAGAGTGAGGGCCTTCTGAGCATGGGGACATGTGAACAACTGCATAGTTTATATGCTCAAGGAACCAACCTTGCAGGTCAGCATCTGCTATGGTTTGGATATGTTTTGTTTGGCCCTGCCAAGTCTCATGTTGAAATGTTATCCCCAGTGTCAGAGATGGGAGCCTGGTGGGAGGTGTATGGCTCATGGAAGCAGATCCCTCATGAATGGCTTGGTGCCATTCTCATGGGAATGAGTGAGTTTTCACTCTTAGTTCCTGCAAGAACTGGTTGTTGAAAAGAACTGGGCACCTTCTCCTTTCTCTCTCTCTCTCTCTCGCTCTCTGTCGCCATGTGATCTGTGCACATGCCTGCTCCCATTCACTTCTGCCATGAGTGGAAGCAGCTTGAGGACCTCCCCAGAAGCACCATGATTCTTGCACAGCCTGCAGAACTGTGAGAAACATACATCTCTTTTCTTTATAAATTACTCAGTTTCAGGTATTCCTTTATAGCAACACAAATAAACTAAGAGAACCTCCATCAGACAAAGACCAGTGAGGATAAGGATGGAAAAGTTATATGGGGAGTAGGACAAATGGAAGCTATCTTACTCACCTAAGTGATGCACACACATGGTTTTTGAAATTTTTCTACTATGAAACTTTAAACATATACAAAATATAACAATAGACTTGGTGTGGTGACTCACACCTGTAATCCTAGCACTTTGGGAGGCTAAGGCAGGAGGATCATGAGTCCAGGAGTTTGAGGTCATCCTGGACAACATAGTGAGACCTTGTCTCTACAAAAATTTTTTAAAATTGTCAAGGTATAGTGGTGCACGCTTGTAGTCCCAGCTACTTGGGAGGCTGAGATGGGAGGATTGCATGAGCCTAGGAATTTGACACTGTAGTGAGCTATTATCATGCCACTTTACTCCAGCCTGGATGACAGAGTAAGACTTTGCCAAAAAAAAAAAAAAAAAAAAAAAAAAGACTTAAAAAATAGAACAATAGTATACCCAATGTACCCATCATCAAGTTTATAAATTATCAACTCATAGCCAGTCTTTTATTCATCTGTACTTATACCTACTTGTTCACCTCATATTTCCAAACAAATCCCAGACTCTAGATTGTTTTAATCTATAAATACATGTCTTCCAATGTATCTTGTTAAACCATTTCGAAAAACATATGAGCAATTGTGTTCTGAAACTGAGAAAACAATAAAAATATATGTAGTTTTTAACATAACCATAGATTTTGAGTATTTTTCATGAATTTGAAAACCATCTAAAACCTCATATTTAGGGACTGCTTACTACTTCATTTATTTATTTGTTTGCATTTAAGCCACTTCCTTTAAAACCATATTTTAAATAATGCTAGGATAACGTCTTTTAATTGCATCTAAGGTTACTTCCTTAGCATAGATATCTTGAATGGGAAATTGACTCAAGGGATATGATACATATTTTAAAATTGCTTTCTGGAGACCTAAAGTTGTTTTTCAATTTAAGAAAAATTTGGGTTAGTCTCTTTGTGGTTCCATTTATTTGCTAATTGGGCATATCTGCACTCATTTATTTGGTGCTAAGTGCTATAGGGGATTGCACAGGGTGAAGGAATAAGCCCCTGCTTTTGAAACATTTATAATCTATTAAAGTAGACAAACTACATCTACAAATAGCAGTATAGTAAGCAAATATTCTATGAACTTCCAGGAAGAAATAGGAAAGTATTCTAGGAATTTCGAGCGATTAAAAAACATTCCAGTTAGAATTATTAACATGGTTGTTGCAAGGATCAAACATACACTATATATCAAAGCAAGTTGAAAAAATGAAAATATATTCACATGTGTTAGATCTATTCGGTAAACAGCTACCTGAGTTTAGAATCCTTATTATTATTATTATTTTAACTTTCACCTGTTCAATTACTGGAAAAAAAGTAAAATACTCAAAGGAGCTTGCTGTTTTGCTTCCAAAGGGCAAGCCAGGGACCCACATAAAAACCATATATGTTCAAGGAACAATAGAAATGGTATAAGGCTATGTGATATGGTTTGGCACTGTGTGCCCGCGCAAATCTCAACTCAAATTGTAATCCCAATGTGTTGAGGGCGGGACCTGGTGAGAGGTAGTTAGATTACGGGTGGGCAGTTTCTCCTATGCTGTTCTCATGATAGTGAGTTCTCACAAGATCTGATGGTTTAAAACTGACAGTTACCCCTTCACTCCCTGTCTCCTGCCACTACGTAAGACATGTCTTGTTTCCCTTCACCTTCTACCATGATTGTAAGTTTCCTGAGGCCTCCCCAGCCATGCAGAACTGTGAGTCAATCAAACCTCTTTTCTTCATAAATTACCCAGTCTCAGGTAGTATCTTTATAGCAGTGTGTGAATGGACTAATACGCTATGTCTATTTGACTGCTCTTATCTACAAATTCAGTCCCAGAAGTTAAGCAAACGTAAGCAAGCCATTTTCTGTCACGATGACATTATGTGTGTGTTTAACTGAATAGATCACTTCTAACAGTTGTTTGGGCATGTTTACCAGCTTTTCAATTGCGTGCAAATTGATACTTACGGAAAAATACAGAATAACAGTGATACAAGGCAGGTGAGTCCCAAAATTGGAGCTTAGCTCAGGAGGGTTCTCGGCTTTGTCCAGGAAACAATTCAATGGTAAGTTGGTGGTGATAGACAGCAGCTTTGATAGAAGCAGCAGAGCACAGCAGCAGTAGAGGTCCTGCTCCTTGTGGAGAAGGGCTACCCCATAGACAGGGCACCCAGAGTAGCTGCTCAGAGGCAATACTGTAGTCATATTTGTACCCACTTTTAATTATGTGAAAATTAAGTGGCAGGTTATCCAGAGATTTCTAAAAAGCAGGTGGTAATTTCTGGGTGTTGCCATGGAAAGGTGTGGCAATCCCTAGGTGTTGCCATGGCAATGGTAAACTATCATGGTGCTGATGGGCATATCCTAGGGGGAGGTGTTTTCCGTGCCTCTTCCCTGTTTCAACCAGCCTTTAATCTTATCTTGTGTCAAGTCTCACCTCATACCTCAACAGGTTAAGAACAAATAAAAAAGTTCAGCTAGTAAAGTCTTAGGTGCATTTCTGCTCACAGAGAAAAGTTCCAATACATACAACAACTGATGATGTGAAATCTGTCTCATGTCTGATAACCTTTCCTGAAGAAAATTTGATTCCCCAGGAATCTTTTAAGAGACCTCGATCACATCCTTTTCCTTACACATTCTTAGAAGATAATAATCAAATACTTCCCATAGCTAGAGAAAACAGACACAGCTCACAAGATATCATGGAGTTCAACAGTTGTTAATAGTGATAAATAATTAAACTTTTTCTTAAAGAAAATGGACAGATCCCACAAGAAGACTGAATTTATTCATTGGGAGGCAATTTTGTATGCCAGTGAATGTGGGAAAGGAAACCCTCCAACTGAATCGATCTACCGGTCTCTGGCTTGTTGTTTTGTCTTATCCATATTTCTTTTTGTAAAGGAAAAATTCTCTTGATTTTTATGTAGTTTTATTAAGATATAATTCATATGCTATACAATCCATCCATTCAAAGCACACAGGTCAATAGTTTATAGTGTATTTGTAGAGCTGTGCAGCCATCCACGTTACTTTTATGAACCATTATTATCTCCACCTACAGGTTAATGAAGTTACTGTTGCCTCCAGGAATTTTTTTTAAAAAACATGCTTCTTCTAATAAATAAAAAATTCTCAGGCAATATAATACATAGGATTCCCTGGCATGGTGAAAAAGAGGTCACTGGACGGCAGAGCATTTTGACAAAACCATCTTGATACCCTTCAACTTAGTTGTTGTATTGCACTCATTATTGTTAGAGTAGCATTTTATTTTAAAGGATAACATTGCAACATCAAATTTTAACCTATTAACCTCTCATAATGACCTGACAAGGGGCCCATTGTAACAGTACAATAGCAATCTGTTTACAATAATTTTATTTTTCTGAAATAAACAAAAAAGGCAGCCAAAACTCTATAGCCTCACTTTCTTGAGAAGCCAATAGCTACGATGAAGCTATTTGATACTTATATTTGTTTTATTTTGTAATGGAACTTTAGAAGAATATGTGAGATAATCTTTATTAGCAGACTTTGCAAGAGTTTATATTTGTAGGATTGTGTTTATTTGTTTCTGGTTTTTTTTTTATTGTTGTTACCTTACTTGTATGAGAGCTCATATGCTTCTGAGGCTGTATGAGTCCATGTGTGTTTTTAAAGAAGTCATTTTAAGAGACTTGGGAAGTGACAGAAGGTTAGTTATAGAATGATTCCAGTCAGCATGGAGAAAAGGTGAAAATAGTTTTGGTCTTTACCAGGAATAACAGCTACAATTTAAAAATACACAACACTTGAATTTTACCTCCTTGAGAAAGGTATTTTAATCCTTAAACAACATTTTCCTCACATATTAAAAAATAGATCTCCATTTTAAAATATCTCTGATTTAACTAAAGTAGAGCATCTTAATGTTTTGATATAAGTATCCAAATTAGTCCTAGTATAATTCTGAAAAATTTTCAAATACATTAATCCTTTATAAATTGCGAATACTTTGATGGTTTATAAATTAAACAAAGTAGATTCACTTCTTAAACTAAACTTGTTGGATCCATTATAAAGTTTCCTGTTGCATGACATATATATACACATGCACATATACATACATAATTTATAATATGTGTAATTAAAACTGAATTTCATTTTAAAATTTAAAACAAATTTTAAAAATATATATATATATGTATGTGTACATATATATATATTTTTCCCAGTTTTTCTGAAAAAGAGCCTATATGTTTATCTATAAATAACCTAAGTGGAGTTGGAGCATGTGCCAGAATCTCTAAATTCAATATGATGCTTACCAGCATGGTAAACCTGCTTTTATAAAATGGTTCAGGCTTCTTTTTGTTTGTTTGTTTTGAGACGGAGTCTCGCTCTGTCGCCCAGGCTGGAGTACAGTGGCCGGATTTCAGCTCACTGCAAGCTCCGCCTCCCAGGTTCACGCCATTCTCCTGCCTCAGCCTCCCGAGTAGCTGGGACTACAGGTGCCCGCCACCTCGCCTGGCTAGTTTTTTGTATATTTTAGTAGAGACGGGGTTTCACGGGGTTAGCCAGGATGGTCTCGATCTCCTGACCTCGTGATCCCCCCGTCTCGGCCTCCCAAAGTGCTGGGATTACAGGCTTCAGCCACCCCGCCCAGCTGGTGCAGGCTTCTTAAATTCAACCCTTCCCTTATTCTGCAAAATGATGTGTTTCTCTTTATTACATATAGCAAATGCACCCCAAATCGGAAGATGTGACTTCAAAGTTGGGATGTTAAAATTAACATTGCATAAGTTGGCCTTATTTGATTTTTTTGCCTACTCCTTGAAACTACTTCCATGCCAGATCTTTCCTCCTCCCTCACTGTAGTAGATTAATTGCATTAGTGGTTGTAATCCACTGACCGTCTTTGTTTCTGTGTCCTTGTCCAGTTCTGGTCTGGGGCCCGCCAGGTGACTTGCTTTGGTCAATGAGATGATTGGAGTCACATCAAGGCAAGCAGAAGCAAGAAATGATGTGAACACGGTTCCTCTCGTGTGCTTGCACTTCCTCCATTGACATAAAAAAAAGTGTTCCAAGCTAGAGGATGAGAGATCTATATGATAGAGCCAGCTTGCCACAGCTGAGGCCATCACAAATCAATCAATAGTCATCTGATCCCCAGAAATGTGAAAGCTCAGTCAAAAATCAGCAGACGCACCTAGATAACCAAACCAGTCTTGTGAGCAGCAAACACTTATTGCTGTATCCTTCTGAGGTTTTGTGGATGCTAGCGATTGAGCAGTATCATGGCACTAGAACAATACTGACATACTAACCTAAGGCACTCTTTCAAGAAATTGATTGTATTTGCAACTTACACAACTTGGCCAATACTTACCTTTGTGCAATCTGAAACTTTAGAGAAAAGGTCTTTACCTCTCAGATCCTTAATTTCCTCATCTATAAAATAAAATAACTGAACCACATCAGCTTCATGGTCACTTGTACATCTGTATTATTTGATTGATTGACTTTAAAGGTGATGACTTATTTTAAATGTACCTTTAGATGCCTTATGCAAAAGTAAATTTATAGTTCTATATTGCTGGCACATTCCTGAGCTATTTGGGGTATTTTTTTCCACTAAAACTTACTTACATAGAGCTCCCCCACCCCAATGCCCATTGTACACTCCCACCACTATAGACAGAGAGGCAGTATTGGTGGTGGTTAATCTTGCTTCCCCTAGAGCAAAACATCCTTTCTTCATTGCCCAGCTTAGAGCTGTGTAAACTTGGGCAAGTCCCATCAGGTCTCACTGTCTTCATCAGGTAATGCTGGTACTTACCTCAGTGGTTTGCTTTAAAAAAGTGAATGAGCTCATCTGTTTTATTTAATACATGCATTAAGAATTTATAATCGTGCCTGGAACACCTAATATAATTACAATTTAGCTATTGGAATAGTGATCCTTCCAATTCCCCTGGCTTAAAGATTTTGCTTAGGAACTAAAATAGTTTCTTGTCTGAGTAGGAAGTGTGCATTTTTCATAGGACCACATTTACAGGAGTGTGATCAAGATTGGAGGCCTGTTTCACCAGGAATGATACCGTGAGGCATAAATAAATCACACACTATTATTACCCACACTGAGAGCTGCCATAGCAGATTTTAAAAGAGCCACTGTCAAATCTCTCCTATGTCAGAAGGAGGCAGTCTGACATAGTTCAAAGAACAAAGAAAACCAGAAGTTGAAAGATCTAGGTTTTATTTCTAGTTACACATTTACTTCTGTTCAGTTAGATATTGCTACTTATACCCCTTACTGATTTGCAGTGGACTCTGATGTGTCTGGACAAGTCACTTAATCTCATTGAATTGCTATTTTATCATCTATAAAAATGAAAATAAGCTGTTGTAAAAGTCCCATTGAGATATTGATAATATGCTTCTCCAGTCTACCAGCCCTGTGCTTCTTAAACCCAGTGGCCTTGGAAGTATTAGAGTGCATTGTAAAAATACAGCTTCCACCAGAGTCGAATTTAGTCTATCTACATTACAGAGGTAAGAAAACCTGCATTTTAAATAAGATAGTTAGAATGTGGTTTACGGACCACACTTTGAGACTCACTTTGCTGCTTCCCTTCTTTGCTTTGTGGAAACATGAATGACATCTGCCATTCCTTGTCTGACATGGTAATGTGCCAATCCAAAAAGATGATGACTAAGAAGGCAGTACAGTAAAGCTCTAGAAAAGCTCTTGAGTACAGTAAAGCTCTAGAAACATTCATTACTCTTCTTGTTAAATAAATGCTAAATGCCCCCAAGCTCCCCAGGTCGTGCAGAATGCTGACTCCTTACTTAAGCAGTAGGGCTTTAGGATGTCTCTAAGCAGAGTTTGTGAGCTGATGAATGGATTCTTATATTGATCTCAGGAGGCTACATGGGAATGAGACTAAAGGTGGCACCAGGCTCTCTAAAAGAAAACACTCTTCCTACTGGGTTTGTGTTTGACCTCCTCTGCATGCCCCATCTCTTTGGATGCTCACAACCACCGTGTTATATAAGAACAGTGTCTTGTCAGTGTTTGATTCCAGTCTGCTTTCAAATACCTGGGTGCTTTGTATTTCCTTCTGGGAAGGGAAAAATCAAACTAATCAGGAAGCTACTGCTTCGGAGCCTAGGATACTTTCAGAGATTTCTAGGGTGCTACAGGGTTTCACCCTGATGAACATGGGTCAATTTTCATCGCATAGGTCGGGATGAAGCTTGTGTGGATAAAATAACACCATACAAATAGTAACGCTAACCCTTCATATAGCTGAGTTGTGGATAACGAAGGCAAGTGAGGCACCTGAGGTTCTTGGATGAGGATGCTTCTAGCCTCTTAACGTTTTTTCCTTTATCTCTGTTTTCTTCCCTTCGCCATTCTTGTTCTCTGTAATTCTCATTTGTGTCGTCAACTTTGTCTTCATGTCGTTACTCTTTCTTTGTTTTCAGCTCTCCTATTATTTCCTTTCTTCTTAGCATTTATTTTGTCTCCGTAGACCTGCCTCACTCTTCTGTCCATCTCTCACATCCCCTCCGTTCTCCTGCTCACTCCCTCCCCCACCAACTCTCAGAACTCCACACTGATTTTACAACTCCCCTGACAGGTCTGAAGTTTATTGAAGGGTGAGGGAGGGCACGTCCAGCCTCAGGTTGGGGAAGGGGGTGGTGGTTTCCTCCGTGGGGTTCCTCAGTCATCGCGAAAAGGGCAGACAGCTTTCTGGCTCCCGTCTGTCGAATCCCAATCAGAGGACCGTGTGCTGCTGTGGGTGTCTAAAAGCCACCTTTGGGCATAAAGGATAATAAAAACCTTCAGTCAGACATTCGAGGCAGTGTTCCAAACTGCTAGCTGCCAACTCCCCAGTTAAGAGAGGTCTGGCTCCAAGCCTCTCAAATTAACCCCTTTCCCTCCAGATCTCCACGGAGAGATTTCTGCTATGATGCCTAGCACTGAAGGAGGGAAAAAAGTGAAAAGTGTGTCGATGAAAGAGAGCTTCAGGCAGAATCCAAATTTCAGTGTTGCAACATTTTACTCCGTTTGGACAACATGTGCTTCACTAAATAAGATGTTGTGAAAGGAGGGTGGTCAATGTGTTTGAAAGAAAAACATTGAAGGGTGGGACGCAGCTTTGCCTGGCTTTTTAACAGCCATGAGCTGCTTGATATTTTTGGCTTGGATATATATATGTATGAGAGTGTGTGTGTGTGTGTGTGTGTGTGCACGCGCGCGTGGTTTTTTTTTCTTTTTAAAAATATGAGGTATTAGGCTCTCTCCCAAAGCATATTCAAGTGAGGCTGCCTCTAAGCCACATACCTCTATTAGGGAAACTTGTCTTGCAAAAAAGAAAAAATAAATAAATAAATAAAAAGGAAGGAAGGAAGGAAGGAAAGGGACTCCCTCCCTCTGACACACTCACCTACATCCTGGTGGCATTGTGGCTTATTGTCCTCTGTCTACCTCTCTATCTAGAAAGTAGGCTATCTACTTAGGCTACTTTCTAGCTCTATCTGCTTTGGAATGCTTATGCCTGGGCCAGTGGATTCACTCCACAACAGAAACCTTAAACATTAAATTTTAAACCTTAAACATGAATAAGGTCGTCCTTATCCATGAGTTCTGCATCCCTGGATTCAAGAAACCATGGGTCAAAACTATTTTTAAAAATTGGGCTTCTACCGAACACGTCCAGACATTTTTTTCTTGTCATTATTCCCTAAACAATACGGTATAACAACTATTTATATAAAATTTACATGGTATTAGGTATTACAGGTAATCTGGAGATGACTTAAAATATAGAGGAGGGTGTGCATAGGTAATATGCAAATATTACTCCATTTTGTATCTAGAGTCACCATGAATTTTAGTATCTATGGGAGGTCCTGGAACCAATCCTTCATCCATACCAAGGGGTGGCTTTATCTGGTTAAAAAAAAAACTCAGGTCAAAAGAGTTAGAATGTGAGACAGAAAGACAGACATATAAGACTCAGAATTCACATAATGTTCCACTGGTGCTGCCATCTGCCTAATGGCCTGAGTTTGAATCTTAGCTCTGCAAGATGTTGGCTCTACTATTTAATTTCCATTTCTTCACTGGTTAAATGAGGATAATAGAATAGTAGAAACGACCTCACAGGGTTGTAACAAAGACTAAATGAGATAAAATGTGAAAATGTTCACCAAGTATCTGATGCAAATTAGTTCTCATAAACAACAGTTATTAAATGCTATTTATTATTACTATTATTATTATTATTATCATGATTAGCACAGTAACTATTCTTAGGTTCCTCAGAGGCCTATTGCTAGAGAATGGAGGAACAATTTCACTCCTAGACCGTTCCAGGTTGTAGTTTGATAAGCATCCTCCAGCTTAGAAGAAACATTTTTAAGTCCAGTCAATTGCCCACCATCCCTACAGTATTTTGACAGATTCTCTCTAGGTACCAATGTTCAGTGAAGAAATTAACTAGTCTTTAAAATTGTTTCTGCTTTCAGGGAATCAATATTCAGGGTGATTACAGAGGAAGCTCTCAATGGAGATTTTGGTACACTTTGAAACAAATTCTTGTCCCAGGTTAAATTTAGACAATCACTACCCATTAATGGTTACATAAGGTAGGTTTTAGCTATCAAGAGAAGCACACCTTTACACAAAAATATGTTTTGATCACCATTCAAGAGAAGATATAGGACTTACGAATTTAAGTTGAAGACAGGGTAATTTTAAAGGATACCTGTCTATATTGGAATAAATTATTTTAACACAGAATCATCAGAACTACTTTTGTAGCAATATCTTAAAAATTGCCTAAGGAATGGGAATATTCAAGATTTATCTGCTTATAAATCCTTAGCTAATTAAAAATTAATTTTAATTTTAATCTAGTTTATGACCACTGTACTCCTACTCCCAAATGTCCAAGACCTTTAACCTTTAAACTGCAACTGGATTTCCCTCTTTGATTCTGAGGCAATGTCTTTGGGTCTCTTAACTATCCTTTGCCTTCTCAATGCCATCTGTTTTCATAAGAAAGATGGTGGTTTTACAAAAACATCCACATTTAGGTGTTACCCATCTTAGTTTTCCATTTGTACATTAGCAGGAGTTTTCATAACATCTTATCTTAGACAATGAATTTTAACAGTGGGAGTGTCTAATATCAAATTGAGAAAAAAAATAGATATTTGTTGCAGAGACTTCTAGTTGGTAAGTGTCTAATATCAAATTGAAAAAAAAAAGATATTTGTTGCAGAGACTTCTAGTTGGTAACACAGAATATTTAACTGGGAATCTTGTTGCTTCTCTTTAAGACTACATTCACCAGCCTGCTGTGATGCTTGGTAAATCCAGATGACTAGGTTTTCATCAATGAAGTGTAGCAGAATTGCTTCCCCCAGATGGAATTGTCTCCTCTTTCTTGATGCCTGGAATGTGGATACAGGGGCTGCATCTGTAGCATACAACTTGGGGTTCAGCGACATGCTGAATGTGTTTATATCAATTATCTATTACAGCATAACAAACCTCTCCAATCTTACTCATGTAAAAATCCATCTATTTTATGATGTGTGAGGATTCTGGGGGTCAGGAATTCAAATACAGCACAGTGGGATGGCTTGTCTTTGACCTGTAAAGCTTTATAACGGCTGGGATTTAAACTGTGAAGTCTTGAATGACTAAGCACTGGAATTCCTTGGAGCGTTCTTTAATTAAAAGTCCAGTTCACTAAGATGATTTCGAGGCTGGGCTCAGTGAGGACAGTCAACCAGAACATCTACGCATGGGCTGTCCATGTGCTGAGGCATCTCACAATGCTACAGATTCTGAGAGTAGGTACTTCAAGAAAACCAGGCAAAGCTACACAGTCTTTAATGACCTAACTTCGGAAGTCACACAGCATTCTGTCTGCTCCACTCTACTTCTTACATGCAAATCACCGAGACCAGCTCAGATTCAAGAGGACAGATGACTTTTCCCCACCTCTTTATTAGAAATGACCAAAGTTGTATGCAGAAGAGCATGTGGTGTGGGAACAACTGTGGTGGTCATCACTGGAAACTTCAATGTGCCACCAGGGTGGAACACAATGATAGGAACGTGGGCCTCTGATAGCACTGCAGAGTCGCCATAACTGCTCTGAACTGCCAACTCGCAGTGTGTGTGTGCCTGTGTGGTGTGTGTGTGTGTGTGTGTAACATAAAGACAGTGAGAGAGACTTTTATCCTATTTAAACTGTTGTTATTTTTATTTTATGTAATATGTAGGCAAACCAAATGCTAACTAATCCAGTGGTCAGCGACCTCAGATTTTACCATGTCAATAATCCATTCATGTACAGCACCGGCTCAAACATCAACTACCAAGGAAATTAATGTAAATTAGCAGGCAAAATTCAACACCAAATCCATTGCAGTCATTAGACTAATAGCCTTTGCTTTTGCTCCACTGATTCCATTTTTTAAAAAATTTCAGATATTTATCTTAGTGGAGAGCAGTAACTTCTCTGCTGAAATGACTTGGTGGTATTTCCCATCCAGGGGTGTTGCTGATGGTGTACCAGCACGTTCTGATCCCATTTTTGGAGCTGGAACAATCTAAACTTGTATAGAGAAAGTCTTCATGGGTTTTTGTTGGCATCGGAGAAGTCTAATTACACACACCCAAATACACAGGAGAGGAATGGAAGGCTTTTCCCCATTGACTTGGAAAAGTTGGTGGTTTTGACCTGCAGTGCTTGAATGAGAGATCCAGGCTAATTATGGGATTTTATGTTTAAACAGTTATTTTTCTACAGAACACTCATAGCACATTTGTAAGTTTAATTTTCTTTTGGATCTGTGCTTTTCATGGGCTGTCTCCACAGAATTTTTTCAATTTAAGAAGGCACATCAGCTTTTATTCATCACGAATGGCCTTATGAATGATATGTTTGTGTTCTTAGGTAAAATAAAAAAGATTATTCTGGAATTATTTCAAAAATTATTTTGTAGTTGATTATATCTGTTTTATTCTGTGCCCCTAAAGATAACCAACTTCTTTGTTTGAATCGCTTGTACTATTACACCTTCCTTTACAGTTTCATGAGGTCTGGCACCTGCTTTATTTTATTAAGTGATATTTTTCTAGCATTTGCACAGTAAATATAGCTGATACTTAATATAAATAATAAATAGTGAGGTCTTGTTATTATTGTTACTGGTCTTCCTTTTTTTTTTTTTTTTTTTTTTTTTTTTTTTTGAGACGGAGTCTCGCTGTCGCCCAGGCTGGAGTGCAGTGGCCAGATCTCAGCTCACTGCAAGCTCTGCCTCCCGGGTTTGGCCATTCTCCTGCCTCAGCCTCCCGAGTAGCTGGGACTACAGGCGCCCACCACCTTGCCCGGCTAGTTTTTTGTATTTTTTAGTAGAGACGGGATTTCACCATGTTAGCCAGGATGGTCTCGATCTTCTGACCTCGTGATCCGCCTGTCTCAGCCTCCCAAAGTGCTGAGATTACAGGCTTGAGCCACCGTGCCCGGCGTGGTCTTCCTTTTTAAACTCAGAGCAGATCTAGTTCACTCTTTTGTTATAGTGAACTTATATAAATTATTTCAGTGTTTTAGCAAAGAGATAAATATCGTTGACACATTCTACCTATCAGATCTAGAATAATTCTGACATATTTGGTATTCTGATATATTTTTAATTGATTATTAGATCTGAGGAAGAAGCATCAGAGAATCTCCAAATTCTATTAATATAGGGAATGGAAATTTTAAATATCTTTCCAAACTAGGGTGTGCTATTTTTTTCTAAGTCACAAAGGGGCTCACTCTGCAAGTGGCTGGATTATTGTCCCTGAAATCAACATGGAAGTGGGGGGGAAAAAACAGAAAACACTGACAATATGCAGTATGCAATCTCACTTCCTCCCTCCTCTCTTCTTGTCTTCTTTTCTCTTCCTTCCCATAACTCCCTTTTGCTTACTTTATTTAACCTTTCTTCCTTATATTCTTTTATTTCCCTTCTAGAATTAAGATAAAGCTTTTATTTTCTTCTTTTTAAAAACATAACACTAAAGACATTTTCAGAGTAATGAGTGAAGACCATTCAGAAATATATTGACTAAAAAGTGAAAGTTCTTCCCCACCATGCTCCATTTCCCAATCCCACTCCTCTCTTAGGGGTAACCACTTTTAAGAGTTGGTTGTGCACTTTTCTAGATATCTCCTTTTGATTTACATAAATAGGTGGGAATGGTTTTCGGAAAGGGAAATCAGGAGGGAATTATGGGGATATTCATTGTAAAGAAGGAGGCAGCATCACGTTGAATTAGTGTAGATAAGATCAACAAGATTTTTTAAAAGACAGAATTAAAACAAGAGTAGAAACCATCCAGGGAATAGTTTGCATTCTTTTAACTACATATGCTAGGACAGACAAAAGCAAGCAAGGGATTTGACCCAAATAGGGTAAAATGCTTGGGAAAGCCACCGACTGCATAATCCATTCCCCTTTGGTCTAGCTTTGAGTCTTGCAGTTTACAGTAATCGCATTCTAGTTAGATAAACCACATACAAATGCAGCAAACAGTAACTGGATGAGGGCGCAGTCACAGATTCTGGTTATCACATTCCTTTCTTTCTTTCCTCTCATCCTTCTCACAGAAATTTCAACCAGTTAAATTTTTTTTTTTTTTTTTTTTTTTTTTTTTTGAGACAGAGTCTTGCTCTGTCGCCCAGGCTGGAATGCAGTGGCCGGATCTCAGCTCACTGCAAGCTCTGCCTCCCGGGTTCACTCCATTCTCCTGCCTCAGCCTCCTGAGCAGCTGGGACTACAGGCGCCCGCCACCTCGCCTGGCTAGTTTTTTGTATTTTTTAGTAGAGACGGGGTTTTTCCGGGTTAGCCAGGATGGTCTCGATCTGCTGACCTCGTGATCTGCCCGTCTCGGCCTCCCAAAGTGCTGGGATTACAGGCTTGAGCCACCGCGCCCGGCCTAAAATTTTTTATTATTAGGGAATGGGGAATCCTACCCCACTCTCTAGAGGAAATCCTATTATGTGATAATCTCCCCACTTCTTGCATATTACTGAGCAGATTAAAAGGAATTCATGGTCAAAATCAGGAAGAGATCACCAGAGGAGTGTCTGCATTAGAGGACTCCCTTTGCTCATGAACCACAGTGTTCAAATAAAAAATTGTCTGCTCCCATTTTCATAAAATTAAAAATTGGTTACCTCAGAGACCTAGATGGTTTAGAAACATCATTGTTCTAATTCCATGTATATTTGGTAATTTGTGGCAGGAGTCATCAGCTAAAATGAGTAAGGGCATCTCATTCTACTGAAAATGGTCAATTATGTTTTGTTAATGGAAAAATATGCCTATGCTTTTGTTCACAGACACAAGCTTATGCAGATAGGTAACAGATAACCTGGATCACAATTTCTTTGTCTTCATAAGGTAGCGTGTTAGTTTTAATATACAACAACCGTGACCTTAATTGTAAATGAAGATAAATATCTATATCTATGTACATAAATGAGTAGATAAGTCTATTTATATAAATAGAGATATAGCTAGAGGTAGATGAATTAGATAGAGATAGGTATACAGAGAGATGATTAGATATATGATGGATAAATAGATAGATAATATAAATGGTCTGTCTACTGGAGAAAGACATTTTTAAATATACTTCTTCCACACTTGGGATTTTTCCTTTTGATTTTTTAATCTCTCAATATAAATTTTCATCTACAAACAAACTGTTCAAGAAAGGTCCCCATTTTATAGCTTGATACAATGATATCAGCCAGGATATATTTTTAGAAACCTTTATTGAAAAGGTGATTGGGGGCCAGGCACGATGGTCACGCCTGTAATCCCAGCACTTTGAGAGGCCAAGGCGGGCGGATCACGAGGTCAGGAGATCGAGACCATCCTGGCTAACACGGTGAAACCCGTCTCTACTAAAAAATACAAAAAATTAGCTGGGCGTGGTTGCGGGTGCCTGTAGTCCCAGCTACTCGGGAGGCTGAGGCAGGAGAATGGCGTGAACCTGGGAGGCAGAGGTTGCAGTGAGCCGAGATCGAGGAGCCACTGCACTCCAGCCTGGGCAACAGAGCAAGGCTCTGTCTTAAAAAAAAAAAAAAAGAAAGAAAGAAAAAGAAAATGTGAAAATGTGATTGGGGAAATTATCATTAATCTCCCATAAATGTGTCAGGCACTATGCCTGTATGTGTCATATGTGCTGTCTATGCGATCCACTTACTGCTGGGTGGAAATTATTAATATTCTTTTACCAGAGAGTAAATTATGATTCTGTGGATTAAATTAACTTGCCCAAGGTCATGGGCTAACAAGTGATAGAGCAGGATTTGAAATCAGGACTTTGTGTCACCAATGTTCGTGCCTTTTTTCACACCATGCTTTGAAAGACTCTTAACACAGACTCAAACAAAACAGAAAACAATACATCTGAGTGTCCAAAATGCATGATACTGTGACCCAAAAGCTATGAGATAACCTCAAACTAGGAGGAATTGTCACATTCAAGAGAACTTACAATCTGAATTGCATCTCGTTAATTTAAAACACTAACATGATCAAGGATGTCATATGAATATTCAGGGAATAACAATGAGATAAATATGTTCTGGACGAGGAAATGAGGACACACAAATGGCCAAATGCTGGTTTACACCTACTTTGGATTCCCTCAGCCTAACGTACCTCCTGGGCCCTCATGTCCTCACAAAGTAATAGGCATTCATTATTGTATTTTGAAAGCCAGACATGGTGGAAGGGCATGTTTGGATCTGAGTGGTGCATTGTCCCAGTGACACTCACGTGCCTCTTTTAATTATCTCAGTCTCGTGTGTCTAAGGAATTGTTTTGAAGCACAGATTTCATCCAGAAGATAACAAGCAAAGGCCAGTGCTGGCCTCTATCACTTTATAAAGCGGTGGCTTGCTTGATAATGGACCATCCTGAGTTTGATTCTTATCGGTTCCTGCTTCACTTCTTGCTGCTTTTACTCCACCATCCTAGATTACACCTCCTTAATAAGCATTCAGCTCTTAATATTTGCCTCAGGCTCGATTTTCTGTGGAACCAGGGTCAAGTAGAAGATTCCCTAGAAGAGAGGTTTCCTGATCTATACATTGATAGAATATGAAACAAACTTGTGCAAATTATAGTTTTAAGTGGTCATTTTATAAAGGAGGACATTGAAAAAGTTAAGGCTTTAACATCTTGCTCAAAGTCCAAGGACTTGAACTCCAAATCTCCTTGATTCCAATTCTAACATATTTTATGCCATGTCTAAATGTGTTGCATCAGAATCACTTGGTGGTTTAACTTAATGTAATTTAATTTCCTGTACCTGAATATTACCCCAGGAATCTTGAAACAAAATGGAGTGGGTGGGGGGCCTTAGTCTTTATTTTTATCAAGAACTCATGTTGATCCCAATAAATAATAATCTTCAGAGACAGTAGTCCAATGAGAAACATATCAAAAGCAAAACAAATAATATAAAGCAGTTTTATGAATGAAAATCCCATGTAAAAATATATTTCATTTTGTAGGGTTCCCACTCATGTAAAAACTCACAATTTCTAATTACATGTGGCTTATTTAGAAGGGTAGCATTTTCAGTGTAATATAACTCTAGGTTCTTAACTGAATGTGATGCATTATGCTGATGTTCTTTTAAAATGGAAAAAAGTATCTCATGCCAGTTAGAATGGTGATCATTTAAAAAGTCAGGAAACAACAGACGCTGGAGAGGATGTGGAGAAATAGGAATGCTTTTACACTGTTGGTGGGAGTGTAAATTAATTCATTGTGGAAGACAGTGTGGTGATTCCTCAAGGACCTAGAACCAGAAATAACATTTGACCCAGCAATCCCATTACTGGGTATATATCCAAAGGATTATAAATCATTCCACTATAAAGACACAAGCACACGTATGTTTATTGCAGCACTGTTCACAATAGCAAAGACTTGGAACCAACCCAAATGCCCGTCAGTGATAGACTACTGAATAAAGGAAATGTGGCACATATACATCATGGAATACTATGCAGCCATAAAAAGGATGAGTTTATGTCCTTTGCAGGGACATAGATGAAGCTGGAAACCATCATTCTCAACAAACCATCACAAGAACAGAAAACCAAACACCCCATGTTCTCACTCATAAATGGGAGTTGAACAATGAGAACACATGGATACAGGGAGGGGAACATCACACACTGGGACCTGTTGGCAGGTGGGGGGCTAGGGGAGGGATAGCATTAGGAGAAATACCTCATGTAGATGATGGGTTGATGGGTGCAGCAACCTCAATGGCACATGTATATCTATGTAACAAACCTGCACGTTCTGCACATGTACCCCAGAACTTAAAGTATAATCAAAAAAAAATGGAAAAAAGCAGAACAATTGTACTCAGAAAGCACAGAGTACTTCATAAACTACTGCCAACCTTCATTAAGAATATTCTTTTTAAAAAGATATCAAAATACTTGATATGAAAGAGAGTAAGAAAGAATAAATATTTCAGTGGGAGACCACCAGGGATTTAATTATTTATAATCTTGGAGTAGCATGGTAATAATCCTAGAGTATCAAGAGCAAAGCCAAACTTACATGTATACTATGAATATTTAAGGCTAACAAAGCTGATTTTGATAACCTACTTCCATAGTAGGGAGCAGTTATATTGTAATGAACTGTGAAGATCTGAGATCTTTTTCCTACTCACAAGCTTGTAAGTAGCTTCCAAACTATGTGCTGGTTGAAAGCATCCAACTCTTGGGTCAGAGATGAAAGACAGTTCATTACTTACAGCAATAATAGGAGCCATAGTACCAGCATTTTTGCACAGGCTCTCTGAGCTCCGATTCCCATAAGGCGTAATAAAAGAGGGCCACATAACACCTACACACAGTGAATCCTTTTGCAGGGGAAGAATTCTGAGCTTAGGGACTCGGAATCTTTTCTAATGAGCAGTAAGCATGTCTGCCTTTTACTTTAGTGGGAGACATTGTCTTTATTATACCAGATATTACCCATGCCTGTCTATTGCTCCAGACGGAGACATCTTACACTTCAAGGTTGTTTTTTGTACAGACATCCTTGAAAAGATAGTCCAGAACAAAGGGCAGTTAGTGACTCTACTTGCAAGACATGAAAGAATGTGAGAGACCTTTGGGGAATTGTCTCTCAACACACATCCTCTTTGATAACAACATAGTTGCTTTATCATTCCATAGGATGATTCTTTCATCATGCAAATAAGTATTCAAAAGAACACCTTTCAAGACATGCCACAGTTCTTGCAAGCCCCAGAATGCATTTTAGCAAACGAATGTGAGTAAGGAGAAAAAGTTGCCATTCTTCTAAAGATGGTACTTTGATGGGAGAAAAGGAAGACTTCATTGTTTCCATAGTTATTTTGTTAAGGGTCCATTTTTTTTTTCCTTTCTTCATCTCTCCGTAAAATAATGGAAAAAGAGCTGCATTTCTGATACCTTGGACAATAAAGAGCTTAGCAGACAAAAGCAGTGAAGAATCACGGTAAAGCTGAGTTGTGAAATCAGACAAAAACGGCTCAAATTTAATCTCTGATTCTTACGTGGTGTGAGTTACCGAGCTTGTTAATACTCAGGTTCATCAACTTTATTACAAAGGATGACAATACCTATTTTATAGGATTATATGGATAATGTATAGACAATGTTGATTGAAATGCATCACATCTGATGCTCATAGTCGGTAATATTCATGGAAGCATGTAAAGAATTTCATTTCTTCATGGAGCGGATTGGAAGTGGCCTCACCAGCGTGTCTTGCATCATGCAGATAAAAAAACAGAAATATGGAAAGTTTGAAGGGATTGTGTGATATTGCACTGGGGTAAAAGTCTTTGCCACTGCTTGGGTCTGCTTAGACCACACATACACCTTATTTAGTTTTTCCATGATAAATTATTTTTATAACAAGGACTGTTGTGTGACTTCAATCCATACCTACTATTCATACCAATGTGGGAGAGCAACTCAGGGGAACCAGTGGGGAACGTGTGAGCACGAGCCAGCACAACAGGATGCTAAATCAATCAAAGAGTTAATGGTAGTCAGTTGTAATTAACCAGATTTTAAAGACCTTCTTTAAAAAAAAATATTCAAGTGTAACAGCTTGAAGTTGGAGACTCAAAGCTCTTGAGGTATAGGTACCTCAAGATAAGCTCTGTTTTTACTTGTGTTAAAAATTATAAGAGAGAGAATTCAATTTTCCCCAAACAGTTGTCATTTTATTTTCTCTGCTTTTACCCTTTTACTCTTAACCACCAATATATATGCTCTTAAATGACATTGTGTTTCTTTTTTCTTACGTAATGCTGCAGCTGATTGAGTCTGTGGGCATCTGCAATTCCTGTCTAGGAGGTTTTGTTGCTACTCCCTCACATTAATGTATTCATAGGTATGGGTTTGTATCTTTATGTGCATATCATGGTTTTAGTAGCAGTAGGAAGAAGGGTGTGTGTATGTGTGTTGCAACTGTCCACCTCCTGCTAGTTGAGACTTTAGTTACGTAGAGTAGGAGGATTTTTGGCACACTTTCCTCTAAAGAAAACACAGTCTGATTTGAGGAGTGCCTACCTCTTACAAGGCCTCGATTGTGTGAGAATGCCAAAAAAGAAACAAATGCAGTTTAATTGCGTCGGATGCTTAGTGACTAGTTCACAAATCTTTTATTTGTTTATAGAAGTGCTGCAGTGGCACTAAAATTTGTGTGTGTTCAGGGAGATGCAGACGTAACTTACAGTAGGACTTAGAAGCCAGCATAATTACCTGGGCTCCTGTCAACCTAATAAACTAATAGAGGGCTTAAATAAAATCAGGAAAGGGCAAGGATTTAAGAAACTTAAAGAATGAGACTAGACATTGAGTCCTGTTAAATTTTCTTTATGTATGTATTTGAGAGGCCAATGGTCCCATGGAATATGAATCATACATTTCAAACTTGAAAATATTTAAACTCTATGTAGGAGTTTAAATATTTGTCTAAGGTTTTGGAACCAACATACCACTCTTACGTTTAAGTTCAAGGTTTTGGAACCAACGTACCACTCTACGTTTTATTTCAGTCATGTAAGAGGCTCAAGGACATCTCTCCTGCATAAAAAGAAAAGGCTAGAGTTTTCTTACCATGCATAAATACTGAGAAGAAACATCTCCTTAGTAGAATGTCCCTGTCCACTTACAGATAACTGTGGGCACACGTGTCATTTGTTTTATTGTCTATAACCAGGGAAACCTTGGAAAACCCTAAGAAAATTTAATAGCTGTGAATAGCTACTGAAAAGCATATTTTAATAATGCAAATAATTTACTTAGTGAGTGTATTCACTAAACTAGGAAGCTTAGAACACATTTCCTATCTGATAAAATCAGCCTTTTATACTTGAGATTTTATTTAAAAATTTTAGGATAATACATTTAGAACTATTTAGTGTTGGAACCATGGTTCCTGAACTACAGACTGCAGGGAAGGCCTTTGAGAAATGTTTATATTCCAGTAGGAGAAAAGAATGGATCAATTACCAACTATGTAAATGTATGCATGTGTGTAAGTGAATTTAAACATAAACTTCTGATTGTCCTTCTGACTTGCACTTTCCATGTAACTAATAACCAAATTTAGTAAATATGAGTCATTTGTTCTACACAGAATATAATGAGTCTATTTAGAATGAGATTCTTAAAGTCATTTGTATAACTGAGATTGTGACTGTGGTATATTTTTGTCTTTCTCCATTTCCCTTTTTAATAATAGCATCATTGATCCTATCGTCCATTCATTCAATAACATTTAAGTGCTTAGTATATTCCAGGAAATATGCTCTGTGTTGGAAAGAAAAATAAGACCAGGATGTAGTCCTTTCCTCAAAAATGTCAATGATTAACAGGAGACTCTGATGTATAAATAAATTAATTAAAACACAATGCTAAAAATGATATAAATAAGTAAATGTTCAATGTTTAATGGAAATTCAGAGACAAGATTTCACTCAACCATGATGGAAATGGGAACTCTTACGATGGAGATCACATTTGGGTTGGATCTTGAGTTACCAGGGCAAGTTTGCCAAAGGAAGAGTGGAGAGAAATGTGTTAGACATATAAAATAGGCAAAGTTTGCTATAAATTCACTTCATTATAAAATGCTCCAAACAGAACCACGTAAGTTGGATTTAAACGACTCCTATTATATAGTTCTGTGGTATAATTTTAGACAGCGGTTTCCTACTTGACGCCTCCCTTCTTTGGCACAGTCTACTCTTGAAGCCTACATATTTCTGATTCTGTTGTGCTGCCTGGAGAATTTTGTGTGTGTGTGAAGTTCCTTGAAGATGCATGGCCATGCCTTATTTGCTTTGCGTCTCTCATACCCACTACCATACCACCATTATAGTGGGTGCTAAGAAATAATATGTCCAGTAAAGACATAAAGGAATAATTGCTATAGCTCTCAAAATCCCATATAGGAGAGGTCTAGGAATGAAAAACGGATTAGAAGTGTGGTTAGGGGAGTTGTTGTAGAGCTTTCTGCTTAGCAATCATGCTGATTTCACATAGGCTGTGGCTTTAGGGGACGGGAACTGGTGAAAATCAAATACCCTTCTGTAGCCACACTTTGGCCTTGCCATTGGGATAAGCAAAAGATTGAGTTAATAAACAGGCATGACTTCCTTTCCATTTTAAATATATAGAATCTAGAAGTAGGGTCTGTCAAAGCGTAAGAGAAATGAGAAGTAATGAAAAGGTTTTCATCAATGCCCAATGAATAGTGGAAAGCTAAATGCAAAATGGCAAATTGTGAATACTGTCTGGTATCATTTGCTATAAAGCTATCTGAAGCCCTTTGATTAATTCCTTCATTCTATGACTGTGCATGAGACAAATCAAATATTCTTGTCACCAAGCAGGGCAGAGAGAGGCTGAAACATCCAGCCAATTTAGCCAAACTAAAGTATACTTGAAGTCTAGATTTTGGCCAAAGTTGTAAGTGAAAATATCCAGGATAAAAATCATATATAGTAAAGAAGTTTTTCATCTGAATTTCATGTAACATCATAGATCACTAAAGCAAAAAGAATTTTAAAATCTAATTTGCTTTTCACAAGGGATTGGGAAACCTGGCAGGATTTTGGGTTCTTCGAGTGTCTTGAGTTATTTCTTAAATATTTTGGGTTCAATAAAATCCAAAATGCATTTTGCCCTTGAGCACTTTTCCCCTTAATTTTGAAACCCATGTGTAATCTAAAGGAAATGTAATCCATATGTTTCTGATTCATTTACACTTAACTCATCAAAATATTTTTCTAGGAGCTATTTGATGTTGAAGAAGCATTTTGAGACTTTTTAATAAGCTTTTTAACTGCCCCCCCACCTTAAAACAGAAGGCCATGTTTTGCCAAGGTGAAATAAGCCCCAATACCAAAATATTTGGGTTCAGTTCCAAACTTTCTGAACCACAGAACTTAAGATAGGTTCTCAACATATCCAGTTTTTTCTTCTATCCCATTTTCTGGGGCTGGTTGAGCATGTAAAATTCAGCAGCATTGCTTAAGAGGAAAATGGGACTCCTGTGACTTTACCACAGAATGAAGAGGAAGGATTAAGACGGTGAGCTAACAAAGTTGTGATGTTAACACAAAAACAAAACAAAACAAAAATAAAGGTTAGCTTTCATTGGCCATTGCTTCACTTATAGGGGTATATACAGGATTGAGGCAAGCAACTTGTTTCAGTTAGGATCATAGTGAAGATTGCCTAGCTGCCATATTTTTGTTGTCCTTGTTTTGGAAACCAAATGGAAAATTATCAATGACTTTTTCAAACGTTCCCAAATATAAACTAAATTTCCAAATGGACTGATCTTTGCCATACATGGACGGGTCCTGTTCTCCAAATTCTCCATCACCATTCTTAGTTGCAATGCTTGTAAATCTGGAGTTTTATAGTTTCACATTCAAAGCTCACCATAATTCTAGTCCGAGGCACTCTCTGTGTTAATGTCCACTGGTCTCCAGCACAACCATGACTTCAAAACAATCAGACCACGTGCCATTCCTTCAGCAAATGTTAAGTTTTGCTGCATTTGCTCATGACATGTTCACTGTCTTCATTTCCACTGTATATGTATATAGAAGCTTCCTTGGATCACCACAGGCAGAAGCATTACTTCTTTTGACTTCATTGTTCCTGATCACAATTTCTCAACTGTGACATTATTGAGCAATTGGACATTTTGAACAATTGTTCTTTTTTATCTGGACATCTTAGCTGTTTGTCCTGTGCCTTGTAAGTGTATATACCCAAAGGATTATAAACCATTCTACTATGAAGACATATGCATGCGTATGTTTATTGCAGCACTGTTCACACTAGCAAAGACTTGGAACCAACCCAAATGCCCATCAATGATAGACTACTGGATAAAGAAAATGTGGCACATGTACACCATGAAATACTATGCAGCCATAAAAAAGAATGAGTTTATATCCTCTGCAGGAACATGGATGAAGCTGGAAACCATCATTCTCAGCAAACTAATACAAGAACAGAAAACCAAACACTGCATGTTTTCACTCATAAGTGGGAGTTGAACACATGGACACAGGGAGGGGAACATCACACACCAGGGCCTGTTGGAGGGGTGGGGGGCTAGGGGAGGGATAGCATTAGGAGAAATACCTAAAGTAAATGATGGGTTAGTGCAGCAAACCACTATGGCACATGTATACCTATGTAACAAACCTGCATGTTCTGCACATGTACTCCAGAACTTAAAGTATAATAATCACAAAAAAAGATTCAGCATCTTTTGCCCTTTCCATCCTCTTGTTTCCAGTAGCACTGTTACAACAATTGAAGATGCCTCCAGATATTGCCAAATGTCCCTGGGGAGGGGAATAAAATTGCCCCCAGCTGAGAACCACTGCACTAGAACTTTACTGATGCCACCTCTTTGGACAATCACAAGATTGCATTATATGTAGATGCATACATTGGTATACATTTTAAGCTTCTGGGAGACACGGAGAGTATCATGCTCAACTTTTTATTCAGAACAGATTATTCATCAGTGATTTGTATAATCTCTGTTTTTTATGTTCAGTATTTGTTGAACAAAGTGCTAAAGTTAAAATACTTAGTCTAATTCTGTTTTCTGCTAGAATGTACCCTTGCCTCTGTAAAGCTCCTCTCCATATCCCTATTTTGCAGTCATGGTCTTTTTTTTTTATGTTTATTTTAGGTCCTGGGTACACATTAAGGTTTATTACATAGGAAAATTCATCTCAAGGGCTGGGGTGGGGGTTGTTGTACAGATTATTTCATCACCCAGGTATTAAGCCTGATACCCAATAGTTATTTTTCCTGCTCCTCCGCCTCCTCCTATCCAGAACCTTTGAGTATACGCCAGTGTCTGTTATTCCCTTCTTTGTGTTCATGAGTTCTCATCATTTAGCTCCCACTTATAAGTGAGAACATATGGTATTTGGTTTTATGTTCCTGCATTAGTTTGCTAAGGGTACACATGCATGCAAATGTTCACTGCAGCACTTTTCACAATAGTAAAGACATGGAATCAACCTAAATGCCCATCAATGACAGAGTGGATAAAGAAAATGTAGTACATATACACCATTGAAAACTATGCAGCAATAGAAAGAATGAGATCACGTGTTTTGAGGGAACGTGGATGGAGCTGCACCAATTATCTTAAACCTGACTATTTCAGGTCTTGGTTATCCTATAATAACCACTCTATGGACTTCTTTCCTCCCAGCTCTTCTGCAGTAAAGGAAAGAGAAGTATAATACATATTGTTTTTCCAATGGAAAGTTAAAATCTAAGTAATTTGGAAATACCTATAACAGTATGTACATGAAAGTTAGAGAGTAAGATGGAAGTTATTAGTAGGGTTTCCAGATCCGGCAAAATAAAATGCAGGCTAACCAGTTAAATTTGAATTTTAGATAAAGAACAAACACTTTTATTCATACAAGGTATATCCCTGCAATATTTAGGATATACATATGCTAAAGTAATTCATTGTTTATCTGAAATTTAAATTAAACATCATGTGTATTTTATTTGGCAACCCTAGCTATCAGTGTAAGGATTCCAGGAAGGGCTGAAATAACCATAGCAAGGTATAGGAACAGGAAATGCCATGATTTGTTTACATAAATTAGAGATGGGTCAGTCTTTAGAGGAGGATGTATATTAGAGAATACCATAAATATGATTGCCTCTAGAGGATGGAGGCATTTGATAAAGTTGTATGCTACAGCTTCATTTACATCTGAAGGAGAAAAATATGGGAATGACTTTTCTCACCTCCTGTTCTCAGTATCCATTCTTTCTCATGTGTTGCTCTCCCCAGGTGAAATTTCCAGTCTCTAGACACCTTATTTACATCTGCATATAACATATTTGCAGTTGTTTATTACCTCTATATCGCCCCCCTTTTCAGCTTTATTAAGATATAATTGGCGAATTAAAATTGTGTATATTTATAGTATACAATGTGATGTTCTGAGATATATATATGCATATACACATGCATAGATATTTAATCAGAAATGATTAACATATTTATCCCTTCATATGCCTATCTTTTTATGATAAGAACATTAGAATGTTTAAGATCTCTCTGAATAATTTTTAAGCATATAATGCATTATTTTAAGTATAAGGAATGACACCAGTATCAACAACCACAAGACCAAATACATCTGTTCTCCAATAAAACAAACTGAGGCTCCTTGGAGAAATGACTCTTTCTAAGGTGGAGACAAAAAATAAGCCTAAAGCATCTCATCATATCAGAAAACAAGAACTGCTTTCACAGAATGGAAAATAGAGATAAAAGCCAGCCAAAGAGCTCCGCATGTACAAAGCTGGAACAAATTGGGCAACAAAATGAATAACATCATATTGGATTATAACCCAAAGTATGAAATATTCATGATTCCACATTGATATAAATACATGATTGAATAAATAAATAAGTAGGGGAGAATAGACCTTTCTCCCTTGCAGGAGAATTCTAAATAAATCATGTAGATACTCTGCCCTCAAAAAAGTGTAGCATCACACTCCAATTTTTTAATGAGGGCTGAGCATAATGACTTCATACCAAAGAGGGGGAAGGGGAATAACTTTATAGTAAGAAAAATCGAAAGACTCTACAATTAAAACCAGCCGCGCTAATTCCTGTTAACAATGTGTACCCTTGATGTAGTGTAGTGAAAATGATAATTTATCCCTGTGATTTTCCCTCCCCAAACCCAAAACCCCAGTCCTGTCATGAGGCAAATATCAGAAGGATATTCCACAGAATACCAGGCCGGTATCAAACTGTCAAGGTCATCAAAAATGAGGAAAGTCCAAGACATTGTTACAACCAGGAGGAGCCTAGAGAGTTAGGATAACTAAATGTAATACGGTGCTATAGGTGGGATCCTAGACAAGAAAGTAAAAAACCTAAGACAATCAGAATAAAATGTGAAGTTAAGTTAATAATAGTATAACAACCTTGGTTCCTTAGTTTTGATCAATGTTCCATGCTAAGGTAAGATGGTAACATTTGCAGAAACCTGGTGCGGGGTCTATGGGAGTTCTCTATGCTATCTCAGCAACTTTTCTCTAAATCTAAAAGCTGTTACAAAATAAAAATTTATTTTTGAGAGTGAGCAAGCAAGTGAGCGAGTGAAAGACACTGTGAGAAAGACTGGGTAGTGAAGCAGTGAGGTAGGAAGAAAACCAAGAGAAGTAGGTACGATCACGGAAGAGAGTGTTTAGGGATGAGAAAATGATCAAACCTGTCAAGTTCTGTCAAGAGATTTGTTAAGATGAGAAATGATGATTGCCCCCTGGGTTTATCTGAGAAGGGCTTATTTGTCAGGATGGTTTCAGTTAAAAAAGACAATCACTTACTTTCAACTCTTTTCAAGCAAAAAGAGCATTTGAGTGGAGTGTTCAAGAAGTTATTCAGGTCAAAGGAAGATCTGTAAAATGCAGGGCAACCCAAGGACTGGACATGGAAACTCACCTGGCTTCCTGCTCCCCACATCAGTGTCTGTGGGGCAGGGAATGAGGCCACAGGCTGCTATGGAGTCACATGCTCTGAATCACTCAGGATGAAGCAGGGACTGGTTCAATCACTGTAGCCAGAGTTTCATAAGTAGTTCACTTTGGGTCATCTTTTCATCTGTACATTCAGGGCACCAAGGGTCTGTTAAGGAAATCTGGAATAAAGTGTTTAGGGTAATAGTAATGAGAAAAAATTAATCATCACAGGCAGTTATAATCCAACACTGTGTTGTTCATTTCGTTGCCCAATTTGTTCCAGGTTTTGCCACAGGTAGCTCTTTGGCTGGCTCCTACCTTCGCTTCTTAAAAAGCACTTTCTTTCTTTGTGATATGACAAAATGCTTTAGGCTCATCTATATTCCCTGTCTCAGCCCTAGAAACAGTCATTTCTCCAAACCTTAGTACCTTTGATTGGAGAAAAAATTTAGAAACTAAGATCTGTGTGGTGTATGTGGTTGTTGATACTGGTGCCATTGCCTCCGGATGCTCTCAGCTAACAGAGCAAGGAAATATATGTGTGTATCCTAACCTATGTACATATATATATATATATTTGTATCCATGCATCTGTATCTATATTAAGCTCAAATTAGTTCATACCAAGTTTCCAACTTGAATCCATTTTTACATGGGTTATTCTATTCATCTCCCTTTGCTTGTCTGTAACCTCCCACTGCAACTGTGAATAACCTGGTTCCCACCATCCACCACTCACTTCTTAATTGTTTGATTTCAGTATACATGCTTAACAGTTTCAGAATTGCTTACGTGTATTCTTGTGGGAAACAACTTTATCAACTAGAGTACAATACTTATGTACAGTTCCCTTTGCTTTTATTCTTATGGATTCCATTCATTTCCAGATTATTAAACTAGCACCTTTTCCTCAAATCCTTCAGTGAAGTTCTTCCATGTGCTTTTTATTTATTCATGTATTTATTTGATTTTTTATATATTTTTTAAATTTTACTTTAAGTCCAGGGATAGAAGTTCAGAATGTGTAGGTTTGTTACAGAGGTATATATGTGCCATGGTGGTTTGCTGCACTATCAACCTGTCGTCTAGGTTTTAAGCCCTGCACGCATTAGCTATTGTCCTAATGGTCTCTCTCCTCTTGCCCCCTACCTCCTGACTGGTCCTGGTGTGGTATGTATTGTTCTTCTCCCTGGGCTCATGATACATAATTTTTAATGCAGTTATTTTTTTTGTAACAATCTGCATTTCATCCTGGGATCCATGACCTCTTAAACCCATTTCCAACAACAACAACAAAAAACTGCCAGTGCAGCATTTTGGAGGCAAAGGGGAAATGGGTTAAGTTACTCCTTTTTTTCAATTGACATGCACTAAGGTTGGCTTTTTCTATAATAGAATTCTAAGAGATTTGAAAATTCAATTGTCATGAATTTACCATTGCAGAATTATACAGAATAGTGTCACCATCCTAAGGAACCCCCTGTGCTTAACTTGTCTCATATTCTTTGCCGAATTCTTCTCTTCTAGTACTCTAAATGTTGAAATGGCACTAGGCTCATTCCTTGAAGCCCTTCTCTACCTTGTCAATACTCACTTCTTTGGTGATCTAATTTAAACTCAGATCTTTAAATGCTATCTGTACTTTGATGACTACAAATTTTATACATCCAACCCCAATCTTTTCCATGTCTCCTCAAATTCAGTCTTGCATGCCTAATGGGCATTTAAAACTTTGCAGACCTGAAATGAAATTCTTCATATCCACACTCTCATTCCAGGTACCAAATCCATAAGACAATCATGTATCTTCTTTAATGCCTCAGTAGTCTTCTAATTTGTTTCTGACATTCACATTTCTCTTCTAAAAACTATTCTATATAGCAGCCAGTGTTATCTTTATGAAAACATAAATCAATTCCTATCTTAAATATTCAAGCCATCCAATAGCTTTCATCACACTTAGAATAGAATAAAATACCAAATACTTACCATAACCTTCAGGACTCTGTGATTTGGCCTTTGGTTTCCTCTTCCAGCTCATCTCCCATGACTCCTCTCTTCCCTCAGTATGTCCACGTTAACAGTGTTTACTTTGCTGGTTTTCAAACATACTGAGCACATTCTCATTCTCACTTCAAAGCATGTATGCACTTGTTATTCCCTCTCTTTGAACACTCCTTTCCCTAAGTTTTCACATGCCTTTTGCTCTCTCTTTATTAGTTATCAGCACAAATGCACCCTCTTCAATGAGGCTTTTCCTGTAAAAAAAAAAAAAATGTGTGTGTGTGTGTGTGTGTGTGTGTGTGTGTGTGTAGAAAGAGAGAAGAGTAGGGAGAGAGAGAGAGAGGCAGAGCCAGAGAGAGACAGTGAGAGTTTACTTACCTGAATCCTGCATTAGAAGTAAATATTTCAAAGGCAGAGACTTTGTCTCTCTTGTCTACCCACATGGTTTGGCTGTATCCCCACACAAATATCATCTTGAATTGTAACTCCCATAATCCTTACATGTCATGGGAGGGTCCCAGTGGCAGGTAATTGAACCATGGGGGCTGGTTTTTCCCATGCTGTTCTCATGATAGCGAATAAGTCTCACGAAATCTGATGATTTTATAAAGGGCAGTTCTCCTGCACACACTGTCTCGCCTGCCACCGTGTAAGATGTGCCTTTTCTCTTCCTTCACCTTCCACCATGATCATGAGGTCTCCCCAGCCATGTGAAACTGTGAGCCCATTAAACCTTCTTTATAAATTACCCTGTGTTTATTAGCAACATGAGAATGGACTAATACATCCACTATTGAATTCCCTGCCCTTAGAAACTCAAAGAAAGTTTTTTAACAGTTTAAAAATTGGTTGACATTGATAATTCTTGAGTCAAGTCTAAACTTCTACGCTGCTTCTGAAGACATTGATCAGTAAATTTCACCTGGCTTCCTATGTTTTTTCTTAGTTCTAACATACCTCTTCTTTCATAATCAAGATTTCTTCATACTATCTCCCACTGTCTCATTTCTTTGCTCAGCAAGGAAAGGGAACTCTCTCTCTCTCTCTCCCTCTCTGTTAAGCCCAGATCCATTCTTATATCAGGAATCAGTCCGTTCTTCCTTCAGAAATCAGTTTCAGCTTCACAAACCAAGGACTTTGCTGTTTGGTTAAAGCTGATCCATTGCTTCCCTGTTCTGAATCCTCATAGTAACACAAGTTTGAAGCAATACTCCAACTCTTTGCTTTTATTTTATTTTAACATCTCTTTCTGGTTTTATGGGCATAATTTTTATCTCTCTGACTAAACTATAATATTCTTAACCACAAAGAGAGCTTATAAAAATATTTTTAAATCTCCCATGGTGACTGTCGTGCTTCTGGGCATATAGCAAATGATCAAGAAATACCTTTTGGTTTTAATTCGATTAGCATACAGAGAAAACAATTTAGAAAATAATATGTAATTCATATCAAATGTTCACGAGCTTCTTAAATAAATTTGTAGCAAAAACCGGTCCAAAGATTAACCCTTTTTACTTCAAAGTTTTCTTTCAACTCAAAGCATGAACAATTTCTGAAGATAGTTATGGGCTATGGTCTTTAAAGATCACGGCACACTGATTATCCTCAGCCTAAGCAACTAAAATGACAATCACATTCAATACTGTCCTGAGTACCAACTATATTCTGGCCATTGTGTTAAGTAGTTTTAAATCTATTATTTCATTTAATCCATGCATCCAATAGATATACTTTTCATTTTTCTTTTAAATAAGAAAATTGAGGATAAGGAAGGACAAGTAAGCTAGCCAAAGGCATACACTGAGGAATAATGGCATTGGAATTATAATTTAGGTTAATCTGATTCCAGAATCTACACTCTTTACCATTGAGTTCATTTCCATTTTGTAGCACTGATGATCAAAGGAAAGTAAAAAGTACTCCCCACACAATTTGATTGGAAGTTGTTGAGTGAAAAATGAAAACAAGTTGAACTCAAGGGTTCTCCCATAAGAATTTCTCATCACTCACTTTGCACGAATACAGCCCTGACATCTTTTATTTTACTTATCTCTTGCTGTTTTGAGATGGAGTTTTCACTCTTATTGCCCAGGCTGGAGTGCAGTGGTATGATCTGGGCTCACCACAACCTCCGTCTCCCAGGTTCAAGCAGTTCTCCTGCGTCAGCCTCCTGAACAGCTGAGATTACAGGCACGTGCCACCACGTCTGGCTAATTTTTTGTATTTTTAGTAGAGATGGGGTTTCTCCATGTTGGTCAGGCTGGTCTCGAACCCCCAACCTCAGGTGATTTGCCTGCCTCGGCCTCCCAAAGTGCTGAGATTACAGGCATGAGGCACTGTGCCCGCCATTCTCTTGCTATTTTTAAAAAAGGCTTTGATGTACCGTGTATTATTCTATTTTTTCCTCCGTATTCTCACTGCTTCTATTATCACATTCTCAGATTTCTTTTTTTCTTGTCTATATTATTAGAGTATCCTACTAACTTCCCTGGCCACCTTCAATATCTGTCTACTCAATATACCAACATACCCTATAAAGAATAATCACATGAAGGATACTTTTCAGTAGCACATTTCATTGTTAAAAAAATCTTTAGTGACTTCCACTGACGACTGTTGATAAAACATAATCTGATATTTTCAGATTTCTTTAGGTTTCTGAATTTGTCATCTTTGGCTAGAATATTACTGGGATATGTTTATTAGGGTAGTATTCATATTTGATTACTTTTCTTTTTTATTTATTATTATTATTATACTTTAAGTTCTAGGGTACATGTGCATAATGTGCAGGTTTGTTACATATGTATACTTGTGCCATGTTGGTGTGCTGCACCCATCAACTCGTCAGCACCCATCAACTCGTCATTTACATCAGGTATAACTCCCAGTGCAATCCCCCCCCCCCCCCCTCCCCCCCCCCCCTCCCCATGATAGGCCCCGGTGTGTGATGTTCCCCTTCCCGAGTCCAGGTGATCTCATTGTTCAGTTCCCACCTATGAGTGAGAACATGCAGTGTTTGGTTTTCTGTTCTTGTGATAGTTTGCAAAGAATGATGGTTTCCAGCTGCAACCATGTCCCTACAAAGGACACAAACTCATCCTTTTTTATGGCTGCATAGTATTCCATGGTGTATATGTGCCACATTTTCTTAATCCAGTCTGTCACTGATGGACATTTGGGTTGATTCCAAGTCTTTGCTATTGTGAATAGTGCCGCAATAAACATACGTGTGTATGTGTCTTTATAGCAGCATGATTTATAATCCTTTGGGTATATAATGGAAAACAGTATGGCGATTCCTCAAAGATCTAGAACTAGATGTACCATATGACCCAGCCATCCCATATTTGATTACTTTTCATTGTGTGGTTCTCCAGAGAAGTTAGTACACCGCCTGCGCTAGCAAATGCTCAGGAAATACCACATGGACAAGTGTAACACTGAAAATTTAGGATGATTTTTTCCGATTTAAATAATACTACCTCCTGTTAAGTAAACTGCAACTCTTCAATTTAGTGATAATATAAACCTGTGGTCCAGTTAGAAAAGAAAGTATGTTAGTCTTAATTTCTGATTATCTAGAAGGAATCTATTGAGATTCTTGAAGATTCTTCAACATAATTGCTGATACTTCAGAAAACGGTGAAAATAACACATATAATATTCAATTATTTCATTCATATTCTTCATACCCTCTCTCTCCTTGTGGTCTTCCCCCAGTGATAACTACCAGATCTAACTAAGGAGGAAAAATTAACCCTGGAAAGGAAGTTTATTTGATCTTTTGGAAATTCCCAATTTTAAATGTCATTCAAAGGAAAACATATACATTTAAGGGTTTGACATTCCACACAAGAAGATAATTTCACTGACATGTTTATTCATGTAGAGAATGAGGATATTTAGTGATGGAACACAGTTCTACTATGATTAGAAGCATTTGGTATTCCATTTAGCCCCAAATAAATTTCAAATTTGAAACACTTCATTTAGCAGGATATTAATCCCTTAAGACTGGAAAGGAGAGCTAGTGTGAGCAAAACTTTACAGAATGGATCAAGTTAAAAACACACATGCACCCATATACACACACGTCTGCAATGCATATGGGAATAGAGACAGCTATGAATGGTTGCGGAAGTCGTCCCCGGCTCTGTGCTTATAAGTTTATCAGTATTGTGGCTACTTATCCACTCGCCTCAAATATAGCAGGACACATTACAATGAATAATTATTTAATCAAATAATTGCTTTATGCCTCCAACACCACTCCTTTAAAAATCATACTGGAAAAAAAGGACCAGCAAATATGTAAATTGGAACTGATTAGGAGATTAAGTTTCACTAAAAAAAAAATTTAAAAATTGGAATAAAAACAGCCTGCAAATCCCTCTAAGCCAAACCTTGTCTCTGAATTACAACACCAGCGCCTGTCGGCTGTGATAATTTCACTTCATTAAGTTCCAGATATAAATAAAGAGCCTTTTTTTTCCATGCACCACTTTAAATAAGCATGGACTGAAAACACAGGGGTTATTGATCAACTCAGCTGTTTGTTATTGGATCTTTGGTCTTGCTTCATTGTTGCATTAGAAACTCAAACACCTATTTGGTGAAGCCAGGGACAATTCACCTCTGTGGAACCATTTTAAAGCTATTGTTTCCATTGCCAAAAAATATTAAAAGAATAAAACTCATCAAGTATGCTACATACTGAAATGCAAAACAGACATGCATGTGCTCTGCATGTAAAGGATGCTGAGATGAGAAATTAAAAAGAGAACTTGATTAAGTACCAGTGTTTCAGGCACTAGTATCGGTTCGACTATCTTATGCAAGGAGACCATGTAAATTTTTCATTATTTTTCTGGGATATTATGTATTACATTATTTTCCTGGGATGTTTCTTTTCTCTGAATCAAAGGTTTGCATACTATAGATTTTTTAGGTAATGTATAAACCAAGTTTTTCAAACTAGCTCTATTTTATCTTCCCTCAAAACTTTCAAAGAATGATTTTTTTACATGAAATACCACATGGGATACCACTAATTACAATCTTAATAATAAAACCTTGGAGAAAAAGGCAAACAAATTCAGAGAACAACAAAAAGTATGTTTTTTTAATAGTTTAAGGCTGGGGTTGGCACACTTTTTCTGTAAAGAAAGCAAAATCAAGAATATTATGTTGGTACTTCTATAACCTTTTTGAATGTGACCCTTTGTAAAATGTAAAAGCTATTCGTAGGTTACAAGCCTTATAAAAACAGGTGGTATGCTGAATTTGGCCTGTGGGCTATAGTTTGTCCACCCTGGCTTAAAGTATACAAATATATTGTGCTTTATCATTTTATATATTTATCTCTGGGTTCAAATCTGGTCATTAATTGAGTATGAACATTTAATAGGTTTCAACTTTAACCATTTATCTAAAAAAACTCAGGTTTGAAAACATTTTAAGTCATGAAGGAAAATTACTTTGCAAGGTCTTCACCTAAAGTCAATGGGCATTTGTCCATATAATAAAATAACTTGGCATCATTTGGTACCAACAAATATGATTGGCCAGCTAAGGTTGGCAGCAACCTGAGAGTGAGTAACAGAAGGAGGCTGTAGGTCAACTCTGAGGAGAAAAGTCTGAGTCTTGGGGTGGAGGATTGAAAGGTGTTGTTCAGGGCCTGACACAGCTTGTACTTGACTCAAGTCAGTTGGTTCTATAGATCTCTTATTTTATGAGCATCAGTTTAGAAAACAGTTTCCAGGTGTCAACACCCAAAGGCAAGAGGTTTCAGGGAATTATTAGGAAGGATCCATGACTTAATCAGCTCAGGTTTGTATTGGCCAAGTAGTTATTATGCCTTAGAATTTTATGAATTCAATGAAAATCAACTATGATGCTACTTGTCTTTATATTATATTCCTATAATCACTAATGTTTGGTTAGTTAAGATGGGGGAAAAAACTCTTGGGCAGATTTTTATCCTAATTACGTCTAAACGTTATTAGACAAAAGACAATAAAGAATTAACCTTACTCTAAATTACCAACATGCAAAAGATATTAGAGAAAGTTGCATCAATGTTTGAAAACCTAGCTCCCATAAACCAGCTACAGAATATATACTTTGAGTGTCTAAAAGAAGAACGATGCTACCAAAGAAACAGGTAGTTCAGAGTTATAGTTCCCTGATTAGGACCCTGAGGGAGCTATGACAGTAACAGCAAGACTTCTGATAATTTATATGTGTTCAAAGCACTGCTTATAGACTAATTGTATGATACACATTTGCCTGACCATTAAGACACACACACCCACACACAGACACACACACATTCTCTCGCACACAAACACACACATTCTTGCTGATAAAATTGTTAGGATACCGTTGATGTCAAATAATTGTCTAATTATAAAAATAATTTGTATTGAGTGCCTACCCTACACCAGGCACTGTTGAACATGTTTTATAGGCACTATGTCATTTAATTATCACAGTATCCTAAGAGGTAAATGCTATTTCCAAGGTTTGAGGACAAAGAACAGTCAAGGAGAATAAAGAATGGGATGTGTATCAATGATCACATGGAATTTCCCACAAAGGAGAAAGTCCTTTTAATGGGCAAGAGAATGTTGGTCTTTTTGGTGGGTTATGTGCATTGCAGAAGGAGAATTTAAAAGCTATGGCTCAGCCGGGCACGGTGGCTCACACCTGTAATCCCAGCACTTTGGGAGGCCTAGGCAGGCGGATCACGAGGTCAGGAGCTTGAGACCATCCTGGCTAACACGGTGAAACCCTGTCTCTACTAAAAATACAAAAAAAAAAAAAAAATTAGCTGGGTGTGGTGGCAGGCGCCTGTAGTCCCAGCTACTCGGGAGGCTGAGGCAAGAGAATGGCATGAACCCGGGAGGCGGAGCTTGCAGTGAGCGGAGATCACACCACTGCACTCCAGCCTGGGCGACAGAGCAAGACTCTGTCTCAAAAAAAAAAAAAAAAAAAGAAAAAGAAAAAGCTGTGGCTCATTTGACTGTAAGAAACTTCCTTCACCTTTGTAAGCCAGTCTGTAAGTAGCTTACTAATATGGCTTGCTCATGACAGCAGAATGCCTTGTATTCTCTTCTCTGTGAAAATTTCTGTGCCACAGTGATACAACACACACACACACACACACAATTTTTTTATTGGCCCATATATCTTATGTTTTGGAATCTTTTTCCCAGAGGTTAATAATTTTGTTTCTACTGATGGGTTTACATTTTGGATTTGGAAAAATAGTTAATTAGATTTTGGAATTTATTCACTAACTCATGAGCCCCTGGCATCCTCTAGGTCAGTACTGACTGTTAACAATAATGCAGGCCACATGTGATTTCAAATGTTCTAACCAGCCATATTCAAGAACAGAAAAACACGAGTGCAATTAGTTTAAAAAATATGCTTTATTTTATCCCAAATATCATCATTTCAAAATACAATTAATATAAATATTAGTGAGATATTTTACTTTTTTGTGCTGAGTCCTCAAAATATGGTGTGTATTTTACAGTTACAGCACATCTCAATTCAGGTGTTAAATTTCCTTGAAAATACTTGGTCTGTATTTTCATTCCATAAAATGTACTGTTGAAAAACACATTCACATACCCAAGCTGTTTTCTCATAACTGAATCAAGTATTAGACATGAAATTCATATTATATAAAATTTAAAATTCAGTTTATTCATCACATTGAATGTATCTGAAGTGCTCAATAGCCACCTAGGGCCAGTGACTACCAAACTGGACACTGCAGCTCTAGATAACCATTTTTATATTTTTTATTCTTTATTTATTGATTCACATAGAGTCTCGCTGTGTCACCCAGGCTGGAGTGCAGTGGCATGATCTTGGCTCACTGCAACCTCCACCTCCTGGGTTCAAGCAATTCTCTTGCCTCAGCCTCCCAAGAAGCTGGGACCACAGGTGCCTACCACCACGTCAGACTAATATTTTTTTTTTTTGTATGTTTACTAGAGACGGGTTTTCACTGTGTTGGCCAGGCTGGTCTTGAACTCCTGACTTCGTGATCTGCCCGCCTCGGCCTCCCACAGTACTGGGATTAAAGGCGTGAGCCACCGTGCCCAGCATAGATAACCATTTTAAAACACTGGCTTTGGATCAGAATCACCTGTAAAGCTTATTGAACTTACACTTACTAAGTAGGAATGAAGAAAGCTGACATGAGTTAAGCACTTCTATGCTGGGGACTATTCTAAATATTTTAGCTTTATTGATTATTAGTATTATCATTTTACAGATAAGAAAAATGAGGCACCAAAGGGTTATGTAATTTGCTCAAGGATATATCACTAAGAAGTGACAGAGGCCTTCCAAAGCCTGTGGTCTTACTCTACTACATACAATCCCATGCTGTTCTACATGCAGTCTAGAGGTTCTTGTAACTAACAGAAGCACTGATTCACTATGTCTTGAGTGACACCCTGATGTTTGTATTTTCTATATGACCCACAGCTGATTATAGTCTACATTGCCATTCTATGTGACACCACTGTCAGCATTCTTAAAAACTGAGTAAGGGGCAACAAATATCGACTTAATTTAAATATACCATCCTTCAAAAACTTTTTTTAAAATTATACTCTAAGTTCTGGATTATACGTGCAGAACGTGCAGTTTTGTTACATAGGTATACATGTGTTATGGTGGTTTGCAGCACCCATCAACCCGTCTTTTGTTGAGGATCTAAGCATCGTCGTTCAAAATAAAAATCACTTGTACCTGGTTATATATTTGGAGAAATAATAATGCAGACTCAAGGTCTGGTCTTTATTGTTGTATTTCATGAAGTTTCTGATAATTCTCAAAAAAGTTAACTAAATCCTAAAGCAGTTTTAATAACTAATTTCATACTTTTAAGAATCCAGTGCTTCCTGACTATTCTGCAGAAACCATTTAGAAGAAATTGTTACTGAGTTTTGTATTTAGAGGGTAAGGTGAAACAACAAACAATTTTTTTAAAAAAATGAAATTTAAAATGCAATTCGCCGAGGTGGGTGGATCATGAGGTCAAGAGTTGAGATCAGCCTGGCCAACATGGTGCAACCCCATCTCGACTAAAAATACAAAAAATTAGTTGGGTGTGGTGGCAGGTGCCTGTAATCTCAGCTACTTAAGAGGCTGAGAGAGGAGAATCCCTTGAACCCAGGAGGTGGAGGTTGCAGTGAGCCGAGACTGTGCCACTGCACTCCAGCCTGGGTAACACAGTGAGATTCTGTCTTAAAAAAAAAAAAAAATTCTCAATATGCTGGCCCTGAAAAACTGATAGATTTGCTTGAAATTGAGGTCTGTGAATTAAGAACACAACTTTCATTTATTCAGCAACAATTAGAAAGTGCATGTGTTTCCATGGAGACAAGTAAGCCATTTCCTTTCCCACATTAGAAGCACAGGCCTTTCTACCAAGTCTGATTTCCGTCCCTTCACCCACGAGTTTGGTAAGGTTGGGAAGTTTGATCCTAGGATCTGGCATGGCTCCAGGCAGAACAATAAAAAAAGACATAAATCCTGGGGAAAAGAGGTTAACACTGGTGGGAGGTGTGAAGGTGGAGAGTTGAAATATGGCTACCACTGCACATCTGCAGAGTACAGAGCATGCTGAAGTAGAAAGAGCACATCTTAAAGAAAATGTGTGTACAACCAATGGCATTCATAGCACACATGTCAACATGTGTGCTGCTACTAAGGGAACATTCTGGGTGTCCCAGTGGCATTCTGGGACTATTGTAGATAATTCCTCATCCTCAATTTTATTATTTCAAGGTGTTATTTACTCAGTTACTCATTAATTGTTTTGTTCATTCCTTTAGCAACCATTTACTAAGGGCATGCTAAGTGCGAACAATCATATTAGATTATAGGGTAGAGTAGGGAGTGTGAAGAAGATCCAAAATTGTGTGCGACATGAACCTTACTATGAAGTAGAGAGGCAAAATAAGGCATGCCCAGAGATAGATATTTATAAATGCTAGAAGATTTCAGGTAAAGTGCTCTGAAAGTGGGTATGGGTTCATACTTTGTTTTGAAATTGCATACAAATAAATCACATGGATAGAAACATTTATTCTATGTTTATTCCATCCTCCCAAAAAATAGTGATTGACTTGTAAAATTAATTGGCACCCAAAGTGGAATTGCCAAGGATTGAGTTTCCAAAATACTGAAAATGTGAATTGGGATGATTAACTAGCATTAGGATCATTTGCACTAATTAGCACCTCCAGAATCTGAACTACCAACTGCACACTCCAGCTTCTTACTCTGCCATGCCAATATATGAACAACCTGTTAGGCACCTGCTTAGGGTTACCATGATTGACTATGCCAGCACAAGGGAAAGGAAGTGGAAAATAGGTTAGATTTTTAGACAAAGATATATGTGTGTATTTTTTATATATATATATATATTTATATTTTTATATTTTTTCCAGATATATTGTTTCTTGAATTAGTTAGAATTTAAAGAATCAACAACCTATTTATTTATTTATTATTATTATTTTTGAGATGGAGTTTTGCTCTTGTCACCCAGGCTGGAGTGCAATGGCACGCTCTCCTGTCACTGCAACCTCCGCCTCCTGGGTTCAAGCCATTCTCTAGCCTCAGCCTCCCAAGCAGCTGGGATTACAGGTACCCGCCACCATGCCCAGCTAATTTTTCTTTCTTTTTTTTTTGTATTTTTAGTAGAGACTGGGTTTCACCATGTTAGCCAGGCTGGTCTCAAATCCCTGACCTCAGGTGATCCACCCACCTTGGCCTCCCAAAGTGCTGGAATTTCAGGCATGAGCCACTGCACCTAGCCAACAACCGATTTTTACATGATTACTTCATTTAATATAGGTTCCTTCAGGTTTCTAGTGTCCCTAGTCCCAGATTTCATCCAATAACATTAAAATCTAAGAAGCTAAAGCAGTGTCTTTTTTCTTTTCTTTTCTTTTTCTTTTTTCCTTTTTCCCATTCCTTTCCTTTCCCTCCTCTCTTTTGTTCTTTCAGGACTATTGCTAGTGAGAGGACTTGGAACTTTTGAATAAAGGAGTAATGTGAATTAATCCACTAATGGGGAGGGGTATTGCATTTAGTTCTTAATTATACCATCAAATATTCTAAATCTCCAGATTTAGAAACTTCCAGAATTATTGATAAAAGTTAAATTTTATCTGCACCATCACTTATATTTTCCAACTGAATCAGAGTTACTGCTCAGGGTTAGTATAGGCCACTGGCAAGTATGAACCAAGAGATGTTCAGAGCCGCTTAGGGAGCCTTTCGAAAGGGTTATCAAATGGAGCGAACTTCCTGTACTCACAGCTCTTTGCTTATCTTTATAGCGTACTCATTTTCTAATTTGTTGCTTTTATGGTGTCAGAGATTGAGACTAGGGCTAGTTCATTTTGAGATGTGATCCTAAGATACCCGAAGGAGAGGCAGGGATGAATAAAGGGGAAAGAGAGAAAGCTGATTCCTACTGGACCAACTGGAGCTTGATCTCTTGAGGTGGCCCTCCAAGCAGCTGCGCAGAATGGGATCAAAACCTGAGCGACAGAAGAGAGGAATGTCTCTGTTGGTTCCCTTCTCCCATTTGTCGAGTTGCCATATGGGGTGTTCACTTGAATAGCCTGGTTTCTGCCTGTGTCACCATGGCTGAGCACATTGCTGACATCTCACAGTGCTCAGAGGAGAAATCGTAGGGAAGAAAATGAAGCTTAGTTGATGCAGGTATGAGGACATCTGCAAATAACTGGCTCCATAAGGCTGGAGTAAAACAGTAGCGAGAGGGCATGAAGCCGAGCATAAGACGTACTTCAACACCCACAGCTATCTCCATTGGCACAATGAAGATTTTCCAAGGGCCAGGGCAAGTCTCATTCATCTCTATGTATTTTTCACAATCCTTGCCCAATGTTTTGCACGTAGGAAGTGTTCAAAATACATTCATTCAATTGAATTGAATTGTTCCTCTGACATTTTGGGGGAAATGCTGGGTTTGTTCCTCACTGTGTCTAGTTATGCCTACATGTTATTTTAACATATTTGTGCACATTCATTAATGTATTCATCCATCTGAAACTTACTGAATCTATGAGAAAGGAACAGTTGTTTGCAGATGTCCTGGTACCTGCCTCAACTAACCTTGGAACACATTGGGAACATAAAACAATAAGAAAGGGTCTTTATTCTCAAAATTACGTAAGACAGAAAGGCACATACTTAAACAAGTCTTAACCAAAAATGATTAACTAAACTGATACGTGCTACTGAGCATATGAAAATTCGTGTGGGGTTAATAAACAATTGTACATATCAAGTATTGTTAAGACTGAGCCCTGAAAGCTCAGTAGAGGTTGCTGTAGTTCCGATGCAGATTCAGCATCTGATTCCATATAAAATCATAAACCAGCTCCCTTCTCTCGATTTTATGGGACAAAAATGAAGCTTAGTTTCTAGGAAAGAAACATAGACCCTGGGATGTCTTTGTGAATATATATTGCTGCTGCAGGATACATTTCTGTAGATTTTTTTTCAAAGTATGACAGGATTCACTCATAAGATATTAAATTGTTTCTTTTTGTTGTAGCAGATTTGAAAGGATAAAAAATGTACTATTTTTCCTTTTCCCCATGGGTCTGAATGCTAAGTCTTTATATTCTTGTTTGAATATCTTGACTCACTGCTGGGGATTTTTAACAGTTGCTTGTTTCCAATAACAGAAGTGAACAGGCACCTGGAACACATCCTCAGGCTCAGGACTCTCTTTGGAGCCGAGGATAACTGAACTGGATCCATCTGGGTTGGTCACTGAGAGAGCAGGCATGAGGCTGGTGCTGGAGGTGACTTAGCTCAGGTTGTAGACCCCAAAATGGGGAGGAACAGGATGGCCAGTTATGTAAGTGGCAGATACATATCTACTGCACTCCTGCTATGCAGCATCTCAAAAAGTGCAGGGATTTCTAATAAAGTTGCCTGTTAAAGCTGGGGTCCCTGAAGACCAAGTACAGTCTACTTTGGATTTCCTTTCTCAAAGATTCCCACGATGGACCCAGATGCTGGTCCTTTCCCGTAGTTTTTCTGCACTATGGATCACTCCAGGACTTTTGTACTACACTAGAGAGGTAACAGGGCTCCTCTATGGTGACCTATCCCATTTACTCTCTATCCTGTTAAGAGAAGCTTGAAGGAGAGATAATTTCATATGGAAAAATCAGAAAGGCCATTTCTGCCACTTGAGGGCTGTAGAGCAAATTTAAGGCTTCTACATTAGAATTGAACCATGAAGTCCATTTTGTTTTTGGCTTTGTTAATCAAAGTTGTACTTTTCTTCATCATTTTACAGCCAACCCTTGAACAACACTGGTTTGAATTGAACAGGTCAACTTATCCGTGGATTTTTTTTTCCGGTGAATACAGTTGGCCCTCCCTATCCATGGGTTCTGCCTCTGCAACCAACATAGATGGAAAAATACAATATTCACTGGATACAAAACCCACAGATAAGACTTTTGCTAGAACCAACTGTAGAACTTGAGTATGCAGGGTCCTGGAAACAATTTCCTGAGGATACTGAGGGAGACTGTATTAAGATATGGATTATTTACCATTCATTCTCCTAAAGCAACAGTAATTAGAAGCACCTAGTCATGCTGATTACTCCAGTAAGCAGAAGAAAATAACCAACTCCTCTTCCTAACATCTATTTGTTACTTCCCGTGTGTGGGAAGTCAGAAGGGAAAGAGTCTTACTATGGACATCATCATCATTTCGTCTTCGTTGTGCCTAGTACAGTTCCTTGCATGTAGCACCATTCAAGAGCTGTTTATTAAACGTGGAACAAATCAGTTTATGGAACTAATTGACACTGACAAAAGGAAACATGTTTCATTATCTTTGAGGAAAGAAAACACCAACTTCCCCTGACCGGAACTCACAGTCACTTCCTACTTTCCTTCTTCCTGCGTCATGCAAGGTCGATCTTCAGAAAATTAAAGCCTGAATGTGGGTACGTACCCTTTATTTCTAGGAAGAAATAGGTGGAAAAGGTAAAAGGAAAGGAGAAAAAAGAGAAAGAAGAAGAAAATAGACTGACCCAGGAGTGGAGATAGCTTCTGGGAGCTGGCTTTTTCTATCCCAAATAGACTAATAACAACAGGAGCAATAGCTTTCTTGAACCCTTATTGAGCCAGAATTTGTGTTAAAATCTTTATATTATTAACTCACTAAGCCCTGACAGTAACCCTTTGAGGTATGTAATATTATTATCCCCATTTGCAGATAAAAACACTGAGCCACAGAGAAGTTGGACACCTCATTCATGACTACACCATTAGAAAGATTTCATACTGGGATACGTGAAATTAAATATGGCACCATTGTCCATGCTCATAACACCACATTATGCTGTCTCTCTGCAAAGCAGCACTGTCATTCAGTTCATCAGATGCATAGTTTGTGCTGGTCACATTACCTATGCCTATTCTATTTCGTCATACCTATTTTATTTAGTCATCATAACAATGCCTTGAAATAGTTTTATTGTTCCTATTTCAATGATAAGGATGTTGAAGCTCAGAAACAGGATGTGCGGTCTCTATGATTTTCCCCTCCGGTAAATGGCACATTGGAATTCAAACCAGGCTGTCTTAGGTCCAAACCCCTGTTCTTTCTCAGTGCCCCAGTGCCTCTTTATGAAAGTACAGCAAAATGCCTTCTAATCTATATCTAACTTTATAGGAAGAACTCAAGATCCCCACTACGGCAGTTCAGCTTGCAGTGTTTTAGTTCAAGGTGAGAAAATCTTCAGGAATTTTGTTTCTGACTGCCTTTTGGTTCTAGATTTCTGAGAAGTAGACTTATCTCCCTCTTATTGTCTACCATGCATCAACAACCACAGTTATCTTGAGTTCATGTAGTCATTCAACTTATTTCCAATGTGGGGGGTTAAAATGAATCCTTGATAACTTTTATACGCAAGCATTTATATTATGGTCATCTGTTAGAAAAACAAGACAAAACTCTTCTTTAGCCCAAGACTGATTCAGAAGATAGGACTACTGAGTAAAATATTCAGAGTTTTAAAAATGTAAGTATTAAACATGTAACTCTACATTCACACATTTACAGATTACCATTGTACTTTAAATATTCTTCTTAAAAGCAAATGTGATAAATGGTTTCGTTATTATTCCAGTTTAGAAATAGGCATCTACAGAAATCACATTTTAATATATTCCAGATTAGACTGCATGCTATATTTGTAATAAGGACTTGTTTCCAACATTAGTTGGCAGATCACGCATATGAACAATTATCCAAATAGCTATTAGGATATGATTGCACTCATTTCCAGGCAAAGCAAGGTTGCCAGAACGAAGCCTGGCTGCTGGTTGGATTTTGGTTTGACTTTTGGAGAAAGCCACAAGAATTTGTCAGTCATCTTGGCTGTAAGGGAGTCTCCCTGTCTTGAGGCTAGTCTCCTTCCTACTTGAAAATGAGGCAAATGTGTTTCTCTTTTGTTTTATTTTTATAGTTTTATATGATCTAAGAAAAAACGAAGGAAAGGAAAGAGAGGAGGGCTAGTCTTGCACAGGAAAGTAAAATGAAACATCAAGACAGCAAAGAAGTGAAAGGCTTAAATTCATGGTGTTCTAGGGAAGTGTGGGTACAATGAACACACCTCCATAGCTATGCATAGAGCGTTTTGTGGATATGCTCCATAGTTATATCTCTGCAGAGAGGTCCACACTTAGCGGAATTTGTAGAATGGATGCCAAGAAAGAAATGGTGTTTATAGAAATGGAGAATCAAACTTTTTCCTGTTGCCCATTCATTATGCTTGTGCATAGTTTGGCACTTGGGGACCCTGCTAGTTAATCTGGTCCAACACTTTAACCTAAGAACAGTGACTCCCTTAGACGAGGTGAAGAAAAGCTCCCTTTGTGCTAAGGTCTTGGGCTGGTGGAAAGATTATTTAGAAAGCCCATGTGCTGCATAGGAGTGGGGTGATCCCTCCCACAGCTGCATGATGATGGAGGTTTATGACAAGTCTCAGATTCCACTCATCAACCACTAAAACCACTGTCCCTGCCCCAGCTGGAAAGGTCACTGTTCTTCAGACTTGGGGATAGGGAAGGGCTAAAAGGGCAGAGCAAAAACATTTTTTTCTTTTGATTTAAATTTATTGAAGTCCATTTTGCTGATGACCTCTCCAGTGTACTTCTGATAGTCGAAATCTGGAGAAGCATGTTATCTGAAAGAATCATCTTTAATGAAAAGGAAATACCGTACACTCAGAGAGGGTTTTTTTTTTTTTCTAACGTAAATGAAATGAGGTCATTTTGCTTTGCATAGAATCTAAGGATCTCCAATAGTCTTCTAGTTGAGACTCTTGCTTCCAGAGATGATTATCAAAGTTAAAATATGTAACATGGTTGATCAATCATAAATTGTGTATTCCATTTGCTATGATTTCTACTAATGCCCTACCTGTCCAGACATTGGAATTTAGAGTGTCAACAGAAGAAAGTCAAAGGATCCTCCCAGACCATTCAATAAATGTCAGATGAAAATAACTATAAACTTATATTCTAACTGTATATTTTCGTCTAACATTGAATGCTTACCATATGGTCAAGTACTAAGTTTTACAAACAAATGATCCCCTTTAGTGCTCACAGTGATACATTTTGGAAAGCAGGATGATCATTTCCCTTATATAGATAGGGAAATAGGGTATCAGAGAGGTTCAATAGCTTGTCTAAGTGCCTAAGGAGATTATGGATGATCTGGAAGCAGACGTAGGCAAAAAACACCTTGTTCAGAGCTATATGGGCTTCTCATAGTTTAATAATGTGGAATGATGTGCACTTTGAGGAAAATTGAATATACATTATCCTATAAGAATCTCAAAGTAATTAGTTTGGATATACATCATAGAAAGCAGCACCATGACTAAATGGAGACTCTCTGGCTTGAAAATCGAAACGCCCAATTTTGTTACTCTACTGTAGATGTTGTACCATCTTCCCTCATGACCAGAACATAAGAACATAGGTAAGGATTCCAGAGTGGTTTGAAAAATAGTAATCGCCTCAAAAGGCTTTGTTCATTTTGTGAAGAGGCAGCTAAGGTCAGAGGTTTTCTCTTTTTTTTTTTTTTTTTTTTTTTTTGAGACGGAGTCTGGCTCTGTCACCCAGGCTGGAGTGCAGTGGTCCGATCTCAGCTCACTGCAAGCTCCGCCTCCCGGGTTCACGCCATTCTCCTGCCTCAGCCTCCCGAGTAGCTGGGATTACAGGTGCCCGCCACCTCGCCCGGCTAGTTTTTTGCGTTTTTAGTAGAGACAGGGTTTCACCATGTTAGCCAGGATGGTCTCGATCTCCTGACTTCATAATCCGCCCACCTCGGCCTCCCAAAGTGCTGGGATTACAGGCGTGAGCCACCGCGCCTGGCCGAGGTTTTCTCTTTTGTTTCCCTGGAAGAATGGGATGAGAGATGTCAAGAGAACAATGATTAGAGGAAAATATTAACTTCAAGGAAAAAAAAAAAGTCATGTGGTAGATACTCTCCGAGTGAAACTATATTGAATTTTTTTCTTTCTTTTACATCTCTTGCTTTCCAAACACCATGAAGTTCCCAGCATTTATATTTTCTTACAAAAATGTAAAACCATCTAATAATATCTTTTTAAATCAAGTATTTTGAAAAAAAAAAAGTCGTATAAAATTAGCAAAATTCGGTTTTCATGACAAGCTTATCTTAAAAAAAAGAAAATCTTACCCCAAAGCTCCTTTGTGGCAATACAAGTTTAAGACAGAAGATATAATAAATCCCTGAGCCCTAACTCTTTTATAGGATTACATCAAATGTTACCAATCATTACATTTCTCTAGAATCTTTTTATTTTTTTCCTTCAAAAATTTCAGCCTTGGCCTGGCATTGTCTACATTTTCATTGTCAACTAGAGGAAAAGCATCGGGTTCTGCCTGCGTGATCCCACATTCTTCACTGACATTTGAAAAATCTCACAGTCATAGGAAGCTTATGTGACTCTCAAGGTCAAAGATATGATCAGCTATAAAGAGAATACATCCTCCTGTTTTATACAAATTCTTATTAAAATCTGCAATTGCCTGGGGTATGAAGATATTCAGCCTGCACTTTCCTTTATTCTTTGTAACTACTGCTGAAATTAAACTTGGAAAAGAGAAGGAAAAGATTGATATTGTCAGTCATTGGGGTTTGCTTTGGACATTCCTGAAATGATGGGATATATACGGTTATGCAGAAAACAGATTGATTTTTCACAATTTTCCCACAGAGGTAATGGGGAACAGACTGGAGGAAATTCCAAGGTTTCATTGGGGGAACTATTTGCAACACAACTGAAGAAGAAAACAAACCATCTTTTTGTGCAATTTTCCTTTCAATATCTTTTAAGTAAGAAATTTGCTAACCAATTTGTTTTTATTCCTGTGAGTTTCAGGAATTTGGGAAAATGTTCAGTGTTGTAGAAAGGTTGCAGAAAGTCTACCAGTTGGGTGAATCACAAGTGATAACAGTTAAAACAATGGTGATGGAGATGGAATTTGCATAATGATTTTCTTCTAAAGATTGAAGATTTATGTTTTAGAATTTCCTTCCCCCCACCCCAATTTCTCTCTACTTTGCCTCCCTACATCTCAGCAGAGGCTAATGAATAATATCAATATATTACTGATACTGAAATAGAGCCAGAGATATTGGGGTGTATGCCTCATATCACACTGTTGCTGGTGACAATGCGAGAATCCCTTCTATTTCAACTTACACAGGCTTTTATTGGTACTAAAGAATGGAATGCACCCATTAATTCAATTTCCTATTTCTTTGAAATATCCCCATCAACTCAGTTGGTTTAGAGCATGGTGCTAATGCAGCCAAGGTTACTGGCTTGGCCTCTAAATGGTATCTTTAGCTTTGCATTTACGAAGCCTCATTTTTTTTCTAACTCTAGACAACCAACTTGCCCAATTTCTTTTGCGATCTGGATATAGATTGTTCGTAGAAAACCAATTTTCACCACTGAAAAAACAAATTCATAGAAACAATGTCGCTAAAACAATCGGCCAAAATTAATGAGTCTGCTTCCTTGTTTAAATTAATAAACTTCCTTCTTTTCCCCACTGAGTAGCTCTGTCCGTATCTCTTATTTCTAGTACACCGAGAGAATTGTGCCTCATTGCCCCAGATCTCGGGGGTTAAGCCTAGCAGCACCAAGAAATCTCAGGAAAGAGGTAGCTGTAAAGGTACTGTGTAAATGTAGTTCTGGGCTACCCACAATTTCTAGTTTCAGACTGGTGGTCCTCACCATAAGCCATGGAAAGACTGGGAGCTGAGGATTCCGAAGAATATGAACAACAGAACCTGGTTCATGTGTAGACATCGCCCCATTACAAATTATGAGTCTCATCTTGAATGCACACTTCCCATTTCAGCATCCTGTCTCTGCAAGTGCATTGCCTTTTCCCAAGGCATGATTGGCCTTTCGAGGCCACATCATTCGAGGCCACACCATTTGTGGCCTCGAAAGAATTCCAAAGATTTCCACAAGACTGGTACTCCCAGGTATGCTGTCCCATACTCTGAACCAGAAACATACCTGAAAGAAGGTTGGAGTCACAATGACCTATTTACAATGAGCTTGTGCTTAAGTGTACATAGAGAAAGTAGTGTGAATACATTATTGAGAAATCATTGGTCAGTCTATGAGACATCTAGAGAAGGGAGTTAGAAGGTGATACTCTGAGTCATATAGACTAATTAGAAAGTGGCCTCCTTTTAAAAAATCTGCTAATTCCTCCACCAACTAATTGTGGAGGTATTATTGCACTCATCTCCCCTTAGAACTTCCTGCTTCTGCTTTGGACATACCCTTCTCTTCGTCTTGGCAAAACCTACTTGGATAGCATTTTCTCTTGGAGCTATACTCAACCAGCTTTCATCTTGGCAACTCGTTGAAATGCTCAGCTAGCAACTGCGTTTTCCTCCTAAGTGATGCCATTTTACATTGAACTTTCTAGAGAAAACAAAAGATTTTTAAAAAACAATTTCTCAATGGATAGAAATTTAGAGTCTCAGCAAACTATCACAAGGACAGAAAACGAAACACTGCATGTTCTCACTCATAGGTGAGAGTTGAACAATGAGAACACATGGATACAGGGAGGGGAACATCATACACCAGGGCCTGTCAGGAGGTGGAGGACTGGAAAAGGGATAGCATTAGGAGAAATACCTAATATAAATGACGAGTTGATGGATGCAGCAAACCAACATGGTACATGTATGCCTATATAACAAGCCTGCACATTGTGCACATGTACCCCAGAACTTAAAGTATAATAAAAAATAAATTTAAAAAAAGAACTCAGATTCGAGAATATATAGAATATATGTTGAAGGTGGAAGAATCTTTTTGAGGAGGACCTTTTTTTTTTTGAGATGAAGTCTTGCTCTGTCACCAGACTGGAGTGCAGTGGCCCAATCTTGGATCACTACAACTTCTGCCTCCTAGGTTCAAGAGATTCTCCTGCCTCAGCCTCCTTAGTAGCTGCAACTACAGGTGCACGCCACCACACCCAGCTAATTTTTGTGTTTTTAGTAGAGACAGGGTTTCACCATGTTAGCTCGGATGGTCTCGATCTCTTGATCTCGTGATCCACCCACCTTGGCCTCACAAAGTGCTGGGATTACAGGTTTGAGCCACTGCAGCTGGCCAGGAAGGCTCTTAAATTCAGATTACACCAGGTAAAATCAATGTTGTCTCCCACGATTATTCATAAAGCAAGTTCTGTTCACAAACATGCTTGCATTAAACAACTTATTTTAAGGTTGAGCACTTTTGAGGGAAAAGTAACTGTTGCCTCTGAGGTCCCGAGGTAGACTGTTCTTCATAATATTTGAAGATAGTTTCTGAACGAGTTTAGATTCAGACCCCCTTCTTCTGCTTAGAAAACTTCCCCAATATCTTATTCGTGGAGCAGACATGGATTGTCTAGTTTTTCTATTGCTTTGCTGGCAAGTCAGCCAAGTGAGTACATTATTTCATAGAAAAATAAACTTTCCCTTTTCTGTTCCATGGGAAATTACTCAGTGTATAGTACAGACGTGTCACCCTCACATTTCTCTGAGATTTGCTTCCCTTTATAATTGTGGATCCTGCCGTGTTTAACAGTGATCAAAAGTTACAGAAGCCTGGTTTTTATTTCTCTTCTTTTGTTACTTCCTAATCTCCAATTTCATTTATTTCCCTTCTCCCCTTCCCGTCTGACCAAAGCCCACTAACAATAGTGACTTAGAGTTTTACTCACATAGATGCACCATGAATGGGTTTGCTGGATGAGATACTTACTCTGTTTTATTGGATTTATTTTTTCATGAAAAATAGAAATGATCATTTATCCAGTTGTAGAAACACACACCCTTTTTTTGTAGCCTTCAGGAAAACCAAACAACCATTTTGGTATTTTCCCATTTTGAAGGCATGTCAAACTTGCAAGTGACCAGTGCCACAGAAAATTAATTCTAGCAAATCTCTGCCCTTGTATTTCACAGTTGCATAGACAGAAAGAAAAAGAGAAACCGAGTTCTTAAAAAACTACCTTGGATGTTTCTTGTAGGTGCTCCGTCATTATTTGCTGTTTTTAATTCTTGTGGTGGTTGAATAAAATGTTCTGCTTTAGATATTTGATTAATATTTCTCCTTTAGCAAACTGCTTTATGCTTAAGATTATAGATAGATGATGCCATTGACTGTCTCTCTTTATTTTTCCCCCCGGATGAGTCTCGCTCTTGTCCAGGGTGGAGTGCAGTGGTGTGATCTGGGCTCACTGCAACCTCTGCCTCCTGGGTTCAAGTGATTCTCCTGCCTCAGCCTCCTGAGTAGCTGGGTTTATAGGTGCCCACTATCATGCTCGGCTAATTTTTGTATTTTTAGTAGAGACGGGGTTTCACCATATTGGCCAGGCTGGTCTTGAACTCCTGACCTCAGGTGATCCGCCCATCTTCATCTCCCAAAGTGCTGGGATTACAGGCGTGAGCCACTGCGCCTGGCCAACTGTCCTATTTTTAAAGCATGTGATGGTCATATAAAAGAGCAAGTCGATGGTTTGTTAAACATATTGATAGGTGCACAAAATCACCATGGCACATTTATACCTATGTAACAAACCTGCATGTTCTGCATATGTATCCCAGAACTTAAAGTAAAATTAAATATATATATATATATATATATATATATATATATATATATATATATATATATATATATATATATATTTGTGTGTATATATATAAACCTGTTTGGAAAAAGATGAGCCCAGAAATGTTATTAGATCATCCTTAACACCAGGAGTTTTCAAACTTCCTTCATTTCTTATAAGCTGTGGAACCCCTGCCCTAGGAAGGCAAATACAGCCCAAGTTCCCATCCCAGCTCTTTGCTAGCTGTATCTTACTAAATGACTAAGTATCTCTTGTTGCCATTTGCAAAATGGAGAGGATGACAGCAATGCCTATAACACAGGGGTTATATATATACACATGTACATATATATAAATGTGTGTGTGTGTATATATATACACACACTCACATTTACCCATTAAAAATAATATTAAAACAAACAAAAGCCAAAGCAACAGGTTACTACAGATACTAATACCTGGGTGCTCAGCTAGTTTAGACAGCTAGAGGCATACACTAATTGAAGCAAGTTTTGGGGTCAATGTCCCCACGAAGCAGTTAAATTTAATCTATTCTACTAACACAGTAAATGAGCATTACCCTGAAAACCCATCGTGCTTATAACTCTTATTAATCATTAAAAGTAGTGATAAGTTTAACTAAATGCTGCCAACCATGCCCCTCTATGCCAAATAAAAAAGTAATTCCAACTATGTAGCCTAATGATGATGAATGAAAAGTATCAGTGTTGCATACGAAATAAGCATATTGTCAAATAGGTTTCACAGTTTAAATATCTGTTGTATGAAATTTCCAAATGCATCAATATTTCATTGCAAACCCGTGAAAGAGTGGTTCAAAGACAGTGTCTTTCATGTATGACTGGTAGATTTAATTGCATTGATTCACAGATATGAAAGCCCCTTTCTGTATGCTGAATATATGTGCTTAATTAATGCTAAAGAGAGGTAACAATCCAACACAGTGCTTTATGGAGCATGCTGGACTTTCTAATTAATGTACTAGGACACTCAACAAATTTTAAAACACAGGGCTGGGAATGGTGGTGGCTCACGCCTGTAATCCCAGCACTTTGGGAGGCCGAGGCGGGTGGATGACGATGTCAGCAGCTCGAGGCCAGCCTGACCAACATGGTGAAAACCCGTCTCTACTAAAAATACAAAAAATTAGCTGGGCGTGGTGGCGGGCGGCTGTAATCCCAGTGACTTGGGAGGCTGAGGCAGGAGAATCGCTTGAAACTGAAAGGTGGAGGTTGCAGTGAGCTGAAGTTGTGCCACTGCACTCTAGGCTGGGAAATAAGAGCAAAATTCCATCTCAAAAAAAAAAAAAAAAAAGAAAGTTAAAAACATACAAATGATCTACCATCGTAGGCAAACTTATAAAAAGAAATGTATAAATGTATTTTGGAAGAATGGCTGCATTGGGCCTCCCTCTGTGAAGATTGAGTAACTGGAAAAGTATGACAAAACTATACCAGAGCAAGAGACAAACCTGTTTGGAAAAAGATGAGCCCAGAAATGTTACTAGATTGTCCTCAACACCAGGAGTTTTCAAACTTTCTTCATTTCTTATAAGCTGTGGAACCCCTGCCCTTAGGAAGGCAGATACAGCCCAAGTTCCCATCCCAGCTCTTTGCTAGCTGTATCTTACTAAATGACTAAGTATCTCTTGTTGCCATTTGCAAAATGGAGAGGATGACAGCAATGCCTATAACACACGGGTTCTGTGCTGTCCAAAGAGATAACATACTTGAATTACTTAGTACGGTGTCATGCACACAGGTACTCAAGAAATATAAATAATTATAATTAAAAATAGAACTACACGTGATTCAGGAATCCCACTACCCAGTGTATATTCAAAAGAAATGAAGTCAGTATGTAGAAGAGATATCTGAACCCTCATATTTATTGCTGCACTATTCACAATAGCCAAGATATGGAATCAATGTGTGTCCATCAACAGATGAATGGGTTTTTAAAAATGTGGTATATATACACAATGGAGTACTATTCAGCCATAAACATGAAGGAAATTCTGTCATTTGTAATAACATGGGTGAACCTGGAGAATATTATGTTAAGTGAAGTAAGCCAGGCAGAGAAGAGCCAATACCATGTGATCTCACTCATATGTGGAATCTAAAATAGTTGATGTTATAGAAGGAAAGAGTAGAATGCAAGTGACCAGAGACTGGGGTAGTTGAGAGCGGTGGTTGAGGAAATGTTTGTGAAAAAATAGGAAATTACAAAATTACGCAGGAAAAAATAAGTTCAAGAGATCTATTGTACAGCATGGTAACTACAGCTAGTGGCAATCAATAGTATTCTTGAAAAATGCTAAGAGAATGAATGTTTTGTGTTCTCAATACAAAAATGGTGACTATGTGAAATAATATATATGTTAACTAGCTAGGTTTACTCATTTCACAATGTATGTATACTTCAAAACATCATGTTGTACACAACAAATACATATTTTTTCTGTCAATAAATAAATAATAAATATTTTTTAAAGAAAGGAATGGGAATAAACAACAATTGTGGATTGTGAACATGATAACAATCCACAAGATTCAGCTAGAATTTATTAAATAATGGTACATTCTCTGTCTTATCTTCAGGCAACATTATTGCCTTCAAAAAAAAAAACCCCAAGAATACTAAATGCCAAAATAAAAGATTATTTATGAAGCTTATCACTGCCTGGCAAGTTTCCATACAGTAGCTAATGAAGACATGAGTAAGTAATTCATTATCCTGCTTGTTAAGTGTGAAATGTTTACCATTTTAATTTGGTTAGTTCTTCCCTTGGTCCAGTGGCTCCGCAAATTAATGAGTTCTGCCACCGGTTGTAACTTGTGTCCACTAATTGAATGAAGGTAAATCATTCATTAAAGTATGAGAAAAAAACAGGTGATGAGTTGATATGGCATCCCTTACTGGCTTCAGAAGCTGCATGTTGGCAGTTAATAGAGGAAATTTAAAAAGTGTATAAGATCAACTTTTAGAATGTTCAATTAATTAAAATAATATATTGTAAAGCTCAACATCATTCTTGGCACAGACCGAACACCTAACAAATAGATATCATCACCATCGATATCATCTCTATGGCTATCATTATTCAACTGCACCCCACCAGATTCAAATAGTGTTTTCTTCCCCAAAATCCAGGAATTCCAAGTTATGTCTATTTAAAAAAACGAATGAAGCCTATTTATATGACACTCACACAAATAGACAAACCATTTCATGACTAGTGTGGCTAAAATCTTTTTTAGACAAAATAAACACTGATTTCACATAGAATTTCAAGTTTTGATAAGATTTAAGAAACATTTGCTAAGACACCAGTGAACTTCATTATATTTCATTATCTTTGTGAATTTCCACACTGCCTATTTTACAATGAATAAAGTGAGAGGTTGGGGGGGACTTTCCTGAAACAGGATGGAAGAGGTATAGAAAAATGAGGAAATTAATCCAGGTTTGTCAGGTCTGAGGTGTGGTTTGACTCCTCCTGTCTCTGATACTTTGGGGGGATTTCTGAAGAGCCAGAGATGATGGTGTAGCGAGGATCTGAAGAGATAGATGACTGATAGATAGATAGATAGATAGATAGATAGATAGATAGATAGATAGATAGATAGATACATAGATAGATACATAGACACATACATACATACATACATACATACATACATACATAGGTGAACAGGTAGACTGACAATAGGTAGAGCAAAAGATAGAGATAAGTAGATAGAAAGATATAGACTTAGATACATTTATAGAATATTTGCAGTATCCATTTTATTTTCCTATTGTAGCTCCAGCTAATGTATGAGACTAGCTCTTGACAGGTAGACAAATAAGATAAAACTATCTTAGCACACCAGAAAGAAAGTTGCTGCTACATTTTGCAATCAGATGACCGCCGAAATATCTCAAAGAGCAAGAACCCAGAGAAGAGCGTGATGTTCTCATTCTTACGGCACCTTACATTAAGTTCTTAGTTGGATATGCTTTAAACTAAAACAGGAGTGATGTTCGTGGTTATCTGTATTCACTGTGCACTGAAAGCTGTTAAACAAACTGGGTGAGATTTCTTGGCTTGAGGTTGGTGTCATTTCTCCAAGTCCAAGCTTTATTTCCAGAGGCTCGTGGTTTTGAATCCCAGTCTGGAGTTGGCATTCCAGTTTACCCTCGGCCTGCCACAGCTAGATTGAATTTGCTGTTTCTGGACTCAAGTGCTGAACAAGATCCTGGTGCCTCAGGTAGGGGATGTTTGACTAGAGAGGAAGAAAACTGTCTGCAGTCGGCTTTGTTCAGAGAATGGAATCACCCGTTAATATGCGGTGGAACTACAGTGCAGGCATTGAACTCTTGTATGTGACATATTAATGCACGAGTGTTTAATTTCTTCTATGGAAAAGTAAAGTGTATTTCCTTCCATAAGTTTGTCCAAATAGAGCAGATATAAAGTACGAACGGTAAGGTCATAGAATTAGCCCTTCTACATTTCTGGCACCTTGGCAATTTACATTGCTCATGGTTTCCAGTAGATTCCTGAAAACACCTCTTAGTCAATTTTACATAAATGGTGACAGAATAATCATAAATGTAAATTAGGAACAGCATTACAGTCCTTCTAAGGGTAAACATTTAAAAGGTAACTAGTGTATAACAGATTTTAAAAACAATCTGTTCTCAGTGGATTATAAAATAAACCATGGGGGAAATACTAAGTGAGTGCAGACTGACACATCTCTGCCCCAAATCATTTGCAAAATTAGATTTGAAATCTTTTGGTTCCTCCTTTCTTTGCTGTCTGCCATAACAATGCCTCCATCCCCCGTTTTGCCTGTTCTAACTCAATGAAACTCTGCAAGATTTTCTTGAACCTCTCTCCATGCCCAAACGTTCCTAACATGGGTAGTTGCTACAAATCTCGCCACTAGTGTTCAATGTTTTTAGTTTGATTTTATCCAAGATAAGATTCAACTACGCCTCTCCCCATCCTCTCTGCCTACCCTGGTGAACTTCGCATAAAGTTGTTTCATGTATTTTGTAGTGTGAATATGAGATATGGGAGCAGGTTTTTGATGGTATGGAGTAGAGAAGAAGGGTCGGAATGGAAGGAGGGAGTTGAGGGTGGGGAACAAAGAAGCACACAGTGCCATTTTGCTTATGGCCAGTCATTTTGGGGCTCCACTTGGGAATAAAAAGGATTTAAGTTTTCCTCCTGATTGATAGGGACTACTTATTACTTATGTCCCTAGGTAATCCTAAACATTACTGCTTTAAAAGACAGATAATCATCTCTCCTGTAGTTAATCCAGTTTGTACATTTTCACTGGCTGTAATTGAAATAGAAAAATACTACGTAGGAAGACTATTCATTTGTTCAATATTCTAAATTTTTGTTTTTGCCAGAACTGACTGGGAAGGATTAGAGAGGAGCCATTTAATTAGGCCGAGTTACATTAGTTTCTGTTTAATGTAAAACATCAAAAAATCTTTATTTTATCCTTAGAAGAATTTGGTCATTGATAAGGGAGAGTGAAAATCAAGCATCTGGGGAAAAAATGTTTTACAATCAATACCAATAAATACATTATAATTAGTTTCTCCTTTAGTTTTTAGGAAGTACTAGGGATGTACAAGGGATGCTAAGATTCATGTAATGTGAATACAGTGGGGGAACATTTTTCTTAAAATTTATTATTAAATTCACCCATAGTATAGTTGGCCTCACTCTATAGAAATTGTAGTCATATACATTATAGAAAAGCAAAAGGCAGATAAAATGATTATCTAACCCAAGTTTCATTACCCAGTGGTTCCCATTACTCTCCATTTCTTTCTCGATACTTTCTATCTCAGAAATTTTCCCATTCCAGAGTTTTAAACTCTTATTTCTGCATGGAAGACTCTCGGATAAAGCTTGTTTCCAACTTCTCTTGAACTTCAGACCTATATTTGCAACAATGCTCTAGACATTTCAATAAAAAAAAGTCTTTTGTTTTTCAGCTCATGCTAACCACAAGTCAGCATTTTTATCCATTATCTAATTGGTTGATTAGACTCAGTTATCAGCACATGTATTTCCTGGGTGAAAAATATCTTAAAATCACAGCATTATGTTATCAATTGAATAGAATTGGTAATTCATTGTAGATTTTTGATACCAGCATTCTGTCAAAATGGACTCATATATAGATTTTATTTCAATTTCCACATTTATTCAGTTGTCAAATTTTGTTATCTCTTCCAAAAGAAGTAATTTACCTGATTTTTGTCTTCATTATAGCATCAAAACTTCTTATCTAAAGTAGCTTCCAATGTGAACTGCTTTTGTTTCTATTCTTTGGGACATTCAGTTAGCATTTTGTTATGCACCATTTTTATGATGTCATTTAAACTTAAAAGTATAACTTAGAGTTCTATTATCTTAAAATGTGATATCCCTCCACTTTGATTTTAGGAGCTTTTGTGAATTTCGATCAAGCTGAAGATATAGTGTAGCTCAAATGCGTCCTTTCATCTTGAAATTACTGATTTCAGTGAAATTAGTTGCTGATTTAGTGTTAATTGAACCAAATGAGGGTTTATTTATTCTTGTTGATAATGCTTGTTAACATATTTAGTTGACATTTAAGAACAAATAGAATGCTGAGAAAGAGCCATCTTGAACAATTTGACTAAGAACGAGGTGAAGATGCCACAGTCTAATAAAATATGGTGTAAAAAAAAAGTCATGCTTAGCTATAGACACATGAAATTTCTCTTTCGTCTTCAAGTGACTGTTAGACAACATGAGATAAACTGAAATTACTTTTGAACATTTTACTCAATATTTTTCTAAGAAGTTCATTAGCCCAATGTACTATAGATCTCATTCTGCTTTAGCAGAAATATCTGTGAGATGCTCACATATTACCCTTCACTTCTGTTTTCCATTCACTTCTGTTCTCTGTTCACCTCTGTACCATTTACCTCTGTACCATTTCATTCTGTTTCCCGAAGAAATCAGCTCACTCAGATAGATACTGTCCCATTAAGAGCACTGAAAATAATCTAACGGGAAAAATAGAAAAGAAATCAATTTTTGAAGTTCCTTTTAACCGTACCGTTTTGAACATTGGTTCTTAAGTTTGCCTAGGATACAAAGATTCATATGTTAATATGTGTTTTAAAATGATTCATTAAAGTACCAAAAACAAATATTATTGTAATGGAAGTTTTAATGAAAGTGGAAAAATTGAATATATCTCAGAAGGCACAGTTAAATACTGCAGGATTTTCTCCAGAAAGATGCAGCTGTACACTGCTGTGAATCATAGCTGTGTGAGGCTTATCTGCAGAAAAGCAGAGCCAATGGTTTTGGTTATTTTAATACACATGTTATCCCCACCTACAATACTTGTTTAAGACTCATAATTCCCACCTTGCCCTACAATTATGTTGTGCAGACTGTTCTAAAACAGGAGGCACTGTCATTAAAATGTGCACTATGCTTTGGTTCTGCTGAAAATACTAAATGCTTGTGGGCAGTCTTAGTGACCACATGCTGAGGCTAGTTACAGAAATTCTCATTCTAGGTGACTGTGCTGGCAAATATACTCTCATGAAACACAAGCACAATTTGGAGTTCCATGTGTTATCCAAGCAAGGACATCCCATAGGCTCCTCAATGACTAACTTAAAAGTGTGAGATGCCATCTGCTGGAAATTGATAATATGGACTATGATATTCTGCAATAATACTTAGGTTTTGTCTGTCAGCCAGACTGAACATTGATGATCTTTGCGTTTATCTTCTCCTTCCCCTACTTTAGAAGAATGATGTATACATAGGGTTATTGAACTACTTAGGAAAACTCCCGTATCTCTTTCTTCTAAACAACCTTCCACTCTAAGATATCAATTTAATGTAATGTTAGTTTTTAGGTTGGCAGAGGCTGATGGAAGGAAGAGTAAATATAAGCCATACCCAGTCTATACTCAATGATAAAATACATCTTAATTTCAGAAATGTTAAAATAGGAATATTTTTACCTTCACATTTCAGAAAATTAGATGATACAATAGTAACGTTCAACTTACATTAATCATGAGCACAATGGACACATTCAGCATTACATCATGTAATGTACATCAAATGTAAACACGCTGAATGTTTGCAATTTGGTCAATTAAATGGGGATAATATATGATGGTGTTTGGGAATGTCTTGCTTATACAGCACTTACCACTGTGATGTAGATATTTAGAGAATTTACAAGTGATCAGACATTATAGTCAACATAGGTCTTGAAATGAGTTAGCCATTCCAAGAACGTTCTGTAGCATTAGAATATAGACTGACAAATTCCACATGTGCTTGACACATAGTAGGTGGTTAATAAATACTGACTGACACATGGGCTCAAAATTAGTTCTGAGCTGATGGGCCTATTGAGCTTACGGGTTGTTGTTGACCCTTTGGGAGTCTGATATGTGTATTGTTTTAGTTCATTTCTTTATTTGAACAAATACATTGATGCTTTGGGGTGTGTTTTGAAATGATGGTATACCTCATTTTGCTTTTTTGATAATTAAAATTATCAGAAATTTCTTTATTTCTTAAAATGTACCAAATTAAAGGTAACCTACCCATGTAGGTTATCTTATCGATCAATGTACACAGGTGGTGCAACATCCAATCGATGGTTAGGTAAGTTCTCATGATTTACCTGAAAACTATAGAGTGAATGTCATTTAGCTTGTGTAAAATAATTCTATTCAAATGATAATATAACTTAATACTGTAATTTTAAGATATTTTTCACCCAGGAAATACATGTACTGATAACTGAGTCTCATCCAACATATGATAATTGGGTCTGTTTTGAGATCTATTTTTAAAAATTTCTATTGACTCTATTTGCAGGCAAATTTGTGAACCAATGCTCAAAACAGTAGGTCTAAAAAGAACTTCAGAAATGGATTTTTTTTTCTGTTTTTCACCTTAAAGAATGCTTTTCAGTGTTCTTGTTAGACCAGTATTTATCTCAGTGGGCTCATTTATTGGGAAAGCAGAAAGAAATGGTACATAAGTGAACAGAAAACAGAGATGAATGAAATATAGAGGTGAATGGTAAACAGACGGGAAGGATAGTTTGCGAGCATGTCACAGATATTTTTGCTGAAACAGAATGAAATCTATGTTAGCTTAGGTTATTGAATTTCTTAGAAAAAGATGAGCAAGGCCGGGTGCAGTGGCTCACACCTATAATCCTAGCACTTTGGGAGGCCAAGGCAGGCGAATCAGCTGAGGTCAGGAGCTCGAGACCAGCCTGACCAACATGGAGAAACCCCGTCTCTACTGAAAATACAAAATTAGCCGGGTGTGGTGGCATATGCCTGTGATCCCAGCTACTTGGGAAGCTGAGGCAAGACAATCACTTGAACCCGGGAGGCGGAGGTTGCAGTGAGCCGAGATCGTGCCATTGCACTCCAGCCTGGGCAACAGAAGCAAAACAACTCCGTCTAAAAGAAAAAGAAAAAGATGAGCAAAATGGTCAAAAGTGATTGCAGTTTATCTCTTCTGTGTTATAAAACCTCAACTCCCCCAAGAGCTGCTTGATTCTAAGTATAAATCACTAATTAAATTGTAGAAATGTGCGTGTATGTGTGTGAGTATACACATACTCCTCTTTCTCTATTGCTATATGTTTGTGTGTATATACATATGTAATATATGTAATTATATATTACATTTACATTTATTCATTTTATAAATTTAATTTTTTAAAAAAATTTTTGTGGGTATACATTTATTCATTTTTAATATGAGTCACGAGATCAAGTTTTCAAGTTATACTTGATTTTAGTCTCCTGTATATCACAATAATACATTTAGCACTTTTTTCCTTCTTTTTTTGAGACGGAGTCTCACTCTGTAGCCCAGGCTGGAGTGCAATGGCACAATCTTGGCTCACTGCCACTTCCACCTCCCAGATTCAAGCAATTCTCCTGCCTCAGCCTCTCAAATAGCTGGGATTACAGGTGCCCACAACCACGCCTGGCTAATTTTTGTATTTTTAGTAGAGACGGGGTTTCACCATATTGGCCAGACTGGTCTCGAACCCCTGACAGCAGATGATCCACCCACCTCGGTCTCCCAAAGTGCTGGGGTTGCACGCATGAGCTATCATGCCCTGCCCAGCACTTTTTTCAAGACTCTTTTTAGAGCAGTTTTAGATTCACCTCAAAAGAAAGAGGAAAGTACAGAGATCTCCCACATGCTCCCTGCCCCCTAATGTCAACATCGCGCACCAGTATTGTACATTTGTAGAATACTTGAAAGTTTAATATTAACTGTAGTAAATTGTTACAATTTATTTGTTATTCTTTATCCTTTTCTTCAAACTAGTAGAAGTGCTAACCGCTTAAAGTAAATCAGTCTGAGACAAGGAGGCTCTTTAACGGAAGGCACAGAAGAGGAAGCAAAAAATGTTTTTACTATTCCTTCCATTTGCTAGATAACTCAACATCAAACCTTATTCCGTTTTTCAGAAACTGATTCCATAATCTAAATGGCTGGATGAAGGCATGCCTGTGTTCATTGAGGAAGCCATGCTTATATGCAGTTAAATGATTCTCTCACCATTGTGATATAAAATAGCACTTAATATTCCTTTATAACATTCCCTTATTGCTGTTGGAGTTTGATAAATGGTAGCACTTAGAAATTTGTCTTTCTTATTTTTCTGTTCTAGTAACCTTAACCGTCTTGGGTCTCAAAGCTAATTCTTCTAGGATGTTTTCCTTCACCTTTATGATAGCTATAAGAGGATGCCAGATTTTTATGTTCCTTAGCCTCCCCGGGTTGTTTCTGTTCCTCAGAAAGGCCTTGATTTGCTACCTTTACCATGTGTGGATGTCCATAGAGAAAAATCATGTGTCTTTATTACATCCCACTGGAAGCTGCCTGAGATTCTATCTCTTACTCTTCACCCAGAGACCGTCTGTCCTGCATGAGCTCACAGGTCTCCTTATTAAGACAACATAAGAGGTGGCACTGACAGTTTTTCTCTTCCCTGTGAGCATGGGTGAAATCAAGACTAGAGACTGACAGCTCTTCTCACTGCTTGTGGTTCAACTTGAAACCACAAGGTTCAGAGGCACATGGTTTCCATTCAGCGTCTTTCTCCAGCTAACGCGAACCATTTGTTCAAGCAACTTTGGTGTCTGTTTGAGAATAAGAGATCTGCCTCGATACTCCCCAGACAGTCAAATAAATTCTCTTGGCTTCAAGACAAATTCAGAAAATTCTGCCCAACAATGGCATGTGGTTCAGTTTTTTCGTTTATTTTTGCAACATGTGAAGGAACGACCAATAGCGTCCTTGACAAATCTGAAAATGCCAATCACAAAAGTGGCAAATTAGAGAACCGTTTATTATGGCAAGTTACTATATTACATTTAGAGAAAATGAGAATAAAGTAATATGTCAAACAGGAAATAGAATTAGAGGCCTTCTAGAAGCAGAATACCTGTGACTGGTATTTTTCCCCCTACTTTTAATTCTCCCATTTAGTTGCATTGAGGGTAAATACTATTCATCGTTTTTTAGGGGCAAGAGGAAATCTGAGAAAAGAATATGTTACTATATATTCATTTCCAAGATGTGTCTCATTAATCTTTTGACTGTCCTGCTGCTCTTTGAAACAATCTATCTGCTTAATTCGAGCCTTTGTTCTGATAAGCCCAAAGCCATGGTGGTTACATTATTTGCTTGAAACTATTGGGAACGGTAGAAAAGGTGATTGCGTTATAGTTGTATTAAGATGTGAACATTTACTTCCAAGATATTTTACATTCTTTTTCCCTATTGTAGATTTAAAAGTTGACATTCGTAATTAGCTTTTTTGTTGTTGTTAAGCATCATTTTAATCTTTTGACACTAAAAATAGCATGGGAAAATACCCAGGAATCAGTAATGATAGCCAAATGTTTGTATCCAAATGTGGGAATTTGGAATCATTGTTCAAAGAGAAACACTCGCTCCACTAAAATATCAACCCACCAATCTAGATTTTAATCCCAACCACCACTCAATGTAGCTATCGTATGCTATACTTTCACGTTTAGTGTTTAATTCAACTCAGCAAGTGTCTAATAGGTTCTGGTGGGAGACACAAAGGAAGTTGCCGTCTTAGTCCATTTTGTACTGCTATAACAGAATACCACAGGCTGGGTAATTTATAAAGACTAGAAACGTATTTGGCTCGTGATTGTTTTCCTACAGGCTGGGAAAACCAAGAGCGTGGTGCCAGCTAAGGTCATCCCATGGCAAAGGGCAGAAAGTGAAAGTCAGCATGAGACAGAGGGAGCAGGAGAGAGAGAAAAGAAGGAATGGGGGGGACAAACTTTTTCTTTTATTAGGAGCTCACTCCTGCAATAACTAACCTACTTCAGAAATGATGGCATTAATCCACTCATGACAGCAGAGTTCTCATGGCCTGATCATTTCTTAAAGGATCCACCTCCTAATACTGTTACATTGGCAATTAAATTTTAACATGATTTTTGGAGGGGACATTCAATCCATAGAAATGTCTTACTCTCTAAACCCAGCAAATAGCATAAGTATGTAAACAATGATCTATGTTGGAAACATTCTCAGTGTTTCCATTACAAACGTAATGGAAAACTTGAAACACTTTGTCTTCACAGAAGAGGGGACATTTGAGCTGAGACTTGGATGTAAAAGTTATGGTGAGATAGTAACGGCAAACTTTTTTTTTTTTTTTTTTTTTTTTTTAAGAATTTATAAAAATGAAGGATGTGTGGCTTTCCTAAGACCACATAGGTCATTTGAAAACCTGGGCCAAGATTAATGTTAATTAGTGCTATCTGTGTCTTTACTTTCCCCACAATACTGATACACTGTTAACAAAGGCTGCATCACACTCATACAACAGAAGCTAGACAGGCATTTGATTTAGAAGGCAAGGCATAGGAGAAATCAATTTAAATTTGGATCAATGTTAACATTAGAGATGTTTAAGGGAAATTATGTCTTTATAGTTATGATTCAGTAAATATTCAACAGCAAATGTTTTTCCTTCTTTTCCTTTCTTTTTAATTGCGGTAAGAACACTCAACATGAGACCTATGGTCTTTATAGATTTTTAAATCTACAATACAGTATTGTTATCTATATGCACAATGTTGTACAGCAGATCTTTAAAAAAAAAAAAAAAAAAAGCAATTGACAGGCCTGGCATGGTGGCTCACGCCTATAATCCCAACACTTTGGGAGGCGGAGGCAGGTGGATTACCTGAGGTCAGGAGTTCAGAACCAGCCTGGCCAACATGGTGAAACCCCATCTCTACTAAAAATACAAAAATTAGCTGGGCGTGGTGGCAGGCACCTGTAATCCCAGCTACTTGGGAGGCTGAGGCAGGAGAATCACTTGAACCTGGGAGGCAGATGTTGCAGTGAGCCCAGATTGTGCCATTGCACTACAGCCTGAGCGACAAGAGCGAAACTCCATCTCAAGATTAATTAATTAAATAAAAATTAAAAAACAATTGAAAAAATTGCATGATGTTTTTAATTATGTGTACATTGTAGAATGGCTCAGTTGAGCTAATTAACACGCATTACCTCACATTCTTACCATTTTTTGTGGTGAGAACAGCTAAAATCTACTCTCAGTGATTTTCAAAATACAATGCATTGTTATGAACTATAGTCACCATGTTGTACAATAGACCTCTTAACATTATTCCTCCTATCTAACTAAAGTGTTTTTTTTGATATAGCAGATCATTAGAATTTATTCATCTTACATGACTTGTTATATTCATCTTGCATGATTATATATCCCTTGATTAACATTTCTCCATTTCCCTCTGCCCCCAGTCTCTGGCAACCACAACTGTCTTCTTTGTTTCAATGAATTTGACTATTTTTGATACCTCATGTAAGTGGAATCCTGCAGTATTAGTGTTTTCATGACCAGTTTGTTTGACTTAGAATAATACCCCCAAGCTTCATATTGTTGCCCGTATTAGTCTATTCTCACGCTGCTAATAAGGACATACTCGAGACTAGGTAATTTATAAAGGAAAGAGGTTTAATTGACTCACAGTTTAGCATGGCTGGGAGGCCTCAGGAAACTTACAGTCATGGCAGAAGCAGAAGCAACATCCTTCACATGGCAGCAGGAAGAGGTGCAGAGCGAAGTGGGGGGAAAGCCCCTTATAAAACCATCAAATCTTGTGAGAACTCACTCACTATCATGAGAACAGTATGGAGGTCACTGCCCCCATGATTCAATTACCTCCCACTGGGTCCCTCCTGCAACACGTGGAGATTACAAGAACTATAGTTCAAGATGAGATTTGGGTGGCAACACAGCCAAACCACATCATGCCTTTACAGGATTTTCTTGCTTTTGTTGTTGTTGTTGTTTTAGGCTGAATAATTCCATTGAATGTATTTTCCACATTTTTAAAAATCCATGAGCATTCAGGCAGTTTCCATAGCTTGGCTATTGTGATAGTGCTATAATGAACATGTAACATCTTAATTATGTGTGCCAGTGAGTGTGTGTGTATGTGTGTGTCTGTGTGTATATATAATGAGAGAGAGAGAGTCATGTGTTGATTAATGAGAAATATTCTAAGAAATGCATTGTTAGGTGATTTCATCATTGCATAACCATCATAGAGTGCACTTATATAAACCTAGGTGGTACAGTATGCTGCTTACCAAGGCTATATGGTATAGTCTGTTGCTTCTGGGCTACAAACCTGTATAGCATGCTATTGTATTGAATACTGTAGGCAACTGTAACACAATGGCAAATAAATATATGTATATCCAAACATAGAAAAGATGGCATTATAGATTTAAATACGACATAAAAGACTTAAAGAATTACTTACTTACCGTGAATAGAGCTTGCCAGACTGAAAGTTATTCTGAGGAAGTCAGTGAGTGAGTGGTGAGTGAATATAAAGGTGTAGGACATTACGGTATACTACTGTAGCCTTTATAAACACGGTACACTTAGGCTACACAAAAAATAAAAATATGATGTTATGATGGCTACAACATCACTAAGGGATTGGAATTTTTTAGTTCTATTATAATCTTATGAAACCACCATCTTATATATGGTCCATCATTGACCAAAACATCATTATTCTGCATATAACTGTATATGTGTGGTATGGGTGTGTAATTTTTTTAATTTACTAGTCAACTATTATAATATAATTATTATAATTGCTTCACCTATACTATGTCATTTAAAGTTCCATTGCAGCTCTATGTGGATTATTTTTCTCATTTATGCATGTTTTTTCTCATTTTGATGCATGTTTTCTCAAGAACACGCATCAAATAATAGTAAAGCCAGCAGTTGTACTTAGAAAGTCTGATGCCTTAACTTCTTCACAACAGCTTGCATTCTTTTCCTTGTGTATGCGTTAACCAACATATGCCGTGATTAGGGATGGCTGTTAAGCTCGAAAAAAGGAGAAGATGTGAAGAGTGAGATTTGAATCATATAAGTAAATCTCTATAAATTTGGCTTTTTGAGGTAGACTGCATTTTCTGAGGTATAATTGATGTCGGACAAATATTCCTTACTTCTCAGGAACAATACAGCATTTTGTGTCCATGCTCTTTGTGATATAATGTAAATTCATGGTGGTAAATTGGAGCTTCTATATTAGTCGGTCACAACAATTTAGTGACTGAGCTTATAAACCCAATATAGGGTAAGTAATATGCATATAGAGGCTTGTCATTAAGAAAACATTATTCTGTTAGTTGATCTTTGAAGTGTCATGTCTTAAATATATCCATATAACAAAGAGCACAATATACTAAAGCAGTTTAAGTTTAAAAAGAAAAAACAAACTTTTCTGCTATGTGTCTCTATCTCCTAGTTAGGAATAAGTGACCATAAAATCCCCGAAAGTGTGAAACCACAATATATTTCCCTGTTCTATCATTAAAAGCTATTTGCAACATAAGTGGGAATCAGAAGCAGAGGGCTTGGGGGAGGGAGAGTAGCTTTAAGATTATATATAAGGAATTATTTCCCAGCAAGGATTGGTTCTGGGAATTTTGGTTCCTTGTTCTTCAACTGTTATGGGAATCTTGAAGAGACTTCTAATGTTACAACCTCTTAAATTTCTATATAGTACTGTATCATTTATATTAGCAAAATTGAGTTCATAACATCAGAGGCTGATGTCACAAAGTTAATGAAGTGAGTCTGAGACATTGGGAGATGGATATACTGTAGGTACAGTATCAGGAAAACTAACTTGGCAACCTCATAACTAAATGGAAGTACAGATTTAGCTTTTATGTCTGTTGTTTAAGCCCGTTGGCCAGGCATCAAGACTAGCATTGGGCTGAGCTGTTCACCAGAGTTTCCAAAGTGTACTGAGTCAGTCTGCTGTAAATGTAAAATCTTCAAGAGTAGAAGCTTGGAAGTGCAAAACTTTTAGACTGTGTAGTGAATTAAGATGGCTAAACTCTGGGTCTCACTTTAATGAGAAAAAAAGGCAAATAGAGAAACACCTAATTGGGAATAATTTTGCGTGTGTGAAATATGAAGAGGATATGGTGACATGGGGTGTGTTTATGTACACGGCAAAGTTTGGAGAAAGAAAAGCTTGTTGAATTCAAAGTTCTGTTTATTTTTGACACAGCTGCTTTGCAATCAGTCATTAATCTAGCGTTTTGCTTAATTATGGTAGAAATGTTTTTAAAGAGATTTAAAATGTAAGCAGAGTCATTAAAAGGTTAGGATGGTAATGGATTTGAATTAAAGGAAGCACTTTTACCTCTTTCAGCAACAACATATATAATCTATGATACGGAAACATACTAGCAAATAAGGGACAACACCTGAGAACAGTAATTTGCATTAGCCTATACTGCCTAGGATTTTGTTATAAGTACGAAGGTGTTTCAAAATATAATTTTAAGCTCAGCTAAAACAATAACTTGAAGACTCATTAAGGAATACTTAATGAATTAAGTATAGATTTCAGTAGTTAGTGATTTTACACTGGATACCTCTTATTTATATGAGTATATTTAAGTCATAAAGTGAAGTTGGTATTTTAGCTCATGAAATTACACATAGCCTCACAGGTATCAAGAGACTTAGTGGGTTGGGATTTTGTGTTTGGAAGATAATGATATCCATAGTCTAAACTGAAACAATCCACTGGAGAAGAAGAAAGGGGAACGCATTGCTTGGTGAGAAGTCATACAAAGCCTTCTGGAAATCCACAGGCTGAAGACGCTTGCTCAATGGAGAACAATTGAAGGAGGTTCAAAGCAGGGAAAGGGCATTACAATCAATGTAAGATGGTGATAGAATTTATTTTATAACAATTCATATGATATCTCACATTAAATACACTCTCCTCTGTGTAGGCATTGTTCTAAGCACTCTACCTCGTTAACTCATTTAATTTCCTCCAATACCTTAGGGATAAGTATTATTTTTATCTCTGTTTAAGAGATGAGCTGACTGAAGAATAGAAGGAATAAGTACTCAGCTAAGTAACAGATGTGAGAATTGAAATCAAGGCACACTACGTTACAGATGGAAGACTTCAAGTGCCTAACATCTGGTAAATGTCTAGTTTCGCTGAAACCAAAATATCTTATAAAGTCATGATTTTCCTTGTAGATTTTATTTTGCTTAAAATGAAGGACTCATCGGTGGAAGCCTGAAATGTACTTAATTTTTGTCAGCAAGACACACAAATGATGGGAACCTGAAGGAGAGAAAAACAAAACAAAACACAAATGCTATCCACAGCCAAAATAATAAAGAAAAGCATCAATGTGGATATCCAGATAAGACCCCTAGACTTGTTAAAGTGGATAAAAAATAAACATTAAAATGCACAGAGCCATGAACATTTCTGAAAAGCAGTTCAGCTCAGAAGTTAAGTTCTTACAAAACACTATATATACCTTTCAGAAGAAAAGCAAAGAGTAAGAGTAAGAAATTCTCTCCGACTAGCTAGAGTCTCTAACAAACCCCCAAATGAAACATCGTGACCAGGGAAGTTATCATATAATTTATAGTACACCTAGACAAAAATTGAATCAACCTTTCTTAAGAAGAGGTGTTTGTCAGTTTTATTTATTTATTTATTTATTTATTTTTATTTTTTTTGAGACGAGTCTCACTCTGTCACCCAGGCTGGAGTACAGTGGCCGGATCTCAGCTTACTGCAAGCTCTGCCTCCCGGGTTTACCCCACTCTCCTGCCTCAGCCTCCAGAGTAGCTGGGACTACAGGCGCCCGCCACCTTGCCTGGCTAATTTTTTGTATTTTTTAGTAGAGATGGGATTTCACCGTGTTAGCCAGGATGGTCTCGATCTCCTGACCTCGTGATCTGACCGTCTTGGCCTCCCAAAGTGCTGGGATTACAGGCTTGAGCCACCACGCCCGGCCCAGTTTTACATTTTTTAAAGTAGCAAAGTCTTAACTGTGGTAGTAACATGCATTGCCATTAACCCAAGTATTTACAAATATTTACAGAGGATATATTAAGTTGAAGCTTGACCAAAGAATATTCTGGAATGGCAACAATGTAAGTTTTACTATATAGTTATTTAGACAGATGTTAACAATATACTTTGTTTATTGAGATTCTCATATCTGCATGGGAGGGTAAATAATCATCTCTCTTCTGGTCTCCTCTACATTCTTCTTTCAGGTTCCCTTTCCTCATCCCCTACCCTTCTCTTACTCCTTACTATTACTCCTGGACCATTTTCTTTTTGATTCAAAGCCTCTGTTATAATTGCAAAATGTTTTTTCGTTTGTTTGTTTTTGAGATGGAGTCTTGCTCTGTCACCCAGGCTGGAGTACAGTGGTGGGAACTTGGCTCACTGCAACCTCTGCCTCCTGGGTTCAAGCGATTCTCCTGCCTCAGCCTCCCAAGTAGCTGGGACTACAGGTGTGTGCCACCACGCCTGGCTAATTTTTGTATTTTTAGTAGAGATGGGGGTTCTGCCATGTTGACCAGGTTTGTCTCGAACTCCTGACCTCAGGTGATCCACCAGCGTTGGCCTTCCGAAGTGCTGGGATTACAGTCGTGAGCCACCGCACCCAGCAAAAAATATTCTTAAAGTTTGGTTTGCTTGTACACATTCTAAAAGTCTGTTCTTTAAGTACTCTGCATTTATTAACAGTTTCCCAAGGGAGACTTTCTTGCTAGCTGGCTTTTTGACTCGTTATCTGGGAAAGTGCATTAAGTTGTGGATCTACCTTTTTCCTCTCTGTATCTGGAACATTCGATCTTATATTATCTCTGTTTTTGATGTTTGGTGTGCTATGGTAATGCCTCAGAATTAAGTTCCCTTTTGTTTGGAGAATTATTTCTTGCTTGGAGAACAAACTGAAAAAAAAATCACCCTGAAAAAAAAATCCCTCATGAAGTAGATCCACGACCCTTTCAGTGTAACACTGCCGACTACTTCTCTCTACTGATGTGTACAATTCTGGAACAGAAAACTCTGAATTTTTTAATGTTAAAATATTTTTGCTCTCTTTAGAAGAAAGCTTGCTTTAACCTATTGCTGATGATGAGGGAATGAAACAGATTCTTTCATAATGTACTGACAGGCTGTCAATCGCAGGAAAAAAAGTCCTTTTGGAAAGCCATTTGGCAACATTTGTAAAGACTCTAAAGATATCCACCTTTCTTGACCCTTTAATGTCACTTCTGGGAATTTATCCTAAGGAAATAATATTAAATACAGAAAAGCTTCATTTAACAAATCAGAGTCATGTTATTTAACATGGCATCCTCACTGAGAAAGAAAACATCATAAGCATTCAATAATGTGAGAATGGTTAAATATAATGTACAATCACAATGAAATATTCTTCTGCTATTACTATTATGATTAAAAAATGTACATGAACACAAAATAGAATTTTGGTATAAAGTTTGGGAGAAGGTAATTATAAATTATATATTTAGTATGAGCATCAGTATGTAAACTACACATAGAAAGAAGAGCTACTGTGACATGTGTCATAAATTTAGATGGTTGCTTTTGGGTAATGGAATAAGGGTGATTTCTTGTATTTTATGTTTAGCACCATGTCAATAGCAAGTGTATTCCATTTAAATAGGGAGTAAAATAAGCAAGTTCAATTTTTTAAAAAAGTCTTTCTGAGTAAGACTTTTAAGGCTAACTCCCCAAAGGATTTTTGTGTGCGTGTTTTGTTTTTTGTTTTGTTTTCGTGGGGAGAAAGCAAATTGACTAAAAGGATTTTTGAACCGTGGTGATTAGAAAGCAGTAGCTCCATGGGGCAGCTTTATAAAGACTGAGTTGACCTACAGGACTTTGGGGAGAGATGACCTTGAACACCCCAGACAACATTAAACTCCAGGTTACAGCTGACTGGAATCCTGAGGTTTTATTGGCCAAGAGCCAGTCTGCAGCCTGCTCTAACCACCCTAGTATTTTATAACATTGTAAAGACTGTATTGTTTGAAACATTTCAAAATTTTACACACAACCTGGCAGTCATCCAAAGCCATTTCCAATGGGCCAAAACTATCAGCAGCCACCCACCTCCTTGGCCATGGCTGCCTGATTAATGATGTTCCACCAACAGGGTCCTCCATTAGGACATCTATGCTAGGAAGCCCCAGGACAAATATGCTCTTTGAGACTTGTAAATTGTCTATACATTTTGCAGCTGATTTTTTTTTTAAACATAGATGGAACGTTAGAAAGTAGAGGTCTGTTGCGGTATAGCTTGGATTGGCTGAATGCAGCATGCTTTAATTAAATAAAAAAGCAAAGGATGCTCTTTGTCACAGACACTGTTCTTGCTTCAGGATATTTGTTACAGCATATAGCCTTTCTAAGCTACTCAAGTTCCACCTCCTCACCCCTTCCCTTTTTTTTTTTTTTTTTCCATTCCTCCCTTATCCAGACTTATGGTTTATTTACCTTGTGGGCTAAGAACTAAAGTTTTTAAGCAGCAAACATAATATTATATATTCTTCATAGATAACTTTCATTTTTGAATGAATAGTTTACACATTACTAAGTGTGTGTTAGTCCTTTACATCAGAATCTTATTTAGGCAAGTATGTGCCAGTTCTGTTCTAAGCATTTTACATACTTTAACTCAGGTAATCTTTGCAACAAACCTAGTTTGTTGCAAATAACCTAGTAGTTATTGTTGTTATCCTCATTTTTACAGATAAGAAAATGCAGGCAAAGAATGGTGAAGAATGTTACCCAAAGTTATTCCCGTGGTTTATAATTGGTAGAACTAGAAAATGAGCCAGAGTGCAGAGAACATTTATGTGATTAACTACGACTCTGTTATGCAGCCACTTGTAACTCTCAGTCTCAAATTTTCAAATTTTCAAAAGCCTCAAATGTTTCTAACAACTTTCATCGATAGCTGGAATTTTTATGTTCAATATATACTCAATAGGCCTTTACTACTGCATTAAGATAGAAAGTCTAAGAAATCACTCATTGAGAAAGAAATTTCCCAAAGTTGTAGTTTAGAGGAGAGAATATGTCTTCAGACTCTGATACTAGTTTTCTAATCTCTCTGGAGACACAATCGCTTTGTTTGCTTGTTTGTTTTCCTGACTTCGAATATATCTTGTCTTAGTTTCTCAAGTTAGTTTTAGTCTAAATGCTACAGAAACTATCAGAAACACATTTATCACTATCATTCATTACATGCAACTTTGTTTCACTTCTAGCAATGTTATTTATTAGGCTGTCCTTGTAAAAATGAAGGAGAGAGTTGACTCATTCCCACAGGCTATCTGGAGGGTGGCAAGTAAAATAAGATTTTACCAATGTCCACTGAGACATTCCAATTTCAATCATCTCCGTCAGAGACTTTCTTTCAATTCTGTACAGCTTGACTGTGCATTCTTTTAAGCCAAATTACAGTGTATGACAAAAAAACAAAAAACAAAAAAAGAGCCACAAGGTTCACAAGGAAGGTGATCTACCACCATAAAAGGTCCTGTATGAGCCCTTTAACTGATACGCAATTGATATGCAAAAATGCACTTTTTTACTTGTAAAATAGTTAACGTAATTCCTGTGTGGAGACATTGTTTTAAGGGTTAGAAATCATACTTGCAGAGTACTTAATGCAGTGTCTGGATAAAAGGTAGTATTTATGTGTGCATGTTAGTTTCCTTTATCATCAGCCCTATGAAGATGAGGATACAATGGTATCTCAAGACGTACCAGGTATCCTAAGTGAATACAGCATTGAGTATGGAATGTGAGTGTTATAGATACTGTCATTAATAATTAAATGAACAACAGTAGAAGTAGGAATAATATACACTCCGGTACCATTGTGTCTGAAATTGGTGGGTTCTTGGTCTCCCTGACTTCAACAATGAAACTGTGGACCCTCGTGGTGAGTGTTACAGTTCTTAAAGATCGTGTGTCCAGAGTTTGTTCCTTCAGACATTCAGATGTGTCTGGAACTTCTTCCTTCTGGTGGGTTCGCGGTCTCGCTGACAGGAGTGAAGCTGCAGACCTTCGCGGTGACTGTTACAACTCATAAAGGCAGGGTGGTCCCAAAGAGTGAGCAGCAGCAAGATTTATTGCAAAGAGCAAAAAAACCCCAAAGCAGAAGAGAACCGCAGCCGGTTGTCACCGGCTGCCCTGGCTGACTCCGGAAGCCTGCTTTTATTCCCTTATCTGACTCCACCCACATCCTACTGATTGGTCCATTTTACAGAGAACTGATTGGTCTATTTTACAGAGAGCTGATTGGTCCATTTTGACAGAGTGCTGATTGGTGCATTTACAATCCTTGAGCTAGACACAGTGCTGACTGGTGATTTAGGATCCTCTAGCTAGACATAAAAGTTCTCTAAGTCCCCACCAGATTAGCTAGATACAGTGCTGATAGGTGCACATACAATCCTCCGGCTAGATATAGAAGTTCTCCAAGTCCCCAAGGGGCTCAGGATCCTAGCTGGCTTTACCAAGTGGATTCTGCACCCGGGCTGCAGGCGGAGCTGCCCACCAGTCCCCAGCCATGCCTGCACTCCTCAGTCTTTGGGCTGTCCATGAGACTGGGCGCCCCGGAGCAGGGGGCAGCACCTCTTGGAGAGGCTCAGGCTGCAGGGGAGCCCACCTCAGGCAGGGGAGCTCAGACACAGTGGGCTGCAGGTCTCAAGCCCTGCCCCGCGGGGAGGCAGCTAGGGCCCGGCGAGAATTTGAGTGCAGCAGGGGCGACGGGCACTGCTGGGGCACCCTGCACAACGTCCGCAGCTGCTGGCCCAGGTGCTAAGCCCCTCACTGGCGGCTCAGTGTGTGGGCCCGCCACCGCCATGCCCACCGGAGCTCACACTGGCCCCTGAACACAGCCCCGTTTCCTGCCCAGGCCTCTCCCTCCACACCTCCCGGCAAGTAGAGGGAGGCGGCTCTGGCCTCAGCCAGCCCAGAGAGGGGCTACCACGGTGCCATGGCAGGCTGATGGGCTCCTCAAATGCCACCAGAGTGGAGGCTGAGGCCGAGGAGGCACTGAGAGTGAGGGCTGCTAGCACATTGTCACCTCTCACCATTACTTTGAAAAGCTCAGATTTCGCAGGCCTAAGGGAAATCATGGTACGGCTTGAAAAAACAATTGTGTTACTTCACTTCTTTTACAAGGCATTTTGTACTCTGTTTTCCTCTACACTCTTAGGCAAGTAAACCATGTTGCTGATGGAGGTGAAATGAAGATTAAGGCCTATAGTCAGAATTTTATTACTGAAGGCTTATACACACTGAAATATAGTAGAGTCTTTTAGGATACTCTGAGTATGAAAGGGATTATCCCAACATCCTTCAAATGTTGATGTGGTCCAGCTCTATAGAAACAGGCCAGAATTAATGTTACAAGTGCAGGCATAAGATAGTAACTCTAAACCTCTATTAACAATCCCTCATATTGTTTCAGGGCTACCATTACAGGCCGGTTAGGAAACCAAGCTTCAATTTTGGTGGCTGGTGTGATTTGTAAGTTGTTCTTCCATAGTGATTATTTTGTCAGGTTAAACCTTACTGCTCTGAAATTTCTGTGCCATCAAGCTTGAATGCATTTTGATGTGTTTGCTTGTGCTAGATCAGGGATCACCACTCACTAAATGAAAATCTTTTTGTTATAGATGGAGCTTGAGCAAGAAACTTACCCACTTGGTTGGATAAAGAACACTTTGAACATTTGCTTATTACAGCTGTCTCAAAACATGAGGGTGGGAGTTAAGCCCACAATTTTGTTTTAAATTAAGTGCTCCTAAAAACCGTGAGACTAATAGCACCAGCTAAAGCCAGTTATTTTTCTGGCAAGCAATATGTGAGTTTCCCCTCATTGCTAAGCCAGTAAAATTCAGCATTACTGTGGCAATTTTCCTACTGTTCCAGTTACTGAACTGTGTCTATACAGTACCAAAATAGCTAGATGAAAGGTAAAAACTTCAGTTAGTCATTGGGATGTTGCCAAATAGTAGAACATGCTGTATTATAAGTTATCAAGATATTTCATTATATTTTCCTCCTTTTACCACTTATCCTGGCATTATGTAAATGCCAATTTAAACCTCAATCATAAGGACATTTCATGAACCCTTAACATTCAGGGTGAAACAATAGAAAGAACATCAGTTGTCTGTTCAAAAAGAGTAATATCAGTGCAGACCTTTGTTTTATTCCTTTTGTTTTAAACTAAAATTATTTTCTGTTTTGAGTTTGCCAAAAAAAAAATGTATTTTTAGACTTTAATTTCTACCTCACACTTTCTTTAAGCAGCCTACCATATAATTATTTATCCATTTTAAGATAGTCAGCTTTCAAAGGATAGAATATGTCCATCAATAATAACAAACGTGTTGAATATTTACTACATTTCAAGCACTATGCTAGATGGCTGGACATATCACAAAATGAGATATAGTTCCTACTTTCTAGGGATATATTCCATTGGAGAAAATGTACTTATACATATGAATAGATGAATTTTAAAACATAATCATATTTTCTAAAATAATAAACAAGAATTGCTATTAAATGTACCGACAACCTCATGGAATGTGGCAGAAACTGAAAAGACTTTGCGAAGATGTGAGACTGAAGTTGGATTTTATAGGAAACAGGGGACCTTGGCTAGTAAAGAAGAAAACAGAGGACCTTCCAGCCAAAGGGAAGAGTGAGGTGAGGTTGTAGAATGACCATTCATCTTAGTCTGCCAGTTTAGTATTGATAGTCCTGTGGTCCAGGAAACCTTTCAATCCTAGGCAAACTAGGAGGGTTGATCACCCTACTAGGTAGTGAGTAACATGACAAGTTCAAGAAATAATGAACAGGTTAAATTGGAAGACTTTTGTTAGGTGGAAATGGAAGAATAAATTGGAAAGAAGTGGTTCAGGCCATCTGTCAAGGACTTTGGCTCTCAGATTGAGGCATTGGAAGCTCATTCTACATTCAACAGAGAAAATTGCAAATGATTTTTTATAAGGGTTTCTGAAATCCATGAAGAATACTTATTGAGAAGCCAGCTAAATTATAGTATGTTAATGTATTTAATTAATGCATTTATTTCACAAATATTAACTGAGCACCTATTATATACTATTAATTGTTGTAGACATTTGAATGCAGGAGTAAGAAAAAGTTTTTGTTTTCATGGTGCGTACACTTATGTGGTGGCAATACAACTAACACATGATTATGTAATGATACCTCAGTATAATATAGCAGAAAAATGAAGTAAGATGAAAAGATAGGAAGTGATGGTCAAGAGGGTACTTTAGAATGCACCGAAAAATACCTTTTTGGTAAGGTAGCATTTGAGTAGGGGCTGAATGCAATAGAGGGATGCATCATGTGGATAATCATAAGTGTGTTTCAGTTAGAAGGAAGGTATGCACAAAGGTCCAAAGATGGGAATATGCTATATGTGTTTGAAAAACACCAAGAGGGGACTGTGTCAACAGAAAAACAAATGAGGGGAAGAGTGGTAAGCCATTTGGTACTTGTGGTATCCAAATTATTCAGGTCTATAGGCTTTGAGAACTTTAGTTTGATTTTCAGTGAGACTGGGCAGTGAGCAGATTGGAGGCGATTTCATTATTAGCAATGTGCTGGAAGACAACTCTAGAATAGAAGGTAAGGATGAATAATATGTTTTAAAGAAGATGTTGGTACGATATATTTGCCAGAAGGAATTAATTTATAAAACAATGAAATAAGACTATGCTTCCACTGAGAAAAACATATTACACTCTCCAATGGTCCACCCATTGGGGGGATGAAAAATTACTTTATTAAAATGAAGAAGCCAAAATGGTTGCCTATTTTGTTAATACCTTAGTAAAAGCTTTCCAGTCAGATAAGCTACAAAAATCCAAGAACAACAAATTCTTATATGTTTAAAAAGTTAAGCTGAAAATATTAAATTTATTTTGAATCACTAGGTGATTTTTATTTAATATATCAGAGTGATAGCCAGTCCATATTGCAGATTTTGTGTGTTTGATTTTTATCTGGGGAGATTTTTAATTAGAACATGAAATAAAATTTTCAAAAGCATAGCTTCACACTGCTACCCCATATCCCATTCCATAAGTTTTTTTTTTTTTTTTTTTTTTTTTTTTTTTTTTTGAGACGGAGTCTCGCTCTGTCGCCCAGGCTGGAGTGCAGTGGCGGGATCACGGCTCACTGCAAGCTCCGCCTCCCGGGTTCACGCCATTCTCCTGCCTCAGCCTCCCGAGTAGCTGGGACTACAGGCGCCCACAACCGCGCCCGGCTAATTTTTTGTATTTTTAGTAGAGACGGGGTTTCACCGTGGTCTCGATCTCCTGACCTTGTGATCCGCCCGCCTCGGCCTCCCAAAGCGCTGGGATTACAGGCGTGAGCCACCGCGCCCGGCCTCCATAAGTATTTTAACACTTAAAGACAATGTAAATATTTACTGCTTATCTTCATATGAGTTCCACAATGTATTTGAAAAAAAATTTAATTTGTACACATAAATTCATCTTGCTTCCTCTTTCCATATATATTTATCTACATGATGACAATTCTGCTTGATTCATGCTTTTGCAATACCATCCTTTTCCCTTCATTTGTGGGACCAGTTTATTACATTTTAGACTCACATGGCAGTGCAATTTTAAGATTACAAATTTAATCATCCATAACTCAAGAAAGTGAAACATAGGATTTGCAGAACAGCATTACTTTCTCAACATGTTTTTGTTTTTTGTTTTGTTTTTTGTTTCTTGAGACAGCATCTTGCTCTTGTAGCCCAGACTGGAGTGCAATGGTGTGATCTCAGCTCACTGCAACCTCCACCCACTGCAACCTCCACCTCCCGCGTTCAAGCGATTCTCCTGCCTCAGCCTCCTGAGTAGCTGGGATTACAGGAGTGTGCCACCAAGCCTAGCTAATTTTTGTATTTTTCAGTAGAGACAGGGTTTCACCATGTGGGCTAGGCTGGTCTGGAACTCCTGACCTCTGGTGATCCGCCCACCTAGACCTCCCAAAGTGCTAGGATTCCAGGTGTGAGTCATCACGCTTGGCCTCCCAACATGTTTTCATGCCTCATAATAAAGTGTACATTTAGAACACTGGCCAGCAGTCCAAGAATTATACCTAATCAATGTTGGGTAAGTTAATGCTACTAGCAAGATCTGACCTTTCATATTGTTTGATTTGTTTTTGTTTGCTTTGAATTACATTTTATTTTGAGATAACTGTTGATTCATATACATTTGTAAGAAATAATACAAAGAGATCTCACCTATGCTTTCCCCAGTTTCTCACTAAGGTAATAGTTTGCAAAACCATAGAACCATGTCACAGGCAGAATATTGATACTGATACAGTATCAGTAATGATACAGTCAAGATACAGAGCATTTCCATCAATGCAAGCGTCTGTCATGTGACTCTTTTATAGCCATTCCCATTTCCCTCCCAGTTTCTCTCCTGTTTCACTCTGGCATCCACAAATTGTTTTCCATTTCTATAATTTAGTTCTTTCTAAATGTTACAGAAACACCATTAAAGTACAGTATACAACCTTTGAGATTTTTTTCCACCAAGCATAATTCTCTGGAGATTCTATATTCTTGTATGTATTTATGGTTTGTTCCTGTTTTATTTTTATGTGGCATTCCATGGTATCAATATTCTAGTTTGTTTAACCATTCACCTGGTGAATGCCATCAGAGTTGTTTTCAGTTTGGGGCTATTAAGAATAAAATTACTATAAAAATTTACACACAGATATTTGTGCAAAATACGTTTTTATTTCTCTGAGATAGATGCCCAGAAGTACAATTGTTGGGTCTTATGGCAGTTGCATGTTTAGTTTTGTAAGAAACTGCCAAACTGTGTTTTAGAGAGGCTGTATCATTTTACATTCCCACTAGCATGACTGAGAATCCCACATTCTCAGTCATTTGTTGCTCCACATTCTCACTAGCATTTGGCATTGTCAGATTTTTGTATTTTCACCATTTTAATAGTTGTATAGGTGCATTTCATTATTTTAATTTGCAAATCCTTTCCTAATGAGATGTGACATGGAACAAAATTTAATGTGCTTATTTGCCATCTGTACGTTTTCCTAGGTGAAATTTCATGTGTTTTGCCTAGATATTTCTTAAACAGTTGAAGTTTTGTTTTAATTCTTAAGTTTTTTAACTGACTAAAAATTGTATCTATTTATGACGTACAGCACAATATTTCCATATGTATACATTATGGATGGCTGAATAAAGCTTTTGACATATTCATTACCTCACATACTTATTTTTTGTGTGTATGGTAAGAACACCTAAAGTCTATCTCTAAGCAATCTTCAAAAATGTTTGTAATACATTGTTATTAACTATAGTCACCATCATGTATAATAGATCTCTTGAGATTATTCCTCCTGGGTAACTGAAATTTTGTGTTCTTTGATCATCATCTCTCCAATCTCCCATCAACCTCTGTCAACCACTATTTTACTCCCTGTTTCTATGAGTTCGACATTTTTCTGTTCCACACATAAGCGAGATCGTGAGGTATTTGTCTTTCTGCGCCTGGATTATTTTACTTAACATAGTATCTTCCAGGTTCAAACATGTGTCACAAATGACAGAATTTTCTTTAAACACTGAATAATATTCCATTGTGAATATATACCACCATTTCTTTATCTGGTAGTCCATTGATGGACACTTATTTTGAGTCCATATCGGGCCTATTGTGAATAATGCTGCAATGAGCAAGGGAATAAAGGTATATCTATGGCACACTAATTTTATTTACTTTGATGCATATGCAGTAGTGAGATTGCTGGATTATCTGATAGTCGTATTTTTAATTTTTTCAGGAACTACTATATTGTTTTCCATAATAGCTGCACTAATTTACCTTCCCACCAATAGTATACAAGGGTTCCCTTTTCTGTACATCCTTACCAATATCTGTCATCTTTTGCCTTTTTGGTAATAGCCTTTCTAACTGGTGTGAGGTGATGTCTCATTGTGGTTTTAATCTACATTTCCTTAATGACTAATGATGTTGAGCATTTTAGCTCTTCTTTATATATTCTAGATTCTAGTCCTTTGTCTGACATGGTTTACGAATATTTCCTCCTAGTCTATCATTTGTCTTTTCACCTTTTACAGAGTCTCATGGAACAAAAAATTTTCATTTTGACAAAATACAATTTATCAGTTTTTTTCTTGTAGGGATCATGCTTTTCATGTCAACTCTAAGAACTCTTTGTCTAGTATGATCCATAGATTTTCTTCTGTTTTGTTTTTAAAGTTTTGTACCTTTATATTTTATATTTAAATTCATTGCCCATTTTGAGTTAATTTTTGTATAAGGTATGTCTTTTTCTGTGTCCATCTATGGATTTCTTTCTTTCTTTCTCTCTTTCTTTTTTTTTTTTTTTTTTTTTTTTTTTTTGAGATGGAGTCTCGCTCTGTCACCCAGGCTGGAGTGCAGTGGCACGATCTCAGCTCACTGCAATCTCTGCCTCCCAGATTCAAGCGATTCTCCTGCCTCAGCCTCCCGAGTAGCTGGGATTACAGGCACAGGCCACCATACCTGGCTAATTTTTGTATTTTTAGTAGAGATGTGGTTTCACCATGCTGGTCAGGCTGCTCTTGAACTCCTGACCTCGTGATCTGCCTGCCTCGGCCTCCTAAAGTGCTGGGATTACAGGCTTGAGGCACCGTGCCTGGCTGCACCTATGGATTTCTAATTGCTGTGTTACCATTTGTTGAAATGCTATCATTTTTTCATTGAATTATTTTTGCCCCTTTGTTAAAAATCAATTGAGCATGTTTGTGTGCATCTGTTTCTATGTTCTCTATTCTGTTCCATTTATCTCTAAGTCTAGGCTTCCACCAGTAACATGTAATCTTGATTGCTGTAGTTACATAATGCCTTGAAATTGGGTAAAATGGCTCCTTTCATTTTACCTGACTTTTTCAAAAATTAATTTGAGTATCTTATTTTTTATCCATTTTCAGACCAGTCTTGTCTATGTCTATAAAAAATCTTACTGAGATTTTTATACGTCTGTATAGCAATTGGGGGAGAATTGGTATCTTTACTATGCTGAGTCTTTCAATCTACACATCTATTATGTCTTTCCATTTATTTAGAGCTTTGATTTCTTTCAATATTTTGTGGTTGTCAGCATACAATCTTGTACATGTCTTGAAAGCTTTACTCTTAAAGTTGTTTTTGTAAATTTAGTGATGGTGAATTGTATTTCTAAGTCCTCATGTGTTCTTTGCTACATCATATAAATATAATTAATTTGTATGTGTTTACCTTATATCCTGCAAGTTTGATAAACTAACTTATTATTCTTAGGTGGATTTTTTATTTTGTAGACTCCTTGAGGTTTTCCATGTGGATAATCATATCACCTGTAAATAAGAACACTTCTTTCTAGATCTGTAAGTCTTTTATTTTCTTGTTCACTGGCTAGATCATCCAGCTTATGTTGAATAGAGTGATGAGAAAAGATATCCTTAACTTGCCATAGGGAGAAACATTTAGCCTTTCATCATTAAGTATAATGTTCACTGTAAGAAGTTTTTTGTGTCTTTTTAAAGACACATCTTATCAATTTGAAAGAAATTTTTCTGTATCCTTTTTTTCTGAGAGTTATCATGAATTAGTATTGGGTTTAGTCAAATGCTTTTTCTGATTTGATTGTTATGATCATGTATATTTTTCATCCTTAGTTTGTTAATAGGGTGGATTACAGTATTGGTTTTCAAATATTGAACTAGCTTCACATATGGTTTTCAAATATTGAACCAGCCTCACATACCTGGTATATGCCATATTTGGTCATAGTGTACAATTCCTTTTATATATTGCTGACTTCTATTTGTTAATATTGTTAAGGAGTTTTGCATATATTCATGACAGATATTGGTGCTTAGTTTTCTTTTCTTTTCGTCTTCTCCTTCTCCTTCTTTCTCTCTCCTTCGTCTCTGTGTATGTTGGTGTCAAGATAATCCAAACCTCATTAAAGCAATTGAGAAAGGTTTCCTCCTCTTCTTTTCTGAATAGACTGTGTAGAATTGGTATTCATTATTCTTTTAAAAGTTTGGTAGAATAACAAGTAAAACCATTTGGGCCCGGAGATTTCTTTATTTTTTTCTTATGAATTTAAAAATTATAAATCCATTTTCTTTAACAATTATGGAACTAGCAAAATATCAAAATTATCTTCTTCATACCGGTGAATTGTCATAGTTGGTGTTTGTTGTAATTTGTGTTTTTTGAGGCATTAACCTCTTTCATCTAAGTCATCAAATGTATACGGTTGTTCATGGTTTCCCCTCATTATGTTTATAATGTCTGCAGGGTTCGTAGTGATATCTCCTAACTCATTTTTCAGATTAGTAACTTTTGTTTTTTCATTTTGCAAGTCAAAAATGCAGCCCAGAGAATCCTTGCTCAATGAATCACTGGTGCTTAAAGTTGAAAATCTTGTGTTTGGCCAGACATGGTGACTTACGCTTGTAATCCCAGCACTTTGGGAGGCCAAGGTGGGTGGATATCTTGAGGTCAGGAGTTTGAGACATGGTGAAACCCTGTCTCCACTAAAAATACAAAAATTAGCCAGGCTTGGTGGTGAGTGACTTTAATCCCAGCTACTCAGGAGACTGAGGCAGGAGAATAGCTTAAACCTGGAACCCGGAGGTTGCAATGAGCTGAGACTGCACCACTGCGCTCCAGCCTGGGTGAGAGAATGAGACTGTATCTCAAAAAAAATTTAAAAATACAAAAAAATTGTGTTTGTGTATCACTTTCACACCAGTGTAAAGTTGAAATATCGTAAGTTGAACCATTATTAAATCATGGATCACTTGTATTTTCATTTTCATTCAGTTCATTGTATATTTTTCCTTTGAAATTTCCTCCTTGACACTTAGATTCCTTAGAAATGTATTGTTTAGTTTGCAATAATGTATATTTTGCAGCTGTTGGTGGAGTTTTTTTTTTTAATAAGTATTGATTAGACACTGTTGGTTGATGGTGTCTTTATATTTCCTTGCTGATTTCTCTTTAGTTGGAGTATCAACTGTTGAGACAGGTGTTAATATTTTCAATTAAAATGTAAATTGGTATGTTTTTCTATTTTTTTTTTTCAGTTTTAGATTCACATGTTTTGCAGCTCTGTTGCCTGATGCATATACATTTAAGATTGTTATGTTTTATTGGTTTATTGAATCTTTTAGCATACAGTTTCCTTTATATCTTGGATTTATTTCTTTATCTGATATCTATATAGTAGTCCTTTGTTTCCATTAATATTTGCATAATATGTATTTTTCTTTTTTTACTGTTAACTTGCCCAAGTCTTAGATTTAGATTTTTTTTAATAGACAGTAAATGATTGTGTCATTTTTATTAATCTACTCTGCCAATTTTCACCTTTTGATTGGTGTATGTCTTAGTCAATTTTGTGTTACTGTAACAGAGTACTTGAGACTGGGTAATTTAGAAACAATAGAGGTTTATTTGGTTCATGGTTCTGGAGGCTGGAAGGTCCAAGAGCATAACATGAGCATCCGATGAAAGCCTTCATGTTGAGTCATCCCATAGCAGAAGTTATCTTGTGATAACTTACCCATTCCTGTGATAATCACATTAATCTATTCCTGAGGGTAGAGCCTTCATAACCTAATCACCTTTTTAAGACCCACCTCCCAACACTGTGACTTTATGGATTAAGTTTCCAAACATGAACTTTAGGTGACACACTAAACCACAGCAATATATTTAGATCATTTTCATTTAAAGTAATTATTAATATGTTAGAACTTCATTCTGTCATTTAATGTTTTTTTTAATCTATTTGATCTCTCTGTTTTTTTGTTTTGTTGTTTTCTTATTTCTGGTCTCTTGTGGTTTTCTCAAATATTTTTTAGAATTCATTTTTGGTTCATTTGTAGTGGTTTTGAGTACATTTCTTTGTGGAACCTCTTTAGCGATTCCTCTAGATATTGAATTATATATATGTAACTCATCACAATTTACTGGTTGTGATTTTACCAGTTCAAGTGAGGAGTATAAATCCTATCTCCCTTTAAATTGTTTTATCCTATTCTGCTTATAATCATCCTAGATATTTCCTCTTTCTATATTTAGAACTACATGAGACAATGTTATAAATTTTACTTCAACAAAGATAGTTTATATATCACAGAAAGAAAAGGAAAGTGTGTTGTATTTATCCATTTTCTTATTGTGTTGTTTCTTTTTTACTCATGTCCTAATATTCTTACTTGTATTTTTGTTGTTGTTGTTTTGCTTAAAGAACTCTCTTGACCCATTATTTTAGAGTAGGTGCTGGTGACAAGTTCTCTTCATCTTTTTTTGTCTGAGAATGTGTAGATTTCCCCTTCATTCCCAGAGGATGTTTTTTTTCTGGGCATAAGGCTCTGGGTTAACAGCACTTTACTTTAAGCACTTTAAAAATGGTGTGCTACTTCCTTCAGGCCTTCATGGTTTCTGATGAGAAATCCACCGTCCTTTCACATTTTTTCTTCTATGGGCAAGATAAAATTTATCTCTTATTGCTTTTATGATTTTTTTCTGCACCTTTGGTTTTCAGAAGTTTAATCTATCCTGGATCTTGTTTTTTGATCCACTTTGAAATTCTCCATCTTATAATTGATGCATTTAAACCATAAATATTCAAAGTGATTGCTAATATTGTTGGATTGACAGCTACCATATTTGTTACTGTTTTCTAATTGTTGCCCTTTTTCTTTGTTCCCGTTTGTCTTTTACTGTTTTTCTGCATTTCGTGGTTTGAACCGAACATTTTAATATGACTCCATTTTCCCTCTTTCCTTAGCATGTCAGTTATTCTTTTTTTTCTTTTTACCTTTTTTTAGTGGGTGCCCTAAAGTTTGCAATATACATTTACACCTACTTCTTCATGTATAGTGTGAATATCTTATAATAACAAAAAATTGTAGTTACTCCCTCTTGTCCCTTGTATCATTGATGTCATTCATATACATATGTAGATCTATACATATATTCATAGATACATAAGCAACTGTAATTGAATATATTAGTGCTGTTATTATTTTGAACAAAGTGTTATTTGTTAGATCAATTAAAAATAAGAAAAAAATTTTTATTTGCTTATTTTTTCCTTGATGTTCTTATTTTCTTTGTATAGATCTGTTTCTAGCCAACATAATCTTCTTTCTCTGAAGAACTTCTTGTAAAATTTCTTGCAAAGCAGGTCTACTGGAAACAAATTCTCTCAATTTTTGTTCATCTCAGAAAGACTTTCTTTCTCCTTCACTTAAAAAAATAATTCTATAGAGTACCTAATTCTAAGTTGGTAGTTTTTTTCTCTCAACACTTGAACTATCTAACTCCACTCTCTCCGTACTTGTATGGTTAGTGAGGAAAGGCTGGATATAATTCCTATCTTGTCCCTCTCTCATTGGGAGGGGCAGGAGTGCCTTGCTATTGCTTCATACGTGACCTCCACTGATACACAGGGTAGAGGATGGACCAATTTTTGCCAGGCAATGATGAAAATCTTGAGTCTTTATTAGGCCTTCTTTTGACCTCCCCAGTGGGAAGTGGGAGGAGAACCTTTCATTACTATTTTTTCAGAGTAGAAGTCCAGGTTCTCCATGTGTTCTCCCTGACATCAAGAGGAAGGCAAGACTTATGACTTCCTGATGGAGATGAAACTCTTGGTTTCCTACTCAACCTTCTTTGATGTCACCCCAGAAAAAGATCTGGGCTCCGTAATTACATCCAGGTTGAAGTTTAGGCTTCCCACCTGTCTTTGCTTGTGAGACTAGGGGCAGAGGCATATTATTTTCTGTGGGTTTTTGCTGGAATATAACAGCTATTGTCTAAATTTTTTTTTCTGGGTAGGTTGCCCGTTTCCTGGACTTTTGGCTAGAGAGAGTGGGCTTTTATTTTTGCCTGTTTTGCCTGTACTCATTGGCATTTCTGGATTGCTAGCTTCTTCAGCCCCAAGTCTGGGACATATGAGACACAAAGAAAAGTGAGGGAACTCACTTCTTTCTGGTTTCTTGGGTCCTAAGTTTCATAGCCAGTTGGCCTTTTTCCCTCTACCTTTAGGACTCTTCTCATGCTTGCATTTTATATATATTTATATATATATATAGATATATATATACACACACACACACATATATCAGGATTTTTCATTGAGCTTAGAAGGAAAAAGAAAAAGTACATTCACTCCATCTCAGAAGTGGAAATCCCTTTTGTCCCTTTGGATCCAGAGATACAGGAAAAAAAATACTGAATTGTGTTATTATATAGCTATTGTTAAATTTGAGACTAGAAAATATATTCTAACCTCACATCTGCAAATTTTACTTCCTCAAATTCTCAAACCCTGACACCGATCCCAAATTTTTGTACCACAGATACAAATATCTGATAGACATATTTACCTGGATGACCCATCACCACCTGAAAGGCATCACAGTTAAATAGGATAAACATCTAAAACTGAGCTGAGTATTTCCTTTCTATCTTCAGATCACAGTGATTTATTTTCTTGATATTTCATTTTCTGTTCTTAGTGCCACTCTTCTACCACACACCCAGGCTCAAAAGTCAGATCTGCTCTTGGTCATGCCTCTCCCACTCACCTCCAGTCTACTTCTATTATATGATCAAATCTCAGTCATACCCCCCTTGAGTTTCTCCTTACACTTATGCATGGATTTATATTTGTAGTGCCACGACATTAGTTAAGATTCTTTGTCATCTAAGTATGTCACTATCAGGTACCTGTTCTGATTCACTTTACAACATATTAGCCTTTGTAAGTCAAATAATCAGTCAATGCCCTCCTTATCTCCAAATGTTTAATGGTTTTGATCTTTTGAGGATCATTAAAAAAAAATCTTCTGCAAAGAGAAGAGTTTCTCTGAAACTAGTAGCTATAGGAGAGCACCAGTGTCGACCATAATTCTGAAAGACACAGTCCCAAATGCCATAATTCCAAATGTTGCGATTCCAAAAGATTAAAATCTCTAATGTCTAAATTCCCTAATATATAAAATCTCAAGAATCACAATCTCGAATTGTTAAAATCTCAAATATCAAAATCCTGAAAGCCAAATGATAAGAAAGGGATTATTGAGGTTGTAACTGTATGTAGGAGTGTGACTTCATATTAGTTGCATCATAGTAGACAGAACTGTTGCTTTCATGTTGTCCTTTTTTGCATTTGGTGGAAAATTCAGATGAGTAAATTGTTCACAATGGCAATGACAATAACATCAGCTTAAAAATGTATCATTTGTCTACACTGACATTCCTTTCAGTTGATCAAAATCCAGGAGCTTTTAATGAATTAAAGCCACGTTTGCCTGAAGAAGTCAGCAAAGTCACTGACTGGTTAGAAAATAATTATGTCCACAATAGGATAAAAAGGTGTTAACACAATTTTTGCTGTTTGATTACTTGTACTGTTTCTGCCGAATTTGTGGTCTCTATATGAGTACGTGAGAAATGGATTTCTGCATACCCCAAACTACATAGAACCATGACACGGAAGACAGGAAAATTTAATAGGGAATGATCATGTTGGTATATATTGAATCATAGAATAATTTCATAAAGATTAGCATCATGTAGAAAATGAATGTGAATATATTCTCCTAGGAAAGCCATGCCCTAAAAGATAAAAAGCAGCTATTCATTGCAATGCAAGACTTAGTAATCATAGTTAAGGATTATGAAGGCTGGCCAGCTCTTTGGGACTACCTTCATGAAATTGTTCATAATCTATCCCTGTGATGTGAGTTTACATATGTCAAATTTTATTTTTAGCTATTTTTAGTTTTTTTCTTTTTTTCCTTTTATCCCTGCTATTTTAAATCATTAGCATTATTTTGTATAACTTTTATGCTATGTATTTCATCTTTACACCATTTCCAATACTGGAGGTATATATTTTGTAAAGACTCTTGAGAGTTCTAAATCATTCATTCTTTTTTTTTTTTTTTTGGCAAATTTGACTTCATAAAAGTGCAGTATGAGAACACTGACTTTGTGTGTAAGCATTGTGCATGTCTGTAAAAGCACTGCCATGTGCTAGATAAATGAAGAGATGTCCTTTTTGTACATCTGCATTTGTGTGAAAAATAAAATTTCTTGAGATCTTGGCTCTTTGGGCAACTGCATATGCCATGATGACCTATCGTTTTTAAATTGATCTTGTCAAGAGACTTAGGATGTCTATCATGGTATCTCAGATGATCACAGTTATAAAGCTGGGGGCACATAACTAACAACCATAGTGCTATGCATTTATACATTTTGCTCTGAGTTAATATAGAAGAAAAAAGAAAATAATTTGCAGTTTTTCTTGACATTTTCTTTCTTTGTTTACTGTCATTTCTCTCTCTTTAGTCACTTTGAAGTGATAATACTCAACCCAAAAGATTTAGAAATATATTAAACTACATGAAAGGATATTTATCAAATGAATAAAATGCCCTCCCATTTCCCAAATGCCCATCAATGATAGACTTTATCCCAAATGGATAAAGAAAATGTGGCACATATACACCATGGAATACTATGCAGCCATAAAAAAGAATGAGTTCATGTCCTTTGCAGGGACTTGGATGAAGCTGGAAACCATCATTCTCAGCAAACTAATACAGGAACAGAAAACCAAACACCAAATGTTCTCACTCGTAAGTGGCAGTTGGACAGTGAGAACACATGGACACAGGGAGGGGAACATCACACACCGAGGTCTGTCAGGGAATGGGGGCAAGAGGGGGGATAGCATTAGGAGAAATACCTTAAGTAGATGATGGGTTGATGGGTGCAGCAAACCACCATGACACGTGTATACCTGTGTAACAAACCTGCACGTGCTGCACATGTACCCCAGAACTTAAGTATGATACAAAAAAATAAATCTCCTAATAGAAATGAGGAAGGCAAAATATAAAAATATCTCTTCTTTCATCAGCGAAAAGGGCAAGTATATTTCTGTCCCTCTAAGGTATGAATGGAGCATGAAGTCTGAGATGATATAATCAGTGACAAAGAACATCATCATCCAACTCGCTGGGTTCCAAGTTGTCTCTAGGCAACCACAATATAGCCACATTAATGTATCAATCCAAATATGTAATTTTAGAAGAGCACATAACCTTTAAAGAGAGTAGCAGACAAGGTTTTTGCTCAGCAGTGACTCATCTTAGTAGATGACTTCTTTTTTGGATTCAACCAAGGAACTCTGAGTAAGTTTGCTTTGCCACGTCCCAAAGAAACCAGGGGTAATTCTCATTCAGCCTTTGCTGTGAACAGACACTATCGGGTCACCTAAGAAATAGCAATTTGTGGGTTCCCGCTTTATGCAATGATGATCTTGGCTTGTGCAACCCAAATAGAATGTGCCCCAACTTATGAAGTCAAGGCAATATGGTAAACAGAACCTGTGCCAGCAGGACATCATTTCAACACCCCCCTGGCATATAAAGCATGTTTGGGCAGGGGCATACGCATCATAAACTCTATTTTGGTATGGACAACCTGGGAACTCAGTGATGACTATGTCATAAAACCATTAGCTTCATAGAGACAGCCTCTGACGTTACTTTAAGTTAACCACTCATTAAACTCCTGAAAAGTCTCTGGGACAAATTATTTTAAGACATGAGCAATGTTTAAAATCATGTAGAAACAAAGTAGATGCAAAGTTTTAGATGAAGGGGCTAAATAAAGCATTTTTATGATATTGTCATTGTGGCGATGATGGTTGGCTTCTAATACAAGGTCTCCTCCACAGTCCTGTCCACTTCCATAAAATCACTGAACTACGTAAAAATATCCAGAATTCTCTTGCAGGTGTTGATATACTCTTGCAATATTTGGTACCCTGCTACTGAATATTGCTTTGTAACAATTAGAATTATTTGACCTTATGGTTTTCCCTTAAGGCCCAGATGAAGTATCTTGAAGGTTTAAGAAAAAATGTGAGCTGCTTTCCTCAAGCATGTCCACAGAATATATTTCTATTGAGCACACTCCAGTGTGGCTTCTAACAATATAACTAAATGACCAAAACCTGAGATGTGACACACACACACACACACACACACACACATATATGTGACATAACCCATATATATGTGTATAACCCTAACACTTTAATAAATGAGCATTTGACCTATCACATTATAAACTTGTTTGCCACAGTAATAATTTAATGCCTACATTTTGTAGAAAACGTTTCAATTAATATTGAGTGCTTAAGGGCAGGCCCAGTGAATGACCTTTAAATGTGTTGTACTTAGTACCATGCCAGACACATAAAAATGCTCAATAAATGCTTGTTTAAATTGGTTTGACACTGTGCTAGGCCCCTAGGAAAACCAGGTGGTTGCAAATTGCTAAGCACCTTAGTTCACAAAATGTAGTTGTACTTGGGGTTTTCTAATACTTGCATAGATTGGATTTAGTTACTAGATACCTTCAGCTCTTTCAGAGTCTGTTTTGCAGGATTTCTTGATTTCTTCAGAAAGTTCACAACCTCAGATAATTTGGCTAAAGGGTAGTATATTTAGGGGACATTAACATATTAAAAATCAACCAAATGACATGGTCTTTCAAACACCATTGTTGTTTTGAAAAATATTGAGAAATGTGAAGTCAAGGGCAAGTGAAGAGAGAATAGTAGTTTCGCAGAACCATTCATCATTTTTACCCCTACCTTTAGCCCAAAGTCATTGGGCAGACATCTCTAACCAGTCATTCCTATGCGTTGCACATTCTCCTTGCAGTCTAAGAGCTGTTTTTTGACCAAAAAAAAAAAAAAAAAAGGTGGATTGTGGATCTAATGTGTTCACATAGTTACATGCAAGAAATATGAACTTGGACACTCAGACTTTGTACCTTGGTTCTTTTTATGCTTTGATTCTCAGTTTTCTGTCTTCAGAGCAGCTTTTTAAAGATGATATTACATCTCTAGGGCCTAATTCATACTAACATTAGCTTGTGATGGATAAAACAAATGTGAGATCTTATAATAAATAAATAGCACCATTTCATATGAACCAGAACACTAAGAGACCTAAATGCAAAATACAATATGCTCAGAAACATGAGGCCATAACTGCAGATTTAAAAGATGTGCCACAATGAGTTCAGGAATATGATTTAGCAAATGCTCCAGACTGAAAGGCATTTAGAATAGAGAACTTTTTTCGCTAAAGCAATTTCTAATTGGTGATTTAGATTTCTAAAGAACACATATGAATTTGTGAGGTCCCATACTGGATCCCACAAAGTAAGTCTGCTAATTAGGTGAAAATATTTTTGCCATACTGACAAACATATGTATTCATGTTTTTATATACAGTAGTAGTAGCTGGTACCTATGTTTTATTACAGTCTTTAAAGGCATTCTATTTCAGAATAAGTAAAAATGTTGAGATTATGAGATACTTAAATTTTTAACCACTATCATTCACATTTACAAAATGTATTAAAACCTCATTCATCCACAGGATCACAGGGAATGAAAGGAAAATAATAAACTTTCTAAATAGCTGAAGGTTATTTCTTTTAGTGAATTTTATTTAGATTTCAGGGTACTTTGAATTGAAACCCTAAAATGTACAAAATCCTTTTCTATCTTCTTAAGATGTGCTCTGGATCACATATATGTGCCTTCATCTTTGGGTTAAGTATCTTTGTAACATTTAGGCCAGTAAGGAAAGTAAGAAAATTCAGTTACCTTGTGTTACAACACAGCATGCTGGTTTCATGTGGGTTTATTATTATTTTATTCATTTAAAGCACACTATCTTGTGTACAATTGATTTTAATACAAATAGTGCCTACCTTAGTGGTTGATGTGAGAGTAAAATAAAAATACCAACATGCAGTGAACCTGGTATATGATCAATAAATATTAGCTAATTTAACTGCATATTTGTCACAGGCAGGGTTCCCTGGGAAGTGTCCTAAAGATGGGGTTTAGTGTGCAGCATGGTTTGTATATATAAATATATGGTTTACATATATAAATATATGTAGTCTAAAAATATATATATACACATATATATCCTTTAAATATTCACATATATGAATATATTATATATGAATATATATATACATATTTTTAGACAGAGTCTTGCTCTGTCACCCAGGCTGGAGTGCAGTGGTGCATCATCTCAGCTCACTGCAACCTCCACCTCCTGGGCTCAAGTGATTCTCCTGCCATAGCCTGCCAAGTAGCTGGGATTACAGGCTTGTGCCATGCCCAGCTAATTTTTGTATTATTAGTAGAGATGGGGTTTCGCCATGTTGGTCGGTCTGGTCTTGAACTCCTGACCTCAAGTGATCCTCAAGTGGTCTCCCAGAAAAGTGCTGGGATTAAAGGCATGGGTCACCACACCTGGCCCAAGAACATTTTTAAAAATCCAAATTAATGCAAAAAAATTCCAAGATGAAAAAATATCCAAATTTTAAATACAGACAGACATTTTTTTGTTTGATGGATCTGTAATGGCAATAGTCATTTCCAAACCACCAGGTATTGAGTCCCCACCAGGAAGGTTTATGACAGTTGACAGTGGTGTGCAAATAAATTGAGCAATGCAGGACTGTATTTACAGTCTTAAGATTTGGGTTCATTTTGTCTATCTTTTTCACTTAGTTTAAAATATGAGAGGCTATTTTGGTAAGTGTATATGGGGGCAGACATCTTTCCTCTTGCTTTAGGCTCCAATGTGGCTACACAGAGTATTGCTGAGAGTCTGAGCCTATGCCAGCAGCATTCCAGCTTCTGAGGCAACAAGTTCGTCATTGAAACAAGATCTGGGAAGCCCATTAGCATGTCCTCTACAACTTCCTATAATCTGAAAGATTGACAATATTCAACAGTAAAGTTTTGATTCATAATAAATAATAAATATAATTGGTTCTAGATTTCAAAATGTATCCCATTTAAAAGAGTGACCAAACTTATTTATCATTTAGCAGTGTCATTTTTAAATATATTTGATATGGCTTGATGTTAGCTTTAGGTGATAAATTAGTTTCCCTTTTAAAAAAGTTGATTGAATGTATGTTAATCACTTAGTGGTCTCTCAGAATTTCAGTTTTCTGCTTTGTAAAATGAAGAAACTATACTAGGTAATTTTTGAAGTCTTACTCTACAACTTTCAGTTTTAACCATTTTATTACTCATTTTTTTTTTCTTTTGGACAAGTCTCACTCTGTTGCCCAGTCTAGAGTCTAGAGTGCAATGGTGTGAATATGGGTCATTGCAGCTTCAACTCTTGGGCTCAAGCAATCTTTTCATCTCAGCCTGCAGAGTACCTGGGACCACAGGCACGTACCACCATGCCCGGTTAATATTTTGTTTTATTTTTTGTAGAGACGGGGTCTTGCCGTCTTGCTCAGGATGGTCTTTAACTTCAGGGCTCAAGTGATCCTCCCAACTCAGCCTTGCTACTTACATTTTTGGGGGTATGCCAAGGTCATCCTTTATGAACAGGAATTCTTTTCTGTCATTGTGAACCCAGAGAAGAATTCATAACTGAACTTCATAGAATTGTTTACTACCCAAAATGTCCCCAAACCATCACACATTATGAATTACTGATGTTTATTTTAGTTCTCTTATGATAGGGTCATCAGGATATCAGCTGTTATTAACTGGTGGAATAATTACTCCTAACTCTAATGATCTTCCCCACTAATCTACCTTATTTTCTTCCAAACTTCTTGGGATTGGTTAATCAGCTTCTTATAATTGCCTAAAGATGTGTTCACTAAAGAGGTAAGAGACTCCGGGAGGGGAAAAAGATTCAAATGAGTTCTGAAACAGTAACTTACTAATATCCTCCCAGAAATATACAGAGTGAAGCAACAAATTAAAGCCCCTAAGAAGAGAAATTAACTGGCTAACAGACCTGTTAAAATTTTGTTTAGTCTTTCATTTTGTGTGTGTTTTCTTCAAGTGGATTCTTTGCTAAATGAACACCTATTATCATACACATCGAGAGAATCTAGTATAAAATGAAAATATATAACATTTGAGGGAGGGACTTGGAGGCTCTAATTTGAGTGAAGTATATGAAATTCATTGTGCAAAGAGTCATCTTTACTCCATATTTATTGGATTTGCTTAGGATCATTCAGATGACCTGAGAATTAGCCTCCAGTTTTGTAAAATACACAGGACTCAACTGTCAATTTCGTTATAAAAAGCTAAAGTATGAAAATTGGATTAGCAACAATTGGTGACTAATGCCTCTTGTATTACTTGTGTAATCTGTGCTTGTCAGAATTGAATGCCCATCAACAAGAATTGCTGTTTTTAATTTCACTTGTCTCAAAATATCATCCTATAACTATGAATGTGTTGACTCCATTTGTTCCCATTCCCTAATCTGAAGGAGAGGAAAAATGGTTAATTTCACAAGTGGTATTAGAAAGAAGTGCAAGAGTTGATTGATGAACAGTATTGAGTTTGTTTGTAGGAGAACTTGTCCTACTCATTACCATGCCTGTCTGAGTAGAATGCTTTGCGGAGAGACAGGCAAGCAACAGACACATATACATACACACACCTACATACACTCACTTGCATACACACACGTATACAAGGAAAGTGTCACAGGGTAATGTCCACCAAGCAAATCATATTGGGAGCCCACTGTTGTGACTTCATAGTCACATCATATTCTATTGTATGACTGTTCAAAACATGATGTATGGAGTATGTTTTTTAGCCTTGGGCAATTCACCTTTTCTTTAACTACTCATGTCACATTTGTGCTGTTGCCAATGCTTCTCAGACCCTCCAGATGAGGTAAGAAAATAATTATAATAGATAAAAATTTTTCTGTTTTATAAAAATAATTTATTGTGGTGAAAGTTACAAAATTAAATATATATGTATTTCTTTATCAGTCAAGTACTCATTTCGTAGACCAAAGCACTTGGGTAGACATATACAAATGGGGTTATACTTGAACATAGTAATTTTTTTTTCTGTAAGGGGACACTTTAAGCACTGTGGTTTTAAAACGCTAAAGCCTGATCTAAAAATACCCTACTATATTAATAGGAGTCTATTGACTATACTTAGGAATTCACTGATGCCAAAATAGTTCCCCAAAATGCCACAGTGTGTTGCAAGAGAAAATAATAATTAGAACTCAATGAGCAACATAAGTCCTACATTTAACTGGAAATATATATTATTTATAAACTGAAAAATCTATGTGAAATATATATTATTTAACATTGGACTCTTTTTAAAAAATAATGAATTCATTTGTTTACTTATTTGTTTGCTGGAAGCGTAAAATCAGAATTTGAATGATATACTTTGCATTTGTGACTTGTACAGTGGAAACCATTAAGTAAGTTAACAGTGGAATTTCTATGTCATATATATTTATGTGTGTATATAATATATACATGTATGTATATATGGATATACATATTTATATGCATATATATAAATCATGTAGCTTGTTTTATCCAAAATGGCCTTTCAATAAAAATATTAAAGTCCTGGCATGATAATTAGTTCAAATTAGTATCATAGTAAGTGAAAATAGGCAAATTTACTCAATTACTACAGACTGACCTTTAATTATTCTGATTACTTCTTGTTACTCTCTGAAGTACCCTATTTACTGAAGCAAATTTTACTAAGTTGAAATCATTTAAATCTCATTCATATAAATTTAATTTATGCCTGATTCTGAATCAGTTCCTTCCTACTACCCCTAACCCCGCCAAAAAAAAAAGTTATTGAATAGCGTCATTTTACTTGCTTTTTTATCATTTGGGCAATAAAATTAACATAGCAGTTTTACTTTGAACTACTAAAGCCCTTCTCAATAGACTCAATACACATCACAGATATGTGTAGTGTCCTGGGCTCACAGTTTTGGAATCTATCAAAAAGATGGGAGCCCAGTCTGAGTGTTCCTGTCCCTTTATGCCAGGACCCTCAATGAATCTCATCCAATCTGGGTTATCTGAAATGATTTATAATAAAACTGACTATATACATGTGGGCAGAGTTTGGAGACACTACCGAGAGAAACTGCAGTTCCATGGAGCTAGCTGATGCAATAGATAGAAGTCATTTCTGTAACCAAGAGAAAGATGTTTCATAAAGAGGTTCTTCAGATAACATCAGTGGCTATCTGAGTAACCAGCAAGGAGGGAGCTGGTGGGATAAATATTTAAACCCCACTTTCTTCCCTCCTTCAAATCTCTTGTCAAAGTCTCCCATTGGTTGAACCCACTGGAAGCCAGAGGTCGAGGGGACCACTGTTACAATCCTTACAGGTCAGCTTTTCCGGGCACAGAATAGGGGGCAAAGAGAGAAAGAATATCTGGGAGTGGAGGGAAGCAAAGCTATCTAGCATATACAATTACATTTCACTGAATTGTATTAGAAACTCATCCAGAGATGGGCTGAAACTCTTTTGGAAATACACAGACTACTCCTTTTGAATCCAGTTTTCACTGAATCACTTTGTACAAGTAGTGGGAATGTGGATAATGATGGAAGAGAGAGAGAGAAAATACTCTAGTGGAGGCTTAGTAGCACTTAGAGAGTTTTGAAAAAGTTTCTAATACATATCATTATTTACTGGAAATGAAATACAAAATTTTACTCTACCAACCAAGAAACATCATCTTTATAAAGTATTTTTACCCAGTAGAGAATGCGCTCTTGACTGCAGCTCCAATAAAGAACTGGCTCAGCTTTCTCTCACCCAGATGTCCTTGAGTCACCTTCACCTCTCAGACTAAAAGTTTCTTTATGTAAAAGTAGATAATACGGAAATCACCTTCATTTCTTCGGAAACTTTTTGGGGAGTAAGTGAGACAATGAATAAGGCAGCGAGTAATATCCTGCAAATGCTATCCAATTTAATCAAAGTTGGTAGACTAGTGAGTGATTCTTACCAGAAAAATACAAAGATAAAAACCTTTCTTCCTCAAACCATGGAAGGAAGGTTTGCTCCCATGAATCTTTTTACTTGGTTAGAATTTTTCAAGAAAGACCAACATATAAGCTAAAAACAAGAAAGGTGAAGACAGGCCCTCCTGCCATTACACAGTTTCCAAATTCCCAATTGTAAAATATGATAATAAGTTATTAATCAATCTTTGTTTATCTTTATCAAATAGCTATTCTCTGTGGGGTTTGTTCATACCGTACAGGAAAAATCCTTCAGAACCTCCCACATGAAGGTTGCAAGTGCAAATAATGGCCAATATTTGTGGAGTTTTCTTCCTGGCCAGTTAAAAATTTCTCTGGCTTTAAAGAGCGTGAAGTCTTTACAGAAGGTGTCAACAGTGATTTATTATAAGCTGAGTTAATTCTCTCTCAATTTAAAAACCTTGCATACGACATAATCACTTTCTTTCCCCAACATAATCACTTTCTTCCCCCCCCGCCCCCTCCCCCACACACACAGAGGGAGCTGCTTATTCCACAATTCTCAAGACAGCTTCATCCAGACACTGATCATAGTGAAATTTCAACTGTTTTCTTTTTTTTTTTAATTTATTTATTATTATTATACTTTAAGTTGTAGGGTACATGTGCATAACGTGCAGGTTTGTTACATATGTATACTTGTGCCATGTTGGTGTGCTGCACCCATCAACTCGTCATTTACATCAGGTATAACTCCCAATGCAATCCCTCCCCCCACCCCCCTCCCCATGATAGGCCCCGGTGTGTGATGTCCCCCTTCCTGAGTCCAAGAAAAAAACAAACAACCCCATCAAAAAGTGGGCAAAGGATATGAACAGACATTTCTCAAAAGAAGACATTCATACAGCCAACAGACACATGAAAAAATGCTCATCATCACTGGCCATCAGAGAAATGCAAATCAAAACCACAATGAGATACCATCTCACACCAGTTAGAATGGCGATCATTAAAAAGTCAGGAAACAACAGGTGCTGGAGAGGATGTGGAGAAATAGGAACGCTTTTACACTGTTGGTGGGATTGTAAACTAGTTCAACCATTATGGAAAACAGTATGGCGATTCCTCAAGGATCTAGAACTAGATGTACCATATGACCCAGCCATCCCATTACTGGGTATATACCCAAAGGATTATAAATTATGCTGCTATAAAGACACATGCACACGTATGTTTATTGCAGCACTATTCACAATAGCAAAGACTTGGAATCAACCCAAATGTCCATCAGTGACAGATTGGATTAAGAAAATGTGGCACATATACACCATGGAATACTATGCAGCCATAAAAAAGGATGAGTTTATGTCCTTTGTAGGGACATGGATGCAGCTGGAAACCATCATTCTTAGCAAACTATCACAAGAACAGAAAACCAAACACCGCATGTTCTCACTCATAGGTGGGAACTGAACAATGAAATCACTTGGACTCAGGAAGGGGAACTGTTTTCTTTGGAAATGTTTTTGTTGTGGAGGATGGGCATGGAGTATAATTAGCAAGTATGGTGCTCACCCAAGAAAGCTTCAATATGAGAAAAACTAGATGTGTGTTATGTGTGTGTGTGCATGTGTGTGTGTGTGCTGTGAATATATTAATATGTTAATAACTCTCTGTGTACCTGTGTGAAACAGGAAAGCGTATCAGCAGCAGAGCAGTGAGAAGCCATACATAAACTCAGCTTTCTGTGATGCTTAGCACTAGTTAGACCTTGACTTTATCGTTCTTGCTTCTTCTGGGCTCATAAATGGAATAGAGGGAATCCAGAGAAGGGTCAGAGATGAGCTCAGATAACTTCAAAATTGGAAAGTGAGACCCAAAAAGCAGTATTTAGGTAGTAACAAATGTGGAGAGAAGAAAGACCTAGCTGGAGGTCATGACATCTTTAGCCATATGAACTTCCTAGACACCAGTGATCTTGTCTCCTCCAGTTCTTCTAGAGATAATTAAATAGAAGTTGAGCATTTAAGACACAGTTGTTATGGCTTAGTTGTTGGTATTGGAGGCAATGAGTACTCCTAAAGTTCTTAGGATTGTGATCCTTGTACTACAAAAGCTTAATGATTATTATGCTCTGGACCATTTTAATGTGTAACAAGACAAAAATGATGATTTATCCCAATCTTCATTCTGCACCACTTAAGATGCTCAGAATATAACCTACTTCAACCCAGATATCTATAGGATTCTGTATTTATTTAGGGATATGTATGTTTAGAAATAAAATATATGTTCTCCTCTACATATTTCTATAACATTCATTCAATACCAGGCGGTTTTTTCTCTTTCCTTCTGAAAATTTTCTGATTTATATGGACACTAGTTTTTTTCTCAGCATCACCTGACTACTTCACTGCAGAAGGAAATATCAATATGAGAAAAATAACACTTCTGGTAAGATTAAAAAAAAAAAAACCATTACAAATACTTAAGGCATTTTCGAAAACAAAAAAGAAAACCATTGAAGGCTTAGCAAATGATAGAACAAACACATCTCTGTCACAAGCCAGTAGTGTTACTGTACATATTGGAATGTTTAAGCAGGGACATGTTTTAAGAGTGCGTTTGAAGCAGAGTTTCTCCCTCTCAACACTATTGGCTATTTGGGCTGGGTTATTCCATGTTGTTGGGGGAGGGTGTCCTTTGAACTGTGGGATGTTTAGCAGCAGTCTTGACCTCTAATCAGTAGATGATAATAGCCGACCCTCACCCCACCTACACTCCATGCCTTCAGCTCCCTCTCTAGGTTATGACAACCACGGATGTTTCCGGACATGGCCAAATGCCCTTCATGAGGCAAAACGGCCCTCATTTGAGAACTGATGATCTAAGTAGACAACATTAACTACCCTTATTTTGTGACTAAAATAAAATAGAAAATTTGGGGCCCTAGGTCTTGATGATATATATTTTTTTGCCTTGAAACCCTTGCATCAGCAGTTGTAGTTATTATTAGTATTTGGTAGGAACAATGAAAAGCCCCCAAGAATCTGGATGTAAGGGAACTAAGATTTTTTTCCTTAGAGAGTTAAACCCTAATATGAATGCACAGATATGCAGAGTCATATAGCTGTTTAATTTCCATCATTCCAGGCAGAAAATCCTTAGCAATTCTCCATTAAATGAGAGCCTGATTTAGAACCTTGAAGGAAGTTTCTAAATTCAGAAAACTGACTTAAACTCTTCCTAGCACATGTTGTAATTGGACATCTATAGAAGTGTCTTGTGTAATAAAACCTATTGGGAGGATCTTTTAAACTTCTTCCCCACTATGCCAATTTCAGCCTGGCAACAAGATTTGCAAAGAAAATTGACTTTAAACAACATACACAAATGCCTTTTCTGCATCTATTGAGGCCATCATGTGGTTTTTGTTTTTAGTTTTATGTGATGAATCACATTTATTAATCTGTGTATGTTGAACCAACCTTGCATTCCAGGGATAAAGCCTACTTGATCATGGTGGATTAGCTTTTTTATGTGCTGCTGGATTAAGTTTGATGGTATTTTGTTGGGAATTTTCTGTATTTATGTTCTTCAAGAATATTGGCCTGAATTTTAAAATTTTCTTTTTGTTGTTGTTGTGTCTTTGCCAGGTTTTGGTGTCAGGATGATGCTGCCCTCGTGTAATTAGCTAGGGAGGAGTCCCTTCTCAATTTGTTGGAATAGTTTTAGTAGGAATGGTACCAGCTCTTCTTTATACATGTGACAGAATTCAGCTGTGAATCCCTCTGGTCCTGGCCTTTTTTTGGTTGGCAGGTTTTTTATTACTGATTAAATTTTGAAGCTCATTATTGGCCTTTTTAGGGATTCAGTTTCTAGATGGTTCAGTCTTGGGAGGTTCTATATGTCCAGTAATTTATCTTTTTCTTCTGGGTTTTTAAACTTTGTTTGCAGAGAGGTGTTCATAATAGTCTCCGATGGTTTTTGTTTGTTTTGTTTTGTTTTGTTTTCCTGTGGGGTCAGTGGTAACATCTCCTTTGTGATTCCTGATTAAATTTATTTGGATATTTTCTCTTTTTTTGCTTTATTAGACCAGCTAACTACCTATCTTATTTTCAAAGAATCAACTTCTGGATTCATTGATTTTTTTGTATGGTTTTTCATGTCTCAATTTACTTTAGTTTAGGTTTGATTTCAATTATTTCTTGTCTTCTGCTAGCTTTGGGGTTGGTTTGCTCTTTTTTCTCTAGTTCCTGTAGTTCCAATGTTAGATTGTTAATTTGAGATCTTTCTAACTTTTTGATTTGGACATTTAGTGCTATAAATGTCCCTCTTATCACTGCTTTGTCTGTATCCCAGAGATTCTGATATGTTGTATCTTTGTTTTCATTGATTTCAAATAATTTCTTGGTTTATGTCCTAATTTACTTGCCCAATAGTCATTCAGGAGTAGGTTGTTTAACTTCCATGTCATTATACGGGTTTGAGTGATTTTCTTAGTATTGATTTCTATTTTTATTATACTGTGGCCCGGTAGGAATGTAAGTTAGTTCAGCCATTGTGGAAAGCTGTGGCAGTTCCTCGAAGAACTTAAAACAGAATTACCATTCAACCCAGCAGTCCCATTATTGGGTACATACCCAGAGAGGAATGTAAATCATTCCACCATAAAAGAGACATGCATGTGTGTGTTCATCACAGCATTATTTGCAATAGGAAAGACACTGAATCAACCTAAATGCCCATCAACAGTAGACTAGATAAAGAAAATGTGATGCATATACACCACGGAATACTATGCAGTCATAAAAAAGAATGAGATAATGTTCTTTGCAGCAACATGAATGGAGCTTGAGGCCATAATCTAAAGCAAACTAACACTGGAACAGAAAACCAAATACCACATGTTCTCACTTATAAGTGGGAACAAAACAACAAAAACACATGGACACAAAGAGGGGACCAACAGCCATGAGGGCCTACTTGAGGGTGGAGGGTGGGAGAAGAGAGAGGATCAAAAACTACCTATAGAGTACTATGCTTATCACCTGTGTAATCTTTACACCAAACACACAGTTTACCTATATAACAAACCTGCATATGTACCCACAAACAGAAAATAAAAGTTATTTTTTTAAAAGTATACAATGTTGAAGCTTAGCATAAACCTGCCTAAACAGGTATATTTTGCCATCTTAATTCCACATCTGATTTCCTTTCATTCTCAGCTTAAATGTCTGCTCTATTAGAAACTGTTTCATCAATAAATTGAAACTTGCTCCTTTCCATGTATTTATCATCTCTAGGAGTGATTCTTTTACTCCAATTACCTTAATTATGTAATTATGTATCCCAGTGTTGCCAGTCATCATTTATTTTCACAGCCTTATTGAGCCATAACAATCACTTCTAATACTGCTTCTACCAGTTTTAAAGTTGATCTCTTACCATGTCTTACCTTTTGATAAATTGTCTCCATTTCCTAATGGCTTGGGTCTGGGAAGTCCACGTATTCCCCTAGAAATTAGCAACAGTAAATTTTAAACCTAGATTTCAAAAGTAGGGGCAGTCTTTACCACAATGGTGGGATTCAGGGATTACAACAGAACAAATAACATTGGATGTTTCTTTTTTCCAAAATAATAAATATACGATCCAAAATGCATGCAATATTTCTCTCCAAGTACGTTATATAACTAAACAGAGACCAAAGCCTAACCATTGTGCTCAAAAAAAAAAAAAAAAAAAAAAAAAAAAAAAAAAAAAAAAAAAATGCCGTATGTGTGCTCCTGGCATTGCTTCATCAGAAAGAACCATGGCTGAATAAGACAATGTGGACACTCCTCCTCCTCTTCTGACTTTGCAGCCAGAGACTTCCCACTCATATTTTGTAGTTGCAGAACTTTTCTGCTTAAATCAAAATTAGTTTTGTTAGAAATAAGAGAAAGCACTCATTATATCTTAGGCTAAAAAAGAAATGTGGAAACATGCAAGGGTATTTCATATAACCCAAAGACAGGAAGCACCAGAACTGGAAGAAGCCTTCCAAATGGCAGATGCTCCTTCCCTATGCCCAGTTGGGGCTCTGTGCTGGATATTTTCCTTTGGTCCTCCAGTTCTACTCTCTCCTATTCTCACAGCTGTCTGCCCCTGGAGCATAATCTATATGAATGCCGTCACATGGCTTTTGTGCCTTCTGGGTTTGGGTTAGATTCAGCCCATGGAGAGGCTTGGCAGATTAGTGATGAAGAGGAGAGTGAGAATGGAGTATTTGGCACCTTTCCGTAGGTTCCGTCAGTTGATTACTTCCCTTAATCACAGACCTATTTCCCTGACCCATATGTAGTTTCCTATGATGAATTACTAGAATCTTGCATTTCTCATTACAGCTAGCTACTACTTCCACTTATCCTGCTAATTAATCCTTCCTTAAATTAGCTGTATTTGCCTAGTAGCCTAGTATGGCATCTGTTTCCTTCTTGGAACCCTAATTGATATACTGATAGAAACTCTTCTCTTCATCTCTATCTCTGTGACTACTGACTCTCTCTAACTCTCTCTCTCTCTTTCTCTCTTTCTCTCTCTCTCTCTCTCTCTCTTTCTCTGTGTCTGTCTCCCGCTCCCTTTTTCTCAGTACCCATCTTCATCATGATTCTGCATTCTTGTAGATGGGGGAGAAAGAATATCACTTTAGCTACTTTATATCTTCCCAGTTCTTGTGCCAGCAGTACTCAACTGTAATAGTGAGTTAAAAAAAAACCTCACTATTAACATTAAAAAAAATTAAAAATGTTAAAAAAATTTTTTTAGCATAACCCATTCCCTTTTTCTAAACATAAATGTGTTCTCATATTAATCCCAACAATAAACCCCTAGTTCTATTATCACGTAAATTCACAGATGACAGCATTAAGGCACAGACAAATTGAATAACTTAATTATTCAATAATTAAGTCACATAATGCACATAATGAGAGGAAGAACCTGAATTCTAACCTAGGCATACATATTTCAGAATATATATTCTTAACTACCATTTTTGGCAGTTTGATATTTAACTTGGGCCATCTTGGGTTGAATGGTCAATATTTATTACTCAACTTGACAATGATGGGTGGATGAGGGGGCAAGATACCATGATTTACTTTCCAATGAGTTGGGCCTTTGGGAGAAAACTTCCTGAATGGGGTACTAGGCAAAACAATAAAACTGACTAAAACATTTCTTACATTTCACTAGCCTGGTTATGTCATCCATACTTTTTCATATCCCTTGAAAAAGTTCCCAAAGAAAATGTGTATTCTGTATCATTGTTTTTAGTGCCTAGTATGGTGCTTCATATGCAGTAGATGGCCAATAAATATTTGTTGAATGATTAAATAAGTATAAATACAAATATATGCATAATGGTATCTCTCGTATACACATGTCTTTAACCATTTTCTCCCTCTGGTGATGATGGATATATTAAGAAAGTTGTATCACAGAATGTAAGGATATTTTATTAATTTCTCCATGTTGGGTAAAATCCGAGGTTCAGTAAAAAAGAAGATGATGTGCAGTTAGGGATTATGGCATTGCCACCCTAAGATTCTTATTTTGGATCAAATCTGGACGTCATAATAAATGCAAGACTGTACAATTATCAACAAGGTAAGATTTTTCAAAAGTGTTGAAACTGTACAGATTTGCTCTCTCATCTTCCAAGAAAAGATGCTTATATCAACTTAAAATGAGATGAAAATGCCCCATATTAACCTGTATTATAATGAGGGCAATACTAACATTTTAGCCACCAGTAATTAACCAAAAATATTGGGGAGGCACTAGAAATGGGTGCCCATAGTGATGGGAGTAAAAATTGGTGGTGGTGGAGATTATTGTACCATGTAAAAGGCAGGTCCTCTGCACTCCTGGGACCCTGGCTAGAGTAGTGGCCCATGCCAAGTTTTTTAAGTAAAGAAGGCCACATGGTAGTTGAGTGAAATTTGATGTTTTGCTTAGTTGTCTCAGACATGTTTACTTTAGTAAAGGGTTATGGAAAGGTTGAATCAATAAACACTTTCTTTTCAGTCAGCAGACTTGCCATGGACATCAGTAGTCATGCTTAAAATGAAACTAGTATTTCTCCATGAATGGAGCCCTTCCTTGTGTCCGTGGAGAAAATGAGATACCATAGATGCTAAGGATCCAGCTAGAGACTTTGATACTTTTCATTTGATTCCACATAAGGTTTTGAGAAGCTGGTAAATGAGAACACAAAGAATAGGGTTGTTTTCTGGTCTTTACAGTCATTTTCAATAAGAAATAATAACTATATTGTGTAAATATTTTACTATTTTATCCACTAACTTGTTCATGGTATCAAAACAAATGATGATAATTTCTGTAATCTTATAGCCCTAGCTCAAAAAATGGATTTTAGGTCTTTTGTTCTAGTTTTACTTTAATCTTTCCATATAGAAAGGCTTTATAAGCGAACAAATTTAATTCTCCATGGTAGCATTGTCTTGCCACATGTCTCTAGTACAAATAATGCGAAAATAGATAAACAAACCAGGAATTGGGAGCCGTAAAATTAGCCATAAAATTAAAAAAACACAAGATGAAAGAATAAATGTTTTCTGCAAATGCAACTATTAGACAATGAAGATAAATTGGTGAAATGAAATATATTTTTCAAATTTTTCACTTTCCTACTTTCCCAGATTTACCTAATTGATCATGCTGATGGAGTGAAAAATTCATTTATGTAATCTTAATTCTGAGTCTCATGTATAAACACATGACAAGCTTGGAATACTCTTGTCTTTTGTGGGCATGACTGGCTGCTGTAATGTGTATGTGTAACAAAGCCACTGAACAGGGAAGTTGAAAACAGTATGATTTTATGGTGTTTGCATTTGTTTTTAAAGAACTTTACTTCTTATTATACCTTTGACATCTAGTCACCATTATCAGCCTGAGAGCTTGGTTTTCAGCAGGCAAAAGCTTTCAGACATCTTCTTGGACCTAGTTCAACTTGACTATAATAAGGTGTTTATTTAATTTCTTCCCCTGTTTTGCTTATCAGGTACCCACAATACACAGGTGCAGATCAAGTGCTTAAGTTTTCCCCCTTGTTCTTGAAATGGAGGAAAATTATGAGGAAGTACTTAGCTAATTGGAGAAGGCCCAAAAGCTGGCAGGAAAGCAGGACCATGACACCCAGATTATCATTGCCGGTGAAACCAGCCTTGGTGGAGTCATCTCATTTGTGCTCCTGAGTTAGACGGCAAAGGCAGTGAAGGCAGAAGAGCCTGGTCATGGACCAGGGATGAATTGGAGGCGTCTGATTCAGGATTTGCAGAAAATCCAACAGCTCTGTTCTATCAATATAAGAAAGAGATCAAGATGTTGCTGAAGGAAATATCCTAGCCACTTGGAATGATGCTATCAGAAGAAGTAAAAAAAATTATGCTATATTGCACATTTGAAGTAGGATATTAAGTATAGTAAAAGTGAATAAGTTGAGAATACATTTAAATTTAGTTTTGTAAGCAAATTGTGTTCTCATGATAATTTTTGTGGTTCTTTTAATATTTAATTTTACTTTTTACATTTATTTTTTCTTAGTATTGGTGACAAATTGTCATAAACAATCAGCGTTTTAGTCTGGTCTTTCTTTTTAGTCTTTCTACTGTCTTTTTCTCCATGTCACTTTATGAACAGTGGCTGCAGGTTTGAGAGGCTTGGAAAGTTGGTGATAATAACCTGGCTGAGGGGCTATATATAAAAATAATCCTGGAAAGATGAATGTGCAAAGATGTTTATGACAACCTGATAGTGAAAATTTGGAAATGTTTTAAAATTGAATTGCTGGAGATATGTCAAATAAATCACAGTACGGTTAAATAGAGCAACACTCTGCAGCTATTTAAAACAGTGAGATAGAGCAACATGCATTGACATGGGAATACATTTAAATCATATTTTAATTTAGCATAGGTTTGAGTATTTCTGAAGAAAAATATAACCAAAATGTTTATAGTACCACAACTCCTGGTTGTAAAATTGTGAATGACTACAAAACTGGCCACAAATTCTTCCAATGTGTATCCTTCTATCAAATATTAGAATATATTTCTATACTCCTTGAATCTGGGTTGCCCATGTGAATGACTTTTCCAATAGACTATTGGCATCAGGGACACAATCAGAGGCTTGAAAAGGGCTTGTACATTGGAACTTGCCTCCTTGCTTCTCCTGGGAACCCTGCTACTGCCACCATGAGAATAAAGCTGGACAAGACTAGTGGATAATGAGACACTTATATACCAGCCACCTCTAAACTATCCCCAGAAATGGAGTCACCTAACTTCATAGCAGTAGAAAAATCTCTCAGGTGATTCCAGCCTAAATTTCTGACCTATGGAAAAGCAAGCTAAATAAATAGTTGCTTTATTTTTTAAGCAATAATTTAAAAATAATTTTTAAAATTATTATTATTATTATTATTATTTTTTTTTTTTTTTTTTTTTTTTTTTTTTGAGACGGAGTCTCGCGCTGTCACCCAGGCTGGAGTGCAGTGGCCGGATCTCAGCTCACTGCAAGCTCCGCCTCCCGGGTTCACGCCATTCTTCTGCCTCCACCTCCCGAGTAGCTGGGACTACAGGCGTCCGCCACCTCGGCCGGCTAGTTTTTTGTATTTTTTTAGTAGAGACGGGGTTTCACCGTGTTAACCAGGATGGTCTCGATCTCCTGACCTCGTGATCCGCCCGTCTTGGCCTCCCAAAGTGCTGGGATTACAGGCTTGAGCCACCGCGCCCGGCCTTTAAAATTATTTTAAGCCATACAATGTTTGGATGGTGTGTTATGCAGCAAAACTAATGAAATGCCTATATGTGTGCATGTATGTGTGAGTGTTTATGTGCATACATATGTTTCTGAAAGGATATAAACCAAAATGTTAGGAGTATTTTTGCATTATCCTAGGTAGTGAAATTATGGGTAAATTTTACTCTTCTCTATCTGGGCTTTCTTCCCCCCTTTGTCAATAATCAGAGTTTACCCAGGTGATTGAAAACAAACAACTTTTTTTTTTTTTTTTTTTTAAGAAAAAACCTAAAATTGGAACAATTGCCTTAGGAAAAGGAAGAACTAACTGATGAACATGGTTTTTTTTTAAGTATTTCCAAAATGCTTTTTCTAGATAGTCTCATATGCTGGCAGATGTTATTGTTTAAAGCATAGTGGTGCCAATTAAGTTTCTCTCTATGTCTAGGTCTCTTTGTCTCTTTGCCTTCTTTGCAACAATGAGAAAAACAAAACACTAAGATGCCTAACACAAATGACATTTTATAAGTGTCAGTGCTCATATTTCTCATGCTTTTGTTTCGAGCAATCAGTTATTAAACATAAAACAAAAGTGAGAAAGAGTGAAAATGTAAAACAATTTGATGCCCGATGGGCTTGATACCAGAATGATAACATAGGTGACTGGAGAAGATAATGGAACATGAGGTGCTATGGTTTAAATCTGTGTCCCCACCCACATCTCATGTTCAATTGTAATCCCCTATGTTAGAGGTGGGGCCTGGTAGAAGGTGATTGTGTCATGGGGGTGGACCCTTCATGAATGGTTTCGCACCATTCCCTCAGTGCTGTTCTTACGATGGTGAGTGAGTGAGTTCTCACGAGATCTGGTTGTATAAAAATGTGAGGCACTTCCCCCCTCTCTCTCTTCCTCCTTCCCCGGCCATGTAAGATACCTGCTTTCCCTTCGCCTTCTGCCATGTTTGTAAGTTTCCTGAGGACTCCCCAGAAACTGAAACCACTATGCTTCCTGTACAGCCTACAGAACCATGAGCCAATTAATCCTCTTTTCTTTCTAAATTACCCAGTCTCAGGTATTTCTTTGTATTTAGCAGCGTGAGAATAGACTAATACACTAGCCAATGGGTTAAGAGGTGAAAGAAATTTTCAGAAGCAGAAGGGACACTTGCCAGGTAAGAACTGGGTAGGCTTCTTTTGCACTGGGCCTTGAAAATGGATGTAAAGCTTATTACACTCATCACATTTTTTAAGGATGAGAGAGAATAAAGAAACCACAACAGAAACTCCAAGTGGCCTACCAGTGAACCACAAATATCTTCTGAGTGAATAAATATTCACTTTTATACTTTACATAATCAGACTGTGTTTTTTAAATTCCCTGAAGATTTGCTATCTCATTCTTCTTGCTAGCTTGATTTGTATCTTGAATGTCCGATTGCTACTTTATAGGCTGGATTATCAGCTCGTTGAGGAATAGTCCCTTCCCCACGTAATTTTGAACAGATTTCTTCACTTCTGTCTGAATCCTATTTTTGTATTATCCATGAGGCTTAATCTTCAATTTATATAGGATATGTAGACTATTTATTTCAGAGTTTAGGAATGCACACTTACCAGGTGCAGGAGGCTGAGTCAATTGCAAAAAGATTGAGCCTAACAGAGAACATCCAATAATTATTGTGTGGATAAGAGCTGAGAGCAAATCTAACCTGTGGGGTAGGTTTTTCAAATCCTATTCTTAAATCTTACAGTTAACATTTCTAGTTCTTATTTTGGTTATTAGGCCAGTATTTGGGGGTTGGAGCATAGGTTCATTGAGCCAACTACCGTATGCTGTTCTGCTGGGAACATCTTGAAGATTTCATTGCATATACCTCTTATGTCACAGTGTTTGTTTTTCAAACAATTTGACATTTTAAGCCTTCAGCAGCCTGGAAAGTTTGCCTTCCAGATGCAATTTCTCTGAACGCCAATTTCCATGTGGTCAATTTCTGCCCCCCTTTCAAACTGTGGGACAAATCCAGATTCCTAGCTGACCACACTGACTGTCTCTGAAACGCAATTGCCTATCAGGGTTTCACCCAGAGACCGCCAAATACAGTTTTCCACAAACTCACCTAACCAGGCTGGTGGTGTCTGAAGGCTCAGCCAACAGTGAAACCTCACTTATTTTCTTACTGGTACCAAGTCTTTTTATTCTCCCTAAATGTCATATAGGATCCTTCTTCTTATGCTGGCACATCAGTCTTTTACTTCTTGGTTTATTTCTTTCGAACATGGAAAATACTAACTTACTATGAGAAATATCTCCCATGCTGTAGACATTAGGTTTCTGGAATCATATACTTCATGTTATTGTTGTTGTTGTCATTTTCTCATGATTTTCAAAGACGTTCTGTTTCTTATACTACTTGCTAACAAGGGAAATTTAAATTTAGAACTAGGTGAACAACAAAGTCAAATTTCCTCAGACGCAAAATGGGGATAACATAGTACTTGCTGAAAATGTATAGAGAAAGAAAGTAGATTATTGGTTGCTTGGATCTGGAAGTGAGAATATACCTTGATCATAAAGGGCACACATGATCTTAACCAGGGTGATGAAAATGTTCTAAAACTATATTATAGTGATGATTGTACACAGTACAGTAAATTTGCTAAAATCATGAAGTTGTACATTTTAAATGGGTAAATGTTTAGGTATATACATTACCTTAATACCTTAATAAAATCATTATTTTATTGCAAAAAAATAAAATATACATACCTTAATAAAATCATTTAATAAAGGGAAAGTTGTTCCTGCATAAGATACTTTTGATAATTAATCAAAATTGTCTATGGAAAATATCTTCTGGGCTTTAACAAGTACCCCATAATCTTAACCAAAATCATTACTATGTTAATAGTAATAAAAGTCCTAAGAGTACTAATAGTCCATAAAAGTCAACTCATTTTCAAGTTGCCTTTGGCCCTTTGGAAATTATACTTCACACACGCATACTCACACTTACACATACCTTGACCTGTAGATGTGATTGATTTAGGTGCTCCTGCAGTTTAAGTTGTGCTCAGCTGTCATCTCTGTTACCTGCTTACAGTCTAGTACCAAAAGTCTATTATAATAAATATAATATCACACAGTCTAGCACCAAAAGTCTATTATAATAAATATAATAAAATAAATTAAATATAGTATAATATAATATAATAAAAAGGCTTCAATTTCTTCCTTTTAAACTGTGATAGTTAATATTGTATCAACTGGATTGGACTGAAGGATGCAAAGTATTGTTCCTGGTATGTTTGTGAGGGTGTTGTCAAAAAAGATTAACATTTGAGTCAGTGAACTGGGAAAGGCAGACCCACCCTCATCAATCAGTGTGGGCACCATCTAATCAGCTGCCACTGCTGCGAGGATACAAGCAGACAGAGGAGCCTGGAAGGACTAGACTGGCTTAGTCTTCCAGCCTCCATCTTTATCCCGTGCTGGATGCTTCCTGCCCTTGAATATTTGACTCCAAGTTCTTCAACTTGGTCCAAGGAACTCTTGGACCTTCAACCACAGACTGAAGTCTGCACTGTCAGCTTCCCTACTTTTGAGGTTTTGGGACTCAGGCTGGTTTCCTTGGTCCTCAGCTTGCAGACAACCTATTGTGGGACCTCATCTTGTGATTGTCGGAGTCAATACTCCTTAATAAACTCCCCTTTAGATATGCATCTATCCTATTAGTTCTGTCCCTCTAGAGAACTCTGACTAATACATAAACCAAATCTTATCTCTTCGAGAATTGTGCATGATTTTTGCTAGACTCAATCACCATTTTACCAACATACTGCCAAAAGATGAGTGGCCCCTCCAGGTTATTTTTCTCACACTCAAAGCTTCAAAGATTATCATAGCTTTAAACTCCACAAATGCAAAACTGGATTTCTCTCCATTTCACCTATCCCAATGTTTATTAATATTATTTTTCTCCAGAGACCTCAGAATTATCTTTGACTTTTTTCTTGCTCCTGACTTACAGAAAGTCCTACAAACCCATTAAGTTTGCTCTTGAATAACTCTCTGTCTCCCTTTTCACTCCTTCCCCACTGTTTTTTTAACATCTTACGTAAGGATTATATTAAGGAGAAAACACTAATTTCATTGCTCTACCAATTTTGTCTATGATATCCTGATTCCACTGCCAGATTAATGCTTCTAAATGACAGATTTTTGTCATCTTTCTTCTTCTCATAAAACTTACTTATTTAGTACTGTACTCAATCTAGATTTATTAAAAAATGTTAAATCTAAAAACAAAGTCTGAAAGTCCCTCTCTCTGTGTGTGTGTGTGTGTGTGTGTGTGTGTGTATGTATGCAAGTATACAATATTTCATCCCTCCCTCAAAATTCAGAGCTCATCGTAGTGAGGTAGAGAACCCAAGAAGTCTGTGATAAAGAAATGCTTTACATGCAGTTTCATGCAGTTTGTTATGGTGTTTTGAATACGGAATAAAAGCACCTTCAGAATTATCCTGTGCAGGACTTTAGAGTGAAATATTAGGCTAAAAAATATTATCTAGGCCAGGCATGGTGGCTCCTGCCTGTAATCCCAGCACTTTGGGAGGCCGAGATGGGCGGATTACTTGAGGTCAGGGGTTCAAGACCAGCCTGGCCAACATGGTGAAACCCCGTCTCTACTAAAAATATGAAAATTATCCAGATCTGGTGGTGGATGCCTGTAATCCCAGCTACTTGGGAAGTTGAGGCAAGAGAATCCCTTGAACTCAGGAGGTGGAGTTTGCAGTGAGCAGATATCATGCCATTGCACTGTGGCCTGGGCAACAGAGTGAGACTCCATCACACACCCCCACACAAATTATCTAAATATGAGACTCTGTAGGTCAGTAAAATGATTACTTTGACTTTTCTCTACCCCAAAGTGGAAGAATTTTGGTTCACCTCATTCAAATTTGCCCCCTGTCCCTAACAGGTTTAAATCTTTCACCCTTATTCAGCTTGGGTGCATAGTTTTTGGAAGTTTTACTTCCTTCTCATCTTTTGTGTCCTTGAATCATTTCAGGACATTTCCCTGAGGAGGTGGCTATGATGTCAGAACTTCAGTGGACATAAGGTAAGACTTCAGTGGACATAAGGTAAGTATTTTTTCAAATGATTGTTCAAAAAAGATTTTTCAAAATGATTGTTCAGAAACGAGCCCAGGTAATCATGCCAGAGTGTGGTAATACAAATACAGAAAATTTGATTTTTCCACCAGATCCACTCACTTTTTCTAGGTTGGCTACAAATAACTTAAATTTTAATTAAGTTAAAATGTGTCTGCTCTACGCCCATTCATATTATGAAGGTAGCATCAATTGTGTACATACGTGCAGCCAAGGCCAGGTATTGGCCAGATCATTGATGGAATAAAATGATGTCTCACACTGAAAGCAAGACGTCATTACTACTTAATCTTTCTAGGAAAACAGTGTCACACAAAAACATTTGAATCTATAATTGGCATCTTTAAAGATGCTTGCCATCTGGACCTCACTCGGTTTAATTAGTCATTGCAGGGTGGCGGTTCTCTTGTAAAAACCTTGCACTCCATTAACCTTGACTTTTCACACATTGACATTTCAAGCCCCTTCTTTGCTTTCATATGGTGGAGTGGACACGTTTCCATTTCATAAGAGTCCACCTCGGAGTTCATGAGCCAGACGCTTGTTATTTGGCAAGGCCACTCAGCCCAAGTCTATAAATTGTGGCAGCCAGGAAAGGTTGCAGGCAGCTAAAAATGGCAAGAGAGCAGGAGTCATGGGATTCACCCCACCCTTCCTTTAGAGATTTCCAAATAGCATGGTGAGCAAGGATTGGGAAGGGTAGCCGAGGGAAATAACACATAGAAATGAACCTGAATAAAACCTAAGAGTGATTCATGCACTAAGGCAATTTTACTCAGCTGTGGACAGCTACTCCAAGATGGATCATTTAAAATTTCTGTAGCTGAGACATTTTAGACTAGTATACCATTTATTTATTTACCATTTAACTGAAGTACTATTAAACTTGGGAATAAGGAAATAAGATTTCCTATATTTCAGGACGGTCTGTCACATTCAATATTGTCCTTATCATTTTGGATTCCCTTTGGTGATTATTTTCTGCAGGAAGATATCAGGACAATAACCATGGTTGTTCAAGAGAATCTCTGTACTTGTTTTACACAGTGTTTTTGTTTGTTTGTTTGTTTTAGTTGAAAGCTATGTAGTGCAAATGGCCGTAAGATGTGGTAAGAATGATGTCAAGGTAGTTACAGAAAGATCGACAATCTTACCTTGTGGTCTAAGGAGAATCTCTATTTGTAGATTGTAAGGATTCTCTTGGATCTTATTGAAACAAAAAATGTTTTATCTTATACTTACCTTCTAACACTTTATTTCTAACATTATTTCTATGTTTTATTACTACATTTATCATCATGCCTAGTTATTAAAGCAAGTTATGTCTTATAGGACACTGAATCATTTCTTTCTGCTTTCCCTTAATTATTTTATTCCTTTAATAACCATTTATTGTGCTGGACTTGTGACAATAATCAAAGATCAGGAAATTTAAGTTTGAAATTTTAACTCTAGTCACTGAATCCTGTATATGGAGTAACATCAATGGAGATGGTTGCCAGTTAGCAATAGTATGGTAGAAATTAAATTTACTAAAGTATGCACAGGATACCTTTTTTGCAGTAGTTCTCCAGTGTGCATGGTTAAACCTATCAGTATCCCTAAAACATAGCTATCATGCTGGGCATAGATGCAGCTCTACCAATAACATATTAACTAACCAGTTGATGAATTGGCTTTAGCTGTGCTAGCCAGTTGTGATATTTTAGAACTGAAAAAATAAATATACAATGGGCCTCCTCAAATAGGCTCCATGCATTATTTAAATCAAGAGGCTAACTACTGCCATGCACTAATGCAATATGATCACTAAGGCAATATGTTCCGTCTTTATTTTGTAGACAGAATGGCCATGCTTGAGTACATTAGGAGGTACAAGTACCTGAGGGAGGGTCACCAAGCAGCTAGGGAGAAGCATGTGAGCATTAGGTGGCTTAGAGTAAGGACTTCAGTAAAATTGCAATCAAACCCTAAGATTGTTAGAAGGTATTGACACCAAAACCTCTTTACAATTCTTTACAGAATCTATATTTTTATAGCAGTGAGCTATGAAGGCACTTTACTTTCAATTTTATACCAGTTATCTGTTGTCCCAATGTACTACATAGCAAATCATATCAAATCTGTGTGGCAAAAGACAATATGAATTTTCAAAATTGTGCATCTTGGAGTTGGTGGTTTATTTGGGCTGGACTCATTTGGCTGGATCCCTGGTCTCAGATGGGACCGCTTACATATCCGGCAGTTAAATGACTGTCGGCCAGGGCTAAGATAGCTACTGGGCCTGTTTGCTCAATCTCTTGCAGGATAGCCAGGCATGTTTTTATGGCAAAGGTAGAGAAGGTAGAAGTGCACATGACCTCTGGTGGCCTGGGCTCAGAACTAGTGAACCATCACTTCTATAGCATTCTATTGACGGAAACATGTCACAGATTCAGAGTGAGCAAATAGAATCTATCGATGTCACCTACTTAAAGAAAGAAATTGCAAAGTTACATGGCAAAGGGTGTGGGAACAACATGGAGTAAAGAATTGTGGCTGATAAAATAATTACACGTGTTTATTCTTTATCAGAAATACTTTCATCAGAAAATCTTCATTTTCTCCAACTGTAATGTATTAGAATGTTATGCTACAGGTAGACTTGTAAGATGTCAAAAATATAGAATTAGAAAAGTTATTAAAGAAGTATCTGTAGAGATGACATACAATTCTGCTCGTAGAAAGGGGGGAATAATGCCTTTTCTTAACTCCATATAATAAATTCTGTGCCACTTCCAGTAGAATATCAATCGATTTTGGAGATGCCTGGTATCATTTCTAAGAAGAATTGGGAATGTATGCTCTATTAGAACCGCGTTCTGGCAGAAGGCTTCCTCTAACCTTGTTGTCGTTTGCTCATTCTCTATTTTTTTTCAATAGCCTACATTGTTTTACTTAAAGCAAAGTCCTGGTAGTACAAGTAGAGAAACGATCAACCAGTCAGTGGGAAACTGGGCTAGCTTTTCCTATCAGCCATGAAATATCTTCAGTGATATAGCTGCAATTTAAAAACTTGAACATGCTGCATGAGTTAATGATATTCTAAGGCTTTTATACCAAAGACACCACACCCGCTGGAGAAAATACATTTCAAATAAATGGAGTCTATTGATTATAAACAAATGAACCATTATCGAAGAACTTATCTCACTTAAGTAAGGGCAAATTTTTCCTCAGCGTAGTTTGCAAACACCTTTTTATGAAATATTTTGTAAAACAATGAGAATAAAGTAAATTACCTTCACAAGGAGGTAAGTAATTGTCCCTGTTTGCCCAGGGCTGAGGGTTTTCAGAAACATGGGACTTTCAGGGCTAAAACTTGAAATGTTTGGGGCAAGCTGATCGTCAGTCACTCTATTGACAGCATGACTTTAGGAAGAATAGTTCATAATCTCATATTTTGCATGAGTCAAACAAGTTTGATTAAACTGGGTATTACAGGTATCTATACATCTTTTGCAAATATAGTAATTTTATTTCATTGTATATGGACAATTCTAAATTATTCTACTTTACTTTGTTATCCAAGGTACAAAGTGCAATAGAGCATCTTTTACTTATAGGAATATTGACTAAAGGAATAGAATACTTTTGTAGATAAATGACAGAAATAAGATGTCATTATCTTTAGTAATTAAAAAACTCAATCTAACCCATCTCTTTTTGTTTTATTAGATGTCAAATAGGGGAGTTGTGCTGAATAATTTCTAAAATGCTTTTTGCTATGATGTTCTATAACTCTAAGCTTATATTAAAATGTATTCTCTATTAGGAGGAAAAGGTACTTAAGAATTCAGACTCACTTTTAAAGAGTTAAACAGCACTACAAAATGTTGCTATTTTAACAGAACATTTTAAACCAACTAAGTGTACTAACTACTGTTATTGTTTATTTTCTTTCTAGTCTAGAGATTTTTTTTTTTTCATTTTAATCTGCCAGGAGGGACCTTCAGGATTTGAGCCTTAACATTGTTCCTAAGACTTGAATTTATTTTTCAATTAGGGTTAAAATAAAAATAAATGTTCACTTTCTAGAGCTATGCAAGTTTGGGGGAAAAAAGAAACTTCCTCATCTGAAAAGATTTAATGGTAATCTATGCTGTAAAAGAGCATTTTGAAAAATATAAAACAAAGAGCTTTCAAAGTGGTCAAAGACTAATGTAAAGTGATATATTTCAGACCGGAGAGATGGTGTAACTTACTCCTGTCACTGCTGCCTGTTTATTGTGTTTGTCTGGTTGGCCTGGCAACCAGCTCATGCCATTTCACTCATTTTATAACGTTCCTGTAAATGTTAGGTAGGCCTGGATTTATTATACACTGTCAACACCTAAAATGGAACCCACTGCTTAACGTAGTTTATTTGGCTGGATGCCCCTGCCTTCTTGAAAAAAATTCATGTGTGTGCGTGCGTGCGTGTGTGTTAAAAAAAAAAAAAAAAAAAAAAAAAATCTGTAGTTCCTCCAAAAGAAATGTAGCCCAGGCAAAATTGAAGTTGGGTGGCATGGGCTGTGTCAAATGAGCCCAAGAGCCGTTGTGTTGTTGGCTGGGAACATCTGACTCACAATATTTGTGTCTTGGGTTTACAGGGACAGAGGACCAAAGCCATGTTTATTGCTGAATTTATCATCCCCAAAGAAACCAGATGGCAATCACTGTTGTCCAGAAAGGCCTCTGAGCCATTGGAGGGTGAATCATAAGACTGTTAGAAGTTGGACAGATTTCTTTTTTTCTTATTAACATGCTAGTTTCTTCTATTTTATGACAAGGCAGTTTTGATGGAGGCTCAAGAGATACAATCCTGGAAAGGCTGCATTTTGGATACCCTTAATTAACTTTACATAAACTGTTGAGATGATAGCTGGAGCATTAAGGCAGAAACGATAGGAAGCACCAATCTGGTTTAGAAATATTAAAGTGAAATGTGGTCCTCAAGCCAAAACCAGTGACGGCCGACTCAGCCCAGCAATAATGAAAATCACAGACAGGTACCTCTGTTGCTTTGCTCTTGGTCAATCACACATTGAATTAGTGTCCTATTCATTTATTACCCTGCATGCAGAAGGGGTTGGCTGTTAGCTAGAGCGAACATTTGCTGATAACTCTGTTCAGTACAAGTGAACAAGTCATTGAATTTTATAATCCTTTTGGCTACCTAGGACCAATATGGTCATTCAGTCTATTCCCCTGTCACCGTGCATTTTAAACAGGATGATTGTGTGTCTAAGTCAAATCGAAAGTTTGATGGAAACTGTCACACCCTGTTGTTAGGCTTTGCTTGAAGTAATAGTTTTCCAATTTCCTTCGTGGTTGTGCATCTAATCTTTAAACATCAGAACAAATGAAAAAGATTCTAAGGAGAAAAATTACCACGAGCATTCAGGCAATTTGAAACCAAAGCTGTTCCAGGTAATTGTTTATTTTTATTAGTCGAATAATTATTCTGACATTACTGAATTAGCTCGAGATTATAAATCATCTTTTAGAGAACAGCTTAAAGCTGATTATATCAATTGATTAAACTGCATTTTACTCCCATCCCCACATCCAGCTTACATGTTTTATGAATTAAATAGTGAAGGCAAGTTTTTCCTATAAAAGAACATTTTTCCCTCTAATCTTCCAGTCTCCAAACCTAATGAACGTGGCATAAACTTTCTGAAGAAAAATTGGAAAATGTGTTGTTAGAGCTCGAAAGAGTATGTGTGCCCTTTGACCGAAGACAAATAGACTTCAGGGAATTATCTTAAAGAAAAAATAATAAAGCCCGTATGTCTCATATGTGTGATATATGTATGTATATATTTGTAATATAGGAATCTATTTTACTCTACATGCCAAGTGGGTTTTTCAAAGTATTAATTACCTTAGACATATATAGAGAGATTTCTCTTTTTATTTATTCATATGATGTGTGATACTAAGTTTTTACTCTAAGTCTTTTAAATTATTGGGATATACCTTGCTTGTTCATGGTCATTGGTTATTGACATGAGAACATAAATCTTTGGCATTTGTTTTTACTAATGTATCCCTTAGCCCAGAATGGTAGCTCATAGTACATGCTCAATGAGCATTTGTTGAATGTGTGAATATTAACTAAATTTCTAAGAAATGCCCATTCATGAATGTATAAAATATCATCTTGTATAAAGTGAATTTTCATACAGGTCATAGTTCAATCACATACATTTCCATTGTAAAATTCAAAAGTTTCATTTTGCTTTATTTGACCATAGTGGCCTTGCAGCTGTTTGTTTGCTTGTTTGATTGTTTGTTTGTTTTTGAGATGGAGTCTTGCTGTGCGCCAGGCTGAAGTACAGTGGCGCCATCTTGGCTCACTGCAACCTTTGCGTCCTGGGTTCAAGCGATTCTTACGCCTCAGCCTCCTGAGTAGCTGGGATTACATCCACACACCACCACACCCAGCTAATTTTTTTTGTATTTTTAGTAGAGACAGAGTTTCACCATGTTGGCCAGGATGGTCTTGATCTCCTGACCTTGAGATCCACCTGCCTCAGCCTCCCAAAGTTCTGGGATTACAGGCATGAACCACCGCACCCGGCCTTGGCAGTTTCTTTCAAATGCTTGGCCCACCCTCACCTTTAGTCTCAATGCATTGTTCCCCGTCTGACTGGGATACTGTACTTCTGGATAGTCACATAAATAACCCACTTCCTTCATTTCTGCATCTCGTCAAGGAAGCCTCCCTTGACCACACTATTTGAAATTGTAAGTTCTCCCACCCAAACCTCCAGACCTTTTATACCATCCTCTGTTTTTTCCATAGACTGTATCACTTTCAAGGGCTTTATTTAATGGACTTACTAGTTGGTTGTTTGCTCTCTATCTGATTTTACTTTTATATTGCCCACATTGAGAACAGTATGTGGTATATCATAGATGCTTAATAAATATTTACTAAACAAATATGTTTTGGAAAAAATACTATAAGCATTGACTGGTACTATAAAGTATAAGAAAAATGAAAAAGGTCTGTCAACAGAAAACTAATTTAAATATTGGTTCTAATAGTAATGTGACTTTGGATAAATTATTTAAACATTCTCAACCTCATTTCTCTAATGCCCACAATACAAATAACAATCTTCACTGCATAGAATTCTTGTAAGCATGAAATAAGGTAAATGGATGCCCACTATCCAGTATAATGTCTTGTGCAGAGAAGACACACAATACATACAAATTAAATTTTACTCAACATGTAATAACATTACATTTAATTCCTTTAAAAATGTCATACTTGGGGCTGGGCGCGGTGGCTCACTCCTGTAATCCCAGCACTTTGGGAGGCTGAGACAGGTGGATTGCTTGGGCTCAGGAGTTCACAACCAGCCTGGGCAACACAGTGAAACCCCGTCTCTTCTAAAGTACAAAACAAAACAAAACAAACTGGGCATGGCGGTGTACGTCTCTAGTCCCAGCTACTCAGGAGGCTGAGGCAGGAGAATCGCTTGAACCTGGGAGGTGGAGGTTGCAGTGAGCAGAGGTCATACTACTGCACTCCAGCCTGGGTGACAGAGCGAGACTCCATCAAAAAGAAATAATAATAATAAGTCATACTTGGAAGAAAAGCATAGCATGTAGATTAAATAAAAGTTATAAATGGGAATGTACAGTATTCAGATAAGACATTTTCATACATTAATATGAAAGAAGATCCTTACATATCCTGAGAGATCCATGGAATATGACCGATCCCATCGCACATCATTCTTTCAAGTATTTGAGGCTAACTGGCTTGTTTCCTCAACCTTAAACAATCCTGTTACTTCGAATATATTCTCTATGTAATTTTCCCTTTAAGTTATTCACCATTCTGGACAAACATTACCTGTTTTGTATCCTTCTAAATATCATGGACATCAGGCGTCATTTGAATTATCTTGCATGTGCAAAAATTTAAAATCAAACAATCTAGCAAAGTTATAACTCCTTCCTCTTTCCTGCTGGAGATGTAATTTATCCTAAGAACAACAATATTACTGATTCTTGCTGAAGGCTCGTATGATGGCATTGAAAATACGTTCACTTTAAGAAAGAATCTCAGAAGGCTGAGACAGGAGATTCGCTTGAACCTGGGGGGCAGTGAGCCGAGATCATACCACTGCACTCCATCCTGGGAGACAGAGCGATATTCTGTCTCAAAAAACAAACAAACAGAAAAGAATCTCATTACATCCTATCTTATCTGCTGGCCCATTCCATTTTGGTTCTTCGTAATTTCTTCAATAAACATGATAAAGAAATTTCTGCAGCGCTGCATTCATGATCATCTACATAATGAGATCAAATCTTAATTCTTGGTGACAAACAGAGTAAATATATGGGTAGTTTGTTTAGGCTTTATTTTGAAATGACTAAATAGCCTGCGAAAACAAAGTTTAACAGGGTCATAAAAGTATGCCGTCTACATAACTAATGTGGACTCTGTTTTTATGTTGCCTATTACAGACTCTAAACAGTAACAGTGGAGTCTATCTTTTATTCTACACTGTTGTAAAATGTTCTGGTTGTGACAACATATATACTGAACACACTTTGCAAAGATGTTGCATTTATTTTTGTATTTAAATGAAAACAATACACTTAAAAATGTAAGATACAGAGAAACTTACATTTGAAATGTACTTGAAATAAAATAGAGAGGAGTTCTACTTTCATAAAGCCATTGCTACTATATAGGGGAACATTCTTGCACCAAAATTTGCATGTTTCAATTTGCTCTTTAATCAGTCTATACACCGAAAATCTGACAGCACAGTGGCAGGGCCGTGTCAAGGGAGTCGTGACTGCTCCTTTTAAATGACCTCACAATTTGCTCACTGGTTTTGGGTAATTGGAACAATTTGCTTGGAGAAACCTGTGAGGAATCAGATGTTAATTGACTCTGTCTTTCTTAATCAGCTCCTCAAAAAACAGGCCTCATTTTCCTGACTGTTTCTTAAGCTGTGTGCTGGCGTCCTGTGATACAGTCAAAAGAAAACACACAAGCAGTTGCCTTGGTATCAACTGGCCAAATCTGATTATGACTCTAACTCTGAATGGAGAGATTCCAGGCATTAGCAGAGGGGTTTTTAAAAAATACTCATAAATGTGAAATGATACTAAAAAAGTGATTCTGTGATTTACTTACAAGGCAGTAAAAATGTAAGACACATTTAAAATCAGGGTTCAAAACATATTCCGATTCCATTACTGTGATCTGGAACCATTCAAATATAATATTCAGCTCAAGTTATTTGAAAGACCCTTCTGTTTGGGTCTTTTAGATCATGCTGTGTATCAGAATTAAGCATGTTTGGTATACTTTGTCACTTGACAATAGCTTCCAAATTTCTGCTTTCCCTTTTTGTCCTGCCCCTCTCAAAGCCCAACAAATAGAGTTAAAGACGTTCTACATTGTCTAGAATCTAGTAGGTAGATTGCTTCTTTTAGGCCAATCCTACAATTAATATTCTTCATTTTTCCAAACCTGTAATGCTACAAACCCAAGAGGTTTGGTGAAGGATGAAGACAGGTGGACAGGGGAAAATATAGAATAGTTTAAATAATACTGTTTTTTATTCTGAAATAAGTAGATTATTTTGCATATATCAGCCAGTATCCTTTATATAATTTATTTCATGTAATTTTCATCTTTCTCATGTGAAACTGTTACTACTTTATCTTTCCCATGTAAATCCCACTTCAGCTACTCAGTAGATCCAAGTCTCGGGGCAGCTGCCTTAGTCTCTCTGTGTCTCAGGTACTTTTAATTCGTATTATATAGTTAGGTGAATTTACAGATTTCAAGATGTTAAACAACCCTTGCATTACTAGATTAACTAGTTTGATGATAGTGTAATCTCTGTCATGCAACATCAGATCCAGATGGCTAGTACTTTCTTTGAATTTTTGCATCCAAGTTCATGAATAAATAACTTTTTCCTTTCTTTTCTCCTTCTTTTGCTCTTCTTATATGGCTTTAACATGGAGATTATATGGCATTGATGGAGTGAGTTGAGATTTAGGCTCTTCTTTGGAAGATTTGAGTAAGTTTGATATAATCTTGTACTTGAAATTTTGAGAAAATTTACAAAACACTGTTTTCTTGGTATTTGTGAGAATATTTTAATATGTACCAATTTTAAAGTCTAATTATAAGATTTTTCCAGATAGTCTCCTTAAGTACTAATGTTTACAAAATTATCCATTTTATCTAATTCTCAAATGTATTGAAAAAGTGTTGCTGATTGCATCTTTTAAAAATTTCCATTGTATTTATATTTATGCATTATTTCCATTTATAATTATTATTTTTAATTGATCTTGAAGTCATACAACAATGGGTCAACCTTGTAAGGACCTGATATCCTCCAATTTACGTGCGATCAATTTCCTGTGTTTTATTACCGTCCTTTAAAAGTTACTTATTTTTATAAATGGTAGCATTAGTATTATTGCCTCAAACCAGATACTGTTTGTTTAAATTTAATACCTGTTCACCTTTTAAAAAACAAATTGTTTTTACGTCTTGAATTTTCTCCTAGAAATATTTTTCTTCTCCTTGAAGTATATTTTTAATTTAGTCTATTAGTGGAAAATTTGTTTTCTTATCTGCAGATATTATTATTTTATCCTTGTTTCTTAAAGATGGATTAACTTAGTGGAGTATTCCAGTCTGATGGGAACTTTCCCAATCAGTTTATTTTGAAGATTCCACTGATTTCTGACCTCTATGGCTGCTTTTAAGAAATCTGCTGTTGGGCTAATTCTTTTGCTTTCGTCAGTGAAATGTATTTTCTCTTTGCCAATTGTGCTACAAATTTATGATTTTGAAGTTTGTTTAATTTAGGGAAGCTCATCTATAATTAAGGACGGATTTTACTTTCCTTCTTTATTGATTAATAAGAAATATACCATTGTTGAATAACAACAAAGAAACAACTTAAACCCCTGTGAAAAAATAATAATTACATGCCTTGTTTAATTTTATATAACTAGATATTAAATATGTATTTATTATACTGTATATATACACACATACATATACGTATCTTAACTATTTTTACTATATTTATTTAAACAAATAAATAGTGGAAATCATAAATAGCTTTAAAATATCTGGTGCTGTGGTGGATGTACTTATTTGGGGGTTTCTGTAGTTTAATATTATGCCCAGAAGAATTTTTTAAAAATTGTCACCCTCATGTAATGCTGTATGAACAGGCCATTAAAACACTTCTGAGCCACAGCCAAGTTTTGTACTACAGGGTTGGGATACTCTGAATAAGTATTTGTGAGTTGGGTGCTGAACTCAATCAAACCTCACCGCTTGGTATGGTTGTCCATGACATTCCTCTGCTGTTTATCCAGCATAGTAACTAGCTGTAGAATTAAGTAAAGAAGGGCATGGAAACTTTGGAGGGAGTTCAAAGAAACAAAATGCTGATTAAAGGCTTAGAAAATCAGACCTCTGAGAAAAGCTAAAATGAGCTGGGTTTATACAACCTGAAGGATGAGTAATTGAAGAGATATTTAATAGTAGTTCTCAAATTGATCAGGAAACTTAATTAATCATGATGGTGACTGACAGTCCCCTGTCCCATGAAGCACAGTCATGGAATATAGCTTGTGAGTTCAGCATGGGGATATCATTTAACCATAATTAATTGTCTAATGGTTTAACATGTTAATTAAATTCAGGGCTGACTCAGAGACCCCCTTTCTGTAGTTTTATATGAGCCACCATCCCTCATTCCCAAACAGAATAAACTAGGTTTCTCTCGTACTTTGTATATCACCATTATAGCAATAGCTGCAATTCTACAAATACCCCATGAACAATTTAGTGTGGCACATCCTAGAATTTATTTCCTTATCATAAGTGCCTTGCAACCAGAAGATACTTAATAGACTGTTGCTACACTGAGTTGAACGGATTTGGAATTACTCTACGAGTGTTATAACTACTGCACCCCACATGTTGTGGGAGACTGATCTGATCTACCGTTTGAAGCTAGAGCTTTACAAAGTCTTCATAAAAGAGTTGGCAATTGGTGGGAAGGCAAATTAGTAAAGCCACTAAGAAAAACAGTATGGAGATTCCTTAAAGAATTAAAATTAAAACTACCATTCGATCCAGAAATCCCGCTACTGGGTATCTACCCAAAGGAAAAGAAGGCATTATATGAAAAAGACCCATGTGCACGCATATTCATAGCAACACAATTTGCAATTGCAAAGATATGGAACCAACCCATCAACCAAGTAGATAAAGAAAATATGGTATATACACACCATGGAATACTACTCAGCCATCAAAAAGAATGAAATAATGTCTTTTGCAGCAACTTGGGTGGAGCTGGGGGTCATTATTCTAAATGAAGTAACCCAGGAATGGAAAACTAAATATTGTATGTTCTCACTTATAAGTAGGAGCTAAGCTATATGGATGCAAAGGAATAAGAATGACATATTCCACTCAGGGACTCAGGGGAAGGGAGAAGGTTGAGAGGGGAGTGAGGAATAAAAGACGACATATTGGGTACAGTGTACATTGCTTGCATGACAGGTGCACTAAATTCTCAGAAATCACCACTAAATAACTTACCCAAACAAAACCACCTGTACCCCCAAAACTATTGAAATGTTTTAAAAAGAGTTGGCATTGAATTGATTCTAAAAGGATGAAATATGATATTTTCTTAAAATTAATGAATAAAAATTATTGGACTGGGCACAGTGGCTCATGCCTGTAATCTCAGCTCTTGGGAAGCTGAGGCGGGCAGATCATCTGAGGTCAGGAGTTTCAGGTCAGCCTGACCAACATGATGAAACCCTATCTCTACTAAAAACACAAAAAATTAGCCAGGCATGGTGGTGGGGCCCTGTAATCCCAGCTACTCAGGAGGCTGAGGCAGGAGAGTCACTTGAACCCTGGAGGCAGAGGTTGCAGTGAGCCGAGATTGTGCCACTGCACGATCCACTCCAGCCTGGGTGAGAGAGTGAGAGTTCATTCAAAAAAAAGTTAATGGAGGGACAGTAAGAGTGGTCAGAGAGAATAGACTGAAAAGTGGACAGGCCTTCCAGGGATGACAATGTCCATGGAGGAGTAGTGGAATGTAAGACTGGACAGCAGGGACATGATTATGAAGAAATAGGTCAGGCTAAGAAGTTCAAATACGATGATTCTCATGAATGTTTCCCAAAGTATGTATGTTATGTAAAATATTCAATCTGAGAAATGTTAATAATGTTTACATAAATTAAATAAAACAGGTTTTTGTGTTCAACTAATTTGAGGCATGAGTGTTAAGTAAAATGAACAGATTTTTCTATTGTGAGATTTCTTCAAATCATGGTTATGCTAATGAGCATTGTGAATTTCTTAAAGAGGTTAGGACAGGCAGTCATTTCAAAATGTGTTTAATCACATGACCCTTTTGTTGTTGAACTCACCACCAGCTTGTTTCACAGGGATAAACGCAAGGCAGAGACACTGAAGATAAATAATAATAATCAAAGTGATGCTTAAAGAAAGTTGATCTACTGGTAGAATGCAGGGCCACTTGGATGAAAAAAGAGTCCAGTTACAAGGATCCTGCAACTGAACATGCATGAAAGGATAATGTGTTTGAATTAGGGTCTTGCAAAGGACAAGCAAGATAGGCTTGGATGGGAACGAGATATAAAAGGATTGAACAGTGTTAGCAAGTGACTGGGTTAAGCTGTAGGAAGCCAAGAGAATGAAAAATAACTCCAAAATTTTGAGCCTGGGTGGCCAGAAGAATGGGGGTACCATTGACAGAAAGAGGGAATCTAGCCAGCGAATACATTTAGTTATGTGTTTGAGGTGATAGCAGGGAATTAACGACAACATTTCACAGACTCACAGGGTCATAAAAGACCTCACAGGGCTTCCAGTTCATTTTCCTGTAGGCTAGAAAGCCTTCGGTTAACTTACCTGAAATGGTCATGGACCTTTTATACATTATTCTCTGAAAAAACAGGGATTGTAAAATACTGCCTTGGGTAAGTTTGGTCATGTCCTCTAAACTAATATAATCTTCTGCAGTTACTCAAGGTCTTCTGTTTGTTACTTACAGTAATTTCTGCTTTATTCAGGATGAAGAGTTAGTTGTTACTTTTCACATATAAACTTTGGATTGAAATTGGAGGCGATTATAATTTTTCTCTCTTCTCCCTCTTTCTGGAATCATGGAATTTCTCAGTCCTTTCATAAGTTGTCATTGATAGTTGTAGTGATTAAAAACTGAGTCATACAGAGATGATATTTATGAATAACATAGTAAATAGGCTAATAAATGGAAATCTGTTGGAAACCAACCCTGAGAATTTAAGTGCTCCTCTTAGTTTAGGAAATTCACACCATTTCATTAGTGAATGAATGAACCAACACTGAGAATGTAAGTGCTCCTCTTAGTTTTACGAAAATATATTCCATACCTTTGTCAATGGTGATCTAGAGACTAAAGGTTTCTAGACAGAATAATAACAGATATCTTTCTCATAAAGTATATAGTAATCACAGACATCTAATATACTTAATGATGAGATCTTCTGGACTCACATACATAATGACATGTGAAATAATTATATAATCAATTAATTTTTTAAAATATTCTAAGTGTTATTGAACACTAACCACGTGAAATAACAATGATAATAGGATTAAGTAAATTAGATGGTTAAATATTTTGTACCTGCCTACAAGGTTTGCTATTTTAAAGTACGACTTTAAATCATATGTGTCGCCAAATTGACTAGAAAGTTTATTGAAACTGGCCAAATTGAAATCAAACACTTAGCCTCACCGAAGATAACACATAAAGAAAATGCCACAGATAGGACTTAATTCCCTATTTGAATATTCAGTCAGTATTTAAGATTTTGAAATAAATTACCATTATAAAATTGTATATAGTTTGGAGTTGTTTGAAGAAATTATCATTTTTTTTTTTAACAAAAGGAGGGGATTATCTTAGTAGTTTCCATGATTTCAGGGATAGGATTCATAGCCATCTCGGACCTACACCAAAGGGCACATCTTGCACTTTGAATCTTTTCTGGTCCTTTCTCCTTTCCTTCCTTTCTGTTGCAGAAATGCTGGATCTGCCAAAGGTAACTCAGTTTTATCCGGAACTAGAACCAGTAAAAGAGAGCATTGTTGGATGCAGCTGGAGGAATGCTATCTGATATGTCTGTAGGCACATTAAGCCTTAGAAACCTAAGAAAGCATCATGCTTCAACTTTCCACCTTTCCTCAATAATGGGTGACCCACGTGTTTAACTGGACTTTTTACCTGGTTTCTGGCTTTTATTGCCTTCTACCTTTGGCCTGAGACCTATTCCTGAAACCCCATCTCATCATTCAAGGTTCTGAAACTCTTGATTGGTGCCCACCATACTCTTTTCTACCAAGGCAATCTGTGTCCTCTGTCCTTTTTATCGACTCATAGGGATTGTCTTGGTTTAAAACTTTCATATACCGAACTAAAAAAATCAGGTCAGTAACACAATAGGGTGTCTATAGTTAATAATAATTTATTCTATATTTTTAAATAACTAAAAGAATGGAACTGGGATGTTCCTAACACAAAGAAGTGATAAATACTTGAGGTGATGGATACTCTGATTTCTCTGATTTGATTATGGCATGTACCCTATAAATATAGAACAATTAGTTATCCATTATAATAAAAAATTTTTAAAAGAGGAAATTCACCCTTCCAAAAGTTGGTCCCTTCCAAAAGGCACTGTGGTGAAGCCTACCATATCCACTCAGATAGACTATGTTCCTTAATTCAATTATCCTGTTGTTGAAGACCCACCATGAGGCTATTAAATATGAAATTCAGCCAAGTTCAATATCAAGTAGTTTGTATCACACCTGTAATCCCAGCACTTTGGGAGGCCAAGTTGGGAGGATCACCTGAGGTCAGGAGTTTGAGACCAGCCTGATCAACATGGTGAAAGCCCATCTCTACTAAAAATACAACAATTAGCAGTGCGTGGTGGCATGTGCCTGTAGTCCCAGCTACTTGGGAGGCTAAGACAGGAAAATTGCTTGAACCTGGGAAGTGGAGGTTGTAATGAGCCAAGATGGTGCCACTGCACTCCAGGCTGGGCAGCAGGACGAGGCTCCGTCTAAAGAAAAAAAAAAAAAAAAGCTAGAAGAGAAAAACTCGTATTCCCAATGCAAAGAAGTGATACATATGTAAGGCAATGAGTACCCCAATTACTTGATTTGATAATTACAATTTGTATGCTGGTATCAAAATATCACATGTACTGTATAAATACATGCAACTATTATGTATTCGTACAAATTTTAAAAATATGTAAAAATCGAGGTCGTTGGGTCTAATGTATATTCTAGATCTTTCCTCATCATAGGAAAAGAGAACAGTGCAAGGCTGAATTACATTATAATCTTCAAGAGTTGTACTTCTGTTTTAAGAAATAATATGCCTTCGTGGCAACAAAACATTAGAAAAAAATACCCTTATACTCTGGGTCTCTGTGGTGTCCAGATTTACAGCTTTGGTTCCAAGATTTTGATTTTCTAATCTGGCATTCTTTTAGAGTACAAATATCACACAAAGACATTCTGGAGCATGGCAGAAAAGTGAGCGAAGCCAGAAAAACAACACTTCAAAAGGTCTGTGGAGGTAAATGATAGAGAAAACTGAAGCTACAGAGTACATGTGATTACCAAGAGAGTATTTGGCATTGTGCCATTCTGGAGGCAGAGTGAGAAATGGACCCAGGCAGGTCTGCCCTGCAGAGTCTTGGTGGGACACCTTAACTCTGGGTCCATATGACAGAGCAGTTCCTTTGAAAGTTAACTGGAAGAAAACCATGCCCTCTTTTCCTTGCAGAAAGATTTTTAGCTCAGCTGTTCTCTACAGTATAAAAATCACCGTGTACCGTATGTGCTTACGGGCACACACACACACACTGTGAAGCACACCATGCTGTTACACTTAAATCCCCTCTGATGAAGCCAGTCCAGTGACACAGAAAATGCTACTAAATTAACTCAATTGAAGAGCAAAACCCATTAAGAACTCAACAGACAGAAAATGATGCATTTTTTTCATCACCTGGCTCCATATCACCTCTGTCTCTCCTCCTCTTTTTCTCTATGTCTGTAGTTTAAATGAGAATCTTTCTTTCTTTATATAAGAAAGGGGTAAAATAAAAACTTTTAGGAAGAAGTCAGTTCGTTGGCAGAAACCAACAAGACTTCTGTAATACCAGGACCAGCCTTTGCATAAGCTCTTTCTTGTTCCCAGAAACATGAAAAAGAACAGAAACCTCTGACAGAGTCCAGTCCTGGGTGAATAAATGAAGCCCTTTTCCCAGAGGGTTAGCATAAAGGGTGGCTAGAAGGGAAGAGGAAAGGTTTGCTACTGTGAGAATGTTAGGTTGGGCGATATTTTAAGACTTTGGAAAGTGTGAAGAAAGACTTGTTTTTTCCATTTCTTCTCCTTCTCTCTCCTACTCTGTTATTTCTCCTTTCCATTGCTTTGGGTTTGGGGGAACAATATAAACATTTAAAGATACAGATGCTGCAGTCTTGAAAGTTAGTGCTCGGCAGATTTTACGAAATGTATCTAGGGAAAAAAAGACAAAGATCACCTCACAGACAAAGCTGGACCTGAATATCTATGGTGAATTTTAATAGAAGTTTCTGATTAATTAGTCCGTGTCAACATATTTGAATTTTTAAGCGTTGACAATGTTCTTCAGTTTTAACTTTCACTGATGGGTAAATTGCAGGCAGTAATGTGTTACTGGAAAATAGTATGGAAAATTAAGTCTTTTTTTTTTTTTTCAAATTAACTCCTGTTTCTCCATTAGCTTACTTTATTATTTATGAGATGGTTTATCTTTTATGTCTTTTATCATTATTTATCCCTACTTGGCATTGACCACTAACAATCCAAGAGTAAATCATTATACCTCTTTCTACCCACTCCATCCCAAGTTGATCTATAAGAAAATTCTTATATATACTAAAAGCAAACAATATATACTAAAAGCAAACAGACAAAAACTCGGAATCTAGCAGAGAATATTTGGCCAGAAGAGTCATTTTGTGGTGATAAAAGATTCTTTACTTGCTCACAGTTTAGACTTTAATATACTCTCAATTAAGTATTTGAGCTTTTTTTTAAAACATATCTTCCTGAAGGTTTTATAATTAAATCTGATGATGAATATATCATTGAACTTAATTCCTCACCCTTTAACTCCAATGTCAAAGTAATAAGAAGTAAAAGTATTCTAAAGCACTTAAAGAAATTGTATTGAATACTTTTAAAAATTGTATTCTCTTTTGTTGTATTTGCTCTTCCAATTTAAACCTTGCTGTTACAGTTTGTTTTACATCATGATTTAAAAATTATTATTATTATTAATGTCTGAGGAACTGCTTAGCAGATCTGTAACTGAGACTTGCTTTTAGTAGACATGTGTCCTGGTGGCCTTATTTTGGTATTCATAAATATTACAGCCAGACTTTTAATAGACATTCTAAACGAAAATAGAACTCAACTGCTAAAATTTAATTTTCTGTGTAAAATAAAAGAAGTAGCAAGAGACTAAAACATTGGCTGGGGCTTGGGTTCATTTGGGGAGCTCCCATAGGCTATATATCACCATGTGTGGCTTTCATTTTCTTAGTGCAAATTGATTTAATGTGCAACATTATTAGATTAATCAAGTCCCTTTGGAAGAAATGATCTCGCCAAAGAGATTTTGTTTAACTCTGTTCCTCTGCTCCACTCTGACCTTGGCAGTAGTTTTCGATCATTAAGAGAAGAATGGGAAAATGGCTAGGGCTGTAGCCATCAATGTCCCCTATTCTTAGGAAGGAAACAAGTCTCTATCCACCTTTACCCATAAAAAGTTGAAAATTTCCCTGAAAAGCCATATGCTTCATGAGTTCTAGAAATGATTCATTGCTCCCTTTTGTTTTCTAAATTGGATTTCTTCTCTATATATTCTGTAATAATACAGTTGAAAATCTTGCTCATTGTTGCACTCATTAATTTCAACAATCAGTTCCTCTTCAAGTTTAGACACCGAAAAACATCTGTTTATCCAGACAAATTTTTATTTTTACTTTGATAACAGATGAATACATCTATATAACCCATCACTCCCTGTTTACATTGAGAGAAAGTAAACCAAGGGCAAATTCTATTTTCATTTCTTGCCAACTATCCCTACAGTGTAGTGCCTACAAATGCAGCCTTTGGAGCCAGACTTCCTAGGTTCAAAACCCAGTTTCTCCAGTAACTAGCTAAGAGCTCTTAGGCAATTTAGTAAACCCTTCTGTGCCTCAGTTTCCTTGTTTACAAAAGGGGAGTAATATGGCAACTTCATTGGATGGTACAAGGATTAAATATGTTTAATATATGTACAATACTCAAATGAGCACCCAACAAATGGTAAGACTGTTATTATTGCAGAACTTCATTTCATTAACTTTTCATCTTTTTTAATGTTATTTACACATATCTTAATACTACAGGTTGCGTTAAACTTATCTTGAATGGAGATTTGATTGCCTGAATTATCTTAACATATAAGTATTAATCTATTAGAACAATTAAATGACAAATTTTAGCACATAAAATGTGAAATGATAGAAAATCATTAGAAAATGAAATAAAAATCACCTATAATCCTACTACGTAGAAATAGGTTTTTAGCTTTCTGTATATATATTTTTCTCTTTATCAAATATTTTATTGTAGGATTTAAATTATATTATATATCTTGATTTTTTTCACTTACAATATATCAAAACTTTGCTTTAGTCATTAAATATTCTTCAAAAACATGTTTTTATGGTCTTCACATTTCTTTATATAAATGTACCATGAATATGTTAACAAGAAGATATTCATTATAAGTGAATTAATAACAAAAATCGAAGTTGCAACTTCCAGTGAGAAAATTATGTGGCATAATATTTGTATAAACTGAGTCAAATGAACACTTCTTCAGTATCAAGTTTCCTTTTTTATAATGCTCTACGTGGTTGTGAAAACAAAAATAAGTGCTATCAACTGCCTCTGACTCTCCAAATCATCAGGTTCTCAAGGTTCTGTCACGTATTTTTTCTCCACTCCTAATAGAATTTTATATTGAGCAAACCTTGCTCATAAGAACAGATACTTGTATGTCCAAAGACAGCACAATGCTGAATTGCTTAAGGCTGAGTTTTCTCTCTGCCATTTAGAGTTTCCAGGAAAAAAAAAAAATCTCATCACTGTAGCTGACCTGTCTTTTATCTTTCAAAATATAGACTAGCAGTCTCGAAAGTGGTGTTCGTCTCTTCTGCCTATACTGCATTGACCAGAATGCAGTTACAAAGAGACAGGGCTTAGCTGTTGGCCCAAGAGATGACAGAAGTGATGTGATATGCATTTAGCAGAGTCTCTGCGGCAACAATAAGGCATTTTCTATGCAAATGATGTACAATGTAGTCTATTTTCAAGAAGTGGAATTATATCTTTTAAATTTCATTCTCCATTTGAGGAGCAAAAACAGGAACGAGAGAGAAATAAGAATGGGGATATTTCTATGGTGAATTATTTTGTATTTGACATTTCTATGGGCTGGCTTTGGTTTCTTTCTTTACATATTTATCTGTTTGGAATTCCAATTTATTTTTAAATTTTACTTCCTGAAAAAGAGTTTTAGGTCACTTTCTCAGAAACAAGATACTGGTGCATTTTCTCTATGATCCCAAACTTGTAGATTTCCTGGAATTTATATTGAAAATCCTCTACATTTAGTGTTAGATGAAATACAGGTTGGTCTTATCCAAGCAAATGATTTATCAACTTATTGATGAACTAAGTATAGGAGCACATTTATTCTTTAAAGGAAATGAAGGAAAGATAATTTCTGAGAATACAATAAATTAAAAGTTGTTCACTCATCAAAGGACATTTATTTTAGATGATACTTCTTTATTCTAAAGTTAAGTAAATTACATAAAGAGTTCAGAATAACCTTAAGGTTTATAATTATTAATAGTTTATATGTGAACTCTGCTTCTTACTTTAAAAGGCAATTGTTTCTTGCAGATTGCAGAAGGGATAAAGAAGTCTGTATGTAGAATCTATTTTTCTTTATTTTTCTTTTTCCTGGATGATATAGCGTGTAATTCATGATCTAAGGAACAAGTGAAAAGTCTAGCTGTCTGTTTTCTGGCCTCTCGGGTTAAAATCAAGGTCTCTAACTTTGCTTTCATGAAGGGTGGTGTTATGTTTTCTGAGGTGAGGTAGGGGAAGAAGTGGTAGATGGTTAATATTTCAAAAAGGTAGCAATTACCTGATAACAGAAAGCGGCGTGGACTGTGTCTTGTAACCGCTCATTTCAGAGGTGCCAAATCTGCTGTGGACATCATCGTCATTATAGCTTCAGTTGGCTGAGGTCACCTTGGTTCATGTGTTTTATACATTGGTAGCCTTCTCCTTATTACTTGCCAAACAAACCTTTTTATTTTTGCACACGTTTATGTTGATTTTGTGGTTTCTGAAATTGGATTCTGGCTCCTGGAGGCCCAAGTTTCCACAGCAACTGGAGGCCTTATCTGCTACTGGTTTTTGGCAGGCAGACAACCAGGTCTTTCAGTTTACTTTGGAATTTTTTTTTTAACTTTTTCTTCTTCTCTCTTATTTTTCCTACACCCTGTCATTTAAGCATCACATAATTAATTGCGTACATCCTGTGCCACATGCAATTGCCACAGCTTTGAAGTCCCAATAGATCATTTTATAGAGCAGTGGGTGCCATTTTAAAGAAAAAAAAAAAAAAAGAAAAGAAAAGCAAAGGCCTGGCGCCAGGACATGGCTGTGTGGATTTGAACATATCCTTCTCCAGGTATGATAAAGAAACCTGTGCACCTTCTGTTTGTTTTTCTGCATTTCCTTTCCAAACTGGCCTTTTCAATATATAGGAAAGACCTCAGGATTGAGTTTGTTATTTTTCTCTCTGGAGCTAATTCCTTTTCCAAAACCAGCACGAACTGCCTCATTTGGTGCTGAGGTGAGGTTTGCTTTTTTTCTTTCAAATTTGGAAAAAAAGAAAAAAGGTCTGATTTAGCATCATGTCATTTAGTGGCTGCTAGTGACCCAACAGGAACGGAAAAAACAACAGCCCAACAAGAAAAAAAGCGCCAAACTCCTTATTTAGACACCATTAAAGTTTAACAACAATAAATGACCTCATCATCTTCATCTTCTTAATGTTTTTAAAAATATATGTACAATTATTTTTTCAGTGAAAAGAATAAATTTATTAACACAAACTTTCAGCATCTTTTTAGAAAAGATATGGTCTTTGGAAGGCAGAAAATGTATAGGTTTTGAGAAAAACATAGAGTCTTTTGTTGAAAGCTTAATTAGCCTTCACTTCACAGATAGAAAAATGTATGGATATATTTTATTGGCAGTTTTGGTGTCTTCTTAAGGGAAAATCACCCTAACAATGGTCTGTCTAGAAAAATAAAGTGAGTCCCATTTTCTTCATAAAGTAAATGCTGCCAGATTCTTTTATTGGTAGACATAAACATTTAACATAGCTAGAATTTAATATTCAGTATGTCTACATTTTTGGTTTTGTATCTTCTTTTTTATATTAGCATTTAAAGAATCTTTTCCTCTGTGTAGATTCTGGATTATTAGCCCTTCATCAGATAGAGAGATTGCAAAAATTTTCTCCCATTCTGTAGGTTGCCTATTCACTCTGACGGTAGTTTCTTTTGCTGTGCAGAAGCTCTTTAGTTTAATTAGATCCCATTTGTTGATTTTGGCTTCCATTGCCATTGCTTTTGGTGTTTTAGTCATGAAGGCTTTGCCCATGCCTGTGTCTTGAATGATATTGCCTAGGTTTTCTTCTAGGGTTTTTGTGGTTTTAGGTCTTACGTTTTCTATTTCATGGAATAGAAAATTCCATGCTCATAGCATGAGATGCTCACCCTGTATGCTCATAGCATGGGATGCTTACCCCCTGTGATCATGGCATGTAATGCTCACCCTCTATGCTCAGAGTATGAGATGCTCTCCCCGTATGCTCATGGCATGGGATGCTCACCCCGTATTCTCATACCGTGGGATGCTCACCCTCTGTGTTCACAGCACGGGATCCTCTCTCCATATTCTCATACTGTGGGGTGCTCAACCTCTATGCTCATAGCATGAGATGCTCTCCCCATATGCTCATAGCATGAGATGCTCACCCCATATGCTCATAGCATGGAATGCTCTCCCCATATGCTCATGGCATGGGATGCTTACCCCATATGCTCATAGCATGGAATGCTCTCCCCATATGCTCATGGCATGGGATGCTCACCCCATATGCTCATAGCATGGAATGCTCTCCCCGTATGCTCATGGCATGGGATGCTCTCCCCGTATTCTCATAGCATGGCATGCTCACCCTCTATGCTGATAACTTGGGATGCTCACCCCGTATTCTCATAGCATGGGAAGCTCTCTCCATATTCTCATAGCATGGGATGCTCTCCCCCTGTGCTCATAGCATGGGATGCTCACCTTGTATGCTCATGGCAAATGATGTTCTCCCCGTATGCTCATAGCATGGGATGCTGTGCTCTCCCAGTATGCTCATAGCATGGGATGCTGTGCTCTCCCAGTATGCTCATAGCATGGGATGATCTCCCTGTATGCTCATAGTCTATGGTGATTCCATGGGCAGACTCCCTTGCTCCCTTTTTTGAAATTTTGTAAACATGTTCCTTATCCAAACTTATTTGGCCACTGTCTCATTTCCTCAGGGAATTGCTTCTTTCGTCCAGAGAAAATATAATGAACAGATTATTACTTAACAGTTGGCCTTTGACAAGTTATTAAAATTCTCAGAGCCTCAGTCTTCTTTCTATAAATGGAAAGAAATAACAGATCATACTTCAGAGGGTTCTTAGGAACATTGATTATCTTAATGCTCATGAAGTGTGTAGAGTATTGCCTAGAACATCGTTTGTGATAGTTAAATATTCAGAGGAATACTGATGAAGTTATTGTTAAGAGTTAAATACTTATATTCCCTTAATATACCTCAGATGTCATTATAAATACACTACCTTCCATCTATTGCTGATAACAACCCTAGAGACTAGTATGTTCTATTATTTAATTAGCTATTATTATAATTGTATATCAAATTTCTAAAAATCATTTTAATCTAGATAACTGCTTAGTGTTAGAATTCTGTCCTTATGACAAAGCCCAATAGACATAAACATTATAAACACATAACACAAATATCCCATCACCCAATGGATACCTACCAATTTCTAGTTATAGTATAGCATATATCAACTATGTATCCGTCAATTCAAGAGACCCCAGAAAAATGAGGATGCATAAAATAACAATAATCCCTTGCCATCAGATTATCTATTTTCTAGAGACAGAAAATTATGGAAGAGTAAAGGAGGGTCAGGGAATTATAAAGACAATGGTAACATGGCTTGATAAGTGTTAGAACATAATAGTTGCAGGATATTATGAGCAATTGGAATCTTTCTGGATCAGGGAAAACTTAAAGGAGAATAGGATACCTAAGCAGAAACCAGAAATGCAAATAAAATTTACCCAGGTCAGAACTGGGGAAGGTATTTCAGGTAAAGGAACTAGGATTTCTAAAGCCGCCAATCCCAGATATAAGGGAGTGAAAGAACACTTTGGTTAGTTCAAAAGGGCTAGAACAGAGAGAGTAGGAAGGGACTGGCAGTCAGTGAGGCAGCGAGCTGTGTAATGAAGGTTCACTTATCCCAAGCTACAGGGACCCATTTAATCTGTTAAACAAGGGGAAACCATGATCAAGTTTGTATTTTGGAGATTAATCAACAAAGGATGTTTTGAAAGAAGAAAGTTCTAGAGGCATGGAAAGCAGGCATAAAGGAAAATAATCCAAGAGAGACAAAATAAAGGTAAGAGTCAACTAGGAAAGAGGCTGTGGAGAAAGAGGAAAGAATGTATAAATATTACGAACTATTTGGGAAGTATCATGGTGCTCATTAGAGTTGAGAGAGCAAAGAAACTGATGGCTTAGAGTCCTCATTGAGTCTGTTTATTCTATTGACATTAGGGATGATTTTGAGAATAGTATTAGATAATCCATACTAACATCGATTTTATTAAACGTAATATCACCATAAAATATAAAGTAAGAAGCTATAGAACTATCTATAAAGTAGCACTTCCACTTTATTAGTGAGAGAAAAGTAGGAATTCCATTTTGTTAAGAGCTAGGAAGAGAATTTGACATTCCATAGTAAGAGGCGTTTTTGATGTGAAAATATGGAACCAACTGTTTTATTCCATTTTCACATTGGTAATTTATAAAAGAAAGAGGTTTAGTTGACTCCCAGTTCCACATGGCTGGGAAGGCCTCAGGAAACTTACAATCATGGTTGAGGGGAAAGTGGGCACCTTTTCACAAGGCAGCAGGAGAGAGAAGAGAAAAGCCCAGGGGAAACTGCTATTTACAAAACCATCAGATCTGATGAGACTCACTCACTATCATGAGAACATCATAGGGGAAATCACCCCCATGATCCAATCACCTCCCATCAGGTCCCTCCCTCAACACCTGGGGATTACAATTCCAGATGAGATTTGGGTGGGGACACAAAGCCAAACCATATCAATAACCTTCCTCAAGCAAATATAGATGTTTGATTTTTAACTAGTGTGCAAAACAGTTAACTGCTTTTTACCCTTGTCTTTATTAAACCACTCAGAAGAGGGAAGATCAGGGATGGTGTCAAGTTTTAACATCATGTTTGATACCATAATTTATAAGAGGTTAATAGATTCAAATTTGGATTATCAAATAATTTTCTATTCAAAATGGGACACTTTGAAGTGGGAATGCATGCTATTAATAGTAACACTAGGGCAATAGATACAGACACAGTAATATATATGATCATCCTAGTGGGTGTTTTTCATAGTATATAAAGTAAGATAACATTTTTGAGTTGTTCACTATCCATGATGGTTAATTGTATATGTGAACCTGACTGGACCACAGGGTGCCCAGATAGTCTATCTTAAACATTATTTCTGTGTGTGTTTGTGAGGGTATTTCTGGATGAGATTAACATTTGAACTGGCAGACTGAATAAAGCAGATTGTTGTCCAAAGTTTGAGTGTGGCCTCATGCAATCTGCAGGAGACCTGAAAAGCATGAAAGGCTGAGTCAGAAAAACTTCCCTCTCTCTGTCTGGGACTTAAGACTTCTCTTGACTTTGGGCTCAGACTTGCTTTGGAACTGACCTCATTGGCTCTCTTACTTCCTAGGCCTTTGAACTGGGACTGGAACTATCCTATGGGCTCTCCTGGGTCTGGATTTCTCAGTCACCATAATCACATGAGTAATTTCTTATAACAAATATCTTTCTATTCATTGCGTTTGTTTTGTCTCTCTGAACAACACTGACCAATTCAACATCTTCCCTGGCACCTAATAAGTACTCTCTAAATATTCTATGAATCAAAATAGCTGCCACAAAGTATTTGCATCTCTGTTGGATATAATCTTAAGAGTGGAATTACTGGGTTACAGAATAGGTGAATGTTTAACACTATAAGAGGCCGATAAAAAGTTTTCTGAAATAATTGTAGCATTTTAAATTCTCAGCAGCACTGCTGAGAGTTCTATTTTCTCCATATCCTTGCCATACTTGGCTTTATCTGTCTTATCAATTTTAACGGGTGTATAGTAATGTCTCAATGTTGTTTTAATTTGCATTTCACTGGTGATGACCACTTTCATATGCTAATTGGTTATTCCAATAACTTTTATATTACAGTTATCAGCTTTGGAATGAAATAGATTGAAGTAAAATCTCTGCCTTTAACTTTCTCATTTATAAAACAGAAATAGTGCTTGTGTTTATCTCATAGTTTTCTTGTTAGAGTAATTCAGTAAATGTAAAATGTCTAGAACCTAACCCATGGGAACCAGGCAAAATATACTAGCTGTGATTATTATTATTAAACCAAGAACCAAGGATAAAATATATTGAACCAGTAGAAATACCATTAAACAAGAACCCTATGGATATAGTTTCTGGAACAGATATTAATGACTTGCATTTGCTCTTATTTCTAGAAATAGAGAGTAAACCTATGAGCTCTGAAGACATCAGGCAAATACCTCTGGTTTGCTTTCCCAGACTGCTGCTTCCTGACTTTTTAACTTTGAGCAAAGTACTTAACCAAATTACTTAACTCTAGTATCTTTCTATATAAAACGTGAAAAAAGATAGAATCTAGCCCATGAGGTTGTGAGAATTAAATGAGGTCATCCATATAAATCACTTGAAAAAGAGCTTATTTTTGGTAATTTTAGCAAGCATTTTTTATATGCTTACTAAATACATACTAAGCCCCGTGTTAAGAGTCAGGGACATGGTGTTGACCAAGGTGGAATCAAATTTATACAGTCGATTACTTCTTAATTTCTCTCTGCCTCTCACTCTCCACCTCCAATCCTATTAGCTACACCTCTAAAATATATACCAAATCCAGCAATTTCCCTCCGTCTTCACTGCTTCATCTTAATCTCAACCATCATTTTATTTCACCAAATGACTAGAATATCTCAACCATCATTTTTCACTAAATGACTAGAGTATCTCAACCGTCATTTTATTTCACTAAATGACTAGAATAACCTGAACATTTTCCTGTTTTTTTCCATTTGGGGGCCCCAACAGTTCATCCACCTACTTAAAATTCTCCAATGTCTTTCTTTTGCCCTTGGATTAAAAACTCAAACTCTTCATCTTGGCTCAAAAAGACCTCTGGGATCTAGTTCCTTGACTCCTTTTTCACTTAATCTTATTCTATTTTCTTTTTCTAAAATCATCTTCTACTCTCTTTTATACAAATCATCTTATTCTTTTATCTCCTTTTTAAATCATCTTGTTCTATTCTTTCCTTTTTAGATAATCATATTGGCTTTATTTTGTTCCTCTAATATACTAAACACATTCCAGACTTGGGGATTTCACACTTTCTATTTCCTCTGAATCCTCTTCTCTGAAATTCACACTTGGCTGACCCTTTCACATTAATCATGTCTCAGAAGAAACATTGCCTTCTTAGGAAGGGCTTCCACAAATATCTCATGTAAGGTAGTACTCCTCAATCCCTTGCCTCTCCCTTACCTGCTAAAGTTATGGAAAGAGCATAGCTAACACATTTTGGGGTGTGATCTCTTCTCATTTCTGTTACTTTGGCAAAAGACATTCATATCAAGGAGTAAGTACATGTCAATTACTTGTATTCGCCAGATACATTGGTGATTGATTGGGTTGTGTGTGTGTGTGTGTGTGTGTGTGTGTGTATTACACTTCTACATTTATGGACTTTCCAACCACTAAGTAAGGTCAGTATTACAAGGTATATCAGTGGGATTCGATTTTATTAACTTTGGCATATGGATGGTTAGCATGTGGCCATATGTTTCTCACAAAATGTAACTTATAATCTGAGCATTATAACTAAACAACACACATCCTTGCAATAATTTCTTCCCAGCAACAGTCCATATCCCATTTCTTTCTCAGAGGGTCAGCTTTCATTTCTGTTTCCACCCAAGGTTCACTTGTCTCTAGCAACACCTCTTTAAAAAAAAAAAAAAAAAAAAAAAAAAAAAAAACCTGGAAATATGGGGTGTTATCCTGAGGCTGAAATATTCCGTATTTTTTCTTTCACGAAATGCTGATTGGCAACAATCTGTGATTGTCTCTCTTTTCCAACCTAGCCTTGAGCCAGGATCAAAATCTTCATGAATAATTCACAAATAATTAAATTCTTTAGGTTTTGTTCTTATTCACAGGAGCAAAGTAATTTTGGTCTCCTTATGGATTAGATTATCCATAAAGGTTATGATTTAAGCAGTCTCTTTTCAAATGTGATTCCTTTGAATGTGTGGACTGATAGGACTCTGGGCAGAACACGGTCTTGTTTTCTCTGTAAATAAAAACCCATGAAATTTCAACAAGTCAGCCCTTTTATGCCACACGGAGAGATTGATGACAAACCACATTATATTTCACCTTAATACAACAAGTCTGAAATCACAAATGTACTTTCTTAAAACACTGATTTACTTTTTATTCAGAGCTTATGAGATGTTAGATGACGAGTCAGTTATCTCCTGAATGAGTTCAACCTTCACAAAGGACAATTATTTTGGTATAAATTATTGTTTCTTAAAATCTTCCAATAGAACATTTTCAAAATAAACTTCACTAATTTACATTAAGTAAAGCAAAAGTAACATAGTCAGTCAATTATCTACCTGTGTATATACCAGTACTCACACATATTAATATTAATACAAACATTTGCATTCTGCCTTTTCAGAATCACATATAAAGAAAAACAAAAGCAAAGAGTTTAAAATATAAGGGCAGATAAGCAGATGATTACATTACAAAGACAATATTATTAGCAAATTCATAATACCTCAGGTTTGAAAAGGATCTATGTTTCTTTTTCTATAGTATTGTATTAGTTTGTTCTCACACTTCTGTGAGGAAATACCCGACTGGATAATTTTTAAAGGAAAGAGATTTAGTTGACTCACGGTTCTACAGGGCTGAGGAGACCTCAGGAAACTTACAATCATGGCAGAAAGCAAAGGCGAAGCAGGCACCTTCTTTACAGGGTGGCAGGACAAAGTGAGTACAAGCAGGGGAAATGCACATGCTTATAAAACCATCAGATTTCATGAGACTCACTATCATGAGAACAGCATGGGTGAAATGATCAAATTACATCCACCTGGTCCCACCCTTGACACATGGGGATTATGGAGGCTACAATTTGAGGTGGGATTTGGGTGGGGAAACAAAGCCAAACCATACCAAGTAGTGTTTTAATTTGTGTTGTCAGACTTAAACAGCTGCCAGTAATGTGTCCTGCTTTAATAAATCACTCATGACCTTATAAAAATGACCTACACTTTTATCAAGTCACTAAGCCTGTACCAAACCTACGTATTCACAGGCTCTACCAATACTTTTACCGATTGACACCTATAATCAAAGTAAACTTTTGAAACTGCTATCTAGGATAGTTTTATCTTTTCCATGTTTTTGAAATTAAATTATTAATCTTGGAATATTAGTGTATCATGGTTCTGGATAAAATATCTCTGTGAAGAGTTATCTTTACAGTGAATGTAGGCTTTAAGGTACTTCTACACAAAATATGTCCCTCATTGTCCTGCCAAAGTTCTCCAAGTTTCTACTTGTACCATCCTTTTGTGTTCAAGTATCATATCAAATGATAACAGAAGAGTTCTATTGATGTCCTAGCACGAATGCATTTATCAGATTAGTTAAATCTGAGGAAAGAAGAACACTGAAGAAATTTAATATAGGGTGGAGATGCTCTGATTACAAAGAAAGTGATTCTGCAACTAGAAAATCCACAGGGCCAGGGTTTAGACACAGATGCTGATGTATATGCTATAGACATAGACATATGTGTAGACATAAATGCAGACATTAATATATGTAAGAGAAGGACTGTGTGTGTGTGTGTGAGAGAGAGAGAGACAGAGACAAAAACAGTATGTGCATAGGTGTGAGTGTGTGCATTTGTGTGTGCCAGGTGGTGGTAAGAAAATGGCAGAAATTAACGATAGCAATTTCTGCCTAGCAAGGAGACAAAATTAAAAAATACATCAACATACTTTGCTCTCCTGCCCAGTCTAGTAGACAGAGTTCGGCTTTCTTTAGAAACAAACAAATCATAGAATTATTATTGTGATTCCGGGTTGTAACTATTTTGATGGGATCAAAAACATTTTCCTGCGGTCTATCACATTTCTTGATTTCATTCTACATGAATACTTTCTAGAATGTCTTCTGCATTTTTTTAAATGAACTCTAAATTTTATGTAAACGTTTGCCTCGTATTTTCTTAAAATGTACTAACATTTTGAATTTGTTGAGAAAAATAATGTTCCACAGAAAACTAAAGGTAAATAAATGTCCAAGAAAATATATTCGATTTCCCATAAAGGTGCTCTTTTCTTATGTGCCCAGGGAATATTAGTAGTGGGGTCATAAAGTTTGGAGCCTCACTGACTGGATTTGAATCCAGGATTCGTCATTTGCTAGTAATGCTAATGTTGGACAAGTGATATTATTTCCATAGTATTCCATCAGTTTTCTTATGTGCTTTAGGGATATAATGGCAATATCTAATTCATAGGAACTGTTTTTATGATAAACTGAGTTAATCTTTGTAAATTGTGTGCCATAGTTCCTCCCATACAATGAGGGCTATTTCAGTGTTTGTTAAAGAAATCTCAGCATGTTCTAGGCCCTCTGAGCAAGAAAATAGAAATCTGATAACTCTTTCTGGATTTTTCATTCTAAATTATCTACCATATCGAATGGAAGTAGATGTCACACTTTTCCTTCTTCATTTCACTTCTATTGCTTTAGATCAGGCTTCATTACTTCTCATGTATAGTATTAAAATCATCTTTTTCTTATCTCTTTTTCTTTTTCTTTTCTTTTTTTTTTTTTTTTTTTTTTTTTTTTTTTTTTTTTTTTTTGACAGAGCCTCATTCTGTCACCCCGGCTGGAACTCAGTGGTGCAACCTTGGCTCACTGCAACCTCCTACTCCCAAGTTCAAGCCATTCTCCTGCCTCAGCATCCCAAGTAGCTGGGATTACAGGCAAGTGCCACCATGCCTGGCTAATGTTTTTATTTTTAGTAGAGACAGGGTTTTACCATGTTGGCCAGGCTGGCCTTGAACTCCTCACCTCAAGTGATCCACCCGCCCTGGCCTCCAAAATCATCTTCTAATAGGGCTCTCTGTCTCCAACCTCACCCACCTCAATTGTTAGTAGTCCTGCCACCAGCATGCTCTTTCCATAGAGAGACATCTAACCATATAAAGTTGATTCCATCTTGGCCAATAGCATATCCCTGACTCCTAGCACAGGGCAAGGTATGTGTTAGTAAGCATGCAACACATGCTTGCTACACTTACCAAAAGATAAGCTGTTTTCTAAGTGATTTATATGGATGACTTCATTTAATTCTCACCATCTCATAGTCTAGATTCTATCATCTTCCACATTTTATATAGAAAAAAAGTAAAGTGATTTGGTTAAGTATTTGCTCAATGTTAAACAGTCAGGAAAGCAAATCAGAGGTGGTTTGCTTCTGACTTCTTCAGAGCTCATGCTTTTATTTTCTATTTTTGGAAATAAGAAAAATGCAAGCCATTAGCATATTATTCACTTGACAATATAAGTTGGCAATGTCTGAAGCCACTTTTGGTTTCCATAGCTTAGTGGGTGCCACTGGGTAGAAGCCAAGGATGCTGCTAAACATCTTTCATGCACAGGACATTTCTAATGGCAAAGAATGATTGGACCCCAAATGTCAGTGGTTCTTAGGTTGAGAAACCTTCGTCTGTTAAAGTGAATCTCTCAGACACCAATAAACGGTCTCTAAGAAGTCATGTTATGAATGCTGTCTCATTATCTGCCATTCAGTGTTTTTCCTGACTCACTTATTTTTTTATTTGTGATATGTTGTGAACATCAAGTAACCAACTAAATGTCTAATATCTAGAAAAATCATATTTGGGCTGGGCGTGGTGGCTCACACCTGTAATCACAGCACTTTGGGAGACAGAGGAGAGTGGATCACAAGGTCAGGAGTTCGAGACCAGCCTGGCCAAGATGGTGAAACCCTGTCTCTACTAAAACTACAAAAAAGTTAGCTGCGCATGGTTGCAGGCACCTGTAATCCCAGCTACTTGGGAGGTTAAGGCAGGAGAATCGCTTGAACCTGGGAGGTGGATGTTGCAGTGAGCCAAGGTTGCGCCACTGTACTCCAGCCTGGGCAACAGAGCGAGACTCCGTCTCAAGAAAGAAGAAAAAACAGAAAAATTATATTTGACTATTCATGACTTTCAGAAACAAGTCAACTTTTGAATACATCTCAGAATTATTTCGTCCAGTGTTCTGATGAATTAAGGAATGGGTTAATGGTGTGCCAACCCCAAGTGTATTTCAGTCCCCAAAACTGTATTTGTTTTCTTCCTAAAATTGCTTTGTGACTAATATTCTCAGATATGAGAGCCCAAGATTGTAAACTGAGCATGCTGTTTTTTTAAGTGCATGTAATTGAACATTTTTCAAAAATTGAAATCCTTGATTGCCCAGAGAAGTCTAATCTCGGACCCCACCCGAAGACTGTCTTGTTATTATAGAAGACCCTTGTAGGAAAGGTAGCGAGATGGAGTTTTTACTCAAACATTCTGCGGAATACTAACGTGAGTCAAAGGAAGGAAAGATCTGCGTTGTGCTGTTTCCCCCTGAAAAGAAGGGAGACTAAAAAGCAATAAAGCAGAAGGCATTTCCTACAGGTAGCCTTAAATCATTCAACGCAGATGTCTTCAGGGAGCTACCCGGTTCCTCTTTCCCTTCCAGAATGAGCTTTTTGGTTAAATATTCCTCATCCAATGCTCAGTGTCTTCACCTGGCTCTCCAAGGGTTTTCATGCAGACTTGTCCTGGCATGACAGCATCCCCACTTTGTCAGAAATGGCTCTTGACCCATGCATCACATTCAAAGACTCTTTCAATGGCTCCCCAGTGGCGGAGGCTGAGGGCTCTGTTTTGCTTGTGATAATGTGCTAATCTCCAAGACCCAACATAAATTCTTTTCTTGCATTGTCATTTGTCAAAGTCGCAATAAGGGGGAAAAAAGGAGCGGGAAGGGAGAGGGAGGAAAGTCATGACAGAAAGAAAACTTAGCCTTAGTTTTGTTTTCCCTCGTGCAGAACTTTCCCCTCCAATCTTCTTAATCTGTAAAACATCTGATGGTGCAGAGAGGGCACGGCAAACACAAATAAATAAATAATCCCCCATGATTCTTCCTTATGGTTTTGTGGTGGGTCAACATTTTAGACAGTTAGTTAAATATAAGCAGGAATGAAGATAATTCACAGAAGTCCCAAAATGAATGCTTGAAGCTTTGTGAACCTGCGTTCTCCACTCATCGTTTCCTCCAATACTATCAAGCTGAGAGTCACATGGTTGTGTGAGGATACTCCATAAGCAACAGTTCAACAAATCTGATATCACACGTATGCCTCTAAGGACTGGTGCTTTCCTTACGATTTGCCTTTTACAAGTTATCCTGGGTTTGCTACTACAAAAATATTTAGGACAATGATGCTAAACAAGGTAGCGTTTTCTCTCGTTGGTGTTAAAACTGGAAAAAAAAAAAAAAGAACAAATTGAGATTTTCACGTTGTTGTTGAGCAGTTTTATTAAGGCATATTTTATACACCATAAAGTTTAGAAATTTTAAATTTCCGGCCGGGTGCGGTGGCTCATACCTGTAATCCCAGCACTTTGGGAGGTCAATGTGGGCGGATCACGAGGTCAGGAGATCAAGACCATCCTGGCTAACATGGTGAAACCCCGTCTCTACTAAAAATACAAAAAAAATTAGCCAGGCGTGGTGGCGGGCGCCTGTAGTTCCAGCTACTCGGGAGGCTGAGGCAGGAGAACGGCATGAACCCGGGAGACGGAGCTTGCAGTGAGCCGAGATCATGCCACTGCACTCCAGCCTGGGTGGCACAGCAAGACTCTGTCTCAAAAAAAAGAAAAAGAAAAAGAAAAAGAAAAAAAAAAGAAATTTTAAGTCTCCAGTTCAACGATTTTAGTAAATCTGTAAAATTTTGCAAGCATCCTACAGTCTAACTGTACAACATGTCCATCATCCGCATGAGATCCCTGGTGTCCATTTGCACCCACTCCTCCTTTCCACTGCCCTTCCCAGGCAACCACTAACTTACTGTCTCTATAGATACACATCTTCTGAATATTTCATAGAAATGGAATCATGCACTAAATACTCTTTTGTGTCTAGCTTCTTTCACTTAGCATAATGATTTTAAGGCTCATCTATGTTGTTGCATGTATGAAGTAAATGAATGAAGTAAAAAGGCACTTCATTCCTTTTCAAATTAACAAATAGCATTTTATCATAATACTTGCTATGCTTAGCCATTCATCAGTGGGTGGGCATTTGGGATAAAGTTGTTTTGCAAAACATACGCAATGGCAGCATGTCAACATGATATTAAATCAGAGAGCTTGTTTAAAGAAAAACACGTTTAAGCTGCTGAGGCAGAAATTGTTCACTGTAGAAGCCAGCAATCCCTCACCTCAGTTCTTGGCTTGTGGGTGGAGGTTTCTCTGAATATACATTTCCAAGAAACCCAAAATACTTATAGTTTAGTTAGTGCACAGTGAAAACTAAGGACGCTCACAGTCCTAACTCATGGTTGTTGGCACCAAATAGCAGTGATACGACCAAAGTCTGTTTGGCAAATTTTACATGGCAAATGTTCTCTTACTGCCTGTTCAACACTCTTCTGGGAGTTCTAAGAGTATTACATAAATAGGAGAAAGGGATTCCAATCAAATTTGGAGCCAACTAAATAGAACTCAGGAAGTTCTACGCTTAAGACATCATTTTTAGTACACTTAGAAACCAGACAGTTTGTCATTTATTCTAACAACAAATATTATTGTGATATAAACAGCTTGCTCTAGATTCCCAACACAGAACTTCTGATGGCATAAAATGATTCTTACAGGGTTGATCTTTTTGTTATTAATATTACATTAATATTTATAATAATGAGATACAGGCATCACTGAAAGACAATGTACCTTCTCAACTGTACTGGGGTAAGACCCTCTCTTCCCTGGGGTAGTGAGTCTGTGACCACAGGAAGCTGCTTCTGGAAAGATGATTCTATTTCTGTTCATATATTCATAGAGACAACAGACTAAAAGTTAGATTTTTTTTTTTTTAATTCTTAATCCATGGAGAAGTCCTTTAATGTCCAAGCAACATCAGATGTTTTAGTACAGAGAAAAAGGATCAAACCCAATTTCATTACATACTGAAAAGGCCAAGAATAGAAGTAACCCTGATATCATGGTCCTTGAAATCAATTCTGCTTCTAAGTCCATGACAATCCTACTATTAATAGCATGTACATTAATTTTCTCTTATGGAAACATTGAGAATTCATGCCCTAATATCTAGAAGTTGCCACTGCAAAGACAGATGTGCCAGGATTATCTCTGTTTTGTTGCCCAGGCTGAGTGTAGTGGTGTGATCTTGGCTCCCTGCAACCTCTGCCTCCCGGGTTCAAGTGATTCTCATCCCTCAGCCTCCAGAGTAGCTGGGATTACAGGCCTGCACCACCATGCCTGGCTAATTTTTGTATTTTGAGTAGAAACGGGATTTCACCATGTTGGTCAGGCTGATCTCAAACTCCTTGCCTCCAGTGATCTGCCTGCCTTGGCCTCCCAATGTTTTGGGATTACAGGCGTGAGCCACCGTGCCTGGTCATGCCAGGATTATCTTTCACACTGTCTGATACGGAGTTTTATAAAGAGTGGAAAAGTAAAATAAATATTTTCTATGTAATTTAGTCTCTATTCGCTCTTTTAATCCTCACTAGTGTTGCATAATATTTTTACGTAATTTTTTTTGTTGGCCAAATATTTATTCCAGTCTGGTTTAAAAACAACCTTTTTAATCACTGATTGGTTTCAGGCCATTGAGTACACTGTACACCATTGAGTGTACACTCTATGTGTACAGTACACTCAATGGTGTACAGTGTACCTTTTTTGCTAAGAAAGCATGGGAACCTGCTATTTGCATCTCTTCCTATGTCTTCTACTTAACCATTTTTGTATGCATCATATTACCACATTAGAAACCCAGTTCGTGAAACACGATTTAATTTATACCATTAAATGGATGGTTTTGTAGCTCCTGTTGGCAATGCCGGAGCTTCCAATAAGGATCAAAAGGCAGCACAAAACTTCGAAGTCAGTTAAAGCAGGCAGTCAGCGTCTCTCTAGCAGGAACCTTTGTTACATTTTGTCATTCGATATATGGCTGTTATGCGCGTAAATGTGATATTTAATGTTGGTTAGTTCCTCTCTATTGAGGAAACACAGTTCTATTTTCTAATTCTTAACAACCACGGATGCTTTATCATCAGAGCTGAGCTGAGCACATGGTATCTTAAATCATGGTGTGAAATCGAGCCTCGGCCCGGATGGCTTGCCATGCATCAGCTTGGCCGGCACAACTCCTTGCCTTTGGCCTCATTTTTCAGGGGCCGACGTGCCAATAAGATTTTTACCTCAGGTAATGATTCAAAAGAAAAGCCTAATCATGGTAATGGGATGGCCGACATCTTAGGGGGAAAAGTAACAAAATTCAAGTTGATTTTAACCTGCAATGAAAAACAAGCCATGGGGTGTTTCCATGTGAAATCTTGGATGTCATACAACGGATGAAGGGAAAACCACCAAAAGCCAGGGAGGAAAAAGGGAGGAGGGAAGAAGGAAAGTTTGCTTGAGTCATTTTCGGCCAAGTCTGCTTCTAACTAAAGGTTCATGGAATGGGTTTAGAATTTCATAATGCCGTGAGCCATCAGCTACACTTGGTGTCAGGGGCTTGAGAAGAAAACCCTTAGAAAGAATCCTTCCTTTTTATTCCTTAGCCTATCTTAAAGGTCAAGTAATCATATCAACAATATTTGAAAAAAAAAGTCACTTCCCTAAATTTTTTTTTTTCTGTTGTAATAAATAAATCATTTACTTCGTGGCAAAGAACCTAAAGAGAGAGACAGGACTCCAGTGTTGAGGTCTGCAATGTGATTTTTGTGGTCATTAGAAACGTAACTTTTCTTTAAAAAGGAGGAAAAATGGAAAGAAATAGAAACAGAGAGAGGGGAGAGGAGAAAAGAGAGACGAGAGTAACAAAGAAAGAGGGTAAGAGAGAAAAGAGAAAGGGAAGAGAATCAATAGATTGGGAAGAAGGGAGAACGTGAAGAAGAAAAAGAATAAATAGCGTGGAAAAAGAAGCCACCAATCCTGTTTCTAGATTTATCATTTTTCTCTTTCATTTTGATTGCTATAGGGGAAAGTGTGCACAATTATTTTTCTCTCCTTGGTGTCAAGTACAGAACAAGGTGTCTTCTGTTAAATGACTGATTAGTGAAATGCAGAAGAAAAGAATGCAGAGACAAAACAGAGCGTTTGTGGAACTAATTTAACAATCAATCAATGAATATTTTAGGTTCTTTGGGATCCAACCAATTCAACTTCGGAAAATGGAAGACTTTAGGTTTCAATTCACTTACACTACAAGGAAAATCTCTCTTTGGTGATTTTATTTTACATTTTATTTCTAATTTTAGGATACGATTTTCTGTTGATGAATTGGCATGTCTTACAATGCTTGCTATGGAAAACACTTGGTGGAAATGCAAGGAGATTTGCCTCTTCTTATTATGCCTCCCATAAACTATTCATAGAGGGAAGCTTCTGCTGAATTAACTTCATAATTCGTAAACTCCACAACACAGCTGGTAGCCTATGCTTGCCGACAGGCCTCAACTTTTTATAACTTTTTATCTACATACGTGTTCTTTGGGTCCCCTTTCTCTGGTTCTCATTTTGACCTTTCCCCTAAGTGAGTTTCAATTTTAATTCCAACCTGGTTCCATGCAATTAATCGCATTCATAATAAGAGTTCTCTAAATGGATCCCTTACGTTTGTATCATTGCTATGAGAAAGTGTGCTTTGTTCTTTACCTATGAACTGTGTTCACTTTGTGTGCAGAGATATAGAAAAAAAAAAATCCAGCTACTTCTTTAGCAATCAGCTGTCATCTGTGATAAACCATTGAGAAGCCTTTTATTTTGGCAGACTGAAACAATCATGAATCTACAATGGCTATCCTTTCCTTGCTTTTGGTCTTTCTTGATATGATTTGCATGGAGACCTTTTGCCTTAGTAGCCCATCTGTTCTTACTGCTTATTCCCCACTGAAGTCAAGCTTAATGAAGAATGGCTCTCCATAGGTTCATAAGTTTGATTTGCATAGCCTTTCAGAGTTTGAATATCCATCAGAATTTCTCTGGCCTGGAAATCAGGTTAGAAATATCAGAAGACTGTGTTCTCATTTCTCATGGGAGATTTCTCCGAGTGTCTCTCTCTCTCTCTCTCTCTCTCTCTCTCTCTCTCTCTCTCTCTCCCCAGTCCAACTAGAAATAATTTACAAGAAATATCTCTTATTTCTCCTTTATTTCTTTCATTGGAGTTATCACTCTTGGATGAGACTTGTTGAAACATTTAACTTGATTAACCTGATTATAAATGTGTTAGAGCTTATTAAGTGCTGTCAAATACACTCAAATATTGAGTTTGAGTACCATTTGAGGTCAATTTTATTCTACTTATTTTGGCCTTACTTTTTTTGGAAATGCAAACAAAATAAATTTACCTTATCAAAGAAGTCCCTTATGTCTACATAACCAATTATCCTAGGAAAAAACAATCAGAAAGGCAAGTCATGATTTTGCTAGGTATTCAAAACCTTGGATAGAGTGTTCTTCTCTAGCTCTCTTCCTGAAAAATTAAACCAAAAGTATTGTAGATATTTTGAGGACTGATTTATGAGTTTATAGATACAGAGGCTATGATTTTCCAGAAAAGTCCTTGTCAGGTATTATTTGGAACTGCAATAGGTCATTCGAGTTATTTTTTGTTGGTTTGTTTTGGCTTTCTCTTACACTAACTTGAGACTATGAAACTGATTGATGGTATTTAAGAAAAACTAAACAATTCTTAGTTTTTTGTATTAGTGATTAACTTTTTTCCACATGTAATTATAAGACTTAAAGAACCAATAGGAAGTTTATTGTGATTCATCAGGAGTGAAAATTCAGCTTTGCTGTGTTAAAGATTAGCAATTATTTTTAAAAGCAATCATTACATCAATGTATATGTTTTGATTAATAATAATGCTAGGCCAGGTGCTATGGCTTACGCTTGTAATTCCAGCCCTTTGGGAGGTCAAGGCGGGAAAATTGCTTGAGGCCAAGTGATTGAGATGAGCCTGGACAACGTAGCAAGACCGCAACTCTACAAAAAATAAAAATAAAAATACCAGCCAGGTGCAATGCTGCATGCTTGTAGTCCTAGCTACTCAGGAGGTTGACATGGGAAGAAGACAAGCCCAGGAGTTGAAGGTTACAGTGAACTATGATTGCCCCACTGCACTCCAGCCTGGCCAACAGAGTAAGACCCTGTCTTAAATAATAATAATAATGCTAAAAGTTAGTTCTGATATTATGATTATGTTTAATAAAATTAAGAGTCATAAAATAATCGAAGTAAATTGTATGAGAATTTTATTATTGTTATTTTTGAGACTGATTTTCACTCTAGTCACCCAGGTTGGAATGCAGTGGTGTGATCTTGGCTGACTGCAACCTCTGCCTTCCGATTCAAGTGATTCTCCCGCCTCAGCCTCTCGAGTAGCTTGGATTATAGGTGCCTGCCACCACACCCAGCTAATTTTTGTATTTTTAGGAGAGACAGGGTTTCACCATGTTGGCCAGGCTGGTCTTGAACTTGACCTCAGGTGATCCACCTGCCTCAACCTCCCAAAGTGCTGAGATTACAGGAGTGAGCCACCGCACCTGGCCAAAAATAGTATTTTAGGTATAAAGAAATAATTCCATTTTCCTGAGCAGATAAACAACAACAAAAACCTGAAAACAAAACAAACACAAAACAAAAATTTTGTTTTCCAAAACCCCTTCTCACCTTAGTTTCTGTCTTGCCCCTCGAGCCAAATAACGTCACTACAGAATGGTTTTCAAATAAGCTTTTCTTCACGTACTAAAATAGAGACCTGTCCTTTGTCTTTGATTTATGATTCATTTTGAAGGAAGAGTGCTCTAGGATAGCTTCCTTGTTAGGGCTCTAGATGAAAGAAAGTAACTAAGTACACTGAAAATTGCCCTGAGGATATCCTGGTCTGGTTTCAGACAAAAGCACATATTCTATGTATTTTCTTAAGAGTAATTCACTTAAATAAATTATATAAATGTACTGTATTACATGTTTACATAGTAAATTAAATAATAATACTCAAATTCCCAGATAAGATGTTAATTGCAGCCTCTAAAATATAATTTAAAATAATTATTTTCTCTATTTAATAATTATTATCAAATTATATGGTGCATAATCTATCTCATATAACAGGAAAAGTAAAACTTAAGTATTGCTAAACAACAACCAAAAAGTGTCATATCCAAATAGCCCTTATAACTTTGTAACGTAGGAGCAGTTTCATTCTGTTAGAAGATGGTAGTACCTTAAACTGACATAAACGCAAATAATGTTAGGAATTTTGTTTTTGTTTTTATTTTGTAATCATCTATAAGAAAACTCTTAACGTTTTTTACAGCCCATTAAAAAAAGTCTTACATTTATAGTCATTAAATGGTTAAATAACACTAATAATACAAAATAAGTAAGCCATAAGGAGCTGAATTTTGGTTTAAAACACCAACTTGAAATAAGAAGATATTTGTAAAAACCAGGGATGTCCAGTCTTTTGGCTTCCCTGGGCTACGTTAGAAGGAGAACTGTTTTGGGCCACACGTAAAATACACTAACACTAGCAATAGCTGATGAGAAAAAAGAAAAAAAAAAGTCACAAAAAAATCTCATAATGTTTTAAGAAAGTTTACAAATTTGTGTTGTGTCACATTCAAAGCTGTCCTGGGTCACATGCTGCCCACGGACTATGAGTTGTACACGCTTTGTATAAACCTAGATACTGGGGACTAATGTTTGTACAGGGTTCTGAAATAATATATCTTAAGCAACTTTGTGGCTCAAGTCCATTAGTTTTTTTTTTTTTTTTTTTTTTTTTTTTGAGATGGAGTCTCGCTCTTGTTGCCCAGGCTAGAGTGCAGTTGCACGATCTTGGCTCACCACAACCTCCACCTCCTGGGTTCAAGCAATCCTCCTGCCTCAGCCTCCTGAGTAGCTGGGATTACAGGCATGCACCACCACACCTGGCTAATTTTATATTTTTAGTAGAGACGGGGTTTCTCCATGTTGGTCAGGCTGGTCTCGAACTCCCAACCTCAGGTGATCTGCCTGCCTCGGCCTCCCAAAGTGCTGGGATTACAGGCATGAGCCACCGCGCCCGGCCTAGTATTTCTTTAGATGTAATAGTATCGTTTTCCCCGACCTTAAAAGAGATAGCTTAATGTTCCGACGTGGCAGTATTTCCTCAATTAAATGCTTAATTTAATGAAGTCCCCCTAAAAATTAGTTCATTTATAAGGCATATCAACCTGTGTGTTGATACTTATCATCTAGAGTTACAACTCGCATCTAAGACAGCTAATATTATTTTTTTCAAAACTCACTGTTTTATCAATGGATTTCACTCTACATAATAAGTAAAGCATACAATGTGTCGACTGTGAAAAAATTTTCCTCTGTCTATATTGTACATCTCTTTAGCCGTGCTACATTCGAACATTTGTATGGCCAGCATTGCAGAAGCAAATTGACTGGAAATGTCTAATCGCCTTCTGTCCTGCATAAAATCAGTGAGCTCATTAGGTGTGGGAGATAACTGAGCAACCATACCACATATGGGAAGAAAGGAGCATACACACGCTTTCCACATTCTGACAGTGTGCTGATGAACTGGGAACGGGCCCTAGGAAAAGAGTGAAGACAGAAAAATAGTTCCCCATGGAAGAAGTTAAGAATTTCTCTAATAACAGAATGAGTGAGCAAATCAAGAGAACCACAGCTCTGCTACTGTTTAAGAGACTGTAGATAACAATGTAAACATTTCAGGGAAAGAACCATTTATTTCCTCTGTTATCTTACTGGGTAAAAGTTGTAGTTTGGTGCAGTTAACAGGAGTCTTTTCAAACAGCTGATTTTTTTTTTTTCTCTTACATTCTATGTCTCTTAATCAATGAAAGGAATTTACTACATTTTTCTCAGTGAATAAACTGAATTTTAAAAATGTTAAATAATTCCTGATAAGCCCCTTAGAAAATTACAATTCAGGAAGAATGAACTATCTCCTTTCCTGGGAGTATTTTTTTTGAGAAGACACTGACAAGCGAATATGCATGTTACTTATTTGAAGGAAGAAAAGGAGCTTTTATCTTTGAGTTATGGATCCCAGGTTTACCTTTGAATTTTATCAAAACTAATAAGCCATAGTGTGCCTACAACAGACCTCATTTTGGTTAATGAATAGTTCCTGAATCTGGGAATTAGTGGACATTGATTAGAGTCCCATTCAACCGCTGACAAGTTAAAAGGCTTTAGATGAGTTATTTGCTCTGTTTAAGCATCATTTTAATAACATGAAGAAGAAAACAAATCTCAGAGATGAAATGTGAGTAATGTAAAATAGGAAAGAGAAAGCTATTTTGAAAAGTTAAAATACTTATATCTATAATCTATGTGCAGAGTATTACAGGTTTCTAAACCTGTAATACTTAGAAATCTAAGAGAGTAATCCATAAATGTGTTTATTTTCATCTTTACGTATGACAAAGCTTTTCCTCATTTGGGTGAATTTCACTACCATATAATGCAAGGCACCTAAAATTCATGCCATAAATACATGGTATATTGCACAGGAAATTTTACTTTCATTTTTAACTGAAGAATATTAAAATAAAATCCATATACTTATTAGACAGATTTGTAAACCCCAGGATTTCAATATATCTGTTGGCCTAATAGTCAAAATAAGAAAAAAACTTGTAATCTATTTATCCCACTGGCCCTATCTAGCCCACTCAATGATTATAGCAGATGTGAATTAAATATAGATATATTTGCAATTAGAGTGAAAGACAACACTGACCATATATGAACACAGACCTGCCAGCTTCGTAAATGTTAATGCCATAATAGTCTCCATTCTGCAGTCACCATTGCTGGAATAACATTCGTTTGCTGTCAGCACTCCCATGTTAAAACAAATTAGCTAGATGATTAATGAATATCGAAATCAGCATGTGGATTCTCTGTGCTGAAGTCTTACTCAGTGTGAAATCCACTGGTTTCCAACTTAGTGAGATAATTTCTGGATCAAAATAATGCCCCTATGAGCCTCGGAAGCATGTGGAAAAACGCTTCCAATCAACCATGGAATTGCATGGAATTGCAGGGTAGAGTATGCCCCTTTCTTCGAAACAGAGGTGAGCGTTTTGTTGTTGTTCCTGTAATGTTTTTTGGACAAAACAGAAAGGGGTTAGTTCATCAAAAAATAAGCAGATTCAATACAGAGTTAAAAAAAAAAAAGTCTGAAGAACAAAAAACTGTAATCTTATAAAATGTTTTTCAAACAAATCATACTATGGGTTTTATGAAGAGCTAAAGGCCAAAGTTCATGGATGCCCCATTACCCCACTTACACTTGCCAAAAAGCCAAGCCTTTTCTTTTTCTTTTCTTTTCTTTCTTTTTTTTTTTTTTTTTTTTTTTTTGAGACAGAGTTTTGCTCTTGTTGCCCAGGCTGGAGTGCAATGGCATGATCTCGGCTCACCGCAACCTCTGCCTCCTGGGTTCAAGCAACTCTCCTGCCTCAGCCTCCCAAGTAGCTGAGATTACAGGTGCACGATACCATACCCAGCTAATTTTGTATTTTTAGTAGAGACAGGATTTCTCCATGTTGGCCAGGCTGGTCTCAAACTCCCGACCTCAGGTGATCCGCCCGCCTCAGTCTCCCAAAGTGCTAGGATTACCCGTGTGAGCCACCGCGCCCGGCCAAAGCCAAGCCTTTTCAATGTTCTTCTTTGAAACCAATCAGAATCCAGAGGTATAATATAAAAAGGCAAATAAAATTATCTTTGAGGTAAGTTTCATAAGCCTATATTATTCACATTTATTAAATAGACATACACACATGTATATGTATGTGTGCATATACAAAGTTTTATACATATCAAACAATAGTGTATACATAATTATAAAATTATATATAACAATAAAATTATATATAATTATATAAAATTTTGTTTCATATGTATAAACTTTGTATATGTACACATACATATACATATATAACCATATATATAACTTGTTATATATAATTACATAAACATCTACATAAACATTGTTTTATATATCTGTGTACACACACACAAAAAAAATTGGTTAAGGTTATCCATCAGATTTCTCTACTATGATTACTGTATTTCCTTTTACAACAAGTAAGTATATTGTGGAAAAATAATTCGAGACTATGCAAATATCCTGTTTCTCATTATAATTTTGTCTATTATTTTTAACATCTATTAATGATTCTTGCTTGTAACAATTGTTATGTGTGTGCACGCTAGTGCTGATTTTATATTTCCAATGTTCCTTCTATGTTTATTAATTGGAGTTCTATGGAAATTAAGAGCTTTTCTTTTTCCCTTGGTTATTTATATATACAATTATATCTATTAGTTTGAACTTACTAACATTTTTTGCATGGGTTATAATCCATCACGATGTATTTTGTTGTTCATAATGCCCCACATTTGACCATTGGGGGCACCCTCCAGATGGCTCCTGTGTCATCGGACATGACCCTAAAATTCTTTGAAAACCTCTCTATTTACAGCCCAACAAGACATTCCAGGTTCGTCTTACACTTTCCCTATCCCACTCCCTGCTCCAAGGAGTCTTGGTCCATTTTACTTGAAAATGATATTTAAAAGTCAAGACTTGGACTTTAGATATTTAAAAACCAAGACTTGGGATTTTGACATACTCCTTGGTCCTGGGATATGATTGTTTTGAGGCCTTTTTAGTTGGTGGAGCTAGGAAATATGTGTATGTACATGCATATTTATCTATCTGTCTAGATTTTTAAAATAAATTCATATACCTCTGATTTCAGTCCAACAGCACAAGGCTTATTCTTGCCTTCCCAACTTTCCTTACTTATAACTTATTTCTCCAACAGTATGAAACCTGGCTCCCATGTTCCACAACAAACTTACCTACTTGTCTGAATCCTACAATACATATAAAATAACTTTGGTGTTACTAACTTGTTTACTAACTAGAGTAGAATATTTGCACAAACTGCTTTTGTCTTTAGCCTTACAGTTTAGGTACTAGTTACTGAAGTTAATTCTCTTCTTCCCACCCCATTCACTGTGGTTATGTCATTTATTAGTAATGCAGTTATAGGTTCATGTGTTACTGTTTGTATTCCATTTGGGATTCTTCCAAAAAATATGGTTGATTTTATTTGTTGATTCATTGGGTATGTATATACCCAAAAGGCATACTCAGAGAAATGTCTTTTTTTTTGTCATCTGTAACGCCCTCTCCCTAGACCCCAATCTTTCCAGGATGTTTAAATCTACCCTCTTTAGGTGATCAGATAAGAATGTTAAAATAGTGATTAAAGGACTCAAGAAATTAAATGACAAAATGGTGAATATCAGCACAGACTGGAAGTTCTACCCAGAGGAGAAGAAGTCATTATTCGAAAAAGATACTTGCACACACGTTTATAGCAGCGCAATTCACAAATGCAAAATCATGGAACCAACCCAAATGCCCATCAATCAATGAGTGGGTAAAGAAACTGTGATATATATATATATATATATATATATCACAGTTTAAGTTTATACATATATATATGATGTACATATATATATATGATGGAATACTACTCAGTCATAAAGAGGAATGAATTAACAGCATTTGCAAAGACCTGGATGAGATTAGAGACTATTATTCTAAGTGAAGTAACTCAGGAATGGAAAACCAAACATTGTGTGTTCTCACTGAAATGTGGGAGCTAAGCTATGAGGATGCAAAGGCATAAGAATGATACAATAGACTTTGGGGACTTGGGGAGAAGAGTGGGAGGCGGTGAGGAAAAAAAGACAACAAATATGATGCAGTATATACTGCTCGGGTGATGGGTGCACCAGGATGTCACAAATCTCCATTCAAGAACTTACTCATGTAAACAAATACCACCTGTACCCCAATAACTTAAGGAAAAATAAAATTAAAAAAGAAGAATTAAATGGGATTATCAAACCAAAAGATAGAAAACTGAAATTAAGAATTCAAAGACTGAAGGGTTTTCACTACCGATTAGGCTGTTGAAATTGTGTTACATCATTGTTTCTGCCCAAACAATGATGTTAGATATACTAAAAATTCCTCTTCTTTAATGATATTGAAAGTCTGTAGACACAATGAGGTCTAAATGATTGATGTTGCAGATCAGGGCAAGCTCTTTCCGGCTGAGGAATGCCCAGCAGTCATTTTCATGTGAAGGAGTAGTTGTCCTGTCTGATGGCATGCATGTGCCCTGCAAAAGCCCCTTGAAGGAAGACCTGTTGGTGCAGCGGAATGCCATCAGATGACAGATTTTGGCTACTAATCCCTTCAGGAGTTGCTTCAGCTGCAGAAAACCAACTCGCCCAAAGGCATGCTTTTCTTGGGGTGGTCCATATCCAATGACTGAGGCATCTTGGCCCAGTGCAGGAAAATTGTGACTGGCCATTTTATTCTAGGACTCTTTGTGGGATTGGTTGAGACTATTGGGTCTACATTGTAGGTTGACTTCCCTTTCTGCCTAAATCTGCTGTTCCCCTCTCCCTTCCATGGATGTTGGTTTCTAACAAACATTCTATCCATTAGACTCTGTCTCAGAGATTGTTGCCAGGGGAACTTCACCTGTGGCAGTTAATGCCAGGAGTGTCCAAGACAGTGAATATTTAAGTCGGGCTTTGGAGCTCAATTGTCTTCCTCCCAGCTGGCAGTGAGGTCCCTATCCTTGGTGATAAGTGGCGCGTAGCTTGTGGCACAAGGTGACAGTCCAACTGTGAAAACTTTCACTAGTGATGAATGCTGATGGTACACACGGAAGGGAAAGTCCTAGCTGATGAAATGCATCAGCCAGTCTTTGAAAGGTCCAGAGAAATATTAACTAAACAGACAATGATTGGGAGGCTGAGGTGGGCAGATCACCAGAGATCAGGAGTTCAAGACCAGCCTGGCCAACATGGCAAAACCCCATAGCTACTAAAAATACAAAAAAAAAAAAAAAAAAGAAAAAAAGAAGCCAGGCATAGTGGAGGGCACCTGTTATCCCAGCTACTTGGGAGGCTAAGTCAGGAGAATCACTTGGACCTTGGAGGTGGAGGTTGCAATGAGCTGAGATCGTGCCACTACACTCCAGCCTGAGTGACAAAAGTGAAACTCCTTCTCAAAAAATAAATAAATAAATAAATAAATAAATAATAAAAAAAAAAAAAAAATAAAAAGGGCGATTATATGCCTGTTGCTAAACTTTAGAAAAAGATAAGGAAAGACTAAAAGCAGTTAACTGGCAATTGAAAGACCATTGTAAACATCAGGGTATTTTTTTTGTAGGAAGCAAGGAGGCTCTGCAAGGTAGCCTGCAGTGAAAATGCAGAGAAAGCTGAAGATGGGACCCAGGACTTAATCATTAGAGGAGCAGAGTGCCTAAGGTTAAACTTCCAGCCATGTAGGCTTGCAATGCCAAAGTCAGAAGAACGAGACACTGACACATGGGATGAGATATCTACGTTGAAAACCCTGAACCCTGAAAGCCTTAAATATGTACACTTCCCTGAAAGTTCTGGGCCTTCAGAAGGGGCCCATTCTTCCCCATCAAGAGCCTCTTCCCCATCAAGATCCCCTTCCCTATCAAGATCCCCTTCCCTTGTAGACAATCCAAAGGCCTCTTCCTTGTGAGGCAGGGATGTGGCTCAGGATCCGACCGACCCTCTCTCCTCCCTTGCCATTAGGCCTATCACTAGGGAGAGGTCACAGGAAGTCTTAGGCTGAAAATGCAGACAATACAGGGCCTGAAAATGGAGGAAAAGGCCTATACCAGAAAGGATTGACATTCCCAGAGAGCTCGTTCTGACAGGAGCCGGGGGCGCAACGTGTGGGGCTGGATTCTGAGTGTGTGTGCTCGACAAGGGGAGCTCTGAGTGTAAGACTGGATAAGGGAGAGTTTATAATTTATTTGCCCTCTTCCAAGATACAGAATTTACTACCCTGCAAGAAGCATGGACAAAATGATGGCCTGCACCTCCTCGCTTCCCTCTGCTAACTGAGGGAAAATGCCAGAACTACTGTAGCAGACAGTGGAGGAAGGGCTAAAGAACTCAGGGTACGGGGCTTGCTGGAGTGGCTATATCATGTAAGGAAGAGAAACTCAATAGATAATCATGTTGGATGTAAGATATGGAAGTTCTGCTCTTTAATGAGGTCATCAGGAATGCACTGCATCACTAAGGAACTCAGCAGTGTCCCTTCTCTGCAGACTAGGGCTGGTGGGAAGCCATGATAGAAAGAGGCACGGCTAGCATTGGGGATGATAAGGCTCTCGAGAGATAGATGCCAGGTCAGAAGCCTGGGGCATGGTACCATAATGAGAGGTAAGGTTGGAGGAGCTGTTCCCGACTGTATATGAAGAAGCAGATTTTAGCAGCTCAAGAGTAGACTCCAGTGAACCTGGAGGTGTGACGTCCAGATTCCTTTTCTAAGAAGCACTGTTCCTCCAGTTGTTGGGAGTGCTCTTAACCCTCTAGAAGTTCCTTCAGCTACAGAGTCACCTTGCCTTTCCCAAAGCAGTCACATTTTATGACTGACTGAGGCAGGAGTATAAAGGTCTGGGCATTTTTGCGCAATGTAGGAAAAGTCTAACCGGCATTTCAGTTTCATAGCTCTCTGTGTGGCTTGCTGAGGCAGCTGAGCCTGTAGTGCAGCTCGACTTCTCCTTCTGCCCAGTCCTGCATTCCATCCTCCTGTTCTAGGTTGAATGGTCCCTATCCCCCCAATCCCCCCAAAAATGTAAGCTCACTTCCTAATCCCTAGAACCTATGAATGTCAACTTGTTTGGACAAAGGGTCTTTACAAATGTGACGAAGTTAAGAATTTGAGGTGAAATGATCCTGGATTATCTGGGTGGGTCCTAAATCAAATGGTATGTTCTTAGGAAAGACACACATGGGAGAGACATACAGGGAAAAGAGAGGAGGAGCAGGCCATGTGAAGGCAGAGACTGAAGCAGCAGCCACAGGCCAAGGAATGGTGGCAGCCAGCAGAAGCTGAAAGTGGCAAGGCACAGAGTGTTCTCCAGAGCCTTTGGAGGGAGAGCAGACCTTCCCATACCTTGATTTCTGACTTCTGGCCTCCAGATCCATAAGACAATAAATGTCTGGGGTTTTTTGTTATTTTTGTTTATTTGTTTGTTTTGAGTTAGAGTTTCACTCTTGTTGCCCAGGCTGGAGTGCAATGGCACCATCTCAACTCACTGCAACCTCTGCCTCCCAGGTTCAAGCAATTCTCCTGCCCTAGCCTCTGAGTAGCTGGGATTATAGGCATGCACCACCACACCTGGCTAATTTTGTATTTTTAGTAGAAATGGGGTTTCTCCATGTTGGTCAGGCTGGTCTCAAACTCCCGACCTCATGTGATCTGCCTGCCTCAGCCTCCCAAAGTGCTGAGATGACAGGCGTAAGCCACCACACCTGGCCCAAATGTTTGTTGTCTTAAGCCACCTGGTTTGCCGTACTTTGCTGCGGCAGTCCCAGGACACTAACACACCTCCCTCCACAGGTATGACCCCAAGGGCACGTCCGATGAGCATACCACACACTGGGCTCCATCTTAGAGCCTGCTTCCCAAGAACTCGACCTGTGGCATGGGTGGAGCAGTGGCCTGCCACAGTCAAAGAGATTTTTTCCACAATGAGAAGACACTTGTTGAAGGTTTACCCTGGGTTGGAATGATAAGACAGAATATGGAAGTACCAGGGTAGGTAGAATAGTAGCCCCTCAAGGATATCCAGGTTCAAATCCATTAAACTTTTGAATCTGTGAGATTCCCTGGCAAAGGGGAATCTAGGTTGTTGATGGAATTAAGGCAACTCATCTGCCGACCTTAAAATGCAGAGATTATTCTAGTTAATTCAATGTAATAACACAGGTCCTTAAAGGTCGAAGAGAGAATTAGCACTAGGGAGATGGCAGTGTGGGGACTCACATTGACATTGTCAGCTCTGAGGAGTAAGGTAGGGGCCATCAGCTAAGGAATGCAGCTCTAGAAGCTGGAAAAAGCAAGGAAATGGATTTTCCTTCAGAGCCTCCAGAAACAAGTGCACCCTGCTGACATCTTGATCCTAGTCTAGTAAAATCTCCATCAGGCTTCTGATCTTCCAAAGTCCAAGATAATGAATCAGTGTTATATGAAGCCGTGAAATTTATGGTAACTTGTTACAGCAGCCAGAGGAACTGACTCTGTAAAGCTAGCCCCAAATGTAAGGCTAGACCCTCCAGATTCAATAATTCTTTCCTACTTTTTCTGAGTTAGTGGTGATTAGAGCTATCTCTTTGTCTCACTGTGCCTGTGTCATGGACTGGAGAGGTCAGACATCACCTCCAAAACACTTGAAACTAAAAGATAACTCAAGTTAATTAAATCAGAACCCCAAATACTACCCAGATGACATCCTGAGGAGATCAAAGAAATGAATCCCTGGAGAAACTGGAAAGGAGAAATATATCTTACAGTCTTTAGTAGAATGGTGAAACATTTGCAGAGCCTTGATGGAGGAATGGGTCTGACCTCACTCTCAAGAGAACCAGTTCTGAGCTGGAACTAACCAAAGCTGCCACTGATCCCCTACCCAGCTTAACTCCTAGTGAGATAGAAGAGATCACCCCTTCACTTTAGCTGTTTGACAAAAAACAGATGTACCATTTTGGGGAAAAATGTTATTTGATTCACTCTCTTCTCTTTTGTCCATAATATACATCATAATATATAAAAAGTATAAGACATATGAAGAAGCAGGAAAATATTATCCATAATTTAGTTTAAAAAAGCATCCGTAGAAGCAGACCTACAGATGCAGATGACATAGATTTTGAAATTAGAGACATGACCTTTAATAATCTCTTTTCTTAACTTAGAGAGATATTTAGGAAATAATCTCTTATTTATTTGAAACTTGTAATTCCCTCGGTTTTTTTTCACCTATCAGATTGACAGAAAATCCAAAATCTTGACAAGATTGGCAAGATTGTAAGGAAACAGGCACTTTTCATACATTGCTGGTTCAAATATAAAATGCTATTATCCCATGAAGGAGAATTTGGCAATACTGAGCTAAACTACTAATGCATGTATTTTTTTTTTTTTTTGACCTATGGATTTCACGTTTAAGAACATACCCTGAAGACACATGTTTAACAATGACAAAAAGCATATGAAAAAGTTATTCATTGCAGTATTGTCATTGTAAAGTATTGTAAACTACCTAAAGTGTAGAATGAAGAAGACTGCTTTTACTAACCAAGTCTGAGATAATTTAAGCATTAAGGTAGATAAGAAAAATAATAGTTGGTTGAATAAACTATGGTTCATGCATACTATGGGGTGCTATTAACTGGTTTAAAAAATGAGAAACATCTCTAAGAACTGAAAGGGAGATGTTTCCAGAATTTATTTTAAAGTGAAATGTGAAAAATAACATATTTAATATGCTACCTTTTGTGAGAGAAAGAACAGAAAAAAAGAAAATGTACACATATCTATATAATTTTGTAAAAAGAAACAGAAGACTGATAATACAAAAATGAATGAAACGTTACTAATTAGGGAAGGAGATGAGAGGGTAGGGTTGCAGGGGAGGGGAGGAAATGATGTTTCTCTGAATACATCTTTCTATACAATTTTGACTTTTAATTGTATGCTTATGCTTTAACATATCCAATAAAATGAAATTACAGGGGTGGGGCAAAAAACCCAGACTAAAGGCAAACAGTAACAAATGAACTTAATGGCTTTCAGTGAGTAAAGTAACTTCCCTGAAGAAGTTAAAAATTATTTTTATTGTGGTAAAATATACATAACAAAACATATCATTGTAACAATTTTAAATCTGTATCTATTCAAAGATTTCTCTTTTTTAAGAGACAGGGTCAAGGTGGCTGGCAAGATGGTCAAATAGGAACAGTTTCGGTCAGCAGCTCCCAGTGAGATCACCACAGAAGGCAGGTGATTTCTGCATTTGTAACTGAGTTACCTGGCTCATCTCACTGGGGCTGGTCAGACAGTGGGTGCCACCCATGGAGGGCAAGCCAAAGCAGGGTGGGGTGTCACCTCAGCCGGGAAGTATAAGGGGTCAGGGAACTCCCTCCCCTACCCAAGAGAAGCCATGAGGGACTGTGCCCTGAGGAATGGTGCATTCCGGCCCAGATACTACACTTTTCCCACAGTCTTTGCAACCCGCAGACTAGGAGATTCCCTTGGGTGCCTACACCACCAGGGCCTTGGGTTTCAAGCACAAAACTGGGCAGCCATTTGGGCAGACACTGAGCTAGCTGCAGGAGTTTTTTTTTTTTTTTTTTTCATAGCCCAGTGGCACCTGGAATGCCAGGGAGACAGAACCGTTCACTCCCCTGGAAAGGGGGCTTAAGCCAGGGAGCCAAGTGGTCTAGCTCAACGGACACCACCCCCACGGAGCCCAGCAAGCTAAGATTCACTGGCTTTGAAATTCTCGCTGCCAGCACAGCAGTCTGAAGTCGACCTGGGGCACTTGAGCTTGGTGGCAGGAGGGGCATTCACCATTACTGAGGCTGTAGTAGGCGGTTTTCCTCTCACAGTGTAAACAAAGCCACTGGGAAGTTTGGACTGGGAGGAACCCACCACAGCACCATGAAGGCCCGTAACCAGACTGCCTCTCTAGATTCCTCCTCTCTGGGCAGGGCATCTCTGAAAGAAAGGCAGCAGCCCCAGTCAGGGGCTTATAGATAAAATTCCCATCTCCCTGGGACAGAGCACCTGGGGGAAGGGGTGACTACGGGCGCAGCTTCAGCAGACTTAAACATTCCTGCCTGCCGGCTCTGAAGAGAGCAAAGGATCTCCCAGCACAGTGCTTGAGCTCTGCTAAGGGACAGATCGCCTCCTCAAGTGGGGCCCTGACCCCCGTGCCTCTTGACTGGGAGACACCCCCCAGCAGAGGTCAACAGACACCTCATACAGGAAAGCTCTGGCTGGCATGTGGTGGGTGCCTCTCTGGGACAAAGTTTCCAGAGGAACAGGTAGCAATCTTTGCTGTTCTGCAGCCTCTGATGGTGATACCCAGGCAAACAGGGTCTGGAGTGGACCCCCAGCAAACTCCAGCAGAGGTGCAGCAGAGGGGCCTGACTGTTAGAAAGAAAACTAACAGAAAGGAATAGCATCAACATCAAGTAAAAGGACGTCCACACAAAAACCCCATCCGAAGGTCACCAGCATCAAAGACCAAAGGTAGATAAATCCCACGAAGATGAGGAGTCCAGGAATTCTAAACAAGCCTGGGCAACATGGCAAAATCCCGTCTCTACAAAAAAATACAAAACTTAGCCAGGCATGGTGGTGTGCACCTGTAGTCCCAGCTACTTGAGAGGCTGAGGTAGAAGGATTGCTTGAGCCTAGGAGGTCGAGGTTATAGTGAGCGGAGATTGTGCCACTGCACTCCAGCCTAGGTGACAGAGCAAGATCTTGTCTCAAAAAAAAAAAAAAAAAAAAAATTACACATACATACAAATATTAAACTCATTCACACTAACAATGCATGCCATATTGAATGTGTACTTTAGCTGTATCAATGTTATAATATTATGTAACATTACTACACCTTGTTGAATATCTCATATTGCTTGTTCTAACAAATTACTTTACACCCAGTATTTTCACTCAATTTATCCTAAAAAGTGGAGGTAAAACATAATTTCACTTCTTTTAGGCTTGTGTTTATCTGTTATAAAAACCTGGTAAATTAATACATAAGAAGCAAACATAGTATATCATTTTTTTAATTCCTGGATTTGCTTTCCATCTATTTTTATTTTAGACTGGAGTGCAGTGGCACCATCTTGGCTCACTGCAACCTCTGCCTCCTAGGTTCAAGCAATTCTCCTGCCTCTGCCTCCCAAATAGCAGGGATTACAGGTGTTCACCACCACGCCCAGCTAATTTTTGTGTTTTTAGTAGAGACTGGGTTTCACCATGTTATTTGTTTTTTAAAAAAAAAAATCAGTGCATACTCATTGTAGTAGATAAAACCATTTCATTGCAATATTGCCTTCTTAAATATTGCCCCTGGTAACTACACCCTGGTGCCTATTCGGTGGCAATGATGTTTGGGCTAAAATCTCAATGGTGTCACGAGTGAAATCAAATAAGAAAGGCATGTGTATTTTCTCTGCTAATGAAATACCCTAAATACTTAGACCCTTTTCATCACAATGTCTCCATTAATAGACAGAAAATATGCATATGTCCGGCTGTTCCTTTACACTTTCTTCTTTATTGCATTTTACTTTTTAAACATCTATCTTTTACTACTTCCTAGATCACATACCTGAACGGAATCAGAGTGAAATTCAACCACAAGTCACTGGCATCTGTAATCAAAATATACCTCTAGAGGTTTCTTGTTTGTTTTTCTATCTGTACACATGTGGTCTAGAGACTTGCGGTATTTAAAAGTATATATGGGTAAAATACCCAGCTCAATAATTTTTGCAAAAACATCTCTTTATTCCAGAAAATACATTCAGCTCTATACATGAGGCAATCTATTTGCATAAATGTTTTGCTTCATCCATAAACACATATTGCAAATAAAGAAAAACATATTTAAAAAAACATAAAATTCATTGACAATGGTGGACATCCTAGATCGGGCATGATGTTAAGAATCAGTTTTTGTTATTAACTAAATTATGTGAATTCTGAGTCCTCTCTCACTGTCAGAACCCTCTAGAGTATTAAAAAAAAAATAGAAATGTACTTTTTAATGAGGACAACCAGCATTTCTGCAATCATAGCACACTATAGTAGTTTGAATGATAATGCCAGCATATCTATATCCTAGGGAGAATATAAGATGTAAGCCACTTATTTAAAATATGATAGTGTAATATGATCAACTGCAATATATCTTTTTTGCTAAGGGGAAATAAAGTTCCTGTTAATCTTCTTTCAAGGCATAAAGAATGAAGAGAAAAATAGTCTCCCTAACCACGTTAAATTTTTAAATCATATTTAGTAGGTTCTACTGTATTTGAAATGCCGTATTCTCCCTTCCCACACTTCACTTGAAGTTAGGACATAGATTTACAATTTTCAGTGTTTATTAAACTAATGCTGGTCAAAGTTAAACACGCTCTTTGTAAAATATAAGTCCCTGGTTCCTTCTGAGTGATTATATAAAGAATTGTTTGGCCTTTGAAGACATTAGCTTCTGTTGTAGCAAAGGTTTTACTTCTCAAAGCCGCTAAAGTATGGATTGACTGTTCAGTGGATCTTAAGCCAAATTAGTTTTAATTTCTATTTTATCTTAAAGTGTTCACATCTAGGATGTTGTATAGGAGCATCCCTTATAACCCCCACACCACACACACACACACACACACACACACACACTCAACCCCACACACACCAGACCTACTATACCTAAGAGGTAGCCACAATCCAATGCTTTTCCTTCCACATTTGGTGTTCAGCTAGGTCCCTGAGACTTTACTGATTTCCACTACACACCTTCCTTACTTCAGCTTGTTTCTGATTTGGAGACACCACAAAATCTTGGGAGAACCTTGTTTATGTATAGGATTTAGTACTATTTTGCTAGCATTATTTTCCCATCAACCAAGAGATGTTCATTCTGACACGTGCCACCCTCCCAATTTAAAGTCCGTAAAATGTTGTTACTGTTGAAATTTGTTTCCTTTAAAATAGCATTTTACTGTAATTTAGGCAAACAACAAATATGCATCCTCCCAAGAGTAACACACCAAAGTTATGCACAGAAGAAAACTGATGATATTCTCCTCGGACTCTCTGTCTGTTTCACACCCTCTTTTCCTATAGTCTCATGCTACCTGTGCCTTAATTTACACATTTGTCCTTAGGAACTGGTGCTTGAGAGTGCCTTTTAATGTTTTTTATCTTAATTAATCACATTTTTAAATCAAGAACACCTAAAGTTGCCAAAGAAAAAAGAGAATGTAAAAGGTTATGAGGTCTGCAAAGGCCTTAACTAACTTCAGACCTTAGGAGAGATATTTACAGAATATTGCCAAATTCCAATAGAGAAAGTGTTTTTGTTGAAGTGTCTGATCATATAGAAAGGAATGTGTGGGGATTTCAACATTAGCTATAAGTTAAATGAGCAATTAGAATAGTGTTTATCTCTGTTTCCTGACTTCGTTACTTCGGGCACAGTACTTTGTCTCTGTGGTTAGGATTTGTGTCTTACCAAAATATAGAGCAGGACTAGATAAACTACAAAACTTTTTTAACACTAAGACTCCATAATACTATAATTTATTTTCGGCATAGGCGTATATATGACTATACATGCTGCTTACCCAAATGACTAATGACATAGTAAATGCTGATATAATCTGGTTCATTGCCTGGATTTGGAAATATGATTGGTCTATCACAATATATTAGATATCTACATTGTACAATTTATGTGGACATACTCATATAGCTTAGTTTTATTTTAAAGCAGATGTTAGTCAATTCTCAATACTATTGGGAGTAAATGTCTCATCCTAAAGAAGAAGCTGAATTAAATGACAAAGCAGCTTTCTTGATTAGTCCTATTTGCACATGACACCTAAGAAACCTCCTCCACTCTGTTTGTTTGCACTGGATTAGTCTCTACTAAAGTCAAAAATGCCTGAAACTGTGTGCTTGCTCTTGAATGGTCAGTATTTTTTTTTAGGAAAATCTTTTTTCCCATGTATTATATTTCACTCAGTGACTTGCATGCAATGAGTGTGTTTTGAATGAGAAACTTTCTCAGAATAACTACCATGTTTTTAAATTTCATTAAGTGAGTATCATTATTTTAATGTTGAGATAGAAACCCGAGTTTTGAAATATTAGGAACCTACATTAAGGCCATGCAGCCATAGAATGGTTGAGCCAGAATTTGACCTTAAACCTGAGTTTCCTCTGTCTCACTACACTACCTTTAGACACACAGAGGCTGACAGTCTTCTTTGCTCACCAGGTAGAGACTAACAGGCAGGTTCTTCAGTCGAACTTACCAGACTAACTCCACTTGGGAGACACACACACACACACACACACACCAAGCAACTTTGTTTATCTTTCAACCCATCTAGAAATACCATGTTATAAGTAAAAGAGAGTTATCAAAAGTTACTAAAGATGTGTCTTGCCATAAATCTCTTTGAAATCAAATGTGTTTTTACTGAATTCTGTTTTGTGTGCATTGAACAACATTAGAGCCATTCTTCAAAGCAGTTAGCTTTTTTGGTGTTGGAAAAGTGTGTTTGAAAGAAGAAACATTTGGAAGCTTGTGTTAAAGCAAAGCCGAGCAAGGCTGGAAATTGAGGGGAAGCAGGTTGCGATGTTGAGGTAGAAAGGTATCCCATAGAAGCTCATTTATTTTTTATTTGTTTTAATATTTGTTTATCGCAGAATCTGGAATAATGGGGCTTTGAGGTCCTATGCTAAGGAAATAGAAGGAAATTGGAGTGCATTGTGTCAGGGGCACACATTGCCACCCTCACCAGGAAAGGAAAGGGAATCTGAGAAACCTCAGGACAATTAAACTTTGATTTCCACATCCTTACTGACAATGTGCTACTTACCTGCTATGGGAGTTACGGCTCTTGTCATATCACTGCTCCTACAGAAAGGGAATGGACCAGATGTCTGCAATTTAATAAGTTTACATAGCTAACTACTTGGTTATTGATGGCTGGTTGGTGCTGTGTCGTTTTGAATAATGAAAAAGCTTGCATTATAAATTCAGGTAAGAAAGAAAGTTTGGATGCATAAGGTAGTAAAAAGAGGTTGAACCTTTTTTTGGCATTTATTGAGTTAATTGTGTTTTTTTTCCCCTTAACATACCCTGAATAGTTATATAATATAAAAAGCTCTTTTTCATATCCCTCAGTGTGTGTTGGGACTCCACATATAGAATACCCCCACCCCCCGCAAAAAAAAAATTTAGTCGGTGCCAAAATCTACATTTTCATTTGGCGAACTAGTTAAATCTATTCATAATCTGGTGCCTGAATCAAATTTCAGAGCCGACTAGACTGCCTTGGCTCCTGGTTTCTGTTGCTCGACCTGTCTCCGACTGAATTTAGCTATGATGTTACATCTTTAGCTGTAGAAAATTTCTAATAAGGGTGGCCTGTTTTCCTTTGCCACTGAAGGGTTCATACACAAGATTCAGCATTTCCGAGCAGGGGCCCAGTTGGAGCCACCATGAAGCATTCTTTGGAAAGAAACTCCTTGTTTCTTTAACTTCCCCCCCACCCTTTTTTTTCCTCTAAAGGTTCACTTTAACGGCTCTAACACTACATAAAACTTATATACTATATAGTGAACAAATTGTGTACAGAGTGTTGTCAGGAATTATGAGAGAAGGCATGAGGATCCAAGGAATTAGTTGTGAAATTGTGCAGGATTTTCCTGTTTGTATCACAGGAAGTGCAGGTGAAGACCGATCAGGAGCGAGTTGGGGTGTCCTGTTATCCAGAATGAGAGGAACTTTTTTTCTTGGGAAAGATTCAGATGGAGAAGGAAAGAGAAGAAAGTAGAGAAGAGGGAGAAGATTGGAACATCAGTTGCCAGAATACAATGCATTTGGAGACTTAGTTAAAATGAGAAAATAATGAATGGATTGTTGAACATTAGGAGGGTTACTGTAGATCTCAGTTTACTGCAGACAGTCCAAATATAGTATTGTTATCCTGTCTGGATTATATATTGGAGATAGATCACGTGATCGCCCTACACATTGGTCCTCTAGGAAGTCCATGATAAGTAACTATGTTCATGCATTTTTTATTTGATCATAAGAAATATTGGCAAGGTTGTTTTATTTTCTCAAAGCAATGGGAAGCTTTGTTATTCCAGGCAAATATCAAACAGAATGTCACATCATTATTTGTTTGAATACTATTGTGGAATTCTGTTACCATCATGTTAGACATAGTTATTAGAAATCAGAAGTCGGCAAGTGAATAAATGTTTTGGTCTTTGTCACAGTTACTGAACTTGGCCAAAGCAGCTAGCAAAAGCAGCCACAGATAATATGTTAACAAATGGGCATGGCTATGTTGCAATAAAACTGTATTTATGGCAGCGCGGTTGCTCATGCCTATAATTTCAGCACTCTGGGAGGCCAAGGTGGGAGGATTACTTGAGCCCAGGAGTTTGAGACCAGACTAAGTAACATAGTATGATCTTGTCACTACACAATTAAAAAAAAAATAGCTGAGCATGGTGGCACAAACGTGTAGTCCCCTCTACTTGGAAGGCTGAGGTGGGAGGATCACTTGAGCCCAGGAGGTCAAGGCTGCAGTGAGCTATCATTGTGCCACTGCACTTCAGCCTAGGTGATGGAGCGAGATCCTCTCTCTCAAAAAAACAGAACAAAACAAAACAAAACTTTATTTACAAAAAAGATCGACCAGGTGCAGTGGCTTATGCCTATTATCCCAGCACTTTGGGAGGCCGAGGCTGGTGGATCACCTGAGGTCGAGAGTTTGAGACCAGCCTGGGCAATAAGAGCAAAACTCTGTCTCAAAAAAAAAAAAAAAAAAAAAAAAAAAAAGGATTACAGGCCATATTTGGCTTGTGGACTATACATTGCTGACCCTTGATTTAGAAGAACATTTAAGGTCATGAGAATAGGTTAAGGATATGTTGATAACTGCAAAAGCAGACGGCAATACAATATGAACTATGTCGTTAGTATGTTTATATGAAAAAAACTAAATAACCCACAGCAGCCTAATATATTAAGAGAGATTTCCTAGGGTTGTGAAATTGCTAGTGATTTAGCTGTGCCTGTGTGTACCCACATAACTTTCTCAGCTTTCTGAATGTTTAGCACTGAGAGATTTTTACCCTTATATTAAGGATAAGAGGAGTGAGCGGAGTAAGGAAAATTACCCCGGGTCATGTTGTCACTGTTGTGTGTTGATTATCTCTACAGCATGTTGTTATACCTAAATGCATAAAAATCAAGGCTCCCAGGTAGAGGGATTCGGGCTCCATCATTAGCCATCTGGGGCCCTGATACTGTAATTTAACTGCTTCTTGTCTCTGTGTCTTCTTCAGTCTAAGAGGATAATAAAAACAATTTGTTCATGGAGTGTTCATAAAGATTGGGTTGCTCTATGTAAAGTTTCTAGAGTAGTTTCCGACACATATTCAATAAATACAATTATTTTTATAACCTGTACTGGATAAGAGTATCTCATATTCCTTTCACCGAAGGTTTTTTTTTTTTTTAAAGTCATTGTATATTTTTTTCTTGCTCATTTTCTATGACAAAGCTTTTTTTAGCCTTCTCATGGCATTTCTCACATTTACTCTTTTTTGTTACAAATTTTTTTTCTTTATAAAATGCCACGACATTGGAGTGAATCCTTTGGTCAACCCAAACCCTAAGGGCTATAGTAAAAGGTCATAAATTATTCTTCCTGCCGATAAAATTGAAGTCAATTTTCTATAAATGAGGTATCCTTCCTGCCTTTTCTATTCTCAGGCACATTCCTACTTTCCACATAAGTGTCATTTTCTTCCTCTTTAACATCCTCGTTGGAAATATTTTGGGGTTTCTCTTTTTCTAAAATCATCACTGTGATAATAAATATCAGTTTCTTGTATTAGATGAAGAGAGCAAGGGTTTGTGTCTGTCTTGCTCATAATTGTTTCTGCTATGCCCATTGCCTAGCACATGGCACGTTATAGATGCTTGATATAGTTTGGATGCTAATCTCATGTTGAAATGTATCCTTCGATGTTGGAGGTGAGCCTAGTGGGAGGTGTTTGGGTCATGGGGATGGATGTTTTATGAATGACTTGGGGCCATGCCCATGGTAATGAGTGAGTTCTTGCTCTAGTAGTTCATTTGAGAGCTGGTTGTTTAAAGGAGCCTGGCATCTCCTTCTCTCTCTTGCTCCCTCTCTCACCATGTGACACGCCTGCTCCCCCTTCACCTTCTGCCATGATTGTAAGCTTCCTGAGGCCTCACCAGAAGCCAAGTACATGCCAGCACCATGCTTCTTGCACAGCCTGCATAACTGTGAGCTGAATAAGCCTTTTTAAATTTATGAATTACCCAGCCTCCAGTATTCCCTTATCTGCAAAACAGGCTCATACAGTGCTCAATAAGTATTTATGAAATAGGCTATCCTGACAAATAACCTTTAAAAACTCATTTATCTGGCTTAATAATCATTAGGAAATATTATTTAGGGCAGTAGTGTTGTTGAAACATCCCAGAATGGCCATCAATTACTGTAAGTTTCTCAATTAATTTGACAGTAAGAATTTTATGATGAAAAGCACACAAGCAAACCATAAAAACACATTAAAAAAGAAAAAAAGAAGCTGACTACACTGTTTTCTAACTGAATGTGGTAGTCTCTTCCCAAGTTTTATTTTTGTTTGTTTTAATGAAAAGAATGGCTGGTATACTAGTATAACTATAAAGATGACTGATATTAGGGGTTTACATAATGTTTTCACCTTTCCATTTCTGACTGACAGAAATAAACATCAAATATAAATCCACATGTAATGAAATAGAGATACATTATTTTTCTTAAATGTTGTTTTCCAAACTTCTGGTTGTTTCACTGGGATCCTAGGGAAATCCAACAGTTCTAGTAAAATGTGGGCTGAGGAAAAGGAGAGAAGAATATGCAGTTATAGTATGGCTGCTTTTTAAGTACATCTTCTGTTCCCATTTTAGAAAACATAATGAAGAGCAGTGGGCCAGGGAATGACACCACATTTTACTATCTCCATGTCCCTCATGGTGCAGGTCCAACATCGCCATTTGACAAAGCATTACTTGATTTATTTAATTCTTTTCTCTGTTTAGCACCCTGCTCCTGTCTGTTGTTTGCTATTATTCAAATAGTATTATAGCTATTCGTGTAAAAGCCTGTCTCCTCTACCAGAACATCAGCTCTATGAGGGCAGGGATGGTCACTTTCATTTTCTGTTCAGGGTACTTAGCAAATTACAAGATAAATCTCCTTTGAATAAATTCAGCTGTGTAAATCACATGCAAAATAGGGTTTCCACATATTGAAGTGATCTGTGAAAGTGTCAGTTGAAACACCTACAGCTCTCCTCTCCTATGGCGAGGCAAATCCATGCTCCTCATAGAAGTAGTTGGCACACTGTGTTTTGACATGGTACCCCATGTCCATGTGAACCTCCTCTAGATTTTAAGGTTTGTGTGTCAGCAGGTGGACCCCTATCACATCCCACACACTACCTCCTGACTTTGTTTCATGGCCAATGTGGTTATAGTGGTCCCAGGAGCAGTCTCACCTGGCTCTCACATCTTGCTCTCCAGGGACCTACTCGGTTTTCTACCAACAGGCCATCTACCTAAATGCCATCTTGGAAATGTGTGTTTACAGAGTTTGAACATAAATTCCTTGGTTGTTTGATGCAGTTCCCAAAGACTTTGGGACTTCTGAGGCCATTTTTCTCACCTGGAGATGTCAACCATTCTACCCCATGAGCAAAGTTGTCTTTGCTGTTTGATTCATGCAGTTGATACAATACAGCCCCAATCTAGAAGACAAGAAAGGCCCATAGTCCAAACTCAACTTTTACTAATTTAAGCACATTTAACCTGGGGAGAAAGCCAAGAGGCTGGATTGGTTGGGATCATTTATTCTGCCAAGTTTGGGTGGGTTTGCACTAGCTGAATGTTCAGTGCCAACCCTGATCAGTATGAACTGGCACAGTAAATTAAGCTACCACACCTTTAATGAACTTAATTCCCTTATTTTGACAGAGTTCCCATTTCCAGTGATTCACTTTACATTTTAGACACTTCTCCTATAGGTGTTTGCCAAAGGCCCTTACTGACAGCCAAATACTGAATTAGTTAGAAATTAGAACGAAAAACCATCAAAATCATCATTGCATGTTCTGTAAGCCAGTTTTGAACCTTAGCTATTCGGGGTCGGAAGCACTTAGGGTAAGTTTTGAATACTTGCCCCAGGTCTTTTCTATTTTTCAAGATTCCATTGCATTTTGTAAGATTCAGGATCCAGGGCTTTGGTGAGGGATTGTGAAGAGTATCAGTTCTGCACAGACTCAGCACACTAGGCATTTACCAACTACTAAATACCATCATCAAGAGTTTGACTCTACTGAAAGAGAAGCAAACAGAGAGTAGTTATTTGGAGAAAGCAGGTTTGCCAGAATTAAAACGAGGTACATTTATTCTCAGCCATTTGTCTATAATTACAAAATATTTTCGTTTTTGAGGATTAATGGGAGTTGAGGAAATTATCTAAGTTTCTCATTGAGTTTATGCAAGAGCGATAGTGATAAGTAATATGATTTCTGTGTGCCAGCAGTGCTAAATGTTTTAAAAGCAAGGCCTACATTAACCCTTACAATTTAGTCAAGGTCAAACGCTATTAAGTGTTAGAACTGGGACTGAAGTTTATATTTATCTGGTTCTAAAACCCATGCCCTCAAATGCTACTCCAGAAATCATCACACTTTTCATAGTATGGGCCAGTTAGTAAGTCTTTTAGGATTTGTGGGCCTGGTGTTCTGTGGAAAACACACAGTTCTGCAGGTACAGCACATGGCAGCAGCCATAGCTGATTTGTGAGTAAATGAATGTGGTTGTCCAATAAAACTTTATTTGCAAGCACAGGTGTTAAGCCAGAATAGTCTCATGGATCACAGTTTGCTGATCCCTGTTCCAGTCTATACTCTAAACTTGATGTTTCTCAAAATGTTTCCTTTTCTTTCAACAATTTCTGGAGTACTAGATCATAGAATATTGCATTTCATCAGAGACTCTCTTTTCTCTCCTTTCATTCGTTCATCAAATATTTATTAATTACTAATTTAAAAATATATGTAAATCAATCCCTAAAATTTTCCCTCACTCTCTCATTTTGTGTTTTTTTCTTAATCGATTATTTTATCCATCCTTTCTTTCTTGAGAGTAGATCAGACTTTCTGTTATCTGCCCGATGCTGCCAAAATTTCAGATTATCAAAAAACTTTTCTCCTTCTTTCTAAAAACAAAAACAAAAACAAAACACAGAAAACTCAGTTTGAGTTTAAGACATTAGATGACCTTCTTTTGATAAAAAGCAGCCAGTCACCTTCCCTTAGATTTCTTCTCAGGTTGTGTATAATCAGCAGTTTGGGAATCCGTAATGGATTTTCCAGGAGGCAACTCTGATGAAAATGTCAATGTTCTAAACAAAGACAATTGTCAGAATGTTCTTTCAGAAATCCAGGTTATTCACTGTTTTAATCATGTTGAGCTTTCAGCTCTTCAATAGTAAGGGGGCATTGCCACCTGGTGGAAAAAAATATTGAGGGGGTTAGATGGTCACCTGGGGAAAACATGGATAAGCACACTCAACATGAATTGGAGAATTTTATCCTGGAAACGTCATTTCAGTGTCAAATGATAGGAAAACTGACCTCTTCCATGTTCAGAGCCTAAAACGATTAAATGAAAGAAAACACAGTTAACAATTGCATTTAAATGGATACAGGTAATCTTTTTCCAGAATAAAATGACTTGAAAGGTTGTATGTTATTTCTAGTTATGAAAACTCCCCTGGAGCCATTTCTTCCTCATTTATAGAATTTTCCACTCTTTTTCTGTAATTTTCAATTACTTCCTTTACATGGGTTTTTTAATTCCTATTCTCAGTAATGCTCAAGTCATATATATATACATATATATATATATAAATATATATATATATATATAACCTCTTAACTTGAACCTAAATTGTCTTTGAGCTGCTTTTTAAAGTTATATTCATTAGTGACCTATATCCACTGTCCCTAAGTTGTATCTGCTTACTTGCTGTCAAGCACTCTAAAATCTCTCCTTTATTTCTCATTATCTTCCTAAATCTGCTCTCCAAAGTGTTAAATTTGATTTACTCACGTGGCTCTCTTCAATCCTTATGCTCATTGACCTCTTCATGACCTCAACATCATCCTCGAAATTCCTCCTTGGTTTCCAACTGTGTGGTTTCCTAGTTGGACTCTTTCTGCTCTCATCGTTCCTTCTGTATTCATTGAATATGATCACTTTCTCTCTTTGCCTGGCTTCTTATCTGTGAGTCTTAAAGCTAAAGATGTTACTATCAGATGTGTCTTGTTCACAGTCTCACTTTCTGAATGTATTCATTGATTCTCATGGCTTCCAATAAGCATCGGATTACACAAATATCTGCTTTCCTAGGCCTGTCCCCAGACTAACTTTTCTCCCATTCCTATTTTTTCAGAGGTATCCTAAATTCAACATGCCCTCACATCAGCTGAAACCCCATCTTACCCAAACTGGGGGGAATATATTTCTTATATAATATTACTATTTCCCAATTCCTTCATTTAAATAAAGCCACACTTTTCCTACTATTTTGCGTTAGAAATCTTAGAGCAATTAAAAATTACCCTGTGCTTTACTGTTTTTATTTACGGGTTCTCTTTGCTTTTTTACTTTTTAATTTTTGTGGGTACATAGTAGGTATACCTGTTTATGGGGTACATGAGATGTCTTGATACAGGCATGAAATGTGAAATAAGCACATTATGGAAAATAGGGTATCCATCCCTTTAAGCGTTTGTCCTTTGAGTTATAAACAATCCAGTCACACTGAAGATTTTGTTAATGTAGAACTAAGTTATTATTGACTATAGTCACTGTGTCGTGCTATCAAATAGTAGGTCTCTCTGCTTCTTTAGGAGTTTTTATCTTAAGTGTAAACTTCATGAGTAGAAAAGCCTTCCCTCTTTTACTCACCATTGTCCCCTAGCACCCAGCACAGAGCTTGGAATATTATACATTGTTAACAAATCTTTGTAGATAAATAAATGGACACACGTCCTCTAACCTTTCTCTTTTCTATTGCCACTGCCAACTTCTGTGTCCTGATTCTTTTTGCTTCATCCCAGGATACAGGAACACTCTTTTAGACTGTAGCCCTCTACTTTGAGCCACACAGGTGGCTCATTAAATACTCAGTTTCCGAGGTCTCATTTCCAGATATTGTGATTCACCAGGACTGGAATCTGGATATTAAGCAAGCACAATACTGAATTCATAGTCCTGGATTTTCTCATTCTCTTCTGTCCTATTTTGTTCTTATAAACTTCTATGCAAACAGTAGCATTCTATTACAGTCAGTTTAGACACACATTTTCCTCTTTGGCTTTCATTCTTATTGGTCTTCATTTCTCAAACAAGCTGGATGCTTCTCAGGATCAGAATTAGATCTGTTTCCAGATTCCCAGATTTATTTCCTAGCTCCTTAATCTCTTAAGTCATATCTATACTCTGTGGTTTCTGTGAGGATCAAATGAGATAATATTTTTAACGAAATTGACTTGTAAATGCAAACAGTCACTATGCTTGTCAATTAGGCTGTTGTTTAGGTATTTTGTAACTACAACAATAGCTACCATGTACCTGCAAGATTATAAATTCAGTGGAATGATTCTCTTTCATTCTAGAACTCCCTGATGTAGCATATCCTTTGTACCTTTTCTAAAACATTAATTAGTGCTTCTTGGAGCATCACAGGTGGACCAATACCTCAGTATGGAATTGTGTTTGTTGCCTCTGAAAGAATAAATGTGCAGACAAGACTTTGGATAAATAAAGCTGATGAAAGCTAATGTAGGTTTGTTTTTTACAAAACTAATTTCTTATTCATTAGAAGAATGATTGCTGTGTTGAGAAATAGAGCGTTCCTCCCTGTATGAAGTAAGCATCTTAGAAACGACAGGGATGTTGCACACGAATTTCTTAGATTATGAAGTAGTAAATTCATGGAGATCACATGGCTTTTTCACCACTGTATTCTCTAAGTCTGGCTTATAGAAGAAGCTTGATAAGATAAACATCTATTAGTTGAGAAATCCAGTCTTCAATTACGAAATCTTAATCATATAACAATGTTTCGATGTCTTGCTTTTCATCCTGGTTCTTTTCCAGGGCTACCTATCCCCTATTTTTTTCTTAATCACATAATCCTATTGCCAGGTAACAATTTAGAGTTGCAAAGTGGAAAGCTAATTATAACGAGCTTAAGCTGGCCACATAGCCTTGTTTGGAGGCTTCATTTTATTCTAAACCCTCCAGTGGCTGGAGGTTGCCATGTGACTAAATTTTTACTAATGGAATGTGTTCCAAGTAACTAGAGCTGTGGTCAGCACAAATTGGTGTTCAAATATTGGTTGAATGAATACAGAAACAAGTAGAATGAAAAAAAAAAAAGTGAAGTGTGCAACTTCTGCCTCTCGAGGCTGTCTTGTTGAGACTTTGATCCAACTTTGAACATGCAGATGATCACGGGGCAGAGATTTGCAAACTTTTTCTGTAAAAGGTCAAATAGTAAATATTTTAGAGGCGATAAGGTCAGTGAGGTGCTCAACTCTGCTGTTGCAGCATCAAAGGAGTCACAGACAATACAGGAACAACTAGGTGTGGCAGTGCTCCAATAAAACTTTATATACAAAAACAGACAGCAGGCTGAACTGGAGCTTTGGGTTTCAGTTTGCCGACACCTGCTCAAGGGGACAGTGCGGGAGTAAAAGATGGAAAAAAGTGGAGTACAGGACAAACCTTATGCAGTCAAGCCATCCCATCAACCTGAACTGCTCAACTCAGAGCAGTGATGTGGAGGAGAAAAAAATATCTTTCTTCTTTAAGTCATTGTATATTGACTTTTTTTTGTTATAGCAAAGCTAATTAACCAATACATACAGGATACATTAAAATGAAGGGCTAGCTAAATTCATTGTTTATTATGTTTTATAATTATTATTCTATTATTATTTTAAGCCCATAATACCCCTGGGATTAATTGCCTATGATTAAACACTAAAAGTAGCCATTGCAGGGGTAGGGACACTCAAACCCTATATTGTAATATTTGATTAAGTCACTTAGTTTAATTATTATCACATTCCAATGAATGGGACATTTTAATTCTATTTTGGCAGATGACACAACAAAGGATGAGATAGGTTCAATATCTTATCTAAGATCATAGAACCAGAATGTCTTGAGACTAGGATGTTAGCTCAATGCCATCTGATTCCAAAGCCTTTGCTTAACATGAGGACTACTGTCAGGGTAGCTTTGCTACTATTTTGTTTGGATACATGCATTTATTAATATTTTCAGGCCTACTGCAGACTTGAAGGGAAATCTAAGTACCTGGTGTTCTTTATGTTCGCTAAACACAAAGTATCTGTAATAATATATAAGCAACCCTTTATTTGCTGTTCATGTCATTTGCACCAGCCTGCTAAAGTGTTCACAAAAAGAGATGGGAAATTGTGAGTGGTTTCTCTGTCCCTGCACTGTCCAGAATGATGGCCCTTGGCCATATGTGGCTATTCAAATTAATTGAAATTATTTTTGAAAACTTAGTTTTGCTCCAAAATTTCAGCGCCTCAGTTGCACTAGCCACATTTAATGTGCTCACTAGCCATCTGTGATGAGTGGACACCACTTTCTACAGTGCAGATTGTAGGATGTTGCCTCATTAAAGAACATTCCACTGGACAGCACGGCTTTCTCTTCTTTCACTAGATTTGACTCTTTTGGTTTCTATGTAAATTTAGGATCTCAGTACTTGACCTTTGGGGTACCCAGATGGCTATTCCATTAGTAGCATCCAGAAGAAGCTGCCCCTGCCTCCAGTTGCCTTGATTTAGTTCCCCCATGGCCCCTTCCCTTTTTCCTTTTCTGCTCCTCATCCTCATGGCCCTGCCACTTATGTGCTAGAGTTGTCATTCCCTCAGCACTAATTACTTCCCAGCAGGATGGAGCCAGGGTCATCAGTGGTATAAAAGCAGAAAGAAGGAGAAGGAAAAAGAGTCAAGACAATGTGTGGAATCTGCCCTCAGAGTGTGGAATCTGCAAACCAACTGAATGTTCACACTGTCCATATGAACAATCATCTTAAGTTATTATGCTCAGTGAATGTTTGCATCTCTTTACTATCCCTGCTAGGACCCAGAAGGAAGGGAAAATGTGAAAAACATCCAGTTACCTCAATCTTTAATATTATATGCTTGTATATATGGTTGTCTTCGTGTGTGTGTGTGTGTGTGTGTGTGTGTACATGTGTTTTCCTGCCCTATAGAGAATAGGAAAGCCCAGCTTAACAGCAAATACTCATCAGCTACACCTGGTCACCCAACTAGTGCTTAATTAGTTACAGTATAGAAAACAAAAAGTGTGGCTTTATGCAATGTTTTTGTTAAGGTTGAGCTCACTTTTATTATGGAAATACAACCTCCAGAGTTTATGAAAGTAAAGCTTATGAGAAGACCAATACTTGTTTGAACAGGCTGAGCAACTGTGATACCCCTGGTAGCATCCATAATTGTGAACTGAACTTGATTCTGTGCTCTTGGTTGCTAACAGTGTGAAGAATCCTAAAGGCAATTTGAAATGCTTGGCTCATGTCTAAGATGCTGGGCTCCTCCTTCCAGTGATGTTTCATTAACGAGACCAGTGGGATAACCCAGATCAATACATAGGTCCCTACTATCCACGACAAAGACTCATACAGAGATTAGAATTTGTACAATTGTTTGTCACTGGATTTGTGAGCAGAAAAACATGTTTTGGGAAATCTAGCCCCATATTAGAAATCTTGGGGCCTTTAAAGTCTTCATCACACGGGCAGGGATTTGGAAAAGTCTGCAGCCTCTTATTTATAGCAAGAACTGGTCCAAGGTGTGCTTTGTGATTTGAATGTTTAATGGAATAATTGTTATTTGCCTTCCGGGGTGAGAATTTACTTTCTTTGACTCTCCTTTGGAGTTCTTCAGTTTAAGATAAGCTCAAATATTGACAGAACTGGAACTGAGATTAAGGACATACAAAATACATTTGTGCTATACCAAAGGAAGAAGAGGAAAAACCAAAGCACCTCTCCCACAGTAAATAAGGGCAGCAAAGATCCTTAACAAAATACTACTGAATTTTACTCATGTATATGATGAAATGGATTAAGTTTACAGCGATCTGTAGAACAGTATGGATTCTTCACCTTGACACCCCCAAGAACAAACCACCGTATTAGCAAAACTCCCTTTGTATTCATTTTGACCGTTTTCTTTTTGGTGTGTATCATAATCTGATGCATAATGAAAACCAGCTGTTGTCCCTCGGAGAAAAAGAGGAAGAGCTCAGTCAAATATTCTAAAAGCAGAGTAGGCAGAGAGTCCACAGCCTAGGATGTCACTTACTAAGTCACTTAAAGAAAGTTGGAATTTGATGAGATGGAGGAGAGAAAAAAGTCAATATATTGATATCCTTGTTATCAGAGAATAAATTATCCATGTGCACTGCATATTATTTAAGTCTTCTGATTTTTCTCAGTCAAGTGTTGCATGCTTTGTTAGCTGATTTTCAGATTTATCACAGTCTGCCAAAAAGAAATCTCATCTGTGATAGAAGCAGGATTCAGGATTCAAATGATGACTAATTATTGACAGGGGTAAATAGAGAATTATATGTTTCCAGTTAATATAAATTAATATGTTTAATGTAAGGGAAGGACAGAGAAAAGGGGAGTTCCTATTTCCTCTCATAAAATATTTACTATTCAGGTCCTCACCAGTTGGTTCTACCAATCAAATATTTACCATCGAAGTCCTGGAGCAAGGTGAAGCATGTGGCCATTCATAGTGCTGTGGGCTAAGCTGGCCAGACTGAAGTCAGATCCCCTAAATATTAGTCTTTGACATTCTGACTCTGTCTGTGTTCATGGAAAAATAGATCACTGAAAAATGTTCTGTCCACCAATGAGTTATTAAGCAGAAATTAAATGTTTTATAAAGGCTCTTGAAAAACTATGCATATATATTTGAGGCCTTCAAAAGTCTATGATAAAAGAATGATGGAATTGTTCATTTGGAATTCTTCTTTCATTTACTTATTAAAATCACACTGACATTGCAAAACCTATCTATTCAGTGTCTTCAATATCAACTTGGAGTACAGCAAAAATGGATAATGCAGCTTTAAACATTGTTCATTTTTAGAATATTTTGACCATTCTCAGTATAAAGGTCACATTCATTTTAGAGTTTAAGGTACACTTTCTCCAACAAGCAAATTGTATAATTTACTCTAGGAGTTCATGTGGAATCCTAAACCTCCCCCTTAATTCCTTCTAATGGATAGAAGTGGGAGGGGAATGGGAAGAGTAGGAATGTGTAAGATAGCATGGGATGAGCTGGGCGTGGCAGCTACGCCTGTAATCTCAGCACTTTGGGAGGCCGAGGTGGACGGATCACTTGAGGTCGGGAGTTCGTGACCAGCCTGGCCAGCATGGTGAAACCCCGTCTACTAAAAATGAAAAAAAAAAAAAAAATAGCTGGGTGTGGTGGTGTGCACCTGTAGTCCCAGCTACTTGGGAGGCTGAGGCAGGAGAATTGCTTGAACCCTAAAAGTGGAGGTTGCAGTGAGCCAAGATCATGTTACTGCACTCCAGCCTGGGCAACAGAGGGAGATTCCATCTCAAAAAAAAAAAAAAGTTAGCACGGGATGACAATATGAAAAGTGCAGAAAGAGATTCTTCTCTGGCCTTGTACTATTTTCATCCATTTCATTCTACCTCCATTTTCATAATCAATTCACATCTAATTTTTTCACATCTAATGTCTTTCTTTCTATAACTGTCCAAAGTAAGCAAATGTGTACTGTTTGTTGCCACAGGATTGACATGTCAGAAATGACTCAGCTTTCAACACTTCCTAAAGATTTGTGACCTGAGTCAACTTCCTAATAAAACTGACCAAAACACCTAACTAGAATCCATCTATTCCTCTGAGGAGTATAAACAAAGCCTTTTTGGAAAGAATATATCAGTTCCGTTACTTCTGTTGGGTAAATGGGAGTTTTTTGTTTTGTTTTGTTTTGTTTTTCCAGAACATTTCTCTTCTGTTTTAATGTTTTCAACTGCAGCAGTGCGCTAAACAGAGAAAATCCATTCTCAGGACTTTCTGGGATTTGGGTCAAATGTCCCTTGGTTGTCATTCTAATCTTAAGGTTCTTTAAACAAAAGAGCTTTGTCTCAAAACATGGATCAGTTATTTCTTAAATTGGGTGAATAGCTTACCTTAGCTAAGACAGGAAGCCACTTTATTAATGGCATTCAGGACAAATCCACAACATTAAAACATTTGATATTGCACATAAATACAAATGGGAAATAAATCTGGCTGAGAACAAGGAAAATGCCTATGTCCAACCTCTATTAAATTCCTTAAAGTTAGGAAAACTATTTTTCCTGATGCTCCAGATTTTATAATGTTCTTTGACTTTTTTTAATTCCTTGCATTGTTTTTATTAAAAACCTGTGTCTTAAATACTCCATGCTCTACTTACTTTTCATTGTGCAATAGCTGTTTGGAGGAATTTTTTTAAAAAACAATTCAACAAAAGACATGAATAAAATCGTGAAAATATACCTTAGCAAGATTTTATAACTTTTGGTTGCTCATACTTCTTGTTACAACGTTGACTTATTTCCACTGGGGATATTGGGCTGGAGAGACTTCAAATATCTCCTTGTTTCAGGAACACTGGGAAGGACTGAAAAATAAACAACATTCCCTCAAAGTTAATCTGCACATTTATCTCTAAGCATTTTCCCATATTCATAGCTTGCTCAGACAAGGAAGCCCAAAATAATATTTTCTTTTAAAGACAAGAATTCAGTGAAGGGCAGTCCTATGGTCTTCTGACCAATGGTGATTCCAATATGGTGCACTGGTAGTAATTCCCAAAGTGTGTTTGCAGGTCACCTTGTATGACTTTCTATGCTCTTGTGCACCTTGGAACTCCTGAATCTTCAAGAAAAAGTGGCTAGAGATTCAGTAATTTTACAAGCTCTTCATGTTATTGTTATGCATGCTAAATTTTGAGAACGATTGAACTACATAAAACCATACCAAAACACAATTGCAAGCTAAAAGCATAAAATAAAGCTTAAAGCATAAAATAAGAAAGTAATAAACATAACTATTTCAAAGTTAAAAAAGTTGTGTAACCACAGATATCGTAAGCAAAGTTAAACCATAATACACAGGCAATAAGAGATTAGTATTTAGTATAAAGACCAACAAGTCAATGAGAAAAATGGCAAATAACTCAGGAGAAAAATTAAGCAAAATATTTGAAAAAGCTTTTCAAAAACTAAATCCAAATATTTAAAGAATGGGAAAAGATGTTCAGTTTCATTGGTAACTGGGGAAATACAAATCAAATTAAAGTGAAATGCCATTTGTGAAACTGCAAAAATTAGGAAGTGTGCTATTACCACTTGTGATCAGAGAGATAGATAAACAGGAATTTTCATAAAACTCTTAAGGATATTTTAGAACATTTGCTGGAAAGTATGTAGTAATAAGTAGCAAAACTAAAAATGTGCATGTCTTATAACCCAGAAAGTCCATTTCTAGGTATATAATTTATTTTACAAAAAACAGCAAAAAACAAAAATCTGAGCCACGTGCAAAATGATGCATGCCTGAAAATATTCATGATAGCTCTGCTTGCAATTGCCCTAAGTCAGAAATGACCTAAAAGTTCATTAAAAGGAACAAGGTAAATTAAATATGGGATTTTAATGTGACAGAATAATAAATAACACTCAAAAGAAATGAGCTAGAGCCGTATGTGTCAGGATGGATCATTTTTAAGAACTAAATTGACATCCTAGGCAACATGGTGAAAACCCATCTCTATGAAAAATTTAAAAATTAGCCGGGTGTGGTGTCGTGTGCCCATAGTCCCAGCTACTGGCAGACTGAAGTGGGAGGATCACTTGAGCCAAAGAGGTCGAGGCTGCAGTTTGCCAAGACTGTGCCAATGCACTCCAGCCTGGGCAACAGAACCAGACCCTGTGTCAAAACAAAACAAAACACTAAATTGAGTGAAAAAAACAAGCTAAGAAGAAATGAATATTTTTTATTTATATAAAAGTTAAAGCACAACATTTGTGGGTACATGCACCCATGCAGACCTGAATAAAGGCACCAAAATGTTATCATTTCCATGGAGATGGTAAGGTTGTACCTCAAATTCACCATAGCAGTTGCTTCTGGAGAGGGAACGAGAAATGAGACATAGGAGGGTACTTTAATTTTGAAATACTATCAATAATGAAGTAATACTATCATGCATTTATTTGCCAATTACATTATATATAGTATTCCATTTAATTTCATAACAAGTCTATGGGATAATAATATTAACATCCCTTTTTTACTTTTTTCAAATGATTTATTTTTGTATAAGTACACACACAAACACATTTTAAATCTAAAGCTGATTTGGAATACAACTTTAAATTTTTTATTATTTATGTATATTTCTCTATTTTTGTTTTTATTTTTAACATATATAAGATTGCCTTACAATGCTGATGCATTTCTTCTATTAAAAACACTACCATCACCTAGGTTTTCTGCTCTGCTTCACCTCATGTGCACTATTTCTTACTTACCTTCTCACTCCTACCCCCATTCTCACAAAAAAATATTTTTATTCTAGGGAAAGTTCATTTTCATACCTCACATGCCAATTATCTAATAGAACTTAACTCTTTCTAATCTGATTTGGCAATACAGACAAAAATTAAATTCTTTTAATGTTTTAAAAGATACCCAAGGCAATACTATACTATTCCTCTGCAAATCTCCAAAGTTAATAGACACTAATATGCATCTCTACTCTGTGTCTGCTTTTTAGCAGGTGTCTTAAAAAGAAAATATGATAAATTAGGCTTAATTTCCTAAGCCATGTTATCAGGAGTCACCACTTTTCACTTAGGAGGAATTCCTACATCATATTCGCAAAATAATTAATCTGTTTAAATAGATAAACCCTACGTAAGGCTTAGTTGGATTCTATTGGGAATAGGACGATTCAGTTCACACTGCACGACTGGAAAGATCATCACGTAAAACATGGTTGGTTAGTTATCATATTGAGTGAGATTTGAGGTTGCATGACTGGCAAGAAAACTCCATTCCTTCTGAACTTTTGAAAGACAGTCATGGGGCTGCAACTGTCTATATTGAACATGTTTCTGAAATACTGATTGGATTGTAGATAGGCTCAAGAAAAAATAAGAATTTGAAGTAATTTTTTAAAAATGCTCCTTTTTGTTGTTGTTGTTTGTTTATTTTTGTTTTTGAGACGGAGTCTTGCTCTTGTTGCCCAGGCTGGAGTGCAATGGCACGATCTTGGCTCACTGCAAACTCTGCCTCCGGAGTTGAAGTGATTCTCCTGCCTCAGCCTCCTGAGTAGCTGGGATTACAGGTGCCCACCACCACACCCAGCTAATTTTTTATTTTTAGTAGAGACGGGGTTTCACCAAAAATAATTTCAACTTTTAGATTCAGGGGTACATATGCAGGTTTGTTACATGAATATATTGTGTGATTCTGCAGTTTAGGGTACAAATGATCCCTCACCCAGGTACTGAGCATAGTATCCCATAAGTAGTTTTTCAACCCTTGCTCCCTTCCTTCCCTCTTTGAGTAGTTCTCAGTGTCTACTGCTACCATCTTTATGTCCATGAGTATCCCATGTTTAACTCCCACTTATAATTGAGAACATACAGTATTTGTTTTTCCATTCCTGCATTAATTTGCTTAAGATAATGACCTCCAACCGCATCCATGTTGCTGCAAAGGAAATGATTTTGTTCTTTTCTATGGCTTGTAGTTTTACATGATGTATATGTACCGCACTTTTTTATCCAACTAACTATTGATGGGAGCTTAGGTTGATTCCACATTTTTGCTATTGTAAATAGTACTGTGACAAACATTCAAATACATGTGTCTTTTTGGTAGAACAATTTCTTTTCTTTTGGATATATACCCAATAATGGGGTTGCTGGATCAAATGGTAGTTCTGTTTTAAGTTCTTTGAGAAATCTCCAAAATGCTTTCTACAGTGGCTGAGCTAATTTACATTCCCACCAACTGTGTATAAGCATTCCTTTTTCTCCATACCTTGCCGACATCTGTTGTTTTTTGACTTTTTATTAATAGCCATTCTGACTGGTATAAGATAACATCTCATTGTGGTTTTGATTTGCATTCTTCTGATCATTAACGATGTTCAGCATTTTTCATATGTTTTTTGGCCATTTGTATGTCTTCTTTTGAGAAGTGTCTGTTCATGTCTTTTGCCCACTTTTTAAAGGAGTTATTTGCTTTTTGCTTCTTGAATTGTTTACATTTCTTACAAATTCTGGATATTAGATCTTTATTGGATGCATAGTTTGTGAATATATTCTCCCATTCTGTAGGTTGTCTGTTTACTCTTTTGCTAGTTTCTTTTGCTGTGCAGAAGATCTTTAGTTTAATTAGGTCCCACTTGTCAATTTTTGTTCTTGCTGCCATTGCTTTTGAGGACTTAGTCATAAATTTTTTCCAAGATATCCAGAATGGTGTCTCCTAGGTTTTCTTCTAGGATTCTTGTAGTTTGTGATCTTACATTTAAATATTTCATTCATTTTGAGTTAATTTTTGTATATGGTAAATAGTATGGGTCCAGTTTCATTCTTCTGCACATGGCTAGCCAGCTATCCCAGCAACATTTATTGAATACAGAGTTCTTTTCCCATTGCTTAAAAAATAACCTTTCAATATAGACAAGTATTTTATGCTATATGATAAACTGATTTTGATCTAATTTTTCCCAAACTTCAAAAAGATGATTTTAATACATTTCCAAGCAGTGGTGCATAATTACTCTCTATAATAATAGGAAACAGAAAAGATATGGATGTATCAAGGCTTGAAGCTCCCCATCACTTTGGATTACTGTCAATGCTGGTCTAAGTAAAGAAAGGCAACTGCTTTCTCCAATGCAGAGAAAACTCAGCCAGCTTTTAGTTACCATTTACTGAAATCAGGCATTATGATATACACACACCTGTGCATACACACAAATATTTGTGCATGTATGTATATGTGTATACATACATACCTGTATGCCTGAATATATGTGTATGTGTGTATTCACATTATTTTAATCCTCCCCAGGTATGCTTTATATCTTTCTTTTTACAGATGAAGAACATGAGGCTCAAAAGTTTGAGTTCACAGAGATCACAAAGCTTAGTAAGCAACAAATGAAGAGTTGAAACTGGGTCTGTCTGACTCCATAGCCTATTTTATCCTGTACATTAGATACATCCATGCATTGTATCACTACCTAAAACATAAAAATGCGTGTAAGCCTATGGTCAAGAGAACAAGCAAGAATTGTGAGATAGATTGAGAGAGAGATTTTTAACCTAAACCCCTTATTGAGTATTTCTGCCATGAAAGAAGTAAGCTAATACCTTTTTCAGAAAAATATTGTAAACAGGGCTCTACACATCACTGATTCAATAAAAGCCAAGCTCCACAATGAATCTGGCCTAGGTTCATTCTTTCTGCCTCTTCTGAGAGTTCCATTTACTCTTTCAAAACTTTGTTCCAACAGATGAATGCTGATTTTTTTATTTCAATTTTTCTCCCATTCAAAATGTCTTTGTTCTTCTTTCAATCTTGTAACCCATTCTTAGAATAAAAATTCTTCCATAAGACAAGAAGACATCAAGACTTCCTCACCTTCACATAATATCTAGTATTTGTATATGTCTTGAGGGCTAATGAAATGCTCTCTTCAAGAATGCTCTGTTTCTCAACTTACAGAGCCTACTCCGTAACAGCCATTCATCCTTCTTATTCTTTCCTATTAGTTGTTCTTTGCTTTTGAATCTGATCACTGAATCCTATTATGGAAATTACTGACCACTTTGAATGTCTTAATCCCTGAAGGCTGCTCAACCCCTCCCAACATGCAACAGGAAGGAGAAGTGCACAAAGAAAGAAATCCGAGAGCCTCTACATTTCTTCGACTCTCTTTGGAGTACTACAGATGTATCACTTTGCAAGCAAAAATCAAATGTCCCGGGTCCCTATATTAGCTTTGCTAGAGGAGTGGGTGCAGTCCATTCTGTACACCCACATCGTATTCTAGCTAATAACAATCCAAATTTGTGTAGTGTTGAAAGAATAATTGGTTTTTCCACGGTGCTGTTTTCCAAATACTTTTTGTTTCTAATGTGAAAAAATATAATAGGTACTTATACAGAGAAGTACCCATAGCTTTGCTGATTTCTCTGCAAACATGAAGCAATTCTTTTAAGGAGGCACTGCCGTACTGTTGCTGTGGATTCAAAACTCAGGTCAGGTGTGTTACGTTTAACATACTGCCTAAAAGCTGCAGCAGACTGCTGCAGAGTTGATGAAAGATGGTCCAAGTTCCCATAAGAGGCAAACACACATGGAGAATTAAGTTGCACACAAAATGCAACTGAAGTTGCCTCCATTCACGGAACTCATCAAACTTGTGTGATCCCTATTCTTCATGTATTTATTTTTAACTCTGTAAGGCAAGATTGGCAACATAATTATATGACTTTAAAAATAGAGTTTATTTTAAAGATACATGTGGATCAGAACTACAAAACCAACTCTCCATCTCTTCCGTGGTTTGGATGATCCCTCTTCATGCTATCTCAATTGCTCTTAGTGTGCCTGTTCCATCTTAGTCTTAATACACCGTGGCTGATTGTCTCTATTCCTTCTATCCAACTCCCAGAAAAAGTTAACCTTACTGTTGTTCTAGCTACTTAGCATTACCCCACTTTGTCAGTTCTCTGTGCACTTGGGCTATCTCCTGGGCTTTCCTAGGGCCAGATGCCTGTCTTCCCAGTATGACCAGTAGCGAGTCCTGTGCAATTTTTTTAAAATTATTATACTTTTAGTTCTGGGGCACATGTGCAGAACATGCAAGTTTGTTACATAGGTATACACGTGCCATGGTGGTTTGCTGCACCCATCAAATCAACCCGTCATCTACATTAGGTATTTCTCCTAACGCTATCCCTCCCTTACCCCCACCCCGCATCCCCCGACAGGCCCCGGTGTGTGATATTCGCCTCCCTGTGTCCATGTGTTCTCATTGTTCAACTCCCCAATTGCAGCACTGTTCACAATAGCAAAGACTTGGAATCAACCCAAATGCCCAGCAATTTTTTGAAATGCAAATTTAAAAGTAAAAGGCCAGTTCCCATTTGTATAAAACATGAAAATATATATAAAAAAGAGTTGAATAATGATATAAATGGTCTATGTGCCTGATCACATTCTCTTTTCACCTCTCCCACTTTTTTTACTCCCACTGAATGTGTTCTTAACAATGATTGAAATGTCTAATCATTCAACTTTTCTTTCCTCTAGGCCTTCTGGCCCTCCTGAGTCTCATGTGGCTGTTCCCAGCTGTGATCCAGTGACAAGTATTTCAAACATGCTATCATATCACCAGAAGTCTTCATTTATTTCATCTCTCCCTCCGTTGATTATCTCATTTCAGTTTACTGACAAAATGAAATCCATCCATTATGAAATATTTTTACGTATCTCCTCTCCATCTCAGAATTTCTTTCTTAAACCAACTAGTCCTTTCTACTTCTTATTTTTTAGTTTATGTTTCTTATTTTAAATATACATATACCTTAATATTTTTTAAAACCAACTTTTAGCTTGGCTGTAATCTCTTTTTTCCTATTAACTACAAGTTATACTCTATTCGATTACCTCCTATTAGTTTCTACATAACTTTTCTCTTCTGCTTTATAATTAATATCTTACAGACTTCTACTACTAAGGATATACACATGTTCTAATCTAACTAATTCCTCACATCTATTAGAGTTTAAAAAACCCTTCCTGGCCAGGTGCGGTGTCTCACTCCTGTAATCCCAGCACTCTGAGAGGCCGAGTTGGGCAGATCATAAGGTCAAGAGATCGAGATCATCCTGACCAACATGGTGAAACCCCACCTCTACTAAAAACACAAAAATTAGCTGGGTGTGGTGGTAGACACCTGTAGTCTCAGCTACTCAGGAGGCTGAGGCAGGAGAATCACTTGAACCCGGGAGGCGGAAGTTGCAGTGAGCTGAGATTGCACCACTGCACTCCAGTCTGGGAGTCTGAGCAACAGAGCGAGACTCAGTCTCAAAAAAAAAAAAAAAAAAAAAAGAGAACAAACAAACAAAAGAAAGTCACATTTCTTTCTTAGCCATTCAGTCCAAGTCATCTATTATCTGCCTCTGACGTAAGTTCTCAGAATCCTGTCCCATTAGATTTTACCATATGAGTGCATTTTTGCTATGCTGGAAAATTTGTAATGCTGAACACAATATTCACTTTCTCACTCTGGAAATATGCCGATCTTTCAGCTGGGAAGTCCTTCACCTCCATTTATAAAATTCTCCCCAAGTTTCAATACTCAGATTGATCGCCAGTTCCATTTTTATACTACAGTCATGCACTGAAAAATGATGTCTTAGGCAACGATGGGCTGCCTATGTGACAGTGGTACTATAAAATTATACTGTATTTTTACTGTACCTTTTCTTTAGATACGCTAATACTTAAGTTTGTAGCTCAGGAGCAATAGGCTACAACATATAGCCTAGGTGTGTAGTAGGCTGTACCATCTAGATTTGTGTAAGTATATTCTATGATGTTTGCAAAATCATGAAATCACCTAACAATGCAGTTCTTAGAATATATGTGTATCAGTATCATTGAGGAATGCATGACTATGGTTCTATCTCCAGTGCTAACAAAAATAACCAGGAAACTGAGGACAGCTCAATCTTTTTCTCACAATTAGGAAAAATATGGTAGGAATATCAGTAAGCCTCAGACCTATTAGGATTTGGAGATAGGTCTATATCAGCAAGATGTTTGAGCACAGAAATGACAAGCATTTTCATTTTGTGACTAAGGCGTTACCTATGTGAAAACCATTTTTCCCCTATGTCAAGTCTTATGAAAGATAGGTTTCTTCATCTTCATATTCCTTCATCTTCAAAAAGATGAAGCTCGTTTTTGCTAGTAGACTTCCTGATTCCTCAGGCACTTGATAAAGGCTTTCGTCTCTTTGATTTCAATCAGCTTTCAGTTCTAAGATACTGATATTGCCTTTATTTCTCTCTACCCACCCAGGTTTTACAGAATTCTGGAAATTAGCCTAAATTTTTAGTAATGTTATAGTCTTCACACTGCAGTCTCAAAAACTTGACCCCATTGACTGGGTTGATAATATGGTTTGAATGTTTGTCCCCCTCATATCTCATGTTTCAATGTAATCCCCATTGTTGGAGGCAGGGCCTGGAGCGAGGTGTTTGGGTCATGGGGGCAGATCCCTCATGAATGCCTTGGTGCCCACCTCATGATCATGTGTGAGTTCTCACTCTGAGTTTATAGGAGATCTAGTTGTGTAAAAGAGTGTGGCACCTGCCCCAACTCTCTCCTTCTTGCCATATGATACGCCAGATCCCCCTTTGCCTTCCACCACGATTGAAAGCTTCCTAAAGCCTTCAATCCAGAAACAGATGCCTGAATATTCAGGCTTCATGTACAGACTGCAGAGCCATGAGCCAAAATAAACCTCTTTTCTTTAAAAAGTACCCAATCTCAGGTATTCCTTTATGGCAATGCAAGCAGACTAACACAGTTGAATTGTCTCCCAAAATTCACATCCACATGGAACCTCAAATGTGATCTTACTTAGAAATAGGGCCTTTGCTGATGTAATTAGTTAAGATGAAGTAATACTAGGCCCTAAATCAATGGCTGGTATTCTCATAAGAAGGCCATATGAAATGAAGAGAGACATGGGGAAGAATGTCCTGTGAAGATGGAGGCAGAGATTGGAGTTATGTGTTTATAAAGCCAAGTAACACCAGGGATTGATGTTAACCACCAAAATCTAGGAAAGAGATGTGGTACAGATTCTCCCTGCAGCCACCTTGGTGTTGAACTTCTAGCCTTTGGAACTATATGGAATTTTTTTTTTTTTTTAATTTAAGCCACCCACTTTGCAGTATTTTGTTACAGCAGCCCTAGAGAACTAATACATCTAATTAATCCATGGCATCAAAGACTTGACACCTAGATTGAATCAGAACACATCTTCTGCAATCTTGTTTGAGTTGTGTGTGTGTGTGTGTGTGTGTTTAATTCCTGACACATGCCAGAAGGTTGCAGCCTTAAACCTTTGGTAACAGACTGAGGAAAATTCTCTGAGAGCCTGTTGCCTATCCAGCTTCTCTATCTCACTGCAGAGTTCTTATTTCCTATGTCAGAATGACCCTCAAACTATTCCAGGAGAATATTTATCTGAAGCTTTTATGAAATTCAATTTGGGCATCAAAAGCCAGTTCCTTTATTATCACACCTCTTGATCAAAACACATTTTTCTGCCTGTTGTAACTTCGCAGTACCCTCTGCCTCCATTATATCATGTTCTGCCTTAAGCTGGAGCTAGTAGCCCAAAAATTTTGCATGCGCCTTCCTGCACCCCCAATAAAAAAGCCTGATTAAACTCTTAAAGGCAAACACCAGCTTTCATTCATATTTGTCTACAACACAATGCCTTCACTAATGAAGTCATTCAATACCCATGTATTTGCAGCCCACATTATAATAGGAACATTTAAACGTACTTAATAGGTGTTTGGTCAACATGCCTTGGATCAAAATGAATGATATCTAAAGCTTTCCTTTTCTTCATTTTAGCCTGTTGAAAAATGAGCCTAGACTCACTGTGCTTTAGTTTAGCTACCCTTCTGGTTAAATTATTTGATATCAGATACCACTGACATCCCTCCCTTTTCTTTGAAACAGGAAACAATGCCAAGAATACGTTAATCTAAACCCATGATGCTTCTACATCTCAAAGAACAGAGAGAAACGGAAACTGGAGGGAGGCCAGAAGTGACCAACTCTATTCCCTCATCTCTGTATTATACTCCCTTTGTCTAATCTGCCCTACCCTACCAGGTGGTTAAGAATTTTATCCTTTCTCCAGACTAGAAGAGGAAGTGGGGGCCGAAATTAGGTGTATACAAATTGTTGGAAAGCCTTTCTGTGGGTTTGGAGGGCTGAAGTAGAGTATCATTTTTATAAAGCAGCCCAAGCCTTTAATTTGAGCAGGAAGGTTCACACTCATTCTCTGGCATGAGTCCTATCAGGAGGATCACTGAAGCCAAGGCTGTAGAAATAAATAATTAATCTCTCCACACAAGGAGGCTAGTAAACAATATTCAATATGTGAATACTGAGTTGTGCCAAGAGGAAGAAGCATATAAACCAGGCAACTGCTGAACGCATTGCCAAAAGGGAGACTTCCACATCATTCACTAAAACCTTCAAAAACTAAATCAGATCCAAGAACAAACTCCTGCAGAATGACAGTGGTGGAGAAAGTGACCTCCCAGCATTGCAGACTTACATCAGTTGTTCTGATGTTCTTAGTTATATCAGATTCCTTCTAGAATCTTCTAAATATATCAGACAGTCAGACACAACCCCAGACTCTAATAAAAAACCCTGATGCTGGCCTACAGATCTGCGATTTAGTAAACTTTCTCCATGATTCTGGTGCACGTCCAACATAGAAGAACCACTTGGTACTTCTATGTGGCTCATATTTCTTCCACTATTTGCTAAATGTTGACCTTAGGCTAATATCTTAAATCCATGTCCAAGGGTTTCTTTAAGTGGAGACAGTACTACCTTATCATCAATCTATTGTGAGAATTAGATAAAAGGGTGCATACAAAGGACCGAGCAGTGTAGATACCACACTGTAAGTGCTTAATACTTGTCTCAGCTTATTATTCTGCAAGAGAAGCTAACTGCCTAATAGATCATGTAGATACCAAGTGCCCCTCGTGGCACTTTAATCAAAAAACTCTGTTGTTAATTCCTATTGTAAACCTCAATTGCTACATCAGCCAGCTCTTGAAAGGGATAAATATGACATTATTCATATTACTTTTATTTTCTAAATGCTCTTAGAGTGTTTGATCCCCAGGAAGCTATCATCATTAATGATTTCATGAGTGTACTGAGAGTAATGTTTAGGTGTAAAGGAAGTGAAAAGTAAATATGAATGCTTCTTTGCTCTTCAAAGATGAAGGTTCTGAGATCAAAGAGCCTGAGTGATGTGACCACATCCCAAAAGATGGTGCCAAATGCCGCCCTACTGATAAGGCTGCTGAGGGGACCGTGCACCTGTGTTCTTCTCTTAATACTTCCTCTGGGTCTCTGTTGACAAGGAACAGTTTGAAGTTTCTAAGAATTATTTAATAACCCTAATAGTCTTTGTTTCTTTAGTGACTCAAGTCTATACCTATAATGCTCAGGGTTTTTTTTTTTTTTTTTTTTAAATCAGGGAACATAATTTTTTTTCTTGTAGTCTCCTAAATAACAGATTGTATAATAAAAAAGGAGAAACTTTCTCAACAAGGAAGCTATCTGCACTGCTCTGCTGAACTCTAAGCCACCTCTGCTACTAAAAAGATAGTAGCACCTGTTGGGGTCTCTGGAGCAGGGAAACCCAAGTTGTCACAGATCTCGTATTCAGTAACCAAAGGGGATTCTACAACTTTTGTTTTTCTGGCTAGGTGACTTCAGCCCATCAAAGACAAAGCTGAAATAAAATAATCTGAAAGATCACTCTCTCTATTCATTTTTTACAAATAACTTTTATTTTTATGCAACTTTAGGTTCAAAGCATAATTGAGCAGAAAGTACAGAGAGTTCCCATATATCCCCTGCTCCTACACAGTACAGTCTCCCCCACTATCATTATCACACACCAGAGTGGTACCTTTGTTGCAATTGATGAGCCTACATTGACATATCATCATTAACCCAAAGTTCACAGTTAACATTAGGATTCACTCTTGGTATTGTACGTTCTATGGATTTTCACAAATGCATAATGGCATTTATTTACTATTGTAAATACATTGTTATCTACAATCTAGACACCATTGTCGTGTCACATAGAATAGTTTCACAGCCTTAAACATTCACTGTACCCTGCCCATCCATTCCTTTTCTCCCCATTAACCTCTGGCAACTACTGATTTTACTGACACCACACTTCACCTTTTCCAGAATGTAATATAGCTAAAAACATTCAGGATGTGGCCTTTTTGGATTGGCTTCTATCACTTAGCAATTATGCATTTAAGGTTCTTTCATGCCTTTTCATCGCTTGATAGCTCATTTCTTTTTGGTACTGAATAATACCTCCATTGTCTGGATGTATCATAGTTTATCCATTCACCTACTACTCTATTCAGTTTTTCTTTCTTTTTCTTCTTCTCCTTTTTTGTTTTGTTTTGTTTTTCTTTTGTAGAAACAGGTTGCCTAATAATGTCAAATGCTACTCTACTGATAAGACTGCTGAGATCTAGATTGTAGATTACAGTGTATCTACAATAGCATATAAATGTCATCATGCGTTTGTCAAAATCCATAGAATGTACAACACCAGGAGTGAACTCCAATGTAAAAATGTCTCACTCTGTTGCCCAGGCTGGAATGCAGTGGCACAACCTTGGCTCACTGCAACCTCAAACTCCTTGCTCAACCAATCCTCCCACCTCAGCCTCCTGAATAGCTGGAACTACAGGCAGGAGCCAGCAGGCCCAGCTAATTGTGTTTTAATTTTTTGTAGAGACAGGGTCTCACCATATTGCCCAAGCTAGTCTCAAACTCCTGGGCTTAAGCAGTTCTCCTGCCACCGCCTCCCAAAGTGCTTGGGTTACAGGTGTCAACCACCATGCCTGCTCCTCTATTCAGTTTTAATGCTTAAAATTCTCTTCCCTTTTTCCTCCACCTCTAGGTTTACTAAATTTTGCTTTGCCTTATGTGGTGACTGTGAGAGTGCATGAGTCGAAGCTCTTGTGACAGGGAGCATTACTGATTGACAACTATCTTGATCCAACCCTGTGTTTGCATGGAGGTGATGTTGCTGTGGGCTGCCTTCAGCCAATGACTGTGCACAGAAGGGGCAAAAAGACTCATTCCTACCAACAGTAGGACTCTACAGAGGGTGACTTTTGTGTGAGAACTTCCCAGTGGCTTGGTCAAAACTTCCTCGCAACTGAACTGTGGTAGAGACCCTTCTTGCCCAATTCTTCTTCTATTCTTGTCTCCTTCCACAGATGTCAGACCTGTTTTGAAATTGGAAAGCTCACCATACATTCATCTGCTTCCTTCTACTATAAAGCTCTTGTATATCTAATCTTATCTTGCTTTATGCTTCCCAGGGCACCTGAACTTACCTAAGTACAATAATGTGGTCTGTCTATGCAAAAGAACAAGTACTTTTCAACATCATAGATTCCATAGACTAGTGTTTCAGCAACTTTATTGTATACATTAGTTCCTAGGAGTCTTGTTAAAATACAGAATCTGAGTCAATCAGGATGAGGAAAGGCTGGAGATCCCAACAAACTCCAAAGTGATGTTGATGTTGCTTTTCCTTGCACCACACTTCGAATAACGGGGTCCTAGAAATGTAAAGTTCCTGCATTATAAATGATTCCTTTTGCTCCAGATACTTCAGTTTAAAAGCAATATCCTTAAAGTGTTAGTTTCAAGCACATCTTTTAATAAACAAGGGGAGATATCTAATTGAAGTTATCATCGTGAACACTTTCACACATAATCGAAAACTTTTGCCTAGACAAATTTACTGGGCTTAAGGTAACATACTGTATTTCAAAATATATGGAATAAGTTCTTACTGTAAATAGACACAAGTCCTTGGAAAATTTCATCACAATAGGGATTAGAACAAGTTTTCTATCTCCCTTAACACACACACACACACACACACATACACACACACACACACACTAAACTTCCCTTTCTTCCTTTTTTTTTTTAATTATACTTTAAGTTCTGGGATACATATGCAGAACGTGCAGGTTTGTTACATAGGTATACATATGTCATGGTGGTTTGCTGCACCCATCAACCTGTCATCTACATTAGGTATTTCTCCTAATGCTATACTTTCCCTAGCCCCCCACGGTGTGTGATGTTCCCCTCCCTGTATCCATGTGTCTCATTGTACAACTCCCACTGATGGGTGAGAACATGCCATGTTTGGTTTTCTGTTCCTGTGTTAGTCTGCTGAGGATGATGGTTTCCAGCTTCATCCATGTCCCTGCAAACGACATGAACTCATCCGTTTTTATGGCTGCATAGTATTTTGTGGTATATATGTGCCACATTTTCTTTATCCAGTCTATAATTGATGGGTATTTGGGTTGGTTTCAAGTCTTTGCTATTATGAACAGTGCTGCAATAAACATACATGTGCATGTGTCTTTATAGTAGAATGATTTATAATCCTTTAGGTATGCACCCAGTAATGGGATTGCTGGATCAAATGGTATTTCTGGATCCTTGAGGAATCACCACAGGGTCTTCCACAATGGTTGAACTAATTTAGACTCCCACTAACAGTGTAAAAGCATTCCTATTTCTCCACATCCTCTCCAGCATCTATCATTTCCTGACTTTTTGATGATCACCCTTCTAACTGGTGTGAGATGGGATCTCATTGTGATTTTGCATTTCTCTAATGACCAGTGATGATGAGTTTTTTCCATATATTTGTTGGCCACATAAATATCTTCTTTTGAGAGATGTCTTTTCATATCCTTTGCCTACTTTTTGATGGGTTTGTTTGCTTTTTTCTTGTAAATTTGTTTAAATTCTTTGTAGATTCTGTATATTAGCCCTTTGTCAGATAGATAGATTGAAAATTTTTCTCCCATTCTGTAGGTTGCCTGTTCACTCTGATGATAGTTTATTTTGCTGTGCAGAAGCTCTTTAGTTTAATTAGATCAATTTTGGCTTTTGTTGCCTTTGCTTTTGGAGTTTTAGTCATGAAGTCTTTGCCCATGCCTATGTCTTGAATGGTACTGCCTAGGTTTTCTTCTAGGGTTTTTTATGGTTTTAGGTCTTATGTTTAAGTCTTTAATCCATCTTAAGTTAATTTTTGTATAAGGTGTAAGGAAGGGGTCCAGTTTCAGTTTTCTGCATAGGGGTAGCCAGTTTTCCCAACACCATTTATTAAGTAGGGAATCCTTTCCCCATTGTTTGTTTTTGTCAGGTTTGTCAAAGATCAGATGGTTGTAGATGGGTGGTGTTATTTCTAAGGCCTCTGTTCTGTTCCATTGGTCTATATATCTGTTTTGGTACCAGTACCATGCTGTTTTGGTTACTGTAGCCTTGTAGTATAGTTTGAAGTCAGGTAACATGATGCCTCCAGCTTTGTTCTTTCTGTTTAGGATTGTCTTGGCTATACGGGCTCTTTATTGGTTCCATATGAAATTTAAAGTAGTTTTTTCTAATTTTGTGAAGAAAGTCAATAGTAGCTTGATGGGGATAGCACTGAATCTATAAATTACTTTGGGCAGTATGGCCATTTTCACGATATTGATTCTCCCTATTGATTCTCCCTATCCATGAGCATGGAATGTTTTTCCATTTGTTTGTGTCCTCTCCTATTTCCTTGAGCAGTGGTTTGTAGTTCTCCTTTCTTCCTTTTCTGTGGTCTTTGTATCAGTTTGTTGGAAATGAGACTGGAAAGCAATGTGATTTAGAAATAATTAATACATTTGCTCATAATTTCTAAATCCTCACATTAGCTGTGAGAGGGTGGAGCATTTTGTTTCCTATAAGAGCTTTCACAAAGCAACTTTATTGCCATCCTTTGATGAGGGTGTATTTTACAGGCCTTATCTTATAACTTTCCCAGGTCTGAATAGTCCAGATTCCAGATTTAAATAGGTTTTAAGAAATAGTTGAACTACGCAATATTTTTTCATAAAACTTCTTGCATCTTCCTAGTAATTATGAGTGTTTTATTTTCACTGTTTTATTTTTCTATGCTATCAGTGTGGTTAAAGTTTAGTTCCATGGTAAATATATAGAAATCCAAATTAACAGAAGGTTCATATGTTGTTCTTTGAATATCATGATTCATGCCACAAACACTATGCCAGAATTTCACCATCACATATATGTTCACATGGCCTATATAACTTTCCTTTTACCATGAATTATTTTATCAGGAAAAAAGTCTCATTTGCTGATCATGTGTAGGGAGATTGTCAACATTTATTAATTTAATCAAGAAATACATGATATTTAAAGATAGCTTTATTTGAAAAAAATCCATAAAATTATGTTAAAATATGATATTTTCTCAAAGGAAAATGAATAAAAACTATTCATCACCGGATGTCTCTAGAAAGTAGTAGTAATAGCAGTACTGTCCAATAAATATATAATGTAGCCCATATGTGTAACTTTAAATGTTCTTAGAGCCAAATATTTTTCAAAAGTAAAAAAGGAACAAGCAATGTTAACTTTAATAATGTGTTATTTAACCCAACATATAAAAATATTATCATTTAAACCTGTGATCAATATAAAAATTACTCATCAGTTATTTTACGTTCTTATTTCTTATACTACATCTTCAAAGTTGGCTGTGTATCTCAAACTTACAGGATGTCTCATTGTGAATCAGTCACATTTTGAGTGTATTATTTAACCCAATATATAAAAATATTATCTTTTAAAAATGTAATCAACATAAAAATCACTCATCAGCTGTTTTACATTCTTATATTTTTGAATTACATCTTCAAAGTCAGCTGTGTATCTGATACTTGCAGGATGTCTCACTGTGAATCTGTCACATTTTGAGTGCTCAGAAACCACACTTGATTAGTGGCTACTGTATTCAGCAGTGGAAATCTAACAAATGAGATACGGAAAAGTAAGAAAGCCAGAAAAGCCAAAAATGAGTTAGATCGTGACAAAAATTATAGCAATGATAGCAAGACTGTGTGTATGTGTATGTGTATGTATATATGTGTGCGTGTGTGTGTGTGTCTGTGTGTGTGTGTGTGAATATATGGATATAGGACATTTGTGACTATTTTTAAGGCTAGAAGAATAAGAAGGCAAAGAGAACACACTCAACGATATTACAACATTATGCTATAAAATTCAATTATGCTTATATTGGATAAAATACTTTCTATGATTTATTATTCTTTTTGGAAATAATTTATCTTCCCTGCCATCATGAACATGGGTTTGTAGATCTAACTGGAAGCGCAATTTAGAACATAACAGCAAGTATTTTTTGAGCATGCACTTTGGGCTTAGCACTAGGTTAGAGTTGTGGGAATTTCCAAAACATCAACATATTTCCTATCCAGTAAGTGTGATGTATTGGAAGGAGTCAGAGAGGGCTAGATTTGAATCCTTATGATCAAATTGCTCCCTTCTCTGAACTTAATTTATTTCCATAAAATTGGTGTAATAATACTTATCTCACAGTGTATGGTATTTATTAAATGAGTACAATGCCTATCTCACAAAATTTACCTTACAGAAACAAACTGCTTTTTATCTCCATGACTCTATTTGATAGTAGATTATCAACTACTTTGTGCAGGAAAGAAAATGTCTCAAGTACTTCTCAAGCAAGTCAAGACAGCCTTTAATGAAAAGCTTAAATGTGTAAGGCATAATAACAGATCCATAGAAGGTTAGAGAATAAGAATTGAAGACTATCCAAAAGGAAGGGCATTTGAATTTTCTTTCATCATCAAAAAAATTTAAGGAAGAAAATTTGGGGAAGAAAAGATAAGGGGAAGAAAATTCTAGAGAAGACGATCAAGGCAATAGCTACGCAAGTAGTGGGCATGGTAGGGTAACCAACTAGGGTATTTTGCTTAGAACAGAGGAGGTCCCCAGAGTGCAGGACTTTCAGTGCTAAAACCCAGACAGTCATTAGAAAATTGGGATGTTTGTTCACCCTAGCACAAGGTAAAAAGAAGTTCAGTAGGTGCATTGGTAAAGAGAAGGAAGAAGCTCAGCTTGATGGTCGCAGGATTTTCATATTATGAGACAAATAGAAAATAGAGTTAAATGGTAAGATGGGACAAGGTTTTGATGGGTCTTGAAATACACATAGGGCAATGTGAAAAACACTAGGGTGTATTGGCCAAACAGATTTAACAAATGTGAAAGAAAAAAATGATCTATGCATCAAAAGAATTGAGTCTTAGTTCTGATTTTGCCACCAACTCTGATTGCTCCTCAACTTTTACATCTGGGGACTCCATTTTTTTTTCATTTGTAAATAAGGAAGTTGGAGCATATAACCACCATAGCCTTGTGTGGTTGGGATCAGTTGTGATTCTACTGATGGGAGCAAAGATCTAATATTCAGAATCTGTAAGGAACTTAAACAGATTTATGAGCAAAAAAAAATAAAACCCTATGGAACAGTAGACAAAGGACATGAACAGACACTTTTCCAAAGAAGACACACATGGCCAACAAGTATATAAAACAATTATTAACATTTCTAGTCATTAGAGAAAAGCAAATTGAAACTACAATGAGAAACTTTCTCACCAGTCAGAATGGCTATTATTAAAATGTCAAAAAACAACAGAGGCTGGTGAGGTTGCAAAGAAAATGGAATGCTTATACACTGCAGGTGGGAATGGAAATTACTTCAGCCATTGTGGAAAACAGCTTGGCAATTTCTCAAAGAACTAAAACAGAATTACTATACTACCTAGCAATCCCATTATTGGGTATGTACCCAAAGGAATGTATATCATTCTACCTTAAAGGTACATGCACACACGTATGCTTATCACAGCACTACTCACAATAGCAAAGACATGGAGTCAACTCAAATGCCCATCAATGGTAGATTGCATTAAAAAACTATGGTACATATACACCATGGAATACTATGCAGCCATAAAAAATAATAAGATAATGTCCTTTGCAGGAACATGGGTAAAACTGGAGGTCATTATCCTAAGCAAACTAACACAGGAACGGACAACCAAATACTGAACGTTCTCAACTTAGAAGTGACAGTTAAACTTTGAAACATATGGGCACAAAGAAGGGAACAATGGCCACTAGGGCCTACTTCAGGGTGGAGGGTGGGAGGAGGGTGAGGATTGAAAAAGTACATGTCCTGTACTATGCTTATTACCTGGGTGACAAAGTAATCTGTATCCCAATCCCCTGTACCATGCAATTTACCTATATAACAAACCTGCACAGGTACCCCTGAATCTAAAATAAATGTTTTAAAAAGCATTATATTATATACCATAAATAAATAGAATTTTTGACAATTGAAAAATAAATAATTTATAAATCAAATGGAAGAAATTAAAATAAAATGAAATAGTTACTTCTAGAACAACAACAAAAGGAGTCATTGAAGACTTTGACCATATTGGTGGTCCAAGAAGAAAAGCTGTATATTTAGGTGAGAACACTAGTGTATCATTGGTTTCCCTATCATCTTGGAAGCTTTTTCATACATTTCTCCAGCACCGTCACTTGAAAGTCTCCTAGCAATACAGATTGATAACATGAACTCCCATTTCTTCCATGAATAGCAGTAGAAAACCGTAGGCAGTGGGTTCCTGAATTCGCTAGGGAAAAGTGTCCAAAATCCAGTTAAACTGAAGTTACTTGTTCATTAATTTCAGAATATTAAGGATATTAAGATATAATTATTTCCAAGAATTCAGAAGGAAGATGGCAGAGAAGAATACATCCATGAGCACTTTCCTTGAAAACACACTTTTATGAGTTACTGCCTCACTAACAGAACCATCATGCTAGAATTTTGTGTCACTTTCACAAGGCAGTTTTGACTTCGGAAACTGGAAAGAGAATGAATGATCAAGGCAGGGGAAATGAGGATGACAACTGGAGACAGACTCTCTCGAGCTAAATAATTCAGTTTTCATCTCATCTGAGTTCACTTCCTTGACTTCTATAAATAAAATAGATTATAAGACTTTTAGCTACTATCTCTTAAGAAGCTTATCTGTTTTGCCCATGCCTATGTCCTGAATGGTACTACCTAGGTTTTCCTCTAGGATTTTTATGGTATTAGGTCTAACATTTAAGTCTCTAATCCATCTTGAATTAATTTTCGTATAAGGAGTAAGGAAAGGATCCAGTTTCAGCTTTCTACTTATGGCTAGCCAATTTTCCCAGCACCATTTATTCAATAGGGAATCCTTCACGTCTAAAACACCAAAAGCAACAGCAGCAAAAGCCAAAATTGACAAATGGGATCTAATTAAACTAAAGAGCTTCTGCACAGCAAAAGAAACTACCATCAGAGTGAACAGGCAACCTACAGAATGGGAGAAAATTTTTGCAATCTACTCATCTGACAAAGGGCTAATATCCAGAACCTACAAAGAACTCAAACAAATTTCCAAGAAAAAAACAAACAACCCCATCAAAAAGTGGGCAAAGGATATGAACAGACATTTCTCAAAAGAAGACATTCATACAGCCAACAGACACATGAAAAAATGCTCATCATCACTGGCCATCAGAGAAATGCAAATCAAAACCACAATGAGATACCATCTCACACCAGTTAGAATGGCGATCATTAAAAAGTCAGGAAACAACAGGTGCTGGAGAGGATGTGGAGAAATAGGAACGCTTTTACACTGTTGGTGGGATTGTAAACTAGTTCAACCATTATGGAAAACAGTATGGCGATTCCTCAAGGATCTAGAACTAGATGTACCATATGACCCAGCCATCCCATTACTGGGTATATACCCAAAGGATTATAAATCATGCTGCTATAAAGACACATGCACACGTATGTTTATTGCAGCACTATTCACAATAGCAAAGACTTGGAATCAACCCAAATGTCCATCAGTGACAGACTGGATTAAGAAAATGTGGCACATATACACCATGGAATACAATGCAGCCATCAAAAAGGATGAGTTTGTGTCCTTTGTAGGGACATGGATGCAGCTGGAAACCATCATTCTTAGCAAACTATCACAAGAACAGAAAACCAAACACCGCATGTTCTCACTCATAGGTGGGAACTGAACAATGAGATCACTTGGACTCAGGAAGGGGAACATCACACACCGGGGCCTATCATGGGGAGGGGGGAGGGGGGAGGGATTGCATTGGGAGTTATACCTGATGTAAATGACGAGTTGATGGGTGCAGCACACCAACATGGCACAAGTATACATATGTAACAAACCTGCACGTTATGCACATGTACCCTACAACTTAAAGTATAATAATAATAAATAAATTTAAAAAAAAAGAAGCTTATCTGTTGACTTCCTAGATCTTATTGGCAGAAATACTATTCTAAATTTAGCATTTATAAACGTGAATTTAGCCAATAAACATTTAGTGCTAGAACTTAATTTCTTGCCAGAATAAAAGTATCATTATAAAGTGTCATGGAAAAAAGAGAAAATAATAATAATGCTTTGGAAAGTTCATCAATGAGAGTACTCATGCAAAAGAGTGATTGCTCCTGCTCTCCATGTTTAAGGGAAAAAGAAAGAACATCTTAATTACACTAATGGCCTAATTTTTTTTTTCATGTAATTACAAGTTTAAAGTTTTTCTTTGCTGCTAATTTTGTATGAAACATATTTGTGCTAAATATTGCCTTACCATATACCTAGAGATGTTTATTTACACAGATGCAGGATATTTTAATTTAGGGGGAGGGGGTCATTGAAACCAGAACCCAAAGCCAACTGCTCTTCAATTCCAGTGGTAATTTGTGGCTTTTCTTAGATTTAGTGGTTACAAAGGAGCCTTAGACTCTGTTGATCATAACCGATACTGCACCGCTATTTTATATGAAATTGAAAAAAAATAGAGTTCTTACTCTCATGACCCATTAAATATTTTAGCTCACTTTAACTGGGTAGAGCAATGGCGGCAAGGAAGAGGTGGAGGGAATCTGGGTGGTATCACACAAGTGAAACCAAATTTCCAGAGACGGGAACTACTTGTCCAGTTTCTTTATCTTAGCTAAGTAAACAAACTTGGGTCTGCATATAAAATAAAATAAGGTAGTAATAAAATAAATTAGGCAATGAACCAAGTTTAGAATTCATTTTCTTCTTGTTTTATTTCCATGTGAACATCTATGCAGAAATATTTACGTGAAAAAATTCCATTGTATATGTAACATATATTTAATGAAGTAGATGTAAGTTTCTGCAAACAGTGACATCCATTACAGATGCTGTTCATGTCACAGATCATTTGAAAAAGATATATTGATCAAGAATAAGGGAATGGGCTCAGAAATGTAAACTTTCAGAATGTTTGAAAGTATCATTTGAATGATAGCCTAGCGATGAGATCTTTCATACATTATCTTCATTCTCCTCCACAACTAGCTGAGTATTCTGTGAAAATACGAAAAAAATAACAGAAAAATCTCAAAACAGTGTCAGTTTATATTCTGACTGAAAAGGAACAAGGTGCAAAAAGGTCAAGAAAGTAAGTCTTAGATAGGTGAACATATGTGGGGAAAGAAAATTCCCTCTTATTGTAATGACAGCTTAATCAAGGACTTGATTTGATGATTAATATTACATTTTTCAATTTAATTTGAGAAATTTTAATTTAAAATTTTAACTATGGAGCACAGTTTTCTATGAAATGTTGTGTGAAAGAGCAGTGGCAAATTTAATTTCATACAAAAGTCTATGTCTATGAATGTTAAATGTCTATGAATGTTCAGCCATTTTCTATAGAATCCCTAATAGAGACTTGGGAACTTCTGTGCCTTCTTTTGGATGAGGATTCAGACAGTATGAATATGACAACGTTTTATCAGATTTTGTTTTCAGGCTGATATAACTGGTATCATATTTTAACTTCCTTTAAAGAAATCATATGTTTTACTCCATGGCTGAAGTATTCAGAAGCTGCATGGCTAATTTTTTGGCTGAAAGAATCATACTTGATTTCATTTATTTTCGTTCAATGTACAGAAAACATTTCTTGCCACAGTTCTGTCACTAGCTTTCCCCACTTAGCTAAGAAGGAAAAATAACATATTGTTATAACTGGCATATAGTTGTAGCCTTTTTAGAACTCCAAATATTAATTAGACTTGACTAAAACACAAGAGTTCCTAAAGTGAAAATTTTGTTGGAGTTGAGGCAATAAAAAGGTTAAAGAGTTAATAAACATTAAGATTTAAAATAGCCCAGGAAAAAATTTCTAAAATGCTATAAAATGTTTAAAATTATATGTTTAAAACCTATTGCTTAAAATCAGCATGTTGAAGAATTATCTGCACCCCATTTTCATCATAGCACTGTTCACAATAGCCAAGATATAAAACCAACCTAAATATCTATCAATAGACAAATGAATAAAGAAAATGAGGTGTATATACATAATGGAATATTATTCAGCCATCAAATTAATGAAATCCTGTGATTCATGGCAACATGGATGAGCGTGGAGAACATTATGCTAAATGAAATAAGTCAGGCAGAGAAAGACAAATACTGAATGTTCTCACTCATACATGGTAGCTTAAAAAAAGTTATGTTCATAAAATTAGGAAGCAGAATTGTGATTATTACAGGCTGGAAAAAAGAGGGGTGTTGGGGTGTTGTGGGGGTGGGGGGATATATAAAGGATGGTTAACAGATACAAAATTACAGCTAGACAGGAGAAATAAATTCTAGTGTTCTATAGTGCTATAGAATGACTCTAGTTAACAACAATTTATTGTATCATCTCAAACAGCTAGAAGAGAATTCTGAATGTTTTCAACACAAAGAAAGGATAAATGTTTTAGGTGATAGATATGCTAACCAGTCTTTACACATTGTATACATATATCAAAATATCACTCTGTACCTCCTAAATATGTACAATTATTATGTGTCAATTTAAAAATTAAAGATCCCAGCAACCAAAAAGAGTTAAGTACTATGATATCACCATGGCAACCAGTGAGCATGAAAAAAACCCTACCTACTTCAACTGTATCCCTTACACATAACTGTAGAATGGAGAGTAATTATATTGAGAAAAAAAATGGAGAAATGAAATTTCATATAATTATACAATTGCTTGGGCCAAAGACAGTATACTGCTTGATAATGAAAAATGACATGTATAAAGTATTTAAATGTTGGCTATAAAACTCTCTCTAAAATAGAAAATAAAGTCTGATTGTACATTGATAATATTCAGCAACATATAAATGAGCCTGTAATTACATGTTTGTTTCTAAACGTTCCTCTTAACTGCGTATCAATATTACGGTGTTAGACCCTTTACATTGACAACCAAACACATAATTACTGTGCTGGAAAGGAAAGTCCTAAAATTACTCTTCCATTAACTGATGCCCTAAAGTGATCAAGGGTAGGGATAGACATACAGAATTACTAAAACACATCAAAAGTAATAGCAAAGACATTTAGTGGTAAAACGCAAATTATTCTCTTTAAAATCAGGTAGAGAAAGGAAGTCCTTCACAAACACATTTATTTAACATTTTTAGTATAGTACAAGTACGACAAGTAGGAAAAATGCAAGGTATACAAATTAGAAAAAGACTACAGAACAATCTTTCACACACATATGTCCAAAAATATAGATGAGAAAATTTACTAGGAGTAATTGAGCTTAGCAGGTTTGCAAGATTTAAGATTCATGTGCAAAACCTAATTGCATTTCTAGCCACTAGAAACAAAGAATGAGAGAGTTATGAAAAACTTACCCTATTTACCTAAAAACCTATAATTATTCCATCAAAAGATGTAGAAAACCTTTAATACTAAATTGTAAAACTTTATTGAAAAAACTTAACTGAAAGGAGAGTGAGGAAAATTTAATATTGTAAAGATTTCAAGTTCCCCCGGATATATATGAGATATTTTCAATCAAAATCTCAACAAGTTTCTTCATAAAATTTGACAATCTGACTCAATGGCATTAAAAAAAATAAAGAGTAACAATAATAACACAATAGGAAAAGGAATAAGTGTTTGTCTTGCAAGACATAAATTTATTATAAAGCTACATTATTTAAGTGTAAAATTTTTTACACTACCTTATTTATGTGTAAAGGATACAGTTGAAGTAGGTGGGGCTTTTTTTCATGCTCACGGGTAGCCATGGTGATGTCATACTACTTAACTTTTTGTGGTTGCTCGGATCCTTAATTGTTTTTGAATGATATATAATAATTGTACATATTTATGAGGTACCGAGTAATATTTTGATATATGTATATAATGTGTAATGATTGATTAGCATATCTATCACCTAAACATTTATCCTTTCTTTGTGTTGAGAACATTCAGAATTCTCTTCTAATTGTTTGAAATGATACAATAAATTATTGTTAACTAGAGTCTTATTAAGTAGGGTTTGGAGAGATGGTTGGTTTATGTCTGCTTTATCCTGTCTCAGAGCGCATAGCCTTTTGCAGTTCTATATTGATGGGGGAAGTTCTATTTGACTTTTTACATTCCGCAGGCTTTGGTCTTTGACTTCTGACTCAATTCTCACTTCTGACCCTTCTCAATTTGACTTCTGACCCTTCCCTGCCCCCTTGTGGTTGCCAGAGCTAGAGGCCAAGTTTGCCAACATAGGTAAATGCCATCAGCACTGCATTCCAGTGCTTTGTTGATAATTATCCTAGTTCTATCCTTTCTGTGAATTTTGGCACAGTCAGTCCTTAATATCTTGACAGCACGGCAATGTGCTGACATATTGTATTAGTCTGTTTTCACGCTGCTAATAAAGACATACCCAAGACTGGGTAATTTATAAAGGAAAGAGGTTTAATTGACTCACAGCTCCACATGGCTGGGGGTGGGGAGCGCTCACAATCATGGTGGAAGGTAAATGAGGAGCAAAGTCATGTCTTACATGGCAGCAGGCAAGAGGGCATGTGTAGAGGAACTGCCCTTTTATAAAACCATCAGATCTCCTCAGACTTATGCACTATCGTGAGAACAGCAAGGGGGAAAAACCCACCCCCATGATTCAACTACCTCCCACCAGGTCCCTCCCACGACATGTGGGGATTGTTACAATTCAAGGAGAGATTTGGGTGAGGACACAGAGCCAAACTATATCAGGTATGTTTCAGCAATGGAGCAACTAGAGTGAAGAAACAAACCAACTTTATATGGAATCATGATATTTGACAAAGATGACCCAGCCAATGACTGGGAGAAGGAGGAATTAGTCAATAAACAGCATAAGCAATTGGCTTCCCATATGAAAAATAATGAAATGGTATTTCTATTCTATGCCATATGTAAAATGTTGTAGTAGAAAGATTAAAGATTTAAAAGTGGACTTCCATTTCTAGTATTAATAGGCTATGTTGTTGAGACCAAATTACTCCCTGAAAGCAACTAATGACACAGAAAAACTATTTTAGTTGTCCTTGAAAACAGAACAGCAATGATAAGATAATAAGGAGTGACACTGCCAAAATTAATGGAGAAGCAGGAGCCAAGACAGCTAAGCAAAGCACCAGGACACAGGAACCACTTGTGTCCTGATGGCTATTGCATACATTGGCAAACTTGGTCTCTAACTTTGGCAACCACCAGGGGGCAGGGAAAGGATATTAACTGGGTTCAATGTCAAGGCCTAGTAGCCTTCCCACTGCCCCAAGAGGAAGTCAAATGGGGAAATTTCTCACATCAATATGGAACCTCCCAGGCTTAGTGTGGGCAGCACTAAATAGATGTAAGCCAGCCCTTTCCCAACCCCCAGGGAACTGAATAGATCACCTTAGTCAGGAAGAGTGGGGGTGGTTGTTATTGAAAGGAAAAAAAAAAAATTCCTGCAAAAATGTTGCCATGGATTGACTCTCACAGAACTTTGCAATCCAGCTTCTAGATACTAAGGCGGAGAAGGGACTTTACGCTGTGAATTTAGCCTGAAGCTATCTGGGGCTAGAATGTCGCCAGGTGCAGAGCCTGTGCAAATGCAAATCCTTACCCATGTGGTATCTGAGTTCAAATTTTAAAAAAGATTCTTCTCCCATGAGACTTTACTTGCATCTACCCAAAAATTAATGTGACAAGTACAAGAATTTAAGGCATCTGTAAAGTGCTTGGTAGCCCATTTAGATGTGCTACCTGGATGCAGTGAACAGCCTGGACAACTTTATACTGCATCCCTAAAGTGAAATCTCATCCTATTTCTCAGGAATGCCCACATATTGTGTTTAAAGGACAAAATAAGGTGCTATTTTGAAATTCAAATATAACAATAATTGCGACTAGGTAAAAAAACTAAATGTTTCAGTTAAAAGTCAAAGACAATCAGACCAGATTATAAAAATAAACAAATTCTGTATTGTTTTCAAGGCATATACTTTGAGTATAAGAACATATAAAGGTTTAAAATAAAGGGGGAAATATGTAAATAAATAACAAAAAAATAGAAATAGACTAAATTGTTTTTATATTAGTAACATTTTTTGTGTTAAAGAGAGTCACTTTACAATTATGATACAAGCTTCAATTTGCCAGAAAAAAAAATGTAACTAGTTTAAATGATTATGGCTTAAATGACATAGATTTAAGATACATTAAAACCAAATTAAACACAGATAGCGGTGAAATAGGCATGTCCATAATTATAGCGGAAGGTTATTGCTTATCTCTTGAGGTAATTGCTACATCATGAAAACAACGATATCAGAAAGAACAGGGTAGATATAACCGATATATAGATATCAGATAGATAGATAGATAGATAGATAGATAGATAGATAGATAGATAGATAGATAGACAGACAGACAGATAGATAGATAACCAATGAGCAAATCTCACTTGACAAACACAAGTAGAATATTGCCATGAATAACTGAAGAATGCATACTATTTTCGAGTACCCAAGAAACAATTGTAAACATTGACTAAAATATATCACCTCAGAGTTGGTAGGACTGTATTAAAATAACTTCTGTTCATCAAATGACACCATTAAAATAGGGAGCAACAACTTGCAAAGTGAGAGAATATATTTGTAATACAGAAATTGACAATTGACAAAGGATTTGCATACAGAATATATTTTTTAAAACTACGAATCAATCAGAAAAAGAGAGACGATTGAACAGAAAATGGATCAAAAGACTTGAATTGACAGCTCACTAAGGAAACTATCAAAATGGCCAGTAAACATATGAAAAGATGTTCATTAGTCATTAGGAAACACGAACCCAAACCACTGGAGCTGAGACTAGCCACCTGAAAGAACAGCTGAAATGAAAAAAATAGAAAGTACCAAGTATATAGACAAGAATGTGGAGGAAACTGTATTCTCATAGACTGATGGGGGTGTAAATTTGTACAACTATTTTGGAAAATAGTTGGATTTAGCTGATGAAACTGAATGCACACATGTACCACTTTCCTCAAATTTCAGATATTGTTACTCAACAGAAGTGCATACATATATTTTAAAAAGATATATATTAAAATATTCTTAGCAGCACTATTCTCAATAACCAAAGATTGGAAACTATCAAAATGCAGTTTAATGACAAATAAATTGTTGTAAATAAGTAAATTCATACAATGAAATATTTTTATGCAGTTAGAATAAGCAATTAGCAATCACTGCATATAACAATATAATGAATTTGAAAACCATAATGAAAGAACTGAAAGAAGACTCAAAACAGTCCATTTGGTGTAATTTATTTATAGAAAGCTCAGAAATAGGTAAAACAAAAATAGCCTGTTAAAATACAGGTTATCTTTGTAGGATAGTGGCTGAAAGAAACACAGGTGATTCTAGAATTGGTAATGTTCTGGTTTTCATTTGAGTGGTGGTCTCTTGGATGTACTTAGTTCGAGAAAACACATCAAGCTTTAAACTTATATTTATTTTTCTGAATGTATATTTTAATATGATACACTATTAAAATACACTTATTTACAATTGCATCAGAAGTTGGAAGTACTAAGGAACAAATCTAACAAAAGTGTAAAATATCTCTAAGAAAAAAATATAGAATTACTGAGAAATTTAAATAAATAAATAAATAAATAAATGGGATGACAGACAATGTTCATGGAGTGAAACCTTAACATTGTAAAGATTTCAACTCCTCAATTTGATCTCTAGATTTAATTCAATCCCAATAAAAATCCTAATGATTTTCCCATTGGTAGGCCTTGAGAAGTAGATTCTAGAATTCACATAAAAGTACAACAAATGATTTAAAAAAAAGAAAAAAAAACCTCTAATAAAGAATCAAGTTAGATAACTTTTCTTCCTGTTATCAAGCCTTATTTTGAAGCTATAGTGATTAAGGCAATGCAGAATTTGCACAGCAGATATCTGGATAAATGCAAAAAATTTGTGATAACTCAGAAATAGACCATATTGTATACACTCATTGTATGACAGTGGTGGTACTCCATAGTTAGGTTAAAAAGTACGCATTTTAAAACATTTTGTATTTTAATTTATCTTAATTAAATATTATTTTATTTTTATTTTTAATTATTGATTCTAGACTTTCCGAAATGTTGCAATATTAGTACTTTTCCAAATAGCGTTCACCCAGATTATCCACACTGAACAAAATAAAGACACAAAAGGATGTGCAGAATAGTACTCTATTCATATAAAGTCCAAAGACAGATAAACTCAATTTCTGAAAGGTAAATAGATAAAACAACAGAGGAAAAAAGATACAATGATTTTCATCAAATTCAGAATAGCGGTTACCTCAAAGAGGCTGATTATCATGAAATCAGTATAGCAGTCACCTCAAACAGTTGATGCTATCACAGAAGAGGTACGGGGATGGGTGATTTTTTTTTCTTCGAGTGCAGGTCATATTTTATTTCTTTAATTAGATGATGTGGCTTACTTTACTGCACATATATGTTCAATTCATTTTTTTCATGTAAAACACATTTTACTGTAAAATTTTTAAAAACATTTAAACCAGAAAGAGTGGAACTTGGAAAAAAAGGTAACTTTAGTTTTATCAATTCTTTAACAATTTAGTTTTATCAATTACTTTAACAAGTAATTCTTTAATACTGGTAAATTATACTTTATTAAAAATTTCTTTAGCGAATACCATTCTTAAGATTTTACAGGAACCCTTCTGGCCTGAAGTTCTGTAAAGGTAGTTATTTCCCAATGGTGATGCAGTCATTTCCCTTTGTCATGTTATTTATTCAGAGTTTAATAAACAATTATTTGTTGCTTGGCTAAATAAGTGTCAAAACATACATAATGCAGTTTTTGGCCTGAAGAAATTTACAAATAAACACAATATTAATCGATTATTAATTCATTAATAAGAAACTAATTAAAGGAAGGACCTAAAGTACAACCACTAAATCTTCACGAGGCCACTCACCAACCTGCTGACTTTTGTACCCAAATACTTTACCCTCTTGACAATGGAGGGGAATTATTTACGCTCCTATCTAAAGTCTACCCCCTCTAACCTGCGCTGCAAGAGCATTACTCAGCAATTATTTCTTTGGCTACTATATTATCAATTTTTTCTTTCAATTAGAGTCATGTTCATCATAAATAAAAAATTTTGTTATTTTTTGCATCCTAAAACAAAAGCCCTATATATCAAAATTCCAGGAAAATATTCATTGTATTTAATTCTTACCATTTCACATCTTTTAAAACTCACTTCAACCAGGCTTTTGCTCTCAGTCCTTTATAAGAACTTCTCTTATAAAGGTCCACAGGGACTCAATGTTGCTAATATCGATGATTAATGATTAGTCCTCATCTTATTTGATCTGTCATCATGCATTTGACCCAGTTGGTCACGCCTTCATCCTGGAAACACTTGCTTTGTTTGGCTTTCATGATGTCACTCTACCTTGTTTCTTACCTACTTTATTGCCTTCTCATTCTCAGTTTCCTTTGCTACATCTTTTTATCCCCTTCAATGAAGCGATGTCATTTGTCTGGGGTAATATCCGAGGTTCATTGTCCCACAGCCGTATAAGTTTAGTAGGCGAAAGAAAGAGAAGAGCTCTCTGTGCAGAGAGGGGTCCCAGAGAAAATGGGTTGCTGCTTCTGCAGCGCAATGCAGAAGGTTTTATAGAGGAGCCTGAAGAGGCGGTGTTCGATTTACATAGGGCACAAAGGATTGGTCGGACCAGGTGTGCTATTTGCATAGCCCATGAAGAAGCTGGCCACCCCGCCCTAATCTTTTATGATGCAGATAGGTTCTCTACCTGGCTGGCCTCAGGTAGACGTGGCGACAAAGAAAAGGGACTAAGCAGCCTCCATGTTGAACCCATCTGGCTTCCAGGTAGCCCTTTCCTGTTGGCACAGCTTCCGGCATTTCCCCCAAGCACGCTTCCGGCTTCCGGCTTCCTTATCTATGTTTGCAGCTCGATTTCTCAGGATGCTCTTTGTTAAAAAAGAAATGATTTGGCCGGGCACAGTGGCTCACGCCTGTAATCCCAGCCTTTTGGGAGGCCGAGGCGGGAGGATTGCCTGAGCTCAGGCGTTCGCGACCAGCCTGGGCAACATGGTGAAACCTCGTCTGTACTGAAAATACAAAATTTAGCTGGGCGTGACTGCAAGCACCTGTACTCCCAGCTACTCGGGAGACTGAGGCAGGAGAATTGCTTGAACCCGGGAGGTGGAGGTTGCAGTGAGCTGAGATCAGGCCACTGCACTCCAGCCTGGGTGACAGAGCGAGACTCTGACTCAAAAACAAAAAACAAAAAAAGAAAAAAAGAAAAGAAAAAGAAATGATGTGGGGGCTACTTTTTGTTAAAAGGGAAATTCCGCCGAGGACTCTCTTACCCTCACTATCTACCTAAATAATTTCTTTTTAGCTCCTTGTATCATCAATTTCTAAACATTGGATGGGTATGTCCCAGAATTCATGTTTGTTTGTTTGTTTGTTTGTTTCTACCTACTTACACCCAATGCCTTGGTGATTTCATCCAGTAGCATGGTTTTAAATCACACCTATGTGCTAAGGATGAGCACATTTTTACATTTTCAGCCTAGGATGCTTCACTGAATCCCAGACCTCCGTTTGGATGTCTAATAAACAGAATTACTGAGACTTCTCCAGTGTCCTACCATCTCACCATCTCAGCCAAAGCAAAACTATATCCTTCAAATACCTTCATGTCTTTCTTAATCCCTCCCTTTCTCTCACACCCCATATCGAATTTGTCAGTATACGCTGTCAACATTTTCTACTCTCTCTAAACAGTACCTATATAATATTTTCTTGGATTGTTTCAGTCGACTCTACCTCCAAATTTCTCTCCTTGCTTCTTCTCGTTCTCCCGTAGAGTCTGATCTCAATACTGCAACTGGTAGGATGATTCTAAAACAGATTACGCCCCTTCTCGTCTCAAAACCCTCAAAATGATGTCACACTTCACTCAGATTAAAAGCCACTCTTTTGTTTGTTGGTTGGTTTTGCTTTCGTTTTGTTTTGTTTTGGTTTTTAAACTTTTATTTTCAGTTCAGGAGTAAAAGTACAGGTTTGTTACGTAGGTCAACTTGTGTCATGAGGGTTTGTTGTACAGAAGCCTAGTAACCCTTAGTTATTTTACCTGATCTTCTCCTTCCTCCCACCCTCCACTCTCCGAAAGGCCCCAGTGTGTGTCACTCTCCTCAATGTGTCCATGTGTTCTCATCATTTAGCTCCCACTTATAAGTGAGAACATGTGGTATTTGGTTTTGTGCTTCTGCATTAGTTTGCTAAGGATAATGAAAAGTCAGTCTTAAACAGCCTACTAAGCATCTATGATCTCGTCTCTGAAGTCATTTCCCACTTGCTTGCTTTAGTAGAGCCAAGCACACATATAACTCTCTGCTGCTTGGAGCATGGGCATGACGCCTCTTTAACACCTTTGCACTTCCTCCTCCCTGGCCTGAAAGATTTTTCTCCCAGATTTATGTGTGGTTCATTCTCTTGTCTCTCTTGTTTAAATATCAACTTCTCAGTGAAGCAACCTATTGTAAAATTGCAAGTCTCCACTCCCAGTACTCACAATCTTCCATATCCTGATCTATTGTATCACTGAACACTGACCAAGATGTAACACACAGTATCATTTACTTATTCACTGTTTGTCTTTCCACCCTTAAATGTATCTGTTATTTTCACTGATGTTTTCCCAGCTCCTAGAAGAATGTCCAACATGTAGAAGATGCTTAAGATGTAGTTGTTTAATGAATTAATTGTATTGCTTTATATAAACTGTAAGTCCTTTAAAAGTTTGGAGATGGGAGAGACAAGTATTAGGCAGAGGAGTTAAAGAGTTTTGAATGTATACAATTCCTGCTTGCATTTTACATGCCACATGTGGTTGAAATCAAGCAGAAAGAAAAACACCCACATTGGATGGACGGGATGAAAAATAGACAGAGTTTAGAGGAAACCATCTTCCTTCAGAATAAGATTTATGGTTTCTAGGCAGTCCCTCATCACCATTTTGGGGTATAAAATAAGAACTTTTTTTTGACTAAGATTCCAATTCTCCATCAAACTTTTCTTGAAGAATACTTTTCCTTCCTAAGGTTCTCTTGCCATGATAAATCAAAGACTATGAACAGATTAGCTGTGGCTGAGAAGCCTGGTTGTCTACCCATACCCAGGACTTTTTTCTTCTACAATAATAGCACCTTACCGTTTGACTAGACACATGGCCCCCTTAAGCAGTAACTATAGTTACATTCTCCCTGGAAACTAGGTGCAATGATGAAGTTCTGTCCAATGGAATATAAGGAAAATTGTGTGTGAGACTCCTAGGACACACCATTAAGGGGTGGGGGCATTCCCTTCTGTTTACTTTTTCAGCATCATGCTGCCTGGAAATGCAAAGTGGTAGCTGGAGCTTAAGGAGCCATCCTGGACCACAAGGTATTAGTCAATTATGAAAAATGGCAGAGCAACACAATAGAAAATTCTAGGGTCTTGAATAATTGAGAAGCTGCCAAACCAGCCTCAGGCTTTACTTTTGTTTGAGCAAGAAATAAACCTCTGCATTTAGGCCACCGGTAATTGGGTTTTCTGACATTCGCTATTATCACTAAAATTGCTATCTGCTTATCGCTAAAATAGAAGGTAGTAATATTTATTATTACTAAAATCTCCAGTTATCCTAAAAACGAAATTTCTTCTCTCAGAGGTCATATAATAATATAAAGTCACCAGTTAAACCCAGTTACTAGCAAAGCTGAAAGAACACTGACCTTGGAGTCCCGGTGGGCTTGGAAATCTCCCACTGTTCCAGCATTAACCCTTTAGTTGATAGATTTTAGAGAGGTTGGGGTGGTCTTATGGGCATGACCAGACTGGCTGGGCCAGGCAAGGAGTTTTCAGGGAACTTGGAGAAGGAGCTCTTTGACAACCAGTCTGGAAGGTTTTAATATCTGAGCAACTCGAATGTCTGTGAAAGTGAGGATCATCTCACTGTATAATAATACCTCTCTTATAATAATACCATGCAAATGAAGTGGGAATTCATCTCCTTTGACTTTTATTTATGTGATTTCTGTAGACGTAATCCCACTCTAGGAACAGGGTGGAGTACATGACACTAGGTAAAATCAGTCAGAAAACTCAATTGCTGAATTGACCTCAAGGTCAGTAAATTAAAAACCCAGTAAATATAAAACACTTATTAGCACTGCTAAAGAAGCGTGATCTATGGCCATTTATATTCAATGTTTTAGTGATATAAGCTTGGGACTGCAGGAGTCATAAGTGGAGCTTGAGAATGAAGCCAACACAGTAGAAAGAATGCCATTCAGTGCTGAGATGCTGGGTGCCACTGACAGCTCCTGAATCCTGAATTCAGCCATATCTGAAACCAGGCACTATCTATGGACTTTTAAATATTCAAGATAATAATTTCTCTCTTTCTTCTTAATCTAGGTTGGGTTGATTTTTTGTAATTTGTAACTGAACCATTCCTACCTGGTGCAAGAATTTGAACCTTCAGATGTGTCAGAAAAGAGCATTCTAGATACAAAATAGAATGGGCATAGATGCAAAATGTGGGCATTATTTTTGTAAAAGAATATAATCTTGTAGATAACTGGTAGTAGTTTGAAGAACAAATTAAGACAAGAAAAATGACAGACAACAAGATAAATAAAAATACTACTGAAATATTTCAGTTGAGTGGATGATGAGGTTCTGAATTAGATAAATGGCAAGTAGAGTCTCCATAAAGGTGAAATAGATGACGGGAACAAGTTTACATTATTAAGGGCATGAAATTTTTATTGGAGCTGGTGTTTAAACCCAGTGATTTCAGTTTCCCATCTCTCTGCTTTGGCTGTTCCACAACAACATCCTCTAATGTAGAGAAATATCTGCCACAGAGGATATGCTACCTAAATTGTGTGGCCCAATGAAAAATGAAAACTTAGGCCTTTTTTATAAAAATGTAAATTTCAGCATGGCAAGAGCAGAACATTAAATAAATCATGGGGCCCTTCTAAATGCAAGACCCTATGGGTGGCACAAGTTGCCTAACCATGATGTGGACCTTGTCCCGAAATGGAATGGATATTGGCAGTTTTTCTTCAGTAAATCTTCTGATACATAAATAAAACTTGTTTTAAAAAATTTCCTAAAGGTGTTTCATCGGCATAATAGAGCTGTCTTTCACTAGTTCAATTAAGACAAAGGAGAAGGGTTGTTTTTTAAAAACAAAAACAAAACTTGCTTATGAGAAAAGATACAATAATTCTTTATTTTACTCTACCTAGGCATTGCAACTGATCACCCTGTATTCAGTCATAAAACCCCTCATATTTAGCTCCTTAATCTGTCTACACCCAAATCTTCCATTTGGGTTATGCACTAGCATGTTCAAGAATTGAAATTTGGATATTTCTAAAGGTAATTTTAAATAGCTTTAAAATACATATTCACATTACCTATTTCAGAAAAACAAAACAAGTTTCATATTTAAACATAAGGAGTTTTCATTTAGCTCTTTTTTAATAATATTTTTGGAAATTCTTTGTTAAAGGCTGGAAATATTGAAGCTTGTAGAAAGTTTTTCTATCTAGAAAGACTAATAAAAGGATTTTAGATACATTTTACCAAAATACACAAATGTCAGCTCCTTTTTCTATACAATTCCATTTCTATGAAAACTATTTGAAAATTATTTCTCTTTTATAAAAGATTAAATTCAGTGTTTTATTGCCTAGGCTCATCCATGTGTTCATTCTGGAGAGTTACAAATGGAGGTTGTGGAATCAGAATATGTAGGTTCAAATCAACAACTTTGTCACTTACAAATGGAACTGGGTATTCCAATCGACATTAACTTCCTTATTTTGGGGAAAGGAATAATGATAGAAGTAACCTCTTCAGGGATTTGTGATGGTTATATGGGTGAATAGATAGAGAGTAGTGAAAACAGTGCATTGGAGACTGAAAACACTGAATACATGCAAAGATTATTATTCTTTGATCCATTCAACAAATAGTGAGTCTAGACTATATTCCATGAACTTGGTTAGTGATGGGCCACCAGTGTAAACAAGACAGACATAGCTCCTTCTCAAGTAGAGGGCACAATAGATCTCACAAGGAAGATAATCAAACAGTTATAATACTGTGTGATAAACTCTTTGAAGGAAGGAGAGTATCATGCTATGAAGCACTCAGCAGAAACACGGAAATCATCTGAGATGGTTATGTTGCCTTGGAAAAGCATGTTAGAAGATTATTCTTTTGAGAAGAATATGCAGCTGAATTTAAATTAATAAATAGTCAGATAAAGGACAGAAATAAAAATATGAAGGCAAAGAAGACTTGCAAATGAAATGAAGGAGAGAATAGCACAATCAAAGAACTGGGAGATATTTAATAGTGCATTGCTTATTCTGGGCAGTGGTAATCTAGTGAGATAAGCAAAAGCCACATCGTAACAGCATGCTGAGGGGTTTTACTTCTATCCTAAGGAAGATGTGCAGATGTATCACACACCAAGAGTTGGTCACTAAGTCGATCTGCTACAAAAGCACTTCATACTGCTATGTAGAGAAGAGATGAGAGGGAAATGGAAAGGGGACATTTAAAGTTTAATAGGATAATTAAAAATGCACTAAATAATTAAAAGATGAAAAAGACAAAGAGAAGAAAATGAGAAAGGAAAAGTGAAAGACTGACCAAGAGGGTTCAACCTCTAAGAAGAGTTCAAGAATAAGGGACAAATAAGAGAAGGGAACACAGAATTGAAGACCATGAGTTTCTAGATTAAATGACATCACCTTGTATTCAGCAGACTAATTTAAAGAAAAACACACCCACATCCAGTTGCCTTATGATAAAATTTCAGGACACTAAAAATTTTTTAAAAACCTATAAGCTTTTAAAGAAAACATAAGTCACATCAAAAAGGAATTATGAGTGAGATTACTGGAAGCTAGAATACAGTACAAATATGTCTTCAAAATTCTAAAAATAAAATTCAAAACTTATAATCCTAGCCAAGCCATCAGGAGTGTAATAGTAGAACTGAGATATTTTCAGACCTGTCAACTCTCAAAAAAAATTACCAGCCAGGCTTCTTTTTCTAGGAAGCTTCTGGTGTCACACTCCCAGGCACTAATTTATAAAGGAGGAATATGTAGGAATTTATGCAATATGGAAGATGTGAAGAGAGCTCCCAGAATGATAGTGAAGAGAAGACTTAGTAAGATGGCTGGTGTAGCAGGCCTAATTAATAACCTATGCAAGTTAAGGCAGAAGAAAAGAGAAAATACACACACACATGTGCACGCACACACACATGCACACACACATGCACCCCAAGCTCAGAGATTATATTGGAATATTCTGAGAGAATATTTATAGTTATTCTCGGAAAATCTTTGAAGCTGAATCAGTGAGAGTTACATAGAACAAAATACAAAGAAAAACCAAATATGGACAGCTATCGTCAAGAGAGTATAAACATGTGCAGAACAGGAAGAGGCATCTCACGCTTGTAATCCCAGCCCTTTGGGAGGTTGAAGCAGGAGGAGCTCTTGAGCCCAGGAGTCCGAGACCAATATGGGAAACATAGGGAAATTCTGTATCTCCAGATCATTTAAAAATTAGCTGGATGTGGTGGTGTATATCTGTGGTCTCAGCTACTCAGGAGGTTGAGGTGGGAGGATCAGCTGGGCCCAGGAGATTGAGGCTGCAGAGAGCCATATTCATGCCACTACACTCCAGCCTATGTGACAGAATAAGACCCTGTCTAAAAAAAACAAAAAAAAAAAAAACAGAACAGAGTGTAATCTTAAAGTACTGGGTAGCTCGGCTATCAGCAAAATATGCCTACTCATAAAAAGGTGGGTACTGACTATTCATTTAACCAACAATCTTGGGAACAGGAGGGCAGGAGAGAAAAGACATGCCTGTTGAGGAATGAGTGCCAGAGTTAATTCCTTGTCAGCTCTAGAAGAAAGTGGAAATATAATGCATAAGGTTCAAAAAAGATAGACATATAAGCATTTTCTTTAGAAATATAAAGATCAATACCATTAGAAACAGCTAGAGTGGCTGCATTTGTTGAGTAGGAATTAAAGGTGAGGACAAGTGGGGCAAGAAACAGCTGTTTTTCATTATAGTCTTTTAGTACTATTCAACTTTTAAAAACTTTTTATTGTGAATTACAACATACACACAGAAAGCTGCATAAAACACATTTGGACAGTTTAACTATATAATAAATGTCTGTGCAAACACCACCCAGGTCAAAAAGTAGAACATTGCCAGCCTCTGAAAGTACCCTCAACCCCCAAACCATCTACTGTCTCTGAGCAAAACCTCCTCCCAACCTTTGAAGCTGATACTAATTTGATTTCTGTAATAATAATTTTTGCATTTATTTATATTTTTATCACTTACGTGTGCATCCCTCAATGATATAGATTAGCTTTTTGTGGTTTTGACTTTGAATTTTTCAGTGTGTATACAGTTTACTTAAATAAAATTGAAAATTTTTAATGCAATATGTTTCTCCTATGAGTACGAGAACCACCTCCACTATAAAGAATTATTGAGTACACTGGCTTTCCCACATTGATATTTTCATATGAAAAAAGGTATTATTACTCATTTCTCCCAGACGCTTGTAAATGTACCTTTACCTTGGAACTGTAAGAAATGACCACAGATCTACACAAGGAGTATTTATATTTCCATAGCATTAATGACCAAGGCATGTTTTTAATATTGTATATGTAAAGCTGTGCTAAAATACAGTTTTAACAATAATTTCAATGAGCCATACATCATTAAAAGGAAAAGAAGATTCTATGACTTGAAGAAATAATAATGACAAAGACAGGTCACTTAATAATAATTTTTTAAAAAAAGAATAGCATTTAATATTTAGGTCCATACCACAAATCTGGTCTTTTAAAACAGTGGTTTCCTCCTAGAGCAAATATCGGAGTTGACTTTGTCCATTTTAAAGCAGTTCCCATAAATGTCATCCTCTTCACCACAGAAAGTAAATTAGAATGTCGGATATGGAGAAGTGGTAATAAGCATAGACATTCTAACAAACAAATAATAGATAATATCCAGAGCAATATCAACGGACTTTTCAGGCCATCTTATTCCAATGTATTCATTCCTCATCTTAGTACACTATCCCAGAGCAGAAGTACCCTTAGTACACATCTTAATACACTATCCCCCACCTAAATCAATAACACACTTCTGCTAGAATAAATAAACACATTCCCAACATCTTGCTCTACCCCTAGTTTCTTTTCCTATCTTTTTCTGACTTGCTGAGTGCCTCAACTGTGTAAACTGAAACTTTCTCATTTCGGACTTGGTGGAATCTGCTCACTCCATTTCCAACTCTGGCCCTATTACCTGCATTGGGCTTCAGTGACTTAATATTATAAGGTGAACTACTTCATTGCTACCACTTCTCCACCTAGCCAAAATGTGTTCATTGGAACGTATTCTGGACTGTGGAACAAAATGTAACAGGACATAGTCCTGCCATTAGTGGAGGCCAGCGATGTAGAGAAAGAGCCAGCTTGGCTGCGTCGAGGGTGAGTCCTCTTACTGTGGCTAGGGAGGAGCTTTGTCTCGTGGTCAGAGCACAGGCTGGGAGCCATGACTCATGGAGCCAGTTCCTGACTCCCCTCTGACTCACTTCATGACGTTGAACGAGTCCCTCTATCTTTCTGGGTCTCACTGGCCCCATTTCGTCTACTTCTTCTGGTCTCCCTGAGATTGCAGACATTTGTATTTCTTAATGTGTTTAAACCCTTCAGGAGAGCCATTTCCGAAGAAATATTGGTTCTGAGACTCAAGGGAGTTATTTGAGTCAGGGTGTGGAAATAAGAGATACTAAGTGACTACTAACCTGTGTGTGTTTGCTAGTTTTTCTTTATTTTTTCTGTTTGAGGTCTACCTAATTTACTTCCACCGGTCAGTGCTACTTAAGGCTACTTGGGGACTTTTACGTAACACACATTGTTGATTAAGTTGTGCCTGCAGGCTGGCCGGATACCTCCGTGACCATCTCATTGCCTATCAAATAAGGATCAAGCTGAGATTCAAGGCCTTCCACACTTAGATCCTAATCCACTTTCCCTGTTTTATATCCTCTACTCTTTTATGTGTATTTTATAACCTAGATGAGCTGATCTCTTAGCTATTTTTTCAAATAAATAGTATGCCCTGAAAGCAAAGACTTTGTTTTATTTGACTTCACAGTCTGGGATTCAACACAATACCTTGTGGATTGCCATTGGTTAATAGAGTCGAGTAAATGAGGAAATGAATGCACAAGTGAATAAATGGATGGATTCAGTTTCCTCCACCCAAAATGTCTTTCAAATATAAATACTACCTGTGTTTTATGGCCCATCTCAAATGACACATCATCCACAAAGCCTTCTTTGACTCTCCTGTGGGAAATGGCTTTCCCTCCTTTTTTACACCACTTTATCTGCTCTGATGACATAATGCCATATATCGAATTTACTTTTATATATCATAGCACCCATACCAGAGTCCCTTGAAGGGAAAGAACAAAATGTTTTTAATATTGTGCTTTTACCAGTAGCATTTTAATAATTATAGTCATGTACTGCATAATGGTATTGTGGTCAACCACAGACTGTATATATGACAGTGTTTCCATAAGAGAATAATTAAACTGAAAAATCCCTTTTGCTTAGTGACACTGCAGCCATCCTAAGGTCCTAGTGGCAATGCATTGTTCATGTATTTGTAGTGATGCTGGTGTAAACGGACCCACTGTGCTGCCAGTCGTGTAAAAGTACAGCACATACAGTTATATGCATAAAAGTACAGCATATGCTGCAAAAGTACAGCACATACAGTTATATGCAATACATCATACTTGATAATGACAATAAGTGACTATTGTATTAGTCTGTTCTCACGCTGCTAATAAAGACATATGGGACACTGGCTAATTTATATAGGAAAGAGGTTTAATGGACTCACAGTTCCACATGGCTGGGAAGGCCTCGCAATCATGGTGGAAGGCAAAGAGGAGTGAAGTCACGTCTTAACATGGTGGCAGGCAAGAGCCACGTGTCCAGGGAAATTCCCCTTTATAAAACCATCAGATCTCATGAGACTTATTCACTATCATGAGAACAGCATGGGAAAGACCCACCCCCATGATTCAATTACCTTTCACTGGGTCCCTTCCATGACACGTGGGGATTATGGAAACTACAATTCAAGATGAGATTTGCTGGGGGACGGGGGACAGAGCCAAACCATAGCAACTATGTTGTTGATTTATGTATTTACTATACTATACTTTCTATTGTTATTATAAGGTATACTCCTTCTACTTATAAACAATATTAACTGTAAAATAGCCTCAGGTAGGTTCTTCTGGATGTATTTCAGAAGAAGGCATTGTTATCATAGATGACAGCTCCTTGTGTGCTGTTGCCCCTGAAGACCTTCTAGTGGTACAAGATTCAGAGGTAGAAGACAGTGATGATCCTGACCCTGTGTCGGACTAGGTTGATGTGTATGTTTGTGTCTTAGTTTTAAGTTTAAAAAGTTAAAAAATTAAATGAAAAAAAAAGTTTATAGAATAAGGATATAAAGAAAGAAAATATTTTGGATCACTGTGTAGTATATTTGTGTTTTAAACTAAGGGTTTACAAAAGGGTCAAAAAGTTTTTAAAACATTTACAAGTTTATAAAGCAAAAAGTTACAGCAAGCTAAAGTTAATTTATTATTGAAGAAAGAAGTTTTTATATAAATTTAGTACAGCCTAAGTGTATAGCATTTATAAAGTCTATAGTAGTGCACAGAAATTCCCTAGGCCTTCAAATTCACTTACCATTCACTCACCAACTCACCCAGGGCAACCTCCAGCCCTGCAAGCTCCATTCATGACAAATACCTTATACAAGTGTACTATTTTTTATCTTTTATACCATATTTTTACTGTACCTGTTCTGTGTTTAGATACACCAATATGTATCATCGTGTTACAATGACTGAATACTACATTCAGTAGAGTAATATGCTGTACAGATTTGCAGCCCAGGAGCCATAAGCTGTACCATATAGCCTAGGTGTGTAGTAGGCTGTACCATGTAGGTTTATGTAAACACTGATGTTCACACAATAACAAAATTGCCTAACATCACATTTCTCATAACATTTCTCTGTTGTTAGGCAACATATGACTATTCTTTGAATCAAGCATGTGTGTGTGTGTGTGTGAACACTTACACCTTGAAAGTCCTATACCCCTCCCCTTGCTTTTTTGCAATTATGCTTTATCTCTTGATATCAGTTATAATTTGGGAACTCTGAGATGTAAAGTCAAGGGTTTCTACTCTGTCAAAGAAGGAAATAGGCCCAGAGCTCTAGCCTTTAGACACGAGATTTCTTTGGGTCAAAAGTTTTGGGATGAAGAAATTTAATTTAAAGGTATTACTAAAAACACAATGCACTTTTGGCATCTTATGCTGGCTGGTGTTTGTTTTCTTGGAAGTCATTAAGAAATTTATATTTTTTCACTGGTTTTCATTCTTTTGATATATCCATTTACTATATTTTAGGGCCTAAATTGTCCTAACTAAATTAGTTGTAAAAATCACAGACTCAAAAGAGGCCTTAGAGATTATATAGTCTGATCCTTTCATATAACAGAGGAGGAAATTGAGATTCTGGGATAGAATTGGCTTGCTCCAAACAATGAAAAGTGAATGAGAAAAACTCAGCTAACGATCTCATTCTTCTGGACAAGAAAGCAAAACAAACCACAAGACTCGTCAGCTGCTTTCTTCCTCATGATGCGGCCTTGATCTTTGGTGTTTTCTTTTCTGTTTTCTTAATTTGAGGGATTAAAAATTAGTCTTTTGGTTTTAGCAGTGCTCCTGTGGGGATCGAAAGCCTATGGTCCTAGTGCTTTCTCATATCCATTCGAAAAACACTGTCAGATGGAGTCAGTGAGCATATTCCAGCTCTAGTTGAAAAGTTAGGCAATAAATGGGAAAAGCAACAGTGTGAGTTTTGACTTTCTTGGAAGGCTCATGGTATCTGGGCCAGATTTGCATCCTTCGTAACTCCACAAGGGAACTCCCAGAAGACATATATTTTCTTTCCTTGACAAATGTCTCAAATTAAAGAGCAACAAAGGAAAATGGCTGAAGCACCAAGGGTGTGATATTTTAAGAGATTTAATTCGGTCTTTGGCTCTTCTGAGCTAAATAGGTCACGGTTCTCTATTGGGAGAACATTTGCCGATCAATTTGTATAACAGTAGGGCTCCAAGGGCGCTGCTAACGGGGTCATCTATTTATTTGAGGTTTAGTGATGAAATAGATGGATTTTCTCCCCACCCTAATTCATTTTTTAAAAAAAGTTTCCACTATCTTTTATTGTTCCCCATGGTAGATGATCCTCTTAAGGGAAGCTCAGTGGAGAAGGTCAAACTCCTAGCATTGATGTATGTTCACATTAATCATGTCCCGGAAAGATAAAGAATCTTGTAGGCAATTCATAGAGCAGAGTGAAGACAATTAAGTGGAGCAAATGGCATGCTTATTAGCCCTCAAGGCTATGACACTGGAAAAGAGCTTCTTCTTTTTTCTCTCCAAAATAAGGTGCATTCATATTCTTACTCACTGCTATAATATACTCTTATTTGAATAAAAGTTACTACATCTAAAATGCTAAAATTCTTTAGAGGCACTGTTTCCACAGAGTCTTTTTGTCTACATGAGCAAGAACAGTGATACATTTCATTTAAGCTTACGTTATATTTTCATTGCTACTTTTCTGCAAGTGCTGAAACGATGCTGAATCTGAATGCAAACATGTTGTTTGCATTCTAAAATTCTAATAATTTTAGAAAGGAGTTGAGAGGACTAATGCAGGGATTTAAAATCTGATGAATGATAATGTGACCAATCTGATATCAAGGATGAAAAGTTAAGTATTTAAAAATGATAAAAAGGTATCCTTTGCTTCAGGATTTCTTTTTTTAACTACTAAAGGACTTTACTCATTTGCCTTGATTGATTCAGCATATATAATGAGGGTCCACTACCTTCTTTGTGCTTTTTTAGTTCAGTGTTTATTTCTAATTCCCAAGTCCATATCATTCTAGTTAAGAGAGGCTAATTAAAATAAGACTAGTATTGATCTTTTCATTTTCAGTATTTCTTCTTATAATAAGTACCACTAGTTCAGCTCTCTGCCTCTCACATATTTACCCACCTTCCAAAATGCCAAAAGTGATGCAAATTAATCAATACACAAAAATAATCATGGCAAATCTTTATAGCATTACATGGCAGACATGAGTAAAAATAATTTTCCAGCATGAACCCCAAAATTCTTAGTTCTATAACCTCATTCTATTGTGAGCCTCTTCCTATGATTGGCAAAAATGAAGCCAAGTAATTTGGTGCAAATAATGGGACGTGGGCAGGTCAAAAGTTTGCCCCAAAGCAAAGAAATAATGAGGGAAAGTGCTAGGATTTGAACCCAGACCTTTGATCTCCACAATCTGTTCTCCTAACCATACACCCTGCTGCCTCTCATGAAGAATCAACTTGTTGGTGATAATAGAGTTCAGATACTTCATTACAATTTCCTAATTATATTAGAAATAATAATCACTGGATTATTATAGGAAATTTGAAAGATTACATTAGTAACAACAGGATATTATACTGAACAGAATAGACCCAAAGTATTTCTAAAATTTAGTTTTGATAACACTTTTTCACATTTGGTTGAAAGAGGCTTTATCAAGCTGGAAAAATGCCTAATCACGGGCAATTTACAAGCTAGAAAAGGGAAGTCCAATATTACTAACAAGATATAACGTGATACACATGCATAGGATATAGCGACAATATTCTGTAATAACTCTTCATGTGTTATTGTTTTCTCAAGGCAATCATGTATATATCTTTTAATAATTACAAGTCCAATTATTGTTGTTTTCTCAAAAATAGTCATGTCTATAATGCATGCTTTCTAAGAATCTAGACCATTCTACTTTTAGCAAAAGGGGAATGGAAGAAACAGTAGTTTGGAACATATCCTATGCTATCTTCTATAAAGTGAAAGCTTCAAATATTCTACTATTTTAAATGATAATAAATCAATCCAGATTGAGACCAGTATTTGTTATGTTATATTTGGAATTAATAATAATAAAACTAAATATTACCTTCTGTAATATTCAGAGTGGAATTTAATGGAAATAAAATGATCCTGTGAAGTTTGATTTTTCTACTTTGTACATTGTCATATTTTTGGAATGGAGATCCCTGTAAGATTACATTACTTGAAAAGTTGAAATAACTGCATTCAAGTGTAAATCAGACTATTTTTCCTGGAGCCAATATCACCTCTGTGGCCTAGTTTTACCTCTGCAGCCTTTTAAAAAATGCACTCAGGCACAGTCTACTTAAATTAAAGAAAGTAAAAGGAGTATTTTCCTTCTGCCTAAATTTGAAAACAGGCTCACTCACTTGCAGTAAGAAAGAAGGGACATTTACACATTAGTAATGTCCTTCAAAATAGCAGGAAATTGTCAACGTAAAGAAGAAAACTGGTAAAGAAAGTGAAGGGAAGTTGTTGTTACATCAACCGCATTCTTCAGTTTAAACCAAAGTACAGTAGAGTTTTTAAACAATGAACAGCTATCTTTCTTCACAATGTACGTTACCAATTAAAGAATAAATTTGTTTCTCCGTTTCAGTATTTCATGAGAGTCTTTTAAAAACCAAACATGCATCACCGCCATTGAAGGCAACCCTAACTCCCTCTGGTGTTCAGCGGTCCCCATGGAACAGAAGGCATTTATTTTGTAATTTACTGAGACACTGCACTCTGCAAAACAGGACCAAAAGACGGACCTCAAGCTGCAGTCACTGCTGAGCTCCTGAAACAACATACCTGAGCTATATTTGGAAATTTCTGTGTAGACAAAACAACGTGCTCTTGAAGAGGAGGGTGTAATGAGGAGTGCAGGAGGCATTATCTGGTTTCACAGTCTATCGTGATCAGATCAACCGAATAATTGTCCATTATTTTCTTTGTAGCATAGAGCCCAAGGCTGATGTATTTACTTTCAAAGTGAAATGAAGAATTGAGGATAAGTCAGCTCCCTAACCACTTCATTCCTCTTCCATCTCCATTCCAACATTTCTTTAACTTCCCAAATTGCAGTAACCTTAATGGGAGAGCTAGGCCTGAGCACAAAATTGAATTTCTTGACTTCCTTTGTGATATAATTAGGAGTGGCTCTGTACTCTTTATAATTAGGAGTGGCTCTGTACTCTTTAAGCAAGGCATTATAACGGCATACAGCCAATGTGTGTGTGTGTGTGTGTGTGTAGGGATGTGAGTCTTTGCATTCTATGTGCACAGGCATGCATGGCAAGGTGGTGGTGGAAGCCAACATCTTGGAATGGGAAACTAACAGCCGGAATGATAGCAGCAATAACTTTGGTGTGAAACAAATCATTTTAATGTGTGTCATGTCAGATAAATGTGGTAAATTGTAGATTTTATTTAAAGTAATTTCTGGGACTTCCATCCTGAACATTCCTCAAATGTATTGTTTTTGTTCAGCCCCCCAACTTCCAAAATTCTAGAACAGGTCCCAACATCAGTAACTTTCACAAACGGGACCATCTCCAACCTGGTTTATAGCTTCTTTTATAGCTTCCCCCATGCAATCCATCTTCCACAATGCCACCTGAGTGTTCTCCTCAAACAGAACTCTGGTCAGGTCTTTCTCCTGCTTGAAAACCCTACAGGGGCATCCTGTCATCTGCAGGAAATTCCCAAGATTTTGTGACCTGGCCTCTACTCACTTTCCCACCTTCACCTTGCTCACTACTTTATGAGGACAAATCACTGGTAAATTGCCCAGATATATACCCTGGTCTGTTCCCTTTTTCATTCCATGTAATGTTTGCCCTCCTCTTCAAGTTCTCTGTAATCCAACACCCTATCAGCGCCTCCATTCTTAGCCTTTCCATTGAACCTGAGCTCATTCTCCAATTCCTGTAGAGAATGTTTTCTGACTCTGGAGCCGTCACTCATCTGTGCTTCCACAGGGCACTATCTGTATTTATCACAGCATCGAACATATTAGATTGAAGTCAACAAATATATATGCTCTGTGTATATATGTATATATAACATATATATACCATGTTTATATTCATATATGTGTATAAACGTATATGTTGATTGAAATAAAACATATACAGTATGTATCTGTACCTATATATTTTATATATACACACTTATATGTAACATGTAACATATATACAGTATACCATGTTTATATACATATATGTGTAAATTTGTACATACAAATATATACATATATATCTTATGTATATACATATACATATCATTCATATATATATATATAACATACACACACACACACACACACGTAGCTTATATGTCTGGGAACTTTCCCTGGGACCAGTGGTATATCAAAGGCATGGCATAAATTTTGTAAAGAAGTTTCTGTACCACTGACAGCTCCACTAACTCTTTGACACTTGCTGGATAATTCTTCAGCTTAATGAGCCCTCTATGTCAGATATCCCTGCAGGGACTACTTAATGTTTACTTTTGCTCTAGGCTAAAAACAGTATGTTTGAAGAAAAACAATAACATGACTTTCCCCTTGAAATTTTTATTTGGTTAAATTTTATAGTTTCCAGACTGTTTTGAATGACTGAAACAGTCACTAAATAAGTGTACATTTTTGTATAAAATTTGGGGTGATTATAACAGATTCTACAGTCACAAGGAACTATATATGTCGGGCTAAAAGTAGAATAGAAGCTAAGATTCACAGCAGGAAGAACAATTATCAAATTCATGAGTCAGTTCAACTACAGTTGAAATACATGTCTCTTAAGACTGTCTTTTCTAGAAAGCAATTGTTATGATTATGATTCTAATTGACTCTTGAAGGATGATCATTTATTATTTTAAGTAAGACCTTATGCCTTGAAGGTAGTTTAGGATATAAAAATGCTGACTTAGTCTAGTTCCCTGCTGTGAACAGCAAAATTAGTGAAATTCAAACATGAGGTCACCATTTTATCCTAAGCACAGTAACTTAGATGAAAGCAAAGAGATAAAATTAATCTTGGCAGCATAATAATAAATAAAACCTTGTTAACGGATTGACTTCCTTTCTCCAGCTGCTGACGTGAACTTCAATAGAGCCTACAATCATATATGTGCATCTTATCTGGAACTTTAGTAGTGAGGTTTATTCAGTAAATATTTACTGAATATCTGCTAGACTTTCTTTTAGGTTTTTAGGACATAGATGTGTAAGATGAAAACTAGGACTTTGAGGATTTCATATTTTAGTGGGAAAGGAAAATGGTGAACTCAATAATTAAAATGCAGTAATATCAATGATAACTTTACAAAATGTAATATGAAAAAGCAGAATAGAAAAATCAAATTCAGGGTAAGAGTACCAGGAAGGTGCTCTGGAAAAGATCCTTGTGCATTTGAATCTAGTTAACTTGTAGAAATGAGTCCGGCAGAGAATATGGGAAGAGGTTCCAGAAAGAGACAGTGCAAGCCCCAAATGTTGAGAAACCCCTTAGAATATGGCACATTCAAGAAATGTCAGTCATGCAGAGAATATGAGAAGAGGTTCCAGAAAGGGAGAAAGCAAGACCAAAATGTTGAGAGACTCCCTTAAAATATGACACATTCAAGAAACGTCAACTCTACAGCTAGAATATTGGATGTTTTGTAAGATAAGAGGAGGAGAGGAAGTCATAGAAATAGGCAGATGTTAAATGATAGATGCAATGTTACACTGAGTAGTTTTGACATGATCGTGTCTAGGGAACAATAGAAGTATTGCAAGTGGTAAAAATAACAGGATCATATTTATATTTCATAACAGTAGTTTAGTGTGATAATCGAATTTACATTAGCAAAAAGAGACAATTGCATTATTCTGGAGAAGAAATAATGAGGACAATAAAATATTAATATAGAGAAGGGACTAGATACGAGAGTTATCTAAAAATAGATACACACAGTACTTCTGTGTGTTTGTGTGCGTGTGTTTGTGTGTGTTTGCTTGTGTGTGTGTGTGTGTGTGTGTGTAGGGATGTGAGCATTTGCATTGTATGTTCACAGGCATGCATGGTAGGGTGGTGGTGGAAGTCAACATCTTGGAATGAGAAATTCCAACCATCTGAATGATAGCAGCAATGTGTTGAGCGTGAAACAAATCATGTTACTGTGTTTCATGTCAGATAAATATGGTAAAATTTAGATTTTATTTAAAGTAATTCCTCAGACATCCATCTCAAACATTCCTCAAATGTGTGTGTTTCTCTTCATCCCAACTTCCAACATTCTAGAACAGGTCCCAACATCAGTAACTTCCACAAATGGGACCATCTCCAACCTGGTGTATGGCTTCTTCTATAGCTTCCCCCATGCAGTCCATCTTCCACCATGCCATCTGAGTGTTCTCAAACAAAACTCTGGCCATGTCTTTCTCCTGCTTGAAAACCCTACAGGGGCATCCTATCATCCACAGGAAAAACCTAAGACTCTGTGGCCTGAGAGCCTGATGGTATATGAAGTGGTGATAATGAAGAAGAAATTGTCCCAGATTTCTGGCTTAAGAGATTTTCCATATGATAATGCCATTTCCACAAGATTAGGAGTAAAAGGAATCAGATTTAAAGAGGCAGGAGAAGTAAGAGTGACGGAATTGTAGACATTTTGAGGTTCGGTTACTTTGGGAACTTTGAGTTGACCATGTTGGTAGAAAGAATAGATACAGTAGCTTAAAGTTTGAGGCAAGAGTGTGGGCATATCAGTACTAGTTGAAGTCATGGATGTGGGAATCACTCTAGAAAGACATGTAGAATAAAACGTTCTGCTTTAACCGTGTGGGACAATGGAGAAAAAGCACAAAATTGTCACCTTCTGCAAAGGGCTTGTATTGGTCTGTTCTTACACTATGAAGATACTACCCGAGACTGGGTAATTTATAAAGGAAAGAGGTTTAATTGGCTCACAGTTCCACATGGCTAGGGAGGCTTCAGGAAACTTAACAATCATGATGAAAGGCAAAGAGAAAGCAAGGCACTTTCTTCACATGGCAGCAGGAGTGACAAGAGTACAAGCACAGAAAGCTGCCACTTTTAAAACCATCAGATCTCATGAGACTCATTCACTATCATGAAAACAGCATGGGGAAACCACTCCCCATAATCCAATCACCTTCCATCAGATTCCTCCCTTGATACATGGGAATGACAATTCATGATGAGATTTGGGTAGGGACACAAAGTCTAACCATATCAGGGCTCAAGTGCCAAAGGAAAAACATCATTGACTTAAATAAGTCATTGTTAAATTGAAAATAGTATTTTAACACACTTGTTGTGGATGAACCCAAGATTAAGAGGTTGTATTAGTCCATTCTCATGTTGCTAATAAAGACATACCTGAGACTGGGTAATTTATAAAAGAAAGAGGTTTAATGGACTCACAGTTCTACATGGCTGGGGAGGCCTCAAAATCATGGCGGAAGGTGACGAAAGAGCAAAGGCACGTCTTACATGGAGGCAGGCAAGAGAGCATGTGCAGGGGAACTCCCCTTTATAAAACCATCAGATCTTGTGAGACTTACTCACTATCATGAAAACAGCACAGGAAAAACCTGCCCCCATCATTCAATTACTTCCCACTGGGTCCCTCCCATGACACCTGAGGATTATTACAATTCAAGGTGAGATTTGGGTGGGGACACAGAGTAAACCATATCAGAGGTTGAGAAGAAAATTGGAGGTGACAAATTGGCAATGAGTGAGGACAGTTCTGTCAGGATGCTTTGATATGAAGAGAATGAGATTAGAAGGTCCACAAGTTTTGATGCTTTGTAATGACATGATTATACGGCAGTGGGATGAGCCTGCAGAAAGATAGAGGATCTATAGACCAGGTCTTGAAGGGGCATCATACTTGAAAAGGAGGAGAACTTTACTTTTATCTGATGGAAAGTGGAAAGTGGAGATTCCAATATGATTTTAGTTAGAGGTGGATATAATTTGAGGTTGTTCTCATCAGCTGTCTTCTATTTCTTCAGCCAAGTAGGAAGAGAAATCATTTGCTAATATAAGGGTAAATAGTTAGACAAGAGAACTGAAAGAGATGTGGATTATCTGGGGAAATAAATTGCTGAGGAAAGTAGGTTGGCTAGCAGCACAACTGAAGTTTCAACCACCCACCTTATTGTTCAGTCCTCCTCTTGAACATCCTCCTTTCCCTATTTCTCCCCTTGTGCTTTGTTCCTCCTAGAGGCAAAAACAAAACAAAACAAAACAAAACAAAAACAAAACAAAACAAAATAAAAACAAAAACCCAGAAAACAAATAGCAAAAAAAATAAATAATTCTTTCCATTTCCTCATGTAGAACAAATTAGCCTTTCCAAGATGTTGGAACATGACCAGCACATGCAGTGACCTGCCTAGACCTTTGAAATACATGAAATTATGTCTTTTCTTACTAAGTTCTTAAGCACTTCTTTGGTTCATTTGGATATTGATGAAGGTAAAAGTTATAAATATTTTTTCCAGTTAAATTTATATAAGAAGTCCTTTTAAATAAGATGTTAATCCCTTCCTGATGCCATCATTATTATCTTCTCTTTTATTTTATACAAAAATCCATGGAAACATTATCTAAAATTTATATATGTGAAATACACTTTTAGTTTCAATTGTTAGAAACCATTAAATGGAGATATTTTTACATTGATTTATCATGTCTTAACAGATGAGCAAAGTGAGTTTCAATATCTAAAGCCAATTCCCATTCTGATTTTATTTCTGAACTGATTTATTTTATTATATTATTTATTTATTTTATTTTATTTGGTTAGAGACAGAGTCTCTCTCTATCATCCAGGCTGGAGTGGCACAAATAATCAGTGGCACAACCATGGCTCACTGCAGCCTGGAACTCCTGGGCACAAATAATCCTCCCACCTCGGCCTCTCAAGTAGCTGGAACTACAGGTACCTGCCGCCACACCTGGCTAATTTTATAATTTTTTTAGTAGAGACAAGATGCTGCAACATTGCCTCAGCTGGTCTTGAACTCCTGGACTCAAGCTAGGCTCCTGCCTCAGTCTCCTGAAGTGCTCAGATTTCAAGTATGAGCCACTGCACATGGCCTAATTTGTTTTACTTTATAGATTTTTCTTAAATATATTATAATTCTGAAAATACAGTGAATTTATTATTATAATATATCATACCATGTATGTCTACAGTATTTGTATCATAATAAATTTTATTTAGATATTATGGACAATGAAACTAAACCATAAAAGATTGCCTGCAGCCAGGAAGGTGAAGGAGGTGACAAACTGGAGAAAGAGGAGTAGAAGCAATACAGAGACTTTGACTTAAAACAAAAGTTTTTTATCTTGAAACATATTTAACCTTAAGAAGAACCTGTTCACATTACAGGCATACTACTATGAATACCTTTTTTTGTTTTTTTTTGTTTTTTTTTTTTTTTTTTGAGATGGAGTCTTGCTCTGTTGCCCAAGCTGGATTACAGTGGCACGATCTCAGCTCACTGCAACCTCCGCCTCCCGGATTCAAGCAATTCTCCTGCCTCAGCCTCCCAAGTAGCTAGGATTACAGGTGTGTGCCACCACGCCCAGCTAATATATATATATTTTGTATTTTTAGTTGAGACAGGTTTCACCATGTAAGCCAGGATGGTCTCAATCTCCTGACCTCGTGATCCACCCGCCTCAGCCTCCCAAACTGCTGAAATTACAGGCGTGAGCCACTGTACCCAGCCTGTGAATACCTTTTAAAGTAGATCATTTTGTTTATCTGTGATTTAAGTTTATCTTTCAACATGTTACTCAGAGCAGGTTATAACTTTATGACAAACTGAAGGTCTATTGTGACTATTTATTTTACTCCTTTTCAAGTGTAAGGCTACCTCAAATATTAAGGCAAAAATAATGTGAAGATAGACAACATTGTTAATATTGGCTCTTCTTCTTTTGAACTCCTGAGTCAGCTTTTATCAGAATCTCAAGATGGAAACAAAATTCCAAACTCTTCCTTCCTTTTTTCTTCAACTTTCCAAAAGAGAGAAAAAAATATACTCAGACTCCTTTGGTGAATCACTTGCCAGCTCTACCTAGCAAATGTAATTACAGTGTAACATTAACTTTTTTCCTCTGTAAATTACCCTTAAAGTCTGCATACATTTGGTTGGCCATTTACATCCAAGAAACACCTTCTGTAGAACAGTTTGTTTCAGCAAATCTGCCAAGCTGGGGAAACAGGGGTATTATTCAAAGACTTCAGGCCTCATGCACTGTCCTTTCACTACACTAACAGGAGGAAGCACAGCCTTGAAGAGGCAGATAAACAAATTCAGAAGATCCAGAGACAGAGTTCACTGACCACATAGAAGCACTAAAACTTTCAGGAACCAAAAGTATAAGCCAATGAGAAAGTATTGAGAAATAATGGTTAAGGGAATTGGAGATGTATCAAAGCCAACGCATTTTTTTTTTTTTTCTGTATTTCACCATCGACATAAGAATTACGAAACCTGGCCTTAAATTATGCCTCTAAATATTTATGTGGCCCTAGCTACTTGGCTTCTTTGTGTCCCATTTTCCTTATTGCTAAAATGAAGAAATTGTATAAAATGACTTCTAGTTATCTTCAATCTTTATTATTTAGAAGACATACATTCTTAAATATAAGGTCAAGCTTATTTTTAAATATGAGTGAAAATGTTTCCAGTGATACATATAAAAGCTACACACTAAATATTATTTGAGAAGTTTCTAAGGATACCGCAGTAATGTGCATTGGGGAAAAAAACACCATTTTAAGAAAGCAAAAAAAAAAAATAATAACAAGGAAGTGCTTCTGATTTTAAGTTAAGCATAAAGAAGGTAAGACTTCATTTAATAAAACGGAAAACTGTTCAGATTCTTTACTCAGCGTTCTTTTCACTTTATTACTTTCATTACATTTTACTAGTTATAACCTGATGTATAGTTCTACTCAGCTGTTTATTTATTAATACAAGGACTCAGCATTCCTCAGGGAATAGACATATCTTTTGAACCGTGACAATACATCTGACACCCAAATCATCCCACTGGCTGGATAAAATGTAAATTCTAAAATTATACATGGACCACAGCCTGGAGATTTTCAAATTCTTTATCTACAGGTTATCTTTAGTTCTAGATTCTTCCTCCTAGAGGATAGTAAATGCCATTATCAATACTAAATTGTGATTACATTTTCTTCCCATGACACATTAATACTGGTATTAATAGACAATGAATCTAGTACATTGGCATAAATGAACTTAGAGTTTCTATTTTATTTTATTTATTTTATTTTGAGATAAGATCTTGCTCGGTTGCCCAGGCTAGAGTACAGTGGCATAATCATGACTCACTGCAGCCTCAACCTCCCAGGCTCAAGCAATCCTCCCTCTTCAGCCTCCTAAGTAGCTAAGATAACACTCATGTACCACCATGCCTGGCTAATTAAAAAAAATTTTTTTTTTGTAGAGATGGGGTCTCCCTATGTTACCCAAGCTGGTCTCAAACTCCTAGACTCAAAGGATGTTTCTGCCTTGGTCTTCCAAAATGCTGGAATTACAGGCATGAGCCATGCACCTGGCATAATAGTTTCTTTGTAGAAAACCTATGAAAATCATAAGCTGGTTTCTTACTTAAAACACAGACCTTAAAGAATCAATCAGGTTATATAATTTAAATTTTCTTATTTAATAATAAATGTTCATGAAAAAATCCAAAATTTGTTTAGCATGCATAAGAAAACCCAAATTGTTCTTCCCATATCCACAGTTAGGAAGTAGAGGCATAAGTAGCATAAGTATACTGAAAGATCCATTTGTTTTTCTCCTACATGGATGAATAATTGAGATTCTTGGATTCCTCTTCAACTGTATGATATTTAGTTGGAGATCACATTTCATGGTGTTTCTGCGGAGGCCGTGTCTCTGTGTTTGTATTTATGTAGATCAGTCTACAGAGGGTATGGATTGTCTTCAACTGCAGGTGATGTGAGTAAAAATGGCCATGATGCCTTCACACCCCATCTACATCATAGAATGAGATTTCCAGCAAGATCTCTGAGTAAATTTCACCCATGATGCCTTGGATGTGGAGTTTTGCAATTGGTCTCATCATTTCTTCCCTTCCAATAACTGCTATATTCCATTTCCATCAGTCTATTCTTCCCATACTGAACAATATGAAAGTTTCTGATGACCTGTCACCTACCCCTAAACAAATAACACCTGTGTGGCCCTCAGAACTCCACTGCCTGTCATCCCAATTGAACATGCAGTCTTGGAGTCACTTAGAAAAAGTGTTTAGAGGGCAGGGCACAGTAGTTTACGCCTGTAATCTCAGCACTTTGGGAGGCCGAGACAGGTGGAGCACTTGAGATCAGGAGTTTGAGACCAGCCTGGGCAACATGGTGAAACCCTGTCTCTACTGAGAAAAAAAAAAAAAAAAAATTAGCTGGTCATGGTGGTGGACACCTGTACTCCCAGCTACTCAGGAGGATGAGGTGAGAGGATGGCTTGAACCCAGGAGGCAGAGGTTGCAGTGAGGCCAGATCACTCCACTGCACTCCAGCCTGTGTGACAGAACTAGATGTGTCTCAAAAAAAAAAAAAAAAAAAAAATATTTAGAGAAGAGAAAGGGAAAAGGAAAAAAAGCACCAAAGGAATGAAATATAAGGAAGTTTCTCATTCCTCATAGTCTGTTGGCTTTTCCTTACATGTTTGTATAGCAGTGGCTGTGATTAGTCCCTTAAAGCCATAAGTCCATATTCACCGGCATTCCTTCCTGAGCTTTAGGCTAAAATACTGAAAATTGAAACTCCCCATCAATGGGTGGTATTTGGATTAAATTAGATAAGAAAGAGACTGGACAAATTATTCACTGAATCTCTTTCAACATGTATATAAATTCACTATTCTTCACTGTTTTGATTATTTCAGATAATGAAATAGACTTTCAGAGGTTTCTTATCCCACATATTGATGTGTTCTTGCTTTAGCCACAATAAAGAAAGTCCTGAGGCTTGGAAAAGCATGTGGCCTGTAAGCAATGTTTTCCTTTCTGGAACATGTAACTGTCCTTGGTTCTTGTTTCTTTCCAGAGTCTTTAAGCCTAAAATGAAGAACTCAATCTTGGAGTGAATGATCAGAGCTGTTTTTCAATACCTAATTAAATTAGCATTTGGTGAACACTTAATTGGTTAATTAACATTATTTTAGTAACAGGCAATTTTATGAGAATTACTTCCAAGAATTATGCTCAGTCCCATGTAAAACAATTCTTTAGTTATTAGGTCAGTAGATTAGAATGTGAATCTTAAGCTACCTTGATCAGCAAATCACAAAGACTTTTTTTCCACTACAAAATCATTATATGTCTTTCACAATCCAGCTTGTGCAAAAATTCTGCAATTATTACTGAATTCTTTTCTTTTTCTATCCTAAGGGCTGAATATATACCTCTCCAAACAGAATATCTCATGCTGTATTATAACTATTTAATATCTGTCTCCTTCATAGAGTCTATGTAATTCCTTGAAGATAAAATCTCGTATCAATCTTGGTGTATTCGGAACCTAGTCACATGTCTAAGCACTTGGAATTTTTGTCTGAAAAAAAATATTGGCATACCTCAGACTCCTTTGGGTTTTTCTATACTACATGATCATTATCATCATCTTCTTCATCAACATCATCAGCTTGATAGTTAAATAAATTTCAGTAATATTTATTAAGCTTTTACGGTTTGCTATGAGCTTTCTTTAGTGCTTAATTTAGTGTTATTCTGATTTGGGCCTTTTCCATTCTCTTCTTCATCAGACTCTGTGCCCTGGGATTTTGACTTTTGCTGAAGGCATCAACCATACTCCCTTTGTTGGTTGGATTCTTTTGGCTTTAGCCAATGGCAGTCACCAGAAAGGATCTAAGGGTAGATACAATAAGAGAAAATGTTTTTTCTCCTTCTTCTTCCTGTGTAGACACCAAGTCTCTCACAGGAGCTTTGTACCTTCATGACTTAACATCCCCACTAGGGTGGTCCCTTTGCATGGTTCCAGTGTCCAGGTCTTCCCTCTGATAGTTGCCTCTGACCCTATTTGATCTCTGTGTCCCTTGGGATGTAATAGCTTTCCATCATTGCTGAGTCTCTCCATACTTTCCTGTCCCTTCTCCCACTTTCCTCACTTTATGTATTTCTTTAAAGTGTCTCCATTTTAAAGAACTATAAACTCTGTTTCCTGACAAGAATCTGATGGATTAAAACTAAGTAATAATAAACAAATAAACATGCTGCAAAATATTTATAATAACAAATTAAAATTGCATAAAATACAAACTATAGGTATATGTGCTATATGTGTGTATTTATTTATGTAACCTTATCAGGAAGATGCTGTTAGATTGAGCATTTTATGGCAAAGAAAATTGATACATAGGAATGTTAAGTAATTTCCCTAAAGATGCACAAGACTATACTTGGCAAAGTCAGTGGCCAGTATACTAACTTATGTATATATATTTTTTTACTCCAAGGATTCTCAGTCCCTATCTACTCCCCTATGATAAAGCCCTCTGGTCATTACTGATATTATTCATACCTTTTGACTACTTTACATTCTGAGTTCTGTCCCCTACCCATTAGCATATGAATCTCCAGGCCAAAAAAAAAAATGTCATGCTTTTCCAAGACCTTCCACTTCCTGGGCTTAGAAAATTGGACTATCATGAATTACATATTAGGTTGTCTGTTATCAATGGCAATGAACTATTGATGGTTTAAAAAAAAAAATTGGTAAGCTTAATTTGCCTCTATGCTAGCCAAGCAGGTCTGACTATAAAGTTGGAGTATTTTTTTTTTCAGCTGCTTTTTCTTCCTCAGTGCACTTGGGTTTGGCATTTATTTTTCCTCTCAGTGGGAACACTCAGAGCTGTGGGTGGCCTCTCTTGAAACCTCCTGTTTAAAATGAAGTTGAGGAGGAAACATGGTGCTTTCTCAACAGAAAAGAGAACATCTGTTCTCTTCCATAGAGAATAAAAATATAGTGAGAATGGACCCAGGGAGAGTTCATTTGTCCCCGCCACCTCCCCAAATCACCAAGTCCATTTTTTTTCCCCCAAATCTAATGGTCCCAAAGCAGACAAGGAGGCAGATTATCTACCTTAAATCATATGCTCTTCCTGCCAGGTGGAGACACTTCGACATGGCATCATCAATTATTGGTCAGTGAAATTGTGTTTCTTTACTGTTTGGGATTTCCAAAGGAAATAAAGAACAATTTTATTTAGTTATTTGTCTTTCCACCTATCCTCCCTTCTCTGAGAAGGAGGGTTCCCTCTTCTGTCCAAATTTAATTCTGCTGGCTATGTTTTGCATCCCCTCTCCTCAAACCTCTCTTTAACATTTCTCTTCCATCTCGTCATAAGAGCTACCAACATTTTCTTCTTCTAAACATAAAAATACTCTAAATATACCACTAAAATGGAAAAAAATATATATATGTCCATAAGTACTCCCATGACACAGTATTTCTCTTCTACAGCGAAGTGTTTTGAATGATGATTATTTACTTCTTCTCTGCAATGACTTAACTCCCGATTCACTTGTACCCGACCATCAGCCTGACTCTGGAACCTCCATGCCATGATTCTCACAAAATTCTGGAGGGTGCTTTTTGACAAAATATCTAATGGACACTTTTCCATTCTATTGTAACATGACTTTTCTACATGACTTGCCACTCTGAACTTTCTGCTTCTTGAAACTCTATCCTACCTTGAATTCTTTTTTTTTTTTTTTTTTTTTTTTTGCAGAGTCTCACTCTGTCACCCAGACTGGAGTACAGTGGCACAATCCCAGCTGACTGCAACCTCTGCCTCCCGGGCTCAAGCGATTCTCTTGCTTCAGCCTCCCTAGTAGCTGGGATTATAGGCACATGCCACTACGCCCAGCAAATTTTTGTATTTTTAGTACAGATGGGGTTTCACCATGTTGCCCAGGATGGTCTTGAACTCCTGACCTCGTGATCTGCCTGCCTTGGCCTCCCAAAGTGCTGGGATTACATGAGCCACCACACCTGGCCTCTTCTCTTGAATTCTATGACACCATTGCTTATGGTCATTTTTAAAACTCTGTGGTCATTCTTAGTCTTTTCCATGAACAGTTCTTCACACTTGTGTGTTAAATGATGATAATCCTCAGTATTCTCTTGAGCACAGTTAAGTTTCTTGCACTACAGAGTTTTGTGCTCAACAAATTTCTTAGCACTTGAGAAGCAGCACAAATTAATACATTAGGACAAATTAGCACATTAAACATGTTCAAAGCTCATCTCAGCCTGTTTTCCAGAGCAAATTTGCACTGCTTCTCCCACCTTCCTTTCTCAAAAAATGATACAAACCTGTTTCAGCTGCACAGAATAGAAACCTGAGGGTCATGCTAAATTCTCCTTTTCCCTTGCCTCCTTATCTAAATTAGCCTTAGCTGATGATGATGTCTATTAAATGTTCTAACATCCATCCCTTGTTATGCCTCTCATGTGTTTCTGCTTTAGTTTCAATTCAAGCTTCCCTTGAATATGTCAAGAGACTTTGCTTTTCCTTTTGGCTTCACTTATGCACTTCTACTCTGTCTTCCAGGTTGTAATTAATGTGGTCTTTCCAAAATTTGCCTACAGTGTTGGCATAAACTTGGAATGCATTGAAATAGAGTTCATCATAGTATTTGATCTTTTGCTTCAGCTCACAATGTCACCTTCCACCATGTAGCTTAATAATTCCACGTGTCAAACTACCTGTAGATGGCCTTAAACTACCAAACTACCTTTAAGATGTTTAAGATCTTTTAAGAAATGGTACAAATGGCTAGAGCTGTAATTGGACCTGAAGTGAGGCAAATCATGAATTCTAAGCCAACTGTATTTAAGATTTGGTTACTGTTAATCATTTTTATCAGGCACATGTAGCACCATCTAATTAAAATTGACAATTAACAAATATATATATTGAAGTAGGGATATTAAATATTTTCAGCCAAAAAAATGTGTTGGCTGAAATAGTACAGCCTACCTATTTAAAAATATATGTATATAGCCATCTCAAGTTACTTCTAAATTCAGGAGAAAGATGTCAATAAATATAGCCAAGTTTACATTCACCAGGTACGTTAATTGTGCAGTGTAGCTTTATTCTCTGTTTTTGCACAGAGTGTAACTGAACCCTGGGTAGGTAGTTGTCAGGTATTTATTGGACACCTGAAAACTTAAATGCTCTCTAGATACCTTGCTCCTTAACTTCCTTTCTGGTGCGAGAAATACTTCCAGGTTGACAAGTAGGTGAAGGTTAAAGGCTGAGCAGAAATATCCCTTTAGGCAGAGAGGAAGTGAATGAGCTAGTCTTCCTTGAAATTCTGGAATAATTAGTGTTTTGTAGTCAGGATAACATATATGGCCAGGAATAGATTAGAGGTTATTTCCTCAGAAGATCTTTATTGCAATTTATCTCCTTTATTAACACCAGCTGCAATTTACTAAATAGCACTTCTATGGATGTCATATACAAATTGCTAATTTTCTAAAGACCTCATAAAGAGGAACAATTATTCCTATTTTATCCGTGAATCTCACCTAAGTTAGTTGGTAGAGCAGCTTACAGTTACTTAAACTAAATCCATTGTTAAAACAAGGTGGAAAGAGTGGATTACCACAAGGAAACATTTCTCTCATCACTTAGGGTCAGGGCTTTGGAGTACAACCTATAGGAAAATACTAAGTTAAATTTTAGAAGACATTGATTGTTAGGTATCCATAAAAATAGTATAGGGGAAAAAACAATTCTTAGGTGTCTTTCGTTTGATTTTTTAAAAATCACTTACCTTGGTTCTAAGCAAGACAAAGATAAATAAAACATAGTCCCTCTTTTTTTGTTTTGTTTTGTTTTGTTTTGTTTTTAATAACAACTGTATTCTGGACACAAAACAAACCAAGAACTCCAAAAGAAAAAAAAAAAAAGGAAAAGATAGTAATGGAATACTGGAGTTCAAAACGGAGGTAGCTATCATCTGTAGTTGGAGAAATTAGTAAAGTTTTATGGAGAATGTGGAATTTGAAAAACATAAAGAATGAAGAATGGGCAAAAAGTTGCAGAGAGGTAGAGAAAAACAGACTTCCCAATTACAGGAAAAAAAATCTTCTATATGAGAATGATAATGAAGTCAGATCTTGGCAAGTAGGGTTTACAGATCTGGGGTTGGAGGGGAAGGTGGTTTGGGCTTTGAAGCACTTGCCTCAAAAATTTTTATTCACCTTTCAACTGCCTGAGATGACTGGGTCCACAACTGTCTTATGGCACGGGCATCTCCAGCTTAGACCAGGACAAGCATGAGACATGGTCCCTTAGCCCTCTTATTTCCATTTGCAGCAGTCTGCTCTGCAGCTTCCTACTTCACCTGTGGGGTTGATCTGATGCCAGAAGAGCTCAGGGACCCATGACTTTATATCACACTGAGGCCTCATGGTTGAGTCCTCATTCCAGAAGATTGTGGGCAAGCAAATCGTCCTCCTGGAGGCACCATATTTCATTTGTGGATCTGCATAAAAGTGGGCTGCCAGCATGATGCAAAGCACTGTTTTATACTTTCATATTAGACAGAGGCTGAGTTCAGAGCTCTGGGTCAACCGTCCACCATCGATCCTTAGTCTTGAGTCATACGTATAAGCCTAGATATCCACTCTCCACTCCTCTCAGTGTTCCAACGGCAGTAGGACCTCTAATCTATAGCACCCAAGATCAGCAGGGGTGGTGACAAGCATTCTTTACTCTGTGTGTCCCCTGTCACTGGCACCCAGGGTAGGCATGCCTTCCTCCCTGCATGCCTTATGCCATGTGTTAGCATTCGATAAGTGGGCAGCCCCTTCTAAGCACCTAATTAGATAAGATCCAATTAAACTCATCAGGGTGGCAAGTGGGGTTTACAGGTCTGGGGTTGGAGGGGAAGATGGTTTGTGCTTTGGAGTGCTTGCCTCAGAATGTTTAATTCCCCTTTCAACAGCCTGAGAGGACTGGGTCCAGAGCTGTCTTATGGCATGGGCATCTCAAACTTAGGCCAGGACTCACGTGGGACCTGGTCCCTGGACCCTGTTATTTCTGTTTGCAGCTGTCTCCTCTGCCACTTCCTACTTCACCTGTGGGGTTGACCTGATGTCCAAAGAGCTGTCAGGGAAGAACGTGACATGGAACTAGAATTGCCAACTCACCTTGTTCTTACATTAATGGAACAATATCCGTTATAAGAAATTCCAGTTGAGGAAGCAGAACAGTGCTCATAAAAGATACGGTCACTGAAAATAGGTGTCGGTCTATATACCAATCAGCACCAAGAGTCTTGCCCATAGTAATGGGGTGTCAGTAACACTAAGTAGAAGTAAGGATGTAGGGTCTAGGAATAAGAGACAATGAGAGATGGAGAGTTCTAGATAAAGGATTCAGTTTTTGGAGGTGGTGAATTCTAGAGCTGCCACATAGAACTAAGCATGGAACCAAGTCAGGGACACAGCCAGGAAGAAAGACAAGAGTAGAGCTTTCAAAGTTAGAGCCAGAATGGCAACTTGGGTGACTTGATGGTGATTCCTGGCTTATTTGATTATACCTCCGTTAACTTCTAGAGCCTAAGGTCAAAAATCGTTCTAGATGAAAAGATAGGGCTGACTTTACACACAAAGGATGAGTAAGGAAAAAGAAATTTCCTCTACTAGGAAGAGAAGACAGATAAAAAAACAAAATAATGGCTGAGAGAACACATTTAAGTCACCAAAAGTAATTTCACGAGGCATGTCTGAGTATCACCACACATTTGAGAGTACGCTTATGTAATGCTTAGAGAGGAAGGATGAGTCACATTGTAGAACTTTTATATATAGTACTTCCAAGATGTGAATTTGATAGGCAATGAAGAGATTTTTCTTCATAGGAAGAATTAAAAAATCACCAATGACCCCCTTTTGATTCATCTCAGTGTTGGGGTAGATTGGGACAAGAAGAATTGGATATAAAGATTAAACCAAAACTTTTATGTCCAATTGATTTTGACAAATTTTCCAAAATAATTCAAAGGAAAAATGAGAGTTGTCTCTACAAATTGTAACTGAATGAACAATTAGATATTGACAAGAAAATAAAATTACCTTTTGCTTTCTCATCACATACAATGACAAGTTGGATGCAGATCATGCTTCAAAGTAAAAAGTCGAAACTATAAAGTTTATAAAAGAGAATGTAAGAGAAGTCCATATTATTGAGGTAGGCAAATATTTCTTAGATACAACCTAGAAAGCATTAAGCAATAAAAATTTGATAAATTCGACTTAAGCAAAATCAAAAGCATCTGCTCATCAAAAGACACTGTAAAAAAAAGTGAACAGGTTAGCCACAGATGGGAGAAAATATCAGCCATACATACCTTTGACAAAGGACTTGTATTATTGTATTTGGAATATAAACATGATTCTAATAATGCAACAAAACCACCTGCTTTTTACCAGTAGATGAAGCACTTGAACAGATATTTCAAAAAGGGAAAAATACAAATTTCAATAAGCATATGTACAAGTGCTTAACTTTATTAGTTACCAAAGAAATGCAAGGTAAAGCCACTAAAGGTACCACTACATGTCCATCTGAATGGCTAAGAGAAAAAGTCATACAACACCAAATGTTAGGGAGAATGAGAAGCAACCATAACTTTTTAATGTTGCTATAAGACTATAAAATGCCACAACCACCGTGGAAATCACTGTGACAGTTTCTCATGAAGTTATACACACCTAGTCTATGACCCAGCAATTCCATTTATAGGTAATTTACCCACAATAACAGAAAATATGTCTAACAAAACTTGTGAAGGAATATTCATAGGAGTTTTTATTTCTATTAGACAAAAACGGAAGACAGTGCAAATGTCCATCAAGAAAATGTTTAAACATGTTGCAAGAGTCTCATAATTAAATAGCACATGGCAATGAAAAAGAAATGGATGTCTAAAATATACAGTAATATGGATAAATCACACAGACATTATGCTGAGTTACAGCAGCTTGATACAAATGAGCATATACTGCATGATTTAATTTATATGAAATTCTAGAATAGGCAAAATTAATTTATGGCAAAAAAAAAAAAGCTTTTCATAAAAGCTTTTCCCTTTAGAAAGCCAGTATGTGGGATTGGAGGCTAGAGATTATGGGGAAAGAGGTTTCACGAAGACAGCGGTGATGTTCTATTTTATTAACTGAGATGTGGGTCACGTAGGTGTATCATTTTGTCAAAGCTCATTGAACTTAAGATCTGTATATTTATTTCAGTGCATGTAAATTAAATCTCAATAAAAAATTCAGGCCAGGCATGGTGGCTCATGCCTGTAATCCCATCACTTTGGGAAGCTGAGGCGGGAGGATCACTTGAGGTCAGGAGTTCAACGCCAGCCTGGCCAACATGGTAAAGCCCTGTCTCTACTAAAAATACAAAATGCCAGGTGTGGTGATGCATGCTTGTAATCCTAGCTACTTGGGAGGCTGAGGTGGGAGAATCGCTTGAACCCGGGAGGTGGAGATTGCAGTGAGCCAAGATCCAGCACTTGTACTACACCCTGGGCGACAGCGCGAGACTGTTTCAAAGAAAAAACAAAATTCAGAGAGAACCTATTTAAATTTAAAAATGTAGCAAATTAGAGTAAGATGATTATAAAGCATTTTTCATAGGTTCTATATATTTGTATCTATGAACCTTTCACAAATTTCTATTATTCATAACAGCTTACTTTCAACACTTCTTACAACTGATAAAAACCCCTCAGGGACATAACAATTGAGAAAAAGTAAATCTTGATAATATAAGCTTTAAATATCCTCACTGTCTCTCTTCTTTTAATCTTTTCTCCCTTCCAGTTTGATGAGAGGTCTGAGCAAAAATCAATTACCTGCCTTAATTCATCTCTTGGAATGTAAAGACAAATCATAGCCCATACAAAAATAGATAAATCTCAACTCTGTACAGGGCTTTTCTATGTTTGTGGCAAGAATTAAATCCTACAGTGTACTCTAATGTTCCCAACCACTTGGCCTAGGCTAAAAATTACTCCAGACTTTTAACACTGTCTTCTCAGGATGTGAAAAATTTCCACATTTACGAAGCCATTTCATGGACATTTGCTGTGCAGATTTGATGAATAGGGACAGTTCTCTGAAAAACTTACACCCATATTTTTATAGCAATCAAGTAACTTTAAAAGGAGAGTGTTCTAGAGGAAATATATATATATATACACACACACATATACACACACACACATACATGCACACACACAAACACACACATATACATACATACCAAACAAAGAACAACAACAAAATTCTAAACCCAGAGTTTATGTAAATTGCTCTGAATTATGCAAGTACTAAGGGGAAGTCTTAGATTTAAAAACAGCTGCGCTTGAATATAAAACTAATTACCATTCTTAGAGTTACTTTGTTATGTTGAATAAATTGAAACAATAAAAATGCATTCATTCACTCAACAAACACTTGTTGAGTGCCTCCTGTGTGTTAGGAGTACTGTGTTCAGAGTTAAGACAAAAACTAATAAGCATGAACCTTGCTTTTGAGGAGCTCCCAGTCTAGTGTGGAGGTAGATGAATAAATATTCAATGTGTTATACTAGAGGCATAAATAAGGTGAAGTGGTGAAAAGACTAATCAATACTCAAGAGATGAACATGCACTTTCTCTAGAAAGATGCTTTTTTTTCTCATTTTTTTTTCAGGGTTATTTTCCACAAGGTGGGAATGTTTTCGATTAACAGGGAAGAACTGCACAGTTGTGTGCTGTTTTAGTGGCTGGGGTATGACATAAAGTGACAACCATAAGTTCAAAGAGTCTGGCTGTTTATGGGAATCCCACCTCCAGAGAACTGGCGTTTGAGTGTGAGATTACTCATCTGTATTAACTCTTTGGATAAACACTTTCTTGTTAAGTGTAACACGGGCTTTACATTTCCTGACAAAAATTGTTCTCAAATTTAAACAGAGTATCTGAACCAGGGTTTATTTTGTAAGGCATATTTAGAAAGAGACAAGTAGCTTCAATACAACCTTTTCTGCTGCCATTCAGGGTTTTGGGGCAAAGCTACAGCCCAGAGGCTTGATCCTGAATCCTCAAACAGAAGAGACCTTACCAGATTCCACCTGTTTTCCATGGTGTTACTGCACTGATGTTTCTGCAACTCCAATGAGCTTAGTTATCTCTGGGTTGACTTGATTTTTCACTTTGTGTATTGATTCTGAATGCCAAGTCAGGCTTTCCTCTGATTTCAATTCATTTGCAGTTGTAGAGTTTTCTGGGGTAAGAGAATGAGTGCCCAAGGAAGACGTGACTATAAGAATCAATCTGGGGCACAACGGGGAGAAATGTTAACAAAAATCTAAACGATAATACGCTCAACAGAAGATGGAAGAATTAATTTAGAGGATTACCACATCTAACCACCTGCTTCATCCCATTGCACCTGGCACAAGAGAACTGGCATTTATTCAAATGTTTGTTTGCCATATTTCTTTAAGAGTTTAAGGCATATATTTTCTTGTTTTAGTAGATTCACCTATACATTTATTAACAGTTGAATCTCTAAGGTACTATGTTAGGTGCTTTTAGAACTATAACCATTGTAAATGTATATATGTTTCAATATCCCGGTAGCAGAAATTTCTGATGAGATTATAAACAAATAAACAAAAACTTCCTTCAAGATAAATAAGTACTTACCTACACAGTCGTTTTAAGATTGAGGAAACCTCTGTTGTTGAAAACCAGAAGAGGAAAAAAGACACATTTTCATTCCCTTAGACAAGCGAATAATCTTGGGAAAGATTGTCCGTTTTATACTATTGGTGTAATAAGAGAGTTAAATTGTCATTTAAGCAATGAGTTTCTTCGAAGAAGTGTGAATATTATTAAATGGCAGAACTTTTGCATCTGTAGGGATAAAGAGGAACACATGGTTGATTGCAGCAGCACTATCTTCTTGCCAGGCTGGTGTGTTGGCTCTACACAGTTGGCCCTGGGTAAGAAAATGAAATTATGAGTTCCAAAGGGACAAAACACCGCAGTGGGCTTTTGCTTTCCTTGGGCTTGAAATTGACGATGGGTCCAATTTTATGTAGATCTTGCAGAGGAGAGAGGACCCAGCTTCAGACATGCAGGTTTTCAGAAGAAAACAGGGCCTTGTCTAAGTGTCAAGAGCCATCATGGATTTGTGTTCCTCATGAAACTTTTTACTGTGAGATCTTGTATGGAATTCTCCATTTCAGGGTTCAACTTCTTGGTACAAATATCTAATTAAAACCAAACCAATCCAGCAAACAAGAAATGGAAAAAAAACTTACAATTGCCTTTTGACTCACACCTTGTTTTGGAATATACATCCTAAGCAAGAACGTCACCCTTTAATGAAGAGAGTTTAGGGAGAGAGATATAGAGATATAGATATCAAGATACAGAGAAGGCCCGTGAGTTCTTTTGCCAAACGTCTTAAAGTTGTCAAACCAGCTAAGATTGTCTCTGGAGCAAGAAGTGATCCTTGTGTCTCATGGGACCCCTGAAGTCCTTTTGCTCCATGGGCTGCTCAGACAGCAGACACAGCTCCTACATGAGGACCCTGAGAAGGGAGGAGCATTTGCTCATGAGCCATGCTCAGGTGGGGCCCCCAATAACAGACATTGCATAGAAGACTGACCACCATGACTGGCCAGTCTTTCAGGACATTTATTACTTTGTATACTTTCCATGTGATTATTCACCTTTGCCCAGAAACTTAAAAGCCAGCAATGACTAAAAGGTGGCACAGGACTCCACTATTTCAAAATCTATGAACCAGGTTGTTCCAAAAACTTCATCAACTTCACTTTTCTTCTCTTGTGTTTCTAGCAGTTAGCAATGGCAAAATCGTGGAAAAGACAAGGCTTACCTCTAATGTGCCTGATTTGCTTGTACTGAGAAACTCATATTCCTTCTCTTTAGCCTTTCTACGATGTACCCTAATTCTGGATTTCCAGCTGAGCTCACCCTTCCTAAAAAAGCTCAATGTTTTTGACTTTTCCAAGGTCCCTGCTCCTCACCTCTGAAACCTTAACTCTGATTATTCCATTTCTGTTGATTCTTATAAACTTCTCTCTGCTGATGATTTGCTAGCTCATACCTTTAATTTGTGAAAGGATTTTTGTTTCCAGCTTTAGGTAGTAATATCTTTTTTAAAGTAAGATTTCTTGGGGAAAAACATAATAACCACACAGTTGCTTAGATATCTAAAGAATAGATGGGTTAAATCTCAGAGCAGAAGGGAGTTTGAGGAGCAAGTGAAACAGTGAGTCCTTACGTGGCATTCAACAATACGAATAAATGGCTAGCCACTAAAACTACACTCTCTCTCACTCTCATAGTAACTCTCTGAAGTTCAATGATTTCTATTCAGTTTTACTTATGCACTCATACATTTAAACCTGAAGAATACAATGCTTCTATATTGTATAGTGTTTTGCAATGAACATGATTATTTGTGTAATTTAGTGTAAATAATACTTTTTTCAACAATACAATGTGCAGAATTGTATTATTTATTTACATAATCATAAATATGTGTGCATTAAATTACCTTTTTCAGTTTAGTTTATTTAAGCACATAATAGAAAACAAGTTTTCTTATTGGTAGTATCCTTGTCACACAAAACAAATGCACTCAATTTTGTTTTCCTAGAGATCCAGGAAATACCTAATTGTATCTACTCAGTCGTCCACTTCTGGACCCTGTTACTTATCAGCACATTGTAGGCATGTGAGAAAAAAAATCAGAAGACCTGAACCCACAGGAGATTGTTGCTTTGCTGATCTCCAAAATACTTAACCAATGCCTCTTTATAGATGAGTTAAGACACAATAGTTAATCATTTCATGACAGTTACCGAGCCAAGTTGATAGTATGTCTTCCTGCTTGTCCATGAAAGAGGAGATTGCAATTGTACATAGGTCTCCAGAATACAACTGCTCCCACATGTTAGCTAGCACTGAGCACCTGTGACTGATATTTGTGTAGAGGATGGGCTTAGAAAATGGGCCTCAGACTCAGCCTTTCTGGCCCCTCTATAATCAACTTTGCCTTTCCCTGACATATATCTAGGTGGCTTCAACATGCCTGGAAATGAGAAGCTAGAGGATGAGACAGACAAGGTCCCTGATCTTATGCATCCTATAATATGTTCAGGAGAGAGAACAATAAATAAGGACGAAATTTTTTAAATGACTAAAGAAAGAATAAAAAAGAAAGATTTTAGATGACGATAGGTACTTTGTAGCGAGGTACAGAATAGTCAGGATAGTCACAGAAAGGCAACAATATCGACTGTGGATTTGAGGGCCAGCAGAGGCTATTGGGCTATAGGGATACTTAAGCAGACCCCTGGTTGGCTATGTGGAGTCCTGGACTATCAGTTGTAAGGCTATTTCAGATAGTGGGAGAGGCCAGTGCTGGGTCCTTTAGAGGAGATCAGAGTTCAAGAGCATAAGGAACAAAAAGCCAATATGGAAAGGATGGCGGGGTAGGGACTTGTCATATGAAAGAGGCCAGATTACAGATAACTTTCAAAATCAATATAAGAAATTCAGATTTCATTCTAAGTGGTATGGGAAGGTATCAGTGGGTGCTTAAGGGATGGAAGAATAAGAGATCATCTTCAGATATAATTGAGTCAGTTAACAAAAGCAAACAAACAAAGAGAAAAGATGAATTATTATAGAAAAACTTCTTACCCTCTTTTCACTTAACGACTGACTATATGACAGAGTGGCCTCTTTTAGACCAATCTTCCCCCACTGGCATGCACCCTGTGGTGTGGACTCCTTAATTTTGTAGGCCATAATTAACTACTTTTTCTTGTCATTGTTATTTTGGCAGCTTCATTGAGGTATAGCTGGTATATGGAAAACCATACATATTTAACGTATACAATTTGATTATTTTGGACATGGATATACCGTGAAACCACCACCAAAATCAGGGTGAACATCTGTCACCTCCAAAAGTTTCCTTGTGCCCCTTTGCGATTTTGTTGCTCTGTGTGTGTGTGTGTGTGTGTGTGTGTGTGTGTGAAGAAGTCCCAACCTGAGATTCCTCGCTTTAACAAACATTTTTTATGTGCACAATACAGTACTGTTAACTTTGGCATCATGTTGCACAGCAGATTTCTAGAATTTACTCATCTTGTATGATTGAATCTTTATACCCATTGAACAATAACTCCCACAATCAACTGGCTTTTAATGGCTTAGTTAAATCATACCTATTTAAGTTATCTATTAAAAATGCCACTCCTGAAAATAAATAGATAATATAGATAGACAGGCAAACAGATGAACTAATGAATCATCCCTGGTTACTTATCATTATAAAATTTAAATACTTAAAGGCATGACATAAAGACGAATAATGTGAGTTGCCATTTCAGTGAATGGCTCACTTTGTATCTGTTGCTGTGACAATGGTCATAAGAAAATCATAAATGAAAAAATTTAAAGACACATTTAAAGCAGAAACTGAAAGATATGTTGACAATTTCCTCTAGTTTTTTAAAAATTCAGCTGTCTATGGGATCTAAAAAATTAGTTTATACCCATTAGGAATACTGTTGTTATTCTAACCTCCCCAAAACACGATATTGGTAAAACATTAAAGCTACAATATTTTCTTTATCTAAATATTATTATGATTAGTAATAATTATCATTTACTCTCATTCAAAAACCAATTTGATTCTGAGCATGCCTAACTTACATTCCTTTATGCTGTATGTTTCTTCTTTGCCATCAGAAGGAAGGATTGGATCATTTACTCTCTAAATTTGGATATGAAAAATAATTTGAAAGAAAATATTTTTAAAACTCCAGGGAAACTAGTTTATATCGATAATCATAGATATTTTCCCTGAGTTTGAAATGAAGCAGTGCAGATCTAAGTGTATACATGAAAATCCAAGAATTATTACTAAGAAAACCTATTATTTCTCTCTCCTACTGTAGCAATTGGCTAAAAGTAAATATTTGTTTGTTCAGTAATTTATTTAAAATCCACTAAAAAAAGGAACTTGGTTTTTGGAGCAAATTTTTGGTTTATTAAACAAACTTCCATCTGGCCACAAAGTTCTTTGTACCTACTTAAGTACACTTTCTTGAAAAGATGAAAAATATGTTTTGTTTTTAGACATCCTTCCATCTAGGCAAAATTTAATGCAGTCTAAATTCTAAATTGTGAAACTTTTAATGTGAAAAAGGTACTTACGTTTTTGTCACAGATGCCACTGCATTAAGTCTTTGGTAAAAACTTTGAGGACACTTTTATGGTTCCGATGACGATCGAAGATGCCAGTCTGTCAATCACCCTGCCAATCAAATCTCACATTTATGCCTGAGAATACAGATCTCTCCACTCCTGATCTCCATGGAGATCCTTAAACCAGTCAGAGAAAATGCTTTTGTCTTCATACTAAAATACTGAAGATTTATGGAGTGATAGGCTTAATCCTCCAGAGAGGAGAGAGACAGCCTCGATCCATCTGAATTATTTAAAACCATGAGTATCTCATGCACATGAGAACTGATTTGAAAAATTTAAATTACAATAGAATGGGTTTGCCTGTAAAGAGATGAATTCAACCATAGATATTTGAGTTGCCTGGGAACAAAAGTCCAGAAAACCCAAGACCCTCAATGGAGAAAAGCTTTACCTGGCACTTTTTAAAAACAGTGCTTCACAAGCTTTCAGGTCCATCTGATGTACTTGAAAATCTAGTTAAGTTATAGATTCTTATTTAGTAAGTTTGGGTTGAGACTTGAGATTTTGTGTTTTTCAAAAGCTTTCAGGAGATGTTGCTGCTGCTGGTCCATGGATCACACTTTAAATAGCAAGTTTCCAGAATAACAAATGCACTTCAGCATTGAGGATTTAGGGTAACACTGATCCTCCATCAAAAATAGACATCTTCATCTCTTATGGTAGATTTATTCTTAGTCAAGTAACAAACTTTTCCACATAGGCATGGTGGGCTCACCCACTTTGCTGCGTGGCTCACCCAGCAAAAGTGCTGTAATCCCAGCACTTTTGGAGGCCGAGGCTGGAGGATGGCTTCAGCTCAGGAGTTCAAGACCAGCCTGGGCAATATTGTGAGACCCTCTTTCTACAAAAGATTTACAAAGTTAGCTGGATGTGGTGACTTGAGCTTGTAGTCCAAGCTACTCAGGGGGTTAAGGTGGGAGGATCCCTTGAGCCCAGGGGATCGAGGAGGCAATGAGCCATGGACCCACCACTGCACTCCAGTCTGGGTGACAGAGTGAGACCCTGTCTCAAAAACAAAAACAAACGCAACCCCTGGGACGCTCAATTTACCCATGTAACAAGCCTGCACAGGTACCCCTTGAACCTAAAAAGAAATGTTGGAGGGAACAACACAAAAACCTTTCCCCTGACAACCACTCAGACTGTAAGAAGCAGGCTAGAGAAAACCATACCTTTATTTCCTAGACTCAGCATCTTGTCACGTGACCCCGTCTCCTAGCTCAGACTGTCTTCTTGTGTGTTCCAAGAATCTGGTTTAGAAAGTCATGGCAGATTCAGGAACTATCAACTTCCCTATGCACAAGAGTGGAAAAGCCAGAGCGGGGCCAGTGTTCCTTCATGGGTCTGGGTACAAAAAGATACCTAATCAGTTCAACGCTGGATGCCTTAGTTACATTTTTTTCTCAGTTGTAACCAAACTCCATACTTACACGAACAACAACTTTTTTAATAAGGCAAACTATCACACCAGCGCATCCTTCCATGGCAATACAGATCTCTCTGTAGAACCTCAACCTGCCCATGAAACTGTGTGCCAGAACTTTGGTTTCACGATAGTGGAAACCTTTATCAGATTGCCAGGAGAAGATGGGGATTAGGGGGTGTGGGGGAGAAGAACGTGGAAATTTCCATAATCAAATCCCGAAGAGGAAAACTAAGGAGGGCCCATTCTCACTCAAATGCTACTCTCCCACTCAGTCCCCTCTCACAAGGGTTTACAAAGGGCCCTCTTTAATTTGTTGTGTATTTTACTCCCAGGCATGAATTCCTATTACAAGAGCCAGCCAAGTACACTGCGTCATCAATGGTTTCTTCTCTATAAATGCACCAAATTGTTAGAATTCTATCATAATTTTTTGTCTCTTCCCCATTTTGCCATAATACTCCCCATCTCATCCACATCTCCTTCCCAAACTCAAGTGATCTCTAAGTCAATGCTTTTAGTCCTGTTTCCCAGAACACCAGTATTCTCAACCGAGCTGCTGCTCAGCATTCTCTTCCCATGCTATCTAATGGCTACACATGGGCTTGTCAGGGTGTCTGTCTCTTGCTGACCTGCTTCCATAGAAATCTGATGGAACTCTGTTGGATGGTCGTGGGGGGAGCAGAAAGGCTGATTAAGCCATTGCTTGCATTGATTTAGTAGCCAGCAGCTTGGACTGATGCTTTATCAACTCTTAAATTCAAACCCTGGCTGGGAACTGAGTTATTCATCAAGAAGGATTAGAAAATGCAAAAGGTCTATAAATTTCACAGACTGATTCTTGTTATCTCCAGAGATTTTCCTGTCACTTAAAAATGATGTCTGGGGTACAATTTGCATCTAAAATGGCCTTGGAAAGAGGCAAAAGGCCAGCACTTCAAACTAATGAATCCTTAGGTTACAGAGAACTGCTCCCAGCCAAATAAAGCAAACCACATTTCTACCAAATTCCAATCAGACCCGACCCGAATCAATGACAAGCTTGCTAGTGGACTTGAGCTTCTTTCTTCCAGGAGGAATGCTATTATTTTTTTTTCACACAATTCACATTCATATTTAAGTAAAAGGAAAAGTAGTGTATTGGAAACAGAAAAACAGAATGGCATTATCAAGAAAACATGGTTTTTTTCTTCTTTTCTTTTCTTTTCTTTTTGAGATGGAGTCTGGCTCTGTCGCCCAGGCTGGAGTGCAGTGGCGCGACCTCAGCTCACTGCAAGCTCTGCCTCTCGGGTTCACGCCAATCTCCTGCCTCAGCCTCCCGAGGAGCTGGGACTACAGGCGCCCGCCACCACGCCTGGCTAATTTTTTGTATTTTTAGTAGAGACGGGGTTTCACCGTGTTAGTCAGGATGGTCTCGATCTCCTGACCTCGTGATCCGCCCGTCTCGGCCTCTCAAAGTGCTGGGATTACAGGCGTGAGCCACCACGCCCGGCCGAAAACATGGGTTTTAATGTCAGCTAGGTCACCAAATAGCTTTGTGATGGTAAAGGAGTCATTCCTTCTTTCTGGGCTTTCATTTCACTATCTTTAAAATTAAATCTCCAGGGTTCATTCTGTATGGGCTGCATTTCACTATTTATAAATCTAAATATCCAAGGTTTATTCTGCACTGTTATTGAGCAAGGTCCTTTCCTTACTGTTACAAGGCAGTAACAGTGATTTTACAGAACAAGTAATGGCTAGTGATTTTTCTAATAAATTAGAATGTTCACTGTCCTTCCTACAGGGTAGGATGATAAATATTCAATGTTTTTAATCTCTTAAAAATATATTCTTCTCATTCCCACCACAGATTATGTGATGGTTGTCACGAGTTCACTGCAATTACTGCTTGTGGGTAATGCATCCACTGTGTGTGTGTATACATGGATGTATACATTTCCCAGATGAAGTTCTCTAGGTTGTATTTTTAAGAGAAAAGACATGTTCTATTGTTTTAAATTATTATTTGGATAAGATTCTATTAGATTCATGCAAAATGTGGGCCTGAATTTTGTATAGCCCAAATGAATACTTCTATTGCTTAAAGATTCTGATAAGGATGCATTTACGGATAAGAAATATTGTTGCCTAGAGAGATTTTCAATATTTGAACAGATAAAATAAATAACTAAAGCAAATGCTGCATGTGGAATAACCTAATAACATCACAGGGTACAAATCTTACATACACAGCTTCAAGAAATAGAGGGTTGTTCTTTAAATGAACATCTTATGAGTTATAACATTTGGATTGATTCCATTGACTTAATTTTTATCCCAATTCGTGCTTTGTAGGGAAACTTATACTGATATCCAATCTCATCCTATGAAAGCCCAAAGCACTATCGAAAATGTACACATAATGGAGATTGTCATGTGAGGTCATTTGTAGGGCAAGTTATGTCACTGGGCATTTTCCAGTTGCAAAGAAGGGACACATTCAGGATAGAACATGAGTTTAAGAGTCAAGAAAGATCAAAGAAGCTTAGTAATATTTTTTGCAACTAAACAGTGATTTGAGATACATTATTGTCTTAATTAATCTGTCCCTACCCAGTACCCCACTCATCATAAAAACCAATGGGCAGAGCAGTGCCCCTTCTTAGACACAGCATGTCAGAGACCTTCAGTCAAAGTAACACATAGTCATTTTGCATTTTTCCAAAGACACCAATTTTGACCTTTTTTTGTCTGACCTAACTCAAATTATCTGCCCCTCTCAACTTTCCTACTAAAAGGACCTGTTTTTGTACTTGATAAATATGACTTACAATCTTACTGAGTGATTGTCATTGCTAATTTGCTTTTACAATCTATGTATTTGCTTGTAGAGTGCCATGTCATTACAGTATTTGCTAAAATCTAGGGTTTTGATATCTAGTGTCAGCAAACGACACTATGTCTGAGTAACCAACGGTCAGAGTGTTTGTTGTTGCTGTTTTGGAGAGACAGAGATCTTGCTTTGTTGCCCAGGCTGGTCTGGAACTCCTGGCTTGAAGTGATCCTCCCACCTGGGCCTACTAAACTGTTGGAATTATAGGCAGGAACCAACACACCCAGCCAGAGCTTTGCTGAATTCTTATGGCTTGAGTTCACAAGTGGTTCGATTACTCCAACCATGTGTTAAAGATGCTCCTTCTCTGTCTAGTAAGAAACTTGCAGTAACTATTCTTGCAGAGAAGCAATGTTCCCCTTGTTTTATATTTTGCATACAGTGTAGGACTTTCAAATTTTTTAAAATAAATATCTAACAATGTCTGGCTCAATAAACTCAGTAAATTTGCCATCCCAATCTACTACATCTACTCTTAGCATTAAAATACTGTATGAAGAGGGTAAACAATCTTTGAATGCAAATAATTATCGAATTATTAAGTTAGACTGAGGCTGTTAGTGTAGAGTAGGGCTTGACCTTTTAGTGCTCAAGGTAATGGTCTAATTCATCTTATTATAGAACCATTTCTCGTATATAGTATGTTTAAAGGTCAGAAAAGGTTAATCTGAGAATGTAGACTGTAGTATTTGGACAAGACTAAAGAAAATTTCAAAGTTGTTTTGGACTGCCGTAGTAACATTCCTGAAACATTTTCATTTTTACTGGAAGACAGAGTAATTCTGGTGATGAAAGTGCAGTGCAGATAAGAAGGTAGAGTTAATATTTCACAGTGTTTCCTTAAATTCCAAAATGGAAACATCCACTTGGTCCACCTACCTTCCTGTTATTCTAATATGTTATTCTAAGATAAGACAGTGGTTTGAGGATTGAAAATGTAAAATTCTGCAATTCTTCTTATAGCATTTAGTTTATAATAGTTCCTTTGGAAATAAAGGCTTTCCAGATCTGTAAAATGAAATTTTTTTTTACATATTCCAATCTATATTTTAAAAGCCACAGATGTCCAAAACTCATCTCAGACCCATACTTTTCACCCCTCTAATAGTACCCTAATAGTACTCATCCCATGCATTGAAATTTCACGTAGTCTGTGTTTTCTTCAATTTTGGAGAGTTAGCAAGCCTCTTTTCCATGGGTCCCTAACACAATGCACACATTTCTATGGGTTGTTTTTTTTTACTGCATTTCATCATCAGTATTTGTTTTGTGTTCGTGATTTCAACTAGAAGCACATTAACTGGGGTAGAACTCTTTCAGCAAATGTATGCCTATGTATTCATTCAAGGATTTTCTAGGCTTCCTTCATCTTAGTTCTGGGAAATACAGGTACTTCAATTATTATCAACAGAGTATCATACCTGTCACATTGTAGCCATTTACCAAGGATTTCTTAAATGAATAAAGGAGAAAAATATATGCATTCCTCACTTGCCACAAGTGCTTTGTGGACAGCTGTTGCTCCAGCATGTTCGGTAGAAGGCCTGGGACATGATAGATTGTTTTGAATATTTCTTGAATAATGTTGAATAAATGAAGAACAAATTAATGAAGAAACTTTCAAGTCATAAGCCCTATTTTTATCCTGGAAGAATTTGCCTTTCCTGATTTTCATTCTCTTTCTCCTTTTTTTTTTCATTATCCTCGTTGTCTGGATTGTTTGTGTTGGCTTCATGCTCAGTATCAGCCTCATATTTATCAGCAAACATTCACTGAAGGGTTACCATTTTGTTCAATTAGAGTTTTTCAAATCAAACGTATTGATGTCATTGTCCCTGCTCTACTTTGATATGAAAAGGAAGTGTCTGGTTACCATTGTAAATTCCACTGGGCATTTGATCGCTAACACATAACCCTGAACGTTTTCTCTCTGACCATTTCTCTGCTCTAAAGCAGATCATTAAATTGCTCCCAGGCAGAAAGAACAGGACCAGAACAGCAGGGCACTTTTGTAACAAGACCTTGTAAATTGAAAGCCCTAGATACCTTTCCCACTGTGAGAACCCGCTGAGACTGGTTCCTTTTAACATTGCATTAATAGGCCCTTCAGACCCACTTAATTAAAGACAGTATATCTAGGCAGACTTTCATCGCTTAGAAGGATCATGTGCATGGCAACTCTTAAAGACCAGCACTTATCTTCAAGGTCATTTTATTCTATTGAAACGTACGTCAGCCACATATTTTTGTTAGTTTCCATGTCTTCTGAAAAACATAGTTTCTGTCTTACGTACAGGACCATGGACCTGGAATGGGCTGTATTAAGAAATCAATCATGCCCTTGAATTTATACATGTTTTTCCATAACAAAGTCAGATGTGAGGGCCTTCTAGCTGTGATTAACCAAGTCCATTTGTTAAATCCCTGCTGGTTAAAGGAAAGGCTTATAATTGCAAATATCATGGCCATACAGTTACAAACTGGGAGCCTGCTGGGAAATGCAGACCTTAATGTAGAGGTGTCATTAAAACCTCCAAGTCAGTCAAGGTAGTTAATCACTCAATTAGACTCTCATTATCATCTGCCCCGCATCAAAAAGACTTCCCGCAGTCAAGGAGGGGTTGTAACCAGTCACTTTGACAGGTGATCCCCTCCTCAAATACAATGGCTACAATAGCCCTTGGAGGAGTTATCAGCATGATGTGGCCTGTATCTAAGCTGAAACAGACGCCCATGGGAGTTTGGACAGCCCTAACTGAGGAGATCAAAGGCAGGGAAACAGCTGATCCCAGACTGGCTGGTGTCAGCCTGGTGTTTCCTCTGTCAAAGGCAGATGGAGAATCAACTTATTGATTGCTGGCCTTGGTGTTCGTCCTGGAATTAAAGGTCTGGCCTGGGGGAATATTCATGAGGAATGTCTGACTTTGGAGGCCATGGTAGCACAGATATTAACAATCGCAAGCCTTTGCTTTCAGTGGAAAAAAAAAAAAAAAAACCTGCTCGAGAGAATTGGGGGTAAAATAGACATTTTGCCACCACACTGTGGCAGGCAAAGAAGAGAAAAAAATAGCAATCGGTATAGCCCAGATCTACTGAAACATGTTCCAAATACAGAGTTGGTCTTTTGGGATGGAATAATTTACTGGGGAGCAAAATAACTAATTGACGATTCCATGGGGCAATTAACATAATAAATGGAATGTTGTTGAATATGTAACCAACAATATTCTCCAAAATATTTAAGCCATGCTGAAATAGGGGTGTGTATATTGTCCTGACGTAATATTTCAACCTTTTTCCTAAAGGGTCAAATATACCAAAGTTAATTACTTAATGCAAGGAAAGTCTCCAAGGGAAAAGTACAGATGGATTTCAGGATATTCCAAATAGAATTTGTCAAATTGGTCTTCACTTGTTACTAATTTTAGTAAGTCAAGTAAAAACTATCTTCTACTGCTACTATCTTGAAGATAAATTATCTTAAGGTTCACAGTACAGTAGAGTAGAAACGTGTGATCTTTTCCTTGCCATCACAAGGGTCATGGCCACACTTTTGTAACAAAAGACAGGTTAACAAGAGAGAAAAAACAAATTTTTTAATCAAGATTTTATCTGACATGAGAACCTTCAAAAATGAAGACTCAAAGAACCAAGAGAAAACAATCTATGTATTTTTTATTTTTTAAGTATTGATAATACTTTAGTGTTTAGAATGGCTATTTTCCCTAAATTCCTTTTTTTAAATTATACTTCAAGTTCTGGGACACATGTGCTTGAATGTGCAGGTTTGTTACATAGGTATACATGTGCCATGGTGGTTTGCTGCACCTATCAACCCATCATCCAGGTTTTAAGCCCCACATGCATTAGGTATTTGTCCTAATGCTCTCCCTCCCCTTTCCCCCAACCCCCTGACAGGCCTTGGTGTGTGATGTTCCCCTCCCTGTGTCCATGTGTTCTCATTGTTCAACCCCCACTTATGAGTGAGAACATGCGGTGTTTGGTTTTCTGTTCCTGTGTTAGTTTGCTGAGGATAATGGCTTCCAGCTTCATCCATGTTCCTGCAAAGGACATGAACTCATTCTTTTTTATGGCTACGTAGTATTCCATGGTGTATATGTGCCACATTTTCTTTATCCAGTCTATCATTAATGGGCATTTGGGTTGGTTCCAAGTCTTTGCTCTTGTAAATAGTGCTGCAGTAAATATACGTGTGCATATATCTTTATAGTAGAATGATTTATAATCCTTTGGGTATATACCCGGTAATGGGATTGCTGGATCAAATGGTATCTTTATGTTTAGGTTTGATGCAGAATGGAGAGTCGTGTGGAATTGTGATTGGACAAAAATGGAATGATCCAACAGAAGTAGACTGAGAGAGGAAAGCAAGCAAGCCCTGTCTGTTCAGATTCTTTATGGTCTTTCTGTGTGACCTTCCTTCTCCCAGGTGTAGGGCAGAACCCCTTCTTCAATGATGGTCTCATGACCTACCTTCAGACAAGATAGGTGAGAGAATTTCTTATGGACAACCCTTACAGAGAAAGGCAGCAGCAGGTTAGAGTAATATTTCTAGGTTGTACGGCTGGCTCTGGGGGATAGGGGTTTTGGTTTCTCTGACCTGCCTCGGGGAAGAGGAATTCTAGGTTTTGGGGCTGACTTGAGAAAGGAAGGGAAGCAGGAGAAAGAAGGGCAAGAGAAGGTCAGAACCAGATTTTGCTTCTGAGGCCCTTCCAATGTCCTTCAGTTCAAAGTTCTCATCATACCAAAGGCGCCATGCTTTGGGGTATCATTTGTTGATCCCTAACTGTACTTATTTATCCATTCAAAAAATGAGTTCTCTGCATGTGCTAAACCCCTGTAGTAATCAAATCACATTATTTCACCATTAATGAAGTTTATAATTTAACTTTTTAAAGATATGCTTATGGAAACAGTGCCTCTGCTTCTTAATGTGAGTCTTTTTCCCCATAGAATTTAACTCCATAATGGATTATCTTGATAAACAGGCTCAGTTAGTTGCATTTTACCTTCCCTGCCCGTCTTTAAGATACTGCTTTTTTCCAAATATTCCTTTAACACTTTCAATTATTTATGCTAAAAAAAGGTTTTTAAGAACATCTGTCAAATCAAGCACTCAAGGGATTCTTTTGCATGTGTGTTTTGTTTTGTGAAATAAAGCCTACCGTCAACAAATTTGGGAAATGCTAATTTGCTTTTAATAAAATTTCAATTTAGAATATCTTTAGAGTTACAAAAAGAAAAAAAAAATAAAAGGAAAGATAGCACAGAGTGCCCTTATACCTCACATGCTGTTTCCTCTCTTATTAACATCTCACATTAGTATGGTAAATTTGTCACCGTTAATGAACCAACATTGATAGATTACTATTAACTAAAGTACATCGTTTATTCAGATTTTTCTCACTTCTTACTAAAGTTATTCTTTCGGTACTAGGATTCCATTAAATACATCATACCACATTTAGTTATTATGACTCCTAAGGACCGTCTTGTCTGCGGCAGGTTTTTGGATCTTTTTTGTTTTTGATTACCTTGATAGTTTTGAGTATTACAGACGGTATTTTGTAGAATGCTGCTTAATTGGTATTTGCTGGAAAGTTTTGTTTGTTTATTTAAATTATTAGACTGGGGGTTATGAGTTTTTGGGAGGAAGACAGAGGTAAAGTGTCATTTACATTATACCATCTCAAGGGTGCATTCTATCAACATAACTTCTCTCTCTGGATGGTAGCTTTGATTACCTGGGTGAGATAGTGTTCGTCAGATTTCTCCACCATGAAGTTATTATTTTTTCACCTGTCTGTACTGTTCTCTTTACAGCGAAGTTAATATGGGCAGCCTAAACATAAGAAGTGAGGAGTTATGCCCCACTTCCCTGAGGGCAGCATATCTGCATAAATTGTTTGAAATCCTGTGTGGGAGATTTGTCTATTTTCCTGCATTTATTTATGTATAAAATACTTCATTGATATCAGTATGCACTCATGGGTTTTTCTTTTATACTTTATGATACAATCCAACACTATCAACTAGCATGTAGGATTTATAAAAAAGTTCCTTCTGCCTTTGGTTTCATGGATTCAACTCATTTCCAAAATGAATTAATGAAGTCAGAATTTTTATCCTCCACCTTCTTGAGTAAGGTTGTTTCATACATTTGTAATATAGTCAGGTTACATTCTGGGGTCCTGCAGCTTCCTAAAATAATTTCTTTAAGGATCACTATTTGTGCTGAAAAGGTCTGTGGATTTTCACAAATGTTTAGTGTGCTATGTCCACAATCACAATATTATACAGAATTGTTTCATGACCTTAAAAGTTCGAGTCTCAAAACTGAAGAACTTGGAGTCCAATGTTTGAAGGCAGAAAGCATCCAGCACAGGACAAAGATATATATATGTATATATATGTGTGTGTGTGTGTGTGTGTGTGTGTGTGTGTGTGTGTGTGTAGAGAGAGAGAGAGGTCTGTCCTATTAGTATTGTTCTTCTAGAGAATCTTGACTAACACACAAATAAATTATGTACTTTTAGGTTTTCTTATAATCTCGGAGACATGTTATCTTTATTTCTGATAAATATTTAATTGTGAGAGTTACTGAAATTACTTTTTTTCTCTTTGCGGGTGGCAATTTTATTACTTTTCTCCAACAGCTAGTCAGTTAGCTTTCCATTTGTTTATTTTTAAATGACAGATAAAATTGTTTGCATTTATCATGTATAACATTGTTCTGAAGTATATGCATAAATACTTTAAAATTACTTTTATATATCCAGTATCCCATAGCTTCTTTTTATGTGGTAAAATTAATTTTTAATTGATTTAATGTTTTTGCATAATAACATAGGATTTGCATTTAAAATACAAAGATAAAAATGAAAAATAAAATACACAAGTCCTGTAATTGAGGCACTTATATCCTTGTTGCAGAGAAACAATATTTTCAGGTATTGATCAAATAATAGTTTATAATAATGTGTTAAATAATTGATAAAGACTGGAAAATGCTTCAGGAATTTTGAAATGTTGTTTAACCAAATAATTCTCTCTTTGAAACGTTCAGACAAAAAAGCAAAGCAGAACCGCGTTGGCTATAAAGGGTGGAAAATCGGGGACCTGCAAATTTGCCTCTACCCTCCTTTTTACCTCATTTCCCTTCCACCAACTGTGGCCCAAAAGGGGATTTTAAGGTATATGTAAGTCTTTGAGGAACTAATTCCCAAATCCCTGTCATCAATAGTTATTTGGGGAAGAGGAGATCCGTGCAGACTAAAATGTGTTGGAAAGGCTCTATCAGAGTAGTTGAAATTTGTATTTTTAACCTTAAGGTTTGAGTAGTATTTGGGTAGATGAGCAGATGAATCCAGAAGTGCTTAGGAGTGAAACTGACAGTATTAGCAAAAGCAGGAAACATGACTTTAGCAAAATATAGTACAAATAGAAGACAATGCAAGATGCCTGGCTGAAGAAGTTTCATGTAGCTATTACTGTGAATGTTGAATTAGAATTAAATTCTGGAGATATTCAAATGTAGTCAGTTTAAAATGGAAGAAATTCTTAAATTATCAAATACAATCTATATTTTAGATTGGATGATCTAGTAGTGATTTGCAGTAGTCGTTAAAAATATGAGAGACTGGATATGGTGGCTCATGCCTGTAATACCAGCACTTTGGGAGGCCAAGACAGGAGGATTGCTTGAGCCCAGGAGTTAAGACACTGCCTGAGGAATATAGTGAGACCCCATCTCTACAAAATATTTTTTAAAAAATTAGCTGGGCATGGTGGCACACACCTACAGTTCCAGCTACATGGGAGGCTGAGGTGGGAGGACTGCTTGAGCCTGGGGAGATCAAGGCTGCAGTAAGCTGTGATCAGGCCACTGCACTCTGGCCAGGGCAACAGAGCAAGACTCTGTCTTAAAAAAGACAAAAAAAAAGAAAAGAAATATAAAAGACTAGATCCCCAAATTCCCTGAGAAGAACGGTTTGTGGATTTCCGTTGAGTTCCTGTCCAGCATTTCTTTCTTAGGGTTTTAACTGTCCAGTATGCCATGTAATCCTGGGATCACTTCAATTTTGTGTCCTTTTCCTGAGGCCTGAATGAGACCCAAAACCAATGTATTAAGAAGCCCTATTCCTCTACTCAGAATAATTTTATTTAAGTTATGGACACATGCCCCATGCTGTTCTCCCCTGGCAATACTCTGACATTAGAGACAACAATCTCTTACTTGTAATAGTGCTGAAAGAATGGGAAGACAAGCTGTTGGCCAGCCATGATGAAGAAATTTGGCCAGACGCAGTGACTCATGCCTGTAATCCCAGCACTTCAGGAGGCTCAGGTGGGTGAATCACCTAAGGTCAGGAGTTTGAGACCAGCCTGGCCAATGTAGTAGAACCCCGCCTCTACTGAAAATACAACCACCACAAAAAAATTAGGTGGGCGTGGTGGCGGGCACCTGTAATCTGAGCCACTCGGGAGGCTGAGGCAGAAGAATCGCTTGAACTCGGGAGGCGGAGGTTGCAGTGAGCCGAGATCGCACCATTTCACTCTAGCCTTGGCAACAAGGGTGGAACTCTGTCTCAAGAAAAGAAGAAAGAAACTTAACTGTAGTGAGAAGGAATGAGGTTAATCCCTGAGATTATCCCAGAGGTGAAAAGAATAAAGAGAGAAAGAAAACCTTGATGAAATAGTTTGGGTGTTGAGACCCAGCTGAGACTGAAGTCATTCCATATCAATACTTTTTTTAAAAGCCGGTTTTAATTTTTATTTCTTTAACTAGTCTAAATTGGGTTATGCCACCTTAAATTGGTTTGCTGCGTTTAGGCTGGTAACTGCAATAACAACCTAATAGTTATTTACTCAGCACCAACTCTGACAGCTACTGTAGTAGAAACTGTCAAATAATTTATTCTAAACTTATAATTTTATTTTAACTTTATAACACCCATCATAAAAACTAAATAAGATGTAATGTGTTTTTCTTCATTTATAAAAGGGGACAATAAAATCAAGAGAGCTTGAACAACCCCTCCAAAGTTGTACAACTAGTACCTGGAAATTCAGGGACATGAACCCATATCTGTGTGTAACCAAATTCTGAGTTTTTGAGAGTATGCAGTTTTGCCTCTGGGAAGCAGAAATGAAAGTTGATCTAAGAGACTTTGTCAAGAACAGTAAATAAATGGTTAGCTCTAGTGACTATTGAATATGAAGAGTAAAAAAAATAAAAAATAAAAATAAAGGTTAGGAATCAAAGAAAATGACATTTACATCGAAGACATTTAGAAAACTGAAAATCGAGTTGGATTTTTGGAGAATAGGATACGATCAATTCAGTTTGAAGTACATGGAGTTTTAAGCAATGGTAGAACATTTCAGTGGATGTGGGCATCAGAAAGTAGAGACACAAGAGTGAAGTTCAAATGAACGTGAGAACTAAAGAAGAGCAGACTAATAACCCTGATGTGGGGAAAGCAAACTTGTAATTCCCTGATCCCTTCTTATTGCTGGAGCTGGTGAGAAGGCTGTCTCTGGCCTTCTATGAGAACCTGGGGCAGCCGGTAGCTATTTCTCCAGCTGAATTCAGAACGCCACTCTGCAATTGAAGATAATGAGGCAACACATAAACAGAGGTGATGGATGGAAGAGGAAGATGGTTGTTCAGAAATGCTCAATTAAAAAGAATCCCAGTCCTGTGTTGCAATGTTTATTAAAACGCTGTGGAAACCATTTTAATGCCCAAACCAGCTGAGAAGTCCAGGCAAATTTTAAGTAGTTGAACTCACTGAATAATTATGAGTCTTAGGCCTTCCCTTCCTTTATCCATGCTGGCAAAGTGCTCCAGGGCCACCTTATTCTACAGGTACATTTTTCCGTAACAAGCGAGGTTTCTTAGCATAATAATTTTAAGAGAAATATTTAGTAACTGGAAATTAAGTTTTTTTAAACTCTTAAAACTCTTGTTTTAATATTTAAATATTTCTTATCAAGGTTTTCTAATTTAAGAGCTTAGAATAGAAAATAATAAATGCTAATATTTATCAAATGAATCCATTCGCTGGTTCATTTATTCATTCATTCTTAACGTTGCATATTTGCATGCTTTATGTAAAGATTTGATTAAAAATGTCTAATAATTTATGAAAAATTGTTAATTAACATATGGTATATGTTAATACATAAAGAAAATATAATTAACAAATTTTGTTTTCCAATAAGTGAAATAAACAAGTATTTGCTCATAGCACATTCTTACCTCAATTGAAATTGAATCCACTACAATTGTTGAAAGCAATGAAATTATCAACATGTAGGAAAAAATATCTTTACTCCCAGAGCCCCAATTCATTACAATTAAAATAAAGGACATTGATAATCGATTCTCAAAATCCAAGGTTATCTCCTTTATAGTATTTGAATCCATTTATTTATGCTTCATGCATCACAATAACTAATAATAACTTTTTTTTTTTTTGCTTTTTTTTTCTTTTTGGTGCAGAAAGATATATCTGTTGTAACTGAATGCAAGGAACTGTAAAGGATATGAATCTGTGAAGAGTCCTTCCCACCCCAGCCATAAAATACTAATTTTTGGTTGTAATAAAAAAGTAAATACTATAAACTCTGTTTTAGTGACATTTAAATAGATCTTAACTGAGTTATTTATTTAAAATATATACAAATGGAATTTCAACTATTCTACAGAAATCAATTCCAGTCACTCATTCACTTTTTCAATTTATAGCTGCCCCTGATTGCTTGGTCTTCTCTCTTTAGTCCTTTTGCAAATGGCTTATTTTGAAAATGGCTTGTTTTGAAAACATCTTCAGTAACTTTCTAATGTACTTCTCTATCCATCTATTCAAAACAAAAGAAAATAGAACAATACCTTGCAAAGTTGGGAAACTTAATAACATTAGCAAATTACCTATCATATACCCTAGAATCTATCATGCAATTGTTAAATGATATTATCTTTAATAATTATTATTGTTAATAACAAGTAATTATACAAATTGAATAAAATGTCTGCACAGTGTCTGTGTGTTTATTTGGTCCTGGAATGTAGGGGTCAACATAAGAATCCGGGAAGAACCACTGGAATCGTGTCTGAAAGTATATACAGCAAGGCATAGTGGTTGAGAGCAAAGGTTTCAGATTTCAGCTGCCCTGGACTAAATGCTGTTTCTTCTGTTTACTGAACTGGATAACAGTGGGCAGGTTGATCTTTCTGTACACCATTTTCTTCATCTGTAAAATGGGTGATAATAATACCATCTCTTAAGGACTCTTAGAGGATTAAATTACTTAATATATGTAAAATCCTTAGAAGAATAGCTGGCAGAAAATGAGTGCTACATCACCGTTTTTGAGTACTTTTATATTAATGTGGCATTCTGAAAGTATCAAGTCATCTTCCTAATCATCATTATTTGCTCTTGGCTTATGACATCAGAATATGTAAACCTTTTACCTTTAAAACTCCAGTGGAGTTTGCCACTAGCCATTATTTTTCTTTTCTCTCACTAACGGTAAGAAATACATGCTGAACGCGGTGGCCGTGGGACTGCAGAAGGAGCACGGAGCTTGTTTTAAGCCAGGACTCCCTGCTGGAGTACATAGGAGAGGCCCAGACGGGGGCAGCTGTCGAGGCAGTGATGTATGACAAATGACTTGCTGCTGCAATGGATCATCAGAGGCTGGCTACGCTGGTGACATGTCACAGTCATACATCATCAGAGCAGTGCCTGGCAGGAGCAGCAGCCTGCAAACCACCCTGCCCCATAAATTTTAATACAGCCAAATAAAAAAAGCTGCACTTTTCTTTTCTTCTAAATTAAAGATTGACACTCAGGAAAGGAGGGACAGAGGACTCTTTCATATGACCAAGTTGCTTTCCAAGACCCCAGAGGCACTGAGGTCCTCTATTAATATGCACTGTCATCAATGCTCCACAATAAATGAAAACAAAACAAAACCAAACCAAAACCCCAGGTACCTTAGCTTGACTCAACCAGACTGGACCCAGTGTATGACTTCCTGGCACAGTCTGCCCTGGGAGGTAGAGACATCCTATATTAATCTATGGAAAATTGTTAGAAGCAGTGGGTCGCTTTGTTACCAATTACTTTCCTATAGTCAGTCGATGAGAGTGCATTAAAGTTTGCTATAATCTGGAAGGCATGCTGAGCAGTTTAGATCTCAATGGAGGTGGATATAGCTAGTCTACTGAGAAGCTTTGATACGTTTTTACCAAAATGGCAATTTCCTTACTAGGTTTTGTGATACAACTGTGAATAAAGCATTCTAGTAGTTTGCTTTTCAGTTGGGTTTAAGAGGAGATACTAAAAATGAACACAAAATGAGTAAGATATGAATTCCAACTATTGATAAGAAATAAAACTGGGGGGGGATAAAGAAATAAAAATGGGGTGATGAGATAGAGATCAGGTGTCTGCTTTAACTAAAGTGGTCAGGAAAGGAATCCCTAAAAAGATTAGTTATGATTTGAGACCTCAATGATAAGAAGCAAGCAGCCAAGGAAATTTCAGAAAATAAAGTGCCCCGGGCACAGGAATGACAAATGCAAAGTCCTGAGACAATAATGGATGTGCCAAATTTAAGTCAGAAGGGAGACACTTCAGCATATGCATAACAAACATGGGAAGAATTGAGATAGTAGAGGACAGATGGGTAGACAAGTTTCAGTTCACTGAGTTCCTTGTGAGCCATACTGAGGAATTTGGATAATCTGATTGTAAACAATTAGAAGCATTTTTTGTTGTTGTTTTGTTTTTTTTTTTGAGACAGAGTCTCACTCTGTCACCCAGACTGGAGTGCAATGGCACTATCTAGGCTCACTGCAACCTCCACCTCCCAGGTTCAAGCGATTCTCCTGCCTCAGCCTCCTGAGTAGCTGAGACTACAGGCACGCGCCACCATGTCCAGCTAATTTTTGTACTTTTAGTAGAGATGGGGTTTCACCGTGTTGGTCAGGATGATCTCGATCCCTTGACCTTGCAATCCGCCCACCTCGGCCTCCCAAAGTGCTGGGATTACAGGCGTGAGCCACCGCGCCCAACCAATTAGAAGGTTTTAAGCAGAGTAAGGATGTGAGAACACTCCCAATTTGGAAAGAAAAAAAAAATATTCTTGTTGCTATGTGAAGAGAAGGTTGAGGTGGGTAGCATTGGAGGCAGGGGAAGCAATACCAAAGACTAGTTAGAAAGCTTAACTAGCGCAACTGGATAAGTCAGAATAATCCAGGTAACAGATGACTGACCTTGTGCTGCAATTTTAGCAGTATGATGGCAGAAAGTGTTTGGATTTACAAAATATTTTGGAGGCAGAGCCAATGTGACTCATTCATGGAGTAGATGTTTTGCACGATGAAGGGAACAGAACCAGGGAAATGTCTTTAGATTCTGCTTTTACATGACAAAGTGGTGGTAATATTGTTTACCAAAATGTCTAAAAAACTTTGGAAGAAGCTTCTGAGTGAAAATGAATATGTTGCTTTTTGATGGCGTTCTGTTGAGATGGAAATTCAGTATCCTAGCGGAATTCTCAAGTAGGCAGTCGGTTAGAGGACTTTTGAGCTCAGGGGATGGGTCTGGAGTTCAAAATTTGAGATTCTTTATCCTGAGATTCAGGTAAAGTTATAAAAGAGAGGAAGACTTGAGGAGAGATCTCTGGGATATTCTAATATGTTGAGGTTTGGTAAGGGAGAAGGGGTGAATAAAAGAGAGGAAGAAAGGGTGATAAGAAAAGGTAGAAAATCAAGTAAGGTGAGTGTTGGTGTTGAAAAAAACCCAGAGAGCAAAGAGTTTCAGGAAGGAGGGACTGGTCATCTGCTGCTGGGCCACTGACTCTAATAGGTGGTTTAGAATGAACATGGAGAATGAACATCATCTTCCAAAGGATGAATTTTGTCAGTAACATTATTATGAGAAATGTTTACAATGTGAGGGTAATGAAAGTCCAGTTGGAAAATCTGAGCACAGGAGAGAAGCTGAAGAAGTAGGAATCAGACTAGAGACAACTCTTGGATAGCCGTTTCTAGCAAATGGAATGGAGAAATGGAATAGTAACTGAAGGTAGATGATGGAGTTTATGAAATTTCTTTTAAAGGTGAGTGATATTAAGGCATATTTGAGTACTAATGGGAATGAACCATTAGAAGGTGAGACAGAAGTCAAAGGAGGGAGTTCTAGGAGTGAGGTCCTAACAAGGTATGAAAGAATGGATCCAGAGTATCCATGCTCTTAGATAAGAGCAGAGAAAGTTCACAGATTTTAAAGAGAGAGATGCCACAACATGCGATACAGATGCAGGTAGTTTGGTGGATGTGGCTATAATCAGATAAGGCACTGGATTGGATCTATTTTATTAAACATGAATCAAATTTTCAGCTGAGAATGAGAAAAATTTCAGGAAAGAGACAGTGGAGAAATGTCATCTTTGAGAAGGGAAATTAATTAGATTAAAATGCTAAAATTGTCTGGAAATGTGGGAAGCTTCTCTGGGATTTCTGGTCATGAATTTGTCGTGTGTGTTACTTCAAAGAGCATTCAGATTTTCAGATCCAGGCATTGAGTAAGTGACTGATTGGGTTAATTAGGGATAGATATTGCCAACATTTGACTGAAGCACAGAGGAGCATAGGAATTCAGAGGATATGCAAGGGACTGGTTATAGTACTAGACTATGGAGGATGGTTGATTAAGAAGGGAAATGAAGACTCAGATGCAAAGGGATTTTATGCATAGAGAAAACATAATGCTTTTGATGGCTTGGAGGTATGGCTGGATCAGTCCATTTCTGGAGTGAGAGAAGCAGAATAAGTGAACTGACTAGTAGTTGATGAATGGTCAAAGCAGCAGGGTTTGGAATTAAGATTTTAGAATTTGTGTAGTTACTGGTGATGAAAAGTCTTGAGTGTAACCATGTGAGTCAATGACCTTTTTAGTGAAATGAGAGAAGAAACATTGTAGAATGTAAAGGAGTGAAAGAATTGGTGGGCTGTTGGTGGTACATCTAGATGGATATCAGAGTTGTCAAGAATGATGGTAAACAAAGAGGTGAAAGGAAGACAGTAATTCAGATGCAAAAGATCCACCTGCCAGGTCCTCCTGAATTCAGCACTCCTTTCACCCAGGGCCCAGAAGATTCCACAGGGCTATCTGTTCCACCCCACACTTGGAGAAAGGACCAAAAGGTGCTTCAAAGAAGGGAAATTAGGAGCCGGGGCTCAAGCAGTTCCCTATCTAAGGTATCACAGATGACGCTTCTAAATCATTCCAAAATGTGGAGAGCCTGAGGTCAGGGCTGGGATTACGGGTGCCCACCACTATGCTCGGCTAATTTTTTTTTTGTATTTTTAGTAGAGACGGGGGTTTCACCATGTTGGCCAGGCTGGTCTTGAACTCCTGACCTTGGGTAATCTGCCTGCCTCGGCCTCCCAACATACTGGGATTACAGGTGTGAGCCACTGTGGCTGGCCAACATTTTAATTTTTTTCTTATGAGAGGGATCACAGTAGGTAAACATCTTTCCTTTCCCATAAAACACTGGCTTAATTCCTAAAGCATCATTTGCAGATTAATTTATTTCATAGATTTTTGAGCCCAATTTGTTTTCGATTGGCAGTATTTCTTTAGGAGAGATCGAGCAGAGAAAGAAAAAGAAATACACGTTTGGGTGAGTAACACAATTAAACACACTGGATCCTTTGATAGGTGAGGAGTAGGATTTGTTCAGAGCCAAATCCCCCTAGAATTTTGAAAACAAAAAGAGAAACGGTAAGGCATTTGAACCTTTTAACTTTAGAGTTGTAATTAATTTAGGACCATTAGCATTATATGCGGAAACAACAAAATTCCCCCACAGCATCTCAATTCTTCAGTGGAAGCATATCCAAAATAAATACTGCCCCTTGATCCTGTACCATGAAATAAATTTCTAAGAAATCCTTGGCACCTTTTCCCTGAATTTCCAACATGGTCTGCTAAAGAAACTCTTCAATGAAACCACACAGGTACTGCTTCAGGAAAAACAACGACCAAAAAAAAAAAAAAACATGAAAGTACAGCCCCAGAGTGCATTTTCCAGCCAATTATGAAGCTGTATTAACTTTTTTTATATTACCCAAAAGATGTTTGCGATCGCATCCATAGCAAAGGGATTTCTCCCAGAATTTGTAAGTCTTTTTCTAATGATACCGCATCCTGATCTCTATTCTTTCTGTCTTTGTGTGTCCTCTTTATGTTTCTCTCTTTTGCTCTCTACTTCCCTTTCTCTGTCTGTCTCTCCTCCTGTTCGATCAGTGTCTACAGAATTTGGAAACAAGATATTTCTGCAAACCAAGCAACAGATTCACCCACATTTCAGGATTTTAGAGCATTTATCTTAGCGCTGGATTATGATGTCATTTAAACAAATTATTTCACAACACTGACTCCATTGTTTTTCTTTTAATTTTCTGCAGAGATATGAGTTAGGAAAACATTATTTATGGTAGAAGGAATTATGCAGATACATGGTTAAAAAAAAGCATATATTAAGCATATAATATGTTCCTTTATTTAAACAAAAATGTAAGATGTTTTGATATTGTAATATAGATATGGACATGGAGAATCTGGATATTTGTTAATGATTCATAGCTCATCGCTCTTACAGCCCTTTCTATACTGTTGGGGAATTTTAAGCCTTAGAAAACAGAATTTCTCTCCCTGACCATCTCCCGCTCTCTTTTCACCTGTTTGTTTTTTTTTTTTTCCTCCCCGTGGCAGGAATCTTCCCTTACCTTTTTCTGTCTTGGAGCTGACCATAAAGAAATAATCTGACCCACCCTGTCGGATTGTGGGTCATAAGACCCCCATTTCAGAAGGGGTCCTGCCCCATACCCTAGAGGAAGGAACACCGCACAGAGGCCAAGAATTGGAACAGACAGGACTAGATGGGTTTCCCCACTCCGTCTGTTAGTGTAAGATCATGCTCTTTCTGTCCAAGCACATTTCCACACGGTGGTCAATCCTGCCTATCCAATAAAGTCTCCATAAAAGGCCCAAGAAAGCAGGATTTGGGAGCCACGACTGCGCCACGGCACTCCAGCCTGGGCGATAGAGGGAGGTTCCATCTCAAAAAAAAAAAAAAAAAAAAGAAAATGAAAATTAAAATGTCAAAGTCATCTCTATTATGCAAAGTGTCTTCACTCAGAAGGGAAGGAAGCAGTGTCTTGTCTTCTTGATGACTAACCGTGGCACTGTGTATACTCTATGTCCTAAGGACACTGACAGTCATACACCAGACCTCACCTGATATTTTACACAGTCAACTCTCAGTTATTTGCACTAATGGGTAGGAAAAAAAAGGGGGATAGAGGCACAGGGGAGGGACACCACAGTTAACTCTATACAGAGAATACTTTTCAAATGGTTCCATTTTATTTTTGGAGTTTTTATTTTAATATGATGGTAGCAATGTGATATGTGGATTTTTTTTTTTGAGTTCTTAAAATAATCTAGCGATTCATTTAATGGAATTTATTTATTTATTTATTTATTATTTCTTTTCTTTTTTTTTTTTTTTTTTTTTGAGGCAGAGTCTCTGTCACCCAGGCTGGAGTGCAGTGGCACTATCTCGGCTCACTGCAACCTCCATCTTCCAGGTTGAAGCGATTCTCCTGCCTCAGCCTCCTGAGTAGCTGGGACTACAGGCACGTGCCACCACACCCGGCTAATTTTTTGAATTTTTGGTAAAGACGGGGTTTCACCACGTTAGCCAGGGTGGTCTCGATCTCCTGATCTCATGATCCACCCGCCTCAGCCTCCCAAAGTGCTGGGATTATAGGCGTGAACCACCGCGCCCGGCCATGTAATGAAGTTTAATGAAGAAAAGTCACCTTTCTCATTTTGCCTTTACGCTTAGCTCTTCTCTTATTTCCGTAAAAGAAATTATTTATATATCACTTCTGAGAGTGATTATTCCAAACCACCAACCTGAAGAGAAAAGCAGTCTTTTGCAAATGTTGCTGTTTTACACTTTCCCTAGGGCCAGAGATACTTATTTTGGCCTGCGAAAATTTTTCTACTCGCTTGTCTAACCTTAAGTAAATATCCCGTTTGTTTCCACAAACTGCATAATTAGCAGAACCAATGAAACTATTACTATGAATTTAAAAGCAAAATGTCCATGGATAATCTTTTAATTCCAATAATCTGTTCCCAGGTCATTAAGAATTCCTTTATAATTCTTAATTCAGAAGCGGGTCATGCACTTTGTACACACCAGTCTTCAAAACGAAAGTCATAGCACTGTTGGCAAAGGCTAGGGAATGTCTAGAAAAATAAGAGATCTGGGAGTTTCCATGTGAGGAGAGATAAATGATTAGCTATATTTCGTCTAGAAAGCAGGAAGACTATGGAGAAGTAATTGATTATTAACTCGAGAATTGTGTGATTAAGTGGCGACTTTTCTCAGTCTTTGGACAGTTATTATATATACTCTAATTTTTCGTTCTCCTAGAAAAGACTGCCTCATAGAGTAAAATTGTGAACTGTTTATCTCTGTAACCCTAGGACCTAGGGTTACACCTCTCATAATTATTGGGGATTTGAATAAAACTAAATGAATTAAATATTTATTGGGCTGTATGATGACTCCAGGCATACTGTTAAAACTTGAGATTTGGCAATGGACAGGAAGGTGGTGAAAAAAACCTCAGAAAATATACTTATATTTATATTTCTCTGCAATTTTACACTTAATTCTAATGATAGTAATTATGATTAATTGTATATTTTATCCTACATTCAGCCCATTGCATACTTTATCCCTCAAATCCTTATAAATTAAAGGAAAAAAGATAAGACAAGAGAACATTTATACACATTTAATACGTTAGAAAACTGAAGCTCAGAGAAATTATGGAATGCATGCAGTTTCATATAGCTGGGATTTAAATCCAGCTCCGTCAGTTTCCAAAGGCTGGACACTTTCCTTCATGTTGTATCATGTTTACATCGATTCTCTTAATTACTTGTCTAAGGATGCTTAGAAGTCTTCTTCATCCCACTATGTTCATTTGAAACTGGTTTGGGTATGCAGCTTTGGTTCTGGTTATCTTTGGTAAACAGAATTACAATTTTGATAGTTTCATTAGGTTGGTGCATACATAAGTGCAGTTTTTGCCATACTTTTCATCACTGTTTTTATAATTTTGATGTTCTATCTTGTAAATTTTGCAATTTAAATGTGGTAAACTGGCAGTTCACAATGCATATTAAGTAAATGGCAGTTTATCAACAGAGGAGGGTTCTTTCGTTCCCGTAGCAGAAAACAAGTTCTCTTCCAGTCCAAGAATTTCAAATGTTAATCCCACTGTAGGACATGGAGATACTCATCGGTTGTACCCTGTCTTGTGTCTAGGATCCTTCAAAAACTTTAATTTCCAAAGGACATTCCTCACCTTTGTTAATGTTTCTCCTACAACAAAATTTCGTTTGTAGTGTCTCTTCACACTGTTGCTTGGGAGCCCGTGAGCATCCCGCTGTAATGAGAACAAATACAGTTAAGATTATTTCCCCACTTTAGAAATTGAAAAATGCAGACCCAGCGAGTGTGAGTGGTTTCTCCATTCCTTAAGGAACTGTATATAAGAATGCTATTCCTAGAGATCTTCTAAGCCCTAGTCACAAAAAATTGGAGGAGGATAGATATTTCTTTCCATGTTTTGATGCTTTGTAGGGGATTATAGCCTAAATTATCCATGTTGCTTAAAAATAAATCAACACCAGCATATTAAAAACAAGAGGAGCTGCTCATGGGGATAAGATGGACAGAATCTTTCTAGAGGACAATTGTGTACTATTCATCAAAAGCCTTACAGATAGTCGCTTGGTCCTGCAATTCACAATCTAGGTTATATATTTTTAGAAATAACAGGAATAGGCCTGGCACGGTGGCTCGCACCTGTAATCCCAGCACTTTGGGAGGCCGCGGCAGGCAGATCGCAAGGTCAGGAGAGCGAGACCATCCTGGCCAACATGGTGAAACCCCGTCTCTATTAAAAATACAAACATTAGCTGGGCGTGGTGGCGTGTGTCTGTAATCCCAGCTACTTGAGAGGCTGAGGCAGGAGAATCGCTTGAACCAGGGAGTTGGAGGTTGCAGTGAGCTGAGATCGCGCCACTGCACTCCAGACTGGCGAAAGAGTTAAGACTCCATTTCAAACAAAAAAAGAAAAAAGAGAGAAGGAAATAACAGGAATAATATATACAGGCCTGTCCAGAAAAGCTACAAATCATGCTAAACAAAGATTTGAAACATCAGAAGTATAGCTAGTTAACTAAATAATACTCATACTAAAATCCATGTTATAGAGAAAAATATTTTTATGTATGAGAAAATGCTCAGAGTATAGAATTAACTTGAAAAGTTTTGTTTGTTTGTTTACTTGTTTGTTTGTTTTTTGAGACAGAGTCTCACTCTTTCACCCAGGCTGGAGTGCAGTGGCACAATCTCGGCTCACTGCAACCTCCCAGGTTCAAGCGATTCTCGTGCCTCAACCTCCAAGTAGTTGGGATTACAGGTGTGCACCACCACACCCAGCTAATGTTTATATTTTTTGGTAGAGAAGGGGTTTTGTCATGTTGGCTCAGCTGGTCTGGAACTCCTGACCTCAGGTGATCTGCCCACCTTGGTGTGGGATTACAACCATGAGCCACGGTGTGCAGCCTCCCCCTTTTTTTTTAACCGTTCACAGCAATATTTTAAATTTGGAAATGCATATTTGAAAGCAGCAATACAGAAGCATTCGTGAAAAATGCATAATTTCTGAAAATTATGAAAACATTTCTGCTACAATACATTCTAAATACAAAACTGACTATCATATTTGTTACTTATGTGTAGCCAGAGAAGTTCATTTTTAAAACAGATAAAATTGAGTCTTTAGGTGTGAATGGAATGAATAACAATCCTCTTTTTAAAAAATTTCTTAGTCGTTTGTAAGCACTAAGCATGCAACAGCTTTAAACAGGAGAGTCTGCAAAGGAACCAGGGTTGCCTAAGGGCATCCAGGTAGGCCAGAGCTGGGGGTACCTTTGGGTCATCATGTCAGGCGCAGAGGCACCTGTCTTGTGGATCCTGCTGCCATGGTTCTGACGTCCACCATGCCCAGGTCCATGGCATCCTCCCCTGCCACCACTGTCCTGGGTGGCCAAGGTCTCCAGAATTAATCTCCAGCTGAGACATTATATCAGAACATTATATCATTTGCTGGCTTCTGGAAAGGATGATCTACAATCAAATCTTCAGCATGAGCCTTTTCACTCTTTGATTTACGAAGAACCCACTTCTTCCGCTGCCCATCACACCTTCACGTGGTTTTCGGACATGAAATTCTACCTCTGCCCAGTCCTTACGTTGGACAGCCTTCCACTCACTCAAAGTCATCCCTTTTGGAGCCTCTGCCTTTACCTCCTCAGTTTCATTCTCCTCCTTTTCAGTGTCTGCCACTGCGTGTTCTTCACCTTCAGGGGTTTCCTTAGTTATATTTGATTGATGCAAGTCACTGCAATGATAAGATAATTGTTTCTGAATGTAAATGTTGGAGACTCTGTTAATCCATCTTTGACAGTTCCCCAGTTGTGACATCTGCCTCCTACATGACTGTCCTGTTGCTTCAGGCCAGCTGTGTCACTTGCGCTGCTCTTATATCAAACTTATGAGTGCCAGGAGAATGAAACCCATCTTCCCGGCCACTCCACGCCCACCGCCCCCTATTCCTCTTCCAAGACCCCCATGGCCTCCAACAGGAAAGCCAGTAATCAGTCTATCAATGGGAGGTCACTAATCAACCTATCAACTAAAGCTTCTCCTCCTTCCTTTTCTTCAAGTGGCTTCTCAAATCTTCGCTCATGAGGTGGTCACCTTTCTGGTCTTCTCTGAATTATTTTTCCATCCCTCTGAAATTGTTGATCAGGCCTTCTTCTCAGGCATCTTACTCCCTCTCTCTTAAGTGCCAGAGCAGCTGCATCTCTTCTTTCTTCTCAATCATGACAATTCTTGTCAACCATGCAAATGTTAGGGAGCAGCGGGTTCTTGTTGTCTTTTGGGGCTCTTTTTATCTTTTTGAGACAGGGTCTTGCTCTGTCGCTCAGGCTGGAGTGCAGTGGCATGGTAATAGCTCACCGTAGCCTCAACCTCCTGGACTCAAGGATCCTTCCACCTCAGCTTCCTAAGTAGCTGGGACCACAAGCATGCACCACCATGCTTGGATAACTTTTTAAATTTTAGTAGAGAGGAGATCTCTCTTTGCTGCCCAGTCTAGTCTTGAACTCCTGGACTCAAGCAATCCTCCCACCTCAACCTCTTAAAGCACTGGGATTATAGGCTTGCGCCACCATGGAAAGGCCTTTCTGTGACATTTTAGGCAGCTATGTCCCTGATGCCTTGGAGTTGGTCTCAGCTGTGGCCTGAGCTGTGCTCTTGGCCCAGGGCCTCCAACACCGCCCCCCAACAGCTTCTTTCTTCTTGTTCTTTGCTGCCTTCAGCACCTTGAGGAGGTCCAATTCCTGGTCAAATAACTGGTCCAATTGGTGGGTGACCATGCAGCCAAAGCTTTCCTGTAAGGTCCTAGCCATGATGGGGGCTCTGTGGCATGTTCCTATGGCTATTGTAACAGGCAGCCTTGAAAGCCATTTGAAACAGATGATAGAGTATGATCCATTTTTAAGGACTAGGGAGTATGTGAACGTGATCATGAGACTCATATGCATATGAATATTTCCAACTGCTTTTAGCACTGATTTTTGAAAATGCTATTTTAGGTAATCGTCTCTCAAATTATATTTAAATCATATAATTACCTTTTAAACAGAAAAACATTGATAAATGCTCTATTGGGTCTGATTATAGCATTTAGTGACTTTCCTTGTAGAAATGAGAATTAGGTTGAGCAGCAGAAAAGCAGACATAGGAATTACAATGGCATATCTTAGATGTGGGAGTCAGCACTTACGTCAGCACAGATAGTTGGCAATGTTCCAAAACTTGGTGGCCATCTGAATACTAAACTAGAACTTCCCTCCTTTAGTGCCCTGGCAGCTTCTGTGATTGTCCTCTTTTCTTTTTTCCTCCCCTAAATTCTCAACATTTAGGACTGTGCTTTTAGGGGCATTCCTTCTTATGGCCTTCCCTGTCTTCTTCTTCTTTTTTTTTTTTTCCTTTTTCTTTCTTTTCTGAGAGAGAATTTTGATCTTGTCACCCAGGCTGGAGTGCAATGGTGCGATCTTGGCTTACCACAATCTCAGCCTCCTGGATTCAAGTGATTCTCCTGCTTCTGCCTCCTGAGTAGCTGGGATTACAGGCATGCACCACCACGCCTGGCGAATTTTGTTTTTTCAGTAGAGATGGGGTTTCTCCATGTTGGTCAGGCTGGTCTCGAACTCCCAACCTCAGGTGATCCACCCGCCTCGGCCTCCCAAAGTTCTGGGATTACAGACGTGAGCCACCACTCCCAGCCAGCTCTCCCTTTCAAACTCAACATGCACCCTGAGGTAGTTCAGATTATCCACTGGACCGTTTGTCCAGCTAAGGCCAAAGACATGGCTGGCCATTGCCACAGCTGTAAGCCTTTCCTGCATTGGAAGAGTCCAAAGAGTATAAAAAAATCCCATTTGTGAAACTGTGTAAAGTTAGAGAAAGTCTTTATTCACCTGGGTGGTTTTGGATCCCACTCACACGAGGTCACATAGTGCCTTGTCATTACTGTACTACCTCAACTTGAATATTGTAATTTCATGTTCTCTATTCTAGAGCTATGAAGCACAAGAATTACACCACAGCTTCCTATTATCTGTAGTGAGCAAATTGTGTGGGTGGAAAACAGATGGAGTCAGAAAAATAACTTATGATTTTTTTCCATATGTTCATGTTTTACTTTTTATTAATAAGTGTTCTTGTCTTAATTCAGCCAGAAAGTACAGCTTGTACTAAGATAATAAAAGCCCAATAGCATCCCAATCATATACACATTATGTTCATGGAACTTGGTCCCTAGTGTTTTTAGGGTGATGAAAAATCCACATATATACACCTCAACAGCCCATAATGCAGCTCACGCTACAAAAATACTGCTGTCTGGTACTGTTTCCCGTATTTACATGTCTTTGTAAGATGCAGAAAGAAAACTAAATAAATAGATAGATAAGAAGGTGCCTTCCATGCCACTACATTTGGCCATTCATGACTGTGTCCTCAGGCTTTTCCAGCCATGGGAGGGTCCAGAAAATACGGTAAATAAATAAGCAGAGGGAAATGCCTTCCCATGCCACAACTGCTACTCAGCTTACACACTGCAGCAGAAGACTCAATTTCACATCTATCATTATTTTAACTGGCAATTGCTTAGACAGTTTTCCAGTTCTTATGAAAGAACTCAAATTATTTATGATGCTGACTCCCCACAATAGTTAATTCCTTCAAATGGCCCTAGAGAAGAATGGAACACAATTTTAGTTTGTGAAGGAGGAAAAAAAAAAAAAAAAAAAAAAAAAAAAGAAGTGAGCAGGAAAGACTTCTATTAAATTTATAAAATTTATAAATAAACTGTAGAATCTTGGGATCCTGGTTATGCTTTTCCTCCTAAGTACATTTAGGACACAGACAGATTCAAATGAATAATATTGTTGCCAGAATTCACATATCTTTCCTTTCACTGAAGACGTTAGCAGTAATTCACCTTTACTGATTGACATGACTATGTTAAAGTCAAAGAGAAAGGAATAAAGATTATTCGTGTTCCATGTGGATGAAATTCTTCCATTTTTTTTCTAAGAATGATAAAGAAAACAGGGCTTCTCAGAAACTGGGGCCTTCCGCAAAATGTTATCACAATGGTATATGATGTGAAAGCACCACTTTCAAACAGTTTGTTGCTTCTGTAGTGGTAGTAATGACAAATTAAAAACGTCAGAAAAGATATTTTCTCATATTCTGCTCTACAGCAATTAGCTGAATTAAGCCATGCTAGCCACACAAATATGCCTAAAACTGGAATTAACCACACGTTCCTGTCTTGTCCATCCTTTTCTTTCCTACTCTATTTGAAAATGTATATGTTGGGTTAGTTTTTTTGTTGCTGTTCAACAAGGGATTTTACCCCTCACTTCACAAAATGTGGAGAACTTTCAGATTTATGCAATGCTATATTCTATTTGGTGGTTGACTTATTTATTTCTCCTGTTACACTCTGGCTTCCAAAATTCTCAGGCAAAAATCTGTGCGCATCCAAAACTGTGGATACGTAACTCATATTTAAACGAGATTGAAAAAAACAATAGCCTTCACCTTAAACCATTAGTTTCTGTAACAGTGGGAACGAGCCAAAGGAAGCTATTTATCTACTTCAAGGTAATATTGAAGTTTCACTAAATTCCTTTCCTTGTCTTCATTCTCCTTTGCCAATAAGTATTTAAGATCAACAAGACTCCATTCATAAGATCTGAAGGCATTTTACTTTTACAATGCAAAACATAATTTTTTTTTTTTTTTTTTTTTTTGGAGACAAAGTCTCACTCTGTTGTCCAGGCTTGAGTGCAGTGGCGTGATCTCAGCTCACTGCAACCTCTGCCTCCTGGGATCAAGCGATTCTCCTGCCTCAGCCTCCAGAGTGGCTAGGATTACAGGTGTGTGCCACCACTCAGGCTAATTTTGTTTTTGTTTTTGTTTTTTTTAGTAGAAAAGGGTTTCACTCTGTTGGCCAGGCTGGTCTCGAACTCCTGTGCTGGGATTACAGGCTTGAGCCACCACACTTGACCTCCAACTCAAAATTTTAATACGTGATGAGAGAAAGTGGCCTGATCTAAACATGTTTCATGGCTGTTTTTCTTTGATGGCTTTTGCTCAGCTGGTTTTATAGGCAGTAGTTGTAGATAGTGGGCATATATGCCAAACATGTAATAGCATATTTAAAGCTAATACTAACAGAGTGTTTGCAAAATTAATTATCTAACTCTTGCCACCCCCATATACTTCCTCATTCATTCTTATCTTCCCAAGAGTTTTGTTTTAGGATCACGGACACAGATAGGAAGAGTCCATTTCTAAGGGTTTTAACTATCTTTACTCACTATAGTATACCCTAGAGGTAGCCTATATAGAGACTCAGTTTTTCCATACATTGGTTTTCAGACTTGAAGTACTAGAGAGAATGCCATTGCAATGTATTTATAAAATACTTATTCTGTAGAGCATCCCCAATACATCAACAGAAGACAACTGCTATAACATGATTACGTGTAACAATCACAGTTTGCCTGTGTGCCTGTGGTAGCTTTCTTCTTCTCTGTTCTCCCTGACTTCAGGATTACAGGTGCCTGCCGCCATGCCTGGCTAATTTTTGTATTTTTAGTAGAGATGGGGTTTCATCATCTTGGCCAGGCTGGTCTTGAACTCCTGACCTTGTGATCCACCTGCCTTAGCCTCCCAAAGTGCTGGGATTACAGGCATGAGCCACCGCCCCTGGCCAGCTAACTTTTTTTTTTAACAGAGACAAGGTCTTGCTATGCTGCAAGGCTGTGTTTTTTCTAAAATCCTTCTTTCTGCTGGGGATACCTACTTCTACTCCCTACCCCAAACCAACACCAGTATCCATTTGGTGAATCACAATTCAATACTTGAAGCCCAGATTTTCACACTTTTTTCCCAGTCCCCAGTTGGATTTTATGTTTCTCTCCTCTGTATTTTCACATTGTATCTTTATTAGAAATGTGTTATGCCTGGCCTTATACTTCAGTTATGACACCTGTGAGCCTTCCGAGATTCTAATCTCTGGATCATCCTTAGATCCTTTCACAAAATAAGCATTAAATAAATGCTTAATTAAATTGAAAGGGGGCTGTACCCCCAATCTGAAAGTAGCCTTTGTGTTCCTTAAAACTCAGAAGCTGATGACTGAATTATTCATGACATCAGCCATCCTCTCTAAAATAAAGTTGTACAAGAATGCCAAGGAAGCCAGCTGAAAAGAGATTCAGTTAAAAACATCACAGGACATTGTTGATGGTAAGAGACAACAAGCGGGAGAGAGCCCATTTTCTATTCCTGAATTAGACTGGTACACACTGGGGTGTGTGTGTGTGTGTGTGTGTGTGTGTGTGTGTGTGTATGCATGCACACATGCACATTATGACATTCCTTGCTTGGTCAAACACTTCAGTGTGATTATGAGTAATTCACATGGTAACATACAATTTTGCCCTAGATAGAGGTGCTTGAGTCAGAGTCAAACCTTTTTGGAGGAGGGGAAATCTTGGATTGAGAGCGTTACTGACACAGGCACCCATCCTTGTCTCTGCTCCAGATTACAGGAATCTCTGGTAAGAGCCAAAGCCTGTTATACCATTAGAAAGAAAATCACTCGGCTCCCCCAGTCTTTTGCGTCCAATTTATGTCCAATTTGCAGACTTTCAACATTGCAACCTCACAGTTCATAAAATCAAACTCAGCCTGGGCTAAGTCTCCAGGTAATGGATTTAGGATCACGGGAGGTGTTACCTGCAGTTCATGATGGGTAACTTTCTTGTTAACTAAAGTCCCTTTAGCTAAATGAGTTCCAGGTTTTAGTCTCCCCTCTCTCTTTTTTTTGGCAGGGATTTTTGGGATGGGGGTGGGGCAGGCGTAGAATTTTATTAGGCTGCGCGTGGAGAGCTTTTCATTGAAAAGGCAACAGGAAAAAAAATTGGGATAAGCCAGTCTTTGTATAAACGGAAGGTGGTGAAAGGAAGGCTGTGTGTAGGGGCTAGGGGATCAACCCTCCGGCTCCACTTGGCTACATAGGGACTCCGGGAGACAGCCTGGTGCTCAGAGCGGAGCCTGGGTATTTCCGCAGGTAACTGCAGCTCTGCAGGAAGGGCCCAGGGAGAGAGAAACCGCAGATGCAAGGGGGCTGGGGGGACTTGGTGGGGATACTAGCATCTCTTGTCCACTCTCTCTGTCCCTGTTCTTAGCATCAAATTCACTTTCCTCCGCTTGCCTTCGGGGAGTTCTAATCATTAGCCAATTGTTGAAAGCAGGTCAACTTAATATTCTAGGTGGGTGTCTAAGCATGTGTCTAAATATACAACGCACACATAAACATATGTATGGGCACACACTAACGATTTAAGGATCTGTTCCAGAAGCCTAAAGGGAAATATCCCTTCCAAGATTAATGGTTCTTCAACTGTCAGTTTCAGTAGTTGGGTTAATTTGATGTCTATGTTTTTAAAACACTCATTTATGGAGTCACTCCATTTAAAAGGCTAATGAAATGCTATTTAATTTGGGCCTTCTGTCATCCCTTAAGCCAAGATCAGCTACTTCTATATTTTGCTTATTTTAAAAATCATTTCCCTTATAAAAATCACATTGCTGCATGAATTTCATCTCTTCCCTATGCGTACACATCTCTTAAACTGGTCACATAGCTTCCTGTTTTATATACCTGTTTTTTTCCCCCTGCAGCCTTCCTGTTGTAGTTTTTTTGTTTTTTGGTTTTTTTTTCTGAAGCTATCAAGCGATCATTTTTTCTGAAGCTTCTTGTTATCTTTCCTGATCTCTTATTATATTATCCTTTTAGATAGAGCTCAGACCACTGTGTTGGAGAAAGAATGAGTATTTTACTTAATTTAGTGGTCAGATAATTTATTTATGCTTACACAACTATAGTTCCTCGTCTTGGAATTTTCAGAAATGGAGTTAAGTGGTTAGTTCCACCATTGGCCTTTGGTTGGATATATGGAAACGGCTCCATTGTAACCCACAGTTGTTTGTAAATCATAGACTTTCCTGCCATAGAGGGATTGTAGTCATATAGGGCAGAGTTGATATTTTATTCATTGTTTATTTCAAGACTAACAAATGATGGCCTATTATGGCATTATGGTTTTATCGTATTGTTTCTTGTACTAGAGTTTTATATATATATATATATACACACACACACACACACACACACACATTCCACACATAAACATATGTATGTATACTCACTAATGATGTAAGGATTCTTAGTCTGTGCACATATATATGTTTAAGGATCTGATATACACACACATATATATCACCATCTTTTTTTTAATGGGGAGAGGTTCTTAATGATACTGTTCTTGTCTCATGTCTCTTGTCAAAGTTTAATGCAAAAAAAAAAAACCCTATTTTTCTATTAATAGTTCAAAATGTCTGCTTAAGCTCATTTAACTTTCTCAATGTTGTAGTGACATTTATCACACAAGTTTGAGAAAGGGCTTGAGATAATACCCTAGAACATCTTGGAAATATGTGTAACAAAGATTCTGGCACCTCAATTAATCAACATGAATTGAGTCACCTGAGAAAATCATTCAACAAACCAACCATAGAATGACCTTGATGATTGGTTGGAATCTTCTCGTGCTGGTGTTTTGCTTCTCTCTTTTGAGTGGGTGCATGTGAGGGCAGGTCTCTTGCTCTACATTTGGTAGCTGTTCTTTGCTCTCCCTGGTTCGTGGCAGATTCCGTGGGGACTAAGATAGACCTATTAGCTCAATGCCTTGGGTCTGGAAAATAAGCAAGTTTTGTTTCAACAAGCTGCCACTATGGAAGGCCTCAGTTTCAATGTCCCAATCTGTGAATTTGATGAAAAGAGAAGCTGAAGAACTTATTGGAAAATTTAAGTTGCCTCTTAGCTATGTGCCCTTTGAAAATTAAACTGCTCACTCAGAACTTGGACTCCAGACTCCTGTTTTTTGGTTTGTGTCAGGCATCTGGAGGGAGCTTTGAGCCAAATGTGGTGTCCTGGGTGGGAAAGGTGGTTAACCTGAACCCCAAACACCTTTCCCTGCCACATGCTCCTGGGTGTCTTACAGTTTGCCTTTTAAAACCGAGCGTCAGAGAATGTCTACAAGATGAGGTTAGGACAATTATATGGTGGCAGTAGTATCCTATTTTTAAAAAAAAGATGGAGAGTCTCTAGGTGTTCAGGGTTTGGCAAACAAACTTAACAAAATATTTTAGATTTGGAAATGTGGAGGACACTCTGTCCCAAGGGTACTTGACTTTTATTTCTGTTAATAAATTTTAACATGAACTTAAAAATCATTGCTTTTAATTCACCAAAGCTATATTTGTTCAGAAATATATTAGAAAAATAAATATTGGAAAAGAGGAAGCAAGATTCTCTGTAGTTGGAGTTAACATGATTATCTTAAAAAAAAAAAAAGAAGCAAGAGAATCAAGGAGACAGAACTGGAAGTAACAAGTATGAGTAGTTGATGGCTAGCTATAACAACAATATAGAAACACTAATTGTTTTCCAAAAATCAAGGTTAACCCTGAATTGAATTTGGGATTAGTCATTCACTAGCTGAGGGAATATTCTCAGCCTTTTGGTGTCTATTTCTTCATCTGTAAATTGAAGTTAATAATATTTCCCATGTCAAACAATTGTTGTGAAAAGTAATTGAAATCACAAACATAAACCATTCAACAATGCACCTCCATGGACGTGCCTACTAAACATAAACTATTAGTTTTAAGTAGTTAAAAAATAAAATTATAATTATCCTATTCAAAACTGCCAATCAAATATTTTTAGAAAAAGCTTTAAAAGATTTACGGGAAAAAAAAGGTGGCACTGATTAAAAAAAACAACACTATTTTTTACTACAGGATATGAGGTTTACTTCTATTAATGAAATGATATGCTATGTTTCTAGATTATGAGACTCAATATTGTAATGATGTACGTGTATACGTATATATACCAGCCATTGATTGAGTGCTTAGTGTCTACTATGTGTCAGCCACTGTATGATGATTTTATATGTGTTTGTGTGTGTATATGTGTGTGTGTATCTCACTTACTATGCATATTAACCTGAAGAAGGAATTATTTTGCTCATTTCATAAAAGAGGATATTAGGGCTTAAAGAAGAAAAGAAACACGACTCCTTGCAGCTGGTAATTGGAGAAGTGTGAAATTGGATAAAAGTTTATAATTGATTTGTAATCTGAAAAATTAATAGGACTTTGAAATTGCCAAAGTGGTTCAAAGTTAACTGGGAAAAATAAATTGGTGAAAGTAGCCTAGGGTTGTTTGAAAACAGTAACCTAAGTAAAATGGTCTTACCAGATATTAAAATATATAATAAAACCATGAAAAGGTATCTAACTGGTATAGAATAGAAGAAACAAATAGAAATGAGAATAAATGATGATTCATTCCTTAGCTAGGTTGTACTCTAAAATCAGAGGCTAAGATAAAGTCTTGAGTCCAGATATCTTCTGGCATGTAGGGAATTATTCCAAAGAGTAAAAGCAGGGAACTTGGAAGATGGGAACAAGAAAAGAGGAAAATCCAATCTTAGGATGTCTTATCGAACTGATAACTCAATGGACAACTGGGGTTTAGTCTCACTAATGACACTCTAAGGAGCCATGTAGCATACATCTTCTCCATTGAGGGATAGAAGAGTGGTGTATTTATTTATGCAAAGTCTCCTGTACGACACTGGTCTGGGATTGCCTTTGATTGAGGGTATTAATTCACTTGCACTTCTAGATTTGTGCTTGTGTCATAGTGGCTGAGTGGTTTCACCAAAAATCCTACAATTGTAGCAGAAAAAGAGCTGGGCTGAAAGGGAGAGATTTCTGTTTTCAGCCAAGACAAGTTGCCATTCCTATCACAGCCGGCTGACTTTTCAGCTCAGAAGATGAGCTGAAAAGATGTTACGTGGTAAAAGTAGTATTTGATAAAGTTATATGGTAGTAGTAAAAGTAGTATTTCAAATTCTGAAAAACTTTGTGTTTTATTTGAATATAAAGTTAGAAATTTGGTTAGAATAGGAATAAAAAATAATTGAAGTCACATAAAGTTAACTTGCACGTGAAATAATTTAAATGGTGGAAAGTAAAAATACAAAAGGATTACAAGAAATACTGGTGTATAGTTTTTTGTTTGCTCATCTGATTGTTTTAGTTTTAGTTTTTAAATAATCCTCAGGAACAGAACAGACTCTCTAGTCATAATATTTATGATAAAAAACCATGTATGAAAATAGTATAACTCATTAAAAATGTATTTAAATAGTTAATCCAAAACAATTTTTTTCTATTTTATTTTATTTATTTTTTTAAATTATTCTTTAAGTTATAGGGTACATGTGCACAACGTGCAGGTTTGTTACATATGTATACATATGCCATATTGGTGTGCTGCACCCATTAACTCATCATTTACATTACGTATATCTCCTAATTCTATCCCTCCCCACTCCACCCACCCCACAACAGGCCCCAATGTGTGATGTTCCCCACCCTGTGTCCACGTGTTCTCCTTGTTCAATTCCCACCTATGAGTGAGAACATGTGGTGTTTGGTTTTTGTCCTTGCGATAGTTTGCTGAGAATGATGGTTTCCAGTTTCACCCATGTCTCTACAAAGGACATGAACTCATCATTTTTTATGACTGCATAGTATTCCATGGTGTATATGTGCCACATTTTCTTAATCTAGTCTATCACTGATGGACATTTGGGTTGATTCCAAGTCTTTGCTATTGTGAATAGTGCCTCAATAAACATACGTGTGCATGTGTCTTTATGGCAGCATGATTTATAATCCTTTGGGTATATACCCAGTAATGGGATGGCTGGGTCAAATGGTATTTCTAGTTCTAGATCCTTGAGGAATCGCCACACTGTCTTCCACAATGGTTGAACTAGTTTACAGTCCCACCAACAGTGTAAAAGTGTTCCTATTTCTCCACATCCTCTCCAGCACCTGTTGTTTCCTGACTTTTTAATGATCACCATTCTAATTGGTGTGAGATGGTATCTCATTGTGGTTTTGATTTGCATTTCTCTGATGGCCAGTGATGATGAGCATTTTTTCATGTGTCTGTTGGCTGCATAAATGTCTTCTTTTGAGAAGTGTCTGTTCATATGCTTCGCCCACTTTTTGATGGGGTTGTTTGTATTTTTTTCTTGTAAATTTGTCTGAGTTCTTTGTAGATTCTGGATATTAGCCCTTTGTCAGATGAGTAGATTGCAAAAATTTTCTCCCATTCTGTAGGTTGCCTGTTCACTCTGATGGTAGTTTCTTTTGCTGTGCAGAAGCTCTTTAGTTTAATGAGATCCCATTTGTCAATTCTGGCTTTTGATAACATTGCTTTTGGTGTTTTAGACATGAAGTCCTTGCCCATGCCTATGTCCTGAATGGTATTGCCTAGGTTTTCTTCTAGGGTTTTATGGTTTTAGGTCTAACATTTAAGTCTTTAATCCATCTTGAATTAATTTTTGTATAAGGTATAGGGAAGGGATACAGTTTCAGCTTTCTACATATGGCTAGCCAGTTTTCCTAGCACCATTTATTAAATAGGGAACCCTTTCCCCATTTCTTGTTTTTGTCAGGTTTGTCAAAGATCAGATGGTTGTAGATGTGTGGTATTATTTCTGAGGGCTCTGAATCCAAAATAATTTTTACTCTTCAAAAGTTGCTTTCTTGTTCCAACTGAATAGTCTCATTATGTTAAATAAACATATCTAAATTTTGACTATTTTGTTGCCAAGTGCTCACATAAACTCTCTGTACCAATATACTATCTGTAATGTTGTGTGTACAAGTACTTAGTATATAAAGAGCATATGATCCAAGAGCAGCCTAGACTACTCTCAAATATATATCTTAAATCTAGAATAATTTTTTTTAAAAATCAAAGTCAAGTTTATATTTATAACGTATTAGATTTCTAAATCTATAAGTAAAATATTGTTGCATTTTAAAAGTTCACCCCCTCAGTTTCACCATTATTTGTATTTTTTTAAATACAGTCATTTGAGACATTTTTTTTCTGACAAAGATGGAGAAACTGTGATTTAGTTGTAAAGCCTACATATACAAAAACAAATTTTAAAAAGTGGAGAGCTTAGACAATGAATCAGTTATCACTATCACCTCTAATTCCCATATCTAATTATGTGCCGCCCAAAGCCCTTTGGTCGAAGTTATAAACATATTTGATTAGTTCACCATTTAGCTTTTATAATTTGATGCAATTTATGTTTAGAAGGTGGCTTGATTAATATAGGTGTAGCATAGATAAACTGGTGATTAAGTACTTTATAATTGAACTATTTAAAATATTCTCAACTTAGCAATGAATTTGAAATTTTCTAATTCAGATTCAAGTATTTTCCTTCAACCTCTTGTCCTCTACTACAGTCTCATTGTTACAATCAATATAAATTAGAAAAATAAATTCTAGCTTTAAATCTTCTCAAAGACACTTTAAGTTGCAGGCCAAGATCCAAACAAAAGCAATTTTATACTGTATAATTTGGCAGAAGAATGCTATATAAAGAAGAAATGGCCCTACCGATGGGCCAAACACTGAGAAATTCCCTAAATAGCATATGTATGGCAGCTTTTTAAAAACTTTCTTAATGTCTTTCTTCATTCAGCTATGTTTTGTAGCTATGTTTTTCTGAAATGAATTTTATACTAAATGGGATTGAAGGCCTTTATTTGTGCTCTGTCACTGACTTGCTTTTAATCAACTTGGAGGATGATCAAATAGAAGTGAAGAGTAACCTATCACAAAACAACTGAAAAATTAGGTGAGAGGAAATATTGGCCACAAATTGGTGATCCAGGGCAACATAAATCCAAATATACTCGCTTTTTGAATTTTTCAGGTTTCAGACAAAAAGAAAACATGATTTTGGACACAATTTATGATGCTTTTCTTCATGGACCACAAAGGGGGATCTCCTTAGGAAATCAACAGCTAGAATTTGTTCTGGCTTGTTTTTCTTTTTCCTTCCAGCTTGTCATGGTCTTTATAATTTTTTTTTTCTTACTACTATGCAAAGACTTGAATGTGCAGTGCTGTCATACTTTCCACTGAGCTTCAAAGAAACAAAGCAGAATGAAGCTTGTTGTAAACTTTTATTTCCATCTTCTGCTTTATGTAACCTTATTTTAGTAGCTCCAGTAAAATGTAACCACATTCACCGACACTTAATTTGGGCTAAATGATGAAAGAAAGCCAATAATAGCTTAGAAACAAATTCTGAAAATGCATGTCTGCCTCTATATCAGATGTTATCAGGTCACAAATTATTGAAATTATAACACATGCTGTATAATATGTAAACACACTATGGTGGTGGTATAAATTCAATGCTCCTTAAATATAATGGACATATGTGTTTTATTTGTATTAGCATTTATTTATCAACCAACAACTACATGGTTGGCAAGTCACTTCAGAAGACCCTATATTTGTTTAGTGTTTTACAGCATATAAAATGATTTATAGCAGTTGTTTTATCTGATTCTAATAATTGTCCATGATATGTCATGTTCAAAGCCTGGTAGTGTTAGAGCTATAAATTGATCTTAGCTCCTGTGATTCCTGATCCATAGCATTTCTGGACTATTCAGGTACCAGATAGGTTTATGATATATGTAATATACATTGTTGAACTTTACCTATTTAATTGCATGTAGTTGATAACTATTTATTAAAATAACAGCCTGGAATTTTAGCAAATTAATGAAATAGCTAGCATGTGCCAAGGACCTACTATATACCAGGATGTGTTATTTCTGTTCTCATTATGTTTTGCTGTGTGACAAACCTTCTACAAACTTAGTGATTTAAAATGACAACTATTCTATTTATGTACTCATGATTCTGCTATTTTGTCACTATTTTGCAAACATAACTTGTTTGCTTCAATGAGATTAGCTGGAATGGCTTAAGAATATGCTTTAAAGACGGCTTCAACTTTCAACAGTAGGTTGATCCTGACTGTTCCCTGGGACTCAGCTGTGTCTGTGGCCCAGTAACTTTGGTTCATACTTATGTCTGTCTTGCTTGGTTCTTCTCCCTTAAATCTCTCTGTGTGGCTAGCTTGGGTTTCCTTACAGGATTGGGTTATCAGGAAACTTGACTTCCAAAATGCCAGAGGAGAAGCTTCTTAAGGCTTAGGCTCCAAACTGGCACAGGGTCACTGCTGCTGCCTTCCCTTGGCTAATGTGATTTAAAGAGACCTCCAAATTCAAGGGGAAAGGGCAATACCAGAGTGGGGATAACAGGAGTTTTGTTTTACTTGGGAATATAAGTGTATCATATAGAAACTTGTATACAAATGTTCATAGCAGTTTTATTTATAACACCCCGAAACTGGAAACTATCCAGATATCCTTCAATGGGTGGAATATTATGACTATTGAATATTATTCGGCGATGAAAAGGAATGAGTGCAACACTTTGGATTAACCTTAAGGAAATGAGACTGGTGAAAAAAGTCAATCTCAAAAGGATATATACTGCATAATTCCATTTATATAACATTGTGAAATAACATTTCGTAGATATGAAGAACAAATCAGTTGTTCCTGGGGCTAGCGGATTAAGAATGGAGAGAAGTAGGCATGTCTATATAGGGGTAATGGGAAGAAACTTTGTGATGCTGGCATAGTGGAATATCTTGATTGTGGTAGTGGTTACAGAAGCAACATGCATGATGAAATTGCAAGGAGCTACACTTACACACAAGTGCATATATAACTAATAAAACAAGAATAAGTTCTGTGGATTATACCATTGCCAATTTCCTAGTTGTTAAATTGTATTCTAGTTAGGCAAGGTGTAGACATTGGGGGAGGCTGAGTGAAGGGTGCATAAAACCTCCTTGTACCTTTCTGTGACTTCATGTAAATCTTAGTTTTTAAATTAAAAGCAAATTGGAAGAAGAAAAAGAGGAGGAGGAAGAAGAAAGAAGAAGGAGAAGAAGGAGAAGGAGGAGGAGGAGAAGAAGAGAAAGAAGAAGAAGAAGAAGGAGAAGAAGAAGAAGAAAGGAGGAGGAGGAGAAGTAGGAGAAGGAAGAAAAAGAAGAAGAGGAGGAGGAGAAGGAGAAGGAAAATAAGGAAAAGGAGGAGAAGGAGATGAAGAGAAGGAAAAGGAAGAAGAGGAATAGGAGGAGGAGGAGAAGGAGATGAAGAGAAGGAAAAGGAAGAAGAGGAATAGGAGGAGGAGGAGAAGGAAGAAGACAAAGAAGAAAGAATAGGAAGAAAAGAAAAAAATAAAGAGGAAAAGGAGAGAAGAAGATCGAGAGGGAAGATGGAAGAAGGAAGGGAGGAAGATGAATATTCTTGAGGTTAAAAAGAGGAAGGGGATGTGCAGTCAAAGGGCCTTGGCTCAACTCTGAGTACATTTTGTAAAGTGTACTTAGAATTTTTGTTTTAATTCAGGTATGGAGAGGTCAACAGATCAGGAGACAGTTGCCATTAAAAATATAGTTTGATTATCATAGTTCTCACAAGAAGGGACACTCCATACCATGTGCAGCCATATGGGGAAGCCCCAAGGTCAGTCAGGAGGCAGAAGGAGTAGGGTGAAAGCATGGGCCCGAGCCTTTATTGTGATTTCCATAGGAAGGAAGGCTGAGGCAGGGGAAGCAGCTGAGCAGGCTTAGGATTGGATAGTTTAAATAATTTTGGCAGGCCATGGGCTATGGGAGTGGTCGCTAGTCATCCAGTACCTGCCTCTGGGGTAATTTATGTCAGAGGGAATGTTGGCTTGGTCTGTGAAAGTTTGATAAAGGAGTTGGTTAAATTATAGACTCGACTGGTTTGTATGTATATCAAAGTTGTGCACACAAGCAAGTTGTTTGCTATCTCTAGGTACTAGCTAGCCCTCTAAGGTGCAGTCCCTCCCTGGGTCTGCAAGACTCCAGCATGTCAAAGCAAAGTATTAAAAAAAACAAAAAAACAAAAAAACAAAAAAAACATGATTCATACAGCATGCTACTTCCTAGTGGTCAAACCTCCAGACTGTTTTTGACTCTTAAGGCCTCAGTTTATCCCCTTTATAATTTGCATAGTAATTGCACCTATCTCATAAAGTTGTCAAAAGGACTAAATAGGAGATAAGCCACATAAAGCATTTACAACAGTGCCCAGCATTCATTAAGCATTCAAATATGCTAATATTGTGCAATCTTGGATTATTGGTAAAACAATATCTGGTACAATGGTAAGTGAGTTTGGAGGTTTCAATAAATCCTTGTTCAAATGATAATTTATGTAACTTTTAACACCATATATAGACTTCTATTCTCACGAAGCAAAACTCTTTTACTCTATCTCATTTCTATTTGAATGCTACTTATGCTAAACTTCAGGATAAGCTCCAGAAGACAATACATTTTGGTAGAGAAGAAAATCTGAGTACTGTTGTAGGTTATAATGTGCATATAAAGCAATTGTTCCAAGGTGGAAACTGATTTGGAAATTACCAACATAAAGTGCAATAAAAACACATATTCCAACTGTAACCATTAATGTCCTACAGTTTCTTTCATGGAAAACACTAACCCTAATCTATGCTATATTTCGAGGAAATAGCTGATTTTCAGGTGCAATAAACTCAGGCTACAAGAAAAAACCTGGCTATAGTCAAACATTTAGCTCATTTTCTTTGCATGAAAATAAATCACACTTTGTCAGCTAGAGAAGGTTAAAAGTCAATTGGTAAATGGATGGCTTCACCACTGATCTGTGGAACTTCACAGGGACATCCAGCTAACTATAACACCCCTCACCACTTCATAAATTTAAAACAATCCATAAATAACAACTTACTCCAAATTAGATGGAAGAATGACATTTCAGGAGGTGTGGAGATGAGAAAGATGGGGAGTTATATAAAATATGAGAGAGGTCCCATGAGAGATCTCATTAAGTATTGCTTAATTTCAGTCAACGTGACAAGTTGGACACAGGCCTGATAAAAGCCAAAGACTATAAATTGTCTAAGAAAATTAAGATACAAGTGATCCACTTAAATAATAGTCTAAAGTCAGGTAACTTTATTATAGTACTATATTTTCTGCAATATGGTATGCAATTAATTCTTCCTTAGATAAACAAACTGATTAAAATTTCATTAATGCCGACATTTCACAATAAACCTGGATCCAGTGAACCCCTTTCTTGTTGCTTACTTAAGTCCTTATAATTAATTCTAGATTTATGTCATTTACTGGTCAATGTTACAGTCACCTTACTAACTATTTAAGCAATTTGAAAGCTGTCGGAGCTCACAGGAGCCACTGAAGCAGTAGGTGAGAGCCCACAGTTTTAATCTGATCCTTATTTTGAGAAGTTTTATTTTCCCATGCTGTGGCATTTTCTTTTAGCCAAGTAATTAAATGTTATTATCTTCATTTTACGTACAACAGTAATTCCAAGATTGGATTTCCGTTGGACACATGTGGCAGCACAGTTTTGTCCAATATACCGCCTAGCAACATTTTTCCCCTTTTTAATTGTTTTCTCAGTTGCATCCCCCAAAGTTATTTTGCCATAATCGATAAATCTAAACTGTGATATTATACAAAGGTCCTAAGAATTATTCACATAATTTGCTTACTCTGATTTGTGTTGTTAGTTTCTTCTTTCAACAGGCATTTGTTGAGTTCCCTGAAAGTATTTCAGGGCCACACATAGAAGAGGCTTCCAAAATATCTTCCAGAATTCTTAAAGACCTTATATAATTTCCCATCAACCAGGTAATGGGAGATGAGCAGCCAAATTCAAAACCTTACTCCACACCTGACCCTTGTGATGAGATGGAGTTCTCTTCCAACACTTTTGAACATGTAGAACTTTCACCAAATTTAAACATTTGTTTATGTACATAAACAGTTTTAAGAACAGCCTTTTAGTAGGACCAAAACAGAACAAAATAAAAAAAAATAGTCAGGTAATTTACATTTTTATCTCACATAGGTAGTGTGTTATTATGAATGAGGTGTTTCCAGAATCAGGTGTCCAGCATGTCCTCACTCTTTAAAACAAGTTGTGGGAGAAAACTATTCAGACTTTAAAAACCAGGAATTTGTATGACATCCAGGATTATAGAATCTTGTAATTAGACAAGGTTCTCTAAGAACACTGTATTAGTCTGTTCTCACGCTGCTAATAAAGACATACCTGAGACTGGGTAATTTACAAAGGAAAGAGGTTTGATTGACTCACATTTCAGCATGGCTGGGGAGGCCTCAGGAAACTTACAAACGTAGCAGAAGGGGAAGCAAACACGTCCTTCTTCATATGGCAGCAGCAAGGAGAACTGCCAAGAAAAAGGAGGAAGAGCCCCTTATAAAATCATCAGATCTCGTGATAACTCACTCACTATCTTGAGAACAGCATGAGGGTAACCACCCCCATGATTCAATTACTTCCCACCGGCTCCATCCCATGACACATGGGAATTATGGGAACAACAATTCAAGATGAGACTTGGGTAGGGACACAGCCAAACCATATCAAACATTAAGAAGATAGAAATTACTACTTTCATTTTCAGTTCGTTAGCTTGAACATCAAAGCCTTCCACTATCTGTCGAGAACTAATTTGAACAAAATGAACGTTTTTCTCTAGCCAGATCCACAGATCCCCCATATGCTATGACCTGCGTAATTGTTTGTTTTGCTCCCTGGTCTCAATTATTTTCCCAATTATTCCTTCATTAACCAAAATTTTTATATGTTAGAGACTTAATACAAATCTTTATCATTCTTTTTTCTCTTCTACTTTTTTTAGTTCAAAGCTTTTCTTGATACTCTTCTTCATAGAAGTCTCTTACTAATAGTAGTCATAATAACAATAAAACATTTGACTGTGTGTGACTAAATATGCCTTCTGGTTTTCTTGTACCAATTGGCTTTCAACTACCAGGAGATTGAAACTCATTTTGAAATAAGAACCGTGTCTCACATTGTGATACTTTTTCCCTCAGAATCGTACCAAATACTCGATAGAAAGTGGCTTACAAATATGTACTATTGATGTATGCACCCATCTCATTGCCTTTTCCCAGTACAGAACATCCCTTATAGCAGTGCCAAAAGTCAGTTTTAAAAATAAATGTAAATATACTATAAGAGAATTACACAAACTTTTTAAAAAAAGATATCCATTTAGCAACATTTACGAATGTTTCCTAGGCATTTGAGAAAACAAAACCAAGGGCAGGGTGCAGTGACTCATGCGTATAATCCCAGCACTTTGGGAGGCCGAGGCAGTCGGATCACAAGGTCAGGAAATCGAGACCATCCTGGCTAACACAGTGAAACTGTGTCTCTACTAAAAATAGAAAAAATTAGCTGGGCGTGATGGCGGACATCTGTAGTCCCAGCTGCTCAGGAGGCTGAGGCAGGGGAATCGCTTGAACCTGGGAGGCAGAGGTTGCAGTGAGCTGAGATCACGCCACTGCACTCCAGCCTGGGCGACAGAGTGAGACTCTGTTTCAAACAAACAAAAAAAAAGAAAACAAAAAAAAAAAAAAGAAAAAGAAAAAAGAAAAAACCAAAACCAAGAAATATTTGTTTACAGAATCATGGAAAAATCTTGCATCTGTTGCAATATCATCAATAAACTGCATCCACCTTACTTGTCTAGGTTTTCTGTTATTCTCCACATCTCGAAATCATTCAATGTTTGAGGATAAATATTTGATGTAGAATAAAATCGTTCTGAAATGTCTTAGTTAGATCTGGGTCGAATCCTAGAGCCTTGCTATTTAAAAGATGTGCCACCTTGATGCTGCCATCTTTGTTAAAGGGCACTCTCAGTGTACCTTAAATGGAGACCATATTGCCTCCCACAGGGAGTAGTGGTGAAGTCTAAATGGAAACAAGGATTTGCTTTTCTTCTCCAAGCTTTACCCTTGTATTATGGTACTTTTTGAAGTAGAGAACTTAGGGAGAAACATGAGCACACAAACAACAGTGTCTTTTCAACTCATTAATTCCATTCTTAATGCAAAACTTTCATTTCTTTCTCACAGAGCTGTTTTTGTTTTTGTTTTCTTTTGTTTTGTTTTGAGAGGGAGTCTCACTGTGTCACCCAGGCTGGTGGGCAGTGGCCCAATCTCGGCCCACTGCAACCTCCGCCTCCCGGGTTCAAGCGATTCGCCAGCCTCCCGAGTAGCTGGAATTACAGGCACACGCCGTGACGCCTGGCTAATTTTTGTATTTTTAGTAGAGATGGGGTTTCACCATATTGGCCAGACTGATCATGAACTCCTGACCTCAAGTGATCCTCCTGCCTTGGCCTCCCAAAGTGTTGGGATTACAGGGGTGAGCCACTGAACCTGGCCAGAGCTGTATTTTTATCTTCCTTTCATCTCCTGCAATAGACAGTGTCAGACATATGTGCTTATTTCTTTCTGTCTCCAAATCTTATCTCAAAGATTTTTTTTCTCCTCAATTTCTGCCTCTCAGCACCCATTCCATCCCATCTTTGAGGTTAAGATCATTCTTCCATGATTATTAGGTCTTCTTAAAGTGTTTCCTTTCTCTGAAGAATTTCACTGTCCCAGGCCGGGCGCGGTGGCTCACGCCTGTAATCCCAGCACTTTGAGGCCGAGGCGGGCGGATCACGAGGTCAGGAGATCGATCCTGGCTAACACGTCAGCAAAAAAAAATTAGCCGCATTACTCGGGAAACCAAGCTTGCAGTGAGCTGAATCCGGCCACTGCACTCATAAGCGAGACTCTGTCTCAAAAAAAAAAAAAAAAAAAAAAAAAAAGAATTTCACTGTCCCTCAGGCTGAGGTTATATGTGTCAGAGGCATTTGAACCAAAGTAACTTCATCTTGAATAGGGGCTGGGTATAATGAGGCTAAGGTCTTAGTCATGAATTCTTTGCCTAGGCCAATGTCCAGAAGAGTTTTTCCTAGGTTATCTTCTATAATGTTTATGGCGTCGGGTCTTATACTTAAGTCTTTGACCCATCTTGAGTTGATTTTTTAAATAAGATGAGAGATAGGGATCCAGTTTCATTCTGCTACATGTGGCTATCCAGTTTTCCCAGCACCGTGTATTAAATAGGGTATCCTTTCCTCAATTTATGTTTTGTATGCTTTTTTGAAGATCCGTTGCTTCTAAATATTTGACTTTATTTCTGGGTTCTTTACTCTGTTTCATTGGTCTATGTGTCTAGTTTTATATCAGTATCATGCTGTTTTGGTAACTATAGCCTTATAATTAATTTGAAGTCTGGTAATGTGATGCCTCTAGATTTGTTCATTTTTAGAAGTAAATAATGTCTTTGGAGCAACATGGATAGAGCTGGAGGTCATATTCTAAGAAATGCAAGAATGAAAAAACAAATACCACATATTCTTACTTATAAGTGGGAGCAAAGCTATGGCTACGCAAAGGCATATAGAGTAATGTAATGAGCTTTGGGTCTCCAGGGTAGGGGAGAGGTTAAGAGGGTCATGAGGGATAAAAAACTGCATGTTGAGTATAATGTACGCTCTGGTGATGGGTGCACTAAAATCTCAGACTTTACCACTATACAATTCATCCATGTAATAAAAAACCACTTGTACTCCAAAAGCTATTGAAATAAAGATAAATATTAATTTTTTAAAATGAGGTTGAAACCTACTGGGCAGTGTTCCCAGGAGTTTAGGCATTCTTAATCACAGGATAAGATAGGAGGTCAACAGGCTTGTCTCACAGGATATGGATCACAAAGACCTTGCTGATAAAACAGGGTGTGATAAAGAAGCCAGCCAAAACCCACCAGAACCAAGATGGCAACAAAAACAACCTCTGGTTGTCCTCGCTACTCATTATACTCTAATTATAATATATTTGCATGCTAAAAGATACTCCTGCCAGCCTCATGACAGTTTACAAATGCCGTGGCAATGTCCAGAAGTTACTGTATATAGTCTGAAAAGGGGAGGAGTCCTCAGCTCCTGGAACCCCACACCCTTTTCTCAGAAAACTCATGAATAATCCACCCCTTGTTTAGCGTATAATGAAGAAATAACCGCATTATACTCAGTCATGCAGCTCATGCCACTGTTCTGTCTGTGGAGTAGCCATCCTTTTATTTCTTTACTTTCTTAATAAACTTGCTTTCACTTGACTCTATAGACTCGGCCCCAATTCTCGCTTGCTTGAGATTCGAGAACCTTCTTTTGGGGACTGGATCAGGACCCTTTTCTAGTAACACACGTTCTATAATAGTTACAGATGCTCTTTTGTGTATGTTTGACTACTCATTCCACAAGCATATCACTGAACCTTAAAAAATAAGTGCTTCTGGGGTGAGACTCAGAGGTTTTTATTTTTGTTCTTTTTTTAAAAAATATGTAGTCTTCCAATGTACATAAATTATGTAGGTTAGGAATTCATGATGCAACCAGAGGGAAGTATTTTCTATTCATTATTTATTCTTATCTCACTTTGTTCTAAAAAGGTTTTTAGGTGGCTTCCAAGAGAGTGTATCTGAACCTATAGTATAATAAATTATTTTATAATGAATAGCTTTGCATTGTACACTTACACAATGCCATTATATCATGTTCATTCTGTTTAACCTCATGACATCCTATGTGTTAAGAGGCTATATGTCATAGGTTAGAAAAAATTGATTTTGCTCTAAAGTAATAAGTTTTCTTTCCTGTACTCCCTCCCCAATATGCCTCTCATTACTTAGGAAGAACATTTTGCTGTTTCTCTAAGCCAGTATTTTAATCAAAGCATCTTCGAGACACTGATCGCCCATTTAATGAATACACAGAATCTGATTATTTGGGGAGACAAGCAGATTGATGGTGGAGTTGTGATCACAAAAGGGTAGTGTATCTTAGATGCTTGTCTGCAATACTCCCCATGTATTCCATTTTGAATTTCATGTGGATTGAAGGGAGATGATATTTTTAATAGCGAAAAGAAATAGAAAATGAAATTCTATAAAGAATGGTCAACTGGTTTACATTTGAACTGGTGTTTCTTTTCCGACTGCTCTGGGATTAAAACAGGTTGATCCACCCTATCATTATGTATAACAGCCAATAACTTCAGAGTTCTTGAAAATAGTGATAATATAAAAATACATCTACCCAAAATGGAAACTTAGGATTTATTAAGCGGCTTAACTTTGTTGGCATTGATAAATGAGCCTTTCTAAAAAAAGATTTTTTTTTTTTTTTTTTTTAAACTTGGTTCCTAAGTGAGCCAGCTGCAGATGGCTTTGGGGGTTTTTGCAGTGTCATTATGAGAAACCGTCTGTCTAGCTTTCTTTCAAAATCTCCCAAGCTCTGCCCAGGTGTTGAGATTTAAGGATGTGCCATTCCTTACATCAGCTGCACAGGATGGACTCTCACCCACACTGTCAGCACCTTGTGAACAAGAGAAGGCCCTCTTTGTATACTTCCTCAAGGCACTTCAGTTGGCTATCTCATTCTGTTTCAAATTAACATCAGTGGTAATTTCCGCTGGTTATGCTGTGTAAAAGGAATTCAATATCCTTCAACTGTTCTTTGCTTGCAGGGCACCATGGGAGGCTGTTAAGATATGCAAATTGTGTTGTCTCAATGTACTCTCATGGATAGTTTTTTTTCCCCTTCGTCTTAGCAAACTGAAAGGAAATGTTAGAGTTTGGCTCTTAATCCTGGAGGGAAAAAGAACAGTGACTGCAGGTTCTCCCTGTGAATCTTCTCTCAAGGACAGATCATTCCATAATGTCGAATGTTGCATTTGGGGAAAGCGCTTTTACATATTGTGGGGACACATAAAAAAATAATAAAATTACTAAAGACATCTTTAGACATATTGTGAAATTGTTACTATTGTTTACATATATGCCAATTATTTTGCTAGACAATGACATTTCTCCAGAACATGAATTTTGCAAATATGATCTTGTAGGGGATAAAAAAAAAAATCTTTTTCTTACCTATTACAAGGTTTATGGTTGAGACCTCTACAACAAAAAACAGTTTAACAAAAGAAAAATATACACATTTATTTAATAGGTAAATTTTATTTATTTTTTAATGATGTGGGAAACTTCATAAGGAAATGAAGATCCCCCCAAAATAGATAAACTTGTATAAATATTTTTATGCTTAGGTTTGATGAAGAGTGAAATATGATTGGAGGAGAAAATGACATGATCTAATAGTAATAAACTGGGGGTGGTAGGGAGAGATTTAGTAAGGCCTTTTTATTCAGATTCTTCTCTGTGTCTCTGTGTCTTAAGAGATACATTTCTTTCATCCAGGTGTAGAGAGAGTACCCCTGGAATGGGGCTCTTATGACCTGCTTCAGGGGAGAATGGCAAGGGGAAGGTGAGATGGCTTCCTGTTTCTGTTGTTTTCTCAACTGTCAAGGTGCCATATTTTGGAGTAGCAGGTCGTAAGCCCCATCAATCTTCAAGTAGTTTAAAATCACTGTGGTGAACAATCAAGACTTAACCCTCTGACCTTAATAGTTAAAAATATAATAGGGGTCAAGATTGGCCCAAGTTCAAGGTTTTCATTCTATTGATTATGTGATCTAAGTTACTTAAAATCTCAAAGTTTCAGTTTTATTATCTCTATATTCAAGAAATTTGACACCTAGTTAATGATGTTATTATAAGTCTAACATAAGGTAATGTTTCTGTCCCAAGGCCATCATGCATTTTAAGAAGGCTTTTATTGTTATTACATAATTGCTTTGGGAAAAATAGTTGATTGAATATTCCACGTTCTTAGCAGGCTTTGATAATATTTAATGACATATTTCTGCATCATGGATTTGATCAATTGCATCTGAATTAATTCCATTAACCTGTCATATATTGTCAATAGATTAACTTTTTATATAGTATTTAAGTAAGCACAATAATTATGTGTGTGCTATAGTGATGTTACAGATGTTACAGTAGGTAGCTAGTCAGACACGAGTAGAGCAGGAGAGGGCTCCTACACCACACACATACCAGGAATGTCAGGTGACATCAGGTGATGGTCAGGTGGTTGTTAACGATCTCTCTAAAATACTAATTGGTTGCAACCAGTTCCGGGGAAAAGCAGTCTCCCAATAGATAGAAAAATCAAAACTGGTGATCAGTAGCTTCCAGTTAAGATCTCAGGAGTTGGGCCAATGGGCTCAAGCATGAGATTAAGAGGCAAAATGGTGAAGTTTAAGTGGTATATGACCTTCTAGGGACATTCGACCAGTAAGGGAAGAATGCCTTAAGTGAGCATGTGTACAACTCCAGAAAACATACTGTGCATGCTCCCCTCCCAGATGCTGGCAGGCCACTGCACATGCAGACAGCCCACACCAAGGGAAGAATCAGGGGAAAATGGACACAGGACCCCCAGAGTATGCAAACGTGTAAAACCCAAAGTCAAATGTCAAATGGTGCACTTGATCTCTCAAGTCACCCGCGTGGCCCTCTTCCAAGTGTATTTTACTTCCTTTCATTCCTGCTCTAAAGCTTTTTAATACATTTTCACTCCTGTTCTAAAACGTGCCTCAGTCTCTCCTCTGCCTTATGCCCCTCAGGTGAATTCTTTATTCTGAGGAGGCAAGAGTTGACGTTGCTACAAACCTGTATGGATTTGCCACTGGTAACAGTGATAATGGGAAAAAAAATGATACAGATACTATTAAATGGCTTTATTATAAAGGTCCATTTCTAACATGAATACTGCATAATAGATTACTAGGACATAGTGTGACTGAGCATTTCTCACAATGGCCCTCATGTGTGTCCCACAACAACCCTCCCTGACCCCTCTTGCACTTGGCCTTAGCCTCTAGCTCTTCTTCCTTGCCCTTATTGATAAAATCTAAATTGCTCCCACACTAGATACTAATGCACAGGAATACTTTCTCCCTCTTCTAAGAAACATCCTTGACCAACTATTCTAGAAACTAGTTGCTGAAAGAAACCACCTGCTGAAGCCCAATAAAAGATTCCTGATAAGGTTTGGCTCTGCGTCCCCACTCAAATCTTATCTTGTAGTTCCCATAATTTCCATGTATTGTGGGAGGAACCTGGTGGGAGATGATTGAGTCATGGAGGCAGGTCTTTTCTGTGCTGTTCTCATGATAGTGAATAAGTCTCATGACATCTAATGGCTTTAAAATGGGAGTTAACTTGCACAAGGTCTCCCTTTACCTGCCACTATCCATGTAAGATGTGACTTGCTCCTCCTTGCCTTCTGCCATGATTGTGAGGCCTCTGCAGCCACGTGGAAGTGTGAGTCCAATTAAACCCCTTTCTTTTGTAACTTGCTCAGTCTCAGGTATGTCTTTATCAGCAGCGTGAAAACGGACTATTACAATTCCAATCTTTTTGTCCAAGTTAGAATGCTCCTTTGCAGTTTTCCCAGGCCTTGCGTTTTGAAATAAAGGCTATGCTAATGGTGCTTTTGTTGGTTTTCTTCACAGTAGTCTGTAGGTTTTCTTTTTTCTTTTCTTTTTTTTTTTTTTTTTTTTTTTTTGAGATGGAGTCTTGTTCCGTCTCCCAGGTTGGAGTGCAATGGCACGAGCTCAGCTTACTGCAAACTCCGCCTCGTGGGTTCAAGCAATCTTCCACCTCAGCCTCCTGAGTAGTTGGGACTACAGGCACTTGTCATCATGCCTGGCTAATTTTTGTATTTTTGTAGAGACTGGGACTCACCATGTTGACCAGGCTGGTCTTGAACTCCTGACCTCAGGTGTTCCACCCGCCTCAGCCTCCCAAAGTGCTGAGAATACAGGCGTGAGCCACCATGCCTGGCTGTTTTTTTTTTTTTTTAAGTTTGCAAAATACCCTATATAAGAAGTGGAATATCTTATACTTTATTATCTATCATTGTTTTTGAGAGTAATCATCTGCAAGAACAATAACAAATTATAATTACTGATTTTTTTAAAAAGCAAACTATTTCAGGCAAATATTCATAAATCAGATTGATTTTAGACTCTGGGAGATGACAACTTTACAATTAATTTTTAGAAATCCCTTTAGCAAAATCTCTCAGTTCATTACATGCTTTCCTTAAAAGTAAAATATTTAACCAGTGACACCATTCTTGGATAAAATAAGGTCTGATGTGGAAACGAAATGGGTAAACCAAAACAACCTAACCTTAACCCTTGGGGATCAGTTTAGGAGAGACTTGGAGATGTTACAAGTCAAAGAAGCTGCAGTCCAGAGCCATCCAGTATGGCAGGTCATCCAAATGCAGCCAACCTCCTAATTTTTGTACAGCTTATAAGTTAAGAATGGTTTTTACATTTCTAAATGGTTGGAAGAAACACGAAAAGAAAAAATCGTATTTTGTGACATGTCAGTATTATATGAAATTCAAAATTCAGTATCCACAAATAAGTTTAATTGGAACAGAGCCACATCTATTTGTTTATGTAGAGTGAGTGACTGCTTTGGCCCTACAATAGCAGAACTCAGTAGTTTTAAAGAGACCATATGGCTCACAAAGCAGAACATATTTACTGTTTGGTCATTTACAGAAAAAAAAAAATTGGCTGACTCCAAGTATAGACCAATGGAATTTATATATATAGCCATTCCAGTACTGTTTACAAAATTAGTTTTCATTTGTTAGTTTGGTTTGATGACATAAGAAAGTTCTTGCATTATAGAGTTCAGAAAATGAAAGGAGCATGGGAAAGAATATGCAGTATAATGTGGATATGTAAAATCAAAAATGAGTAAATTACTTAAAAAATACACTTGAATGTTAATAGTACCTAAGATTGAAATTATACACGTTCTCCCTCTCCCACAGGCTTTTCTTCTAATACTTATAAACTAGAAAATCAGAGGAAAGGTGATGAAAACATTTTAAAATGAAACTGATTTGTATGACAATCTGTTGAATTGTTTCTACAGTTTGGTTCTGGTATTTTGAACAAGAAATGTGAATTTAATAACTATTTTCTGCTAATTAATGCTCTAAAGACCACATCCAATTAACTCTCTCTAAAAACTTATGTAACATGTGTTTTTGTCAAAATAACTCTTCACTTATTAGAATGAATTTAATAAAAACCAAATTATAGTCTAGTTCTAGTATATGTTTATATCTCATGAGTAAAGTGAATGCTGAGATGTTACTGTTATTTTGCTTACCTGGGAAAAGCAATGCTAATGAATTAGTTACAAAATGTAAATCCGGATGTAGAAGGTAGTTTACTGCAGTTAAAGAATACATTTTAAGATCACGTGATTTATTTGTGACTGTTTCTTTATGTATGAAGAAAATCCATTTATATAAATATCAATTTTGTGGTAAGAATGTTTCATTTTTAATGTTTTTTAAATGGAAAAGGAAAACAAATGCCTAAATCTTTGCTATAATTCAAGTAAACTCAGAATGATATAGTTCCAGCAGATGTTTACCTATATAGAAATAAAATACAGAAATGTGTACGCAGATTGATAAAGATGTGCACATATGTGCATATGTTCAAGGCCAGGTAACTCCACAGATTTATGTATGATAAATTGAAGTTAAAAGAATTGTGCCTTATAGATTTGTTTTTCTGATCAAGAGTTGCATTGTCAGTAATTTTGTAAATGGCTATCCAGAGACAACATTTATTATTGGTTGCACTGATGTAGTAGGCTATTTTGGTCATTCTTCATTTTAAAGCATTTGTTTGCCTTCATTTTCTTGTGGCAGACTGAGCCAAATAGAAACAGGCTTTGAAATCATTATAAAGCAAAGTATTTTTCCAAGAAAAAATCAGAACTTTAGAAAGTCAAGTAAGAAATGAATGAGTCTAAGAAAAGCCGGTCCTTCTTCCAGAAAAATCAGTGGTGATTGCAGAGAGCAATCACCGCTATCAATTATTGTTCTTTTACATCCTCTTTACGATATTGCTGTTTGTTATTGTTGTGTTTATTTGTTTGCTTGTTTGTTGCAATTCAAGAACCCAGTGTCCCAGCTGACAGGAAAATATGCCAAAAAAATGCAATAAATAGTTGGTTGAATGCTCACTCACTGCAGATAACTCAAGAAAAGGTAAACTGTATGGATGAGAGTATCAAATCACATTAGGTCATGCACCTATGTTTTAAGGGAAATCATTAGCTTGTAAAAATAACACACTAAAAGGTTAATTTTGTTTTTCCTTCATCTTATTAGACTAGAGATAAAGCAGGATATGCAGGGGAGAAAAAGTCGTATGTTTTCCTCACTCATTACAAGGTTCAGGGCTGAGCCCCCATAACCAAAGACAGGCTGACAAGAAAAAAATTACACACATCTATTTCATAGAAATTTTATTTCACGTGGGAGGCTTCAGAAATGAAGACTCACAGACACAAGGAAAAATTGTACTTTTATGGACAGTTATGCAGAAGTATGATTGGAGGATAAAAGGGTATATGCTAATGAAAACAAACTTTGGGGAGCTTAGCAAGGCCTGATTATTCCCATCCTTCTTGGCATCTCTGTGTGACATTTCTTCCATGGAAGTAGAGATCAGGACATCGAACACATGAGGGTCTTTAGGGTATGACAGTAGGTAGCTTGTCAGACATGAGCAGGGTAGAAAAGGCCCCCCTCGGCCGGGTGCAGTGGCTCACGCCTGTAATCCCAGCACTTTGGGAGGCCGAGGTGGGCGAATCACGAGGTCAGGAGATCGAGACCATCCTGGCTAACACAGTGAAAACCCATCTCTACTAAAAATACAAAAAATTAGCCGGGCGAGTTGGCGGGCGCCTGTAGTCCCAGCTACTCGGGAGGCTGAGGCAGGAGAATGGCGTGAACCCGGGAGGCGGAGCTTGCAGTGAGCCGAGATTGCGCCACTGCACTCCAGTCCGGGCGACAGAGTGAGATTCCGTCTGAAAAAAAAAAAAAAAAAAAAAAAGAAAAAAGAAAAGACCTTCTCCCCACCAGGAATAATGTCAGGCGACCCTCAGGTAATGGTCAGGCTATTGTTAAGTTGTCTCTCTAGAATAATAATTGGTCGCAGCCAGCACCAGGAAAAGGCAGTCTCCAAATAGACAGAAACAACTGAAACTGATGGTCAACATCTTCCTGAAAAGATCTCAGGAGTTGGGCAAGTGGGCTCAAGCATGTGCACTAAGAGGCAAAATGGTAGAGTTTAACTGGTATATGACCTTCCTCTTAGAGCACATGACTGGTAAGAGAAAAATGCCTCAAGTGAGCAGGTGCACAATTTCAGTAAATACACTGTGCCTCTGGGCCCTCCCAAGTGCCAGCAGGCCACTGTACATGTGGACAGCCCACCCCAAGGGAAGAATCTGGGGAGAAGTAATGCAACCCTGGAAGCTTGCCAGCATGTAAGACCCCAAGGCAAAGGTCAAACCATGCACTTGGTCCTTCAAGGTGCCCACTTGGCCCTCATCTACTTCACTGATTTCATTCCAGCTCTGAACTTTTTAATAAAATCTTATTCTAAAACTTGCCTTGGTCTCTCACTCTGCCTTATGCCCCTTGGTCAAATTCTTTCCTCTGAGGAGGCAAGAGCTGAGGTTGCTGCAGACCTGTACAGACTCACTGCTGGTAATGACAGGAGAAGGAAGAAGGCCAGATGGACACCTTCCTAGGTTTTTTGGCCTGCTTCAGGGAGAAAGGTGGAGGTTAAGTGAGAGTGGCCTTCCTGCTTCTGCTGTTTTCTCAAATACCAAGGTGCCATATTTTGGGGTAGCTTTTCCCACACATCATCAGATACCTGTGACCATATTCATTTTCTGTTTGGAGGACACTCTTTTTCTCTGAACTTGAATAACAACCTCAGAATTTCCAACAATCAACCCAATCAGCCACTACTATCAGTTGAAGTCAGCCTGAGAGATGGAAGAGATCCTTGAATTGGAGGTGAGCTCCTCAGAGGCCAGGCTTTTGTTGCAACCATGCTTTTATCTGCAGAAGTGGTATTACTAACAATAAGATCTAACACTTACGCAGTGCTTACTATGTATGTACCAGGCACTTTTCAAGGAGCTGTCATTTATAACTCGTTTATGCCTCAACAAAAACCAAATGGGACTGGGAACTATAATGCCTATTTCACAAATGAAATCACAGGCTCCACAAGGAGTGGTAACATGCTCAAGGCATAGCAGTGAAGTGAGACAATGATAATTCAAACCAGAGTAGCTTGGATCCAGTGCCTGGGGCTACCCACTGCATCACACAGCCTCTCCTGAACATGGTGGCTGTGTCTTAATCATTGAAGGATTCAGTCAACCTTCCTTCCTTCCTTCCTCCTCCCTCCCCTCCCTTCCTTCCCTCCCTCCCTCCCCTTCCTTCCTTCCCTCCCTCCCTCACCTTCCTTTCCTCCCTCCTTCCTTCCCTCCCTCCCTCCTTCCTTCCTTCCTTGCTCCCTCCCTCCCTTCCTCCCTCCCTCCCTTCCTCCCTCCCTCCCTTCCTCCCTCCCTCCACCTTCTTCCCTCCTTCCACCCTCTCTTCCTTCCTTTCTTCTTCCCTCCATCTTCTTCCTTCCTTCAATTCCCATCCCTCCTTTTTTCTTCCTTCCTCTCTCCTTTACTTCCTTTCCTCCTTCCTCTTTCCTTCCCTTCTTTCCTTCCTTCCTTCCTCCTCCCTCCCTCCCTCCCTCCCTTCCTTCCTTCTCCCTCGCTCCCTCCCTCTCCTTCCTTCCTTCCTTCCTCCCTCCCTCCCTCCCTCCCTCCCTCTCTCCCTCCCTCTCTCCCTCCCTCTCTCCTTTCCTCTCTCCTTTCCTTTTTTCCTTCCTTCTTCCCTCCCTCTCTCCCTCCCTTCTTTTTTTCCTTCCTTCCTTACTCTCTGATATGGTTTGGCTGTGTCTCCACCCAAATCTCACCCTGAATTGTAATAATCTCCATGTGTCAAGGGCAGGGCCAGGTGGAGATAATTAAATCATGGGGGCAGTTGCCCCCATGCTGTTCTTGTGGTAGTCAATAAGTCTCATGAGATCTGATGGTTTTGTAAATAAGAGTTCCCCTGCACAAGCTCCCTTGTCGGCCACCATGTAAGACATGCCTTTGTTCCTCCTTTGCCTTCCACCATGATTATGAGGCCTCCCCAGCCATGTGGAACTGTGAATTCATTAAACCTCTTTTTCTTTATAAATTACCAAGTCTAAGGTATGTCTTTATTAGCAGTAAGAATGAACTAATACCCTCCCACTCTCCACCCTTCCTTCTTTCCTTCCTTCCTTCTTTCCTTCCTTCCTTCCTTCCTTCCTTTCCTTCCTTCCTTCCTTCCTTCCTTCCTTCCTCCCTTCTTTTCTTCCTTCCTTTCTTGCTTCCCTCATTCCCTCCTTCCTTTTCTCTTTTAATGGAAGAAGGGCATGTTTAAGACAAAGTGCCCAGGATCATAAAAATTATAATGTAACCCTGGTTGCTGATGGGAGAAAATAATTATTAATCTACCTCCTTTCAGCTTCTCCTAACAAGTCATATGAGTACCTGAATCTAGGAGGAAAAGCAACCTTTTTGGTCATATTAATAACTGAATCTAAAAAAACAACAGCTTTTTTGGTAAAATAATCTCCTTTATTTAATACTAAAGATGATTGAAAAACTTTTCATATTTCTCTCGTTTCTTATTCTAGGAGCAACCCAGAAATTGTCTGTTTTCTATGAATAGTTATTCTATTAAATAAATGAAAATAACAGATACTAATAGCAACATATGTAACAATATATCTGAGTGTTGCAAAATACAACTCTGATTTTGTTCAGGGAAAAAAGTTATTATTTCTTTTCAGCCTTTCATGTGATTATTTTAAGTAGCTTTTATTGTTAGTAACTTAATTGTTAAAATAAGAACAGTTTTGATTACTTGCAATATAATGGTAAATTCACTGAAATTTAGTGCAAAAAGAATGACAACTGCAAAAGATGTAGCTACTAAATCTTGACCTACTAAATCTTTAGCCTTCCAGAGATTCTCATACATAACATCATTAAGAGTATGGGCTTTGGAATTTGATAAACTAGAACCTCTATATTTGTGACATCCATTAGAGTAGCCACAAGACACATAGGCAGTTTAAATTTAAATTTTGATTAATCAAGACCAAATAAGGTTAGAAATTCAGGTATGCAGTCACACCAGCCACATTTTAAGTGCTCAATACTCACGTATAGATAGTGGCTCCCATATGAGAAACAGTGGGTACAGATCATTTCCATCATCACTGCAAGTCCTATTGGAGTGATATCAGAGGTGATCACACATTTTCTGTGGTGAGCCAGAGAGTAAACATTTTACGTTTTGTGAGCCTTATGGTCTTTCTTTTGTAACTACTTAACTCTGCCATTGTAACTTGAAAGCAACCATAGACAAATGTGTAAACAAATTGGGTGTGGCTTTACAAAAATTGGCAGTGACCTGTATTTGGCTCCAAGATGTAGGGTGTCTAAACCACATCATGCAAGCAGGGCACTAAGCATGATGTCAACCTTCCTTTCTTCCTTCCTTCCTTTCCTTCCTTCTTTTCCTTCCTTCCTTCCTTCCTTCCTTCCCCTTCCTTCCTTCCTTCCTTCCTTCCTTCCTTCCTTCCTTCCTTCCTTCCTTCCTTTCCTCCTTCCTTCCTTCCTTCCTTCCTTCCTTCCTTCCTTCCTTCCTTCCTTCTTCCTTCCTTCCTACTGTGTGTATTGGACACGCAGTAGACATTCTATACTAATCTTTTTATTGTAAGTTTTTAAAAATAAGACAATAACTATAAAGTCAGAAATAAACTAAAAGTCCAAGTTTTTGTAAATACAATTTAGTGTGTTCCAGAAACATATCAGTAATTAATTAGACATGATACTCCAATAAACAAGCAAGCAAACAAACAAACCCTGAAATGTATTTATGGGCATGGAAAAATGTTACTAATCCCTCTGTATATTTTAACAATAGTATGTAGGTTATGCGTGTAGTTAGCTTAAAAGAGGACAGGAACACATATATTTATAGTTGCACATTTTGATGTACTGACAAATATGTTTTAATGTCATTTTTTGGTTTATGTTTTTTAATTTTTTCTACATATAATCTCTGTTACTTTTATAATCAGATGAAAGAACTAACCAAATAAAAGTAACTGGAGTTTTGGTCTTCTTGCAACTCGTTCCTAATATCAGTAAGGGAACTGCACTGAGTGAGTTCTGTTCTCACTGAAGCATAACATTGTCTAGTTCTATTTAGTCTGTTTCTATATACATATTTTATAAACATCATTGGTATGAGACAAAATAATAATAGTGTGAAGGTGGCCAACCATGAAAATCTTGAATAATTTAGGGATACGGTGTAACGGACTGCTGGATTGTTTATGACTTCAAGATAATCATTTGGAACTTAGGGGAAAATTTCACAGATAAAAATCTCTCTTTTTCTCATTCATATTACCTTCTTTCCATAAATGCAAAGAAAGAGAAATATTTTCCCTATATAGACCATGTTCCATCTTTATCAATAATGGGTAAGCACATATTATACTGGGGCTTATGCTATGCAAAACCTATGAAACAAACCTCATGTTCCCCGATAATTTATTATTTGAGAAAATGTCTAGAACATGTTAGTAAGTATAAAAATAGATTCATCCACTATTTGGATTGGGGTTATAAAACAAAACATGCAGGTATGAAATTGCATTTTTAAATTTACACTACAGAGTTTTATTTTTATAAAAACAGATATAAACATATTATGTATGTATACGTGCACACCCATGCACATGCTAAAGATACACAGGAAACATTTAAATGTGTATTAAGTAAATGCACAAATAGTGAATTTGAAATGTACTTAAAAGATAAATAATTCGGTAAAAATATTTAGTACACCAGGAAATACAGCATAATCAGAAGTTCTGGCAATATAGAAATCAAACAAAATCTGTTTTGTTTTTTCTTTTCTGTTTTTGGAGCTACAGCGTGACAAGAAAGATTTAACAATTTTTTTCTACTGAAAATATATGATTTTGTTAATTTTGGTACCCCGATTCCTGTAGTTTGAATTGTTATGAAATTTATCACAAAGGCAAGTATTTAAATAAGCAAAATGTCAATATTTTTATAGTCAAAATGCTTAAGTTAGTGTGTATAATTTTTATACTAAAAAAATTCTGTTAGAGTACAGGTCAGGGTGTATAAGAAAGGGAAACCTGTTTCCCTTTTCGGTTGAGAAAACTTCATTTGGGTAATGGTGTGATTTTCCATCTGTGGCGGTTACGCAGGCATTAGCCAAGGAGCCTTATAGGAAAAGACGAGATGTTAAGTTTCACCTCAAGATACATTTACAAGTCCTGTTTGGCAGCATTTTCTCTGAGAACAAGCTATGCTATATATTTCAGAGAAATTGAAACCATATGTTGACACCTAAAAATTTTGAGAAATACCACTGGAGTTTGCAAGAAAACATATAAATATAATCAAATCGTTGTAGAATATGTCTTCTTGGACTAACTATAATACCTCACTTGTTTTTTGAGAAGCTGTATTAGTGATGTCTTAATGCTATTAGCTGTAAAACACAGTGATCTAGTTGAAACTGACTGTTTGAGTTAATATTAAACCCTTCATCTTATATTTCCAAATTGAAATGAAAAGATTTAATAGTACCTGCTTCAATTTTAGTAATAATTATGTTTCCTTGCTGATACTTGGCATATAAGCCTTTCCTGTCAAAAGACTGGGGTCTTGGAACAAGATTTAGGCCAAAATGAAGCCTCAGTAAGAAAACACTATTTGGGGCATATGTAGGCTGACAGCTGTTTGATGAACTACTGTACAGCCATTCTGCTTTCTCCAGTACTGAGGTCAATCACTTTTGTCCACAAATATTGAAAAACAACACAGCCAAGGCACTGAATTAAATCTTAAAGGTGGACAGACACCTTTAAGGACAGACACATGACCCAAGTCGTCTGTCACAATTAAATCTTAATTTAAAGTGAGGTATAGGACAATTCTTCTGCAGCTCCAGGAACCTACCTACTCAGAGATACATATAATAATCAAACATTGTAGAGTATTTCTCCCTTAAATAAAAACATCAATGGTATCCTTGCCATAGTAGGATTTTAGAATTCTATCCACCTGGAAAGCATACAAGAGAACCATGGTTATGACTTTTCCTGCGTCAATTTGAATTGGAAATTGTGGGACGGGGCCCCAGGAAGGGATGGCCATTAGCTGGCTGTGCTATCAGCTGGCTATCATCGTGCCTACCAGGGATCCCCCTTCTTCGTCTTCACCATTAAGTCTGGTCATCTTCAGTCTCTTTGCTACCAGCGTCACAGCTGAGTGCCCTCAGTTTGCTACACTTCTATGTGAATATTTTCCTTAGTGTTAGTTTAATGGACTATTTGAAATAAAAAATAAGGCAATTTTAAATGCAATTTTCAGAAGTTTCTCTTGCACACATTTACTTTAAATTTTACTTTAGGAACAACCTATTTCTACCTGCAAATCTGGGCCACCTTGCCAATTTTCTGACCTTTGGAAGGTCCTTTAATTATCTAGGGTTCTTCCATGTCTTTTAGTTTTTTTTTTTTTTTGTGTTTTTTTGTGTGTGTGTGTGTGTGTTTCTTTGTTGTTGTTGGTAGTGGTAGTGGTGGTGGTGGGGTATGTATATGGAACAAACTAAATATTTCTAGTTCAATTCTTTGGAATGGGAGAACTCCCCCATCTCAACCCTGACTCCCACACCACCACCTAAAGGGCAGTAAAATGTCTTAGTTTCTTCAATGCAAAGTCACAAAGGGATTGCATTTCATGAAATTTTTTAATATGCTCATGAGGGAGAAGAGTACTCTCACCATATGGGAGTACACACACGTGCACACATAAAGTTTGGACTAATAGTAACTACCTACATTTATTTGAGTAGCTAGTATGTACCAGAGAAGTAACTGGGCATCAAATATATCTTATTTAAACCTAACTAAGATTCATGAAAGATGTAATCCTCCTTTGATAGATGAGAACACTGAAAATTAAAAATTTAACTAAATTGCTCACATGCCCAAAGTTAGAAGATGAGGCAGATCTATTTAAACGTGTAACTGACAATAAAGACTACACAGTTAATTGTACTATGTATTGCCCAGTTTTTAATTCTTGTAGTCCACAATGGCCTTGTAGATGTAAAAGGCAGTTTTAATACCATAAATAGATAAATTCCACAAAAGTACAAAATGATTTAAGGTACAGTAGCATAATTTGCAAGAAAGGAAATAGACAAATGCAGATTCCAAATTGCTTTATTGTAAGGGTTCTTTATGCAAAGGATTTCTCGAACTTCTCAAATCTGTGGGAGAGAATTATGAAAAATATTTGAGTATATAGGTGCACACTTTTTCTGGGGAGATGATCAATAGCTTTATCAGATTATCTACGTGATTTATGGTGTATGTATATATGTATACATCTTAAAGATCTAGATGGTGCACAGAAATACTCAAACCTTTATCCTAAAGCATTAGAGTTCCACTCTCTCTAGAATTAGGAAGATTCTTCATTCTTAAAGTAACTGCTTCTTATCCTTCTCTGTGTATGTAGACTCCAAATGCTCCTCTGATCCCGCATAATGAAATTTCAAGTCATCTGCTATGTCCTTGGAGGTTTGATATTGGATCTAGCTTTACAAATGTGAAGGAAACCATTTAAGCTGGATCTGTTTTCTTTATTCCCTTTGAGCTTTTTATTTTACAGTATTGAAATAATATTTAATCATTGCCTTTACCCCTCTTAGAGACTTGGAAACTCTGGGCCTCCAGAACCTGACAGTTATTCTTGATCTTTTTGTGCCTGACATTTTTGGTTGCCTTAATAGCACATTCATTAATCACTTGCTTAGTTTCTTTCAATCTTGGGATAAACTCAACTTTCACAGCTACTGTTCTAATTTGGCACATGTTCCTGGCTTCTCTACCACTCTTGAGAAGTTGGGATGACCATCTCTCATTGCAATTGGTGTGCATAAGTTCCCTCTGTCAGTCAGAAGCTAACTCCCTACCCAACTTTTGGAGCTGCCCGCTAAGTTAATTTCTCTATAACAAAAACCAATAGCTTCTCAAATAGTTGCAACTCAGAAATTCCTGAAATATCTTAAGACCAGTAATCAAGGTGGCGGTTAACCAATAACCTTTACCTAATTATCCCTAACTCCCTAATTTGTCCAAAGTGATATTTTTACAGGATTGTGGTATTATACTTTTGAAACCCAAATAATTTAATTGTCATTTTAGTAGCAGATTAAATTTCCACCAAATATCAAACCATTCAAGACTCACCGATAAATCAATGCATTTGTCTTGTACTCTGATTTGCTCTACCAACTCATAAGCATGGTATCTTACATTATTGATTCTTGATTAAAAACAACATCAACAAAACTTTATCCAAAGTAAAATTGCATATCACTCTTTTTTTTTCAAACACAGTAAGGTATTTATTTTCCCAATAAATATTGGGTAAATGATTTACCACTCTTTTGTTTAAATTATTAGTAAAATGGGGTCAGTATTGGATTGTTTTGAAAAGAATGCTCCCAGCTGGGTGCAGTGGCTCAAGTCTGTAATCCCAGCACTTTGGGAGGCTGAGACAGGTGGACAACCAGAGGTCAGGAGTTTGAGAGAAGCCTAGCCAACATGGTGAAACCCCATCTCTACCAAAAATACAAAAATTAGCCAGGCGTGGTGGCACATGCCTGTAATCCCAGCTACTCAGAAGGCTGAGTCAGGAGAATCGCTTGAACGCAGGAGGTAGAGGTTGCAGTGAGCTGAGATCACGCCACTGCACTCCAGCCTGGGCAACAAGAGCAAAACTCCATCTCAAAAATAATAAAAAAGGAAAGGAAAGGAAGAAGAGGGGAGGGGAGAGGAGGAGAGGAAAGGAAGCTTCCTAAGGTCAGACATGCATTTGAAATCATGACCCTCCTCTAACAAGTTGAGCAAGCTTAGTTACCCAATTTTTGATGTTCATTTTCCTAATCTACAAAATAAGAATAAAAATGATAATCCATACCCCAGAGAATTGTTGTGTCTTTAAAATGAGAAAACATAGGCAACACACTTACCATCCTACTTATCATATCATAATGAATTTAGCATATTTTGTTTGGTATTACTATAATTGCTTTTTGCTAAACAAAAGTGGAAACTAAGAACCACAGAAATAGACAAACATCCAAAATCTATCATACCTAAATAATTTTATTATTATTATTATTTTTTTGAGACAGAGTCTCCCTCTGTCACCCAGGCTGGAGTGCAGTGGCGCAATCTCAGCTCACTGCAAGCTTTGCCTTCCAGGTTCACACCATTCTCCTGCTTCAGCCTCCCAAGTAGCTGGGACTACAGGTGCCCACCACCATGCCTGGCTAATTTTTTTGTATTTTTAGTTGAGATGGGGTTTTGACATGTTAGCCAGGATGGTCTCAATCTCCTGACCTTGTGATCCACCTGTCTCTGCCTCCCAAAGTGCTGGGATTACAGGTGTGAACGTACCTAAATAATTTAATTTGGACAACAAGAAAACAAACCAAACCAAAATAAAAACTAAGCATTGATGTGGATAATCCAGCAATAATAACTGAAAGGGTTAATAAGTAAAAAGTTAAAATATTATATGTAGATTTTTCTTTCTATAAATAAATACATACATATACCATGTATCTATATATGTAGTGCTATCTATATACCCATATAGATCTATAAATATATACATGTATTTCTTCTTGAGCAATTAAAATTCTCAATTCTTTGAATTATTTGAGTTATTGTCACTCCAACTTACTCCTAGGTTAAAATCCTTAACCAAACTCCTGACCTTAAAAACATAAAAGAAAATTATAGAGCTGAACATTGAGGTTGCTGAGACTAGAGCATCATTTTCCAGCTCAAACAAACAAAAAAAAAAAAAATGAAAGAATGGATGACATAAGAATTTATCCCCTGCTTGATGCTTGATGCTTGTAGATTCCATTTTCATCTCCCATGTAAGCAGATAATATATTTGAGATCATGGTATTTTCAATTCCAATGACATAGATTAACCCATTGCCTAACTTCCTCTAAGGAAGTTAAATAACTCAGGGTCAGATCCTAAAGTTAATATCTGAAGTTAATAATCACTGTGCTCTAGAATTTGCAAGCTCTAGGTCCTGTTATCTTATGATTCCTTTTCTGAGTGGAAGTAGTATCCATATTCAGTAAAGTGAGCTACTGTGCAGTGCCTTTGAAGAAGCTCATAAAACAGTGGGTTTAATTTGTCTGGGAAATAGAGACGAAAATGTGGTGCAGGTCCCTGATGGAAAATGTGGCTCCGTTATGCCGTGTTCCCACCAAATATCTTGGAAAATGGGCAATATTAACATAGCTCTCTGGAGTAGGGCCAGAAAGAAACAGTGGATGTTCTCTTGTAAAAACCCTGAAAGCAGCAAGCAATCCATAAACAGTATGCAGACTGAGTCTGAAAATGGACCATTTTACGTTCCCTAATGGAAGGATAGCTTATTTGTTCATGGATTTATAGCAACAATGTGATGTCATCAAGTGATTTACGGCAAGAAACATAGCAAGTGTCAATATACAGTGGGGGGTGGAAACATCCTATTCCCACCAAGAAGCTGGTCCCCGTAGGAGGTTGTCTTTGCCTTAGGGTGGGGCGGATGTAGGAAAACCCAGGTTGTTCGTGTTACTGGAAATGGGACGAAGGAGTGAGAGATTTACCGGAGCCATCCATCTTAGGAAAGGACTTGAGGAATACACAATTAGTCTATTTAGGACATAAAAAGGACAATGACAAACCAGATCATAACTCTAATTCTTAACTCATCCAATGAGCAATGTTTAATGCTCCACGGGAAGGTAGAAAGGATACCTACAAAACCCAGGCACACGTGTAGCAAATATTCAATGGGACTATTTTCCCATTGAAAAGTTGAAAAAATTGCAATGAGAATGGGATACTGACAGTATGAAGTGGTAGTTATGAAGCATGGCTTTATTTTATTTTTAAATTTGTGTACAGTGAAATTTACTATTTTTGACAGTTACACAAATTTGACAAAATTTTGAAAATTATGTAACTGTCACCACAAACTAAACACATTGCCATGATCTCAAAAACTTCTCTAACCTAGTCCCTTTGCGGTTAATCCCTCTCCTCACCCTCAAACCCTTGCAGCCACTGATTGAGTCTCTGTTACTTCAGTTTTGCTGTTTCCAGAATGCCATTTAAATATAATCATACAGTGCATTGACCTCTAAGACAACATACTGTATGCATTTGAAATTCATCCATGTCATTATATGCATCAATAGTTCATGTTTTTCATTACTGAGTAATATTCCACTGTATGGATGCACTATGTTCTTGTATCCATTCCCAGTCTGAAGGACATTTGAGTTGTTTCCAGTTCACAGTGATTTTAGTCCAGCTACTAACACTATTCATTATCCAGGTTTTAGTATGATGATAAAATTTCATTTCTCTTGAATAAATACTTAGGAACAGGTTTGCCAATTCATGTGGTAAGTATATAATTACTTTTATAAGAAACAGTCAAACTTTTTTTTTAAGTTGCTGTATGATTTTGCAACCCACTAGCAATGCAGCCAAGTCCCAATTCCTCTGCATCCTCACACACTTGGTATTGCCAGGCGTTCGTGTTGGTTTATTTTTGTTTCTTGCGACTCTGATGTGTATGTAGTAGTATCTCATTGTGGCTTAATTTGCATTTCCTAATGACTAATTCTGTTAGTCATCTTTTCAGGGGCTTATTTGCAATCCATATACCTTCTTTGAAGTGCTTATTTGCAATCCAATACCTTCTTTGAAGTGATTGTTTAAAGCTTTTCCTCACTTTTTAATTGGATTCTCTTTTTTTATTATTGAATTTATGTATATTCTCTATGATGTCTCTATGTGTATCCTAAACACAAAGACCTGAAGGATTTATGATTTACAAATATTTTCTACCAGTCAGCGGCTTGTGCTTTTTTTTCACTTTTAGTTTTATTCAGATAATAGACATTTTAAATTTTGATACCCATTTTACCATTTTTTTTTTTTCCATTGAATAGAATATGCTTTTGGTATACTATAAGAAATACTTTGCCTGGCTAAAGTTCACAAAGGATTTTTTCCTGTATTTTCTTCAGAAAGTTGTATACTTTTAGGGTTACATTTGGGTCAATGAACCGTTATGATTTAATTTTTGTTTAAGGGTGAGGTGTGGGCTAATGATTTCCCAACAGCATTTGTTTATATTGTTGTTATAATGAACAATTATGAGTTAATTTTTGTTTAAGGGTGAGGTGTAGGCTAAGGTTCATTTTAGTGCATTTGATGTCCCAACAGCATTTGTTATTATTCCAACATCATTTGTTAAACGTACTATACTTTATGGATTGAACTGGATTTACAATTTCGTAAAAACAATATATTTGTACTTGTTTTTTTGTCAGTTTTGTTCTGTTTCATTAATCCATATATCTATTTTTCAAAAATGTGACATTGTTTTGTTTAATGTACCATTATAGAAAGCACTGAAATAAGATAGTATGAGTCTTCCAACTTTGCTCTTTTTCAAAATTGCTTTGGCTTTTCTATTTTCTTAACTTTTCATAGAAATTTGAGAATAAGACTAACTAAAATCTACACAAATAATGTTGAAAGTTTGAATCTATATATAACAGAATATATATGTTATTTGGAGGAGGGTTGATTTTTTAAACAATAATGCGTCCTCTAATTTAAAAAAATATGGTGTATATTTCCATTCCACTTAAATGTATTTAATTTAAGAATATGGTATGTATTTCCATTTATTTGGGTCTTTGATGTCTTTCATTGTCTTAGAATTTTCAGCATACTGTTTCTGTACATATTGGTTAGATGTACGTTACCCAAGTCATTTTTTAAAATTGTTATTGTAAAAGGTACCTTGAAAAAATTTTCAATTTTGAAATGTTTCTTGCCAGTATATAGAAATATTATTGATTTTTGTACACTTACTGCAACCTTGTGGCACTGCAAAGGCTACTTATTATTTTGACAAGTATCTACAGAATCTTTGGGACTTTTTTGTGTAAACTATATTAGTTGCAAATAGTTTTATTTCTTCATTTCCTATATATATGTATATATACACTTTTTTTTTTTTTTTTTTTTTTTTTTTTGAGACAGTCTCACTCTGTCTTCCAGGCTGGAGTGCGATGGCACAATCTTGACTCACTGCAACTTCCACCTCCCAGGTTCAAGCAATTCTTGTGCCTCAGCCTCCTGAGTAGCTGGGATTACAGACATGTGCCACCATGCCTGGCTGATTTTTGCATATTTAGTAGAGATGGTATTTCACCACATTGCCCAGGCTGGTCTTGAACTCCTGAGCTGAGGCAGTCTGCCCACCTCAGCCTCCCAAAGTGCTGGGATGATAGGCATGAGCCACTGTGCCCAGCCTATATTTCTTTTATTTCATTTTCTTGTGTTATTTCATTGGCTAGGACTTCCAATACAATGATGACTAGGAGTAGAAAGGGGGCACATGCTTTCCTTGTTCCTGATCTTAGAAGGAATACACACATGCTTTCATAATTAAATATAATGTTAGCTTATTTTTAAAAATTCCTATGTATGCCCTGTATCATGTTTAGGAAGGCCTCTAATATCCCTAGCCTGCTAAGAGTTCTTATGCTAAGTAAATCTTAAGCCCTCTCAAATGCTATTTCTATTTTTCACATCTGTTGAGATGAGTGTTTTTTTCTTTTATTCTGCTAATATGGTGAATTACACTGATTTTTGAAGGTTGAACCATCCTTGGATTCCTGTGATCTCACTTGATGGCATGCATATATTATATATATTATATGTTTTCTGAATGTTGAATTCAATTTGTGACATTTTATTCAGGATTATTCCATCTAGGTTCATAAGTGATACTGGTATATGGGTTTTCTGCCTTTTAATGCTTTTGTCTAGTTTTGGCATCAAAGTAATGGTAGCCTCATAAAATGAGCTGGGAACTGCTCCCTCCTATCCCATTTACTAGAAGATATTGTGTAGTATTTGAGTTATTTCTTCCTTAAATGTTTGGTAGAATTTGCTAGTGAAACCATTTAGGATGTGGAGGTTTTTGGTTTTGTTTTTGAAGGATTTTAACAATGGATTTAATTTATTTAATAACTATAATATTATTCTTTGGAAATTTATTTTTAAATGAGTTTCAGTAGCTAATGTTTTCTTCAAGGATTGTTTGTTTTATAAGATTGTAGTTTCCTTTGGATGGTAGGACACAACACGATGATACTAGGCATGTTAGATGAAAGGTATAGCTCTTTGTTACTTACAGCTCCAAATGACAGAAGGCTGCCAGACAGGGCCACAAAAGGAATTGCTCCCAGGGACAGGGTAACAGTGAGCTGGAGCAGTAGGGTTCAGCTTCGTATGGTACATAGGGCCAAGTTAGCTAGGTTTCCTGGGCTTCCTGTGGACTGGATAATTTGAATTATTTTATAGGCTCCAGAGCATAGAGAGTGTTCCTAGTTGTTTGTTACCTGGGCCTGGAGTAATAAAAAACAGGTGCACAATAACCAAGAGTGTTAGTGCCCCATAAGGGAAATGGTTAGAGTGTGGATTTAATCAGCTACTCAAGAGGGGAAATTAACTGTCCTGTAGCCAGGGCCTCAACGTGGGTCAAGTCAGCATTTTTTCAATAATGATTTTACATTGGTCCATTTCATCTGTCAAATTTATATGTTAAAAATCTATTTTTATTTTTAAATTAATTTTTTTAAGAGACAGGGATTTTCTGTGTCACCCAGGTTGGAGTGCAATGGTGCCATTATAGCTCACTGTGGCCTCTACTCCTGGGCTCAAGTGATCCTCCTGCCTCAGGCTGCCAAGTGAGGACTGCAGGTGCATGCCACTATGCCTGGCTAATTTTTTAAATATTTTGTAAAGACAATGTCTTTCTATATTGCCCAGTCTGGCCACAAACTCCTAGCCTCAAGGAATCTTTCCTTCTCAGCCTCCCAAAGTGCTGAGATTATAGGTATGAGCCACTGTGCCCAGCTGAGTTGTAAAATATATAAACATTAAGTCATCTGTGGTATACTCTTATTATCCCTTCAGTGTCTTTTTGAGTTACATGACTATAGTGCAATCCCATCTTTTATTCTTGATATTTAAATTTGTGTTTATTCTCTTCTACTTTCTTACCGCTCTGGCTAGAATTTTATTAATCTTTTCAAAAATTTAGCTTTTCATTTTATTAATTTTCTCTCTTGCTTTTCTGTCTTAAAATTTAAAAGAAATTATTATTACATTCTTCTGCTTGTGTTTTTTCCAATTTGCTCTTCTCTTTTCTGATTTCTGAGGATGGTAACTTAGATTTTTTAACATTTTTAACATTTTTCTTCTTATTCATGAAGAAGTGGGAGTCAGCTTAGTATGGCACATTGGGCCAGGTTAGCTAGGTTTCCAGGGCTTCCTGTGGATTGGATAATTTGAATTATTTCATAGGCTCCAGAGCATAGAAGGTGTTCCTAGTTGTTTGTCATCTGGTCCTGGAGTAATAAAACACAGGTCTCATTGATTTTCTTTTAAAACGATTATATTCTAGGTACTTTTGAAAAAAAATTCAGTTTCTACCACATAAAGAGTGAGGCCACATATCAATAATGCTTTATTGAACAGATACCTAGTTATGAGAGAAAGAATGGAAAAGCCCAATTGCAAAAATCAAGGAGAGCACCAAACCAAAAATGGAGTCACATGTGTCAACACTACAGCATCCTAGGGGCTTACTGGAGGTCTATAGCCCACCCTGAGGAAGAAGGTGTGGCTTTGGACCCACCGGACAGAGTTGATCTGAGATTCCCACATAAGCCAAATATCTGGAAAGAATTTAATCCTTAGGAAATGAAAACAAGCAAAACTCATCCACCAATGCAAATTGGAACAGTAAAAATTTGTCTGGTCCTGGGTTAGGAAAAAGTATTCCATGAGAAATTAAAATTATACCAGTTAATACATTTATGATCCTTTCCCTAAAAAACAGAGCCTATTAATAAAAAAATTTGGTCAACATATGTCATTACATAATTACAAATTAAAACAACAATGAAATACCACTGTGCACCTACTAGAATAAATAAAATCCAGAAAACTGACAATACTAAAAGTTGCAATAATGTAGAGCATCCGAATGCTCATTGTTGACTGGTGGGAATGCAAAATGGTACAGCCACTTTAACAAAAAGTTTTGACAGTGTCTCAGTCAAGTTTTGTGTTGCTATAAAGAAATACTTGAGGCTGGGTAATTTATTAAAAAAAGAAGTTCATTTGGCTCAAGTTTTGCAGGCTGTACCAGAAGCATGGTGCCAGGATCTGCTTTTAAGCATCTGGAAGCTTCCATTCATGGCAGAAGGCAAAGGGTAGCTGGTGTTTAGAGACCACATGGTGAGAGAAAAACAAGAGAGAGAGAGGAGGTGGTGCAAGGCTCTTTTCAACAACCAGTTCTCACAGTGACTGAGAGTGAGAATTCACTCCTGTGCAAATGAAGAATGGCACCAAGCCATTCATGAGGGATCTGCACCCTTCCCAACTCAACACCACACACCAAGCCCTACTTTAACACTGGGGATCAAATTTCAACATGAAACATAGTGGGGCCAAGCAAACCATATTTAAACCATAGCAGACAGTTTGAATCCAAAGCTAAATACACTCTTACCTTATGATTCAGCAGTCAGGCTCCTTGGTAGTTACACAAATTAGTTGAAAACATATTTTCACACAGAAACCTGCACATAGATATTTATAGCAGCTTTATTTATAATTATTGCTAACTGGAAACAACCAGGATGTTCTTTAACAGGTGAATGAATAAATAAACTGGGGTACATCCACACAATGGAATACTATTCATCAATAAAAGAAATGAGCTATCAAGCCACCAAGACACATGGAGAAATCTTAAATACATATTGCTAAATGAAAGAAGTCAGTCTGAGAAGGCTACATAATATATAATTTCAACTCTAGATGTTTCTTGCCTTATGATAGAGTTATATCTCAATAAACCCATCAAAAGTTGAAAATGTTAAGTCAAAAATGCAACTCTTTTTTCTTTTTCTTTTGTTTGAGGCAGAGTGTCACTCTGTCACCCAGGCTGCAGTGCAGTGGTGCAATCCCAGCTCACTGCAACCTCTGCCTTCCAGGTTCAAGCAATTCCTGTCACAGCTTCCTGAGTAGCTGGGATTACAGGCGCCTGCCACCACACCCAGCTAATTTTTGTATATTTAGTAGAGTTGGGGTTTTATCATTTTGGCCAGGCTGGTTTTGAACTCCTGACCTGAAGTGATCCGCCCATCTCGGCTTCCCAAAGTGCTGGGATTACAGGCGTGAGCCACCGCCCCTGGCCCCATAATGCATTTCACACATCTAACCTACCAAACATCATAGCTTAGTCTAGTCTACCTTAAACATTCTCAGAATACTTAAATTAGCCTACAATTGGGCAAAATTATCTACCCCAAAGCCTATTTTATAATCAAGTGTTGAATATCTCATGTAATTTATTGAATACACCACACAGTGCAGTATCAATTGCTTACCCTCATGATTGCGTGGCTGCCTGGTTGCTGCAGCTCACTGCTGCTGCCCTGAATCACGAGAGAATTATACCATATATCGCTAGCCTGAGAAAAGAACAAAATTCAAATTCTGAAGTATAGTTTCTACTGAATGTGCATCACTTTTGCATTATTGTAAAGCTGAAAAATGGTAAGTAAACCCATCATAAGTCAGGAACTGTCTATGTATGACATTTTGGACAGAATAATAAATCTAAAATTAGATTTTGAAAACTAGACACGTGTCTAAGTTATTCGGGGTTCAAATAAGAAATTTTTGATAGCTTAAATAGAAAACAACTCATTCATTAAGTAATCAATAGATGAATTGTAGTGTACTTACAATGTGGGAAAACATCAATCACCAAAATTGATAAATTAACTAGATCAGGTTTAGTCTTTGAGACTTTTTTGGTCATAATGTGAGTTGAAAAAAAAGACGTTATTTGAGGATATTATGTAGATACTTATATAACAAGAGAAAAAGCAAATTTCCACAAATTTGGGGTTAGTAAAATTCAAAATATAATCATAACAATTGAAAGATTTTTGTTTTTTAGTTTTTTTTTGTTTGTTTATAACACAGGTCTACTAATGAAAATAAGATTTCCGGCCGGGCGCGGTGGCTCAAGCCTGTAATCCCAGCACTTTGGGAGGCCGAGGCGGGTGGATCACGAGGTCAGGAGATCGAGACCATCCTGGCTAACATGGTGAAACCCCGTCTCTACTAAAAATACAAAAAACTAGCCGGGCGTGGTGGCGGGCGCCTGTAGTCCCAGCTACTCGGAGGCTAAGGCAGGAGAATGGCGTGAACCCGGGAGGCGGAGCTTGCAGTGAGCCGAGATCGCGCCACTGCACTCCAGCCTGGGTGACAGAGCGAGAGACTCCGTCTCAAAAAAAAAAAAAAAAAAAAAAAAAAAAAAAAGGAAAATAAGATTTCCTTTTGGGGGATACAATTTTATTAAGTTGGGGTTCAAAGTTAGCATTTCTTATCATCAAATTGTTTGTAAATGTTAAAATGTAAAAAACTTTCTGGGCCTGAAATCTGTACAAAAACTAATGGTGGGTTAAATTTTGACCTGTGGACCACAGTTTGCCAATCTCTGAACCAGATCAATGTGTACCAGCATGATATTGAGCATAAACACATCTTGTCAAAGGAAGCATACATATTGGTGCCATTCATGCAAATTATTTAAAAATCAAAAGATAACCATTATTACTTACGGATATAAATATGTAGTAAAGTATAATAACATGGACAGGAAGGACAGATACCAGCTTCAGAATTAGGGCTGAATGTGATTTCTCAGGTTAAACTAATAACTCTAACATTTCTATACCAGAATCCTTTTCTGGGTTTCAGATATTCACTTCAAATGCTGCCTGCTGAGTATACCAACTGGGGTTGGCCACAGGAATTTTGAAAGGAATATGTACAAAAATAAATGAATCATTTACCTCTTCCACCGCTTCCTGCCAAATTTTTCTTATTCCATTTTGCTTATCTTAATAAATACTGCCAATGCCGTCTGAATTTTTGTAATCTTTTTTTTCCTCCCCAAATATTACTGTTATTAATATTTCCTAAATTCAGGTCCTCCTCCTCACCATTCTCTCTCTTGCTGTCTCTTTCTCTCTCTCTTTCTCCTCTCTCCTCTGCCTTCCCTCCTCCATTACTAATACCAAAGAGGCCTCATAATTTTTCTCTATGAAATAAAGTTTTGAAAACTCAAATGTGATCCTATCATGCTATTTCTCAAACTCTCTGATATCTCCTTCTCCCAAATAGGATAACACACAAACTCCTTGCTGGCCTTAAAAGGCTTTGTAAATTGGCTTTCTTAACTTTTAAAAATAAGATTTCTAACTTTTAATTATTAACTTTTAACACCCCCTCTACACACCCATCCAAACCCCCGACAATTTACATCCCACAGTTGTAGTCTCAAAATTCTTATGATGACAAACCCCTATCAATCATACATTTTGAAATTATTCCTCGATACAATTTTTTATTCAAAATATAAGCCTATCTGTGTATTTATTCATAAGTACATTAATAAATACTCAAAATAAAAAATTTTAAATATAAGCTGAATAAAATATACATATTTTAAAGGCTTTATACCTTCAGTATTAACAGCACACACACACATACACACACACACACCCTCTTTTTGTTCTGATCAATGCATTAATATTAGCTAGAATACAAATAATATAATTTTATATATTTTATTTTGTTAAATCAACACACAACAGTAATACATGTTTTAGGGTACCTAATGATATTTTGATACATGGAATATATCATGATCAGATAGGGTAGTTAGTATATACATTATCTCAAATATTTATGATTTCTTTGTGTTGGGAACATTTGATATCCTCCTCCTGGCTAACAAACAGTGTTTTTAATGGGACCAAGATGATGGTGTCTGCTGCCACTTCTAACAAATTATTTGCATTTGTGCACATATGCTCTTTCTCCATCCTGCTAATAAGAAAAGGACTCAGTGCTCCAGACTCAGTGCTCCTATTCAAGTGCAACTCCTTCTGTTCCTATCCCTTCTCCCCTTATCAAGTCATACCTCAAGGAATTGTCCTTTTTCTAGAATGATTCCCCCTCCATTTCTGCTGAATTATTTCCATAAGCATATACACATTCTGTAATATCTGCTCTCCAATAACCAAAACAAAAATATCCCTTGACTCCAGTATAAACCAATATCTCTACTCTTCTTTACTGAAAAGCTCCTCCAACGAGTTTTCTGTACACGTTCTCTTTAGTCCCTCCTCTAGCTTGACCACTGCTCCACTGAAGTTGCACTTGCCAAGGTCACCAATGAACCTCACGTTTCTAAATCCATTGACCAATTCTTAGTCCACATGGTATTGACCACCCAGCAGCCCTTGACGTGGTTGGCCATTTTCTCCTCATTGACATGTTTTCTTCACCGGACTTCCTGGAAAACCATTCTCTCAGTTCCTTTCAAACTCACTTTCTGATGCCTTGTCTACTTTGCTGTTTCTGTCTCTTCTCTCAGACCTCTCTAAATGACAAAATATATCAACACCCAATAGGAAATCAAATCTGCACTTTTGTCCTAGTTGATCTCATTCATGCTCATGACTTTCCACCTGAATGTCAATGTACACAGTTACATCTGAAGCCTGGCCCTCTCCACTGGACTCTAGATTATTCTAGAAAAATGCTGACTCACTACCTCCACGTCTATGTCTGTCAGGCATCTCATAGTTAACAGCTCCAGACAAAATTCCATATTTCTTTTTTTTTTTTTTTTGAGATGGAGTCTCACGCTGTTGCCCAGGCTGGAGTGCGGTGGCGCGATCTCGGCTCACTGCAAGCTCCGCCTCCCGGGTTCCCGCCATTCTCCTGCCTCAGCCTCCTGAGTAGCTGGGACTGACTACAGGCGCCCGCCACCGCGCCTGGCTAATTTTTTTTGTATTTTTAGTAGAGACGGGGTTTCACTGTGGTCTCGATCTCCTGACCTTGTGATCCGCCCGCCTTGGCCTCCCAAAGTGCTGGGATTACAGGCTTGAGCCACCGCGCCCGGCCAAAATTCCATATTTCTGACCTTCATGACTTCTTCCTCATTTGTTGCCCTATCTGTAATCAGCAACTTTAATCTTCCATTTGTTCAGTCTAAAAGCCACAGAGAGATCCTTGACTTCTTTTTATTTCATAAACCATATCCTATCCATGTATAAATCTTTTTAACTGTACCTTCAAAAAACCTTATGTGTGTTATGTGTCACTGTGGCTAGATTATGGTGTCCAGATGTTTGCTCAAACACCAGGGTAGATGTTGCTGTGATAGTACCTTTGTAAAGATGTGATATTTAAATCCGCAGACTTTGAGTAAAGTAGATTGCCCTCCCCAGTGTGAGTGGGCTTCATCCAGTCGTTGAAGGTCTCAAGAAAAAAGACTGAGGACCACCATAAAGAAGGAATTCTGCCTCCATACTGTATTCAGACTTGAGAATGCACCATCAACTTTTGCAAGACAGTCTATCTGTGGATCCTTTGTAGGAATCATCTTGAGCCATGTGTCTATGTGTCTGAAATCTGAACAATGTCCTTTACCATCACTGCTGTTACTCTAGTCCAAGTCACCATCACCTCACATGTATTAATGCAATAGCTTGCTATTAGTCTCCCTGCTGTCCCTACAGTATATGTTGATCACACAATACTCAGAGTCATTCACTTTTACAAAGTAAATCAGATTACGTATCTCCTCTGCCCAAAATTCTCTAATCCCTGTCACCACCACCACCATGCAATGGCCTACAAGTTTGTACATGACCTTACTTCACTCTCCTTTGTATCAAGTATCAATCTCTTCCCAGCAGGCTCAACTCCAGCCACACTGACCTCCTTGCATCTCCTTGAAAATATCAAGAACATTTGTTTCTTAGTCTTCCCTCTGCTTGGAATGCTCTCCTCTGTACTATCTACATGGATAGTTCCCTCATTTCCTTTGGGTCTCTGCTCTCAAAGCTTCTATTGATAACACACCTTCCTACCCATTGCATTTCCTATTCTCTTTACTCTGCACATCACTGCACCTACCCTGATGTATGCACATTTGTGTATGCCAATTAAATTTTATTTTTCAAGCATAAATGACTAATGAGATCTAATTAAACAGATTCTGCACAGCAAAAGAAAATATCAACAGAGTAAACAGACAACCTACAGAATGGGAAAAAATTTTTGCAAACTATGCATCTGACAAAGGTCTAATATCCAGAATTTCTAAGGAACTTAAACAAATTTACAAGAACAAACAACTCCGTTAAAAAGCAGGTAAAGGACATGAACAGACCCTTTTCAAAAGAAGACACACATGTGGTCAAAAAGCGTATGAAAAAAAGCTTGTCCAGGTGTGTTGGCTCACGCCTGTAATCCCAGCACTTTGGGAGGCTGAGGTGGGCAGATCACCTGAGGTCAGGAGTTTGAAACCAGCCTGGTCAACATGGCGAAACCCCGTTTCTACTAAAAGTACAAAAATAAGCGGGTGTGGTGGTGGGTGCCTATAATCTCAGCTGCTCAGTAGGCTGAGGCAGGAGAATCACTTGAACCTGGGAGGCGGAAGTTGCAGTGAACCAAGATTGCACCACTGTACTCCAGAATGGGCAACACGAGTGAGACTCCATCTCAGAAAAAAAAAAAAAAAAAAGCTTAACATCACTGATTATTAGAGAAATGCAAATCAAAACCATTCTGAGATACCATCTAACACCAATCAGAATGACTATTAAAAAATCAAAAAATAACATGCTGGAGAGGTTATGGAGAAAAAGGAACGCTTTTACACTGCTGGTGGGAGTGCAAATTAGTTCAACCATTGTGGAAGACAGTGTCGTGATTCCTCAAAGACCTAAAGTCAGAAGCACCATTCGACCCAGCAATCTCATTACTGGGTACTCAAAGGAATATAAATCGTTCTATTATAAAGACACATGGACACACATATTCACTGCAGCAGTATTCACAGTAACAAAGACATGGAATCAACCTCAATGTCCATTTGATGAAGACTGGATAAAGAAAATGTAGTACATATACACCATGGAATACTATGCAGCCATAGAAAAGAATGAGATCATGTTTTCTGCAGGGACATGGATGAGCTAGAGGCCATTATCCTTAGCAAATTAAGGCAGGAACAGAAAACCAGATAGCACATGTTCTCACTTTTCATTTGGAGCTAAATGACAGAACACATGGACATATAGAGGGAGATAACACACTTGGGCCTATCAGAGGGTGGAGGGTAGGAGGAGAGAGAGGATCAGGAAAAATAACTAATGAGTAAGTACTAGGCTTAGTGCCTGGGTGATGAAATAATAAGTACAACAAACCCCCATAACATGTTTACCTATGTAACAACCTGCACATCCTGCACATGTACCCCTGAGCTTAAAATAAAAGTAAAAATAAGTAAATAAATTATTTTCTTCCTTAGAGGTGGGGTCTCACTATGTTGCCCAGGCTGGCCTTGAACTCCTGGGCTCAAGCAATTCTCCCACTTCAGCCAATTATTTATTCGCTTCTTGTTTATCTACCACCACCAGAACATAACCTCCACGATCCAGGAACTAATCTATTTTGTTTGATGTTGCGTCCTCAGAACCTAGAATGACATACCAACTTATAGAAGGAGCTTGACAGACTGTTTTTTTACAAATGCATGAGGAGCAAATGAACACATGACTGCATAGATTAGTCCTGATTAGCTTCTTAAGCTTCTTTTTGACATGTCATATGCCTGTGATGGTGATTTTTATGTGTCAACTTGGCTAGACTATGGTGTCCAGATGGTTGGCCAAACACCAAGGTAGATGTTGCTGCGAGAGTGCGTATTATACATGTGATTCATATTTAAATTAACTAGTAGACTTTGAGTGAAATAGAATACTCTCCCTAGTGTGAGTGGGCTTCATCCAATCAGTTGAAAGCCTTAAGAAACAAGACTGAGGAGCCCCAGAAAGAAGGAATTCTGCCTCTAGACTGTCTTCGAATATGACAAAGCAGGCTCAACTTTTCCCTGGGTCTCCAGTCTGCCCTGTGGATTTCAGACTTGCCAGGCTCCACCATCATGTGAGCCAATTTCTTAAAATCTCTGTCTTTATGTAAATGATTTGTATGGATGTGTGTGGGTGGGGGTGTGTTCGTGCGTGTAACCTACTTGTTCTGTTTCTCTGGGAACCCTAATCAATACAATGCTTGAAGAAAACTTTGTGCTCAGAGTAAAGGCAGTTTGGGCTCTGTCCTTCCTCTTTTGCTGATTCCTATATTCACTAGTAAATATAATAGTAGTAGAGGTGATAGCAACTGACCATAGCATGTACTACGTACTGTTCTAAGATGTACTGTTCTAAGAGGCTAACGTGTGCTAGCCCATCTGTATTAGTCTGTTCTCACGCTGCTAATAAGGACATACCCAGGACTGGTTAATTTATAAAGGAAAGAGATTTAATGGACTCACAGTGGGAAGCCCTCACAATCACGGTGGAAAGCGAAGGGGAAGCAAGACGTCTTACATGGCTGCAGGCAAGAGAGCTTGTGTAGGGGAACTCCCATTTATAAAGCTATCAGATCTCATGAAACTTATTCACTACAATAAAAGCATGGGGGAATACGCCCCTATGATTCAATTATCTCCACCTGGTCCTGCCCTTGATACCTGGGGATTATTATAATTCAAGGTGAGAATTGGGTGGGGACACAGATAAATCATGTCACCATCTAATCTCCACCACAATCCTTGAGAAATATGCCAATGTCTGATTTTTAGACAGGAGGAAACAGAAACTCAGAGATGCGCACTGTTCAAGCATTCCAGTACCACATCTCATAAGTGGCAAAGGCCGGATTCTAGGCAAGACAGTCTATCTGTGGCTTCCTTAGAGGAATAATCTTAAGCCATGTGTCCATTTTATGATGGTCGCATTAGTTAAAAGCAGACAATATAATCTGCAGCTCTGCTGACACAAGCATATTTCATGACAATGCTTTGCGGTTATTTGAAAGACAGTGGATGATAACACTTTTGCACGCGGGAACCTACGTTCTTTCTTCCCTTAGGACACCATTCAGACTGCATATGATGTGTAACTGACATGTACACATGTTAACCTATAAATTATAACCACAATGACAGGTGACTTGGGAAGACACTCATATTCATCTCTATATTAAGTATCAGCAAGTTCATTGACTCATTTATAAATAAAATAAAAACATGAATACATACTCTGTTTCTTCCTGCACTGCAACAGATTGTCCTGCTTACCACTGTACTCTACTTGGGAGATACTTGCTTAGACACACTGCTCCTTTTGTTCTCAGATGTGCCAAGTACTTTCTTACCTCCACACCACTCCCCCATAAGCTTTTTCCCTCCAATAACCTTCCTTTTCTTCTTAACATTACACACCAGTTTGGAAAAATAAAACAAAATGTGAAAATTATAACTCTGTATGTGAGGATTCAGTTCAACAGACCGATTCTAAACAGTTAGCTAAATGTGAAACAGTTTCATGCCATAAAGCGACACTACTGTGGTCTTTTTCTAGATAAACAGTGGTCAGATAATTCCTGCACCTCTCTAGCAGATGCAAATAAATTAGTATAGCTCAAAAGGAAATCCACAGTCTGCTAGGGAAAGCGGATCTTCACATGTTGCAACATCTGTTTGTTTTTCTCTACGCTCCTCTTGCAAAAATATATAACCTTGATATCAGAATTAGATTTGAGTCTGGGAAGAGATACAATTTTCTTCTAAAGCTTTGTTGAGTTTTATCAGAAAATAGTAGTCAAACTGGATTATTCTGCACCATATAGTTCATCCTCCCCCAAATACAATAAAACAATAAAATAAAACTGGATGACATTGTGAACATTTTAATAAATTTGCTTAAATTACTTTGTAGATTATTTTAAAGGTTATTTCAGAATAAGTATTACTTCAAGAGACCAGCATAGTTTTTAGTAGTTTTGGCATTGCATTCATGATTAGTTTTAATATTATTTAAATTGTCAAATTAAATTCACTAGACACTGTCTAGTGTAGATTCCTCCCAACAAGAATTTTGTATAAACACACTAAGTAATTGAAATGTATTATCTTCTCCACAGAATCAAATGCTACACAGGATATATGAACAAGAGAGATATATGACAGAATTAAAGCAATCATATTTTTTTTTATACAATCACAGCTCCGCTTGACACCTATTGCCCTTAACCACTTTTTAGAACTGTATGACTCCAGTGGACTCACATTTTTCACACCTTTATCTACTCCACAACAGGTGTGAGGGAAAGAGCAGACGACAAGTGTGTACCTTACACCAAACTCATTTTTGGATGTCAAATTTGAGAAGGGGAAAGAGTGTAGAAATGGAGTTTATTCATTAAATTGAAACCACCTTTCGTCTTCCAATTAGAAACACATTTTACTGTCAATCTCTTTGCAGAATTACCTGCTCCTACTGCATGTATAGGTTGCACTTCAAAGAGAAACAACATAGAATAAAATATTAAGCCAACAATAGCACTAACTGAATAGAAATTTTATTTTATTTTTTTGTAAGAAAATACCTACAGGATGCTCAAAGGAGATATCAAAATGTTAATAGGCTTCCCATTTTTCCTGCCCTTAAAGATAAACAGAATCTACCCATGAATCAGATATTCTCATTTTGTTCTCATATTTCACATATTAAAAGTATGTATATATGTATACATACTTTTACTGATATAGGTATAGTAATATATATAACATATATCTTGTATACGTGCTTATATGTAATACATATTATATATATGATATATAAACATAACGCAAACAAGTTTGAGTATTTAAGGTTTATAATTGAAGAAATAAACTTTTCCTTTTTTTACCTATACTATACATGTATATATTTTTAACGTATTTGTACTTTTATTTTTATGTTGTAAATAGTATTGTTTTATTAACTTGAATTATTTATTTATTTTCATAAGTTATTGGGGTGCAGGTGGTATTTGGTTACATAAGTAAGTTCTTTAGTGGTGATTTGTGAGATTTTGATGCACCTATCACCCGTGCAGTGTATACTGCACCATATTTGTAGTCTTCTGTTCCTTGCCTTCCTCCCACTCTTCCCCCCAAGTCCCCAAAGTCCATTGCATCATTCTTATGCCTTTGCATCCTCATAGCTTAGCTCCCACATAGCAATGAGAACATACGATGTTTGGTTTTCCATTCCTGAGTTACTTCACTTATAATAGTCTCCAATCTTATGCAGGTCACTGCAAATGCTGTTAATTCATTCCTTTTATGGCTGTGTAGTATTCCATTGTGTGTGTGTGTGTGTGTGTGTGTGTATCTATATATATCTCTCTCTCACAGTTTCTTTATCCACTCATTGATTAATGGGCATTGGGGCTGGTTCTGGGATTTTGCAGTTGTGAATTGTGCTGCTACAAACGTGTGTGCAAGTATCTTTTTCTAATAATGACCTCTTTTCCTCTAGGTAGATACCCAGTAATGGGATTGCTCGATCAAATGATAGTTCTACTTTTAGTTCTTGAAGGAATCTCCACACTGTTTCCCATAGCAGCTGTACTAGTTTACATTACCACAAGCAGTGTAGAAGCGTTCCCTGTTCACTGCATCCACGCCAACATCTACTGTCTTTTGGTTTTGTTGTTGTTGTTGTTGGTTTTTATGGTCATTCTTGCAGGAATGAGGTGATATCGAATTGTGGTTTTGATTTGGATTTCTCTGATCATTAGTGGTGTTGAGCATTTTTTCATATGTTTGTTGGCCATTTGTATATCTTCTTTTGAGAATTGTCTATTCATGTCTTCAGCCCACTTTTTTGATGGGATTGTTGGCTTTTTTCTTACTGATTTGTTTGAATTCGTCATAGATTCTGGATATTAGTCCTTTGTTGGATGTATAGATTGTGAAGATTTTCTCCCACTCTGTGGGTTGTTTGTTTAGTCTACTGACTGTTCCTTTTGCCGTGCAAAAGCTTTTTAGTTTAATTAGGTCCCAGTGATTTATCTTTGTTTTTACTGCATTTGCTTTTGGGTTCTTGGTCATGAAATCCTTCCCTAAGCCAATGTCTAGAAGGGTGTTTCCAATGTATCTTCCAGAATTTGTATAGTTTCAGGTCTTAGGTTTAATCCATTTTGAGTTGATTTTTGTATAAGGTGAGAGATAAGAATCCAGTTTCATTCTTCTACATGTGGCTAGCCAGTTATCCCAGCACCATTTGTTGAAAAGGGTGTCCTTTCCCCACTTTATGTTTTTGTTTGCTTTGTCAAAGATCAGTCGGCTGTAAATATTTGAGTTTATTTCTGGGTTCTCTATTCTGTTCCATTGATCTGTGTTCTTATTTCTGTACCAGTATCACACTGTTTTGGTGACTATGGCCTCATGGGATAGTATAGTTTGAAATCAGGTAGTGCGATGCCTCCAGATTTGTTCTTTTCGCTTAGTCTTGCTTTGGCTATGTGGGCTCTTTCTTGGTTCCTCATGAATTTTATAATTGTGTTTTCTAATTCTATGAAGAATGATGGTGGATTTTGATGGGGATTGCATTGAATTTGTAGATTGCTTTTGGCAGTATGGTCATTTTCGTAATATTGATTCTACCCATCCATGAGCATGGGATGTGTTTCCATTTGTTCATGTTGTCTATCATTTTTTTCAGTTGTGTTTTGTAGTTTTCCTTGTAGAGGTCTTTTGACTCCTTGGTTAGGTATATTCCTGAGTTTCTTTTCTTCTTCTTCTTCTTCTTTTTTTTTTTTTTGCAGCTATTGTAAAAGGGGTTCAGTTCTTAATATAATTGTCTACTTGGTTGCTGTTGTTGTATAGAAGAGCTACTGATTTGTGTACATTAATCTTGTACCCGGAAACTTTGCTGAATTCTTTTATCAGTTTTAGGAACTCTCTGGAGGAGTCCTGGAGTCCTTAGGGTTTTCAAAGTGAACAATCATATCATCAACAAACAGCGACAGTTTGACTTCCTCTTTACCAATTTGGAAGCTCTTTATTTCTTTCTCTTATCTAATTGCTCTGGCTAGTACTTCCAGTACTATGTTGAAGAGTAGTGGTGACAGTGGGCATCCTTGTCTTGTTCCAGTTCTCAGAGGGAATGATTTCAACTTTTCCCCATTCAGTATTAGGTTGACTGTAGGTTTGTCATAGATGGCTTTTATTACGTTAAAGTATGTCCCTTATATGCTGATTTTGCAGAGAGTTTTAATTATAAAGTGATGCTGGATTTTGTTGAATGCTTTTTCTGCATCTATTGAAATGATCATGTGATTTTTGTTTTTAATTCTATTTATGTGGTGTATCACATTTACTGATGACTTGCATATGTTAAACCATCGCTGCCTCCCTGGCATGAAACCCACTTGATCATGGTGGATTATCTTTTTGATATATTGTTGGATTCAGTTAGCTAGTGTTTTGTTAAGGATTTTAGCATCTGTGTTCATCAAGGATATCAGTCTGTAGTTTTCTTTTCTGGTTATGTCCTTGCCTGGTTTTGGTATTAGGGTGATGCTGGCTTCATAGAATGAATTAGGGAGAGTTCCTTCTTTCTCTCTCTTGTGGAATAGTGTCAAAATGATTGGTAACAATCCTTCTTTGAATGGCTGCTAGAATTTTGCTGTGAATCCAGCTGGTCCTGGACATTTTTTTGGTTGGTAATTTTTAAATTAACATTTCAATCTTGCTGCTTGTTATTGGTCTGTTCAGGGTATCAAATTTTTCCTGATTTAAGCTAGGAGGGTTGTATTTTTCCAGGAATTTATCCATCTCTTCTAGATTTTTTAGTTTATATGCATAAAAGTGTTCACAGTTGCCTTGAATGATCTTTTGTATTTCAGTGGTGTCAGTTGTAGTATCTCTGTTTCATTTCTTAGTGAGGTTATTTGGATTTTCTGTCTTCGTTTCTTCATTAATCTTACCAATGGTCTATTGATTTTATTTATCTTTTCAAAGAACCAGCTTTTTGTTTCATTTATCTTTTGTATTTTTTGTTTGTTTGTTTCAATTTCATTTAGTTCTGCTCTAATCTTGGTTATTTCCTTTCTTCTGCTGGGTTTGGGTTTGGTTTGTTCTTGCTTCTGTAGTTCCTTGAGGTGTGACCTTAGAGTGTCAGTGTGTGCTCTTTCAGTCTTTTTGATGTAGGCGTTTAGGGCTATGAACTTTCCTCTTAGCACCACTTTTGCTGTATCCCAGAGGTTTTGATATGTTGTGTCATTATTGTCATTGAGTTCAGAGAATTTTTTAATTTCCATCTTGATTTCGTTTTTGACCCAATGCTCATTTGGGAGCAGGTTATTTAATTTCCCTGTATTTGCATGATTTTGAAGGTTCCTTTTGGAGTTGATTTCCAGCTTTATTCCACTGTGGTCTGAGAGAGTGCTTGATATAATTTCAATTTTCTTAAAATTATTGAGGCTCATTTTATGGCCTATCCTATGGTCTATCTTGGAGAAAGTTCCACGCGCTGTTGAATAGAATGTATATTCTGCGGTTGTTGGATGAAATGTTCTATATATATCTGCTAAGTCCATTTGTTCCAAGGTATAGTTTCAATCCATTGTTTCTTTGTTGACTTTCGGTCTTGATGACCTGTTTAGTGCTGTCAGTGGAGTACTGAAGTCTCCCACTATTATTGTGTTGCTGTCTATCTCATTTCTTAGGTCTTTTAGCAATTATTTTATAAATGTGAGAGCTCCAGTGTTAGGTGCATATATGTTTAGGATTGTGATATTTTCCTGTTGGACAAGGTCTTTTAGCATTATATAATGTCCCTCTTTGTCTCTTTTAACTGCTGTTGCTTTAAAGTTTGTTCTGTCTGATATAAGAATAGCTACTCCTGTTCACTTTTGGTGTCCATTTGCATGAAATTCATTTTTTCTACCACTTTACTTTAACTTTATGTGAGTCCTTATGTGCTAGGTGAGTCTACTGAAGGCAGCGAATAGTTAGTTGGTGAGTTCTTATCCATTCTGTGGTTCTGTATATTTCAAGTGGAGCATTTAGGCCATTTATATTCAAAGTTAGTATTGAAATGTGAGATACTGTTGCATTCATCATGCTCTTTGTTGCCTGTGTACTTTTGTTTATTTGGTTTTTCGTTTTTGCTTTTTAACTTGTGTTTTTGTTTTACAGGTCCTGTGTGATTTATGCTTTAAAGAGGTTCTGTTTTGATGTGTTTCCAGAATTTGTTTAAAGACTTAGAGCTCCTTTTAGCAGTTCTTATAGTGGTGGCTTGGTAATGGTGAATTCTCTCAGCATTTGTTTGTCTGAAAAAGACTGTATCTTTCCTTCATATCTGATGCTTAGTTTTGCTGGATACAAAATTCTTGACTGATAATTGTCTTGTTTGAGGAGGCAGAAGATACGGCCCCAATCCCTTCTAGCTTGTAGGGTTTCTGCTGAGAAATCTGCTCTTAATCTGATAGGTTTTCCTTTATAGCTTACCTGGTGCTTCTGCTTCACAGTTCTTAAGATTCTTTCCTTCATCTTAATTTGGATAACCTGATGACAATGTGCCTAGGTGAAGATTTTTTTGCAATGAATTTCTAGGATGTTCTTTTTCCTTCTTGTATTTGGATATCTAGGTCTCCAGCAAGGCCAGGAAAGTTTTTCTCAATTATTCCCCCAAATATGTTTTCCAAGCTTTTAGAATTCTCTTCTTCCTCAGGAACACCGATTATTCTTAGGTTTGGTTGTTTAACATAATCCCAGACTTCTTGGAGGCTTTGTTCATATTTTTGTGTTATTTTTTCTTTGTCTTTGTTGGATTGGGTTAATTCCAAGACCCTGTTTTTTTGTATTACCAGGGTCGGTTTTCTGGTTCCTTCTCATTTGGGTAGGCTCTGTCAGAGGGAAAGTTTAGAGCTGAAGGCTGTTGTTCAGATTATTTTGTCCCACAGGGGTGTCCCCTTGATATAGTACTCTCCCCCTTTTCCTATGGATGTGGCTTCCTGCAAGCAGAACTGCAGTGATTATTGTCTCTCTTCTGGGTCTAGCTACCCAGCAAGTCTACCTGGCCCTAGGCTGGTACCAGGGGTTGTCTGCACAGAGTTCTGTGATGTGAACCATCTATGGGTCTCTCAGCTGTGGACACCAGTGCCTGTTCCAGTGGGGGTGGCTGGGGCTTGGGGGTGGGGGTGGGGGGATGGTGCACAATGGACTCTGTGAGGGTTCTTAGCTTTGGTGGTTTAATGCACTATTTTTGTGCTGCTTGGCCTCCTGCCAGGAGGTGGCGCTTTCCAGAGGACATCAGCTGTGGTAGCATGGGGAGGAACCGGCAGTGGGTGGGGCCCTGGAGCTCCCAAGATTATATGTCCTTTGTCTTCTGCTACTGGGGGGGTAGGGAAGGACCATCAGGTGGGGGCAGGGCTAGGTGTGTCTGAGGTCAGTTTCTTCCTGGGCACATCTTGCTGTGGCTCCTGTGAGGGCTAGGGGTGAGGTTCCCAGGTCACTGGAGTTGTGTGCCTAGGAGGATTATGGCTGTGGCTGCTGAGTCATGCAGGTTGTCAGGGAAGTGAGGAAAGCCTGCAGTCACAGACTTCGCCCAGCTTCCATGCAAACCGAAGGGTCCCCCACACACAGCCCCCCAGACCGTTTCCAGGCGGATAGCGATACAGCTTTGAAAACCTTCCCCAGACTATCCGTCTCCCAGGTGCAAAAGAAAAAGGCTTAGTTCTTCCCCCGCCTGTGGAGTCTGCACACCCAATTTGCATCCTCCTAAATCCTGTTCTGGCCAGGAGGCTTCTCACCCCGTTCAAATTGTTACAGAGTTCAGCTAGGGATTTCCTTCTCCCTGTGTAGTTTCACCCCCTGCTCCTCTCCCGCTGGATCCCTGTGGTGCCAGGCAGGAATGGCCTGCGAGGTGACCCTGTCAGCTCCCAGGGTCTTCTGCTGCTTCCTCTATCCATGTATTTCATTCGGTTCTCCAAATTGACTCGGCTCCAGGTAAAGTCAGAAACTACTTCTGCAAACAGACCTTCAGCTTCTGCGATGGGGGCGTGTGTTTGGGAGAGGAAGGTTTCCCTTTCCCACTTCCGCAGTTGGGGTACTCATAGTTATGGGGTCAATCTCCCGGCTCCTGCAGGAGTATTCTGCTCCCTTCAGAGGGTCTGCGGGTCCTCTTGGGATTGCTGATTTGTTCTTGCAGTTGATCTGGAGCTAAAATTCACAATGCAAGCCCCCTGCCCACTGCTCTGTCGAGAGCTGCAATCTAGTCCTGCCTCCTGCCTACCATGGTAACCTGCCAGGTCTCCTATACTGTATATTTAATCTAAGTTACAAAGACACTAAATGGAGGCAAACGTCTCCAAAAGCCAATATTGTGCAAATTGATAACTATAAAATATAGTTTTTAAATTTTGTTCGTGTTTATCATGGGATAGTTTTTGCTGGAAGCTTGTGGTGTGGAAGTTCTTACCTCTTGTTTCACTCTAAAATTTGCTGATTTTAGATTTGGATTTCCTTATGCACAAGATCTTAAAATGTTTATTGACTTATTTATGTTTAAGAATTATATATATCGTTTTTGCAATATCAGAAATCTGTGTACTTTTGTTATAAAGAAGCTTTAGGGCACACTGTACTTCGGATAGAAGCTTCTCTATATGGTACCGAAAAGATGGGTACAAAATTAACATCGCAAATGTGTCATAGGAATGCTTGAGTATCTCTAAGCTTAAATATCATGAAGATTTGAAATGATTATTCTTAAATTTGAATGTTCGACACAATCAACACTTTAAATCATTACATATCAACTATGTATTTGAATTCTTTTCCCTCAGTGTCCAAAGCAAAGTACGTAGACATATTTCATTTAGTCTTCAAGTGAGTGCAGGACTCTATGAAAAACCCATAGAAGACTCAAGAAGTACAATGATCAAAAAGATAAAGAGCAGGATTTGAGAGAAAAACAAGAGGGTCTTAATTATTCAGAGAGAAGGAAGAGAAAGACAAAAAGAGGAATGAACTATTTTGTTGTTTGTAGTTTCAAAAAAAGGTGATTGTCTCCATGGGGATGTTAGGTTTGTTACTAGGGAAAATTATGTATGTGTTTGTGTGTGTTCATATATGAATGTGTTTGTGTCTGTGGGGCATGAAGAATGCAGTCTTTCTTCTGTTGATCATAGAATCCTCCTTGAAATTATGGATACGTACCAATTTACCATTAAAGCTTTTCTCTGACCCTTATGGTAAAGAGAAAAGTGTGCCATGGAAGGTGCTGTAAAATGTCCTTTGACAGAAGCCTGAGTGAAACATACTCAGAACTAGGCTGGCAGTGTAGACTGAAGCTATCTTCCTGGCCTGGCTCTACTGCTAGAATTTTAAGAGAAAGGCAGTATCCTCATCAGCCCCAAGAAAAAGTGAAAATCATATAACATTGTCATGTTCTGTTTTGTCATTTAATGTAAAATAAAACACCTAAAATTAGAAACCCCTATTTTCCTATGCAGCAATAGTTTATTTGTAGAAAGAAACCTTGACGATATTCTAATACATCTGGAAAACTGTAAATCAGGGTGAATGATTGAAACCGTGGCATGGTTGATCCTGCTTCCACAGTGGTGCTTAGTCATCATTGTTCTGGAAAACAATGTGTTCGGCTTTTGATTGTTTTAGATCTTTTACTTTTATTTCCTGAGAAATAGATGTATTGATATTGAAGCTGGCTAGTTGAATGATCTGTTTCTGGGCCAAAGGAAATGCAAAAGATTAAGTGCTGAAAGGTAGCTGTTGGGAAATTCAGAAAGTGAATTTTGCTTTTCTGTCAGTTGGCTGATACCAAGCTCACTTGATAATAAGAGCTCTTTAGAGGAACATAAATGTCAGTTTTGCGTCAGCTTGTAACCTGAGGAAAAGTGTGAAAGGGTAGCGCAGCCCTTCCCTCAATTTAAACTTTGTAAAGGGGCTTTTGACTGACTCCCCTTGGTTTGTGGTTTCTGGATCTAGTATTCCAGCCCATTGAATGTTTTTTTGTGGGTGTTCAGACCAAAAGAGACTTATCTGTAGACTTACACCCCCACCCTGTGGTTCTGGCCAACCAATGACGCTGGGTCAGAATGAGTCTCTTAATGGTAACATTTAGCCTATTTCAACACACTTCTCTTAAAGCAGCACGTTCAGCTTGTACTTGAACAGGGGCTTTATTACTTAACTTAAATTTTTTTAAGAAAAATAATATTTCTAAATCTGATAACTCATCTAAATTATTCTGGAATTATCATGGAAAAGTGGAAATAAGTAGTCCTACTTTAAACAACAAAGTTTCATTCATGGGCATCAAATATTAAAACATTTGTTCAAATGAGAGCTAATTCAGATTTAATTTTGAATTCTTAACTTTTGTTTTTACTGAGGATACTGATCAAAATAATAAAGATAGAAATTAAAGCTAGTATACTAAAGATATAGTAAACTAAGGTAGTTAAAGGAGAGAAAATAATATAATTTGTAGAATAATATTGTAAACCTTAAATTCAGTTTTGGTTGATAATTTTGAATCTTCTTTTAGAATCATTCGTTAATTCCAAATATCTTAGCCTATGACTACATTTTAAATTATTGGGGTTCAAATTAAAATGTGTGGCAGTTTAATGTTCTATTATCTTTCATTTAGAGGGAAGTCCTTTGAGAAGCTAACAAATTACACTGTAATTAAATTTTTAGAGCTAATGAATTAATCCCCTTAGCCACCATTTGCTTAGTTTACCTATTGAACTCAGTTATATCACTTTTACTGAGGGAACTAGGAATTTCTCCTCCATTGTTCTGGCTCATATCTGTAAGTAAAGAACCTTATTTTTTCTGATGAAGTCTTAACATTCCCAAAATGATTTCCTATTCCATAAATCTCCCACAGCTCCAAGCCATCAATCACTAAGACCCTTGTCTTATGATAACCACAAGCAAGGTAATATTAATAAAACTGATATTGTAGGGAACAGGCTAGAAAGAAAGGCTGATGTGTTCAATAAGAATCTATTATACTCTGTACCACAATAGCAACCTTTGTTTTTGTTTGAATTATATTTTAAATCCTTGTGAATACAGGCCAAAGCAAATCCTAAATAAGTAGTAACACATAGTGCTCAATTTCTGCTCCTTTTTCCTTTCTTTCCTTCTGTTACCTCTTGGTCATTTCACTCCTCATTACCACCTTTGATTGAACCTCAACTTATGGAAAAGGGCGGAGAGTGAAGTTCACTAGGCTCTCCTGCTCCTGCTAGTGTAGCCCAGGAAGGAAAAAGTGAAGGGCAGGAAGTTGTAGCGGGGTGACCAGAAGGTTTCAGAGCCTATAGATAGGCAGTATACCTTTGAATGCTTTCTTCCCAATGTGCCTTGATAACGAAGAAATAGGTTATGCTCAGATAAGCACATGCACATAACACCTTTATTTTGAGGGATAAGTAAAAAGCTTTCACTGTTTATTTGTTATTAATTAATGGTTCATGGGAGAAGTGATCTAGCATTGCCATGGTTTGAATGTGTCCTCTCCGAAATTCAGGTGTTGCCAACTTGAATATTAAGAGGTGGGGCTTTTAAGAGATGACTGGGCCATAAGGGGTCCTCCCTGGTAAATGGGATTAAGATCCTTATCAAAAAGGCTTCACCCACCATTTAGCCAGCTTGCCCTTCTGTGCATTCACCATGTGAGGACACAGTGCCTCTTCCCTGCAGAGAATGCAGAATCAAAGCAATGCAGCATCAGGATGGCATCTTGGAAGCAGAGAGCAGCTGTCCTTGTACAACTGAACCTGCTAGAAGTTTGCCCTTGGACTTTCCAGCCCATAGAACTGTGATACATACATTTCTGTTATTTATAAATTACCCAGCCTGTGGCATTTGGTTATGACAGCAAAAGAGGGAGCGAGGCCAGCACCTATAGCATGCCTATATAGAATTTCCACATTTATCATCAAATTTGCATAGGCTTCCCTGTTCCATATCCATGATGCTCCCTATTATTCTATGATAAGGAGATTGCCATCATTCTCTAGAGTTCACTTCCCTGGTTACAAACCTTAATATTTATTTATTTATTTTTTTTAAAAATTTTTTTATTATTATTATACATCCTTGCACACTTCTCTTGGTGTGCTGCACCTTTCTCTCCCCCCTCCCCCCTTGATAGCCCAGTCCCCTTCTGACCAAGTATGTTTATATTCTGAATCATCCTTGACACTTCTCTTCCTTTCTCTCCCCTTGCCCAGTCTCTGCTATACTGAATCCGTAATCAAGACCTACTGGTTTCTACCTTCTAATATCTCTTATAGATATCTACTTCTTCTCCAATCCCTTTCCTTAGGCTAAGTGGGAATCTATCTTCTGCGGGACCAACACATCTCCTGGGTTCATTTTACCATCCGGATTGTCAAATCTATGAAAATAGAGACCAAAGTTGTTTTTGATTCCTCTCTGAATCCCTGGAAATTTCCACAGGACCTGGCTTGTAGAAAGGAGAAAAAGGTGTCAGTATGCATTGCCAATAATTTTTTTTAAAGTAACTAGAGAAGATGATTATAACTTTAACTTTTAAATTTCTTTACCTACTAACTACACACACACACACACACACACACACACACACACATTTTTCTACAGACATACCATGTGGCATGGAGCTAAGAACTGCTGTAGGCAGGTCTTGAGATCGCAATCAACATACATTTCTTGAGATCTAATAGAAAATGTCCTTTCCCTCTCACAAGCTTTGCATAAAACTATTAAAGAGCCCTGAAATGACCTGAAACAGGAAGCTTTGGTTCTAGCTACCTGTTTGTAGACTGTATAGTGGATAGTTAATGCCCAGCCCAGTGCCTTAGGATGGTTAATGCCAGTGGAATCTGAGAGTATGTTTACCATTTACTAGGTATGCAATCGTAGACAAATCACTTTATCTCTCTGAGATTTGGTTATTTCTATTATAAAATTAGAATAAAAATATACAACTTCCAAGATTTTGTGAGGGCTCAAGACGATATTAATGTAGTGCCCACCACAGTGCCAAGTACATAGAGATGCCTAATAAATTTTAGTTGGACATTTCAAATGACAATCTCTTTAAGTTACAAAATGACTTGTGCTCATCTTTCTGGCAAAAAGAGGTGTTATGATTATGGGACATTTTTATGCTTCCAAAGGCCATTTACAACTATTCAAGAATCTGCTTAAATATAATGGAGAAATTGGCAGGACAGCTATTATTTCTCTCAATTTTTCTAAAAATAAAGAACTAGAGACCCAAAGAATTGCATGAATTTCACAAGGTCATAGAGTGAGTTAGTAACTAACTTGGAAATGGGCTTAGCCTTTGGGACTTCTCATCTGTTTTTGTCCCTGGTCCCCCAGTAACAAGAGCTTAATTCATTCCAAAGATGCTTGAACTGTGGGTATAAATGTTTCAATGTACCAAGGCTTTCTGGAACTGTCAATGTTAAGCATATTTTAAGATACAATAAATATTCTGCAATTTCACTACCTGCTTAGCCTAGCCTAGCCTTTCTATTTAAAGCTGTATTTGGTCCCACATTCATTTACTCATTAAAAGTTATAGAAACAAAACTATGTGTGAGGCACCATGAAGAGATGCAAAGGTGTCCCGCTGTCAAATGCCCTGCCCTCATTGATTCCTTATAGGCTAAGAATAAATCTGCTAAAATGACCAGCAGCCAACTGAGGGAAAAGACCACCATTAGAGGTTTTCCTTCCAGTAGAATCATCAACCCCCTGGAGATGGGAGATCAGCCTAAAGACACTAAAGACACAGCAATCTACCTTTCAGCAATTACTCAACCCTATTCCAGCAAATCACCAAATGGAGAGAATCTTTTATAAAAGAAAGAAGGAAAAGAAAGGCTAGATAGAAATGAGATCCAGAAAATATTTCTGGGTGGTAGCATGCTGAAGTCCAGATGGAAATTTAGCATTAATTTGGCTAACACTATTTCAGTCACAGCACATTTTCAACTATTTATTTTTGTACTGAGCCTCTCCTAGTAAGGTGGGTATCAAATGGAAATTTTTTTTCTAAGGTGGCATTTCAAATAATAACAATAATAATAAAATCCTGGATCAGGAACACTTTTTCCATTAGATGCACAAGGAAGCAAAGCAGGAAGCTTGAATGGTCCTATATTTTTTGGCTAATTGAATCTGTTCATGTAAATGACATCTCTCCATTTCTTCCTTTAAAACGTTTGTTTTTCTATCCTTTTAAATGATTGGCTCCAACTTTGAGATGCTTGTTTCTTTAGTGTTGATACCCAAAAATGAATGCAGTCCTCTAATTTATACCATGGGGGAAAGGAGAGCTGGAGTATGAGAGGTGGATTTTATCCGTGCCATGGTTACATATAGAAAATTGATTTTCCAACCATACCAAATGATAAAGTCCATCTTTGATATATTCCTCTCTCACTGCTTTCCAGGTCTTAAGGCATCTGATCTCAGGTCAACTCCCCTTGGAGTGTAATTTAGAATACAGTCCCTTCCCTTTAGAGGTTTCATGCCACAGGGCATGGGTATGTTTTCTTTGGCTAGGACAGACCTTATGAAAGAAATTATTCTGCTGCCTAACTGACAGAGTTGGGCATGGGGTACAGAGGAATGGAGCCTCTCCCAGTGGCCCTTTGCCTGGAATTTGTCCTAAAAGCATGAAACTAAGCAGGATTTGTAGCAGACAGATGTGGATAATATATGCACTACCTTTCCATTCTGGTGTCTGTTTGCATGAGAATGATAAACTGCAGGACTTTAAATGTGGCCCTAGGTAATGGTGAAGTTGTGAACTCTTGGAGAGACCTGGTCCCGGATTTGATTGGAAAATCTATTATGGATGGATCTTCTGGCCAAACAAACAAACAAAAAAATCCTCCAAAAAACAGGCAACAAAAAAAGTCCCATAGTGCCAGGTCTGCTGGAGCAAGCTTTCTGAAGACAATAAACTAAAGATTTTTAGTAGTCCATGAAAAGTATGTATGTTATAAGCAGACAACAGTCAAATTTGGTGGCTGGTCGATACCGCTTGCTCTAAAACTACCTAAAAACTGGGGCTACTCAGCAGGTCAATGGTGTTTATTCAAAAACCTCTTATTACCTGGGCCAACATCTTAACCTAGAATTACTGATTGGTCCAAGAGTTTGTTTCTTTGGTTCTTTTTTGTTTGTTTGTTTTGGATGAGTTTCCAGGAACAATTACAGTGAAACTATTGTTGTGTAGTGAAAAGAATCCCTTCTTGGGTCATATGAGTTCTAGTCTGCCTCTGCCATTTTAATTGTAAGCAAATTGTTACCTTACATATAATGTGAGAGAGATTATTTACATGACTTCCAGCTTACCTTTTTTTTCACTCCAAAACATTATAGTATCAGTGCCACCAGACTTATCACAGTGAGTCAAATGTAAAAGTTAAGTGTCTAACATCAGCAATTTGTACCTCCATTGCCTGAAGTCTAGTGGTTTGTGGGAAATATATGTTATTGATTATATTATAAGACATTCATTAATTTTTTTGAAATTTAAATTGGAGGTAAAACCTGGGAATTGAGATGACCTTTTTCTTGCTCTCTCACTAGCACATTTCTTCTAAACCAAGAACTGAACTTCCCATTTGTACACAGCAGCCAGCTTAGGTCTCGGCTTAGAGCAGGAATTGGCAAATAAATCATGACCCTCAGGCCACATATAGCCTGCAACCACCTGTTTTTGTAAGACCGAAAGCTAAGAATGGTCTCCTCCATATATATTTTTCTCTGTATTTTTAAATAGGTGAAAAATATCAAAACAAGAATAATATTGTACAACATGAAAAATACATGAAATTCAGATCTCAGTGTCCTTGAATAAGGTTTTATTGGAACACAGCCACACTCATTTGTTTACTACTATCTGTGGATGCTTTCATACCACCACAACAGAATTGAGTAGCAGCATCAGAGACAGTGCAGCTTGCAAAGCTGAACATTTTTACTGTCTATCTTATTATTAAAATATTGCCAACCTCTGGCATGGAGGGAGAGTATGAACTGTCAGAAATACATTAGGAAAGAGAGAAAAGAGAAATAATTACTAAGAAGAAAAATGTAAAAGAGGAAAACAATAATGATTACTAAATTGTAATTTCAATAACGTTAGCCGTATTTGTTTATGTATAATACTACTACCATTTTGAAAATATGGCACATAGACTATTTTATTAGTCCTAGGCCAAAAGAAAGTTATGAAGGAGTAAGATAAGTAAGATATTCTCTATTTTACTGAAAGATAGCGAGGCCCAGAAAAGTTCAATGTGAGCCACACAGCGAGTTAGCCCTCAGAGCCAAGACTTTAATTCAGGGCCCTGAAGATTTATTCCAGTAGGCCTGACATATACAACATACAACAGAAGAGGACTGGGGTGAAAGGGAAGGGTCATTCTGGGAACACTGAATTAAAGTCTTACTAAAAGACTGAATTGTCACTCTTCCTACAGAATACACTTAAAACCTCAGGTTGACCATGTCATCCCATATGTTGATTCTATTAAAGGTAACACACACACACACACACACACAAATATATGTGTAAAACATTTATGTGTTTCTAAAAGATTTACCATTATCCAAAAAATCGTCGACATATAAACCGTTTAGTTTAGATAACACTCTGTTTTCAATACCTACACAAATACTCAGTCATTTGGGCTATATTTTTATATTCTGTGTAGTATGAAACAAAAAGGACAATAATGTTCAGACCTCAAGATTTATATCTTCGAACAAATGACCAAATACCAAATTAAAAATAAAAAACTAACTAAATAAGTTCTAGATCTAGCAAACGACAGGAACGCCAAAAACTGTCATTTCTGATCCCTACATCTTGTGAGAAAGTAGCCAATAAATGCAGCCGTGGTCTCTCCCACCTCAGCCATCACCACCAACCCCAAATCCAGAGCAGCTGATACGATTTAGTGGCACAGGAAGAGACAAACATGTGGGAAAGCAAACCCTGAAAGTCAATTGGATTATAAAGTGGAGACTTTTGTGATAAAGGGGACTTAGTTTTACAGCTTAGTTGAGCACGAGTGGGGAGAAAAAAGAAAGAAGAAAAATCACTCTGGGTCTCTTTGCTTAAGTTATTTTGCAGATTTATTGAAACATGCACGTGGTAGAAAATGACTTCCAGAAGTTAGAATTTTAGCTAAGCCATACTGTGGTGGCTGGCTCTCCTGTGCAAACATGGCCTCATGCTCTGAGCTCTGAGGTAATGTGAGGTAACTGTTTACACTCAGGAGCGCTTGACAATGTTAATTGCAGGATGCCTCTGGCCCAAGCTGGCGTGGCACTCCTGGATCCTCCACTCTGATTAGAAATTTGTGAAATATAACACGTCTTGCCAGGTACAGTCACGTTTGGGTCAAGCCATTTTTACCAAGTAAAAAGAAGTGGGAAAATATAGTGGAAATACACACGTTTGAGCGCACACACACACACACACAGGAGGTCATAGTAGCCAATGCCGAGTCTACACAAGCACACTTGATTAGGTATTTTAACTGATCATGACATTCAAAACGATCAAGCCATTCTTAATGGGAGATGTAGCATTTGGTTGGTTGCTCCTGGCTCTCCATTCTTTCCTGCGGTTAGTGTTTGCTATGGAACACGGAGCCTTGCTTATTGATAATTGGGGACACTTTATTAAATGCCAATGTACTGGCGAGGTGAAGCCGCTTCACTAATTTCTTGGCCTCCTAATTTATAGCCAAAAAGTCAACAAACAGATCTGAGCTATGCCTACAGGAATCCAAAACAACCGGTGAATATTGTTTGATCCACTTCATCAGTTTGATCGAATTCACAGGTGGCTTAATGCATCTGGGTAGAAATAGCCACAAGCTTAATTCATAGTAAAACAAAACATGATCAATTTAAGTAGCCCATTGAGAAAAATACAGTCAAGCACTTTGTTTGCTGGAAGGTCAGGCTAAAGGGAAATCGCTGTTTACAGAATTTCACGCAGCCCTTTTTGGCTCTGTGTGATGCTGGGAATAAGGTCTTCCTCCCCTGGAATGTCTTAGCATTTCATTTAATACGAGTATGTGGGTTAGATACTATCCATGTGTAAGAATTTGGTGCTATTTTTCATTCACTATTAATTTATACTTTTCTTGAAGTAAGGAATGATGATGTATTTTTGTATTACGTACGGCACAATGTCATCCACGGACTAGTTCCTCTAGAAATATGTGATAAAAACAAGTTAAAATAATTAATGATGGATACACAAGTCTCTTACGTTTCTTGGGGCTCTTCTATTGCCAGTAATTCATTCAACTATGCTCATAGTAGAGATATCCTTTGTTATAAGCATGGTCCTTGTCATTTCGGGTATACAAATATAAATGGGACACACTTAACTGGCTGCAGATAATTTAGGGGAAAGCTATTATGAGAAGAAACATCTTTAACAGAATATAGAATAGGGTATATCTTATTAGAGAGGTCCAAACAAAGAAGAGGATTCAAAGAAGAGGTTTTGTCATTTAACTTGTTGATTAATTGCCTCTTCATCTACTAAATATTTATTTTAGTCAATCACGAAAAACATCAATACATGATAATATTTGTTATCACCTATATAGTGTTTTGTACTGTAAGCTACTTTCAATACATTACAGGTATTAATTCACTAAATCCTCACAACAAATTGGTGAGGTATATATTACTATCATCTCTATTAGACAGATGAAAAAACCTGGGGAACAGAGAGATGTTAAATAACTTGGGCAGTATCACACAGCACATAATTAGTGGAGATGGAATTTGATCCCAGGCACTCTGGCTCAAGGGTTTTGTCCTATTAACCAAAATACCAGTGTTGACTTAACCCTTGCTCTTTGGGAGTTTATGATCTAGAACAGGGGATGCAAATATTTCCCATAAAGGGCCAACTAGGAAATATTTTTGGTTATTTTTGGCCAGAGGGTCTCTGTTACCACCCCTAACTCTGCTGTTAAAGTAGGACAGCCTCCCTAGATAGTGTGGAACCAAATGGGCATAGCTGTGTTCTAATAAAACTGTATGTCTAAAAGCAATCAGCTGGTTGAATGGCACCTGCAGGTTGTAGTTTCCTGACCCTATCTAGAAGGAAAGAAGTATATAAGCAAGCAAACACAGAAGGATTTTACTAGTTGCAATAGGTGTGAGGTTGGGAATGGTCTGAGATAAGAAACATTGGGTTTAGCGAGCATGAGAGAAGAGAGAAACTAGGCAGATAGTGTTCAGATGAGGTCTCTCAGAAGCAGTGGCCTTTACATAGGGTTTAATGGTGAGCGCTCCAAGCAAGCAAAAAGGAGCCAAAGAAACACCATTCTGGATGGAGGGAATAATAAGATAAAGGCCACAGAGAAGTTAGAAAAATATTGGTGAGGCATGTTCTAAGAGTAAATTGTGTGAACACAAAAGAGAGTGGTGATGTCTTCCAAAAGGGCCAAGCAAGGTCACAGAGGGCCTTGGACACTGTAGTGAGGATGGATATTCCTAAGGTCTCTGGGAAGACACTGAGGAGTCCAAGTCGGGCTCAAAGACAAGGCAAACTGTACATGTTTTTAAAGGGATAAAGTAGACTTTGGGCTTAGCCTAGGGGCCTAGGTGGAGTTTTGTTTCAACATTAGCTTATAATTTATATGTATAGAAAAGCTAAGGCAGGATATAATACTTTCCAAAAATTGAAATTATACCTGTTGTTGTACAATACTAAACTCTAAAATTTATCATGTATAATTCTATTTAACTCACCAATAAGAGGATTGCTAGATGCCAGGTGCTGTGCTAAACATTAATGCAAAAATATACATATCTCGAAAAAGAGCTCTGTGTGTACTAGAGTTAAATAAGGGCATAGCCAATACAACATTCATTACTCCCTAAGGGAGTTCAAATCCCAGTTGTGCAGCCTTAGCACATTACTTAAATGCTCTATGCCTCAGACAGAACAGGATGATAATAAAATATGTGATTTCGAAAGTGAGGATGAGGAAAAAAGATGATACAGACAATAAGAAGTTCCTAGACTAAAAAATAAATGTTAGCTCCTTTCATGAGGAGATAATATTTCATAATTATCCTTAAGAAAATATTAGGCATGCACTCTATCAACTAATAAGTACACACACACATATAATTTAATACAACTAAAAACAGAGAGCAATTCATTGTTTGCTAAGTGACAAAACACATTCTAAAGATGTTTTAAAGCTACAGGATTTCAAAGAAGGGAGAAACCAAAGAAAGGTTCTACAGTGAGGATGTTTTGAGCCCCTGCCCCCTCTGCAACCAATGACTGTAAATAGCATTAAGGGGGCCAGTGTAGTTTTAGTTTTAAATTTACATTTTGGGCACTATTTGGAACTCAGCTTCTTTCAGACATATCCTAAACTCACCAAGATTTTCTAGGCCAAGAAAGGGAATACGTAACCTAGGATTTGTACATTTGACCATATGCTGGCAGAGCCCATCATAACAGTGTTTAGTATTAGAAAGTAAGGCAATAGAAGACAAGTCATGCCTACGCTACCCAAACCAACGTCATCTATAATTGTAACAAAAGAGTCTTAGAATATAAATGTAATATCACATACAATTTTAGGAAGTAAGATATGGGGAAAAGGCTTAATATTTAGTAATGGATGGTAAATTCTGTAGCATAATTAGGTTTCTCATAAAATGCTATATCAACATTTCATCTTGTACATAAAATTGTAATACCAAAGTAGAATGATGTTGCAAACACACCTATATAGATCATTAGAAGAGTAATTTTCTCTCTTGAGAGCTTCATAGCATAGAATAATCTGAAGAACTATAGCATATAGATATATTGAAATAAATTGCAAGAATGCCAAAAAATGAGACCTCAGTGATATAAAATGAAATAAGAGCAATCAAGTTAAATTCATTTTGTTTTTAATGCGTACTTTGAGAATGGCACAGATTACAAAATAGAAACTTGAGAGTAATTTTTGTGGAGTATGTGTTTTGAATCCCATGTAATAAATACATAAAGAAAATTGCCGTGAGTTGTGAAAATTATTTTCTTCATTTCAACCAGGAGCTTGGTTCTTTACAATGATAATATGGTGTTAAAAGTTTGATTGCAAAATGGCTGTGCTCTGGGGGCAGCTTCTGTGCTGCTTTTGTGGTTTCTGCTGATACAAATTTGATATTTTACAAATGCAGAATATGAAATATATTCCTAACATGTGTTTCATACACTTATAATACACCAAAATGTAAAACAGCATATGCTTGGGACATTTCTTGGCTGTGTGCTTAATGCAGTATATCTGGAACCCGTTAAATGTTATTATAGAAATAATTGAAACATTTCGCACAGTTTCATGCAGAGAATTTTGCATGTTAAGCTCATACTCCTTTCTTCAGTTATAGAAGACTTTACATGACTGATACACAAATGTTTCCATTAGAATCAGGAACACGGATATGGTGTTTCTTTTTATGAACCAGTGTTAGGTAAACTTTGGCGGTATTTCAGACTTAATTTTGCCAACAACCACCTATCACTGAATAGATTCATGAAGAGAGGTTTTTCTACAAATGAATTATATTGAAAATAAAGAGAGACGCGATTTCTACTTTCACAATTTAAAAATGACATCCTTTATTCCTCTTAAATTCATTTTTCTCCTTCTATTTCTTTGCTGAAGGTTCTTTGTTTATCCCGGTGTCACATCAGTATTTTCTCGGTGATAAGTTGTAATATTTAATCATTCAGATATAACTCCTGCTTTCATTTGTGATGTGGAGTGTAATCAGTTTTTAGTATGATTTCTGGCTTCAATTTAAACAAATTGAAAATTTATATTTCCTATGGTGAATTCGGAAATGAATGACCTGATAGAAAGTCTGAAGTGATTCAGTAATAGCTTTAAATTATTATTCATTATTATTACTTTTTTGAGACAGGGTCTCACTCTGTCACCCAGGCTGTAATGTAGTGGCATGATCATGGCTCACTGGAGCTTCAACCTCCCCAGGCTCAGGTGATTCTCCCCACTCACTCCCTCGGCCTCTGGTATAGCTGGAACTACAGGTGCACGCCAACATGCCCGGCTAAATTTTATATATTTTTGAAGAGACAGTTTCACCATGTTACCCAGGCTGGTCTTGAACTTCTGGGCTCAAGCAACCTGCCTCAGCTTCCCAAAATGCTGGGTTTACAGGCTTGAGCCACCGCACCCTGCCCAATATTAATTTTTTATTTCTGAGAATTGAATGCCACTATTATTTCCAGATCATTTAGAAACTACATAAAATGATCTAGTTTTTCTCACGACAAACAGCACCATTTATTTTACTGAAAACCAGTTGTTACCACTAAAGTATGGTATGAGCCTATATGTACATTTCATTGATAGTGGGCCTCTCCACGTCAGTGGTTCTCCAAAGTGGGGTCCCCAGACCACCATCACTATCATCACTTGGGAACTTCCTAGAAATGCAAACTGACAGGCTCCCCTGGAGACCTACTGAAACGGAAACTGGGAATGAGGCTTGGTAGTCTTTGCTTTAACAGGCTCTCCAGATGATCCAGAAGCATGTTCAAGTTTGAAAAGCATTGCTCTAGAAGGATGGATCCATCTCATCATGCACTGAGATGATGAGTTTCAATATCCTGCTAGAATCCTCTGTTCAATTACAGGGCCTATGACAGGTTGGAGGGAAAACATTTATGTTAAAGTCAAATACATCTACTAGAGATAGAATAGACAAAAGATAACCAATCTCAGATTCTGGGAGAAATATTCTTCTTGCTTTCCCTCGCCCTTGTCTGCGTACCATATTTCCTCTGCCAAAACACACTTCCATAAGCGCGTGCACATGCACACACACACACACACACAGAGATTTATCTACCCCTAAAAAAAAAGATAACTTGTCCATCCCCTGCTTTCATTTAAGTAAAGATTTTCCATAAGACAAGTATCTCAAGAAACAGAAATTTCATTTTCCAGCCAATGTGTGAATATTATCCGGGCCTCACAAAATGTTAGAGAGATTTACAAAAGGTGAGGATCTACTAATGACTTTTTTTTTTTTTTTACCATGTTTAAGACCTAAAAGTAGGAATCATGAATTTCCTCAAACTTAAAATTGGTCAAATAATTAATTTGTATATTTAATGTATAGTGGAACTTACGGATTAAAATGATTTGTTTTTATTATTAGGGAGTCTGTAGAATAAGCCATTGCATGAACTCACCCAGAGTCGTCCATATGCCTGTCTGACAGTTGTTAAAGGCAGTATCATCCCGTGCCACATGTGGTTAAGAAAGGTGATTCTGAATCTGAGTTTCACCACTTTTTAGTTTTGTGAACGACAGCAAATAACATAGATTGCTTGATTTTCTCTTTTCTCCATTGAAACGTGGAAATAATAAGAAAATCTACTCTATAGCATTGGTAGACAAAAATAAACAAGATAGTGTTTATAATGCCTGGCACATTTAATAAACATTAGCTATCACTAAGCTGAATTTTCACTGACCATCTCTCTTGAGATCACATTCTCATCCTTATTTTATTTCCTTGATTAATGTGTCAAAACATTACTTTGGAAACACACAGCATAAAGTTTCCTTTCCATTGAATTTTCAATAAATTATGAGCTTTCACCGTAATGATATGCATTTACCTTAATTCCTCCCTTTGAAAAAACTCCCTTAACGTTTATATTAATGAGTCTTTTCAGTAGTTATGAGTCTGGACTATGCTCTTCCAAAGAAGTTTCCTCATAAATTAGCATTAATTGATGTCCAGTTTTTTGGAAAATGTTAGCACACATTATTTATGGCACGTTCTGTTCGTGTGGCGCCTCTTAATGTGAAAAAAAAAAAAGTTTTCAAAGGAGGTTCAAATGCTGTTTCCTTTGCTTGCAAAATGGTGAAAGCCACGGGCTTTTCGTATTTGGCAAGCTTTCAGCAATATTTCTAGTTGAAGAGCATGTAAGTGATCTGAAGTCAAGGGCGAATTTGGGATCACTCTCAATGTCGTGGTTTTTTCCACATCCATTTTAAGCCTGCACGAGCTGTGGATGCTGTACCCAAGTGACAAAAACACATCCCTCCAGTATTAATAAGAACGCCTTGTATCCAAAATGAAGCAACATTTCAGAAAGGTTGGCATCACTTCTACCAATCCTAGGGTATGAGAAAAACACATCAGGACATAAATATATATTTAGTTTTATTCCTTCTGGTATATCCGTACATGTGTGCAAATGGACCATTTGTACTTTTCTAAGCATCTTAATAGACTAGAAGAGGGAAGAAAGCAAGAATCCATAAAAATAAAGTTGTAGTTTGATTTCATTCTGTAGAAAAAGTTATGTAATACTGTAACCAGAAATCTTCCTAAAGGTTGGAGGCTTTTTCTCAATGTTAAACATCATAGATTAATGGGTATTGAGTAAACACTGGCACAGATGTTCTGGAAAGCTGATCCTTAAAGATACATGCAGTGGGTCATTAGGATCTAGCACATAGTGAATTCTCAATCATTTGTGTTTGTTATTTTCATTTTTCCCAGTCTTACGTGCTTGGTGATTTTTGTTTTGTGCCATTTTCAATTCTGTGTATTTGCTTGGTAACAAATACTTAAGAAGGCTCTTGCTTACAGATAAATTCATTTTTCATTATAAGAAAATATAGAACTAGTCACTTATCCTAATACAATCAACCACATAAATGTCAATCTATATTGGATTTTCTTGGGAGAAAACCAAGTTCAGCTGAAAGTATTTCCATAAAAATGTAGATTGATGTGATAAACATAGAATGTTATTTGCATCAAATATAAACCCTGATGAAATGAAAGAGACAGGTCAAAAGACTTTTTTTATTATTTATTTATTTATTTATTTATTTATTTATTTATTTTTGAGACATTCTCGCTCTGTCGCCCAGGCCGGAGTGCAGTGGCGCGATCTCAGGTCACTGCAACCTCTGCCTCCCGGGTTCAAGCAATTCTCCTGCCCCAGCCTCCGGAGTAGCTGGGACTACTTGGGAGGCCAAGGCAGGGGGATCATGAGGTCAGGAGTTTGAGACCAGCCTGGCTAATATGGTAAAACCACATCTCTACTAAAAATACAAAAGACTATTTTTAAAGTAAGTTCCATTGTAAGCCCAATCTTTGAATAATAAATGAGCCTACAAATAATTTTTTTTCCTCTAAATAATTTGTATTTTTATTAAGGAGATGACATATACACAGGAAATAAGAGAAAGCTAGAAATGGTGTACAAAAGACTACATGATTTGCTGCTTTGTTCTATTCATAACTATAGAAATTCCAAAGAGATATAAATATTTTTGGCAGTCCACAATTTTTCAGGATTTGAGTCAGAAGAGGGGCTGGTCCCAAAAATACATGACCCTTCCCAGAGCGGGTGCTACCAAAAAGATTATCTCAAAGTCAAGGAGGAAAAATAAACCCTATTAACAGTCAGTCAATTATACTAACATAGAAAAAGGAAACAATTTCTGATGTGAAAATAAAGCAATTGTTTAGAAGCTTAGATAAGCCAAAGCACCAAAGTGTGGATGGGCTTGAAATAAAAAGCCAATATGGGCCTGGCATGGTGGCTCACGCCAGTAATCCCAGCCCTTTGGGAGGCTGAGGTGAGAGGATCACCTGAGGCCAGGAGTTTGAGACCAGCCTGGCCAACATAGCGAAACCCTGACTCTACTAAAAACACAAAAATTATCCGGCACGCACCTGTAGTCCCTGGGAGGCTGAGGCAGGAGAATTACTTGAACCCGGGAGGTGGAGGTTGCAGTGAGCCGAGATCAGGCCATTGCACTCCAGCCTGGGCAACAGAGCGAGACTGTCTGGGGAAAAAAAAAAAAAGAAAAACAGAAAAAGCCAATATGAGAAAAACAGAGGCTGGACTGAGGAACAGACATGGTGAGCTGCAACGTGGAATAGGTCTACCACAATCTTCCCAGAGCTTAAACAGTCATGTTGAGCCTTGCTGAGAGGATACAGCATTTCTGACATGTTTGTGGGAAAAAAAGACTGTTTACAGGTCAGATTTTGTCAGTATCAAAGACCATCGAGGGTAAAAATGGAAAAGTTGCAGGCATAGAGATTTAGATTTGGATAGTGGTTCTGTCCCTGTGTACTATTTTGCAACGGATTGGGAAGCCATGCAGGGCTCTGGACCTTCTATATTCTCATCTATGAGACAGGATGAGTGACACAAACTTTTTGAAATTCTTCTGAGGGTTGGCAATGATGTATAGTTACCACAAGATCTAACACAAAATATGTGTTGTTTTTTTTTTCACATTTTCAAAACCTATTTTTTTTTTTTTGGTAAAAAGCGGATTCGTTTTATTTTAGATTCAGAGGGTACATGTGCATGTTTCTTACATGGGGATATTGCATACTGGTGGGGATTGGATTTCTAATGTACCCATTATTCAAATATTGAACATTGCATCCAATAGGTAATAAAAATGTTCTTAGTGAACGATGGCTATTTTTATTATTGTTGTTATTATTATTGGCTCAACTTTCTATCCAGTCTGTAAGTCCTCATGATAACATAAACATCATTTTACATTCTAAGCAGTGCTTGAATAACAACTGTAAAATTTTTTTCTTTTACTCCTAGAAGCCCCCATTCCATCTATTAGAAAAATTTTCTGTTAAATTAAAATGTACTTATTCAGGTGACAAATTTTCTGCATTAGTTTAATGATGGGTAAGAAATAAATCTATGGCTGGGCACAGTGACTCATGCCTGTCATGTCAGTACTTTGGGAGGCCGAGGCAGGAGGATCACTTGAGCTCAAGAGTTCAAGGCCAGCCTGGGCTATATAGCGAGACCTTATCTCTACTAAAAAATAAAATAATAATAATTAGCTGGGCATGGTGGTGCACACCTGTAGTCCCAGCTACTCGGCAGGCTGAGGCAGGAGGATTGCTTGAGCCCAAGAGATGGACGCTGCAGTGAGCTATGATCATGCCACTGCACTCTAACCTTGGTGACAGTGAGGCCCTGTCTCAAAGCAAACAAACAATAAACAAAAAACAGAAAGAAATAAACCTAAAATCTCTTTTATGTGGTAGCATGTCCATACTCTGCTTATACGTTTATGTCTTTGCTTCCGTTTGGCTCTCTCAGCTACATATCACTGTCGTCTCATACGCAGGGAACTAAGTGGTTGCGCTCTCTCTCTCTCTCTCTCTCTCTCTCTCTCTCTCTCTCTGAGTTTATTCTTCTATCTGATAGAAGTAGTTTTGAAACAAAGTCTTGGTGTGACTTAACCAACACAGAATAGATACAAGCAATTACTTTTCTTACCTCTGAATAATATTCTTCTAGTAAAGCCTAAATCACATTAGCTTTCAGATGACCATATTACAGTATTGATGAAGGCACAGCGTCATCTTAAACCTCTTTCTAGGGGCTAATGCATCAATGAATCAATTCTTCTACCGCCTAAGATACATCAATCTAGGAGCTAATCCATCCCTCCATCAATTCTTCTATTCATTTGAGAATGGTAAGTTTTGCTTTCCACATATTTCCAGAGTGAAAAGGCACTTTATTGAATCTACGTAGATTTAAGAAACAGAGATTCCCTCTCCTACTAGGTTGATATAGTCCCAGAGTCCCTGACAGTTGATATGTGAGCTGAGTAGTTACATTATTTTGTTTGTTTTTCATTTGGTTCTACCGAGCAGATCTTATTTGCATCATCTAAGCATCCTCTTGAATCTAGAGAACAAAAAATTCGCTACTTAATAAGAGAATTCAGAGACAGGCAGATTTAATGTGTTGCTTACATACTTTTGCTTTTAATTTGTTTTCTCCATGTTCCTCTTGCTTTTCATTTTCAGGTTCTATTTTCCCTTTAACCTTTATACCTAGCCAGGTAAGAAAAATGTAGTAATTTCAAATTTCAGTAAACTGCATTTCAACCGTAAACAAGCGAGAATGACCACATTCGTGTCATGTTCTAATAAATATTAGGGTCTGACGCAGATTGGGGTTTTTCCTGACTGCTTTGGGAAGTATTGACGTTCCAGCAATCAGTCTTTGCTAAATTTTTTAACTGATTTTCTAGATGTTCTGCACTCGACATTGAACATGAGGCTCATTGTATTCTCTATTAAATGACACAGTTAAAGCTTGAAGCAGAAATTTTTGACTGTAATCAGGCATAAAGGAAATAGGAAAATTTATCCCAATGAATTGTATTCTTCTTCATTATCAAAAAAGGTAAAGAATGTCGATAAAACATGCATATCTGTTTACTCACAATTTACTATTCCTATGCTTAAAGATAGATTTTCTGTTAAAATAGAAAGATACAGATCTCTTCTGAAGAGCTTCAGAAAACTTTCATATTAAAAAGGCATTCATCTGCTAACGATGAAATATTTTTCTTGCTGTGATTGTTCTATAGAACAATTGCTAAAAGCAATTAGAAGTAAAAGATACAAGTAAAAACCAATAGTTATTGTCATCAAGGAGAAAATATCTATCCTATATATAGTTCAAGGTAATCGTAAGTATTCAATTCATGATACTAACATTTTCAGGACCCAAACTTCTGATCCTTTTAAGAGATTTATTTCCCATGCCATTTAATAGTCCCATTGCCTGGAATCAAGTTCAACCCACAATGTCTAATCTAACAAAAATGTTAATGTAAAAGAAAAACTAACATTTTCCAAAGTGCTCATAGACGACAGACTGCAACAATATTTCACTTATATTTATGATTACTTAGAAGTCTGTGCTCTCTTAACAGCCTACTTCTAAACTTCTGAAAATAGTTTCCTCTGGATTTGATAATTTTCGAAAAATAACTAAACAGTGAAACAGACGAAATTCTGAAAATGAATTAGGTAAAATTACCCAAGTGTGGGGTTAATTAGAGAAGAAGTAACTCTGGGAATCTGAATCATAAGCTATTTCCAAAGTATGACTTTTTATTACTTTTAGGAATATAATAGGAACAAGCAGCTGAGAGTGTTACCAAGTAGGAACACTGCCAGATGTGCTTAGATAAGTAGATAAAAAATAGTTGTAAATAAAATGGTGTACTAGCTACATTTGGTAAATTTATTTTTAATAATTCTTGAAAAGCTTTAAAATAAGAATCAAATATTTTATTCCATAACATGTTTATTTGTATGATGACACACAATCCAATTTAATCAATTTTCACCTTATTTTCAAGAGAGTGAAAAACAAGTAAGTTTTCACCAGAAATACATCTTTTTTTTTTTTTTTTAGATGGAGTTTCGCTTTGCCACCCAGGCTGGAGTGCAGTGGTGCGGTCTTGGCTCACTGCAACCTCTGCCTCCCTGGTTCAAGCAGTTCTCCTGCCTCAGCCTCCAAGTAGCTGGCACTACAGGCATGTGCCACCACGATTGGCTATTTTTTGTTTGGTTGGTTTTTTTTTGTATTTTTAGTAGAGACAGGGTATCACCATGTTAGCCAGGCTGGTCTCTATCTCCTGACCTCAGGCGATCCGCCCTCCTCAGCCTCCCAAAGTTTTGGGATTATAAGCGTGAGCCACCACTCCCAGCCCCCAAAATACATTTTTATTCAGAAAAGCAAACTTACCAATAGCAAGATGTGCTGAACATACACATTTTATTGAAGGGTGAGCAAATGTGAGTAAACCAGGTCTCACTGAAAGAGCTAAAAGCATGAGAAGAAGCATTTAATTGACATTTGAACTGTGGTCATGTAAGATGTGATTTAACATAAAATTACTGCCATGTTTCCTGGCGTATCTTCTCCCATTCACCCTCCTAAATAGAACTCTTTCTTGCAGCATTTTGACTTACGTGTGATATTCTGTTGACCAATGTTTCTGAGAGTTGTGGTTAAACTCACAGTCTCTGGAAATTCTAGTAGCACCTTGCACAATCCTGGGTAATGTATTTTCTCTGTTTCCTCATCTGTTAAGTACTAACTCATTTAATCCTCACAACTACGAGAATTTTTTCTCATAGAAAATATTTTCGTAGAAAAAAATTCTCAAATTTTCTTAAAGTTGTGAGGATTAAATGAGTTAATACTTCAAAATTCTTAGAACAATGTGTGCCACATATTAAGTCCTAATTATCATTTGCCAGAAGGCAAATAACCTAGAACAAGTACCCTCGTAGTTTTCCATTTATCCAATGCTCACTATTTGCAAAGTTCTGTGCTCTGCAAATACTTGTATGAGAGATGCAGAGTTTTATACAAACATTTTTATAATTTAAGGTGGGTTTTAATTTAGAAGAGGAGAAATCCTTTCTGCAAATGTCTATAAAAAATGACTATGGGCTTTGTGTTTGGACCTGACAGTCAAAGATTATTTAATGCAAGACAAGTTTAAGATCATGGAATTTAGTGGGCAAATCACACATATTCTTTGAGCACGTTCCCACTGTCAGGCACTGAGCTGGTTGGTGGAGGATAATGTAAAGATGACATTTTCTCATCTCAAGTTACACTTAGTAAAGCACACAGACCTATAAGCAAATAATTCTACCACAGTGATAAACTAGAATTAAGATATGCACGAGGAAGGATGGAGTGAATTATTTTGGCAGGGAGGAAAGCATTCAGACAAGGATCAGGAGATGAAGAGAGTTGACCATGTCTCCAGGAACAAATCCAAGGCAGTGATGGGCATGCTAGATGGGTGACTCTTGCATACTGTGACTGGGAGGCATGGAAGTCAGTGTGGTACACTTTGTACACGTTGCACCTGTCAGTAGTTGAACATGGCAGACAGAAAATGAAGGGGCACAGAAGACATGCCTGTAAGCAGACATCTCTGTTCAGAATGATTATTTGTAATTCATATTTCAAATTACAGTAGATATGAGAAAATTATGGAGAAAGACTGATGGAATAATTATACCTGTAAGGCCAGAAGTAAATACAGAAGGATTCACCATTACTGCACACACACTAGGCACTATCATTTGAATCTGCCTTCTCTGATCTTATTCAAATTCAGGTCTTGCTGCTTCCTCAAAGATCTTGCTTAAAAATAGGAATCCTTACAAATAAAAGTCTTCAAATATTATTCTGTTTTCTGAAGGAAGAGGTCTATGTGATTTTCTTTCAAGCCACTTTATTTTTGGCAAGATTTAGAGAAAAGCTCTCCTTTAAAAAATATAAGTTTTCCTTCCTAGAGGCACAATACTCAGACATGAGGAAATATCAGTCAAGAAGACAAAATAAACATGTAATTCATAAGTGCTTTAAGCCAACTAGAATATACTAAATATTGTAGTAAGTCTGAGTTCTCGTGTGCCTGTGTGTGAGAGAGACAGGAAGGGAGGGGTGAGGGAGAGAGGGAGAGAAAAAAAAAGGGTGAGAAAGAAAGAGCCAAAGAGGAAAAGGAAGAAAAAGAGGGAAGGAGAAAAGGAAGGAAGGAAGGAAGGAGAATGCAAGCAAGAAAGAAAGACAGAGAAAAAGAAAGGAGAGAGAGAGAAAGAAGAAAGAAAAAAGAAAGAAAAGAAAGAGAAAGAAAGAAAAAGAAAGAAGAAAGAAGAGAAAGAAAAAAGAGAAAGAAAAAGAAAAAGAAAGAAAAGAAAGAAAAGAAAAGAAAAGAAAAAGAAAGAAAGAAAAAGAGAAAAGAGAGAGAAAATCTACTGAAAGGTTTTGGTCTGTGAAGTGGATTATTGGAAATGGTTAGTCCCATTCTCTCCCAGACCATAGCAGGACAGTGTTAGTCAGCCAGCAAATCCCTCAGTGGGTTGAGGGTTGGCAGACGATCATTGCTTTAGGTTTTGCTCTGTGGTCTGACTCAAATCAAACCTATGTTAGCGTGCATGTGTCTAGCCATAATGGAATCTACCATTAGTGCTGGTTCCACCCATAGCAAATGGTATTCAAACATTATCCTCACATGGAAGACCTGAGATGAGATGGGAAATTGAATAAACTACAAACCCTTCCTTATTCCAGGCAATTCTAAGTTCAACATGACCGTTCCCATTAAAATCAGCCTTATTTGTAAGGTAACTAAGTGCTTAGAAATGTCTTTGGGGATACATGGTATAATGCAGGTAACCAAACCAAACCAAACCAAACAAAAACAAAAACCTCTAAAAAGCTATGCCAATAAAACCACAACCTGAATTCATTTATCTCTTTAGAAAGTAGTTCACTTTCCTCAGGGAAAGGAATTTATTCTAGGGCACAGAATGTATCTTGAATCTGAGCAGACAGTTCTGCTTGGCCGTAAGAGGGATGGAGATTAATGCCAGTGAACTCTGATACATCCCACAGTGAAGAGATCATGCCTTGCAGAGATGGGCTAATGATATAATTTCTGTTTTATGAAGAACCCCACTCCATAAAAACAATAGCATGCAGGCAGCAACATCGCTTAGTGGAAAGAGAACAGATTTTGGAATTGATTAGGCACAGGTTTATTTTTCAGCTCTGTTGTCAGAGCAGTCACCTAATCACATAGACATATTTTATTTTTTTAGAGACAGTGTCTTATTCTATTGCCCAGAAAGGAGTGCAGTGTTGATATCATAGCTCACTGTAATCTCGAACTCCCAGACTCAAGCGATCCTCCCAGCCCAGGAGTAGCTGAGGTTACAGGTGTGTGCCACCATGTCTGGCTAATTTTTCTATTGTATGTAGAGATGGGGTCCCACCATGTCACCCAGGCTAGTCTTGAACTCCTAGGCTGAAGCAATCTTCCTGCCTCGGCCTCCCAAAGTGCTAAGATTACAGGTGTGAGTCACCGCATCTACAAAGACAGATTTGAAAGACAAAACTTACATTAAGTGCCTATTAGAGTACTTGGCACATGGCAAACCCCAAATGCGTCATTTTTATACAAATCTAAAAAAAGATACATCAAAAATAATGCTCCTACATAAACAGTATGTAGGAACTGATGCAGAGTAAAGAGAATGGGACTGATATAAAAGGCAAATTTCAATAAATTTCAGGAAATTAGCAAAGGCAAACTCACAGGCAATAGGCAAAAATGTAAGGACCACCCGTTCCCCACTCCTCTGCTTTCCCTAAGAATCTTAATTATTGAGAGGAGATTTGCCCCTGCATGGAAAATGTCTTTCCCCCTAGTTTTATTTAAATGGAAAACAAGGATGACCTCCAAGGACCCTGCAGTTAGGTCAGTAAAGTGCTGAGGATGCCTCTGGCACATACTGCTGAATATGTAAATATGGAGGTTCCCAGCATGTGGTTGGCCACTAATTAGTTGTAATTAGTTATATGACTTTTTGTATGTGATGATGATTTAATTTCTGGAAGCTTCACTTTCCTTATCTGTAAAATGAGGAGAATGAGCAATGTTATCTAAATTCTGATTGCATTCTGAGAAACAATAACATAAGTTTTGTCTTATCAAGGATCAGAAAGTTAATGATGAAGCAAAAACTCACAGAGGTGGAACAGGAGCCTGTAGATAGCAGAGTTGAAAATTATGCGGCTCCCAGTCAATTCCAGCACGATGCTAACCCTTGTAATATAGCGAAGTGCTGTTTTCCATTCGTCTATATATCCTTAGGCAATACTTGCTTATTTTAAAAAGCCCATTTTATCTTATACATTCTGTGTGCACATACAAGTACATATCATATTATGTGACCCAGAGGCCTATCTAAATGTATAGAACTTGTTCAGTTGGCAGGAAGAAAAAAATAATAAAAATATTCCCATTTGCTTTGTTTAAAAGATGTAGACATTTTTCTTTTATTTATTTGTTTTAATTCAAGAGAAAACCAGAAAATGTAGCCAGACAGTAGCTGTGTCTTTTGGCAGTAGAAATAATCTAATAAAAGCATCACATTTCAAAGGGGGAGGGGGAGACCCATCTCAGACATTAGTAACGTCATTCTAGCCCCAAATATATTTCATTCTGGGTTTATATTTTTTGGACTCACACAGCTTATGATGATTTTATCCAAAGTTCATGCCACCAGAGTTGGAATTTTTAATACAAACATTTAGACCAGGCAGTGATTGGCAGTTCTGACTGTTAATACCCCGTAGTAGGTCTTCTACCGTGGTGAGAAGTTAAGATTTATTTTGACAAGCTTTCTCTTGGTTTTGTAGCTAGAAGCTTTATAATGGGGTTACCCCATGACTATATATTGGGTATAGGTTATTAGAATTCATAGCAAAATGGTAGACAGTCTTTTCCCATATAACCAGAGCCCGCAGATGCTGGAACTTGATATTAATGAAGTTATATCCAGTTATTGCCTTCTTTAATGGGTAGAATCTGGACATTGGATTCGAAATAGAACCAGACAATAAGTGGCCATGAATGTCAGCATCTCAATTTAGGAAGTCTCCTGATTAAAAACAACAACAACAAAAACTGACTTTTTTCTAAGCTCGTTGTCAATTCCTCATCTCCAAAAGAATCATTTGGTAGCTTTTTCACACGTACAAAAAAATTTACATAGAGTTGAATTAAGGCTGCTGAGATTTCTTCAAACATTGCTAAGTTAGGGCCGGGCATGGTGGCTCATGCCTGTAATCCCAGCGTTTTGGGAGGCCGAGGCAGGCGGATCACCTGAGGTCAGGAGTTCAAGACCAGTCTGACCAATATGGTGAAACCCTGTCTCTTAAAAATACAAAAATTAGCCGGGCTTGGTGGCATGCACTTGTAGTCCCAGCTACTCGTGAGGCTGAGACAGGAGAATCGCTTGAACCTGGGAGGCGGAGATTGCAGTGAGCTGTGATCGCACCACTGCATTCCAGCCTGGGCGACAGACTGCATCTCAAAGAAAAAAAAGAAAAATTGCTAAGTGAGGGTAATGTTTCTCAAAGTGATGATTTGAAGAGGCTTTATTAGGAGAATATTGGAGATTGTATAACAGATTGTTATATATAGCAGGGTGAAGGAAAGGGACCATATTATGATTCTTATAATAAGATTACGCACTCATTTTTTTTTTAACATATCAGGCTCTAGTCTTTAACAGTGTCTTCATGAAAAACACAGTAAAGCTCAGAATATACATGAATTTTAATATTTAATTTAATATTTAATATATTATGTATTTAATACATATTTAATATATATTTAATGTACAGATATTTCACTTAGGCATGACTTTATTGTCATTAGGCAAAAATCAACCTTTACTTCTTAGACATCCATCAAGATTGTGCTGATGACCCTTTGTGGTGTCCAGGGTCTTCTGAGGGATCAGCTAAGTCCGATAGAAGTGCTTGTGAGTGAGGGCTCCTGGGCTGGTCCAAACACTGTGCCTAAATGATGATAAAAGGAAGTGTCATTGGTGTTAATTCTATAATTATTGAGTGTTTATTACACAATAGATTGGCATGCTATGCTTCATGAGACTAAGCATGTACTCTTTAAAAAAGGAATTATAAGAGAGATCTCAATGTGTTTAGACAAGGTAATCTTTATAGTTTCAAATAATTCTGAGAGGTAGGATTCTGAAGTCTTAATCAAGGAGATTCAATAAAATATAACTTTTATCTGCTTATCAGTAATCAGAATTGAACTGATTTCTTATTGATACAGGAAAAATCAAGTAAGAATAATAGTCATTCAACAATTCTTTAAAAAATATGTATTTGTGATGATTAATATTAGGTTTTATCTTGATTGGATTGAAGAATGTCTAGATAGCTGGTAAAGTATTACTTCTGAATGTGTCCGTGAGGGTGTTGCCATTGATATGTGAGTTAGTGGACTGGGAGAGGAAGATCCACCCTCAATGTGGGTGGCCACCATCCAATTGGCTGCCAGCACAGCTAGAACAAAGTAGGCAGAAGAAGGTGGGATAGCTTTGCTTGCTGAGTCTTCTGACTTCCTTCTTTCTCCCATGCTGGGTGCTTCCGTCCATTCCTCCTGCCCTTGGACACCAGAATCCAGGTCCTTTGACCTTTGGACTCTGGGACTTGCATCAGTGGCTTGCTGGGGGCTCTCGACCCTTCAGTCACAGGCTGAAGGCTGCACTGTCAGCTTTCTTGACTTGAGGCTTTCAGACTCAGACTGTGCCACTACCAGCTTTCTTCCCCAGCTTGCAGATGGTCTATCATGGGACTTTGCCTTGTAATTGTGTGGTGAGCCAATTATCCCTAATAAACATGTATTCAGGAGATAATATATATGCAGTGACCTGAGCTGTACTTTGGGCCCTTTGAGCCAGGGCTGGAGCTGGAGCTGGAGCAGCTGGGATGCAAGGAGCAGTGTCCTGGGGCTGTGCAGAGCAGTGGGCCCTGGGCCTGGCCCAAGAAACCATTCTTCCCTCCTAGGCCTCCAGGCCTGTGATGAGTGGGGCTGCTGGGAAGATCTCTGAATTGCCTAAGAGTTCTGTCCCTCTGGAGAACCCTGACTAATACAGCATCGGTCATCTGTTTATGTGCAGACTCTGCCGACTGCTGGGAAAATGTCAACAAATAGAGTAGACAATGCCTCTTCCTTTGTGAAATTTATATTTTATGTGAGGAAACCAAACATCAAGTCAGCAACAAATAAGACAACCACAGATTGTGTAAAACTATAAATGACACAAATAAAATAATTCAATAGAGACCAAATGAGTAAGGCCAGCTAAAGATAAAATAAGAGACAACTTTTCAAAGGAGGGTAAAAACGAGCTACCTATAAGATCTTGGACTTTAGCATTCAGAGTTCAAAGAAATGAAGCAACAAGCGAGGATTCACTTAGAATGAAAATATTTGATCTGTTTGGGCAAGAAAGCAGTGAGAACAGAGACAGAGATTACTGGGGGAGGAGTGAGGAAATGGAGTGGTACAGATTAGAAAGGCAAGCTGGAGACAGGCCATTCAAACTTTTTAGGCCAATGTAAGACCTTTTTTTTTTTTAGTACAATAAAACCTTTGAACATCTTCAAACAGAAAAATGAAATGGTCTGAGTCTCAGTTTTAAAGGTTACTGTGGATGCATTATTTAGAATGGGCCAAAGACAACAAAAATGGAAAACAAGGAGATTCATAAGAGAGCCCCATCTCTATCTGTGTTTAAATCATGGTGGCTTAAACTACAGTGCTACTAGTGCACTAGTAAAGAAAAAAAAAAAATGCAGATTTAGTACATATCAAAGAGACAGAATTAAAAGGATTTTGATTAGATGTAAGGGTAAAATTGTGAATTAAATGGATTGCTACGTTGCCCTAGCATTCATTCTCAGTTGGTGACTGCTTGCTCACCTAGGAATTCAAGAGTGGTGAGATGTGCAGGGAGTGTTTGGACAGAAGGGGGGGTTGGGGTAGTACAATGAATGCTAGTTGCTCAGCTTCATACACAGAAGTTGACTGCTTGCTCACCTGAAGTCTAATCAGCAGTTGTATTAGTCTGTTCTTGCATTCCTATAAAGAAATACCTGAGACTGTATAATTTATAAAGAAAAGAGGTTCAGTTGAATCATGGCTCTTCAGGCTCTACAGGAAGCATCGTGGCTTCTGCTTCTGGGGAGGCCTCAGGAAAATTCAAATCATGGTGAAAGGCAAAGGAGGAGTAAGGATCTCACATGGCAGGAGCAAGAGCAAGAGCAAGAGAGAGAGGGGAGGTGCCACACACGTTTAAACAACAAGATCTCCTGAGAACTCACTCACTATCATGAGAACAGCACCAAAGGGATGCTGCTAAACTGTTTATGAGAATCCAGCCCTATGATCCTAACCACCTCCCACAAGGCCTCTCCTCCAACATGGGGATTACCATTCAACATGAGATTTGGGAGGTGAAAAATACCCAAACTCTATTATTCCACCCCCACCCCTCCCAAATCTCATGTCTTTCTCACATTTCAAAATACAATCATGCCTTCCCAATAGTCCCCCAAAGTTTTAACTCCTCCTAGCATTAACTCAAAAGTCCAGAGTCCAAAGTGTCATCTGAGATAAGGCAAGTCCCTTCTACCTACAAGCCTGTAAAATATAAAACAAGTTAGTTATGTCCAAGGATGCAAGGAGTTAAGTATTGGGTAATTATTTTCATTCCCAAAAGGAGAAATTGGCCAAAAGAAAGAAGCTACAGGCCCCAGCCAAGTTCAAAATCCAGCCAGGCAGTCATTAAATCTTAAAGCTCCAAAATAATCTTCTTTAACTTCACATCCCATGTCCAGGGCACACTGGTGTGAGGGGTGGTCTCCCAAGGCCTTGAGAATGGCTTCCATTGAAATAAATTGTATAAGTCCTAAGACATCATACTTATTCAATGAGATATTTTTCACTATTTAAGTTGGCAAACTAGACTTTACATTATGCACCAAAATACAATTATTATTTGTCCAGGATATCTCAATGCTTGATATCATTTGTCTACTGTTCCCTCTGTCCATTTCCCACTTAGATGACTTGAAAATTAACAGTGTAATTTCATCTGATTATAATCAGTTAGCCATTGACTAAAAATTCTCCTTGGCTATTACATTCAGTATTTCACTAGTACATTGTTGAATATGTGACTAGCAAATAAGCAATAAAAACTGCACTTCTCAAAAGATAACTAAAGATTTATTCCTTACATCACTAACTTCAAGAGAGATATTATTCTCTAAACTAATTTTCTTCTTGTCCTAGGCTTGAAGTTTCATGTATATCAAGATTACTATAATAAGGCTTTCATTGCAGGAAAACTGAAACCTATCTAGTAGTTTTTTATTACTGTCTTTGTCAGACATACTAGATTTTTCTAGCAAATCCCAAAGCATTCAAATTTATGCAAATTATTCATTTCCCAAAAAGGAGTTTTGACCTTATTAAGTATTGTTTTCATCTAAAGCTATGATGTAGTCCCAGGGTGTTCTATCAGACTACTAAGAAGTTTAGAGTTTCTACTTTACTCATTGAAAAGAAACACATGTATTTATTCAGTTTTTCAAACTAGCATGGATTAAAGCTGTGTCACTGATATGGTTTCGCTGTGTCCCCACCCAAATCTCATCTTGAATTGTAGCTTCCATAATCCCCATGTATTGTGGGAGGGACCTGGTGGGAGGTAATTGAATCATGGGGGTAGTTTTTCCCATGCTGTTCTCATGATAGTAGATAAGTCTCATGAGATCTGATGGCTTTCTAAAGGGCAGTTCCCCGGCACACATTCTCTTGCCTGTGCAATGCAAGACATGTCTTTGCTCTTCCTTTTCCTTCCACCATGATTGTGAAGATTCTCCAGCCACGTGGAACTGTGAGTGCATTAAACCTCTTTTTCTTTATAAATCACCCAATCTAGAAGATTTCTTCACAGCAGTATGAAAATGACTAATACAGTTATATTTTAAAAAATACTCTTATAACACATAGAAAAAATATACACATAGAAAAAATGTATACACAAATAAGATAAGTTGTGCAAAGTAATTAGCAGAGTTATTGGCACTTAGTGCTCAATCAAATACATCAATCTTTTATAATAAAAATTATTTGTGTTATTAATCATCATAATAGTCAATGAAAACAGGTATTTGCAATATTATATTTATTGCCTTTATTAAAATGAATAATGAAAAGCCCCATGTTTTAGGTAGACACATATCCATTGTCACCTGGCTTATGGAAATGATATCACTTTTACATTACACAAAAATGAAATTCAATTAGCCAACTCATCCGTATTTTGATAGAGGTAGAATCTTATTTTTATCCTATTGTCCCAAGCCCTTTGTAGATTTAGGTTGAAATTGCATAATACTGACATTAACAATTAAGTGGTTGAGTCTACTAGTAACTAAGTGAACAGAATAATCAACTAGGTACAAAGTTGAAGTATATATAATTTATGAACATTAATAATCCCAGCGCTTTGGTTTTATATAATTATTGAATCCACATCTATTTATTGAGCATCTGCTCTGCAGGAACTGCTAGGGTATGTGCTTGTGAGAAATGGTGAAAAACACAGACCCCATCCAAGATTTCAGGGTCCTAAATAACTTCAGTAGTTTTCAAGATGCTATTGAAGACAAAGTCCCTGAAAACTAGGATCAAATGTAGTAAGTGTTAGAGACAACTAATTCTCCCTCTGTGTTTTTCTGGGGAGCGGTAAGTAAAATGTTCCAATTGTGAAGGCTTCATTTTCTGGCTATTGTGTGAGAGTGCTATATTTAGCAAATAAAAATACAGGACATCCAGTTAAATTTGAATTTCAGACGAACAACATTTTTTTGTGGTATATTGCATGTGATATTTGTATTTTATTTGGCAAACCTTTGTGGGGAGGAAAATCCTTTCCAAGCCAGCATGTTGCAACAGTAAACACTATGATGTTTTCCCAAGTTACAATTTAGAAAGAATATTTATATCAATTGTTTTAATGGGTGATTTCAAATCTTTACTGGCTAGATTTTTTTTTAGCATTAAAACATAAATGTGTTATGGGAGTAGATTTTTTAAGAAATACAATTTTTTAGATGATGAACTTGCTATTATAGCACCCATAGGCATGTTTGTAATTAACTTTCAAGGCATATAAATGATCTAATTTGTGAAAATATGTTTTTGATCTGTTGGGATTTGTTTCAAATATGGCCATTACCTCAATGTAACTGATTGACCACCCAAACCTCATTCATTTCACAGCATGAAATGAAGTGATGATGTTCCCTGGAAAATACAGCATATACTTGAGACAGATTCATGAGCTAGTTATAGATGCTGATCCCCAGAGAGCAATCCATTGCTGGCTTCTGCTCAAAACGTGTAGGAATCTGTTTCACATCCTTCAGGGGTGTCCAATCTTTTGGCTTCCCTGGGCCACATGGGAAGAAGAATTGTCTTGGGCCACACATAAAATACACTAACACTAACAATAGCTGCTGATGAGCTCTCTCACTATATATATATTGCAAAAAAATCTCATAACGTTTTAAGAAAGTTTACAAATTTGTGTTGGGCTACCCTGGACCCCATGCATCCTGAGGGCTATGGGTTGGACAAGCTTGCTCTACATTATCTGGTTGGAATCTGATGCCTCAGGTGGAATATGTACATAAAGATGACCCCTTTTCCTCCCAATCTACTTTGAAATAATTTTAAGGACATATGAACGTAATAGCTACTATAAATTGCATGTCCACAATGTAGTTAGGGAAGTTAACTAAGCGGAAAAGAACACATAAAGGCATATAAAACCTCTCATTGTTAATTGTAGCTGCAGATTACCCGATGGAGGGCTTATACCTGACTTCTCAATACCTTTTTTCTAACCTATTCTATTGAAATAGTAAAACAAAACAACAACATAACTTCTAAAAATATTTCAAATAAAAATATCTTTATGCTATTTTAAAAACAATTTCTCAAAACCTTTAAAATTAAGGTATAGTACATGTAACATAAAATTTACCATGTTAACCCTTTTTTTTTTTTTTTTTTTTTTTTTTTTTGAGACGGAGTCTCGCTCTGTCGCCCAGGCTGGAGTGCAGTGGCGCGATCTCGGCTCACTGCAAGCTCCGCCTCCCGGGTTCCCGCTATTCTCCTGGCTTAGCCTCCCGAATAGCTAGGACTACAGGCGCCCGCAACCGCGCCCGGCTAATTTTTTTTTTTTTTTTTTTTTTTTTTTAGTAGAGATGGGGTTTCACCGTGGTCTCCATCTCCTGACCTGTGATCCGCCTGCCTCGGCCTCCCAAAGTGCTGGGATTACAGGCGTGAGCCACCGTGCCCGGCTTTTTTTTTTTTTTTTTTTTTTTTGAGATGGAATCTCACTCTGTCACCAGGCTGGAGTGCAGTTGCACAATCTCGGCTTCCTGCAACCTCCACTTCTTAAGTTCAAAAGGTTCTCCTGCCTCAGCCTCCCGAGTAGCTGGGACTACAGGTGTGCACCACCACACCTGGCTAATTTTTGTATTTTTAGCAGAGATTGGGTTTCACCATGTTGGCCAGGATGGTGTCAATCTCTTGACCTCATGATCCACCCACCTTAGCCTCCCAAAGTGTTGGGATTACAGGTGTGAGTGATGGCACCTGGCCCATGTTAACCATTTTTAAGTGCACATTGGCCTTAAGGACATTCACACTGTTGGGCTACCACGACCACTCTTCATCCACAGAACACTTTCATCCTGCAAAACTGAAACTCTGTGCCTGTTATAGGACAATTCCCTCTTACCTCCTCCTGCTGGCAACCACCATTCTACTTTCTGTCCCTATGAATTTGACTATTTTAAGTACCTAATTTAAGTGGAGTCTGTCCTTTTGCAACTGGCTTTTTTCACTTAGCATAGACCCCTAAAGGTTCATCCATGTTATAGTTTGTGTCAGAATTAACTTCTTTTTGAAGGCTGAATGATACTCCATTGTATGTATATACCACATTTTGTTTATCCATCCATCTGTTGTTGGATACTGAGTACTTGCTTTCAATTCTTTTGGGCATACACCCAGAAGTGGAATTGCTAGATTATATTGGTAATTTCATTATTAATATTTGAGGAACCACCATTCTGTTTTTTATAGTGGCTTCACCATTTTACATTCCCACCAACAGTCATAAGATTTCTGATATTTCTGCATCCTCTCCAACACTCATTATTTTGTGTTTTATTTTATAGTAGACATCCTAATGGGTGTGAGATGATATCCCATTGTGGTTTTGATTTGCATTTCCTTAGTGATTAGTGATGTTGATCATTTTTTCATGTGCGTATGTCTTCTTTGGAGAAGTGTTTATGCAAATCCTTTGTCCATTTATTAATTCAGTTATTTGCTGTTGTTGATTTGTAGGGGTTCTTTGTATGTTCTGGATATTAATCCCTTATCAGATGTATCATTTGTAAATAGTTTTCCCATTCTTTTTTTTTTTTTAACTGAGATGGAGTCTCACTCTGTTGCCCAGGCTAGAGTGCAGTAGCGCAATCTCGGCTCACTGCAAGCTCCGCCTCCTGGGTTCATGCCATTCTCCTGCTTCAGCCTCCTGAGTAGCTGGGACTACAGACACCCACCACCACGCCCGGCTAATTTTTTGTATTTTTAGTAGAGATGGGATTTCTCTTTGTTACCCAGGATGGTCTCGATCTCCTGACTTCATGATCCACCCACCTCGGCTTCCCAAAGTGCTGGGATTACAGGCATGAGCCACCGCACCTAGCCAATAGTTTTCCCATTCTATGTGTTGCCTTTCAATTCTGTTGATTGTATCCTTTAATGCACAGAAGTTTAAAATTTTTATGTAGTCCAGTTCATCTGTTTCCTTCTGTTGTCCATGCTTTTGCTGTCATATTCAAGATATCATTACTAAATCCAATGTATGAAGCTTTTCCCTTTCATTTCTTCCACAAGTTTTAGGCTTTTCAATCTTACATTTAAGTCATGAATTTATTTTGAATTCATTTTTCTATGTAGTATAAAGTCAAAATTTTTAAATCATGAATTTGAATTGACATTTAAAATCATTTAGTTCACAGATGGATTGGATTTAAACATTATTTAGCTTAATACATGAAGTAACAACTAAGTTCCTTCTAAAACAATCTTAGAACATTCTTTCAACTCTGGCTATGTCCTACTTTTTCTTCAAAATTCAATTTAGGTATTATCTATTCTGTAAGTATTCCAGGACATCTTACTCTCCAACAAATACTCATCTCAAGAGGAAATGCCCAAACGCCTCTGAGCTCTTCTAAATTTCCAATCATAATATACTGTGTTTTTTAGATGATTTTATTTTTTAGAGCAGTTTTAGGTTAACAGCAAGATTGAGAGGAGGAAGGTACAGAGATTTCTCATATACCACTGTCCCCTACATGCACGGCTTATATTATCCCCATTATCAACATTCTTCACCAGAGTGGTACATTGGTTACAAGTGATGAGCCTAAATTGGCATACCATAATTACTCAAAGTCCACTGTTTAAATTAGGATTCACTGTCGGTGTTGTACATTCTATGGATTTGGAAAAATGTATGGTAACATGTATCTACCATTATATTATTGTGCAAGTATTTTCACTGCCCCCCAAATCCTCCTGCTTCACCTGTTCCTCACCACCCCCCAACCTCTGGAAACCACTATTCTTTTCACTGTCTCCATAGTTTCTTCTTTTCCAGAATGTCATATAGTCTGAATTATCCAGTATGTAACCTTTTTAGACTTGCTTCCTTCATGTAATAATACATATTTAAGCTTCCTCTATGTCCTTATGGTTTGATAACTCATGTCTTTTTAGTGCTGAATAATATTTAATTATCCACAGCTTATTTATCTACTTACTTACCGAAGGATATTTTGGTTGCTTACAAGTTTTGGAAATTAGGAATAAGGCTGCTATAAACATACATGCACAAGTTTTTGTGTGACCATAAGTTTTCAACTCCTTTGAGTAAATACCAACAAGCACATTTGCTGGATCATATAGGAAGAGTATGTTTAGTTTTGTAAGAAAGCGCCAAACTGGCAGGGCACAGTAGCTCATGCCTGTAATCACAGCACTTTGGAAAGCTGAGGCAAGAGGATCATTTGAACCCAGGAGTTTAAGACTAGCATGGGCAACATAGTGAAATGCCATCTATACTAAAAATAAACATAAAAAAAATAGCCTGCTGTGGTGACGCATGCCTGTAGTTACAACTGCTTGGGAGGCTGAGGTGGGAGGATAGCTTGAGCCGAGGAAGTCGAGGCTGCAGTGAGCCATAATTATGCCACTGCACTCCAGCCTAGGCAATAGAGTGAGACCCTGTCTTAAAAAAAAAAAAAAGAAAGAAACTGTCAAACTGTTTGCCAAAATGGCTATACAATGTTCATTCCCACCAGCAGTAAATGAGAGCCCCTGGTGCTCCACATCCTCATAAGTATTTAGTGCTGTCAGTGTTAATCATGTTAATAGGTATATAGTGGTATCAAATTGTTGCTTTAATTTTCATTTTCTAACGACATATGATGTAGAGCATCTTTTCGTATGCTTTTTGTCATCTGTAGCTTCTTTGGTGAAATATCTGTTAAAATTTTTGACGAATTTTTTCATCAGTTTATTTCTTATTGTTGGGTTTTTAGAGTTATTTGTCTATCTTAGATAGCAGTCCTTTGTCAGTTATGTCTTTTGAAATATTTTCTCCCAGTTTGTGGCTTGTCTTCTCATTCTCTTGACATTATCTTTTGCAAAGGAGGAGTTTTTAATTTTAATGGGGTCCCTCTTATCAATTATTTCTTTCATGGATTCTGCCTTTGGTGTCATATCTAAAATGTCATCGCCATAGCCAAAGTCATCTAGGTTTTCACCTAAGTTATCTTCCAGGAGTTTTATAGTGTTGCATTTTACATTTAGGCCCATGATATGTTTGAGTTAATTTGTGTAAACCGAACAAGATCTGTGTCTAAATTCATTTTTTTAAATGTAGATTTCATATACTATACCTTGAATCCTCTTTGCCTTCCTAAAAATATTAAACCTTTAGGCAGAGATTATATCTTACTTATCTTTATATTCTCCAATTATATTCCAGAGTTCATAACCCCCAAAAAATGCATGATGGTGACCTTCTAGATGCCATACTTATAAAGTGTAAAATTCAATTTTTGACTCTGTTATTTAAAAAATTTCTTCTCTTTAGTTAACATAGTATTCCTCATTCTCTCTTAGATACCTACACAGATCATATAAAGTTCCTCTTCTTTGTAAGAGCTTTCCAATTATTTTAACACAACTATTTTGGTCTTTCCCAGTTTCAGATCTTCAATTCCAAAACAAATGTCTTCAGATCCTTTCCAGGCTCTTAATCAACCCTGTAATTCTCTTATGGATTTGTATGTTCAGGGCTGGGGGGAGTGACAAGTTATTTTCCTTGGAATTTTTAATGTTAAAAATACAGAAACAAACATAAAATTCTGAAAAATTCACACAAACTATTTGAAGTCACAAATTTAGAAAATTACTTCTGAACCACAAGAATGAGAATCCATATACAAAAGATGCATCTGCAATTCTCTGAATGTTTTAAATGAACCCAACTAATATTTCACAGTTTGTAAATTTTCATTTTAGATATGCGTAGAGCAAAAATCATAACCTGGTCCATATCTCTCAGGTCATTATCACCTTATGTAGGTTTGCAACCTTCTTTGAAAATGTACTTTAGTTTTCCCAAGAAATTAGCTCATTTTCATGATAGAAATTGATAAAATATTTGAAACCACCAATGTGGAGTCTCTCTATCCTTCTGTTAATTGCCTAAACCTAATGTATCATAATATCATTCTCCACTTTTCATTTTTATTTCATCTCTTTTCATAGTCTTTCCATGTAATCTTAGCATGCATATGTTTGTTTTCTGTGCTTATTGTGAACAAAATGCCTAAGTAGTTAAAGAATTCCAGTTGAACTAAATTCAGCACTCATCTATTTACAGTTGTTTTTGTTTGCTTTTTAAAATCTTACTGCTTTGGCAGGAAAAAATACCAACAAGCTCTAAGTTTGTAGTGACAAATGTAGACTTCATCTCAAATTCATGTATGGGTGACATTTGCATGTTGATTTCTTTGCCGCCCTAATGGTTAAATTTCAAAGCACATCTTTCCTTTTATCTTCAGCTGAATGAGACATCAAAATAAGGGCCAGATAAAGGCGGAAGTCCTTTGTCTGAAACTGCCCAGGCCTGGCCAGCTGTGATGAAAACTGTCTGATGTTTCACAGGCTTCTTGTCTGGCCTCAAGCTGGTATTTGCTTCTTTTATTTTGGAGGTTTTAAAGGAATATTGCATTCTAGCACACAGTGTCATAATGGACAATGGAAGGCCTGTTCATGGTGGTGTCTGAATATATACACATCAGATTAAATTATTTATTAGATAATAAGCCACTGGTTACACAAGGAATATGTGCCATCTTTTATTATAATCATGGTAATTTCTAAGGTCAAACTAATGTTTGGTTGTATCACAATATCACAGCCTAATGAGAGTGTCTCCTTTACTGATAAATCTAACCTTCATGTTTCATTTTCTAATGTAGGTAATGAGATCGAGTGTTTTGGTTTAGTGTGTTTATTTTTAAATATAAAATCAATTAGTAGTAGCATCTGTAAATAGTATACTATTTGATGATAAGAAAGGTAGACTAACTGGAGTATGCTAAATTATATTTGGTCAATTTTAATAAGAAATAATAGTGATTTGCTCTAAGCAGCAAGTAAATGAAGGCAGCTCCCTTAAAAAAAAAATCAAATAAGCCAGTGGTTGGCCATTAAAGTCATAAAGTATTTTCTTAGGTTTTTTTTTTTTAACTTCATGTAAATATCTTCTTAATTTGGGGGATAGAATAGATATGCACAGGAGTAAAAGTGTGCTACAGTTATCTGAACTTGTAGCATTATTTATATTATAGTTCAACCTTTTTTTAAGAGAAAAAAGCAATAATTATTTCAGAATATTTTGCTTTCTAAAATAGCATAAGGGCAAGTAGATATAATACATTATAAATTATCTTGGGTCCAAAATCGTTAAGATAACTTGACAATTGCACATACTGGATCCTTAACTATGTTTTTGGACCTCGCTGCTTGATGCTCTATTGATGAAATAAGGCTGACTCACTTCCTCAGGCCACACTCTTGTGTTTTTCTCATGCTGAGAAGTCCGGTCTACTTAGTGAGACCTCAAGACCTGGCACTCTGCCTCCAGTCCAACTTCCTGTTCCTTCCAGCCTGTCTAGTCACATACACATCACACACAAGTCATGCGAGACTGTCATTTCTTCTTTGCAGAACCTACCCTGTGCTCTTCTACCTCAGCATCTTTGCTCAAAATGTCTCCACAGATGGAGTACTCATCAGCCCCATTTTGTCTGTTACAATCCTGGCTATTCTTTTCATCCAACTCCATTGCCCAGTCCTTCACGAAGTTTGCCACAACCCTTCTTTCTTCTTCTTTATTTTATCATAGACCTGTTTGTGGTTCTTTCATATTATCATAGAATTGTTTGTGGTTCTTTCGTAGCAATAATTCACCAACATGGTGAAACCCTGTCCCTACTTAAAAATACAAAAATTAGCCAGGCGTGGTGGCGGATGCCTGTAATCCCAGCTACTCAGGAGGCTGAGGCAGGAGAATCACTTGAACCCGGGAGGCGGAGGTTGTAGTGAGCCGAGATTGCGCCATTGCACTCCAGCCTGGGCAACAAGAGTGAAACTCTGTCAAAAGAAAGAAAGAAAGAAAGAGAGAGAGAGGAAGGAAGGAAGGAAGGGAGGAAGGGAAGGAGGGAGGGAGGGAGGAAGGAAGGAAGGAAATAATGGCATTCGCAGGAACCTAGATGGAGTTGGAGACCATTATTCTAAGTGAAGTAACTCAGGAATGAAAAACCAAACACAGTATGTTCTCTAATTGCTTTTTATAATAGCCTACTAGGGCTCACTTACACATTTTTCAGGATAACCATAAAAAAGGTTTGTTCTTTGGGACATATTTTGCATATATTTCATGGTAGAATCACTGCAAGCTTCATCCAGTGTCCCTAAAAATACTTTTAACCTACCTGCGCTGAACACTATTCTTTGGTGCATAAACTGAAGTTTATACCATAATGTATGCTTTCAATCAATTAAATATATTTTAATATAGACTCTTCAGATTGAAGGAACATGAAAAAAAACTAGGATAATCATCCACCGCCTTCTTCCCAAGTCTTATAAAATGGTTGTCCAACCCATGCTTAAAATACTGGTGCTCACTATATTTAAGGAACAATCTCTTGACCACATGATGTGAAGTTTTGCCTGTTATTCACTGGCAACGGCCTGGCAGAATTGGATTCCTGTGCATTTTTCTACACACAAGATACTGGAATAATCTCCATCCCCATACTAAATGGAGGATGTCTGGGGGAGTGGGATTTTTTTTTTTTCTTTGAGACAGATCTCGGCTCACTGCAACCTCTACCTCCCGGGTTCAAGTGATTCTCCTGCCTCAGCTTCCCGAGTAGCTGGGATTACAGGCGCCCACTACAATGACCACGTCTGGCTAATTTTTGTATTTTTAAGTAGAGACAGGTTTTCACCAAGTCAGTCAGGCTGGTCTTAAGCTCTGACCTCAAGTGAGCCACCTGCCTCAGCTTCCCAAAGTGCTGGGATTACAGGTGTGAACCACTGCACCCAACCTATTTAGTTTCTTTTTATGACTGAGTAGTATTCCATGGTGTGTATGTATATATCACATTTTTAAAATTCACTTGTTGACTGATGGACATTTGGGCTGGTTCCATGTTTTTGCAATTGTGAATTGTGCTGCTATAAACATGTGTGCAAGTGTCTTTTTCATATAATGACTTCTTTTCCTCTGGCTAGATACCCAGTAGTGTAATTGCTGGATCAAATGGTAAATCTACTTTTAATTCTTTAAGAAATCTTCGTATTGTTTTCTGTAGTGGTTGTACTAGTTTACAGTTCCACCAGCAGTAAAAAAAAAAGTCTTCCCTTTTTACCACATCCATGCCAACATCTATTATTTTTTATTTTTTCTGATTATGGCCATTCTTGCCAGAAGAACGCGGTATCTCATTGTAGTTTTGATTTGCATTTTCCTGATAATTAGTGATGTTGAACATTTTTATAAAAGTGGGAACTAACCTATGAAGATGCAAAGGCATTAAGAATGATACAGTAACGTGGGGGAAGGGTGGGAGGGGGTGACGGATAAAAGACTACACATTGGGTACAGTGTTCACTGCTCAGGTGATGGGTGCACCAAAATCTCAGAAATCTACACTGAAGAACTTATCCACATAACCAAACACCACCTGTATCCCAAAAACTATTGAAATAAAAAAGAAAAGAAAAGCAGCTAGAACAATGCCTATCATGTAAGATACCCCCCTTCCAAAAAAAAAAAAAAAAAGCAAACAGGCCGGTGTGGTGGCTCATGCCTGTAATCCGAGGACTTTGGGAGGCCAAAGCAGGTGGATCATAAGGTCAGGAAATCGAGACCATCCTGGCCAACATGGTGAAATACCATCTCTACTAAAAATACAAAAAATTAGCTGGGCGTGGTGGCATGCACCTGTAGTCCCAGCTACTCTGGAGGCTGAGGCAGGAGAATCACTTGAACCCAGGAGGCAGAGCTTGCAGTGAGCCGAGATCACGCCACTGCACTCCAGCCTGGGTAACAGAGGGAGACTCTGTCTCAAAAACAAACAAACAAAAAAAAACAGAGACATTAATTAAAGTTTGAATTTCAGTCTACGAATTATATCTTTTATTTTCTAGTATTGATTTTTGCTAATTAGAATGAGTCCTTATTAAATAAAACAATTACCCCAAGGAATACTGTAAATCTTTACCATGACTTTTAATCTTTCTCAACAAATAAATTGTATTTCTTTATGGTATTGTTTTTACTTTTACTTGCTAATATTTTTCATAGCAAATGCTTATTATGGAAATGGGAAGTTAATAAAACAGATTACAGTGAAAGCAAAGGCTATTAGAAAAGCATCTTGATAGTACCTTATTTTGTTTCACTCTTAAGAACATAGAATTTTTAAAATTAGGAATATTAAAGAATATTCAATCAAATATCACATTTTAATAAAGTACAGAAAAAGAAATGAGAGTATAAATTTTATTTTATTATGGACCTTGATTATAGTCAGAAGTATATTTATATCTGATTAGTTAATATAGTATCTGTGAAGTCCCTGAAACATATTTCTTTAAATATTAGATATCTGCTTAGAATTGTATCAATAGTATCCCTTCATAAATATATTTTATTTCTCCCAAGTCTTCAAATAGTCGATGACACATCATATAAATTTAAGATCTCGCCTTGCTTTCTTCTCTCCCTCAGCAGAGAATACTATACATGGCTATGTACATTTTCAAAAAATGGAAGAGATAGAGGTATAGAGGAGGAGGGGCTGCAGGTAAATATTCAAACCCCCAAAATTTAAAGAACTATGACTTGAAAAATTAAATGTGTTTCTAGCTATCAATAACACCTAAGGGGTACAAGGATATCATAAGCATTGTTTGAAACTAAAATGTGTGCACTTGCTAATTTTTTATGCATCTGCTATATACTGAGTTTACCTAATTTTCCAGCAGCCAATATAGTATGTAACCTACCCAGTTCATAAATCTTTTGCTGCATAGTAAATCATTCCCAAATTTAGTGGATTATAGCAACAGCACTTTATAATTTTTCATTATTCCATTTGTTGACAATCTAGACGGTCTTTTGTTGGCATCCTTCGGGGTTGCTCATGATGCTGAGGTCATCTGACAGCTATGCTGGCACTCCACTGTGCAAGATGGTCTCAATCAGCTGTCTGGTTGTACGTGCTACCATTGTGGGTCTCTGGTTGTTCTCTATGTGACCTCTCATCTTCTAATATACGGACTGGGATTCTTCACAGCCTTGTGATGTCAGGGTTCCATCAGCTAAATCCTGGACTCTAGAACTCTTATTACTTTACTTCTACCACATTTATTTATTAAAACAAGTCACCAGACCAGTTTAGACTCAAGGAGTCTATAAAATAGACTCTACCTCATGATAGGAAAAGGGGTAATGACACTTAACGAACAGGTATAAAACAGTGAGTTATGGTTTACTGAGGATCATTATGATGATTATCTACAGCAGTGCCATCTCTGGCCTCAATGAGTCATACTCTCTCACATGTAAAATGCACTCCCTCCTGCTTCTCAAGACCCTTTCAAATATCATTTAATCAACACCAGATTCAGGCTCTGAGTCTGGGATCTCATCAACTAAATAAGGTCCAGATGTGGATTACACACCCCACACACTCAACCTACAACAATGAGATGGAGACAAGTAACTGCAATAGATAATCCCACTCTGAAAACAGAACTAGGAGGTGCATAGTAAACACTGGTTGATATGGTTGATAACAATTCTCCTTTTCCAAAGTCAGGGAATAGTCTTTGATTAAAGCTGAATTATTCTCCCTGGAATCAATTCTCTAATCTATTCTTCTTCTTTATTCTTGGCTCTGTCCTCTCAGCCTGTTTCCTTTATAGAAAGTTGACAGCCCAGAAGCCTCTTCTCAGTTTGAACTACCATTTAGTCTAAAACAATACGGCATGCTTAAACTTTGTGGGTTTCCTATGTATGAAATTATGTACCACTCCATTACATAAAGTCATGCCAAATTCATCCTATAGCATGCCATTTTAAATTTGGGAGTTGTTGGGAAATAGCCTTGAAATAGAAGCCCCTTTTTCTACCTGAAAGGTTCTAGTGACCCCCACCTTAAACTTTTCTGAGATTTTCACAAGTGGTATTATGGACATACCCTTGAGCCAATCTTTTCGTAGGCATTTCTTAATTGACAGTATTTTACTGGCTGGAGAGAATACCCTGGGGTGTCTATATTTCTTCTAAATTATGCATATAAACCAAACTTCTTTTTTTAGAGCATTTTTTTAAATGTTAAAGGAACCAACTGACACTTCACTTAGCCTGAAATTTTCCTTGGTAAGATTTACAAGTTCATTAGGTTATTTTCTATCTTCTGCTTTAATGTAGGATAAAATTATGTTAATTGTTCTGCTGGTGTAGGACACAGGTTGCCTTTTCTGCAGCCTAAGATAACAATTTTCTCAGTGCTTTTCTTGCCCCAGTAGCAGTCTTCCTGCTTCTCTTCCACTCTCCACTTGCCACCTGAGCTAAAAGATAATGCCAAACATTTTAAGTTTTTTAAAGGGAGAAACCCACTTCCAGGTATTAATTTCTGTTTCAGTTACCTTTTGCTGCATAAGAGATCACCTCAAAACTGAGTAACTTAAAACAATACTAATATTTTATTTCTCGTGATTCCACCTTAGCAATGTGGGAAGTTCTTCTGCTGGTTCTTCCTGAGATCACTCATGTGGCTTAAGTCTTTTGATGACTACACTCAAGCTGGAGGTTCTGAGATGGTATCAATCAAAGTTTTTGCTACTTAATTTGGCTATGAGCTGGGGCTCCTTGGTTTTTCCATAGTTAACCTTCCATTCTCTATTAGGCTTGGATTAAATTTCACCTTATAGTGGTTTCAGGGTTTTAAGACTGTCAGGGAAAATCCTGCAAAATCTATTGAGATTCACACAAGACTTCTGCCACATTATAATGGGTAAAGCAAGTCACAAAGCCAGTGAAGGGGATGATAAAATACAACTCAGATACTATGTCACATTACAAAGGTTCTGGGTACATGAAGATGGGATTTCTTAGAGGTCATGACTGTAACAATCTGTCACTCTACCTTTCTCCTTCAAAGCACCTCTGAAAGTGTATGAAATTATGAATACTTTTTTAAAAGACTGCATTTTTAGAGCAGTTTTAGGTTGAGAACAAAACTGAGAGGATGATACAGAGACTCCCCTGCCCTCAAACATGCATACCCTCCCCCATTATTAATATCCATCACCAAAGTGGAACATTGGTTACAGTTGGTGAACCTACAGTGACACATCATAATTACCCAAAGTCCATGGTTTACATTAGGGAAATTTTTTTGTGTTGTACATTCTATGAATTTGAATAAATGTATAATGACAAGTATCCATCTTTATGGTATCATGCAAAGTATTTTCACTGCCCTGAAAATCCTTTGTGCTTTGCCTATTTATCACCTCCTCCATCCTAAGCCCTGGCAAACACTGATCTTTTTACTCTCTTCATAGCCTTGTCTTCTTCAGAATGTCATATAGTCTGAATTATCCTGAACATAGGCTTCTTCCACACAGTAATATGCATTTAAGGTTCCTCCATGTTTATTCATGGATTGATAACTCATTTCTTTATAGCATTGAATTATAATAATATACCATTGCCTGAGTGTACCACAGTTTAATTATCCATTAATGACATCTTGGTTGCTTCCAAGTTTTTGGCAATTATAAATGAAGTTGTTGTAAATATTCACGTGCAAATTTTCTTGTGGACATACATTTACAATAATGTATATGCCAAGGTTGTTGGGTAAATACCAAGAGGTGTAATTGCTGGATTATTGGGTAAGTATGTTTAATTTTTTTAAGAAACTGCCAAACTCTATTCCAAAGTGCCTGTGCCATTTTGCATTGCCATCAGCAATGAATAAGAGTTCCTCTTGCTCCACATCCTTGCCTGCATTTTATATTGTCAGTACTGTAGGTTTGGGGCAATCTAATGGATGTGTAATGGTGTCTTTTTGTTGTTTTAATTTGCATTTTCCTGATGGCATGTGATGTAGAATATCTTTTCATATGCTTTTTTTTTTCTTTGCCATCTGTATAAAATGAGAGGTGTCTCATTTTCTTGGTGACGTGTCTGTTAAAACCTTTGGCCCAGTTTTTAATTGAGTCATTTGTTTTTTTATTGTTGAGTTGGTAAGAATTCTTTGTATATTTTGAATAGCAGTCCTTTATCAGATGTGTCTTTTGTAGATATTTTTTCCCAGTCTGTGGCTTGTCTTCTCCTTCCCTTGACATTGCCTTTTGCAGAGGAGGTTTTAATTTTAATGAAGTCAAGCTTATCAATTATTTCTTTCATGGGCTGTGTCTTTTGTGTTGTATCTAAAAAGTCACCAACCTATCTAAGGTCATCTAGGCTTTTTCCTATGCTAACCTCTAGGAGTTTTATAGTGTATTTTACATTTATGTCTATGATCCATTTTTAGTTTTTTTTTGTTTTTTTTTTTTGTTTTGAGACAGGTTCTAACTGTCACCCGGGCTGGAGTGTAGTGGCTTGATCCTGGCTTACTGCAACTTCCACCTCCTGAGCTCAAGCCATCCTCCCACCAATACCTCTCAAGTAGCTGGGACTATCAGTGCACACCATTACTATGCCTGGCTAATTTCTGTAATTTTTGTAGATATGGAATTTTGCCATGTTGCCCAGGGTGGTCTCAAACTCCTGAGCTCCCGCCTCACCTCCCAAAGTGCCGAGATTACAGGCATAAGCCACCACCCCTGGCTTAGTTAACTTTTTGAAGTATTACTTTTAAAACTTAACTGTGAGATTCTAGACCAGTGACACAACTGGCCCTGATTAATTTTGAAAATGAAAATAATTTCCTGATTGATTGACTTCAACATATCATTCACATATGTAGGATTATAGAGTTTTCGGACAGTGAAGGTAATAAGGTGATATCTAGTACAAATTCACTTCTTATTCTTGAATCCTTTCCATCACTTCACAGTAACTCTTTTTGCTCAAATCTGTAGGTGTTAACACTCTGCTGCTCTACAAAATTTTCATCTGAGCCCATCTACTACTATTATTCCTCTTGTTCCTCCCCTTCTTCCTCCTCCTACTATGAAACAGCAATCTTTCCTCATTGCCTTTTATGTGCCAAATTCTTTTCATGCATTAGTTTTATTCAACAACTTCATAAAATATATATTATGTTTAAACCCAAGGATATGAGATGTAGAAACATTAAGAAGTAGGCTATAAATGTGGGCTTATCTATACTCAGTCTGAGTTTGCTCCACTTTCCCTAGAGAATATTATAAAAGTCTCTTGGATTATAAAGGAAGAATATGAGGAAAGCAGTTGACCAGAAAAAATAAATATTTACTAAGCACCTGCAAATGTCAGACAGCGAAATATAGCACTTTAGTATAATGTCCATTTTGGTCTCAGTTTTCCAACTCACTCTTTACCTACTTTTGCCTCCTCCATATGTCAAAATTATAAACCCTTCCTTATGATGCACGCATAGTTTTCAATTAATGTTTATTTCTCATCCTTAACCCAGAAAACTCAGAGTTGAATATCTGTGTACTGTTTTTTCTCTTCATCATTTTTCCCCTTTCCCCCCACCCCACTGATTATATAAGTGCAGTATGAGGCATTAAGATTTAGGAGTTTATGGATATGACATTATATTTGTAATAGTTCTGACCTCTGGGCCTTAGGTTTGTTGTTGTTATTGGTGGTGCTGTTTTAAATCAGTATAGTTAGGTGTTTGGATCATCTTTTAGTAAAACTTCCAGGAAAGATGCCTTCAGGATCCAGGTTGCTACTTGTGGGACCAGCACTGGCAGCTTCTGCTTGAGTAGGAGAGGAAAAGAGAACAGGTGATCAATGAGGAGGCCAGGGACGGGACAACTCAGTGAACATAAATAACAGAGGAAAGAAGAAGGAATGTAAACTGTCAAGGGGGCATTACTTCTTTCTTTCTTTTTTTTTTTTTTTTTTTTTTTTTTTTTTTGTCCCTCTTCTCTTTTTTGTTAAAGAAAAGAAAAAATCTTTCCGGCAGCTTTGTAGCACCATCTCAATCTCTTTGCATCTGTTGTTATGCTCACTCAGATTCAGGAAAGTCACACGTATCATTTTTCAAAAGGCACAGAAAAGAAAATATTGCGAACTGACAACCCTTTTAGGAAATCCACTTCGGACTTGGAATTTAAGACAAAGTGAAGTGGAGACTTACACAATCCTCCAGTGGATTTTGATTTGAATACTAAGGCTCTTCAACACCGCACTGCATTTTCTCTGTAATTTGTGCACACACACATACGCACACACACATGCACACACACACACACACACACAGAGGAGGTAATGGCTCCATGATCTCTCTATTTAACACTTTGGACCATTGCAGAGACTATTCAGGCAAAGAATACCAGGAAATAACGTGAATTTCATTTTCATCTCCATCTCCATCTAGTGGTTCCTGCTGTGCACATCTTTATCTGATGGGAAGAACAGTCCAGCATCCTGGAAGAAACAGAGTTAGGATCTTCACAGCAGAAACCACTGTATGGAAATTAAAATGAAAGTGGAATTCACATTATTTCCTAATTAATATTGGAAGCCTGATGTTTCTAGAGAAGTGCGTCCGTGCTCCATTTTACTCTCCGTGTGTAAACATTTGACATTTTAAAAAATTGAAGAGGGAGATCTAATTTTGAAATTTTCTCATGAAAATCTACCTTTTCTTCTTGCCCTTCCTAAAAAGTAACTATATAAAGGAGATACGATAGTAGAAGTTAGAAAAGCCAAAAATCCTTTGTATATTATAGTATTTCTATATCTTTACTAAATTTGGTTTCAGTAAATGAAAACTTGGTCATTCTATCCTATTGAGTTGTCTTGTCTTGAAGAATGAGCAGGTGACCCTCCAAGGCATACAAAATGGAAACATATTCTACAATGGGAAAAAGAAAACAATATGGACACGGGTATCTCATGGGCTCTCAGGAAGTAACCTGTAGCACAAAGAGTCAATTTTCTCTATTTCTGTCTCTGAGGCCTTACATACTCTCTTCTCTGCTTCATTTTGTACACTGGTTTTATTTATCTCCTCAAAAGAGCCTTACCTCCTCTTAAATGCTTATTAGAGCCTTTGGAAGCTAATTTTAAATTCTCATAAATGAGATTCTGATGGATCCAACTTGAGCCAGATTTCTACTCTTGGTCCCCATAGCTGTGGTTATGGGGGAATAGGGCCATATGACCTGATGCCCCTTCAGTGGGAAGGCAGATGGTCAGATGAAGAACTTTGGGTAGATATTTTTCTAAAGGTAACATAGAGTAGGAAAAAAATATAATTTGTGGAGGAAATAACTGATATTTCTGGTGCATTTCATCTTTTTCTAGCTACGTGTTTCATTACCATAGCTTTTGCTGAGTAATACACAGCTCCAAAACATATAGCATAAAACTACAAGTGTTTATTTTTCCTGTGTCCATGGGTCAGCCAGGGCAGTTTTGCTGTTCTGGGCCAGGCTTGGCCGATCTTGCCTGGGCTCATTCATGAAGCTGCTGCTAGTTGGCCAGTTGACTGGGGACTTGCAGGTCTAGGATACCCTCACGGTGGATCCACTCATTTTCTACTCATGTGGCCCCTCATTCTTCAGCAGACTACCTCAGCTTACACTCATGGCAGAAGGCACACAAAGAGAGAGTAAAACAAAGCACAGCCTCTTGAGGCCTAGTTTCAAAACTGGCGTGATAATGTTTCAGAGCATTTCATCGGCCAAAGCGTATCTCCAGGCCAGCTCTAATTTGAGCATTTCATTGGTCAAAGTGGATCTCCTGTCCAGCTCCAATTCGAGCATTCATTGGTCAAAACATATCCCCAGGCCAGCTCTAATTCGAGCATTTCATTCGTCAAACCCATCTCCAGGCCAGCTCTAATTCCAGCTTGGAGAAATAGATTCCATTTCTTCATGGGAGGGGCTGTAAAATGACATCGCAAAGGGTGTTGTGGCTAGAGGGAGGTCATTAATTTGTGTCACCAATGCAATAATCTATAACACTTGCATCTTTATTTACCTCATCCATTTATCATTAAACCCCAAGCTATTCAGAGGGGCCATGTCTTCTCGGATTCTCTCCAGGAAGCTAAAAGTTTTCCAGTTATTTTTCTTTTTTATAATAAATCTTTTTAAGATACGTACACCTGCTAATATCTTCAGGATGATGTTTCTTTTATTTTATCCCACAATGTTTACACTTTGTCTTTATTACTTCTTTAAATATACTCTTTTTTTGTTCGTTTATAATATTGGTTAAGAGTAGTATGTATGTATGTATTTGTTTATTTTGAGACAGTTTCTCACTGTTGCCCAGGCTGGAGTGTAGTGGCGTAATCTCCGCTCACTGCAACCTCTGCCTCCCAGGTTCAAGCAATTCTCTTACTTTGGTCTGCTGAGCAGGCAGGATTACAGGCGCCCAGCACCACGCCCAGCTCATTTTTTGTACCTTTTTTTTTTTTTTTTTTTTTTTTTTTTTGACAGAGTCTTGCTCTGTCTCCCAGGCTGGAGTGCAGTGGCACGATCTCGGCTCACTGCAAGCTCTGCCTCCTGGGTTCATGCCATTCTCCTGCCTCAGCCTCCCGAGTAGCTGGGACTACAGGCACCTGTCACCACGCCCGGCTAATTTTTTGTACTTTTAGTAGAGACAGGGTTTCACCGTGTTGAGCAGGCTGGTCTCAAACTCCTGACCTCGTGATTCGCCCGCCTCGGCCTCCCAAAGTGCCGGGATAACGGCCTTGAGCCACTGATCCAGGTGAAGAGTAGAGTTTAATTAGAATTAAACTGCCTGTGTTCAAATCATACCTTCACCATTTACTACCTGTGTCACTTTCAGCAAATTACTTTGACTTAAATTCTCTTTGTCTCAGTCTCCTCATCAGTAAGATGGAAATAATAACCACCTCATCATGTTTTATGAAGGTGAAATGATTAACTATTTATAAGCACTAAAAATAGTACCTGTCACATAGTAATTTTCAGTAACTGTTATTATGATTGTTGTCATTATTATTTTATCAATCTTTAAATGAACAAGAACATTTCCAGACTCAGTGCTTTGATTGAGCGGATTGGCCTTTGGCTTGCCTTTTTTTTTTTTTTTTTTTTTTAACTGAGCGAACTTCTCAGATCTACAGAGCTGAAGAACTAGATCGGGGGTCTAAACTCCAGGGCCACAGACTGGTACCAGTCTGTTTTAGGAACCAGGCTGCACAGCACGAGGTGAGTGGTGGGAAGGTGAGAGGTGGCGAAGCTTCATCTGTATTTACAGCCCTCCCTGTCGCTCACATTACTGCCTGAGCTCTGCCTCCTGTTAGATCAGCAGCCACATTAGATTCTGATAGGTGCACAAACCCTATTGTGAACTACGCATGTGAGGAAACTAGGTTGTACGTTCCTTATGAGAATCTAACGCCTGATGATCTGTCACTGCCTCCCATCACCCACAGATGGGACCATCTACATGTAGGAAAACAAGCTCAGGGCTCCCACTGATTCTGCATTATGGTGAGTTGTATAATTATTTCATTCTCTAGTACAATGTAACAATTATAGAAGTAAAGTGCATAATAAATATAATGCACTGGAATCATCGCGAAACCATCCGCCCACCCCCGGCTCCTGGAGAAATTGTCTCCCATGAAATTGGTCCCTGGTGCCAAAAAGGCTGGGGACTGCCGAGCTAGATACTGTGCAGAGATCCTAGCGTCTTTTTATGATCAATTCCCATTCACCTTGGGCTGTGTCTTCTTGGGAGTTTTGTTACTGGGTCTACACTGTCAAGGCTGCAACATTTCACCTTGAATGCGGGTCTCTCTTGCCCTGGTTCTCTTTTACGCAGATTGCTTTGGGACTTTCAGATACTAGAACACACAGGATGAGGGCATCAAAGAGGAGCAAGGGGGAAGAGCATCACCTACAGAGATCCTTGATCAGAAGCAGGTCCTGCTTCTCTGCCAGGGGAATGTGGATCAGGTTTGGTGGCCTTCTAGCATCTCTCATTCTGTCAAGGTTGTTCCATGTCACAAGATGGCATGCACACAGGGCACCAATTGGTTAATACACTCAGCCCTGTCTGACTTCCAATTATTGAAAATTCCTTCCAGATTCAGGCCTTGGGTTGTCTGTCAATCTTAGTTTATGGGGTCATAAATTTACATCTTTTCTGCCCTTACATAGTTCTTTTAGTGAGAGTTCGGGAGAGGCTTTGTCCAAGGCTTCTAGACAGAGGCCATTTTTAAACCAGAAACTTTGTTCACCTAATTGTCAAGTTTATTTGGCTCTTGTTTTTATTCAACCTAAAAATTTGGATGTGAACATTACCCAGGAATAACTCCTTCTTAAGTAAATATAGTATGTTATTGAATAAGAAGCACATAGAATTTTAAACTAAGAATTCTAAGGTTTCCAGAAAACAGGTTACCCTCTCATGGAGTTTTCTTTTAGGGGTAAGTGACTTGTGACCCCCTAATGAAAACAAACTCTAAGATGTCAGTGGTGATAGTTGGGTATTATTTTTGTTTAAGAATTTTAAATATCGTAGGTATAAGACTCTTGTAGCACAGGTAATATTAAATATTTGCACGTCTCTGAATTATGGTTTTTTCCCCCCTTTTTTCGGGGGGAGTTGGGGGTTGATTCAAACAAGAGGTAAAGAAATATATCTTTCTGGTTGAAAAGAAAAATTCTAAAATGGATATTTTTAACTTGTGCAGTTTTTAGTTTCTAAATCTGTCACTAATACGGGAATCATTTTTGTGTGTGGCTGGCTGTTATTTATGAAAAAGTTGTATTTTATGAAATGTTGATTTTTCGAAATGTTATTTGACAGATTTCTTTGGAATACTGTTTATGCTGACTCTGTACTTATTAAACTACACAGGAAGAGGTAACTTTATAGAAAGAAATACATCTGCAAAAAATGTGCATAAGTTGCTTAACCCTTAAAGAAATTAGAGCCAAAGTTAATTCTAATGTTTGCATTTAAATGAATAATACAGTATAGATTCTTGCCTATTAAGAAATCTATTTGCTGGTCCTGGCTACCAGTATTTCCTTGTTGCAAACTGATAAACCTGAAAAAATAGATCTATTGAGGGATATATATTTGTTAATTCTGACTCTTAGAAACCTGCTCATTTTCATGTACACAAACAAATGCCGATGGAATGAGTCCAACCAAATTCAGAGAGCTCTTTAGTCATACTTAGAAAATCAACTACATATAAAATTGACTAAAAACAATACCATCACCACCAATGAAACCACGACCACCATCAATGAAAAGTAACCTGATGGTAAAATAAATTTTAACTCTTTATGACTTGGTTCAACATTATAAAAATTCCCTGACACAGGCAGCTTAATAGAACTCTATCTCTGAAACATAATTGGACAGGATCTAACAGTTTTATTTTCTTAAAGGATATACTTGTGTACATTTACTGGTAATGAAAATGATTAAAGTAGTTTTGGAGTTCAGAAAAGCCCACTTATTTATTTATTCATCCCATGAATATTTTTCTGGGTGAGAACTATGCTCACTAGACTGTATTCTTCAGTCAGGTCTCTATTACATGGGGTTAATTTGCTACTATTATTTCTCGTTTCAACAGAAAAATTGTTAATCCATCTTTAAGTACATTCAAAGTTTCTATTCTTCTCAAATAGAATTGTCTTTGTCTCTCTCTCTTTTATAATAAGTATTTAAAGTTTGTCTCTTATATGAAATTTCACTCTCATTAATTACCTTTACTACATTGCTACTTAAATTATTATTGCTTAGTGTTATCACATTTTCCAGGAATTATTCTAATTTCCATGAATTACGGCATAGCTTTGAAAGTTTATTTTAGATTATATTTTGCCATGGAAAATTTTTTTGACAGTATTCATATTTTCTGTAAAAAATGCATTTACATAGTTTGGAAACCATATGTGTATTTCTGGGAACAATAAGGGAGATAGATATCTGAGACTGGAATGTGTTGGGAAATCTATACCATGTACTCATGTAATTATGGGGTTTGGTCAAACAGACCAAAGAGACCGACTGGCCAAAAAGCTTTTAAACCTTCATATTATTTGTGTTGGTTACTGTTCGGAATCTGGTGAGCGAGGCTACAACTCCTGGAAGAACTAATTTTCAATGTGGAGTTTATCTTAGAACAAAAAGTAAATTTTTATGGGTAATTCTTGAGCTGTAGAAATGTTTCAAACTCTTGCCCTTCCTATTTTTACTCATCTAATCAAATAGTTTTTGGGCATTTACCATGTTCTATGTAATTTGCTGGGTACTGGAGATTTGATGATGGAGAAAACAGATATCCTTTCCCTAAAGAAGGCACTAACTTACCACGCATCATTAAAATTCTTTGGTCTTGAATTTCTTTATAGAAAAAAATGGAAGAAAAAAAATCTCTGAATTCCATACTTATCATGAAATTATGTCTAAGAGTGGGTAGTTTTAGAATAATTTATTGGAAGTGAGAAAGACAAGTTGTAGAAGATAATGTTTGGAACTTAACGATTTACATCAGAAATAACACATATGTTAAAAAGTATATATAATTCTAACAGACTTAAAATAGTACCATAAATCTAAAAAAAACCCATAACATATAAATAATATATCAGAAATTCAATAAAACAGAAAAATGCTACATCAAATATCACTTGGATAATAGACAAGATCAACCGTAGATTGTTTCTGAGTCTCTCTCTTTTTTTTTTTTTTCTAGAAATAGCAATCCCTCTCCATTCTGTTGGCACTTGTAAGGATTACCTGAAACCAGACAGACAGGTAAAGTTTGTGGCTAGCTTTCTCCACTCTTCCTTTTCATCCCTCGTTTGATTTTTTAATTCTATCCCAAACATGTAATTTTTCAAGTACTTTATTTTAATCATTGTTATTTAAATGGTCATTTTGAAACTAATATTTCTTAAACAATTTTAATGCCTTTCTTACCTTTGTTCATATTCTTATCTAAACTCCAGAAACCATTAGCTATATTAGCTATATGACAGAAGACAATTCCATCTTTATGGAGAAAATGATTTCAAGGTCTTAGCTCAACCAAATGCTGTCTACATATAGAATTTCTGACCAGCATTTTAATCAACAGATAATTATATTAACATATATGATCAGATGCATATACATTTCATCACAAAATAAGAAATGCAACTTAACCTGATACATGATATTGTTACATATACACATGCACACACACATACAGCAAAAACTTGCTGTGACTGACTCCTTTCTTGGGGCTTTGGGGTCTGTCACTTACATTGCTATGACTAAATCTTTAAATCAAGGTGGGGTGTCATTTTGGTGGTCAATGGCTGTGTGAAACTAAGTTTCTATACCTTAACAAATGGAGGCAATATAAAATAACAATGATTTTGTCCCGTTTTTCTCAAAAAATAAAATGGTCTCATTTGGAAAGGATGAAGAAGAAAATGTAAGTTAAAATTACATGGACCATGATATTCTACATGCATTGTGCTACAGAAAAGCAATACTACTTAGATGAATTAATATGATTTTCTTTGAGTCTCTCACTTTTTTTCATTTGTGTTTGTGGGATTTGGATGGCTGTCCCTGATATAAATTAGCTTTTTGTCTCCATTCCTCTAGGATATATCACTTTTTTTACAACCAAACTTGAAGCAAGTAGGATAAAGTATATGTCATAAAATATGCAATGACTTAACTGATTAGTGAGGTGGTCTTTCCTAGTCCTGTGCCAATATATATTCAGAATAATAAATCCTATGTAACATCATGCATCACAAGCTTTATTTTGGTTTTCTGTGGTAAAACCAAGCATTTATACAGTAGAAAGATGGTTGAGAGAGTGTTTTTCTGTTACCATATTTTATCATCAACCTTTTCATCTCTATTAGAGTTGATAATATGGGATTCATATTTAACTGGGATATATAGATTATCAGTTCATCTATGTTGCTCAGACTGGTCTCAAACTCCTGGCTTCAAGAAATCCATCTGCCTCAACCTCCCAAAGGGCTGAGATTAGGGGCATGAACCACCACACCTGGCCAAAATTAATGATTTTAATCTTCTTTCTGTCAAGCACAAATCAAAGTTGTTAATTATAAGCCAAATTGGCCAATTTAAATCAATCTTACCTTGCCTTCCCTCCTTCCTTCTGTCCATCCGTCCGTTTCTCTCTCTCTCTTTCCATCTTCTACTCTCTAGAATAAAAATAATCACGGATTAGGCAAGAGGTCAAGAAGAAAGATAAGGGCTTGGATGTTTAGGAAACTGTATTTTAAGCTCTTTCAATTAGTTAAAAATTGATTATCTTTCTACTTTTCTAGTGAATACTAAATTTCTCATAAACACAAGACCTCTTAAAATATAAACAACAAAATCAAAGATAAAAATCAGTAGGGCTTAGCTCTAATTTTCTAAAAATCAATTTTTATTATTTTTCATTTTACAAATATGTGCTATACTAGATGCTTTAGATTTTAATATAATTTTGTAATTTCCCATATACTTGGTTCCAAATAGTTCCAACGTATAGGTCTGTGTAGCTAATTGCCTTTCTTGATTCCCTTTCAGATTTTCAAACAGTGTTTACAATTTTTTCTTGTTACTTGTTTGTTCCACTTTTTTGCTTTTAATGTCCCTTCCTTAGATGTCTCAGCCAAGAAGTGTATCACATTGACACCAACTTAACTCATGACTGCAGGCTGGCTTTCCAATCCATTAGTGCCCTCCACAAGTCAAGTGTTGGACCGCAGGAAATGAAGAAGTAGAGCTTTGGTTTACATATGTTGACGTGAACAACTCAGTTGCACCCGTTATGAGAGTAACTGCTCAGCTCATGATGAGTGAATAGGTCATCCAGCAAGAAACAGAAAACACAGAAATGGACCTTCTTTGGGAGCAGGGTAGCAAGGTGCTGACAGCTTAATGAATGACTTGTCTGTTATGACAGTAGGACACCTAGCAATGCCAAGAGCAAATATTTGAAAGAATATGCAATGCAGGAAGTGTATGTATGTTCTATATATAGGACACGTAGATTGCCTGTATCACTAACAGATGGGCAGCATTTGAGAAATCTTATTTTATAATGTGCAACATCACTCCTGTCAGATACACTTTGAGATTTGCGGATTAATGGAGCATGGCACTCAGAGTAAAATGGGAATTCCATTGTATGTACTGAGGGACTGGGGGTTTTAGGGATAGATGAGCTCAACAGAGAATACTGTCCATATTTTTTAGAGGTATAACTCTGATTTCATTTATAATTTAATAATAAACAGCTGCAGACACCATGTCAGATGAAATAGGTAAGTAGATAATTTTGTGATGTGTCTTTGGATAACATTAAATAGTGAAACCATGGCTAAAGGAGCCAAGTGATTAGATGGATGAGGAGTTCACTTTTAGTTTCTAAACCAAGAAATTCACCAACATTAATTTTGAAGGGCAATAAAATTAGTTAGCTTGCAAAAAATGGTATTTTTTATAAATGGACTCACTTTGGAGCTAAGACTCAGATAATTTTAATTAAATTCAACTGAGATAGGTGACTGAGAGATGGTTCTTTTAATTTATTTTTATTTTTATTTTGAGACAGAATTTCCCTTTGTTGCCCAGGCTGGAGTACAGTGGCGAGATCTCGGCTTACTGCAATGTCTGCTTCCTGGGTTCAAGTGATTCTCCTGTCTCAGCCTCCCCAGTAGCTGGAACTATAGGTGCGTACCCCTAAATTTTTTGTATTTTTAGTAGAGGCAGGGTTTCACTGTGTTTGCCAGGATGGTCTCGATCTCCTCACCTCGTAATCTGCCTGCCTTGGCCTCCCAAAGTGTTGGGATTAACAGCAGTGAGCCACTGCATCTGGTTGAGAGATGGTTCTTGAATAGACCCTGACACTCTTATTCACTCTGGTATGGGATCTTGTAAATACATTTGTTAACCATAGTAAATAAGCATGGAGACAAAATTAGGCCCACCATCTATTAGAGATTAATGACCATTTTGGAGTCTCGTGGTTAACAAACGTATATAGACTAGATTCTGACGTATTTCTTATTATAGAGGTCAAGAAGAGGATGGGTAACCGGTAAATATTTGAAACCCCCAGTTATTCATGGAAATTTCATGAGTGCTAACTCATTAGCCAGATCCTATCATAGACAAGCCTCTCTCTCTCCTCATTGCTGTGTTCATCCCCACTCATTATTCATTCGTTTTTACTGGCAGATGGCTCAGTACCAGGTGCTTTGCTGCATGTCCTAGTGAATAGCATATTGCCTTCAGAAATGCTCTGTGTCAAAATTCTTTTCTTTTAGAAAAAATATATGGATTACTGTTCTTAGCTTTCCATTCATTCTCTAGCAACTCTGTTAACATCACAGACTTCTCAGAGCGTGGCTGAGGAGGCATTTCTTCCAGCCACACAACAATTCCACAGAAATAAAGAAGGGCTCAAGCTAGTAAGATCTCACACGAGGCCGGGCGCGGTGGCTCAAGCCTGTAATCCCAGCACTTTGGGAGGCCGAGACGGGCGGATCACGAGGTCAGGAGATCGAGACCATCCTGGCTAACACAGTGAAACCCCGTCTCTACTAAAAAATACAAAAAACTAGCTGGGCGAGGTGGCGGGCGCCTGTAGTCCCAGCTACTCGGGAGGCTGAGGCAGGAGAATGGCGTAGACCCGGGAGGCGGAGCTTGCAGTGAGCCGAGATCCGGCCACTGCACTCCAGCCTGGGCGACAGAGCGAGACTCCGTCTCAAAAAAAAAAAAAAAAAAAAAAAAGATCTCACACGAAGCTGGTACAATATGGGTTTGCCACAGACGTTAGGTCGCTTTCTCTGTGCAGTCAGGTCTCAACATCTGGTGCAAACTACTTGGCAGAGGCAACAGAATGATATCTGGCTTTCAAATCATCAGGGCACAATCATTTGGCCTCACGAAGTGATCTAATTAGATAAGAAATCTCAACACTATTGAAACATGGTTACTATGATGTTTGCAATACAATAGGTCTTTACAGTTCAGGCTAACTGGCCTCACTTCGCCTACAGGGTTATCTTTTAGTTGTTTTTTCAACATATGCCTTAAGTAAACTATCACAAAACTGACCACATAAATAAGCATCAAATAAATTTTATGTAAAAAATTTGGTTCTTCCTTTCTCACTGTGAGCCTTAACTCTCTACAAGAAATAGCTCTGCCATGGCATTATCTCAGAGCCCGGCAATGGAGCCATCCCTAACTCTTCACATTATCCCTGTGGGTTTACCTGGTCACCCCCTGGGCATTGTCAATTATTTATGAATAGTGCCTCTCATTTCTATTCTCTCTGGTTTCATTCCAGGTCAGGTCTTCATAATCAGGGGCTTAATCAACATTACATATGGTATATTTATTTAAACATTCTTGAAGACTCTTGTTAGAGAGCATCATGGTACAAGTCTCTTGTTTGCAATTCAGCTGAATGAAGACTTAAGCCATATGTCTATATAGATAAACACTATGACAAGTGAGAGTCTGAGATGATAGGGCTCTCCCATGATGAAAGGGTTTGTGGGCCCTCAAAAGAGCTGGAAATAGAGGTGTAATGTTAGAGACAGTGGTTCTCCCACAGTGTCCCCTGTAATAATAGTTGTAAATTATTCTCTTATTTTTGGCTCCCTTGGGTTGAGCCTGAAAAAATTATAAATATATGAACACAGTCAAATGACAGGCAATAGATATTGCAACACTTACGATATTGCAACACTTACGGGAGGGAAAGAGCTAATTTTCTTAATTTAAAAATCTCATACAAGTCACTGAAATAAAACAAAATCATCCAGTAGAAATATGGTCAAGGCATAGGAGCAGATGGCTCCCATGGATTTAAAGATAAATTGAACTCAAAGAGGAAAATGTCCCAAATCAAAATTAAAAGTATAAATTTTTATTTTCTTATAAATTAGTAAGGATCAGAAAGTGTAGTGTTAGAAGGTGTAGAACTATACTCACATGTTGCAGGGAGTAGAAACTCTTATGAGGTACAATTTGTCAAAAGTTATAAAAATTTAAATAGACATATTTTGGTAGAGAATTCCACTTGGCTATAGATTAGATGTGCATGGAAACATATGTACGAGAATGTATATGTATTATTGCTTATGAGTTTAAAAGACTAAGAAACAACCTGAACATCCAGCAATAGGGGATTTATAAATAAATAATGGTAACTCCATTGAATGAAATAGTATGCAGTTACAGCTGTCAAAAAGAACAAGGAGGCTCTGTACGTACCAAGACAAACTGACTTCCACGATAAGGTAAAAAATGCAAAATAGAGAATAGTGTGTATAAGATTCAAGTTGCATTAAAAAGGAAAGTTATTACCGATTTTAGCATATGCCCATATTATCCAATGGATGTTTACACAAAAACTTGGTATGTGTGACTACATCTTGGGTGCAGAAGCAAGGGGCCAGAAGTCATTGGCAGAAAGAAAATATAATTTTCACTGAATACTTATTTGTTGTCTTTAAAATTTTCACTTTTGCATGTATTCATGTAACCTTTCAACAAATTGAAATATACATGTACAATGCATATTTTTTAAAATTTCATATATTGATACAGTGCATATTTATTACAAATTTATATGATAATATGCAATTATTAAAATACATGTAAAATAAAACACTCTCAGCCTTTTCCACGGTGTCATTTGAAGGTATCACAAAGTGTCTGATTCATGCTGGGAATAACGTGATACAGGTAAGAGAATCAGAAGCATGTAGAAATACCTTTCAGCTACAGTAGCTCTTAAGAGAACAGAATTCAATCGGCAGGACAAAGACCAGAAATTCAGTCACATGGTGGTAGAGATGACAAGCAGTAACCTGATAAAGTTACAAATGTGGTGGCTTCATTTAAGCATTCTCAGAAACTGTAGTTGGAGAAAAATTTGTGAAAGTCTTTTCATGTTTTGCAGTTAAGCTAGATGAAGACTGAAATCATTGTTCACAATTAATGCTTGTATGCCCCGTTTTGTAAACATCACTGGAAATAAGTACTCTCCTAAAATCAGGAGGCGCAGGCTAAAATGAGGCTGGCTCAACAGAGGCCAACCAAGAATTTGGAGGGAACGGGGCTGGTGTGTTCCAGACAACAAGTCACATGTCACCCAGTTTATCTAAGTGTATGGTGCCCTCTGAGTTTGTGCCCCCTTACGTATGTTACATTCTGTCTAATGATGCAGTCATATTGTTTTTCAAAATTCAAAATATCTTTATGTTTCTATAAGGGTCTGTGCTTGACACAGATCCTGGCCTGTTGAAATGACCATTTTAAAATTCCCTTTTCTACAGTGCTCAGTACTAAGAAAAATTTGGAGAAACTGTACTGGCATACAATTTATCTACGTACAATTCACCTAAAGTTTAGGAAGAAAGGAATCCAATCAAAAAGAGTTACCATGAGATCCTGATGACCAATAACTGGGCAATTTCCTATTCTCTCAAATCTGGTTGGTAGGAAATTTACATCTACGAGTGAATTAGTCTCTAATTGGTAGAAACTTAAGTTATAGGAAATGATGTATCTTCTTGGTAAGAGGGGAATTTCTGCACTTGCTCTTTTCTGCTGCTTGCCTCTAAAAATCATGATGGTAAAGAGATAGACGTTTTGATTCTCACTTGTTTTTATTTTTTGCTATTGATTTTGATTTCTTCCTTCCTTCCTCCCTCCAGCTCTTTTCCTATTAAGAAAGAGGATTTAACCACAGATCTATTTATCCTGTTCTGTTAGTTTTTACTTTGACCCAGTGAGCATAATCATCCTGCTTCATTATAAAAAGAGAACAAGAGAACTTTGAAAAAAGAAGGGCCAACCTCCCATAAATACCACTGTTTTTCATGAAGGCTGTGTCCACTGGATGGCTAGCAAGAGTCAATTGAGCAAGTTTCTCTGTAATGAGAACATAGATGTCTAACTATCCCAGCTGCTCGGGAGGCTCAGGCAGGAGAGTTGCTCGAACCTGGGAGGCGGAGGTTGCAGTGAGCTGAGATTGTGCCACTGCACTCCAGACGGGGCAACAACAACAACAACAAAAAACAAAACAAAACAAAAAAAACTTCGTGTAATGTTTTAGGACGCACTTTCCTGACCTTAGACTTAAAAGTATCATTGCAGAAAGCAAATCATTTTCCTGTCTTTTCAGAATTCTGCTCCAACTCCTAGTCTCAAAATTAGTTTATACCAAATGCAGATGACAATTTGAATCTCCACAGCATCTGGGAATTCAACCGAACAACTTTCATGGCTACTGCTTTGAGTCATGAGCCGGACGCACTCTCCTTTTGGTTATTTCTGCTCTCCTTTAGCTGTTTACTTATTCTCATGTGCATAATTCCTTCCAGCAGGCTCCATTTCTATCCCACTCACCCTGGCTGCTGCACCTTCTAACCATTACACTGCACCCTTGGAAACCTCATTCCATCATCTACAATTGCCCTGCACCTTCAAAATTCTAAAGAAAGAGTGCTCTACATTTTACATTTCCCATTTATTTATTTATTTCCATAGAGAAAAGATCTCACTTTGTTGACCAGGCTTGTCTTATACTCCTAGCCCCAAGTGATCCTCTTACTTTGACCTCCCCAAGTGCTAGGATTACAGGCACGAGCCACCATGCCCAGTTTCCACTCCTTAACTTACATAATAGTAGCAACATCACTTCTCTTTGATTGTCCTTTTTTGTGAAGGCTACTCATTCTTTCAGGCCTCACACGCCACGGGACTGAGAAGCACTATGGCAAATGTCCTAGCCCTCACTACCTTCTTCAGCCCATCTGTATTTCTGCAATTGCCTTTCCCTCCCGTCCTCCGCACCAACTCCTCCAAACTTCCACCACCTTCCCTGAGAAAACTCCACCCCTTTCTCTCACCAGGTATCTTGCCCTTTGCTCAGTCACCTCTTCAGCTTCCTGCCCGACTAATCACCAGAATGAATTGCTCTGTGCCCCTCCTCCTCCCTCTTGGAAGAAGTCAGTTCCTTTCTGCAAAATTAGACTGATACATCCACATTTGCTTTCCATTCCATTCCTTTCTGAATCAGCAACAAAACTCAGAAACTGGGTTTCTTTAGTCAAGTATCTCATTCCTGCATGCTCCCTCTCCTTCCTTAGCCTTTTGGCCTCTATTAGCTTAAAAACAAAAACAAAACACCGAAATAATGAAACCAAGCTCTTTCCCCCTACCTCTTTATGCTTTCAGTCCCCGATCGAGCTAAAAATCTAGCATTGTCATTGGATTCTTGTGCTTCTTTATCCACATCATTATTTTTCCAGTTCTATAAACCAGTGCTTTTTAAAGTTCAAAGTGCTTTTGATTTAGTTGGAGATTTTGCTGGAAAGCAGATCCTGATTTGCTTGGTCTGAAGTGTGGCCGTGTTGCTGCATTTCTAAGACGTTCCCAAGCACTGCAGGCACTACTACTCTACATTTCACCCTTGCGGTGGGGATGAAAGAAAGACAGATGCCTCCAAAATACTTTGTAAGATGTTGAGAGCAATATTCAAAAGAATAACACACATATATTTTTCATAAGTTATATCCAATTACATTGAGAGAATGTTTTAATCCTAATACGGATAAAGCAATCACTATAATTTTCCTGACAACTTACTAGGTGCTATGGCATTTCATTTATCCAGATGAACAAAGTGGGCTTTAAAGAGGTTAAACAGTGGGTCAAACTAACAAAAAATAAACATGGTTTGCATAATTATTGTTATAGTAATAAGAATCCATGTCTTAAAATATTTTAAATTTATACTCCAGTTCCCCTTTTATTTGTTACCTTCCTCCCCTATTTCCCTTGAATAATATAACTTGGTTTTAGAAATTAACTCTTTTGTTTTTAGAGAGAACAAATTATTTTCAGTTTCTCTAAAAAATAGGAATACAGTAAACAAAGATTTTAACTGGACAAGATGCTAATAAATTAAAATATAATCACATTCTGAGGTCAGATTGATGAAGTTGGAATTATGACTTTACCTCCTAATGTGTGATCAAATTACTTAACTTCTCTGTGCCTCAGTTTTCTCATAAAATGTAAGGCAGTGACAAAACCTCATAGACTGTGATGAAATGAAGTTAAACCTCTAAAACACTTACAAAATTAACTAACGCATGGCAAGTGATGAATGCATGTGTGTAGTTATTATTATTACTATTATTATTATCAAGGCATTTTAAAAATTCTGCTCCTGGGATGGTGTCTGTGATTACCCTACTGGGACAGAAAAGTAAGATTTAGCCAAATGATCCATCATCTGGGTTTGTTAGTTTTGTCTGCAGACTGAGTCTGAATAAATCCCTTGGTACTTGAAATTCTACAGACCAATTTCTCCCCCATCTCTAATCCTCTCCAAGAAGATAGAGCAGTTAATGAATTAGCTTGATCTATCTCCTAAGCTGTACTGTCATCAGCAAATTACCCCAAAGAATATTATAAATGGATGTTACAAATTAGAAATCATGTCCTTAAATTACTTCCTTCCTCCCTCTATTCTCTTATTTCAAAACCTTGCAAATCTACTACCAATCAACTTTGCTCCGTTGGACAAAATGTAATCAGGCATTTCTTATTTAGAATTGTGCATGAAAAGCTCTGTAGTAGGATTTGTAGATTTGTTTGCTAAGATTATCCAATGATTTCAACTGTAACAATTATTTAAAAAAAAAAAAAAACACCTGATTATACTGCCATCAGAGGATTATCATAGGATTAGAATCACTGATACTGTGAATCTCTGTGATTCTTACTGATTTCACTTATGATTTGCCTGAGTTGATATAATTGGCAGATTCACATTTCTTTTTCTACTTAACTGCTAACGGGGATTCATATATGCCCCAAATCATTTTTTATACTTACAAAGATATAAAGGTCATAGTGTCTATTAGCAAAGATGGAAGGTGATTTCCTCATACTGACAGATATGAAACAAGCTTGCATTTTCTTTTGACAAATGGTAAATTTATAAAACTGCGGTTGCCCTTGAAGTTAATGAAATAAAAGACTTTATTTTCTTCTATCAAGTGAGCCTCAGAAAGTTACGTGTCTTGCCTCATATCACAGAGGGGCAGTTAGGGCAGAAACAGTAGATCAATGTTTGTTTTATATGGTTACATTGCTTCTGAATGAACGCCAACATTTAATTTGACTTCATTTGAGCTATCATTCACAATTTGGGATAAAATCAACATAGCAAAGAAATACATAATTACTGCTGTCATTTAATTTTGATGAAAATGTGGTTTGCATTATTGTTTTGTCAGGGTGCATTTTGTTTACAGCTTTCTTAATTCACTTAGGACTGCCTATACAAATGTCTGCACAAGAAATATTTACACACAGCTATTGCTGCCCTGCTATGGCCTGTGTTTGTTCAGATTCCAAATATTTTCATCTGTGTAAGTTTCCTTTGGATGAAACTGTGAAAAATGGAGGCTAAGTCTATTAAAGATGGAAGAACACATTCACAGGCGGCTACTGTCTTCCAGAAGTCCCAGTACAATAATTTAAGGGAATAGAGGAGAAAAAAAAACGAAACCCACAAGAATAAAGAGAATGGGTCAGTAGACAACAGAGATAGAATGTCAGGGCATAAAAGTAAGATAGAGTAGTGATAAATGACTTAGCAAGATAAAAAAGCTGAATTTTAGTTTGCTACTGGGAAAAGCTATGAAGTAATCTCATGTTCATTGCAGAACTTCTCCTCAAATCTGAAACTGGAAACAAAAAAATTCTGGAGAAGAGGGTAAAGGAAATATTATCACAGGGGAATTGGTCAACCATTTGAAAAGGAAGAAATAGTTTGTTAACCAGATCCTCTTGCTAGTATGCACAGCCTAGAGATTGTGGAGTCAGTATTTCAGCTGAGTATTAGAGATGCATTTGCTGGAGACAGTAAACCAAATGGCCTCTAGCCTAGGAAACAACAGGAAAAGCTAATAGTTAGCAATGAGAGTATCATGTGGAAAACAGGCATTGATTACACGTTTGTGACGTGAATGTTTAGATTCCCAGATTTCTACTCTACTTCCAGAATTCTGGCAACATCAGTCAGATTCAGCTACATAGCAAATGACCCAAAATGTAGTTGGTTAGAACAGTCATTGTATTTTACTTATGATTCTGTGGGTCAGCTGGGCAGTTCTTTCGAGAAAACACGTGGAATATATGCAAGACAAATGTGGTGTTAAATTTTCAGAAAGCAAAGCCGTCTTCTGTGAATTAAAAATATGGTTACATAGTGAAAACTTTAATAGACAACAAAATTGAAGAAAGCAACCAGAAAGTAGAAAATACAAGTGCTGAATAATACAAGAATGAAGTAAATAAAGTTATAGCAATAGTCTATAGTTCCAGCTGCTAGATAGTGGGAATTTCAGAATGAAAAATAATGACACAGAGAATGTTAGCATTTCAATGAAGACATAGACTGAGGCCAGTAAACCTTTTCTGCAAAGGACCAGATACTAAATATATTAGGGTTTATGAGACATATTTCATCTGTTGTATATTCCTTGTTTAGTGGTTTGCTTGTCTTTACAATCCTTTAAAAAGGTAAAACTGTTTTTAGATTACTGGCTATAAACAAATATGTCACAGACTAGATTTGGCCCTGATTGGGCAGTAATTTGACAACTGCTGGTATAGAGAATTACACAAGCTTTTCTCCTGCCAAAACAATAACAACAACAACACTATAAACTACAGGTGTCTTCTCTCTGTACATGCACAGAAATGTGAAGGAACTAAATATTACTGGAAGCTCTCTTCCAGGATAAGCAAAGATCAAAAGCTGCTCACCCACGTGAAGCCATTGTCCAAGAACTGGGTAAATACTGCTAGACTACTGGGCCTGACAAAGGCAAAGGATGTCTGCTAGATCAAGGAGAGAACAATAGATATTTCAACAGCCATGTAGACTGCCATGACCTGCTAGAACTTTGGAAGCCTTGAAATCAAAGCTACTTCCCTTTACCCACTAAATCTCAGCCATGGAACTTTTATGCATTATGGCGTATATGGAGAGCAAGCCTAGAGTTGGACTGGAAAGATATACAGATATTTCCATCTTATCCTGTAAGACCATGAGAAAAAGATTTTTAAAAAACAGTGAAAAGATGCTGCCTGACATTGACTGAGATGTAGCAATCTCAGTCAGACATTGCTAATACTGGCAAGGCATTAAATAACTAGCACTAGTATGTTAAAGAAAATAGAGAAAAAAATATGTACAAAATGAAGGAAAGGATGGCTGGAAATGTCCAATAGAGAAAAGAAATTCATTTATAAAAAAGATCAAGTGAAAACTCTAGAACTGAAAAATATAATCCTTAAATTAAACATTATAGAATAAACTTAACAGACAACATACAGCATAAGAAGGACCAGTGAACTTAAAAATGGGTAAATAGAAAATGATCAAAGGTGAAAATAGGGAGAAAATGTATTAAGAATAAAAAATAAACAAAAAACAAAAATACCAGAACCAAGTGGGAGAGACATATAGGATAATAATAAACAGTATAACACACATGTAATTGAAGATCCAGAGGAAACAAACAGAAAAAGAAGAGATAGCTATTTTTTAATGTTATTTCATTTGTATAGATGTATGGGATACAAGTATAATTCTGTTGCATGGATATATTGTATCTTGGTGAAGTCAGAGCTATTAGTGTATCCATCACTGGTTAAATTGGCTTTGATAAAGAATTTCCTAACACTCTTTAAACTCTTCATCTCAAAGATCCAAGAAGCTCAATGAATTCTGAATATAGTACAAAACAACATCTAGGCACATCATTGTGAAATGTCTGAAAAACAATCTTAAAAGAAGGAGCAAAACAAGCATATTGCATTCAAGGATAAAACCATAAAGTTGACTATTTCGCTCTATAAAGGACACTATGAAAGCAAAAAGATAATGGAATAACATCTTTAAATTGCCGAAAGAATACAAAAAGCAAAAAACCCTGCAACTCTAGAAAAAAAATTCCTCAAAAATGGTGATAAAATGAGGCTATCTTAAGACATTTCGAAATCAAAAGAGAAACAGTATGCCAGACAAGATTCTACATTATTTTAGGGAAGCTATTCATTAGAGGTTCTAAATGTACAGTTTTAAAAGAATATTTGTTTTAAAAAACAGTTTTAAAAGAAGAAGAAATTCAAGGAATAGTGAATCTAATATAGTGTGATAAAATGACATCTTTAAAAAAGGAAGTAGAAACAAATCTGAATGGTTGATTTAGAAGTAGCCACTTTTGTGATGTTAAATGCTTATTCTTGTGAAAAACTGTACATTTTACTCATTGTACTAAATCAACATGGTGAAACCAAAAATACAAAAATTAGCCAGGCATGGTGGTGGGCACCTATAATCCCAGCTACTCGGGAGGCTAAGACAGGAGAATCACTTGAACCAAGGAGTTGGTGGTTGCAGTGAGCCAGGATCATGCCACTGCACTCCAGCCTGGCGACAGAAAGTCCTCATTAGATTTTGAACCTCCTTGAACACTCATTTTCCTATTTACATACTAAATGGAGACAAGTGAGCAAGCGTTTTGACCATTTTGTATTCAAATTGACCTTATTCAAGTTTGGAATATTAAACTCAGATATTCTAAAATATCTGAGTTACTTAGGTACACTTGTATTTTAAGGTTAGAATTAGCCAGCTAATTGCCTCTTCATTACAACAGAGCAAGCCAAAATCCAGCCTCAATCTTGACGTAGTGTTTCTTAGCGGTCCCTTTCCAACCCATCACTGGCTGCATGGACTTCTTTAAGACACCTAAGTATTTTCCATTCTTTAAAATCTGTACTTGGACTCCTTACATGAAAGAGTGTCTAAAGGAAGACAATTGTATTTCTGAACTCCAGAGGTAGTTCAGGAGAACCATTGCTAGAGTCAGTTCTTATTCTATCCTGATGGTTTTTTCACTATAGGAGACACTGGTTTGGTATCCAGAAGATGGTAAACAATACTTGATCTTTCTCAGTTTAGAGAAGTATTGTCAATTCACAACCACTCATAAAAGTTATACGTAACATGAGTTCTATGTAATGGGCTGTTCATCTCCAATGAGCGCTTGTACTTAGATGTACTTAGATGTACTGGCCTGGCTTTTGCTATGGTTTATATGAATTCTCATAAGAAATCAAAGGACTGGAGGTCATTTCCTTCTTGTAGCTTATGAAAGAACAGTTGGTTTTGCAGGAGATAAACCCAACATCTCTATACCTCTACTCACTCCTCTTCATGTTCTCGTCAAACCCCAACCTCATGTGATGACATAGACATCATCTACCGAAGATGCCTACACCTGCTCTCCAGTAGACAAAAACCATGCTCTATCTGGGCAGTCCTCGGCTACAAGCTTGTCTTATCTTCACACACCACCATCCTGACCCTGTGAGACAAAGACTATCAACAGTGCTGGGCACTGGTAAAGCCAGCATTCCCCTCTTGACTGATAACAGGGAGATGCATGAATTGGTCTTTTCAGCCAATCTCATGGTGTCCAGCCAGAGCTTATCTTCAGTTTTAAGGAAGGAAAAACTGAAGTTGGCTAAAAGCTTTTCTTTATTCTCTCTTGCCTTGATATTCTATAAGTCACCAGGGGAGCTAAATATTGCAAAATCCTGTCATGAAAGAGCAGGCTGATAAACTGAAAAATAAAAACAGATGTGGAGCAAAGAAGGCTTATGGACATTTGTTTCTTGCTTTGGACTGGTTCAAGTGCTGGGAATCTTTATTTCTACTCCCACTAAGAAAAATCTAATATTTCCTCTGCTTCTGACTATCACAATCCTTGGATAATTCACATCTTTGGATAATCACCTCTCCCACATTGAAGTCAAAATAAAGTGATGGGAAAATGCAAAATAAAAATAATAAGTGACATTTATTGCATGTGTATGTGCCAAACACTCCGCAGGCAATATTTCATTTAAACAGGGAGAAAGCTCATATTCTAAGGCCTGATGGCCTGGAGTCAAATCCTAGCATTAGTGCTTACTAGCTGAGTAACCTTGAGCAAGTTACTCGAGTTGTTTTTGTCTGTTTCCTTACCTGTGCAAGGAGAATAACAATACCTTTACCACCCTCTTAAGGGTCTTGAATGGATTAAAATAGTTAATATTTAAAAATTGCTAAAAACAGTATCTGCCTATTGTAAACCCTCAATATGAATAGACTGTTAATCTTATTATATGCAATGAAATAGGTAGTGTTATCAATCCTCATATTTTATATGAAGAACTAAATCTCAGCGAGGTTAGGTCACATGGGAATTATTATGCATTACTGGAATCACAGCCCTCATCTGTTGGATTCCACAGCCCAAATACTTAACCATGATGCCATACAGTAGAATTTTCAAGGCAAAGTCAAAATGGAGATGCCACCAACCTATGAACACCACTGTGATTTCTACATGTTAGGCAAATATATAATTCAGCCCTTAGTCTTGATGTTTTACCTTCACAGATTTGAATATGAATTCTACAGATTTCCCCTCAGATTTCTATTTGCTACATGAAGGCATAACTGCTATTAGGACCCTAGGATCTGAGGAATCAAAATGATGTCAGGGCCAGGTCTGGTGGCTTACACCTGTAATCTCAGCATGCTGGGAAGCCGAGGTGGGTGGATCGCCTGAGTCAGGAGTTCGAGACCAACCTGGCCAACATAGTGAAACCCCATCTCTACTAAAACTACAAAAGTTAGCCAGGCGTGGTGGCATACACCTGTAATCTCAGCTACTTGGAAGGCTAAGGCAGGAGAATTGTTGAAACCAGGGGTGCAGAGCTTGCAGTGAGCTGAGATCCCGCCACTGTACTCCAGCCTGGGAGACAGAACGAGACACCATCTGAAAAAAAAAATGCCATCAGTTTTGCAAAGGCACTAATATCTAAGTAGCCTAAGAGTGGAGCGTTGATCTCATCCCATGGAAGGACTAACTAGAAAAGGTGGATACTACATCATCATCACCCTGCTTCTCCTGAGATTTATCATATTGAATTTTATTGGCTACAAGTTACAGAAGACCCAACTCATAACAATGTATTGATAATAAAGTGTTCACTATCTCACATGTCAAGAATTTGTAAGAGCAGATGTTTCCAGGGTTCAGGTGATTCAGTAACACAAGGACGTTATTTTCATCCTTTCCCCTCACCACATGTAGCTTATTTCCTCTTATCTCCAGCCTTGTCTTCATATGTGGCATGACGGCTATAACATCAGCTTGATTTTTTTTTTTTTTTTTGAAACAGGGCCTTGCTCTATTTCTCAGACTGGAGTACAGTGACATGATCACAGCTCACTCCAGCCTTGAATTCCTGGGCTCAAGCCATCCTCCCGCCTCAGCCTCCCAAGCAGCTAGGATTACAGGCATGCACAACCACACTTGGCTAATTTTTAAAATTTTTCTAGAGACAAGGGTCTCATTCTGTTGCCCAGGCTGGTCTTGAACTCCTGAGTTCAAGCGATCCTCCTGCCTCAGTCTCCCAAAGTGCTGAGATTACAGGTGTGAGCCATTATACCCAGTCTCAGCTCGATTTTTAACTGAGCTCATGACCCCTCTTTAAAACCAGTTTAGATGTAGGACTAATTTCTTACCACTGCTATATGAAAGTGGAATGTGCATTTTTCAGAAGGGCCTTTTCTTTCTACTTTCCTCCTTACTGCTTTTTCTACCCTTGAGGGATGGCAGAATAGAAATCAGGAAACAGCCCACATTCATCATGACAGGATCTACTATGTCAACACTGAATTGCTTATTATTATATGAAAGAAAGTGACATTTTAATCTCATTTAAGCAACTGCTACTTGGATTCTCTTCCATTTGAATCTCAATCAATATTCCACTGATAGTATCTCTGCTAGTTTCCCCAATAATCCACAGTCAGTATTGCAATTAGAATAATGACTTAAGGCCGGGTGCGGTGGCTCATGCCTGTAATTCCAGCACTTTGGGAGGCCGAGGCAGACGGATCACAAGGTCAGGAGTTTGAGACCAGCCTGGCCAATATGGTGAAACCCCATCTCTACTAAAAATACAAAAAAAATTTAGCCGGGCATGGTGGCACACGCCTGTAATCCCAGCTACTCAGGAGGCTAAGGCAGGAGAATTGCTCGGACCCGGGAGGGGGAGGTTGTGGTGAGCCAAGATCGCGTCACTGCACTCCAGCCTGGGCAACAGAGGGAGACTCCGTTTCAAAAAAAAAAAAAAAAAAAAAAAAAAAAAAAAAAAGGCTTCAGTAGAAATCAATTAATTCCACTGTTCAATGGCTGCCACCATTTTGACTGCACTTAGAATCCATAATCTGTCCCCTGCTTACTTTCTATACATGTCCTACCAACCCCTTGACTCTTACTGCATCTTGTCAATCCTGACCTTCTTTCTGTTCTCCAGGAAAGAAAGCAAAAAGAAAAGGGAATGGGAGGAGAGGGGAGGGGAGGAGAGGGGAAGGGAGGAGAGGGGGGAGGGGGAGGGGAGGGGGGAAGGGAGGGGAGGGGGAGGGGAGGAGGGGAGGGGAGGAGGGGAAGGGGGGGGGAAGGGGGGGAAGGGAGGGGAGGGGAGGGGATGGGGGGAAGGGAGGGGAGGGAAGGGGAAGGGGGGAGGGGAGGGGATGGGAGAGGAAGGGAGGGGAGGGGAGGGGAAGGGAGGGGAAGGGAGGGGAAGGGAGGGGAAGGGAAGAGAAGGGAGAAGAGAGAAGAGGGAAGAGAAAAGAGAAGAGAAAAAAGAAAAAAAAGAAAAGAAATATCATCCCCACTCTAGGAGTTTATGCTTCTTATTCTTTCCCTCCGTCCTGTTTTCCCAAAAAGCTTTATATAATCATCTTCCTAATTCAGAACTGACCTCAGTTACCGTCTTCTCAATAAATCTTTCTTATTTCTTGAGCACCCTTTCTCAGTCACCCCTCATCATTACTCATAACACTGCTTTATTGCCTCATGGCTCTTAACTGTACCTGAAAGTTTCTTTTCTAGTTATTTGTTATATTATATGTCTTCAACCATTAGAGTGTAAGCTCCAGGAAAACTAGGAGCTCATATACCTAGACATATCTGTCTTGTAAAAGCACAGCTCGAAGAAGTTTATATTTTGTCTAGCTCTTAGTTTAATTTTCTGGATTTATTTTCATGCCATTTCATAAGCATTCAGATTGCTGGAGGGTGTATGTTAGCTGGAGTCTTATTACGTAAATGATTTTGTGTTCCCCCTCTATATGTGATGAAGATTTCAAATAGACCATTCTTAAGTTACTCTCGTAATAAAAAACTAAGAGAATTTTAAAATAAAACCATAAAGAAACTTAGAAGGATTGGGGGGGTAAGGAGATAATTGGGAGAATAAACATCCAAAATGATGTCTAATTTGGTTGAAAATAACCAGGATCTACTGCATGACGCTGGGAAAAGATTACTGAAGCTCTTGACTCCTGGCCTGATTTGCAGTCTGACCTTAGGACGCCTGTTACAATTCTCTTAAGTTGGATGGACTCTTCCTAATAAATGCATTGAGAATCTTTAGATACAACAATTTCAAGTCAAGCTTGGAAGCCTTTTCTGTATGATTTTAGTTATCTTTAAAAATTAAAAACAGCTCTGCCTGCACTTGTCTTGTTTCAGCATAGAAATATTCCCAGCAAGTGCTTGCATGAAACAAAATAATCATTTGGAACATGACGATTGAAAAAATGAACTGTGTCTTTTAGCTGCTTGATGACAATCCAATTGTACTGATTTTTAAAAATTAATTTTCTTATTAAATCAGTTTAAAATAATGTATTTTTAAAATGTACCCTTTCCTTATTCATTTCGCATCTGTTTTTTTTTGTTTTTTTTTTTTTTTTTTTTTTTTTTTCTTTTGGTCCATGTACTATGGACTTGGCAAGATGGAGCTATAGTTTCTGTATTTGGATGATGAACAGATAAAGAAGTGTTCCATATAGAAAGCAATGTTTGTTTTTGGAAATTTTACATACTTGCATTCAGTCTCATAATTATATAGATGTTTTCTGCCAGCTTTCTAATGTTTCAAGCCTATTTTTACTCTATTATTTTTCTCTAAGCAGACTTAACCTTAGAAACTGAATAATGACATCCTTCCTAGAAGAAAAAAGTTTCCTCAAATTACTTCAGAGGACTTCCGTTGATGTTTTATTTTCAATAAACCTTGAGGCAAATAGCCACTTTTGAACTTTGCACTTTGCCCTCTGAGTTTCACAACCTGGAGAAAGATCAATACCAGAGTCAAAAGTGTCAGCAAAAAATGAAAATGATATGCACAAATTGTTATTTATACAAGTCCCCTGATTTTGTTTACTGAGTTTAATATAAACTATGCCTTTTGATTAAAAGCAAATGTTCAAGTTCTCTGTAGGGACCTGCTGTTCTAGATGATTATATCTTGTAAAGAAAACTGCAAAGGGCAAGAATTAACATAGAAAAGCAGATGGCTAGCAGGAATTCCTTTGGTATTAAATATACTAAATCGCAGAAGATAATGACGGAGCCATGTGGCTATGTGTGGCAGAAAAGGGGAGAGAATAATTACAACAGACATAATGCTCTATTTCTTAAGGCCTTCTGACATATATATTATTCAAAACTGTTGGCATAGTGTGCCAAAATTAATACAAATTATCATCCTTTTACATTAGCTACTTTAAGTCTTGAAATTCACCACAAAATAAGACAATCAAATACGCACGCAAATATGTTATCTTTAGTGCTGTTGACACTTTAGCTCTTAGAGAAATAATAAAATAAAAAGAAAAAAGAGAAAAAAATTAAATGATGTTTTTCATTTTCCATAGAATTTAATGAATCAGCTTAAAATATTTTATGGGATATTTCATTAACTGAGAAAACTATCATTGTAGGCAGATACGTGAGAAAACCAAGTTACTAAAACTGCATACCCGAGGTGATTCATCATTTGTAAAATCATCAAATTTTATATAGATTTAAAATATACAAGTAAGCCTGGAAGAAAAGGTACAAAATTAATGAGCTTTCTCTGGAGTTGGGCCTATATTTCTTATTTTCCTTATACATTTTTAGTTTTTAAATGTTTCATCAAAGTGTAAGCACTATTTTTGTAATTAAGAGGTAATTATTAAAATGGGTGCTATGCTGTTGATATTTATTTTTAGGCACAAAAAGGAAATGCTATTGAACTTATTAAGATTTTACATCTTTTATAGAATCTGACGAGGCATATGACAATGAATTCCCTACTCGTTTGCTCCCTTTTGGGGTTTCCCACTACTAAGATAGCAAACCTTAACTACTTAAAACAAAAGTATTAATAAACATCTATGATAGATTGTCGTTTTTAAAAAGATTTAGCTTAAATGTTTTTGAATGATACCTAATATACATTTATTTTTGGCTTTAGACAGTGATGGGAATTTTAGGAGTTTATAATTCTTGTCCTCAAGGAGTTTATAGTCTTGCTGGGAAAAACAGACCTGCTATATGAAGTATTTACAGAATAATTAATGAACAATTTGTGTGGTCCTAACCAATTGTGCGGTGAGGTTCCTGAGTTTATTCCTCTTCTCATAGGAATATGTAAGATAATGGTAGACATTTGTGGAATTAATTAAGAAGAACAAATATAGTAAAGCCACAATCAAATTTATTGATGTTGTGTTTAGTGTAGCTCAAATTAATTTCTCTAAAATATGGGAAGTGAAATATGTGCATCTTCTATTTAATTTTAGCTCTCAGGGAATACAAATAAAAACATCCTGATTCTATCATTCAACAAATGTTTAAGATATTTCAATGTAGATAAAATGTTAAATCAAATAAGGATTAAAGCTCAGATGAGAGCCTTTTCAAACAACCTATTGTTGAATGTTTGGTGACTTGTATCCATCAGAGGAATGCTGTGGCCCATGAGTGTCTGTCCTTTGTAAGTGAATCTTCTGTATCATGCCCTCAGGTCTTATGGTGATGTATTACCTCTGCAGGAGTTCTAACTTAAAAACAAAATGACGCAAACAAAAACACCAAATACTTTACTAACAGGGAGACAAAATTAAAATGAGTGGGGGAAAAAAGGCTCAATATCTGTAAGTAATTAAATATCACATTCGTTCTTTGGAATTTAGCAGCCAAGAGATCATGTTTCACTCCATTAATTTGTTCTTTTACTGCTCACTGTAGGAAACAAAGAATGAAAACCAGTTTCCAGATTTCCATCTTAATTAATCCATAATAGCCTGACCAGTAAAATAATCTTCCATTATCAAATTTCAACCAAAGATGGCAACTTTTCCTGGTAAGGGTGCCAAGAAGAAATATTTCAAAATAAAACAATAAACAATACAATGTAACTTGCACCTGGAATTGAAAAAAACCAACTATGGACTGACCAGCTGTGTAGAGTATAGCAAAGAATAACTGCCTTATAACAATTTTATAAGATATCATCCATGTTACTCTGCATAGGATTTCAAAGGGAATGATAGTACACATATTTAGCACCCGTTATAAATTAAATAGGTGTCTTAATCTTTGCTTAGTTGTCACGTTTTACTCTGATTTTACATATATATGTATATCTATGGAGATATATATGTATATATGGAGATTTATATATATATACTCTACATATATATTTATATATATTTTACATACATATATGGAGATTTTACATATATACACACATATATACATATATATGTACATATTTACATATATGTGTGTGTGTGTGTATATATGTGGTGATCTGGCTGCCCAATATCTTAATAATAAGAAACAACAAAAAACTTAGTTTAATGCTTCTGTTTTTACACACACATTATATACACACATATATATGTGCATATATACACGTGTATATATATGTGTGTGTATGTATATATGTGGTGATTTGGCTGCCCAATATCTTAATAACAAGAAACAACAAAAACCTGTTTAATGCTTCTGTTTTCCTACATATAAACAATGTGTGATTATAAACATGCACGGAAGGCAATAATGCCCCTTTAACATGACCTTTAATTTACCTTTGCTTATACAGAAGTCATTTCCTATACCAAACAATAAGTCAGCTGCAATACTGAATGTACAGCTGAAAATTCATTTCATTTATTTTAAATGAAATGGGCAACTGGGGATTCCCAAGAGTGATATTAATGGGTCACTTAAACATTAGGTGGCCTGGCTGCTTAGAAAAAGCGTTTCGGCATGGCTTCTTTTGTGAATGCCTCATTTTTATAAACCATAATCTATGGTTCCTTTCCTTCAAGAAAGTGGACAAAAATATCTATCATAGCCTAAAGAGATTTTCATATTTTATGTGCTTTTGTTTACCATTTGTCCAATGTCACCATGCGTCTTAGAGTAAGAGAACAAAACAGAATGCCGGAAATAAACCTTATGCAAAGAAGCTCAAAGGAAGGGCCCTGGAGTGCATTCTGCACGGTACCAGTGAGCACTTCATTTTCCACTATTGCTTTGCCTCTTACTAGTAAAGAAAGTTGCTTATAAAATAAACCACACACACTGACGGAACTCACAATTGGAACATTTAAATGATTATTTGCTTCTCTTCCTACCAGCTTGTAAAACATTATTTTCTTATTCTTCCTTAAATGGCCTGTGCTAATTACATACCATGACCCTTGCCCTCCAAGTGCCTTCATTTATGGCAGTGCATTCCTTTTCAGGGCAACACATTGGCCTGGTTTATAGGATGTTGCTACCAGGCCTTCCCTCCTGACTTCTACTTCCCTAGGTCATAAGTCTAATTCACCACATATAATCCAGCAAAATAATCTATTTTTTCAGCAGAGGTAGATAACTCAATTGCATCCTGAGAAATAAGACAAAATAATATGACTAATTATATGTGACTAAAATAATGCAAAATAATATATCCCTCTTTGGAATATCAACATAGAAATACTTTGGTGATTTGTTTCTTTCCTAAAAGAGAGAAAATAAAAATAAAAATTCAGCCTAGGAATGTATAATTGAATTACCATTGTGGAGCCATTTCTACAGGGATTATAGAAATAACATTTGAGTTGACTTCTTAAACAGTCTGCAGATTGGAAGTTTATAAACTGTTTTGAAACTTACAATCTCAGTTTTGCGTGATTCTAAACTGGCAATGACATCAGAGGATGGAAGTGAGACTCCATGTTAATCTAAGTGTATCGGGGTAAAAGGTTGTTGAGATGATGTCGTACCTATCTTTCATTTACCTCAGACATAATACAAGATTGAAACTCTTTCAGCTGTATATTTGTCAAATTGTTGAATTCAGCACAGCTTGGTTTTCAGGATCTGAATATTGAATGGATTGAGACAAACTGACCAAATAGAGATTGCTATTAAAACATAACTATAAAATTGAATCATTCAGAAACAAACTAAACATTTCTATGCACAGGGCCATATTATTTTAACCATTATTGCTAGCCCTCAAAGTTCTGGTAAATTTATCACAATTATTTATTGATTTCAAATGAAACTGTTTTAGGAAGTTGAACTATTCAGTTAATTATATAAGGCTCTTAATACATTTCCTATAGCTAGACGTATCTATAGTATGAACATAAATGAAAATTTTTGTCAATTGCTAAATGAAATAATTGTACTTTTCATACAACTTTGACTGAGTAAGAAATATACAATAAAAAAGGAAGGTGTTTTTGGCATGCCATTATATCTATACATACCTAACATCATGTAAAACTACATAACGTGTGTCATTCTAATTCAATTTCTATTACAACTAGTACCTTTACTTAGAAAACTAGGATGCCTGAATTTCTGTCAAGTTAAATTTATCCAAAGTGTTTTGTTTAAGCAGCAATATAATTAACTTAAAAGTATTTTCATTTAAGTATGTTAAAAATCTAGATTTAAACAAATAAGCATATATAATTCATTTATGAGTATCACTCTAACTTCATTAAATAGTATATATTGCATATAAAATATTAGGTATATTATAACCATTATACAAAAATATTTACATATGAAATTTGCAACAATTTGATTTGCAAGCCTATTTTCCACTTGGGCATTATATACACGTTAAACGTCTTCCCTGTGGTATTCGACTTTATGTTGATATGGTGTTTTCATCAGTAACATCTTTTTTTTTTTTTTTTTTGAGACGGAGTCTCGCTCTGTCGCCCAGGCTGGAGTGCAGTGGCCGGATCTCAGCTCACTGCAAGCTCCGCCTCCCGGGTTTACACCATTCTCCTGCCTCAGCCTCCCAAGTAGCTGGGACTACAGGCGCCCACCACTTCGCCCGGCTAGTTTTTTGTATTTTTTAGTAGAGACGGGGTTTCACCGTGTTAGCCAGGATGGTCTCGATCTCCTGACCTCGTGATCCGCCCGTCTCGGCCTCCCAAAGTGCTGGGATTACAGGCTTGAGCCACCGCGCCCGGCCCATCAGTAACATTTTAACACGTGATGACTTTATAGCACAGGTAGAGGAATCTTTGCTGGCCATTTCCTTGAGGATAGTATAGTGAGGGTGACAAGTGTTAAAATTCTGAGATACTTTTTCTTATGATGGCTTGGGGTCCCTCTCCCCACCCATCTACCAGTGATGTGGGCTCTCAGAAAAGAGGCCATTTACTTGCCCTGTTGTCAGCGCATCTGGAGGCCTTGTCAAAACAATCTAATTTTACTCTGTAACTTTTTGACATTGGTATTTATTGCACCTGTCTTTGGGCATGATTTATGACCTGTCTGGTGAATATTTCTCCCCATGTTGGAGTTTACAATATGAGATAAGTGAAGCATTTAAAGGCCTGTGTGTGCTTCAAAATGGGAAATGGACATTTTGCACGCACAGCTCACCGCCTTTCCTCTTTCCTCAACCTCATCGTCACCTCAAAAATGGCCACTGTGATACACCTTTCACTCAGTTCTTCAGAGAAAGAAGGAAGACAAAGATTATGTAAGACTACATTTTCTATAATCTATTTTGCAGGGGAATTATGCATCAATAAATTCTAATGAGTGGCAAGGAAATTCACCATGGGGGAGACAGCCAATGGAAAACATGTGTTTGTTGTAAGGAGAGCCCAGTGACCTTTTGTCTTTGTAATGGTATCCTGGCTGGGACTCATCAGTGTTTCTATATGTCACCAGAAAACACACTTACCATTGGCAAAATTGCACATATTTTTTAAGCAGCCATTTTAATTACATTGCTTCACTAGGCTGTAATCAAGAAAACTTTCTTTCCTTGAGTCATCCCCTCTGGGTCTTGGTATTAGCTTATGATTGTTTAGCAATTCTTCTTAATCTCATAAAGTACTTGCCTCAGATATGTCTTTTTTTTTCTATGTTCTCATAAGAAAATGTTTTAAGTCCCTCAATTTCTGCTCTCCGAAGTTCAAAAGAATATGATCTACTTTAGGAAACTTCTCTAATTACTAATAAATTATAATATTTCTGAAGAAAAAGTTTGAGATATGTGACTAGAATCTGTTTCTGTGCCTCCTTCTTCAGGAATGCAAACTCTTTCCATTTAACACAATAGAAACTAAATTATCTTAAAATAACATGAAATACGATTTATGTGTTTGTACAATTATATATTTTTAACTTCAAATGAAGTAAAACAGATTAAAATTTAATGTGCTTTAATCATACTTTAAAAGAAAGCATAGATTGCCCTGTCCTAAGCACTTTTATTTTTTTCCACCATCATCCTACCTAGAATGAAGACTCAAGCTCAACCTCTCCAGAACTTTCCTTACTGGCTATATACTTTCTTTTATTTGAGTGACAAAAATCTGTTAAAATGTTGTATATACTTAATTTAAAATCATTAATATGTTCACTTCCAAGGTGTCCCTAAGAGCTCACAATTATCTACTATATCACTATGTTATTTAAGTGCAGTCATAATTGGCACCAGCTTCTGTAAGTTACCTTTATTTTGATCAGATAGCACATATACACTTAAACATTTATTAATTTAAATGTGTTTCAAAAAATCATTACAGAAGCCTTCAAATCATAAGTGGGTTGAACTTTATTTACTCAATTTGATTTGAAAATTGAGAACTCTGACACAGGTTTAAATAGAAAACCCAATTTTCTGTACACTGGTAATTCAGACAAAAAAATTATGCCATCGAAAGAGAAGATAATTAATTATTGCTTTCTATGATAACTCCTTAAAGCTGCAGCAGTAGGAGGTGCATAAGCAATAGTTCTTGCAGCAAGGAATCCTGTAGTCTGTGCCCTTCATGTCTTTACTATCCATCTCTCAACCATGCCCCAAGTTTCTTAACGTTTTTACCCAGAAATGATAATCTAACTCTTTAATCATTTTTGTTGTATTTCTCTCAATCCTCTCAAAATTCTCCATATCATTCTGTTGTGGTGGTGGTAGTAGTTGGACCGCAAAGTGGGTAAACTTGCCAGGGTTGAGCATAGATGGATAATTACCTCAAGGTTCCTATGTACAACACTTACATATATATCAATAACTTGGTAGTTTATACAGTGTTAATCTGCCTTACAGACTCATTCAGTGTGACACGCCAATTTTCTTCTGGATACTTAAACATTAAGACTAGTCCCTACCATCTTCTTGTGGTGCAACTATATTTTACTCCTGTGAAAAGTTCTGCAGCATTTTCCTTTTTAGAAGATGAAGGACTTTGTTCCTTGGCAAATGCAAATGCAAATGAGGAAAAGACACTATATTTGTCAACTATAATACCTTAATCACTGCAGTGAAATATATACTAGCCATTTTACTGTCAGCTCTTGCCATTTCTTGTTAGTCCATCTGCAATCCAGAAAACATAAGAAGTCCCTCTCCATGCAGTGATACAATTTCCTTCTTGAACGTACTCATCTTTAACAAGTTGGACTCTGCCAATGTGTTGCCAAGCCAGTGACATCAGCACTGGCAGGACATAAAATTGAGATTAGAAGTGGCCCCATGACATCACCCTCTTGTTCCTATCGAACAGATGGTTTCTGTATATTGTGCAATTTTAGATCATTATTCATGGTTTGGGTCAGTATAATTCAGGAAGCCAAAAAACTGCCAAGAAAAATTGACCTGGAACCAGTTCAAAGACTTAAAATGATTTTATTGATTAGATGACTAAGTTTTCATTTTCCAGAAGAACATCATGAATCATCAATATATGATAATACCTGAGTCATTTTGCATGCAGCGCGATGTTTAGAACTTCAAAACAAGATCATCTTTGAGGGGTTAACCTTAAAGAATTGTGATAATAAGATAGCTGAGGGACTTTGTTGGGTACAAATAAACGCGGGCCAAAACTGTTGACTGAGGCAAGTGGTTTGTTTGAACTGGATGGTTATTTATTTTCACCTTATACTTGTGGACTTCACATCCTCCTCACAGCTCAGTTCAGAGACAGTAAAGAGGTATGTTTTAAACAAGCCAGACAGGAAGCTATTTTGTAAGGCCTTGTTCAGGCATTATACCAAAATAAGAAGATAAAGCACAATTTGGCTGGCTGAGAACTTGGAGAATAAAATCATGTTCAAAACAAAACAAAACAAAACCTAAATGTGTTCAGAGAAAGCTTTACAAGAGACCATAAGTATCATCTATTCTTTCTTTAAAAATCTGGAAGGAATTTTAGTAATAATACATTTCACTTAGAGTAAATATTAGCTATTTTTTAAAGATATATCTCATTATATTCATTAGATTATCACTGCCAGAGGGCAAATCTCTTGCATGAGGCATTTTAAATTTATTCCTAAACAAATTCATGCTATGCCCAAACCTCTACCCATCTATGCCTCCCTTCCATCCTGCTGCCTAGGTGCTGTTCCACGTCTTTGAACATGTTACTATCTTACTTAACATTAGTAAGACTGTTGTTGCCACCCACTTAATTGAGTATAAATTTATGCATTAAGAAAATCAGGTCTTAGCCAGGCAAAGTGGTTCATGACTGTAATCCCAACACTTTGGGAGGCTGAGGCGGGCGGATCACGAGGTCAGGAGATCGAGACCATCCTGGCTAACCAGATGGAACCCCGTCTCTACTAAAAATACAAAAAAATTAGCCAGGCGTGGTAGTGGGCACCTGTAGCCCCAGCTACTCAGGAAGCTGAGGCAGGAGAATGGCATGAACCCAGGAGGAGGCGGAGCTTGCAGTGAGCTGAGATTGCGCCACTGCACTCCAGCCTAGGCAACAGAGTGAGACTCCGTCTCAAAAAAAAAAAAAAAAAAAAAGAAATCAGGTCTTTTTTTATTTCTGTGTGGATTTCTCCTTCCATCCTGTGATGGTGTATGCCTGGCAAAGTTATGCACACTTTTCACAACCCTGTTTAACAAGCCTATGTTAGGATAATTCACTCTTGACATCACAAGCAATGCAGCTTTATTAGAAGACTGTAAGAGATTAAACTCTATGGATAGGGGCTTACTCCTTGTCTTTGTTCCTAAAGTTTAAAATTTATAACTAGGTATAAAAGATGAGATCTTCCTACTATCACAGGATAAACCCTATTGAGATTCAGGCTTCATGGTTTATATAACTGAGTTAACATGTTGCTGTGTTTCATGTTCTATCATGATTTGCATAGTTATGTTCCTCCCCTCACTCCCTACGGTCAGAGCAGGGTTTTGTAATGACAGAAGCATTACAAGCAAGAGGAGGTGCTGGAGAGGTGGGAGTAGAGAAATAATTGGTATCCACTTTGGAGCTGTGTGACTGCCAAGATTTTATTTTCTACATTAGATTTTTAAATACACCGTAATCATCTTCACATTGTGGGTGCCTACTATAGTGCTTGGCACATATTCACTACCTAGTAAATGTTTGTGAAAAGAAGGCTGAATTGGCATTTTCATGTTGTATTTAAGTGGGAAGGTTCTGGCTTTAGTCTGAACGGGCTGATACATTTACAACTTCTGTGACACAAGGTATATTAGTCCATTCTCACACTGCTATAAAGATGCTACCTGAGACTGAGTAATTTGTAAACAAAAGAGGTTTAATTCACAGTTCCACATAGCTGGGGAGGCCTCAGGAAACTCACAATTATGGTGGAAAGCAAAGGGGAAGAAAAGCACATCTCATATGGCAGCAGGAGAGAAAGAGAGAAGGAGCAAAGGGGAAGTGCCACACTTTAAAACCATCAGTTCTTGTGAGAATTCCCTCACTATCATGAAAGCAGAATGAGGAAAACTGCTCCCATGATCAAATCACCTCCCACCACATCTCTCCCTGCACACATGGGGATTGCAATTAGATATGAGATTTGGGAGAGGACACAAGGTAAAACCATATTTTTTCACCCCAGCCCCTCCCAAATATCATGTTCTTCTCACATTTCAAAACAAAATCATGCCTTCACAACAGTCCCCCAAAGTCTAAACTCATTCCAGCATTAACCCAAAGACCAAATCCAAAGTCTCATCTGAGACAAGGCAAGTCCCTTCTGCCTAGGATCCTGTAGAATCAAAATCAAGTTAGTTACTTCCAAGATACAATGGGGGTACAGGTGTTGGGTAAATGTTCCCATTCCAAATGGGAGAAATTGGCCAAAACAAAGGGGTCATGGACCCCAGGCAAGTCCAAAACCTAGCAGGGCATTTCTTAAAGCTCCAAAATCATCTCCTTTGACTCCGTGTCTCACATCCAGGGCACATTGATGCAAAGGGTGTGCTCTCATGGCGTTGGGCAGCTCTGCCTCTGTGACTCTGCAGGATTCAGGCCCTGAAGCTGCTTTCACAGGCTGGCATTGAATGCCTGTGGCTTTTTCAGGTGCATGGTATAAGCTGTTTGTGTATCTACCTTCCTGGGGACTGGAGGGCAGTGACCTTCTTCTCACAGCTGAGTGTGAGGGCTCCAACCCCACATTTTCCTTCCACACTGCCCTAGCAGAGGTGCTCCATGAGGGCTATGCCCCTTCAGCAGACTTCTGCCTGGACATCTAGGCATTTCCATGTATCCTCTGAAATCTAAGCAGAGATTCCCAAAGCTTAACTCCTGTCTTCTGCACACCTACAGGCCTAACACCACATGTAAGACACCAAGGCTTGGGGTTTGCACCCTCTGAAGCAATGGCCGAGCTGCACCTTGGCCTCCTTTAGCCATGGCTTTAGCTGGAATGGCTGGGACACAGGACACCAACTCTGGAGGCTGCACAGGGCAGTGGGGCCATGGGAGAACAACACCATTTTTTTCTCCTAAGCCTACAGGCCTCTGATGGGAGGGGCTGCCATGAAGCTCTCTGACATGCCTTGGAGACATTTTCCCCATTGTCTTGGCCATTAACATTTGGCTCCTTGTTACTTATGCAAACTTCTGCATAATTTGATGGCTTGATTTCCTCCCCAGAAAATAGGTTTTTATTTTCTACCACATGGTTAGGTTGCAAATTTTCAAAACCTTTATGCTCTGCTTTCCTTTTAAACATAAGTTTCAATATCAAACCATCTCTTTGTGAACGCATATAACTGAATGCTTTCAGAATAAGCCAGGTAACCCCTTGAAATGCTTTTCTGCTTAGAAATTTCTTCTGCCAGATACCCTAAATCATCTCTCTCAAGTTCAAACTTCCACATATCTCTAGGGAAGGGGTAAGTGACCTTTGATCCACTTCCCAATAAATTCCTCATCTCCACCTGAGACCACCTCAGCCTGGACTTCATTATTCGTATCACTATCAGCATTTTGGTCAAAACCATTCAACAGGTCTCCAGGAAGTTCCAAACTTTCCAGCATCTTCCTGTCTTCTTCTGAGCCTTCCAAACTGTTTGAACCTCTGCCTGTGACCCAGTTCCAATGCTGCTTACACAGTTTCAAGTGTCTTTATAGCAATGCCCCAAACTCTGAATGATACGGTTTGGCTTTGTATCTCCACGCAAATCTCCTCTAGAATTGGAATCCTCACATGTTGAGTGGGAGACCTGGTGAGAGGCAATTGGATCATGGGGGTGGTGCTCCCCATGCTGTTTTCATGATAGTGAGGGAGTTCTCATGAGTTCTGATGATTTTAAACGGTGGCACTTCTCCTTTCCTCCTCTTCTCCCTCCTGCAGCCATGTAAGATGTGCCTTTCTTTTCCTTTGTCTTCCACCATGATTGTAAGCTTACAGAGGCCTCCCCAGCCATGCCAAACTGTGAGTCAATGAAAGCTCTTTTGTTTATAAATTACTTAGTCTCAGGTGATGTCTTTATAGCAATGTAAGAAAGGACTAATACACATGGCAAGTCACTTATGCTAGCTAAACATCGGGCTCCTCATCTGCACATTGAGAGAATGTAGTATAATGAGTCACATTGACTGCCTACATGTTGATCATAAGTCTGAGATCATTCTTGGTACTTTATGCATATTAACTTACCTGATGTCTATATAAGTCCTAAGGTGTAAGTGCTATCTTTTAAATCTACATTTACATACAAAAACGGAGGCTCAAGCAGGTGAAATGACTTGCCCGAGCTCAAGAGCTGAGGGGCAAACCCAGGCAGTATGCTTACAAAGATGGCATGTATGGCCGCTATGCCACATCGCCCGGTTGTAAGGTTTCAATGCAATGTAGATGTAAGTCACATGACACATAATCCATCAAAAATACAAGTTCTTATTGTTGCTGAATTCCATCATTTATAATTGAAGATGCGAGACAAAATTCTCCCTAGACCCTGACTAGTTGCACCATTCTATATAAAACCTGTGGTGATGATTACATTGTTATAGTAGCAGTGACACGGGAAATAAAAGATTTGGTGCAGTGACGGAGTCATCATTGAAGCTATTTTCCTTCCAATTTCTCTCTAAACTTATGCTATGAATAAATCATATGGTCTCTTTAAAAGTATTGATTGAAGCCGGGCACGGTAGCTCACACCCGTAATCCCAACACTATGGGAGGCCGAGGTGGGTGGATCGAGGTCAGGAGTTCAAGACTAGCCTGGCCAAGATGGTGAAACCCCATCTCTACTAAAAATTCAAAAATTAGCTAGGCGTGGTGGCAGGCACCTGTAATCCCAGCTACTTGGAAGGCTGAGGCAGAGAACTGCTTGAACCAGGGAGGCAGAGGTTGCAATGAGCTGAGATGGTGCCACTGCTCTCCAGCCTGGGCAAGAGTGAGACTCCATCTCAGTAAAAAAAAAAAGATATTGATTGAAATGCCATGATTCTATATATTACATATACATATGTGTGTGTGTGTATATATGTATATACAAATATACAAATATATACACGTGTATATATATATCTGCAACTAACTTATGTAATATACCTATTTTGAATATGCCTGTAATAAGATAACAGTGAGCTAACAAGAAAGAAATTCTATGCAACTCAAGCTTAATCATCCTATGTAAACCTTTCAGTTTTTGTATCATGTTATATTTTAAATCTCATTTCCAGGTCCTATTAGATAGACTATCTGGTGGTTATAGGAACCACTGAAAGCAAGAATACAGTTTTCTGTAGGAATGGTGAAATATATCTTACATTACTTACATAAAGGAAGCTTCAATCATAGGTAATAATAGGTTCAGAAATGTTCGATTTTTTTTGTTGCAACATGACACATCACCTTGTTTAACTCTAACGTACTCCAGCTATAATACACTGGCAACATTCTCTCGCCAAGCAATCAAACAATTTACCACTTCAGTTCATCACTTACACACTTGCCTCCTCTCCCCGCCTCCCACCTATCCAACCCCATGATGTAAGCAATAACAACATTACATTGAATGAAGTTTCAGAATGAAATCAGCATAAAAAGAAGAAAAATTTTTTAAATGATATTGCTGATTGGGGAGAAGAGGATATAGGAATTCAAGTAGCTTCTTTGGGTATTCTTTTTCCAAAGGCTGTCTTTGCTCTGAGGGGAATTGAATATATGCTTATGATTCAATTTGATTTTTTCCCCAGTTACGGCAGGTAGGACAGTGTCTGGGCATGCCTCATCCCTCAGCCCTATTTCTCTGAACATTACCAGTATCACAGATAGTGTTAGAAGCGGTACTAAGAAATTTGTTTCCTGGAATTTTCTGCTTGTCTCTCTAGAATAGAGGTCTTATCTATTTACATATGCCTTTGCCCCTTATTTCTTTATTATAATAATTATTATTATTTTTGAGACAGAGTCTCACCCTGTCACCCAGGCTGAAGTACAGTGATGTGATCACGGCTCACTGCAGCCTCAAACTCCTGGGCTCAAGCAGTCCTCCCACCTTAGCCTCCCAAGTACCTGGGACTACAAGAATGTGCCACCACATTAGGCTACATTTTTTATTTTGTTTTGTAGAGACTGGGATCTCGCTATGTTGCCCAGGCTAGTCTCAAACTCCTGGGCTCAGCTTAGCCAACAGGATGAAACCCCTTCTCTACTAAAAATACAAAAATTAGCCAGGCATGGTGACATACACCTGTAATCCCAGCTACTCCAGAGGCCGAGGCAGGAGAATCTCTTGAACCAGGGAGGCAGAGGTTGCAGTGAGCCATGATTCCACCACTGCACTCCAGCCTGAGCAACAGAGCAAGACCGTGTCTCAAAAACAAAACAAAACAAAAACCCTCCTGAGCTCAAGAGATCCTCCTGCCTTGGCCTTCCAAGGTGTTCAGGTTACAGACATGAGCCACTGTGCCTGGCTGACTCTCTCCCGCTTCTTTAAAACACTGTTTTCAGGATTGCATTTACATATATATAGGAATACTGCTCCTCCGGGATGATTCCTTAGGGACTTGATCCTTGTCTTTGTACCTACTCTGTACCATTCCTAAACTTGTGTAACTAAGTAAACACTGTTTCAAAATGTCCTTATTTCCTAGGCACATGGCATGTCTTTTTCAGTCTTCAAAAAAAGGTGTCAGGCACTCCATGAACACTGACTGATGGTTCTGCTTTGTTTCTGCAGGAACAGAAATCAAATCAGGTAGCATGCTGTAGTAGCACTGGAAAAATGAAACATAACTCTTAGCTGGTAACTTGGTTTGATGTACAAACAGGTGAGGAAAGAAAGAGAAACATTAAAAAAAGGTTTATCTGTGAATGACTGTTTTAGAATTCTTTACTAAAGATGATCTAAAGATGTAAAATTCTATGCTTGAGGGAGATGGCTGTGTTTATATATTACATTCACCCTGAGTACTGACTGATAAGCTGTTGTAGATCCGGCTTGCCATTAAACTTCACATTTTGAATCTGAGATAAAAGGCTAAATGGAGGAGTGTTCTATGTCACATCTCCCGTAGATCAATGAATAAATAAATATAAACTGTAATACTTTCCTTCCAGGAGCCTAAAGAGGCCTTTTACATTTTACATTCTCAAAAAGCCTTTTTAACAGTCACATGTCTATAGGATTCAAGGTTTCATTTGCATGGTCAAAGTAGACAAATATTTCATTACAAGGGGAGCTTCTCAAAGATAGCCTCTATTTTCTCCTGTTTTCCAATTCATGCTAAAGTTATAAAGAAACCTGAAAAACAAAAGAAAACCAAACAGAACAACAACAAAACTCTCCTCTCTTCCTTCATCACTACCAACTGCAGCCAAAACAGTGCAGTGAGGAAAATACCTGCAGCCTCTAGGAGCTTTGATAGAATCAAGACCAGTGAGATGTGCCAGGCCTTTTTCCTTTCTCCCAGATGGTGTCGTTTGCGACTTTCACATTTGGCTTTTAATGGACAAGCGAGAAAGCCTGCCAGTAAAGCAGCGAAGCAAACTAAGAAAACAAACAAACAAAAGCAATCACGTCCTAGACACGGAGGCCAATGACAGGTATGATTGATCAGGTGACCAGCTGGAAGCTGTCACCACCAGGTTGAGAGAAACAGGCAGAGTTTGGCATGTTTCACGGGCCAGAGATTATCATGGGCTCTTAGGTAGTCAGTGTTCTTCGGCAAACAAAGAAATGGAAAGAATGGAGTTTGTTTTGCCTGGGCCACATATCTCATAAGCAATACTTATCACATGATCCACCTGGTATAAAGGATACTGGAAACTAAACATATCGTATTTCCTCTTGGAAACGCTTACTAAAGAAATCCATACTGTGCACCACTGTCAGTATTTTTGTGTTCAGAGACAAGCTGGATACTTTTTCCTTGCTAAAGTAAGTATACATGTTGGCATGTAATAACTTCAACAGCCATGCAATCCACTGGGAAGCAATCTCAAGTTTAAACGCTTAAATTCTAATTGTGGTGTAATTTCCTTGTTGCTTAATTGAGGAAAACAGAAGCCCTATGAACTCGATAGTATTGTCTTGAAATAAGTGGAATAATACCACATACACTTGATTTAAAGATGTCATGGATTATAAGGCTCACAGAAAGTTTCTGAAGAAATAACACCTTTTTGCACATTAAGTAAACATATTGATTTTAAAATTAATCTCATTCTTTAAAAAATATTAAAATGTGCATAAAAGGTACACATTGCAAGATCTACATGAAAATATTTGATAAACCACAAAGTGCTAGACACATGAAAGACATTACCAACAATTCAGTCTTAATGTGAACATGTTAATAATATGGAATTATTAGTATCCTTCTTGCTGTAGACCGTTGCCTTCAATAACACGATGACTTCACACACACAAACAGAAACACATCATAAACAGCATAAACTTAAGATCTTAGTGTTCTTCAACTCATGTATACTAAAAATGAAAATAATAGAAAATAAACCTTTTACAAATTTTACTTCATCAGAACACAAGTAAGCATCAGTGTAACAAACATATCCTGAAAGCCTCAACCTGATTCCATTTCAACCCAACACACATTTGGTGAGTAAACTATTGATCAAACTCATCCTATAATATTTGTTCCTGGTTTTTGTTAAGCGCCCAATTTGTATTTACAAATACAGTATTTGTTTTCAAAGAATTAGGATCAAACGGAAGATAATCAAATGACACTGTATGACTAAGAGACAGATCATCAATATCTCTTCAGTAGGACCAGATTCTGGTATCTTGCCAAAATATTTTGGTAAAATACTGGGAAATAAAGCTATGTGCCTACATTACTGGTTCCCAAACTTGGCGCATCCCAAGGATCACCTGCAACAGACAAAACATATTCGGGGTTTCTTGTCTACCCTTGGAGACTCTGAAGCACTATGTCCCAGTGGGGTCCCAGGATTTTCAATGTTTATCAGGTGATTCTAATGAGAGCTGGAGACTGTTGTAGTAACGATTCACATTAACCTTCCAGACTCATTAGTAATGTAACAATATGGAAAAATATTCCTTTGCAGGAGAATATATTTTTTTCTTTAATGTTGGAGAAATATTTGCTACATCACTTGGCAAGGGTGGGAGAAATGCTCATGGGAAATTTTTGAGGAAAAAAAGATGGTCCTGGGCTACATTCTAAGCTTATTCTTGCTGGGTAGAGTACATAAACTCACAGCATGAGATAAATTTTTATGGACAAAAGAGGAAATTTTTTAAAGGTTGCAAATGGGAAGAAAATAGGAGTAAAAGGAAAATGTTCTTAGTTTAGTGCCTTATATGTACATACTTGCTAAATTTAGTAATGATTGTTGTTGTTAGTATTATTACCCCTAACATTATATGTAGACAACAAAAGTCAGTAACATATTAGGGTTAAAGATGTCCTCAAAGGGATTGATCTAATGACTAGCAAAGTTCAAGGATCCTTAAACTCAGTGGCCACTGACTACGCACATGTACCATAAAGAAAGAATAAAACAAAAGCATTTCTTTAAACAATCTGTTGGAACAGCCAAATGTCTCTGTCAATTTAAAGTTGCACCAAAACCGTCCAGTATACCCCAAAACAATGATGAATCTTTGGAAATGCAAGCAGACATTCCAAAAGAAATGATTTCATACTTGAATTGTCTTCAGGAAACTAGAGTTAATGGTAATTTAATAATGCTTTCTTAAATGTCAAGGGATATAATAATTTACCCCCTTCGAATATTGCTACTTTCCTTTCTGTTTTTCCCCAGTGATTGATATCCCACTTTGAACTATTTAATTATATTTAAAAATAAGTTTTACATGCAATTTTAAAAATTTATTTCATAAATTGCTAACTAGATTTTAGATTCTAAAAACTGTAAAATAGTGTATTGAAAATGTAGTCTTTGTCGAGTCAAGAATAATAAAAAAAAAAAAATACACTTTTACTGACCATTAACCAGGGGAAAGAAGTTCTCTTGGGATAAGGAGTGTTACTGTAAAAGAGCATGCCGCCTGTGACTTTTGTAGTTCACAAATTTCAGGTAACTGGTGCCCTGCAGTACGTGAGTGAAAAAAAAATACTTGTTTTTAAGACAAGGTATGGAGCAAAATATTGTCAAAATAGTGTTTTTCAAGGTGTATTTATTTTTATTTTTAATGAAACAAAATTACTGCCAGCTGTGCAGTGTTCTCACTCTACCCATTACATTTTAATGAATCTTACAATAAGATGATTAATTCTACACTCTTGTAGACTTTTGGCTGAATGTTGTTGATTAAGCAATTACTTTAATCCACTTCTGTTTGTTTTTATGCAAGCCCAATGATGAAGGTAATTTTTCCCCCTGTGGAATAATCTCACTAGAATTATTAGGCACGTGTGAAAGGAGTTTTACACACGTTTCCAAGGGCTTCAGTTGCTATTATTAACCAATTTTAAGCCGCAAATTGCAATCAACCTGTTTTATTCCAGCTGATAAAGTTCACAACATCAATTTGTTTAATTTCTGATCTTAGGCACTGACATTATGCAATGGCATTAAAATAATATCATAGTATTTTGGCATGGAATAACTTACGTAAAAACACAATAGAAATTGATCAACTATTTGACTTAGGCAGCAAAACATGCACATTTTTGGTTTTCAAAAATGATTAAAATGTAGGGAATAATACAAATAAAGGTTTTAGAAATGTAGTAGAAAATGTTAGAAATGTAGTAGAAAATGTTAGAAGTAGGATTATGGTTTAGAGTAGTTAGATCAGTGTGGGTGTTTGTTGGGGACCCCTGTGGGTTTGCAGAATTAGCAAGATATTTATTGTGGACCTGATAGGACAGGCAACAGGAAAGGTCTCTACCTGACATGGAGAGACACTGGAAGGTTTGGGTTATAAGAAATTTAATAGTGGAGATAACTGCCTCCGCATTTCTTGTGATGGCAAATGGTAGCACATTGCAAGAATCAGAATAGAGGTAACACAAATGATTGGATTATTTGATACTTATTTTGCCTACCTTTTTTCTTCCTTTACTACAGAAGACCAAAGGTGTGAATAGTTTTTTATTTTGTGTAACTTGTTGTGTTCGGCTGCATTATACAAAAGAACCGATATTCAATCATTTTTAATTCACTAAAATGACAATTTATATGGTTAAAAATAATAACTATAAAGTAATTCTGTCATACAGGCATACTGCCTTCTTCCTTGGTTCTTCTTTTGTTGTTGCTGTTACAAGATAAAATGTGTCAGCTTTTGAGAGTTCCTTGATTTTCCTTTCCCCTCTTCTGACTACAGAGGACTCTGTTGTGAATCACTATTTGCTCTCGAGAAAGTTCAGGGCTTCTGTGATAGTGAATAAGGAGAGAAATGGGAGCGAAAGAGGAGAAAAAACAAAAACACCTCTCTGAATGTGAAACACAGATGTTTTATTTTAGTGAAGTTGAAGAGAAAAGTGAAGCTGAGGAGAAAATTGCACAAAGCACAGCTGCATTGTGCAAGAAAAATTGTTTGTTGAAAGAAAAATAAATTTGATATTAGGTAGTTTTGCTAGGATTATGTATTCATTTTATTTCTTTAAAAAATACAGGTGAAGAATTTGTATTATACTAGCTTCAAAGCATGCACTTACTAAATTTGAAAGACATTTAATTATAGATGCACGACATTATTCTTTTCTCCTTCTGTCTATAAAACTTTTAGTTTGTCTAAATTTAAAGGGTACAAGTGTGATTTTGTTACATGGAAATATTGCACAGAGATGAAGTCTGGGTCTTTCGTGTATTCATCAGCCAGATAATATATATCAAATAATCTTATATAATTTAAAATAATGTAAAATTAAGTTTTACATTGTATTATTCATATCCTATACACATGCTATTGCATGAAATATACATTTAAAAATACAACATAGGGCTTAAAACTCACAGGCATGCCTAGTCCTAATCATGGACCTACCTGCAACATTTGCTCTAAAATACATGTTATTTGACCCTCCTGTTTCTGGCAATAGCTTCTTATATTTCATTTGAATTAAGAAAATTTCTGTTGATAAATTTCTTACATTCAAATCATTACATCCCATCACCTTAGCAAATTGTTTGTCTATTAGACTTTACTATAAGAGTTGGGAGAGTCTTTAAATTATATTATATGAATACATAATTATTGGGAGAGTCCTTAAATTATATTAATACATAATAATAGCTATCCATTTAATAATTTATTCAATAAATACTTATTGGCCGGGTATGGTGGCTCATCCCTGTAATCCCAGCACTTTGGGAGGTCAAGGTGGGCAGATCACGAGGTCAGGAGTTTGAAATCAGCCTGTCCAACACGGTGAAACCCCATCTCTGCTAAAAGTACAAATATCAGCTAGGCGTGGTAGCAGGCACCTATAATCCCAGATACTCAGGAGGCTGAGGCAGGAGAATTGCTCGAACCCAGGAGGCAGAGGTTGCAGTGAGCCAAGATTGCATCACTGCATTCCAGCCTGGGTGACAGAGCAAGACTCAGTCTCAAATAAATAAATAATAAATTAAATATTTATCATTTACTCTACCCTTAGCACTGTAACACGAGCTAAGAATTTTCCTACATATAGGAGGAAGGACAGTCCCTGCTTTTAGTGAGTTTAAATGACTTTCTTCTGGGTTGAATAGGGTGAGGTCTTCAATATGCCTCACAGAGAAAAACAAGAATGCATGCTTACTAGCCACTGCGAAATGGCATGAAGTGGATTTTCCTGTGATATACAATATCCAGAATACAGAAAGAATGGTATGGGCACAAGAAGGAAGATTTTCTTTCCACTATACCTTAACAAAAATTGAGCAGTTTAAAACATTTTCATTGTCCTTTTCTATTGGGACTGCATTGGTGTGTCAGGCTGAATAAGAATTAGTCCTTTATTTTTCAATGAAAGTAATGAACATTCATTCTCCGCAAAATAAACGGTTATATGCATAGGCACAGAATATGGTTAAGCCCAAATCAGCTTTTCTGTTACCTCCCATTCTTTTGAGAATGAATAGAGGAGAGAGGGAAGTGTTGACTGGCAGGATGGAGCAGCACATATCCTGGCAGAGGAAGAGTCACATGTTTAGAAAGATGGTTCCCGTTTCCCCTCGACAGAGGAGGACCCGACTTCCGTGAATGGGTTTCAGCAACTGCAACAGCAGCACTTTATGGCCATAGCATATGCCTTGCGTTTTCACTTAGGGCTGTCTTAGAAGTTCAGACATTGGGATCTTTTTCTTTGAAGACCTCCTGAACACAGTTCTCACTCTTTCTGGCTCCACAAACTAATTACATCCATGATAAGGAAATATTTAAAAGTGCGTTTCCCAAAGCACTTAAGGGTGGCTGGACACTGCGAAACACTTTAAAAACCACACCAGGAACCTTTCATGTCTTAGGTACATTTTAAACATAGCGTGGGCATTGAAGTTTTAAATTCAGAAATAGGGTATCATATAGCTACACTCCAGAGTTCTGTAGACTTTAAGTATCCTACTGGATAAACTGGTTACCAGAAAAAGAAAATTCCCCTACAGAGTGTCTTTGGTTACATTGTTTCTACAACCTAAAATGAGCATTGCAGCAGGGTTCACTTTTCAAGCCCATTTGTTATATTAATTACAACAAGTTGATTATAGAAGATAGAATTTGAATAAATTACAGCTTTAACATAAAAAGAAATGTTACTGAGGAAACTCAATAATCTAAGCAAGCATTGAACAGCAAGCCAAAATAAAGAGAAGCATTCAGCTGTTGCACCTCAGAAAAAAAAAAAAAAAAAAAGATCGAAGTACTTAAGTACTGTCAAAATACTCACTGTTCATCTCTAAGTATCAGCTGTGTTGATCTTTCTCCCTAGACTAACTTTCTCTATCTGGTAGACACGTTAACCAAGAGTTCTTCAGTTTTATGTGCTATAAAGAAGTTTCTTATTTCCAAGTTCCAAAGTTCCATTGAAGTGACTCATCAAGTCAACTGGAGTCAGATTGTACCTTATGTCAGATAATTATGATCAGTGCTGGAGTCATACAAAACATGAAAAGTAAGTCAGTAGAACCTCTAAGAACAAAATGAGTAAAGAAACCCTGTCAGCAGAAGGATTTGTTGTTGCCTGGGTCGGGGAGAAGATAATCTAGGCACTGAGAAGAACCTCCCATTGGCTAGACCCAACTGGAAGCCAGGAGTTAAGAGAGAAGAGTGTGCTGTATTCTGTCTGATATAATACCTTGTGGTAGAGATCAGGAAAGAGAAGATAAAAGGGCCTGGGGTAAAGGAAGGCAGACTAATTAGTTCCCATAGTCAATATGATATATATGTGAGATGGTTTGACTGTGTCCCCATCCAAATCTCATCTTGAATTGTAACTCCCATAATTTCTATGTGTTGTGGAAAGGAGCTGGTGAGAGACAATTGAACCATGGGGGCAGTTTCCCCCATACTGTTCTCATGGTAGTGAATAAGTCTCATGAGATCTGATGGTTTTATAAAGGGAAACCCCTTTCGCTTGGTTCTCATTTTCCCTCATCTGCTGCCATGTAAGATGTGCCTTTCGCCTTCTGCCATGATTGCGAGGCCTCCCCAGCCATGTGGAACTGTGAGTCCATTAAATCTCTTTTACTTCCCAAATTACCCAGTCTCAGGTATGTCTTTATCAGCGGCACGAAAATGGACTAATACAATACAGGGGACTTTTACCTATTAGACTAGAATTTGTTAACAATTGTTACCTGGCCCCTTTCTGGCCCTGTGATAGAGAGAATTACAAATGGAAAAAGACTCAAGGAGCTTCTTTTTTTTCTAGTTAAAATTTATTCTAGTTGAGCAAGGAGGAGTATTTTGAATGCCAGGTGCTATTAATGTCAGTGTTGGTATCTTTTATACCTGCTATTAATTTTAGTTTCCTCCACATTTCTATGGTGGTACACCAGTGACTTTTAGGTTAGTGCTTTGTCTCAAGAAAGCAATACTAGTGGATGACCTGCTTGTTCCCTCCTATTCTATTGTTACCAACCCAGACTTTGAAAATATAGCATTTAACTCCATAGTGATTATTTTATTTAATCCAGTAGGAGTCATATTTTGATCCTTTGCATTCTTAGAAAGGAAAGGTGAATTCCTTAAAGAATTAGGAAGAGAATACTATTCCCTTCCTGCACATAATTCAAAGGGCTTGCTGAATCATTGCAGTAATATTAGAACCTGTGAAAACCCCACTGGACATGAGAAGGTGTTGAATGGATAGGAAAGGAGAAATGGACTTGAAAGGTTTCTTCCCATCTGGTGATTCCCCCAATGACCAAGCTAAAAGAGGACCGGGAAGAGAAAAGGCTCAAGTAATATTATGAGAGTCGTGTTTTCCACTCATGTTCAGGAAACCATTGAGACAAAAGACACCCAGCAGCAGCCACATGGCTCGGGGACTTGGAAAAACATGCTGCTTCCTCTGTTGTTTCCTCACAATATTCGTGCCCTCTCTCAATTTGTTTTTGTAAGGAAATAATTAAAGATACAGATTTTTTAAAAAAGACTGACCAGTCTCTCTTTAAATGTTAAAAAAAAAACTCTTTTTCAATGAAATTATTTCAATTCTTTCTGTTTTCTTCTTCAGACAAAAAAATGTATATATCAGTTTTCTTTATCTGGACACTAAAGAGAAGATTGGTTTACATTCCCTTAGAGGAAAATATCCAAGGAAACTTTTGCCAGCTTAATGCATTAGTCTGAGATTTTTATGTCATGTGGTTATGAGGTGTAAGGCTACTTTAAATCAAAGTACTTTTTCTTATGCCACTCTGGAGCTATATGAAAATACATGAATTTCATACTTCATATTTCTTATCTTCTAATCAGTTTTTTTGTCAACTACTTTTAACACAGTACATGCTAAGAGTATTGAAAAGTAATATAATCTACATTGCAAGTTTATTAGGACTTCATTATTTCTGTGATTCAGCAGATCTGTGCATACATAACTCTTTTTTCATTAGAAACTATTAATAGAATATGAAGTGGCACCTCTTCGATAAAGTCACCAAAGATAAAACCTTACTAAAAGCTTAGTAGGCATTGAGTATACTAGACTATTATATGTAGTACATATTCATGCAGTTTTAGGCAAGAAAAATAAAATTCTACAGATTTCATTGAGAGATAAGATTTTGTATCAGATTGAAAAACATAAAAGTTCCACATGTTCTATATTTATTCCATCTAACTGCTGATTTCAAAGAATAGTAAAAACTCTAAGGTTTCTAACATAGAGGGAATTTTGGTTTGGTTTTTTTTTTTTTTTTTGCCTCATACACAAAAATTTATCTTTCATCATTGTAATATATATTGATCCATCATTTTAGAAAATAACATGAAAATACATCTTTAGTCTTTTGTCTGTTTATTTTTGTTTTCTGATGAGAAATCTGCAGTCTCTCAAATAGCTGCTTTCTTATATGTAATTTGTCATCTAATTCCCCTCAACCACCCTTTAGCTACTTTTAATTTTTTTTCTTTGTTTTTGGTTTTTAGCAGTTTGGTTATGATTTACCTGGGTATAGATTTTTAATGTACATCTTATTTGGGGTTCACTGAACTTCTTCATTCTGTAAACTTTATTTTACCAAGTTTGCAAAATTATCAGCCATTAATTCTTTAGTTATTTTTGTACTATATTCTTTCTCCTTTCTTTTTTAACTTTGGTGTCATAAATATTAGACTCTTAGAATTGTCTCACAGGTACCCAAGGCTGTCTTTTTGTTTTCCAAATATTTTTCTTTGTTTCTCAGACTGAATAATTTTTATTGATGTATTTCACTGACTCTTTTCACGATAAACTCCATTTTGCTATTAATTTTAAAATTTCAGTTATTTACTTTTAGATTCTAATGTCTCTGTTTTTCACATCTTCTATGTCTTGCTGAGACTATCTTTCCATTCATTTTAAGAGTATTTTCTCTACTTCCTGGAGCATGGTTATAATAGTTGCTTTAAATTATTTTTCTAATGATTTCAACATTGGTGTTATCTGTTTATTTTCCTCAAAGTTATTGAGATTTTCCTGCTTCTTTATATGTCAAGTAATAGTGGATTGTATCCTTAAAAATTTTAATATCATGGTAGGAAATTTTGAATATTTTAAAAATTCTATGGATTGTTTTTGCAAACAATCAGCTCAAACAATCAGTTGGGTTCACATCATGAGCTGTAACCTATCCTTCAATATCGGTTCAGTTTCTAAAACCTCTACAGGACTCTTCAGTTGTTTTCCATGTGTGTACCAACTAGGAAGAAATCTGAGTCTTTTTAGTATTATCTCCCCATTCTTGAGATTTTATTAATGCTTTTCAGTTATTTTTCCATATTTTAGCTCTGATTGGATGATCTCCATTGATGTATCTTTCAGTTCACTGACTCTTTACTCTGTCATTTTAATTTTGCCATTGAGTCTATCCAGTGAATATTTGATTTTGATTATGTTGGTTTGACTTGCAGCACCAAACATTGAGATGCTGAAACGGTTTGGATGTTTCGTCCCCTCCAAGTCTCATGTTGAAATGTGACCTCCAATGTTGGAGGTGGGATTAGTGGGAAGTGTTTGGGTCATGGGGGTGGATCCCTCCTGAATGGCTTGGTGTTGTCCTTGTGGTAATGAGTGAGTTCTCATTCTATGACTTCACATGAGATCTAGCCATTTAGAAGAGCCTGGCACCTCTTCCCTCTCTCTCTCTTGCTCTCTTGCTCCCTCACTCATCATGTGACATGCTGGCTCCCCTTTATTTTCCATTATGGTTGGAAGCTTCCTGAGGCCTCATCAGAAGCAGATGCTGGTGCCATGCTTCATGGACAGCCTGCAGAACTCTGAGCTGAATAAACCTGTTTTCTTTACAAATTACCCAGCCTCTGCTATTTCTTCATAGCAATGCAAATGGACAAATACAGCTTAAAAATATGACAATCGGAAAGTGGAAGGTAAACAGTACAAAACTTTAGGGACTCATATTCTGGGTGAAGTTTAAGGGTCCAAGTGTCTGAGTGTATCAAAATATCCCCTCAAAGGTAAAGGAAAGTTTTCTGAAGTTTTACTGCCTACCACTCAAAAAGATGGGTACTATATTGTGGAACAGTTTGGAGTGGGATAAAAGAGCAACATACAACACACTTGAGTACGCTAATCCAAAACATTTATCTCATTAACCTCCAAATACCATTTTTGGTCATTCGTTTCCTGGGATCACTCCTCATATAAATTTCTATATTAATCAGCACTCAGATGAGAAGTAGAAATTGCACATGTTATTTAAACAGAGAAAATAAAGAATTGGATATTAACTGTTGAAGAACAGAAATGACACAAAGAAAACACTAAGAAATCATGGGTGTATTAACAGCAGTAAGGAGTTGCCACCTCTATGACTAGGGGAACATTAGATGTGTTCCCACTTAACACTTGAAGAATGGGACCTGAAGACCTCTGAGGATGGGTTGCTACTCTGCTGGTAAGGATGCCACTAAACTTAGATTAGCGAGTTCAGCGCCTTTGTGGGACTGACCTGAGACCTTATGGGAGGAGGAGCTGGACAGTTAATGAGAAGGAGACACATTGAAGCTGATCTGGAAGTGCTGGAAGACTAAAAACTGGATTCAACTTCTGCTGGTGGAATGATTGCAGGAGCAAAGCCAGGGTGAAGCTGACAGGTAGAGAAAACAGAGAAAAAGCTAACAGGATGCTCGTATAAAAAGGCAAGTCTCTTTTCATCTTCCAATCTTCCAGTCCACGTGTATTGACAGAGCCTTTTAAGGAGTCAGCTACAGAGAATGAAAGTGGGTGGCAGAGATCTACCTTTCCATTGCCAAATGAAGTAGAGAATTATAGACCTGGGTGAAAGGCATTAGCCCGGTAAATGGCACACTGTGTCATGACTATTCATGACAGCTTATACGTGAACAATTAACTTTGTTTCATAATTGGGTGTGGTGGTTCACACCTGTAATCCCAGCACTTTGGGAGGCTGAGGTGGGTAGATCACCTGAGGTCAGAAGCTTGAGACCAGCCTGGTTAACATGGTGAAACCCCATCTCTACTAAAAATACAAAAATTAGCTGGGCGTGATGGCAGGTACGTGTAATCCCAGCTACTCTGGAGGCTGAGGCAGGAGAATTGCTTGAGCCTGGGAGGCGGAGGTTGCAGTGAGCCAAGATCGTGTCATTGCACTCCAGCCTGGGCAACAAGAGCGAAACTCAGTCTCAATAATAATAATAATAATAATAATAATAATAATAATATTGTGTGTTTCCAACTGAAGATTTAATTTTAAAATTAATACATTTAGGAAAATTTTAAAAAAAACAGTAAAATAAGAAAAAAACTGGCTGTTTTTAATTGTCATTTGCCTCTCAACTATTAGGTTGCTGAATTTAGTGTAACTGCATGTTTGGGAGCTAAATTTTGGATTGAGTACAATTGTAGCAGGAAATTAATACTGATCAAAGTAATTTTCCCAGAAAGATGAAGAGTGTTTTTCCTGTGGTGCCATGTACTCCCTGGCAGGGTGTTGCCATCATTGTTACTTTTCCATTGACAATAGAGCTTTTGCAGAATAAAGAAGAGAATACTTTATTTCTCTCTTTTGGATGAAGTCAAAGATGCCCTGGATTAGTGTTGCCAGGCCTCTGCACAGCATAAAGGCACCACTCTTTCATTTCAATCACATATAACCGATTCTCCCAGTATGCATATGTTCCTGCAGGGTGTCAAGAACATGGGGGAACGTCAATGTCTTCACAAGCCATACAATCCCTCCACTGCTCAAAAAGACTCACTTATTCCATATGGCTAAAACTTAAAACAAAACCACTTGAGATTTTCCTAGAAATTGCATTAAATCGGGAAATTATTTGCATACACTTCTGTTGTTTGTGCAGCCTAGGAATACACTGCTTTATTGTTTGCGGCTGGCCGGTAGGCTATACCCTCGTAGGTTGCCTTGTTAGAACTACATTAGAAAGGAAATCAACAGATTACCTTTGGTTGGGTTTATGCAAAGGGAGAGACAGCAAGAAATTAAAGACTCAGAGAAAGGAGAAGTCAGTGCATTTATTCCTTTGACTCCATCACCCTTTGGGCACACCATTGGGTTGGCTCCCTTACTCCACTGAAAGCCATAGCAGTGGTGGGTCTCTCCATGTGGATGCCTTCTCTATATTCTAGTAACCACTCCTAGGTGTAAGTAGCAACAGTACTCTCCACAATTCAATGTTATGGAGTATATGATCACACTTTGGTTGCCTTCGTTCTTCGCCCAGCAGCCATAAATCACACACAAGCTTAAAGCCTTCCACTGACTTCCATTAAACTTGGAATAACATACACACCAAAAACCATGTCTACAAAGTGCAACCAGACTTGACTTATCCACCTTTCCAGACTCTCACTGCCACCGTTTAAAGGCCCCATCCTGGTCTCAAAACCCGGCAAAATCTGCTCCTGATTATATCTCCAACATCTCATCCCACTTTCCATCTTGGTTTCTATTTTCCAATGATTTTGTTTTCCTGCCATTTCCTTAAACACACTGAAACTTTTCTTAATGAAGAAAAGTTCATCCTTGCTATTACTACTTCCTAGAATGCTCTTCTCTGTTTCTTTCCAAATTAGCTCATTCTCATCCTTCAGGTCTCTGCCTAGTAATCACTGCCGCTGAAGAACTTTCTGAACATCTTAAATTGACCATCCCAATTACTTTTGATTATCATCTTATTTCCTTCATTTCATTTATGACATTACATAACAACCATAATCATTTTTCACTTAGTGATGGTCTTCCCTAATGAGAATATAAGCTTCATTCATGCAATAATCTTGCTATTGGGGTTGACCATTGTAGCCTCACAAAACAAACCTGGACTAATAGATGGGACTCAATACCTGTTTCTTGAGTGAAATTCGAGTATAATGTACTTTGCAATGAGAGGCATATATCTCTCTTCAATGAAAGTATTTGTTAGGCAGAAATCATTACTGATTCTCTCTACTTGAATTTTTCCATAACCACAGTGTTCCCTAAGGTCTGTTACTTACAGCTACATTTACTGTTCCTGCTTCCAGCTCCAGATGCTGATTTGGGGGTGAGGATGGTGATACAGTTTCACTGTATCCTCACCCAAATCTCATCTTGAATTGTAACTCCCATAATTCCCATTGTGGTGTGAGGAAACTGGTGGGAGATAATTAAATCATGGCAGCAGTTTCCCCCATACTGTTCTCATGGTAGTGAATAAGTCTCATGAGATATAATGGTTTTATAAGGGGTAACCCCTTTGGCTTGGCTCTGACTCGTATATTGTCTGCCACCAAGTAAGACATGCTTTTCACCTTCTGTCATGATTGTGAGGCCACGTGGAACTGTAGGTCCATTAAACCTCTTTCTTTCTTTCTTTCTTTCTTTTTTTTTAATGTAATATGCTATTGTTTTATCGCTTGAGTAAATGTCGAATTGACATTAACTTAAGGAAACAGACCACTGTAGGTTTTTCTAAATATCTTGCAGTAAACCTCTTTCTTTTGTAAATTTCCCAGTCTTGGGTATCTTTATCAGCAGTGTGAAAACAGACTAATACAGATGGGCAAGCAGAGACTACGGTGGAGTTCTTCTGGGAGTTTTTCCAGGTTGTTCCTTTATAGGTAAAGAATTAAACATTGCAGAAACCCCTTGATGTATCAAGTATAAATATAGTTCCCTCTCTTAGCTTAGAACCCTGAAGACATTATTTTTTCTATTTTTCTGTTCTATTGGTTTCATCTATGGGTATCTGAAAGGGTTTATAGGCCTCTCTGCTGAAGTTATAACCCCATAATTCATCTGGAATAGGAACACTGGCCACTCAATAGTTGTTTACTCAATAGTTGTTTACAAAATTCAAATGGACAGAAATTGGCATTCTCACTTAAAACTTAACCCGGATATTTTCTGTGGCACATGTTTTTGGAAGGTTTTATTTGACAATTTTTTAGGGTATTTGTATTAGTCAGTGTTCTCCAGAGGGACAGAACTCATAGGATATATGTATATATGGAAGGGAGTTTATTAAGGAGAATTAACTCACATTATCACAAGGCAAAGTCCCACGATAATCTGTCTGCAAGCTGAGGAAGAAAGAAGCCAGTAGTGGCTCAGTCCGAGTCCAAAAGCCTGAAAAGTAGGAAACTGACAATGCAGCCTTCAGTCTATAGGCCGAGAGCCCCTGGCAAACCACTGGTGTAAGTTCAAGAGTCCAAAGACTGAAGTACCTGGAGTCTGATGTCCAAACGCAGAAAGCATGCAGCACAGGAGAAAGATGAAAGCCAGGAGTCTCCGCAAACCAGCTTATCTCACCTTCTTATACCTGCTTTGTTCTAGCCCTGCTGGCAGCCCATTGGATGGTGCCCACTCACACTGAAGGTGAGTCTCCCTCTCCCACTCCACTGACTCAAATGTTAATGCACTCTGGCAACACCTTCACAGATACACCCAGGAACAATATTTTACCAGCTATCTAGGCCTCCTTCAATCCAATCAAGTTGACACCTAATATTAACATCACAGTATTCTATATCACTAGAGAAACATCAAACTAACTCTTAGAACTAGCTCCTAATCTATGAGCAATTTTGAGTTTAAGCATCAGAAAGCATCAGAATGATAATTAAGTCTCTAATTTTAATTTTAAAACATTTTATGTTTTTAAAAACTTAAGTGTTTAACTTGTTCAGACTGTAGGGATCCACATTTGCACTGGTGTATTTTCAGGGGATGGGCAAAGTGGCGGGGGATATGATACCTATTATTAAAGAGTAGCTTGCTCCCGTGACTATTGTGTTCTTTTCCTTTTATTTGTTCCTGTGATATTTGACACAAATTAACAATTTTCTGATTGTTCAGAAAGAATTCATTTGTCAATATGTCAGTTATTTATAATAATCTATATATTCTTGTGAAGCAATATTTAGTATACTTATCCATGTTGAAGCAAGCAAATGAATTTATATTTAACATCTTTATGAAAATGAAAGTATTGTCTGTAATGAAGTATTTGTACATAATTGTATGTAAAATATTTGTATGTACTATTATATATAAAGCATTTATACATAATTATATGTGTGTGTAAATGTATATTATGTATAAAGCATTTATATATGTGTGTAAATGTATATTATGTTTAAAGCATTTATACATAATTATATGTGTGTGTAAATGTATATGCATATACATATCTATTATTGTCAAGATCAAGTTAGTTCTTAGCTAAGTCTGTGTTTAACTTTTCCAGCAGGTCTCCACAATAATAAAATTGTCAAGCCAGTTTTCGTTAACAATTACTGACTCCAGCTATAAATCCCTAAACTGGTCAATAACCTATAACCCAGCACCTTTTGAAATGGAATGTGGGATATTTACGCTCCCCTTGAGAACAGCTTTTATACAAAGTCCCAACAGCAGTGTGTGCTGACCAGGACCACCGTTCTTGAGCAATAACACAAACACGATAGCAATAGCGTCGGTGTCTTCGCTTCTGTCTTCCCTCCCATGCCTGTAATGTCTGAGACCACTTTTCTTGGAAGGCTTGAATCGCACCCAACTTAACATATTAGGTGCTAGCTTAGCACACGCAGCACTAAACCACACCACAGCTCATTAACCTGTAGACTATAAAACAAGAAAAAAAAAACTTGCAGAAACGTCAGTTTAACTTTCCATGTCAATAACAGGGTTTAGGGTTAACAAAGAAAGAAAACACAAAACCTGAGACTGTGTGGTCATTATTAAGAATAATAATTACAAAACACAAAACCTGAGACTGTGTGGTCATTATTATTAAGAATCGTTCATTTCATAATTAGTTTTTAAGTCGTAAAGCAAAGCGTCTGAGGAAAACTAGCTTCTAATCGTATATTTTATTTAAAATTCACTATGTCATGTTTTTCAAAAATATATTAGTCTAACTTAAATACAGTGTAAAGTTGAGTAATCCCTTTACAATATACTGGAGTTTTTTTTCAAAAATATTGAGCACATATAAGACCTTTTTCCTAATATATTCTCCAACCATTAAACAAATATTTATTAAGCGTTATGTGCCAGGCACAGCTTTAAAGTCACTGAAATACAGTGGAGAATAAAGCAGACACAAGCTGCTGTCCTCAGGGCGCTTACATGCACTTTAGTGTTTTGCATCACCCTCTAATATATGCTTATACGTGTCTTTCCGTTTGTGATGAAGCTAAATTTCACAATGGTCAAAGTCCAAAATACGTGATTCCCATTCTGGTTTGTTTGACATATCCCTCCTTTCAAAGAAAAAATCATTTTGTACATTAAAAATTAAAGTATTTTTATTGTCCTAGAAACACGAAGATAAGCAGTGAAGATTGAGGTATCTAAATGCTTCTGCCTAAGTGTACTCTATCATGTGCTACACTGTCCCCAAGACGCAGGTCAGAGACAGGAGGAGATATGTGCTCTAGAAAAATAAGTATGTCAGCTCAGTAGCTCCAGACAGCAGTATATTGGAGGCCTTAACTAGTAGCATAATGCTGGGACGGGATGCTTCTTGGTGGTTCAAACTTTGCTATACTTTTCGGGGTACCTGAAAATATAATAAGCTGTCAGAAAACTATGGCTTGTCACAGTGACTTAGATTATGTGTGTGTGTGTGCATATATGTATATATGTACGCACATGTGTGTATGCATATATAGTCATATACATTCATATGTACACACATATGCATACACACGGATATATATGTATGTATACACATATATACATAATCTAAGTCACTGTGACAAGTCAGTGTTTATATATATAAGTCAGCATGTATATTAACACAATTATTACACAAAATGGGGGTTAAAGGACTCAATCCCCTACACAAAAACCTGCATGTAACTTTTGACTCTCCAAAACCTTCACTACTAGTAGCCTACTGTTAACTGGAAGCCTTACTGATAATATAAACCATCAATTAATGCATATTTTATATGTTATATACTGTATTCTTACATGAAGTAAGCTAGAGAAAAGAAAATGTTACTAAAAAAACTCTAAGAAAGAGAAAATATATTTATTATTCATTAAGCGGAAGTAGATGATCGTAAAAGTCTTTGTCTTCATTTTCTTCATGTTGAGAAAGATAAGAAAGAAAAGAGGAGAGGTTGATCTTGTTGTCCTAGGGGTGGCAAAGGCAGAAGAAAATCTGTGTATAAGTGAACCCATGCAGTTCAAACCCATGTTATTCAAGGGTCACCTGTATATACATTTCTCTCTCTGTATATACACATACACATATGTACACATGTATAGAGAGAGAGAGTGTGTGTGTGTGTGTGTGTAGACAGAGACAGAGAGAGAGAGCACTTAATTACACATCAGGCACTGTGTTAGTTGCCAAAGTTATTAAAAAAATAAAAGGGCTGGGTGCGGTGGCTCATGCCTGTAATCCCAGCACTTTGGGAGGCCGAGGTGGGTGGATCACGAAGTCAGGAGATCGAGACGATCCTGGCCAACACGGTGAAGCCCCGTCTCTACTAAAAATAGAAAAATTAGCTGGGCCTGGTGGTGGGCACCTGTAGTCCCAGCTACTCGGGAGGCTGAGGCAGGAGAATCACTTGAACCCAGGAAGTGGAGGTTGTAGTGAGTCAAGATTGCACCACTGCACTCCAGCCTGGCGACAAAGCGAGACTGTCTCAAAAAAAAATAAAAATAAATAAAAATAAAATTTAAAAAATAAAAATAAAAGAAGACAAGTCCCACAACTCTCACTCTAGTTGGGGAAGTGATAGTTATGGGTTAGAGTCCTGTATTTATTATTATGGGAGGCTTAGACACATGGTTAGCTAAGGGAAGTCTTCTAAGAAAATAAAGCACCTGATGTGAATTAATTTGTTGGCACCTACCCTGTGCTAGGAGCCTGAATGAAATTTTAGTCTAATGTGCTTTGCAGTGGAAGGTATATATTTTTGTTCAACAAAGGCGTTGGGAATTCAATAACGAATAACATGGACATGGTTCTTGCCCGAAGGAGACAAAAGTATAGTGAGGAGATGAGAGACTTTCAATTACAGAAAATCATACCTACATCTCAACCATGAAGAGGCAGGTTTGGCCAAGGGCAGCATAGGTAGGGAAATCCTGGCCCAGGGGAGAATTGAGCAAAGATTAAAGAAAGGATAGAAACGGCAAGATTGTACAGATTGAGCATAAATAATTTGGTGTTGCTAACGTGTAAACAAAAGCAAAGAATGGAGAGATTTCCTGTATTCTTGAGAATTATTCTGTCATACAGGTGAGAGAACCAGACTGAGAGTCAGAGGATCTGAGCTCTAGTTCCAGAAGAAAGATCTGGGGGAAGTCGTTGCAGGGTAATAATCTAGGCATTTCAGAATCATTTGGGGAGAGAATAATAGTTTTAAAATAAGGGTGGAGTATGCATGACTCCAAGATCATCCCCTGCCCTTCAGTCCTGTCTCAACTGAAGCTTCTTTTCAGTCACCTACCTGATATGACAAAAATGATGAAAACATTTGTTGCCAACTTCAGGATGGTTGCAAAAAATGAATGAAATAATGAATGTAACAGTGTATTCAAATATTAATCAATAACACTGTTGCTTAGTAATGGATATATAAAATTGACACCAAGACTTATCAAGATTTATACCGGGAGATTTAAATCTGCTTTATGGAGAAAGATAATGCAGTTCTAATTAACATTTTCCAAAGCAATTCATAATATCCATTGTGCTCTTGGCCACTGGATGTCCTTTTCCATAGAATGGTGCTTAGAGTTTTTGTCCAGGGTGGAGAAGAGAAAATAGTACGTCCTTTAGAATTATTTTTAGTCTTTTGGGATCTACTTTTTGTAATTGAGAGAAAAAAAATAGATATTTAAAACTTATCTTTGGAAAGGAAGATGAAATGTCATAATGTTGTCAGTTCTAATAACAAGTGGTGTATCAAATGCAATCTTATTTGAAACTCAGTGGGATTTTCACATAATGTCATATATTTTTACTAAATTTTACTAATGTGGAAAAATAAGTAATTTAGGATATCCAAGGTTATTCTAAAATGATAAATGATAATGTGTATATATATATACACACATAAAAATGACAAACTAAAAGTAAATTAAAATGACCATTTAGTCAATATATTCATCAGTAGCTTTCTAAGCTTTGAGATTGGCTTTGAAAACACTATATGGAAAAAAACATGATTAAAATAGATTATATTTTTAAAATAACTAAAAATTTTGGTGAGAAAATGCCAAAATTCTGGTAATAAAGCAAATAATTCTTTGACAAAAAATAATTGCATACATAGCAAGTTTTTATCTCCTTATATAAAAAAATGTAAATGGCACCAATAATGATGTGACATTTTACCCTTATTAAAGTGACCAATTTAAAAAGTAAATTCCAACCAGGCAAAGTTACATTTATACAGTATCTTCCTACATTATTTGAAGAGTATAAAGTGGTATAGCTCTGTGGAAAGTAATTTGACAGTATGCAGTAAAAATAACAGTATTAATTGTTGTGACTTGGTAAGCATTCTATGAATGTATCCTAAGGAAACAACTTAAAAGCAAAATAAGTTATACACATGAAGACATTGATTGCAACATTACCTGGAAATAAATGAGAATCAATCTCGTTTGCAAATGTAGGATAATTCAAAAGTCAGGTAGTGTAATTAAGTAACAGAATGGTGCTTTTACTTAATGGTATTTTATGTGAGCACTCACGGAATAATAATTAACAGCTTTAGTGATAGGAAAATGAGTACATAATTTACGTGAGAAAGCAAAATTAACAACTGTATATAGGCCGGGCGTAGTGGCTTATGCCTATAATCCCAGCACTTTGGGAGGCGAGGCAGAGGTGGGTGGATCACCTGAGGTCAGGAGACCAAGACCAGCCTGACCAACATGATGAAACCCCATCTCTACTAAAGATACAAAATTAGCTGAGCATGGTGGCACATGCCTGTAAACCCAGCTACTTGGGAGGCTGAGACAGGAAAATCGCTTGAACCTGAGAGGCGGAGGTTGCAGTGAGCTGAGATTGTGCCATTGCACACCAGCCTGGGCAACAAGAGCAAAGCTCCATCTCAAAAACAAAACAAAACAACTGTACAAAGATACTGTGATTGCACCTCAGTAAAGACAATAAATGTAATTAATAGAAATACTTCAGAAACTAGTTCTTAATAATACTAAAAAAATCACATAAATGATTTTTAATAAAAAATATATAGAAAGGATGCATTAGTTTGAAAACTAGTAAATAAAGAAAAGCATCAAACATTTATCTTGACACTTCTGTATAAAGTATACTTGGGGTAGCTAATAGTTGACATATTTTTATGTAGGAGTATTCCAGCTAATTAAAGAAATAAAATCAGAGAGTCAAATCAGTCACTTGTATACCTTGAAGGAGTTTGAGAAATATATCAGGTAAAGGACTTTCAGTTGTGAGGAACAGAACCAACAGTGGTTTTCTTGAGCAAAGATAAAACAAGTAGGAGATTGGAGGTTGAAATAATTGATGGAAAGTTGGAAAACCAGGCTTAGAAAATGACCCAGGCTACTTCAGACATCCAGGAAGCAGGAAGCCATTCAACTAACTTTTAGGAGTCACATTCTGGCCAGGATTCTGAGGCTCTGGGACCCTTCCACTGCTGCTTCTGCATATGAATTTTAACCTCGCTCTCCATCTCTGTCATACCTGTTCAAGATTCAAATCCTGGACATAAGCATCTAAATTTTTGAGCCTAGAGGTCATGTGCACATACGTTTCTCTAGGAGAGTAGTTAAAACAGGGAGGCTCTCATACTTCTTGATTCTGTAAAACGGAGAAGGCAATGCCTTATGCTAATACCAAAAAGCTAACACACGTTCACTGTGCAATTTGTTAATCAAAAAGCAATAAATAATAGAAGACACCAGAAGAAAACAGAAGAAATTCCATGCCTGCTATGTACAGGATACAAGACATCTCATATGTGTCATCATTTAATCCTCACATCTCCAAACTCTTCATGAAAGATATTCTTGTTACCTTTCACGTAATCTCCCAATTCAGGAGAATAAGTGAGGTTGCTCATGTGAAATTAGGAAGGCCAAGGTTTAAATCTAAGTCTTTATAACCATGAAATTCAGCTGCTGTGGGAATCCAGAAAGAAGAAATTATATTCAATCGATGGATTGACTCAACAGATGACATTTACTTCAAACGTTCAAAGTTGAGTAAAAGTTTTGACATCTACCAATAGGGAAGGAGAATATCAGACAGAGGAAACAACATGAGCAAGGATAGAAGAAAGAGTAAAGTTTGGAAGTCTTGGGAAAGTCTTGGGAAAAATATTGAGAACACAGATTGAGGTTAAGACTAAGTTTTAGAAACCTTTGAAGGGTAGTCTAAGAAAAGAATTCGGTCTTGAGTCTGAGCATTTCTGGGAACCACGAGGTAATCTTGGACAGCATGGGTAATATTATTAGAACTATGCTTCAGGAACACTAATTTGACAAAATTTTTATGAAATTATCAGTCGATATACACTAATCTTATTAAAAGGATGTGGCTGGCACTTTCCACTCTTTATTCAAAGACACAAAACAGTGTTCCTTATATGTTTTGTACTGAAATAATCTTGAAGGAAACCTCTTCCCGTGGATAACTTTAATATAAATAGCCACCTTTCAACTCATATTAAGGTAAAAAATCACACATATAGCAATCTTTGCTTTTTGAACAGCTAACATTTTATTTAAATTGAAAATGGTAGTTGAACATATAAAAATTTCTAAGGATGCTTCATGTTTAATGTAGACCTAATATTTTATTTAGAGAATAAGGAATGAAACCAAGGAAGATAGAATGACATTAAAGACATCAAATTATAAATTAGTGGTAAAGCTAAAAAAAAAGTCTAATTTAGCACTCTGGACACTCAATTCCAATTATGTCTTATTTTACCATACAACTGCTGTCTGCTTTCCTGGCTGCTCTGGGACAAAAACAATCTCATAGAAATTGCTGCAGGTAACCGAACATTCTTTTATAATTTAAGAATAGTCTTTTATATTCCTTTTGCATTTTATTTATCCAAATTCTGTAAAAATTGAGAAGGACATCATCTTAAAAACATCTAACCTAATCTGACTCCAAAAACCGTATCTTGAAACCTGACTTCTAGGTTGTAAAATTATCAACAGATCAGCAAACTGGCCATTTAGATATCTAATTCCAATGACAGATGAAAAATCATAGGAAATTACATGATTTTTATCTTTCTACATGGAAATAGCAAAGGAAGATTTATTACTAAACCACCCAGTTTCTTAACCAAAAAAAAAAAAAAAAAAAAAAAAAACTCAAAATACATGTCAAGGGAACATTTTAGGTTTTTAAATAGAAATTATCAATATGATCTGTCATCGTTATTTACTACATGTGCTGCCCATTTATTTTTCTGTGAAAACAAAAGAAATTTAATCTTCCTTATTTTTCTTGACTTAGCTAACTATATGGCATAGTATTTTGAAAGGGTTAAATAATTTCCTTCTCTTCTGCACATTTATTTATTTCTTTTTGTGTGTGAGGTTCCCCACTAACCATAGCTCTGTCCAAAAGGAAATTAAAATGAAATACATAAGGCATGCTGGGACTTCACACTTCAGAGACTTACAAAGCAATATGGCCTGGTTAAATTGATTGTCACTTTAACTGCCCACATCTACTCTTCAGGAAGGGGGCTTACGGTTTAACTGTTCTTAACGGGACCATATCCCTTTTCCAATAGCTTAATTTAGGTTGTGCTGAAATTCCTATTAAAATCAGAGTCATTAATATTTCATTAAAAATACCCATGATGTCAGAAGCAGTCATTCCGAGCCTGCCAAGTTTCAAAGAAAACTACGCTTTGTCGGGTTGTGCTAACATCCTGATATCTAAACTCACATTTACATTTTTTCATCCACCTGAATAAAAAACAAAAATGAAAGAAGGAATGTATTGAATGACTCCCATTGTCTGATGCCTTCTGTGTTTTGATGTCTTCAGATAATACCATTAGCTCTTGACAATATGATCTTAAAACTTGACTTCAAGGATGTCAAATTATCAACAGATCAGCAGGCTGACCATTTAGATATCTTACTTTTGCACCACAAAATTAGAGCACTTGACAAATGGATATGAGGTTTCTCTGTGTCAAGTGTACTGAAGGATTTTATTTTAACAAAAGTCCTCTAGCCAGAGCCACCTTAAAATCACAGAGCTGTCACATAAATGCATATATAAAATCCCAATCATAACTAAAATGCATCATCATGGACTTAGACAATTACTTGTAGATATTCATTATTCTTTGCTATTTGATTTAGAGAAAAGTTGTTAACAGAGTCTGGTTCAAAGCTTTGATTTTTAGTGTTTGCTTTTAGAGAGAAGATGCCTGCCCAAATACCCAGATAATATATGATGGATCTCTTACTCAACTGAGTTAACACTCATTCCTAAACCTGACTCATTCTCTTGGCCTTCCAGCCCAGATCCTCTTCATTGTGTCACATTCTACACCTTCACCTGCCCTATGACTTCTAAATGTTTACATTTTCAACATGATGACTTTCTCTATGAAGTTCTGAATAAGCAGTTCTCTGTTGTAGAATATCTTTTCTTTTCCACCCCTTCTTCTAGGAAATATCTATAGCCCACACATGCTTTAGGAATCAGCTAAGATGCTACTTCTTCAGCTGGGAACTCTACTCAATGATCATGGCCTTTCCCCCACAACAGCCGGTGACTACTGTTAGACCAGGGATTTTCTATGGCTTGTTTGCAACCATCTCCTTAGCACTTACCATGGTGCCTGGCATACACTAGCTCCTCCTCATGGTATGTTGTTCTTGATAAACCTAACATAAGAGATTCAGAAAATAAAGCATATGGATTGCTTCCAATATGAAGAAATGGATGAGACACATAGCTTTCTGGCAAAGTCTACAGAATGGCCAAAATTTTGCCACAAACAGAAATGCACAAAGCATATTCTAGGGTGGCAAGTAAGTGACTTTCCAGAATTGCAGCAATGAAAGATAAGGCAGAAATGTAAGTAAGGCTCAAGTATGAATTTTAGGTGCAATATAAAAAAAAAAAATGCCTCTCCTTTCCGGGTTCCTATTCATTGTTTTAATGAACCTAAATATGATTGCGACTTATTCCCTTGATATTCCTTTTAGTTAAGAACAATTGGTGGAGGACAACATAATGTACAGACTCCTCAAATTAGAGCACTATCTTACCTGAATAGAAATCATTCATATCGTCAACTGGGGAATATTGCCCAAACCCCGTGGTACAGGCTCTGTCATTTTCTTTCTAACCTTTTCCCCTTCAGTGCCCAAGAAAATCACTTCCTTTCATTCTCAGAGAAAATGTAAGAAACTGAAAATCTACATGCCCTCAAATATTCCAGAAAGTTCATTTTTAAATTTCATTCAGAAATTTTCCATTGCACAGAAGGAATGAGCTATCGAAAAGAAGTTCAGTCCAAAGAAGGCATTTTTTTAACTTAAAATTGAGATGTCCCACTATGTTTCTCAATTAAGAATGAATTGAATTTTATACTAAAACGTTCATATTATTTAAGTAATAAATAATGATGTCTAAAAAACTAATTAATACAAATCATTTTTAAAAATCAATCAAAATGTTTCTTTGGCACACGAAGGATCAGTCTCTGGATACATGTATCCAAAAAGAGAAAACATTCTGATTCAGGCTCAATTCAAAACATGGAATAAAGAATGTACTTATAAGAAGAAAATGAAATTATTAGCCAGCTGAATCCTAAAGGAAGAAAGGAGAAAATAAAAAGGAATTAGTCCATAGGCTTTTCTGGTCCAAGCAATGACTCAAAATTAGATGTGATAACTATGTGTAACCATTTGAATTATATAAGCATTACAGAAGAATAAAAACATGTTAAAATAGAAGAGATTATGTGATCATTAATAAAATAAGAAATGTGGTCTGAATAAAAGGAGGAAGCACTCTGAGATGAGTTATCTTGGTTCTTCTATTTTATAAGTAAAAGTTAGATAAAACCACATTTTTATAGTATTTAGATACTTATTTGAGCAAGTAGATATACAGGATTATCTAAACCTGCCAAAATGATGTCCCAGTCAAGCATCTCTTTCTTTCTAAAATGGTAGGGCAATAACAAAAAGGACAGCCTAATCTTCTCTCTCTCTCTCTCTCTCTCTCTCTCTCTCTCTCTCTCTTTGTTTTTGTTTGAATGAAAAGAGGAAATGCTCAGAAGTTCACAAGAGACAGAGCAGCCATAAACTCTCAGTTTGATCTCCAGGCCAAAGACATGTAGATAAATTCAGATTCAGCTAGGGCAGGATTAACACAAGACATGATTGAATCGGAGCAAAGACAGCCAGTCCAGACTCCCCTGCCTGATTTCTGGCACTCAATCCATTTTGATTGTACCTTAGCCAGGGCCTGTAATGCATTGAACATCTGCTTAACTATATTCTGTATTGTAGTAAAATCAAAAAGAGGTGCAGTGGGGGCAGTGCTCGCATTCAGTAGTTTTCCTGCTTAGATCACTCATTGGATTTGCTGATAAAGAAAGAAAGAAATCATAGAGGAAGAGGAGAAAAGAGAAGAGAAAAAAATCAGATGCATAAAACATATTTAAAACATATTTAAAAGCATCGTTTGGCTAGAATGACTCAGAACACATGAAAACTATGCTAACTACAAAATCTTCATTTTAATACTTCTAGATTAAAATCTCATTTTCACCTCGTAATTATATTTGACAGTTAGATTGTTCTTTTCTCACAAGTGCTAAGTAGCAATATAGTTCAGTCCAGGAATAGGCAAACTTTTTCTGCAAAGGGGATGATGATATTTTAGGATGTCCAGGCCAGATAGTCTCTTTCACAATAATACCACTTTGCTTGCATAGGGCAAAAGCAACTACAGATAACATGTTTAAAAAAAATGGTGTGATTGTGTTTCAATAACACTTTATTTAAAAATGGCCAGACCAATTTGACATGCATGCAGTCATCTGCCAACCCTGGTTTAGGTAATTGCCTTTATCACACATTATTTAGAAACTCGGAATCTGCAAGCCTCTGACATACAAGGAGGAAAGTAAAGTAATATTATTTTTGCATATTGAGAAAGATCCAAACTTTACAATTTTCAAATCAAATCGCAAAAAAATTGAGTGGCATACATGTGGTGAAAGAGCTAGTAAATGCTTAAAGCAGGATTCTAGCATGATTTGTCAAAGTCCAAAATCTGCACATTTATAAGTTCATCCTGCTACTGTCTTCAAGTAATTGGTCAAAATTTGATAAGCAAATCAGAAAGTAATTAAGGATGCTTACTTTAAAAAGACGTGTTTTCTAAAATTCCCATGCCCCTCCAGACATGTGCTTAAGAAAATACATGTTTGGGAAATAATCAGGGCCCAGAACTGTTCACAAAATTTAGTTCAAATGCTCTATTTTTAGTGAAAAATTTTATTTGCACAAAAGATTATGTATGAATATTTTTCTTTACTCTTTCATGAAATATATTTTCCAGTTGATACCTTGCCCTTTTTTAATGGTATTTTTTGAAACATGAAAAAATATGTAAAATTGAAAAATTTTAAATTATTTCTATGATGATTTATTTTTCTCCTTTTGCTTTTGTGGAAAAGGAGGAAATACTGGAAAGACCACTCTGAAGACCAGATACATATTCACCAATAGTTTATTCTAATTTAAAAAATTACCTTATGATTTTAACAGTCTGAAATTTATCTTGACACATGATTTCAAAGAGGAGTAAAACTAATTTTTTTCTGTAAGTCATTAATTATGACTGTTTACTGAATAAAACTGTCCCTTTTCAAAGGGTTTGAAAGGGCTTATTTTTATTACATACTATTTATATCTTTATTAAATACTAAAGTTTTGTAGACCTAGTGTGATGGTTAAAAATGAGTGCCAACTTGATTGGATCGAAGGATACAAAGTATTGGGTGCGTCTGTGAGGGTGTTGTCAAAGGATATTAACATTTGAGTCAGTGGGATGGGAAAGGCAGACTCACCCTTAACCTGGGTGGGCACCCTGCCAGCACAGCTAGAATAGAAGCAGGCAGAAAAATGTGAAAAGAGAGACTGGTCTAGCCTCCCAGCCTACATCTTTCTCCTGTGCTGGATGCTTCCTGCTCTTGAACATCAGATTCCAAGTTCTTCAGTTTTGGAACTCGGACTGGCTCTCCTTGCTCCTCAGCCTGCAGACCGCCTTTTGTAGGACCTTGTGATCATGTGAGTTAATACATAATAAACTCATATATATATATTCCATGAGTTCTGTCCAGCTAGAGAACCCTGGCTAATACAAATTTTGGTACCAGGAGTGGTTCTAGAGGAATAGAATATTAAGGATGAAGTTCTTTCACTGATTTTGGGGTTTCTGGAGTTGGCTGCTTAATATGATTAGACCCAAAAATGCTAAGGACTCTACTTCTAATAGTATGGAGAACACTGATAGTCCTTGGCATGACCTGCTTAGAGAGTTATGCAAAATAAATGCATTTGATACTCCTGATTCATCGCTTGTGAGAGCCAAGGAGTTCAGTGATTCTATATATAATACTTTTGACCATATGTGGAGAACCAAGGAACATAATGAAGCTGGTTGGTTGCTCCTAAGTTCAGTGGACAAAGTGATGAAAGAAAATGATGAACTCAGGGATTCTATCTCCCAGCTTCAGAAGCAGACACTGAGCTTCAAATCTGCTAAGATTGCCCCAAGTGAGTCTTATTTCCTGTAGAGAAAGAGCTGAAATTGTGGAAAAACAAACATAAGCTCTTATCATGAAAGTGGCTGACCTGCAAGGAAAAGTGCATGCACAGCCTCACCAGGTGTCTACTGCTAAAGTGAGGGCATTGATTGGAAAAGAATGGGACCCTGAAACTTGGAATGGGGATGTGTGGGAGGACCCTGATGAAGCTGGGGACACTGAGTTTGTAAACTCGGATGAACCTTTTTTGCCAGAAGAAACAGCTTCCCCATTCCCCATTAGTGGCAACATTCCCTCCCCTACCCATGCTGCCATCTTTCCGCCTTTGTCTGAGGAGATAAACCCTGTGCTGCCTGAGGCAACAGTGGTGGCCTCCCATGAGGCAGTTGCCAGGCAAGACAATGTTGATTCTCCTCAGGAGTCACCCCCAACACTCCTGTTTGTTTCTAGACCTATAATTAGACTAAAGTCCTGGTGGGCCCATAGAGATGGGACTGAGAGTGTGACCCATGAGGAGATGCGCTACACTTGAAAAGAATTGCTTGAGTTTTCTAATTTATATAAACAGGAATCTGGAGAACAGGCATGGGAATAGATATCAAGGGTGTGGGATAATGGTGGAAGGAACATAGAGTTGGATCAGGCTGAATTTATTGATTTGGGCCCACTAAGTAGGGACACTGCATTTAATGTTGCAGCTCGGGGAGTTAAAAAAGGTTCTAATAGTTTATTTGTTTGGTTAACTGAAATATGGATTAAAAGTTCGCCCACTGTGAGTGAGCTGGAAATGCCTGATCTCCTTTGGCTTAATGTAGAGGAAGGGATCCAAAGGCTTAGGGAGATTGGAATGGTGGAGTGGATTAGCCACTTTAGACCTACTCATCCCAGCTGGGAGGGTCCAGAAGATATACCCTTGACCAATGCCTTGCAAAATAGATGTGTGAGGGCAGCACCTGCATCTTTGAAGTGCCCTGTAATTGCTCTTCTTTGTATGTCAGATCTAACACTGGGAACTGCAGTCACTCAACTACAAAATTTTAAAACAATGGGAATAATTGGATGCCAAGGTGGCAGGGGCCAAGTGGCAGCACTCAAACATCAAAGGCAAGCTGGGCATAGCTACCGTAATGGACAGCAGAGGCAAAGCGGCAATCAGAATAGTCTGACTCATGTAGAGCTAGGGCATTGGCTAATTAATCACTGTGTTCCTAGAAGTGAAATTGATAGGAAGCCTACTGCATTCCTACTTAATTTATATAAACAAAATCTTAGAGGTCGAAAGGATAAAAAACTAATTTGAATTATAAAAACAGAGAATCAATTTCCAGACTTGAGACAATTTACAGACCCAGAACCCCTTTAATTTAGGGAGGACACCACTACATTACTGATAATTTATGCAGTGAATCTTTATGGAGCAAGGCCCTGCCATCTTCTGCAGATAACTACTGGAACAGCACTTGGCCCATTACTGGGCTTTGGTGGAAACTGAACATTTGACTATGGGTCATCAAGTCACCATGTGACCTGCACTGCCTATCATGAACTGAGTGCTTTTTGACCCATCGAGCCATTAAGTGGGTTGTGCACAGCAGCATTCCATGATCAAATGGAAGTGGTATATACATGATGAGGCTCAAGCAGGTCCTGAAGGCACAAGTAAGTTACATGAGGAAGTGTCTCAAATGCCCACAGTCTCCGCTCTTGCCACCCTGCCTCCTCTCCTCCATCCTACACTGATGGCCTCAGGGGAGCTCCCTATGATCAGCTGACAGAGGAAGAGAAGACTAGGGCCTGATTCACAGATGGTTCTGCACGAAATGCAGGCATCACCCAAAAGTGGCTAGCTACAGCACTACAGCCCCTTTCTAGGACATTCCTGAAGGACAGCAGTGAAGGGAAATCTCCCCAGTGGGCAGAAATTTGAGCAGTACACCTGGTTGTACATTTTGCATGGAAGAAGAAATGGCCAGATGTGCGATTATAAATTCATTCATGGGCTGTAGCCAATGGGTTTGGCTGGATGGTCAGGACTTGGAAGAAGCATGATTGGAAAATTGGTGACAAAGAAATTTGGGGAAAAGGTATGTGGATGGACCTCTCTGAGTGGTCAAAAAATGTGAAGATATCTGTATCCCATATGAGTGCTCACCAACAGGTGACCTCAGCAGAGGAGGATTTTAATAATCAAAGAGATAGGATGACTTGTTTTGTGGACACCACTCAGTCTCTTTCCCAAGCCACCCCTGTCATCACCCAATGGGCCCATGAATCAAGTGCCATGGTGGCAGGGATGGAGGTTACACACGTGCTTAGCAACACGGACTTCCACTCACCAACGCTGACCTGGCTACAGCCACTGCTGAGTGCCCAATTTGCCAGCAGCAGAGACCACCACTGAGCCCTCGATATGGCACCATTCCTCAGGGTGATCTGCTAGCTACCTGGTGGCCGGTTGATTATATTGGACCTCTACCAACATGGAAAGAGCAGAGATTTGTCCTCACTGGAATAGACACTGACTCCAGATATGGGTTTGCCTATCCTGCACGCAGTGCTTCTGCCAAGCCTACCATCTGTGAACTCATGGAATGCCTTATTCACTGTCACAGTATTCCATACAGCATTGCCTCTGACCAAGGAACTCACTTTATGGCTAAAGAAGTGCAGCAGTGGGCTTGTGCTTATGAAATTCACTGGCCTTACCATGTTCTCCATCATCCTGAAGCAGCTGGATTGATAGATGGTTGAACGACCTTTTGAAGTCACAATTACAACCCAACTAGGTGACAATACTTTCGAGGGCTGGGACAAAGTTCTCCAGAAGATCATGTATGCTCCGACTCAGCATCTAATGTACGGTACTATTTCTCCCATAGCCAGGATTCACGGGTCTAGAAATCAAGGGGTGGAAGTGGCACTACTCACCATCACCCCTAGTGATCCACTAGCAAAATTTTTGCTTCCTGTTCCCGTGACATTATGTTCTGCTGGCCTAAAGGTGTTAGTTCTGGAGGGAGGAACACTGACACCAGGAGACACAACAACGATGCCATTAAACTGGAATTTATGATTGCCACCTGGACACTTTGCGCTCCTCCTACCTTGAAGTCAACAGGCTAAGAAGGGAGTTACAGTGTTGGCTGGAGTGATTGACCGAGACTGTCAAGATGAAATCGATCTACTACTCCACAATGGAGGTAGGAAAAGTATGCATGGAATCCATTAGGGCATCTCTTAGTATTACCATGTCCTATGATTAAGGTCAATGGGAAACTATAATAGTCCAATCCAGGCAGGACTACAAATTACCCAGACCCTTCAGGAATAAAGGTTTGGGTCACACCACCAGGAAAAAAAAAATCCATGACCTGCTGAGTGAGGTGCTTGCTGAAGGCAAAGGGAATATAGAATGGGTGGTAGAAGAAGGTAGTCATCGATACCACCTACGACCATATGACCAGCTGCAGAAATGAGGACTGTAATTGTCATGAGTATTTTCTCCTTCTTTTGGTAAACATGTTTGTGCATGTACACACTTTTACTAAGAAAATATCTTCATTTTATTTCCTTTCTCCTTTATCATGTGACATAAAGTTTATTAACTTCACATCAGCATTTAAGTATTGTTAACTTTATGTACTAATATTTGGGTTGGGGATTGGTGCCTTTCTGGTTGTAGGAAGGATAGTTGTATTATGTTAGGCATAATTATGACCTTATTATTTTCTTCATTTGAAGATTGTGTATGATCTCAGGAGATGTGTATGGGTTCAAGTTAACAAGGGGTAGACTTGTGATGGTTAATACTGAGTGTCAACTTAATTGGATTGAAGGATACGAAGTATTCATTCTGGGTGTGTCTGTGAGGGTGTTGCCAAAGGAGATGATCATTTGAGTCGGTGGGCTGGGAAAGGCAGATCCACCCTTAATCTGTGTGGACACCATCTAATCAGCTGCCAGTTCAGCCAGAATATAAAGTAGGCAGAAAAATGAGAAAAGCCTAGACTGGTTTAGCCTCCCAGCCTACATGTTTCTCCCATGCTGGATGCTTCCTGCCCTCAAACACTGGACTCCAAGTAATTCAGTTTTGGAACTCAGACTGGCTCTCCTTGCTCCTCAGGCTGCAAGATGGCCTATTGTGGGACCTTGTGATCATGTGAGTTAATACTCAATAAACTCCCCTTTATATAGATCTATACCTATCTATATCTCTATCTATCTTTCTTTCTATCTATCTATCTATCTATCTATCTATCTATCATCTATCATCTATCTATCTATCTATCTATCTATCTATCTATCTATCTATCTATCTATCTATCTATCTTCCATTAGTTCTCTCCCTCTAGAGAACCCTGACTAAAACACCTAGCTTGGAAACTGAGAAATTTATTTTTAATTTCACTAATATGTTATTTCTTCTATAGCATCAAACTTCTACTTACTGCAACTCTATAATACTTAAACATTCCTTTATCCCTCAAACCTCACTAACTCTTCTCCCGTTTGTTATCCAAACCTCATTTTAGATTTTATTTATATTGTCTACTTTTTGTAATTCCTTTAACCTAGACACAGATCAAATGCTTCCTGATAGAATGACAAGTTGAAGCATGAGTATTAACATGTTATATGTTAGTTGACTGAAAGGAAAATAAAAAGAGATGGGCAAGTACTCTGAGTATGTGGGAAGTCCCAGGAGGTTGCTGGTCTTCAGCTGTTTTATGCATCATGCACTGAGGTCCACTCTTGTGGAACCAGCCACCATCTCTTCCCATTTGGATCAGTCTTCACCTTTCTTGCCTCAGAGGTAGGGAGGTCTTGTGGTTTTAAATATTTCACTTAGAGGGGCTCCACAGTTGTTTTTTCCAATCACATGTATTTGTTTCCTCCCAAAGAATTAGAATTAGGAGATTATACATTGGTCTGCTTGAGACTATTATTTTGCAAGAGTGTGATGAGGGTGGCTGGGGAGGACTCATAATCTGGTGGGATGTGAAAGGCATGATGGTGGCAGACAAGAGAAGAAGGCTTGTGCAGGGAAAGTCCCATATTTGAAATCATCAGATCTCCTGATACTCACTCACTGTCAGGAGAACAGGGCAGGAAAAATCCAACGCCATAATTCAGTCACCTCCCACTGCCTCCCTCCCACAACATGTGAGAATTCAAGATGAGATCTGAGTGGGGACACAGCCAAACCATATGAAAGAAGAAAGGCTCAAAGAACATTCCAAATGACTGCAAACACCTCCACTGGTGACCTCACTAATTTAAAGGAATAGCGGCAAACATTTTAAGATATCGTTCTCCACCTTTACTACTTTGCTCTCTTCCGCTCTTTCCTGTAGGGAGCCAATTGTGGACTTCTTGCAAATTCTTTCAATTGGGTGCAATTCGTTCTACACTTATTTATGTTTGGTTAAGAGCCCTTAACTTGTTTTATTGACTATACTAATTGACTGTACTTGCCATCGACTGTACAAATACATTGTTGCTATATTTACTTCATAAATCTCATTTTATTTTTGATGAGGAGGTTTTAAAAATTTAAACTCCCATGTTGTCTCATTTCTTGCAAGTTTCTGGATTGCATTTTTTACTTATATGAGGAGTGCATTTTTTAACTTATACTTTTAATTGACTTATACTTTTAATTGAGGAGTTTTATCCTATTTGTATTTATTGTCATCACTAATAAATTTACTGTTTGGATATCAAGTTTCATCATTCCTATCTTATGTTTCTGTTTTCTTTTTATTTTTTAGTATGAGTTATAATTTGTTGGTCTTGAATATTTAACAAGTACGATTTTTAATTACACAAATGGTCACCTTTTATTTTGTTGAAAAAAGCACAGTTGAACTTAATCTTTTCTGTTTACCAGTGTCAATGATAAAGTAGTATTTATTTATTCCTCCCTATTTAAAATGAAGAAAGTAGCACATTTTTATTTCTTCTTTAAATTTCAGTCGCCCAGTTTCAGGGATGTCACCCAGCAATTTAGAATCTCTTTATATGATTAACATTTTATGTGTCTGCTTTTATAAGAATTAGTTGCATTTTGTTTTAAAATTACACTTATAATGCTTGTTTTTCCATAACTAGTTTAAATAGTTTTTGTGCTTTCCACCTATAATGCTTTCTAGAAACTGCCCACTTTTGAAGTCTTTAATGTGATACAGTTAGCTAAAGGATATCTTCAGTTCGTGCTTTCAGAGAAAGTATAGGAGCCTGTCTTGTCATTATATTCATATTTGAATTGTACTTTTTTGATAATAGGTGTCTTTTGAAATAACCTATTTCCTTCAAATCTTGAATTATTGTGTTTAATGCTGAGGAGAAGGCATTGAAAGGAGCCTGAATTTTTGTTACTATTAGTAGCAAATTTTGCTTTATTTACGTTGTTTACTTGACATGTTTGGATTCTTATTCTTTTGAGATGCAGTTGTATATATTAGTCTATTTTGATTAATTTTGCCTGATGTGTAGCCTACCTATATATTCTTCAGATTTGGGTCTTTTACTCAGGATTATATCTTATTCTATTTTTATTATTGCTTCTGCTCCATATTTTCCAGTCTCATTTTCTGGAATTCCAGTATTCCATATACTCCTCTCTACTTTCTATCACTACTACTTAACATATCTTAGTTAAGACATTCTAAATTGGATTTTTTTGTTAGAGCAACCCAACCTAATATGAATAGATATGATATACATTTTCAGTACCACTTCAGCAGCACAAAGCGTAAGACAAGTTGGCGTTTTCAACAGTGGCAGTTTATCTCTTCTTGCTTGGGGAAAATGCCTTACTGGGGACAGCTATCAATGGTCCCTGTTCCGTTTTGCTTGCCTTCACTCCCAGTGCACAGTATGTCTGTCTCTGATATTCTTTTTGGTGCTGCTGTCTGAAATATCAGTGACAGGGTCTGCCTGATCAAGAAGAAAGTTCATTGTCTTTCAGACTTTCTGCCTGGCATATTTCTCTCACAGATTCTTCCAAATACGTTTCTCATCTGGGACACAAAGGAAAACTCATTTGGAGCACTTGATCTCAGTCCCAAGCCCTATTTTGGCCATAAGTCTCCACCACGCTCTGTCTGAGTTGGGCATGTTAGAAGGATTTTACCACAATTTTTTCCAAATTAATCTTGTCTAAACCATTTTTTCAGAAGAAAGATTTAGTAATTTAGGGTCTTCCTTTAATCTCATCATATCTTTATCCAGTTTTCATGGGAAAGTTTTAGGATGCAGATAGTATTTCGTTTTCTCTCTCTCTCTTTTTTTTTTTTTTTTTGATGGATTCTCTCTCTGTCGCCCAGGCTGGAGTGCAGTGGCACAGACTTGACTCACTGCAACCTCCACCTGCTGGGTTCAAGCAATTCTCCTGCCTCAGCCTCCTGAGTAGCTAAAACTATAGGCATGTGCTACCACACCTGGATAATTTTTGTATTTTTAGTAGAGATGGGGTTTCACCACCTTGGCCTTGCTGATCTTAAACTCCTGACCTGCAGTGATCAGACAGCCTCAGCCTCCCAAAGTGCTGGGATTTCAGGCATGAGCCATTGCGCCTGGCCAGAGAAAGTAAACTTAGAAGGCCCCGGTGAGATATGAATTCTATCTCTTACAATAAAGCAAAGCAGAGAGAGTAAGATAATCTCCTTGGATATTTCAAATGTTCAAATCTAAGTTTTGAACCTGGCATTATTTAGGCATCTGTGTACAAATTACTGACTTTTTAAAAACACTGTTTTAAGAAATTTATTTTAATTGACAAGGAAAAATTACATATACAGTACCTACGGTATACAGCATGAGGCGATGTTACATGTATACCTTGTAGAAGGGCTATGTGGCTATGTCAAGCTATTTAACATATGCCTTACTTCAAATATGTATCGTTTCCTTTTGTAATGAGAAGACTTTAAATGTACTCTCTTAGCAATTTTCAAATATTAAATATATTACTATTAACTGTGGTCACTATGATATACAATTGATCTCTTGAGCTTATGCCTCATATCTAATGGAAATACTATGTGTCCTTTGAATTCACATGTTCCCAGTCCCCAGACCACCTCACCAGCCTCTGGGAAACACAATTTTCCTCTCTGTTTCTGTGACTTACTGAAAACTCTTGACCCTTAATACTAATGAGTAATCATTGGTTTTCAATTAACAGTGGGGTCTCAGACCAAAAAAAAGAGAGAGAGAGAGATGTTAGTTATAAATAAATGTGTTTTGTTGTTTGTTTGTTTTTTGTTTTTAGTTTTCTTGAAACAGTCTTGTTCTGTCACTCAAGCTGGAGTGTAGTGGTGTGATCTACCTCTGCCTCCCGGGTTCAAGCGATTCTCCCACTTCAGCCTCTGGAGGAGCTGGGATTACAGGCAGGCAACACCGTGCCCAGCTAATTTTTTGTATTTTTAGCAGAGACGGTGTTTCATCATGTTGGTCTGGCTAATCTCCAACTCCTGACCTCAAGTGATCCATCCACTTCGGCCTCCCAAAGTGCTGGGATTACAGGCATGAGCCACCGCCCAGCCTAAAATGTCCTTTTTTGTTAAAAAAAAAAAAAACAAAAAACAAAAACAAAAACAACTGGCTACTAAAAATGTAAAATCACACATGTGGCTTTCACGTGTGACACGTTTGATTTTCATGCGACCAGCACTATGTAGAAAACTAGCAAAGCCACTGGTGTGTCTAGGACAGACTGAGAGAACGGAAGAAAGGCCAGAGGGCACAACGAAGGGCTGACCATAAGCCAGATGGAGAAGTGGCCTGTCGACTGTTGCAAAGATGTCAGCTTTCATTCTGAGTGAACCGCACATCCAAACCATTACCGAGTCTGAAGCAGAGAACATTTGTGCCGACATCATATTTAAAAGGGTGTCTATGTTTGGTGTTTTGTGCCTGAACACCAAGGAGGCAAAGGTAAAGTCAGGAAAATGAGTTCAAAGGCTATTTTATGAATTGAGTCAAGAGATGATGATAACTATGATTGGAACAATCAGTAAGAGAAAATATCTTCTGGAAATCACAACAAATATAAAACGGATGAAAAATAAGAGGAAAAAATCATGAAAATAGGAATAATTCTAAGAGGTTCAGAGAGGGGATAACATAAATAATAATAATGATAATAATGATAGACAATTTCCCAAACCTGAAAATGGGTCTTCAATTTGGAACAGCCACTAACTAAAAAAGCAATCATCAAGAAGATGCACTATTTCATAATTCAGACATTCAAAAAATAAAATGGATATACTAAAAACATATGGAGGAGGAATAAAACAGATCACCTACTAAGAATCTGAAATTAAACTTCTCAGTGGAAACTTCAAATACTATACTTAGAATTTGAAATTAAACTTCTCAGTGGAAACTCTGAATACTAATAGAATATTGAGTACTAGTAGAGTATCTCAAGCACAGAGGAAAGCCCAAGGAGAATAATTTTGCACGAGGAGTCCACGGCAGCTAGTGCAAAGAAGAAGGCAAAGCTCAGTGTGTACTAAGGGATAGGGGGTGAAATTAACAGCATGCTAGGATCTGTGCTTTCAATATTAGAAAAACTTAGTGACAGGAGCTTGATGGGATTTTTAGAACAAAGGTATAAAGATATTTAAGCAAATATAAAATCAGTAAGTGAGGAAATTTGAAAAGTAGCATGTAAGCAATGAATTATAACATAAACACTGGTAACAGATTAAATCCCCAAATTGTGATATTATATGATACCACTGTGGGACAAGGGAACATATGAGTATACAACAAAGTTAAACCCTTCTTCTCCTATTACAGGAATTTGATAGATAATGTCGGAAATTGATAAATATGTATGAATACAAATTTATGAAAAACATAAGCACATTACTATTTCCTAAATATATTTAAAAATATAAACAGGCCGGGCGCGGTGGCTTACACCTGTAATCCATGCACTTTGGGAGGCTGAGGCAGGTGGATGACGAGGTCAGGAGTTCAAGACCAGCCTAGCCAACATGGCGAAACCCTGTCTGTACTAAAATTACAAAAATTAGCCAGGCGCAGTGGCAGTCGCCTATAATCCCAGCTGCTCAGGAGGCTGAGGCAGGAGAATTGCTTGAACCCTGGAGGTGGAGGTTGCAGTGAGCCAAGATCACGCCACTGCACTCCCATTTGGGTGACAGAGCAAGACTTCACCTTGAAATATATATGTAAATATATGTAAATAGCAATGTATGCATATATGCAAATATATGTAAATACACACCCACAAAAATAGATAAATAGATGAAGGTAAACAGCAAAAAATATAGAAAAGATTTGTCTCTCAGAAGCAGGATTAGGTATTCAGAAAGAATAGTATTTTTCTTAGAAACATTTGGTACTGTTGTCAATTTTGTGAGATGGATTGGGTTACTGGTGTCACTTATTCACTCCTTTGTAACAACTACATTCTCACATAACTGTAGAGGCCCCCTCATGTACAGAGAAATGTTCCTGACACTGCTACAGGACTTGGATGTACACCCATGTAATCTTCTCTCGCCAGTGGAATGGTAGGGGGCATGAGACACACACAGAGGCTTTAAACATATTTTTGGTATTTTATTTGCCTACTTGTGCTTCTCAGATTCGCCAAGAAGAGAACAGAATGCTACTGGCCCAAGGACAATGTAGAAACCTGTGGTGCCAGCTTGAACCCAACTTTACCATGTAGTGAAGCCCAGCTTCCTCCAGTCAAGTCCGAGGAGCCATAGTTGGTCCACCCATGAGTAAGAAAATGGTGGCAGTTGCCATAAGCCAAGAAAAATATGGTGGTGTAAGACACTGAGAACTTTGAAGTTGATTAATCCAAATTAACTAATACTCTACCTTTATGATACATACACCATGAGAAAATTCATCAAAACAAATTTTATGCTAATTAAAAATAATAATAAGGAATTAGTGGGAAAGTTAGGATTCCACACACTGGAACTTCATCTGCTCAACTAAAGTGGTCATATATCTATCTGTTTATTTCATTCTGACAACATTAAAATCTGTTCTCAGCCAGGCGTGATAGCACATGGGCACATAAGCCTAATGTTTTGGGAGGCTGAGGTGGGAGGATTGCTTGAGCCCAGGAGTTTGAGACCAGCCTGGGCAACATGGTAAGACCCTGTCTCCACAAGAGATTAAAAAATTAGTTGGGCGTGGTGGCTCACGCCTGTGGTCCCAGCTACTTGGGAGGCTGAGGCAGGAGGATCGTTTCAGCCCAGGAGGTCGAGGCTGCAGTGAGCCATAATTGAGCCACTGCACTTCAGGCTGGGCAACAGAGCCAGACCCTGTGTCAAACAAACAAACAAACAAAAAGTAAAAGAAAAGAAAATTTTAAAAAGGAATTGAAAAAAATCTATTATCTTCCCAGGAATAGCATACGTGACTCAGCATAAGCAATCTGCTGCGTCACTATTATCCAAAAACCCTGGAAATTATACAGATTATAAACATTCTTTCTTTGGATCTGTGACCTTCTTTTTCAGAAGGCTGCTCTCTATTTCTGGCCCTGCAGCAACTTCACCCTCAAGGCTTTTCCAACCAGTTTCCCTGTTCTGGGAGTGCTGCTATCTGCTTCCATCTGGTGTTCCCCCATCCCACTGTTGAAAGGGAAATCAGTTCCATTAGTTTAGAGCAGTGCAATATCACAGAGTGGAAGAGGCCAGGGAGAGATTCATGGGCACAGATCATGGGGGGATTGAGTGGGTTTTGAAGGGAAGATAAGCATGGGATGGATAAAACAGAGTACACAGGGGTCTCCTTTCTACCTTAGGAAATAGAAAATCACTTTTAAGATCCCCAAAGGGAAATCAATGGCTTTCTCCCCCGTGGTGAAACTTTCTTGTCTTAACAGGAACGACATAAATAACACTTTTATTATAAGGAAGAATCGGCCTCTTATTAAGACTCATAAATCAACAGTTATTTTATTTTCACAACATGACCCCCAAATGTAATTTTAATGTGAAACATATTTTAAATGGCATGTGGGTATACATAATTTATATTTGTTTACATATATGGTACTGAGATATCTACTTTTATGTTTGAATACATATTGTATAATTTGGGAGAATACATTATTTTGCTGTATATAAAAAGCTAGATATAGTGGAAAAATATGGGACTTTAAATGTATGAGAGTGTTGAGAAGCATTAGAGGCAGAGAGGACTGGTGTCAAATTCTAGCTGCATCTTTTATACATTACGATCGTGTTTGTTTTTTTCCCACTGTAAACCTGGTGTCATCACAGTGTCTGGCACAGAATATGTGTTCAATATGTATTCGTTTGATAGTGAGTAATAGATGAGATATGTGAAGTTTTAAGTGGGTAAGTGACTTCTCTGAGCTCAATCTGTGGCACACACAGGATAGAACCCCGCCTGCTTGTCTCCTCATTGAGTCATCTTTTAATCGGACTTAGTCACTTGTATTTTAGCTTATACCTTTTGTGTCTAATCGTTGAAACCAAGTTTAAACTGAAATAAAGAAAATATGGGAATTTAATTAAATGTCCCTAGACTATTTCTTAAGTCAACCCAGCCCTGGGAAAAATAAGAAAACAGGTGTGTCGCTGAAACATCTAGCGACAAGGAGTGCATGCCTCCAGGGAATTTTTTCTTCCAGGGTTTTCTGCTTTTCTCTATATAGTGTGGCAGCATCATCCTATCATCTCACAAAAGAGTACCTTTCTCTTCATGAAGTAAATTATCACGGATAATACCTTGACTGTTGATACTTGTGATGGTTAATTTGTGTCAGCTTGTGTCAGCACGCTTACTTCTCATGGTTCCAATGCCTGGCTTACTCTTAGTGGGGAGTTTTAAGTGATCATGAGAAATGTAGGGATCTTGATCAGACAAGGTCGTATCTCTGTGGGACTTCCAGGAATTAGGCTATGAACTATGAAGTCCAGGCAAGGTCATCAACAACAGCAGCATTGCCTGTGGGTTTCTGGCACTCCTATTGACCATGTTGGTGACAACACTCTTTGAGACAACCAACATGAGAAGTCTGAAGCCTTTTAGGTGAGAATTTGATGATGATATGGCTTGGCTCTGTGTCCCACTCAAATCTCATCTCCTATTGTAATTCCCATTCTCCCCCTGTGTCAGGGGAGAGACCTCGTGGGAGCTGAATGTATCATGTGGGGCTGGTGTCTTCCATGCTGTTCTCGTGATAGTGAGTTCTCACGAGATCTAATGGTTTTAAAAGCATTTGTCATTTCCACTGCTTGCACTTCTCTCTCACCTGCTGCCATGTAAGACGTGCCTGCTTCCCCTTCCACCATAATTGTAAGTTTCCCTAGGTCTCCCCAGACATTCAAAAGTGTGAGTCAATTAAACCTCTCTTCTTTATAAATGACCCAGTCTTAAGTATTTCTTTATAGTGGTGTGAAAACAGACAAATACACATGGCATGGGGTTCAAAGAGAATACAGAAGCAGTTGCAAAATAGAACCTCAGTGGGGTAGAAGAGCTCCTAAGTTATTGTCGACTTAGCTCAGAGGCCATGCACACAACTACTTGGCTCAGAGCACAAAGCTTCCAAATTATATTTTTATGTGTTCACAGGACACAGAAACATACCTGTGAATTGAATTCTTAGAAAAAGGCTTGATTTTGCTAGAGTAAGTGTGCAAATTGAACTCAATAACTGTATTAACTAGGCCATATGGATGTGCAGAGAAAAATTTTCCATAGCTAAATATGTTAACTCTAAGCCCTAGTCAGCCATCACACAAATATGTAAACAGATATGAGAAGAAACTTGAGAAAGTGCAAAATGTGAATTTAATGAAAGTCCATCTTTTCCCAAAACCCAAAGGAAAATTACTTTGTTATTTATTTATTCTTACTTTACTTTTTTTTTCTAAAATGTATTTGAAGCTGCAAAAGGTGAGGATTAAGATAATGAAAGCCATCTTTCATTTATACTTGTTTTGCTGCCTATATATAATAAATTACATGTGTCCACAATAGGTATGTTTTTAGTTTACCATAAAACAATAGTGATCAGACTGGTGATATTTATTTATTAAAAAATTGAAATAGTTATAACGAAAGCATGCTTAAAAATATAAACCTCTGGGGCAATATTTTGAACATTTTATATATTCTCACTAATGGCTTCAACCTCACAGAAGCAGAGCAGTCTGAAAACCTCTCACTTATGCCAAGTCAACATTTACAGGCAAGTGGGTAGCTCTTATCGAAGACGTGTCAAATGGAATCTGTGGCCACACGACAAAAATGAAGTAAATGTTAACAATGACAAGAGAAAACTTAAAATATGTTTTGGCAAATGTTCTCACTGCTTCAACAATATCTTCAGTAGTAAATCAATGCTTGTTAGAATGGATGGTTTTAAACACTGAAAACAATTGTGCTAGTTATTCCATGATCCTGTGATATTAAACACTGTGTGGGTGAAGTGGTGAAGAGTGATAGTTAATAGGTTTATCTTTAAGCATCGAGGGCATATTTTAATTACTGTATTATCATGAGAATACATTTCTCTATAATCAGTTTCCTAGGGGTTTGTCACCTAGAAAACATTCACTTGTGAGGGTAAAGCAGCCAACTGGTCAAATATTTTATTTTATAGGAAATCATCAATTGACATGTTTTACAGATATAGTTCATGAGATATTATATTTTATCCTTTAATTTCATATCCTTTTTGAAAGAAAATTACTAAAGCATAATACTTTTTAGTGTTTTATAAACTACATCATCACATCAGTATAATATGTTATATTTTTGATAGCAGAATGAGATTTTCTTAAAATTTACCAATACACTTATTCCTAAGTTCTTATTTATTCTGTAATGGATCAGGGCCTAGATAAAGAAGTTGGTACATATACTATGTGTATTTTTTTTCTTTGCTCTTACTTAATATGTTTTCTTATTAACCTGGTTTCATAGATTACTTTTATTTAATTATGTTTAGATAAGAGACAACATCCAAGAATTGATGCAGAAACAAATCATTTCTTGTAATAAGAGTCTGAGCAAAATATCTTTGGAAATGAACTCCAATATACTCTAGGTTGGGAGAGTAAGGAAGCTTACAGATCGGAAATCAAGATTGTCAGCAAATTTATATCAACATGGTTCTCACAGAGTCATTTATAGAATTTCAAAGCACTCCCTTTGGATGGTTGCCTGGAACATAAATCTGGGTTCCAGATGAGTAATTAGCATAGAAATGTGGGCCTCGAGATTTTAGAAGAGCATCCTTCCCGATAAGTCAGCTTTCAGAGGGCAAAAAAATCCCACCTGAAAGGAGCTATAGGTGAACCCTCAATGAAGACTAGGGGAAATTAGGTGCTGTCAGTAACAGTCCGCCTATTTCAAGTGTTGCATTTGTAGGACTCAACAGAAAAGTACCCGATATCCAGCTGGAGAATAAGGCTAGGCATATGGCTCCATGGCCACTCCTCTCCTTGTGTAGTAGGACCACGAACAAGATGGCCATATGGGACTAGTCCTAAGCCAAACAGTATGGGCTCCCTTTCATTATACCTAATGGAGAGGACTTCATCATTGAATGCCCAAATTATAGGCAGCAGAGGCCTATGAAGAGCTCTTGATGATGCTATGCTCTAGAAAAGACCAGCCAGCTATTTGGTGGAAGACTGATTCTATTAGACTCCTTCTACACTGCCGTGGGGCTGTGATCCATTTTTACCAGAATGGGCTGGATGTTGGCTTTCCTTCTCTGTCCACAGTGCCTCTGCCAGCACCATTACCCAAGGGCTTAAAGAATACTTGATGGAATATTAATGGAAGGGAAAGTACTAATTGGGGCAGCAACTCAAACAACTTAGAAGTTGGGGAAAGTCATACTCACAAGAAAAATACAAGCCAGTGGTTGTTTCTGTGCACCATGGATGCACTGGAGAAGAACAATGAAAGGCTATTCATAACTAATCACTAATTTAACACTAATTGCAAAATCAGAGAAAGAGATGTTTAGCTTCTGCGTAACGCAATTACCATAGACATATTTAAGAATTGACCATATCTCTGAGCGCGGTGGCTCATGCCTGTAATCCCAGCACTTTGGGAGGCCAAGGCGGGCGGATCACGAAGTCAGGAGATCGAGACCATCCTGGCTCACATGGTGAAACCCTGTCTCTACTAAAAATACAAAGAAAGCCGGGCATGGTAGTGGGCGCCTGTAGTCCCAGCTACTCAGGAGGCTGAGGCAGGAGAATGGTGTGAACCCGGGAGGTGGAGCTTGCAGTGAGTCGAGATCGTGCCACTGCACTCCAGCCTAGGCGATGAGCAAGACTCTATAAAAAAATAAATAAATAAATAAATTGGCCAAATCTACACCTCGGTGCCTTGGCCAGTAGGGGAGACCTTATGTAAGTTCCCAGAACTACACTTAACTGCTGCTTGCCAAGGTAGTACACCAAGAGCAACATTTGATTTTTGTTTCTGCCCTAGGGCATAGAAAACTGGAAAGTGTCACTCATTTTAACAATAAAAAAATTAAAGATAATAAAAATCAAAATCGTGAATTTTCTTCCTTCCTTCCCTCCCTCCCTTTCCTTCTTTCTTTCTTTCTGTCTTTTCCTTCCTTCCTCCCTCCCTTCCTCCCTTCTTTCCTTCCTTCCTTCCTTATTCTCCTTCTTTCCTTCCCGCCTTCCCGCCTTCCCGCCTTCCTGCCTTCCCGCCTTCCCTCCTTCTTTTTTCAGAGTCTCACTCTGTCACAAACTGGAGTGCAATGGCGTGATCTTAGCTCACTGCAACCTCCACCTCCCAGGTTCAAGCAATTCTCCTGCCTCGGCCTCCCAAATAGCTGGGATTACAGGCACACGCCACCATGTTTGGCTAATTTATGTATTTTTAGTAGAGACAGGGTTTCACTGTGTCGGCCAGGCTGGTCCCGAACGCCTGACCTCAAGTGAACTGCCCGCCTCGGCCTCCCAAACTGCTGGGATTATAGCATGAGTCACTGTGCCTGGGAATTTTCTTGAAAGCAACAGAGGAGAGACAAGATCCAAGGACAAATAGGTAGGAGCTTGGGAGCTTGGAATAATAATTTAAAAATACACATCTTCTAAGGGAAGGCAGGGCAAATGAATGAGCACACCTGTGGCAGAGCACAGGAAGTGGCAGACACCACACACATGAGTAAGAAGCTTGGGTACTATTTTAACTAATTGCTAAAGATTGTGTGAGGGCCAGTGTGAAACTATAGAATCCTTGAAAATCCTAGACAACTCCGAGGGGAGTTGACATCCACTTGCAGTCTCCTTGCCAAGGATATCCAGCCAGTCTTCATGAGAAATATTGGTGGCGAGGAGGAGACCAGAGAGAGGTTCTCACGGTGGTGTCAGCATGGAGGGAGAAATCTTCTGGGAGAAAGACACCCAGGCAACATGGAACTTCCCCCCCTTTTTTTAAAATGTATTTTGTTTTATTTTAAGTTCCACGATACCTGTGCAGGACACACAGGCTTGTTACATACGTAAATGTGTGCCATGATGGTTTGCTGCGCCTATCAACCCATCACCTAGGTATTAAGCCTCATATGCATTAGCTGTTTATCCTGATGCTCTCCCTACCCTCGCTCCCCACAACAGGCCCCAGTGTGTGTTGCTTCCCTCCCTGTGTCCATGTGTTCTCATTGTTCAGCTCCCACTTAGAAGTGAGAACGTGTGGTGCTTGGTTTTCTGTTCCTGTGTTAGTTTGCCAAGGTTAATGGGTTCCAGATCCATCCATGTCCCTGTGAGGGACATAATCTCATTCCTTTTTATGGCTGCATAGTATTCCATGGTGTATATGTATCACATTATAAAACTTCTCTCTTCATTAGCACCTTTCCTTTGGCCACGGGGGGAGGTATAGTAAATCTTGTCATACTCCCACCTCCAAAGCCCATGTAGAACTTATTTTTGTGTTGTTTCCTTTTCGGGGGAGTGGGAGGGGAGGAAAGATAAAAGAAAAACTCTCCTCCACCTTAAGAGTAGGGGATAGGAAAAGAAGGAAACATTTTATAACCCAGGATCTTATACAAATAACTTCAGAATTCTGAGACTGTTGAAGGAGGGTCAGGAAATGATCTCCCACAAAAATCTTCCATAGAGATAAGGCAGAATTTAGGAGCCACGAAGAGAAAAAGAGGGTTCCTAGGAAGGACTCATTCCTGGTGCTTGAGTTCACAGACCCTAACTAAGACCAAAAAAACAGAGCAAGTACCTCTGCCCCCATCACTAGAAATGTCAAGTAGTGTTGGAGGAGGGACAAGATTGTGACTCAGGTACACCAGTCCGGCTGACAGCCTTGGGCGGGGCATGAACATTGAGGAAAATCCCTCTAAACATACTATTACAAAAACAGGGCATTTTTAGAAGATCTGAAGCTTTTGGTTTTCAAATGAGGGCAATTTGACTCACAGGGACATTTTGACAATATTTGGAGATCCTTTTAATCGGCACACCTGGGAATGGGAAAGTGCCACTGGTATGGAGTGGACAGAGGCCAGGGATACTGCAGAACCTTCTATAGTACACGGAACTACCCTGACCACTGCCACCATCGTCACCAACAAAGAATTCTCCAGACAAGAATGTCAGCGACCCCAAGGTTCTAAAACTCTGAAATAAGGCAACCACGGTAACACTAAAACTCAAACCTAGCCATACTCCTGATTAAATTGACTCCTACTTTCCCCTCCTTAATAAGTATAGCCTGGTAAGCAAGTAAACAAGGAGTATGCAGTTCCAGGTTTAAATATTGTGTAAATATTGCATAAACCAGACAATATATACTATTATGTTCTATGCCAACTGTGTGACATTTAATTAAAAATTATGAGATACACACACACACACACACTCTAGAAAATGGCATTGTAAAAGACAAAACAATCAACAGAACCAGAATGAAAATTGACAGATAGTTGAACAGCCAGAGAAATAATTTAAAATATGTGTGATTAATATAATTATGCTACTATATTATCAAAAGCTAGACACAAATGCATGAACAGATGGGAATTTCAGCAGAGAGAGGCAAGCTTTAAGAAAGAATACATTGAAGAAGCTAAAATGAAAAACAAACAAAAAATAACAATATAAGAGAGGAAGAATTCTTCAGGCATATTCGCTAGTAAACTTGACACATCCTGGGAAAGAATACATGAATTTGAAGATAGGTAAATAGAAATAACACACACACACACACACACAAAACAGAAAGTAAAAAGAATGGGGAAAAGTACACAGATCATTTAAGAGCCATGGGACAATATCAAATGACCCAACCTACATGTAATTGAAGTTCCTTCAGAAGAGAGAGAAGAGGGAAAATTTAAAGAGACAACACCCAATAATTATTTTAAGAGAATGAATTAAAATACAGAGATGATGAAATTACATAAACAAATAGCAAGATCCAACTATATACTGTCTACAAAAAAACCATTAGAAATGTAAAACCTTAGAGTGACTAAAGTAGAAGGAACCACATCATAAACGAACAACAGAAAAGTTGGAATTACTATATTCATCTCAGATAAACTAGGCTGGATACCAGAAATAATGAGGGACGTTACAAAATGATAACAAGGTTAGTTCACCCAAAGACATAATTTAAATATGTATGCACCTTAAAACAGGACATCAAAATACATTGAACAAGAATGGATAAAGCAGGAGAAAGAGACAAACCCACAATTATGATTGGAAACTTAAACATTTCTATTTAATAATAAAGTAGACAGATAACCTATGAAATCCTAGCTGACCTGAATCAGACTGTCACCCAACTCAGCTTAGTTGATAGAGAATACTGCCCAACAACACAGAGCACATTCAAGCACACATGGCGAATTCACCGTGACAGGTCATATTTTTTGTCATTAAACAAACTCAACAATTTAAAACTGTCGAAACTATGCAAAGCATGTTTTCTATCCAAAATGGAATTGAGCTAAAAATCAGTAACTGAAAGATATCTGGGAAATCTTTAACTTTTGGAAATTGAGTAACATTGCATCTGATGAACTGACAGGTCAAAATCAAACGACAAGTGAATATTTAGTTGAATGAAAATTAAAACGAACATCAAGCGTTTCCGGGATGCAGCTAAAACAAAGCTCACTCCACTTTTGTGATGGTCCGGGTGCACTCTGGCAGCCCCTCATCTCAGTAGAACTGCCTGTCTTCTCCTTTCTGTCCTTCTGTTCCTCGGGCACCATCTGAGAGGCCTGTGGCAACTGCTCAGAGATCCTTACAGATGAGAAACTTGAAGGTGAAAGGTAACAACTCCCACAGAGCAACTCATGAGTATTGGAGGCACAAAAGATCAGATTCCAACCCTTAAGAAACACTATCAAAGGAGAGTCTACTCATTGTTTCAGAAGGTCCCCAAGCAAGATTGATACACAATTGCCCTGGAAATGGTAAGATCAACAGCATGTGTCAGGATTGGTAGTCCTTCTTTTTCTATCACACTATTCTCATGCTTCTACTCTCATCAACTGCAATCAATTCCCAAAATAAACCTACAAGCAATGCAGCCCCTCAGGCTGTGTTTCTTGAGAGAACTCAGGATAAGAAAAGATTACAATTTTTTTCCTTTGACTACTCCTTTCACATATTGCTATTTGTTACGATTACAGATAATGTGGTGGGACATCATTATATATATATGTGTGTGTGTGTATACCTCCCCACACACAAACACACACACACATATCTTTGTCACACACACATGTATATGTATTAGATTCATTGGACTAGCGTGTTAGGTAAAAGCATTCATGAATTTCTTTTTTTTTGTTTTGTTTTTTTTTTGTTTTTTTGTTTTTTTGTTTTGAGACGGAGTCTCGCTCTGTCGCCCAGGCTGGAGTGCAGTGGCGCGATCTCGGCTCACTGCAAGCTCTGCCTCCTGGGTTTACGCCATTCTCCTGCCTCAGCCTCCTGAGTAGCTGGGACTACAGGCGCCCGCCACCGCGCCCGGCTAATTTTTTGTATTTTTAGTAGAGACGTGGTTTCACCGTGGTCTCGATCTCCTGACCTTGTGATCCGCCCGCCTCGGCCTCCCAAAGTGCTGGGATTACAGGCGTGAGCCACCGCGCCCGGCCTAGCATTCATGAATTTCATATTTTGACAAATAATGCAAATTTTAACAGTTGTAACTGTTTATATTCTCACCAAAGCTCTGGGTGGCTTGCTATTTAATGTTCTGCCCTTTCTTTTCAATTTCATTTTAGATTCCTTGAGAGCAAAGACAAAGTTCACTATGTTATATCCCCCATAGTAGCATAGTATCTATTGGAAATACATTCACAGGCTGAAAGGTTATATAGAAGTAAATACTTTTTCTACAGAGGAGAGAACAGGTAGGATGCAAAAGTCAAACATTCCAACATTTAGGGGTCCTATCGAAACAGAGCAGGCCAATCAGTGGAGGTTCACACTCCAGGTAATTGGCCTAACTTTTACAAACTTTCCTTGCCTCTAATATTCATTTAATTGAAATATGCATTCGCTAATTATGAACATAGCAAATTATGGAAAATAAAATGATTTTGGAATTATTTATTTTCTTATGAGGCAGCCTCATAGTTAATCATCCAGATTTTTCAAAAGAATTTATTATGGGAATTTAGTAATACAGTAGTAGTATTTTCACAATATACTTGATGGGTGGGTAATTCTCTAAGAAAAATAAAAGTCATAAATATTAAAATTTATAAAGGCTCAATTGCTCCAAACTTTTCTGTTGCAGAAAAGTAGTTAAAATCTTAGCTGCTGCTGACTTTCCCCTGGGGACAAAATTTTTACTGGAAAGGTGGTTGTACTATGGAAACATTTACCAGCTGCAGGTATAATACTGTGTCTGTTGTCAGACTCACAATTTCATTGGTTTATTTCTGGAGGATTATTTAGATGGCTGTGGTCTTATATCCAGGCCCAGAGGAAAGAAAAAAAAAGACAGAAAAAAAAAAAAAGAAAGAAAAAGGAGCCTATGAGGTGTGCCTTCTCACTACAGAATAATGATTTGTTATGTGTTTGTCTGAGTTAAATATAGCAGCCAGTCATCTTGCACAGTTCTATATTATACTCTGCTCACCAAAAAAAAAAAAAAAAAAAAAATTGTTTGGATAGTAGACGTAGTCTCAATAAAAACCATAGCTCATTTCTCCATTTCTCCATTTATTTAAGGTAGATTTGCAGGGCTTATGATGATATAAATTTTACCAATTAATCAATAAGAATTGAAATTTGTTTGACTCACTAATGCCATCATCTTTTACTCAAATTTGTTATTATTTTAACAACGGCGATTTTGAACGTGACATTCCTAATGGCAGCAGCAATTATTTGGGAGGGGGAGGTGGCTGACTATTCACTCCCCTGGGTTATTAATCAATTGGTGGGTTGAGGGCAAAAATTAATTAGGGATTACAAAACCCTCCTTCGTTATATTAAATGGCTCACTGAAAACAAATAACCTCACCTGCATTAATTTCATGAGTTCGAAGATTAAAGAAATTGAATTGAATTCCTTACAAGTGATTTTCAGTTCCCAAGCTGAGATCAACATAGTGTTCAAAAGCAGCCTATGTCTCAAGGAAAGTCTGGGACTTCAATTTATGCTGCCTTTTCTAGTTGCACCAGGCATTTGCTAGACCCAAAGTCTTTATGATTTGATTAAAACTAAGGTGTTATTATTATTAGTATTATTATTATACTTTAAGTTCTAGGGTACATGTACACAACGTGCAGGTTTGTTACATAGGTATACATGTCCCATGTTGGTTTGCTGCACCCATCAACTCCTCATTTACCTTCGGTATTTCTCCTAATGCTATCCCTCCCCCAGTCCCCTACCCCCTGACACGCCCCAGTGTGTGATGTTCCCCACCCTGTGTCCAAGTGTTCTCATTGTTCAATTCCCACCTATGAGTGAGAACATGCGGTGTTTGGTTTTCTGTCCTTGTGATAGTTTGCTGAGAATGATGGTTTCCAGCTTCATCCATGTCCCTGCAAAGGACATGAACTCACCTTTTTTTATAGTTGCATAGTATTCCATGGTGTATATGTGCCACATTTTCTTAATCCAATTTACCATTGATGGACATTTGGGTTGGTTCCAAGTCTTTGCTATTGTGAATAGTGCCACAATAAACATACGTGTGCATGTGTCCTTATAGTAGCATGATTTATAATCCTTTGGGTATATACCCAGTAATGGGATTGCTCCTAGTCATTGTGATCATACAACGCTTGAAATCAAGAGAACCAGATCCTGATGTATACTGATTGCTGTAAAATATCTGGTAAGTTAAAACTTTGGCAGCAGAACCAAAAGCCTTGTTTGAATTTTGTAATAAGACTGTAGTGTGTCATTATAATGTTTCATCCCTCTACTTAAATCATTGCTATATTTTTCAAAAAAAGATAAAGTATAATGGATATATTTTACAATTGTCCTTAGATATTATACATTTTATTAGTCTTACAAATTGAGCATAGAACATATTTGCGTCTACCACCATACCTGTAATGTTAATAGGGAAAAATGATCACTTTGCTTTGTGTATTTGTGTACCCTATTTGTAAAGGTCCAATAAAGCTTTCAATAGGTCACCTTTATTTCTGTTTTTAAAGTAGTTATGAATTTTTGTTGATTACTAGAAAATATACTATCATCTTTATTACACAAAAGATAATAAAAATAAGCTTAAATCATTTATGACTCTACCATTTCAAGACCACTGCTATATATAAGATTATATGAATATGTACACACATGTACTTATCTTTTACAAAATGTATTTCACTTTGATGTAAAAATTGATTTTACATTATATTGATTTTACATACAAATACAGATATTGGCTTAACTCTCTTAATTTTATATCAAGAGCATGTCATCTTTAATGTTCTCAAAAGTGATTTAATCATTTACTTAATTTTAAAATCTCTTCTATGCACTTTTTCTCTTTTACTTTTCTGAAAAGTAATGGGCATAAGATAATAGATTTTAGTAATATTCAGACCTAGGCCAACATTTAATGTTTGCTGTTATTATTTGCATTCTATAATTTTAAAATAAAAGTCCTCCAATTAATTTCTATGATCTCAGCATTCAACGTTAATACATGTTACACCAAGTAATACTATTAGTTTTTCTCACTGGTATGTAAGTCAGCAGGGCAGTGGGAACATTTGATAATTAGATTACACTGGTGAGCATCAACTGTAATTTTTGAGTCTTTGAAAAATCATCCTGCAGGTATTGCCCTTCAACAAAATTTAATTTGGCATTGGTCTTTCCCAAGCATTTCGCTAGTATTCCCACTACTTTCTTGAAGTTATCCACCTTTTCATTTCTGCTTACACACATTCACTACTGTGATCTGTCTCTGTCCATAGCAAGGTCAGTTGCTCTTTGTAGATATGAAATTACATGCCACACATTTTAAACAAAGAGTGTTTAAAGACCTAGATTCTAAATGTGTTTACTTACCAACTCTGTAAATAAAAAATAGATGTTCTATTCTATAATTAATGGTATTGACTCTGAGCTTTCTATCCCCCAATGAAGTTATAGGAAAAATTCTTTGAAAATGAATGGAATGGCCCCAAGTGTTGTTATATTTCTCTTCTTAGCTATATGTGATTTTCGGGGGCTGATATCATCAATTATGGATGTAACTATTTTAAAAATGTTCAATAATTCTTTTTTTTTTTTTTTTTTTTTTTGAGACGGAGTCTCGCTCTGTCGCCCAGGCTGGAGCACAGTGGCCAGATCTCAGCTCACTGCAAGCTCTGCCTCCTGGGTTTATGCCATTCTCCTGCCTTATCCTCTCGAGTAGCTGGGACTACAGGCGCCCGCCACCTCGCCCTGCTAGTTTTTTGTATTTTTTAGTAGAGACGGGGTTTCACCGTGTTAGCCTGGATGGTCTCAATCTCCTGACCTCGTGATCCGCCCGTCTCAGCCTCCCAAAGTGCTGGGATTACAGGCTTGAGCCACCGCGCCCAGCCAATAATTCTTTGTCATAGTCATTTTATGTTACAGAAATGATTATGGACATGCATGGATTTACTGGTTAGAATGTTCAACATAAAATTTTTTATGAAATTTAAATATTCAAATAAAAAACAAATTACATCTCCAATAATATTAGAGAAATTACATAATTTATGGTTTTGTGAAATTTAGTAAATGAATCCTAATAAAAGGAAAGATTTCATGAGAGAGTAATGAAAAGAGGGTTAAAAACAGAATGTGCATTGTGGTCCAATTTTATAAAAATAAAAATGAACATGCATATAAATGTCCAAAGGTCTGTCATTCTTTCATTTGTTTTCTGTCTGCATTTTAATATTATACAAGCATAATGCATAACCATTGTAATAAATATAAACATTGGTGTTATTTTCTTTAATGTACGATGAATCAGAAATTCAACGTAATATTGCCAAATAAGCTTGGTTTTCTCCGTTAGCTCATTGTACGGACTTTGGCATTGTCAATGATAACATTTATATAACCCTTGAGATCTGTCCCTCAATCTTTTACAAATATGACAGGAATAACAGAAGTTCAGTATTAGTTTATTACATGGATAAAGAACAATAGAGTTCAGTACTGAAAGCTTTCTTCCTTTGTATGACATGCAGAATACTGCCCCCCCTCCAATGTGCATGTCCGAATTCCCAGAACCTGTGAATGTGCTACCTTATGTGGCAGAAAGAATTTTGCAGATGTTATTAAGTTAATGGTGTTGAGATGGGGAGATTATCCTGGATTATCTGGGTGGGCCCAGTGGAATCACAGGCATCCTTCAAGTGTGTCGGGGTAAGCAGGGCAGGACAGAGTAGGAGAAGGAGATGTGATATGTGTGATGACGGAAGCAGAGGTCAGAGTGAGGAGATTGCTGGATGGAGGCCATAAACTAAGGCATGCGGGCAGTCTCCAGACGATAAAGAAAGGAAGGAAATGGATTCTCCCCTGGAGCCTCTAAAAGAAACGTAACTCTGCCAACTCCTTGATTTTAGGACTTTTGACTTCCACAAGTGTAAGACAATACATCAGTGTTGATTTAGGCCACTAAGTTTGTGGTACTTTGTTAGTGCAGCAACAAGAAACTAATACGCTTTGGAAGCCAGAACTTGCTTCTGAATTCCTTGGCAGTTTCACCATAGAATCTGTTTAAAAGAAAAAAACTGAACACTCATTACATTTAACAGAGTTTAATTGAGCGCAGAACAATGATTCTGGCAGCCTCCTCCCACCCCTCCTGCAACCAGAATAGGTTCAGGACAATGTCAGCTGCTGCACACTTGGAGAGGACTTGCAGACGGGAAAAGGAAAGTGACGCACAGAAAAGGAAGTGAGGTCCAGAAACAGCCGTGGTCGTTACACCTCAGCGTTGGCCTCATTTGCACATGGTTTGAACAGATGGTCACCTGTGAGTGGTTGAAGGACGGCTGCTGGGATTGGCTGAGACGTGACTTCTCGTTAACAAGAGTAGGCTACAGTCTGTTTACACACTCAGTTAGGTTACAGTTCACTATGTATGAGAAACACTTACGCCCAACTTAAAATATGTACAGGGGCAGCTCTAGGTTAATTTCAATTTAACAAATCGTATCAGACATGCAGAAAGACCTTGTCTGAGTTTTTTTCTCTTTAACTCTGCAAGGATGGCTTCAGATATTTTCCCAAAAATAAGCACTCACCATCACCATCTGGCTCATTTATACATGTATACACACACACACACACACACACATAGATTTTATATATATATTGTAAATCTTGGTTAGCATTTGAAGCTTTTATATATTTTACATATAACATATATATTTATATAACATATTTATATGTATATACTTATATATAAAATCATATATTTATATGGTTATATATACATATAAAATCATATAATATATACTTATATATGTATATATATTTATTTATATGTATATATAATATTTATACATACATATATAAAATATATATAAGAGCTAACAAAGAAGCCCGACAACCACATGTACAAACCAGAACCAGGGAGATGTTCCATTCCCAGAAGGAATGTGAATAAGAGAGCACCCAGCAAGGCAGCTCTCAGCCAGGGATTCCCCACATTTCAATCAGCTGTGTGCCAGCAGTTTAAAGCAACTACTGTAAGAGCAGGCGAAAATGTGGTTATAAGCTGTGTGATGACAGTTGCCCATACTTTATGAAGAGAGCAGTGCCTTGAACATACATCTGCTACATACTAGGTGACTGTTGCTTTGTAAATTGCTACAGTAGAATTAGGCATCACTTCTTAATGCGCCACAACACACCTCGGGATATCTCTTGTGTTTCTCTTTAAGATTTAATCACAAAACCATTTGTTCAATGAAGAAATCTTGGAAAACAACAAAACGCTTATGGCAAAAATAAATGGTCTGTAATGCTGACTATTACAATTTCACATGCTGTCTCTGTCTGTCTCGTTTTTTTCTATGTATGTATGTAAATACACGAAGAAACAAAATTACCTCTGATAATGGCACCACACTATGTTCCCTACTATTCTGAGTTCTATTACTATTATTCAGTCATTAAATATTATCCAACTCTGGTCCTCCAACTTTGGCATGTACCAGAATCACCTGGAAGCCTTGTTAAAACACATATTATGGGGTCGCAGACTTTGAGTTCTGTAGGTCTAGGCTACGGCTCCCAGAATTTACACTGAGTTCTTAGGTGATGTGGTTGTTGCTGGTCCGGAGACCCCACTTGGAGAATCACTCCTCTAGATAGGAGATTATTAGCTGACATAGACAAATATTTTATATTTCTGTTATCTCTATTTGCTATTTCCAATTAATATTTATATTGTTATCATTTGCCTACTCAGTATGCTTGGAGGGTCCCAGGATTATACACTATGTTCGGTTGGTATGGAAAAATGGTCCTCCTTCAGAAAATTCAAAAACAAAACACTTTGCTTCAACTAAAGGGCATTTCAGTTAATCAAGGCCTGTAAATAATTGAGATAATTTAGGTCAAAGCTCCAACTACCTTCGCATGTATAAACTGAAATTCTATGCATGATGGTCATTGTTTTTCAAGGAATCCCATTTAACTAAAAAGAGGTTGAAGTTCCTAACACATGTTTTCCAGGTAGTTTTTTAAACAGGTCTCTGTTTTTTATTTTAACTGAAATTTTTTTCTAATGTGGATCAACCGAAAGTCCTGGCTGGAAGCCTCAGAATGTAGAAAACCCAACCTGTTCTGGTTGCACAATCCAAATGTAAACAGCCTTCCTTGTCATTTGTTGGCAGAGTGTTTGGGACACCAAGTTATTTCACTTTATTGAAATTTCTCTCATGAAAAATGCATGGAACAGCCTTCACACTTCTGCCAAAACCTCATGTATTTACCTCACTTGGGGGCAGTGAAGATTTGTGTGTAAACATATAGAAAGCCTTTGTAGTATCTGAGGCAAGCATAAAATGACACTCCTACTGCCCATAGGAAAAAGCATCACATAGATAAACTTTGCACTGGCACCCTCTTTCCTCCTAAAATCTTTCCAGAACATTCCTGCCTTCCCTGTGCTGTCTCTACTCATAGCATATCGCTAGGCTGGGCCTACCCAATGTGACAAGGCGTTATTTAGTTGGCTTCAACTTGGACGGGAGGAATTGAGACTTTAAGGTTCTGGGTAAACCAGTAGCCTCTTATCTAAATCCAAAACATAGAACAAAGTATTTAGAAATGTTTCTTCTATAAATTGTGAGCTTACTGATAGCAGCTCATATAAAATCATACATATTAAATCGTATTTGATTACTGACTTACAAAACAATCACCTTTACTGAATAAAACACTATGTGAAATTAAAACTAAAATATGAGATTCACAGCATAGAAAATATGATAAAGGAATGTAGTGCTTGTGAAACTTTTCAGCCGTCATCATTTAATCGAAGGGAGTGAAAATGGGCAGTGATCGTTCTTTGGCCTGAACACAAAGGAAAACACAAAATGCCTACTAGCTAGTTGACCTTTAAGAAAAACAAAGGATTTACATACATATTTTTAAAATGTAATTAATATATATTTCAAATTAATCATCTAAATTAGCTATCCAATCTGATTGCCCATCCCCTCCTGTCTATACACCATTGAAATTGACAAGCCTTAAATGGGTTTATTCTGTAGCTTCTTGTAATACACAATTGAGAAGTGTCACCACGCAAACGTTTTAGAGTACCAGCTTTGGATTCAGACAGATCTAGATCCTAATCCTGTTGTTTCCACTGTATTCCATAGTGTTCTTTGCATACCATCTAGGATCACTGTGTGGTTTTCATCTGGGTCAGCTCCCGTTGCTATAATCCTAATAGCCAGCATCTGTGTCTCCTTGCCTAAAGACTCCTCATGCTATATCAGCCCTTCTCAGAGTGCACTTGGAAATGTGTCAAAAATAAAAGTTCTTGAGTCCCACCCCAGACTTACTGAATGTGAAACTATTTTAACAAGCCTTCCAGGTGATTCTGATTTGCTGAAGTTTGAGACCCACTGGACCACACACTTTGGGGACACAGAGAGCCCTTCATGCGGGCCTGGGATTTCATGTATTCCCTTGTCTCTCCTGCCATCTCCTCACCGATGACGCTCGGGTAGGGAGGAATATATAGCCCAGTCCTCTTGTCCCTTACTGGGACAACGTTAATAGGTGAACCACATAGTTTTCAGAACTTCCTATAGGGTGATGCTTTGGGGGAGTTTGCTAAATACATGCCTTTTACTTGGCATTTGTTGGCATAGCGTTTGTTGGCATAGAGAACACCTTCTTTTCTGCTCTGTCTCACTTCCCTGATTTTACACTGGTAGTTCTTGGGGAATAGTCTTTTAAAAGCAAACAAATCAACTTTTATATGAATCCTTTGCTTCCTGGGAATTCAACTGTGAAGAACAAAGAGAAGAGAAGAGAAGAGAAGAGAAGAGAAGAGAAGAGAAGAGAAGAGAAGAGAAGAGAAGAGAGAGAAGAGAAGAGAAGAGAAGAGAAGAGAAGAGAAGAAAGAGAGAGAATCTGTTCCCAGTTCCTGACACAGAACTCCTTAAACTCTTGTAATCTGCGTACTAGAGATTCTAGGAACATCTTTTTTTCTAACATTCAGCCTTTGGCCTTGGTTCCTGAAACAGAGCTTCTAATTTCCTTGGAATTTTCTGGATGATAGGATCATCTTTTGTTCTAATTAGGTGCCTCTTGGTGGGCTCCTGAATAGCTCCTGGATATGGGCTGGTCACCAGAAATGTCAAGCCATGATCAGAATCTGTACAGCTTTCAGCTCCACCCCAGCCTCATCTTCAGAAAGGGGAGAGGAGCTACAATTAAAATAATCATCCATCTTGCCTACATGATGAAACCTTCATGAAAATCTCTAAAGCACAGCGTTACAAGATCATCTGGGTTGGTGAACACATCCATGTGCTGGGAGGCTGGTACATTCCAGCTCCACAGAGACAGAAACTTCTGCACTGGGTATCATGACAGACCCCTATCAACTCCAGTAGGAATGCCACCAGGTTCAAGAGGCTGAAAAAGAGACCCAGAGCAGGCTGGGTGTGGCGGTTCACGCCTATAATCCCAGTACTTTGGGAGGCCAAGGTGGGTGGATCACCTGAGGTCAGGAGTTCGAGATCAGCCTGGTTAACACGGTGAAACCCCATCTCTACTAAAAATACAAAAATTAGTCCAGTGCCTGTAATCCCAACTACTCGGGAGGCTGAGGCATAAGAATTGCTTGAACCCAGGAAGCAAAGGTTTCAGTGAGCCGAGATTGCACCACTGCACTCTAGCCTGTGGGATAGAGCAAGACTGTTTAAAAAAAAAAAAAAAAAAAAAAACCAAAGCCAGCAAACAAGACATAGAGTTTATTGAGAGGAACTTACATACAGGGAGGTCCAGTGCCAGCAGGCAGTAGAAGGGAACCACCACTGCTAGTGATGCTCATCATCACTAGCCATCAGAGAAATGCAAATCAAAACCACAATGAGATACCATCTCACACCAGTTAGAATGGCGATCATTAAAAAGTCAGGAAACAACAGGTGCTGGAGAGGATGTGGAGAAATAGGAACACTTTTACACTGTTGGTGGGACTGTAAACTAGTTCAACCATTGTGGAACAGTGTGGCAATTCCTCAAGGATCTAGAACTAGAAATACCATTTGACCCAGCCATCCCATTACTGGGTATATACCCAAAGGATTATAAATCATGCTGCTATAAAGACACATGCACATGTATGTTCACTGCAGCACTATTCACAATAGCAAAGACTTGGAACCAACCCAAATGTCCATCAATGACAGACTGGATTAAGAAAATGTGGCACATATACACCATGGAATACTACGCTGCCATAAAAAAGGATGAGTTAATGTCCTTTGCAGGGACATGGATGCAGCTGGAAACCATCATTCTCAGCAAACCATCACAAGAACAGAAAACTAAATACCGCATGTTCTCACTCATAGGTGGGAATTGAACAATGAGAACACTTGGACATAGGAAGGAGAACATCACACACCGGGGCCTGTTGTGGGGTGTGGGGAGGGGGGAGTGATAGCATTAGGAGATATACCTAATATAAATGACGAGTTAATGGATGCAGCACACCAACATGGCACATGTATACATATGTAACAAAACTGCATGTTGTGCACATGTGCCCTAGAACATAAAGTATAATTAAAAAAAAAAGAAGACACATATATGCAAGCCAATAAACATGGAAAAAAACAAAACAAAACAAAACAAAACAATCCCAGAGCCAGCAAACAAGACATAGAGTTTATTGAGAGGAACTTACATACAGGGAGGTCCAGTGCCATCAGGCAGTAGAAGGGAACCACCACCGCTTGCTAAAACCATGCAGTTTATATGACAATCTCTACCTGGCAGCCTTCATTTAACCCCAAACAAAGGGTCTCAATTTCCTGTATGACCCATGTTCCACAGGATGGGCTAGGGGTTCAGATGCTCCTCATAGATAAGAAATAAATCTCCAGGTTTGCCGCTCCTGGATTCCATAGCTTGGAACTCCAAACACATATTCAAGTGCATCTGCCATATAGGGTCATTCTCAGAGTAAGCTTAAGTTACCACCGTCAGGTGCATCTGCCACACAGGGATCCTTCTGAACCTCTCCCCGTGTACTTCCACCTGGCTGTTCATCTGTTACCGTATCCTTTATAATAAACCAGCAAGCACAGTTAAGTGCTTCTCTGAGTTCTGTGAGTAAGACTAACAAATTCTGGACCTGAAGAGAGGGTTATGGAAACTCACTATTTATATCCAGTTGTTCAGAAATATGCGAGGCCTGGCATGTGAAGTAGAGGACAATCTTAAAGTGAGACTGAGCCCTTCACTTTGTAGAATTCAACACTAACTCCAAGTAGATAATGTCAGAATTGAGTTGATTGCAAGACACTCAGCTGGTGTCTGGACAATTGGAGAATTAGCTGGTGTAGAAACACACACACACACACACACATACACAATAACAACTAAATACATTCCCTTCTTATGGGCTATCTCCCTCAAATTATTTAACTTTTGGTCCCTTGGTGTCTTTATCTGAGACAATATCTACCCTCAAATAGTACTTGTATACCCAATAAGATAGGGCTGTCCTTGGGACATGGTTAGCATTCATTGATGTCTTCTCCTCACCCTTTCCTCATCTCCCATCTCATATCCTCTCCTTTCCATTCATTGGTGCTATGATTATTATTGTCATCATTATCATCATTACCATCATGATTATATTTATAAATAGAACTTTGGAATTAAGATCAATTAATTCAATTTATGTTAAGAACTATTTTATTATAACAACAAAAAAACTGTTTAGATGTGCACAGAAATAAAGCCACTACTGAAATCTAGCACACCACTGAGAAAGAAAATGGAAAAAGACCATCCTGACATTTGAAAGTTGGCATAATACCCTTCCTGGGCCATGCCATTATATCTAGCTTAACTGATCTCACAAAATACCAGACTTAGACAAGGTTATGCTGAGTCTATGACAAAAGAGATAAAACAAGTCTACTTTATAATTTTGCCTAAGAACCAATTAAAAAATAAAAGAAAATCACAGTGCCACCCACAAAATACCAAACATCTCTCTCTCTTACCTAAATGATAGGCTGCTACTTTACCAGCTATAGCTTTATCTTTGTTTTAGTCCCCTCTTTGTATGGTTAAGATTCTTTGAGATAGTCATAAAATTGTCCTGCTTTCTGGAAGCATTAAACTTAGAGCAAACTCATTTCTTAGACCGTCTCCCAAATTACCCAACCAAAGTGTAAATTCTGTATCACGTTCTATCTAAAACCCTCTTTCGAAGACATCCTCAGATCCCCATGGTGCATGTTCTCCCTTTTTGCAACCAAAAGTAAATATAACTAATTGAACTACAGCTGTGCTTCTGGTGGTCTTTGTCTGGAAGGCATTGGCATCACTCAGAAGAAGATGTAAAGAAGTAGTGCTTTGTTTTCATGGAGACAAATTTATAAGCAAACATAAGGAAGGTCGTAGGGCTTTCAGTTTTGAATTGTTTTTCCTTGTTTGTTTGCTGTGACAGTAGTCTTATTTGTTGTTTAACTTCTTTCCTCTGGACTAGCTATAGATTTTATAATTACCATTATTTGTTTTAATTTTAAATGAGATACAGATAAATTTTAAATGATATAATAATATTGAAATATTATACTAATAATGCTATTAGGACAACACTGCCTCCTTTTCTCCTCTTCAGTAAAAAATGAAAACAATATAAAATATGACTCCAATTCCTAGAAAATTAGAATCTATATGACATGACAAATATATATGCACTATAGATAATAAATACAAATATGCATATGCTTGTTTCAAAATGAATGAGGCAGACAAGTCCTACAGGAAATCAGAAAACGACAAATACATTGTGAAGATTTATGACCATAAGCATGTAATGCTGAAATTAAATACTTAGGAATAATGATCCTACAGGGAGATACTAGGGGAATAGAAACCAGGAGAGACTGCTGACTACATTGCTTTGTAAGTGCAACTAGGGAGACCATTTGGAAGGTAATCTCTGAGTCTTTGTTGAAAATTGAGATCATTCAATGTCTCATCAGTTTTGCAAATTGAAGGTATATCAAACTGAGAGCAGATACTTGAGATTTCATGTATATAGCAGAATTTTAAAGATGAACCCCCAAGGTTCCCATCTCCTGTTATTCAACTAAATACTAACCTAAGCCAGGTACTGCTATGAAGAAGTTTGTAAATGTAATTAAGGTTACTAATCAGCTGATTTGAAAGTAGGGTGATAATTATAGGTTATCTGGGTGCCCAATAGTAGTATGAGTCCCCTTTAAAGCAGAAAAGTCACTCGGAGAGATGTGGAAGGGAGATCAGAAGTATGATAAGCATTTGACAGAACCCTCATTACTAAAGGGGGTCTGCTTAGAGAACATGAAAAGAAAGACCAGCCCCTGCTGACAGTCAGCAAGGAAATGGGCACTGCAATCCTTCCATTGCAAGAAACTAAATTTGATCAATGACCTGGATGAGCTTGGAAAAACATTCTTCCCAAAGCACCTGCATCAGAACCCTGGCAACTGACACCTTGATTGTGTTCTTGTGAAATCTGGAACAGAGAAGCCTGCTGAGCCAACCCAGACTTCTGAATGACATATCTGGGAGATGATTTTTTTAAGCTGTTAAGTCTGTGGTGATCTGTAACAGCAGCAATAGAAAACTAGTCATAGGCATGTATATGTATATATATATTAAGTATTATTTTTCCTTTACTCCTTTTCACATGGAAAAAAGACTTTTTTAAAAAGATAGCAACTGAACTCTTCCACCACATCCAACTCAAATACCTCCACCTCCAATACTATCTCCTCTTCCACCACTACCACCATCATCAAAGACTCCTCCATAATTACTAATATGTCATCAATATCTCCACCCCCAATAACCATATCACCATAACTTCCCCCACTACCATCTCTACCACCATCATCTCTACCTCTAATGGCGCCATCATGACTTAGACCACCATCTGTTTTATACACAACCTCACAATCCTCTCTCTTCTTTGCACTCTCACTGCCATTTTCACAATCACTACCACCACCTCCATCTCCCCTTTCAGCATCAGTACCCCCATCACCATCATTTCCACTGTCACCTCCAATCACCACTGCAACAGCTCCATCGCTGCCGTTTCTAGCCTCATTATTTATCAGCAAAGAAACTAGAAGGAACAGCTGTGTTCCCCAACTCACATGCACTTCCACATGACTCCTAAAGTTACTTTACAGTTTGCAAGTTGCTATTTCTTTAATTAAAAGAGAACCTACGTATCAACAAGTTTTATCACTTACATTCATTTTATGTTTTAAATATCAGGAAAATAGAGAAAAGATAAGACTTGGAATATAACTCCCATAAATGAAATCACCTCACTTCTGAAAATTATGAAGACTATGGAGATACTGACCTCCACTAGATAATTTAAATTCTCCTATACACCGTAGCTCAGCTGTACATTAACCGGAAAAGCTAAGCAAGCTGAATGTAGGATTTTATATGCTAAATTCCAGGAACCATTTTATGAGTGACTGTGGCAAAAATCCATCTATTTATCTATAATATTTCTTTGCCAATTTATGGGCCATTCTCATCCAAGTTCAATTTAAATTATAAAATTCAGTATTTATATGTTCTAGGTAAGAAAAGATCATATGTAGCAGATAAATGCAAATATGATATAGCGGATCCATGCCATCTAAGCCTCTTTTATCTACAGCATGGAGGATACTTAGGATGAGATGCTTTTTGCCCAATTGTCCTGGAAACCAAATGTGAGCATTTATAATATTGTTGGCAAGGTTAATGGTGTACTTGGTGGTCATGGAAATAAATGATGTTAACTGGGCTGAGCTGGGAAGGTGCCCATGGTTTTATTCTCATAAACACAATGCGCCAACCAACTGTTGCTCATTCAAAGCCAACTGTGGAGGGAAGACTTCTCCAAATTTCCTTCACCCACCATGACAGCCTTGGCTGCAGATCTGCTTTCATGCTTGGTTAAGCTGGGGTAAGGTTAGCCAAGTCAGTGTCTCATCAGTGACCTTAACATTATGGCTTACTCTGCCCATGGCGCTCATCCCCAGTAAAACATTCAGAGACTTTTTTGGTCACTTACACACTGTTGGTCTACTCCTTATGAGGTAGTGTCTCCAAGGTCAGAATTCAACACATATTAACTCAAAGGTACATCAGGTGGAATCCACACTGAGAAATCATCATCTTGGTTAATAAATCCCTTCTGAAGGATTAATTATGCTTTCCTTAGAGACAAGGCAGGAGTATACACTTTGTCACAGTCACTGGTCCTTATACTATTTTTAACAAACATAAACTACTGCTCTAGCTTTTGAAATGACTAAACTTTATTTTAATAAAAACACATCAAACGTTTTTCATAAATTTTTTTCTTCATCCTATGCACAGCTTATAGAATTCCAACCACACTACCAGCCTTTGGTTAAACAAAGTAGATTATTATGAATGCAAATATTTGATATGTTAAATGTGAGTTAAATTAGATTCACTTTTAATGACTCTACACTCACGAAGAAGCTTATACTTATAAGAAAATAACCTTTTAAAATGTCCTTGACTCTCTAGGGGAAATGGGATCATTTGCCTATAAATACACACAACATCCCTGTTTAAAAATAAATATCCTAAATATTGCCTGCCACAACTCAAATCCTATCATTAGCAAGAAATTCTTATAAAAGAGGCATTTCATTAAATTAATACATGTGAGACGGCATTAGGCATGTACTATACTTTAGGGAAGAAAAAATACGTAAATAAGTGAGTGGAAGGGATGTTTTGCATCACATGTTGTATATTCCAACATTTTCCCCAATATGAAAATAACTCTGACCACTTGGCTGATGAAAAACTGGACCTTAGCAAATATTGTTAGATCCTGAACAGTCGTGTTCAACACATGGGTGGCAAAACCAGAAAACAACCAGTGCCTGCTTAAGTTTTAAAGAAAAGTGGTATATTGACTAAATCAGAAAAATAATTTAAAAGAAAATGAAACTATAAATAATAAGTAAATGTAATTGAGCAAGGAAAGAGGTAATTTACTACAAATAGGATATTGAGCATTTGAATACAAAGAAAAACATTATTGGGTATCAATAAACTATTTATCTGCGTTTTCATTTGTAGGTATTTATTAGCCACTTTGACCACTTAGAGAGAGACAGTGACGGAGAGAGGGAAAGAGATGGAACCCATATTATTTTACAACCCAATATCGGAAGTGATATACCATCACTTCTGCCATATATGGGTCAAAGGGACCAACTCTTGTACAATGTGGTGGAAATAAACAGGTTGTGAATATCAGGAGGTGGAGATCATTGGAAACCATCTTGTAGGCTGGCCACTTGGATTTATGTCTTTTTTATTCATTTACTGTTATTTGTGGAGTTTTGGGAGGAAGAAAACATGAATGAATGGGTTCAATTCATCATATATAACCATAATATATGGTAGATTTTTAAAGCAGGACATGAGGAAGACATGGGGGTTAGTTCATCAGTGGGAGAAAATTGCCACAACAAATGATTTTTAGATTTGGGCCCATCTCCACAAGGGAAAAAATAAAAAACTTTGAAATACCAAGCAGACAAAAACATAACCAAATTTATTCCACATCAATTGAATTACTCATAGAAAATCTGACAGTTATCCACATACTACCTGCTATTCTAAAACCCTGACTAACACTGATGAAATTCTACCTACAATTTCTATTAAAGGAATGCTAGACATTTAAACCAAATTTTCTGGGACTAACTGTTTTCTGCATTTTTTACTTTTTATGTTGTTAAGAAGAAAGCTTTGGCCAGAGGCAATGTTTCTGGAATGAGAACATGATATACAGATGGTTTTCTCAATGGTATAAAGACAATATGTTCTTAATAATGTAAAAATTACAAATTGATCGGTTAAGTGAGCCTTTGTAAAGGTAGAGACGAAAGGTAACAGGAGGTATAATATTTGATGAAGCCCATTTGTAACCATTTTACTTTTAGCAATGGGATGAGTGACTAATGTAATAACAACAAAACATACACTAAGATTTTATATCATCTTACGATAATGACAAATGTTATGCTACAAAACTATCGACCCTTTCACTGTTGATTTTTATGCATCATAATTCTTTTGGGTTAATAGCTCAAATCACATTGAATTTGCACTTCTAGCTGGCAAAATATCTAAAATAGTGTTTTGTTTTAATATCTTACTGTGAATAGAAAGGTTAATTTTATGAAAAAACTAGCAAATCAATCTAACTTTTAATGAAACTGATTTATAAGGTCATCATCTGAAAATTTGTATCATTTGCAATATTGACAAGCATTATTATCACATGATGCGCTCAGGGTCTTTGGAAGCTGAAAATTCTGATGTAATCGTATTTGGTGTATTTCCACCAGAAAAGTTATTATTGTACTGCTGTTCTCAATAAATTCACAATCCATTCACTAGCTCTCCATTTTATAGATACATAGATATGATTTATGCACACAAGGATATTATATCAAAAGACATATGTGAAGCAGATATAGACATGGTCGCAGATTTGTCTAGGTATAGAGAGGATACTTTGAAACAATAAATAATGCATTTCTTCCAGGTAATTTTTAGTGGTCCTTAGCTATTTGTGATTCACTAATATGACTTTAATAGCTTCAAAACAAGAGTCAAATTCTTCCTAGAATGAAGAAATGCTTGCTAAATTTTACATTTCAAACAACATCATATAATAGTAGCAGTGTCAATAAGCTAAAGATGCTGTTGACTTTCAAGAATATTGATCCTGAGAGAGAAAAAAAAAGCTTTTAACTTTTCTATATAAATCAAGAGCAAAAGCTAGCATTGTGTTCTTACGTAGAAAACTACGTGACAAAGTTTCCTCCAAATGAAAACTCTGACCGAGTTGAGGAGAATCTAGCAAGATATGCTTATTTTCTCTGCAATCATTCTCTGAAAAGTGTCCCACTAACCTCGGCATCCTTGGGCTGAGAGCCATATTGAAATTCTGTGATTTAGAACAGAGGAATCCAAGGCTTTGCATCCTAGCATGTTTATGAAGAGACCTACTCTAGAAAGAAGTTTATAGCCCATTGTGAATGGAATAATGGAGACCTAGGGGAATACGGCCAAGAGAACCTCATAGCTAAGATTTCCAAGCTTCGAGGATTGAGGACATGGCGTATAGTCTGATTACCAGAGGTTGTAGCAAACTAAGTAGATACTAGCCCATAGCAAAGAGAACCAGATGGCATTACCTCTGATGGGCATCAGCTGTCAGTGGTTTAATTTTTTCAAAACTCAACTTGCTCATTTGTAATATGGGTTCATTAATAAATACTTGATGAACTTGCAAAAAAAATACAAAATTATATAAAATAACACTTCTCAATGACTCATACGTTGGTTATCATTTGAAATGAATTCAAAAAACAATTCTCCCTTTTCATTTCTGCATGCAGGTAGCGCTTTGCTACTGACTTTTGTGGCCTTTCACTTTCTAATAGTTCATTAGAATAATTGAGAAGCCGAAATCCTGAGTGGCAGACTTCAAAACTTAAGAAGTAGAACCTACACTGTCCATCATCCCAAAATAATGTCATACACAGTAGTCCCATCAACACACTAAACACACTACTTTCATTATAACTAAATTCCTTGTAAGTATGAAGCTACAACATCTCTTTTATATATATATATATTTGAAATGGAGGCTTGCTCTGCTGCCCAGGCTGGAGTGCAGTAGCACAATCTTGGCTCCCTGCAACCTCCACCTCCCAGATTCAAGTGATTCTCCTGCCTCAGCTTCCTGAGTAGCTGGAACTACAAGCACACAAGACCATGCCTGGCTAATTTTTGCATTTTTAGTAGAGACAGGGTTTCACCATGTTGCCCAAGCTGGTCTTGAATTTCTGACCTCAAGTGATCCGCCTGCCTCCGCCTCCCAAAGTGCTGGGATTACAGGCATGAGCCACCGCACCAGGCCACATCTCTTTATTTGTTTTAAATTTAATCCTCAATGAAAACCTGCCAAAGGCAAATTAGTTGTGTGGATATTTGCAAATCTGTAGTAATAGATTATGAGGGGGGTAATAACTCTTTTAGGCACATTTCTGAAGGAAGTGATGATGTACTCAAAAGGGTTAAGTGAGGAGAGATTAAAGATGCATGCTACAGAGGTGGAGCCCTCTGATATGAGATTCATATCCTTATAAAAGGGAGCTCAGAGAGCTTTCTCAGCTGCTTTCCTCCACGTGAAGATGCAAGGAGAATTGGCAGTCTGCACACCAGAAGGCCCTCACCAGAATCTGACCTTGCCGTCACCCTGATTTTGAATTTCCACCTCCAGAACTGCAAGAAATAAATGTCTAAGTCACCTAGTCTATGATACCATGTAATAATAGTCAGAACTGATTAAGAGCAGGCATCAGTTTTTAGGGGTGTGGGTAGAACGAAAGGAGCCATCAGGGATGGTGAAATGCCCATGGATGAACACTACTTAGGCATGTGTGATGGTTAATACTGAGTGTCAACTTGATTAGATGAAGGATGCAAAGTATTGATCGTGGGTGTGTCTGTGAGGGTGTCGCCAAAGGAGATTAACATTTGGGTCAGTGGGCTGGGAAAGGCAGACTGACCCTTAATCTGGGTGGGCACCATCTAATCAACTGCCAGAGAGGCTAGAACATAAAGCAGGCAGAAGAAGGTGAAAAGACTAGACTGGCTTAGCCTCCCAGCCTACATCTTTCGGCCATGCTGGATGCTTCCTGCCCTCAAACATCAGACTCCAAGTTCTTCAGCTTTGGGAGTGGCTTCCTTGCTCCTCAGCTTGCAAACAGCCCATTATGGGACCTTCTGATTGTGTGAATTAATACTCCTTAATAAACTCATATATATCTCCATCTTATTAATTCTGTCCCTCTAGAGAATCCTGACTAACACAGCATCCCTGAGCAAAAGGGCAAAGCAAGAGAAAGGCATTACTTGCTCCAAGTGAGAGCTGTAGCCATGGTAGAGGAGCTGCCTTTAGGAGCTGTGGCCATAGGTAGAGGGACATAGATACTGCCAATACTGCAGCCCGTTGGTGACATACTGGGGACATAGAACCCTTCTCTCCTGCTTTCTCTTCTCCTCTCAGTGCTTCCCTTCATCAAACCCATTGGGAAGCTCAAGCACTAGGAAGCCCAGGTACAATATTGCCAGCTTAGTCTCCAGGTGCAGAAGGAAAAAAAAGGGCAGAGAATAGAATCCATAACCAGTCCAAGAACCAGCTTGTCTCTATTTTAAGAGTAGGAGCAACTGAGACATAGAATAGCTCATTCACAAAAGCAGGAATAGATGATTCATTTAATAATTTCTAGGACATGGCTGTATCCACGCTGACTGGGATGTGCTAGTTGGCATTTTGTTTTGTGGTCTTTTAATGGATGGGTGTATCTCAGATTTGTATAAATTCCTTTGGTCTGGGTGGTCAGTGAAACATCTAACCAAAACTCATCATATTTGTTTCTGGAAAACTGACAGATTTTTAAGTTGTGTTCGTTGAGGCAAAGATTCTGAATTTTTTGCTTGATTTGCAAGTGTGTCTTCAGAGACCCAAACTGTTAATGGAATCACCTGCTCTATTCTCTGTCCCACAAATACTATTTAATTAAAATTTAAGAATTAATGAAAGCATCATACTTGAATACAAACATTTATCAGAATGTGTATTTTTACATTCATTCACCTTTATGCTTTGATAGCCTTATATGTGGTAAATTTATTATCATCAGAAAAAACTTAAATCAATTTCATGTTGGTGTAAGCTAGATTTAAAGAATATAGGTTGCACCTATTTGCACGGCATAGTATCTTATTGATGCTTGAACAGTTTTATTGCCCAAATAGGTGAAGGAAATAATTATTAATTGAAGCAGATAACCTAAAAGTAAATTTCTTTATTTTTCAGCATAATGCCCTGAATGATGCAATGTAGTCAACACCTCTCAGTACACTTTCTTTGTTTTTTAAAAAAGGTCAAACTTGGGGTACACAAGTTATATAAAGACAGTGATTAGAGAGTGGAAGGCAATTATGCTTAGATATGTTTACTCATTATTTTATAGACATGATAGAGGGTCTGCTTTAACGGCTATTACAGACAGGGCTGGCAATGTTTTAATAGATCATGCCACATTATATCAAATATTTATACTTTGGGAAATACGATTTGAACCATACAAAGTTTTAACATTTGTAGTAACAGAAATGGCTACACAACAAAGTGCCAATATAATTGTATCATTCCTCGAGAATTTTCTTAGCTGTTTAGTAGCTAAAGTATTTGAACATTAAGCTACATAGTGGTATGGAGTAGCAAAAGTCCGTGGGATTCTGGAACGTTCATTTTATGTTTTTTAAATTTTGTTTTTAATTAATATATAATAATTATATATATATATATATTTATGGAGTACAGAGTGCTATTTTGATACATATATATAATGTAAAATAACCAAATCAGGGTAGTCACCTTAAATATCATTTATTTGTGTCTGGAGAATTCAAAATTCTTTCTTCTAGCTATTTGAAAATAAACAATAAATTATTGTTAACTATCTTCACCCTACCGTGCTATAGAACATTAGAACTTACTCTTCCCATCTAGCTGTAATTTTGTATCTCGTAATCAGCCACTCTCTATCCTCCTCTATCCTGTGCACTTCCAAGCCCCTAACAGCCACAGTTTACTCTCTACTTCTATGAGATCAACTTTTATACCTCCTACATATGAGTGATAACATGTGGTATTTATCTTTCTGTGCCTGACTTATTTTCCTTAAAATAAAGTCCCCCAGGCTCATTTATGTTGCTGAAAATGATAGGATTTCATTTGTTTTTATAGCTAAATAGTATTGCATTGTGCATACATACTGCATTTTCTTTATCCATCCATCTGTTGATGGACACTTAGGTTGATTCTATATGTTGGCTCTTGTGAATAGTACCGCAATAAACATGGGGGTGCTCTTTAGTATACTGACTTCCATTCTTTCGGATAAATACCTAGCGATATAGTGATTTTAGCTCCTTTGGACGAATACCAAGTGGTTCCACTTTTAGTTTTTGAGAAACTTCCATACCGTTCATTAAAATGGCTGTAATAATTTACACTCTCAAAAACAGTGTTTAAGAGTTCCCTTTTTTTCTGCATCCTTGCCACTATCTGTTATTTTTTTTTCTTTTTGACAATAGTCATAATAGTCATTTTAACTGGGGTGAGTCAATATCTCATTGTGGTTTTGATTTTCATTTCCCTGATGATGAATGATGCTGAACATCTGTCATATACTTGTTGGCCATTTGCATGTCTTCTTTTGAGAAAAGTCTATTCAGATCTTTGTCTATTTTTTTTTTATTATTATTATACTTTAAGTTCTAGGGTATATGTGCATAACGTGCAGGTTTGTTACATATGTATACTTGTGCCATGTTGCTGTGCTGCACCCATCAACTCGTCAGCACCCATCAACTCGTCATTTACATCAGGTATAACTCCCAATGCAATTCCTCCCCCCTCCCCCCTCCCCATGATAGGCCCTGGTGTGTGATGTTCCCCTTCCCGAGTCCAAGTGATCTCATTGTTCAGTTCCCACCTATGAGTGAGAACATGCGGTGTTTGGTTTTCTGTTCTTGCGATAGTTTGCTAAGAATGATGGTTTCCAGCTGCATCCATGTCCCTACAAAGGACACAAACTCATCCTTTTTGATGGCTGCATAGTATTCCATGGTGTATATGTGCCACATTTTCTTAATCCAGTCTGTCACTGATGGACATTTGGGTTGATTCCAAGTCTTTGCTATTGTGAATAGTGCCACAATAAACATACGTGTGCATGTGTCTTTATAGCAGCATGATTTATAATCCTTTGGGTATATACCCAGTAATGGGATGGCTGGGTCATATGGTACCTCTAGTTCTAGATCCTTGAGGAATCGCCATACTGTTTTCCATAATGGTTGAACTAGTTTACAATCCCACCAACAGTGTAAAAGTGTTCCTATTTCTCCACATCCTCTCCAGCACCTGTTGTTTCCTGACTTTTTAATGATCGCCATTCTAACTGGTGTGAGATGGTATCTCATTGTGGTTTTGATTTGCATTTCTCTGATGGCCAGCGATGATGAGCATTTTTTCATGTGTCTGTTGGCTGTATGAATGTCTTCTTTTGAGAAATGTCTGTTCATATCCTTTGCCCACTTTTTGATGGGGTTGTTGTTTTCTTGTAAATTTGTTTGAGTTCTTTGTAGGTTCTGGATATTAGCCCTTTGTCAGATGAGTAGATTGCAAAAATTTTCTCCCTTTGTCTATTTTTTAATCAGATTTTTGTTATTGTTTTCTGTTGAGTTCCTTGTATATTCCTGCATTGGTGTTTGTGTATTTTGTGGAATAGTCACTTCTTCCAATTTTATGGAGTAGCTCTTTAAGGGAAGACTTTCTCCTATAGACATGTCCTATAGTGTCTGCTGGGTAGGATGCTTTGGGTTTGTGCTTCTGGGTGGATGTAGTATGCAGTCTCCTCATGATTTCTTCATCTGTAATCGATGTTTGCAGCGTCTGCTAGGGCCTCAGTGGCCTAGGCTGCAGTCATTTGAAGAGGCTGTGGTGAGGCTTTGTTGGGAGTCAGGGAAGGAGTGCCACACGTGCATGGAGGCTCCATTCCTAGCAAGGGTGGAAATGTTGGTGGCAGCAGGCCTTATTTGGCTAGACCTTGGAGCCCCGAGGCCAGAACATGGGCACACAGCTGCTTCAGCACTGAAGGGATCAAGATCACTAACAGTAGTGGTATGCCCTAGGCATGCCAGTCTTTGGGACACTGTGCGGCACACATGAGTGTGAGGTGGTTTTGTTCTGGAGTGAACAGGGTTGACCCGGGTCCAGGAAGGCCGGTCTTATGGCCCCTGGAGAGTGCCAGCCAGCCTTACTGCTAGACTAAGTGAAAGTCTCAGCATTGGTGACTGGGCCTGGGAAGGCAGCTTTTCAGGTTAAGGGGGCATGCACATGAACTGCCTCTGGCCTAGGGGCAGAATACTTGCTGTGTGAGACTGCCTGTGCCCAAAATGCAATGTGCTGTGTGGGCACAAGAGAAGGGGACATGGCTGCACAGCTGGGTCCAGCTGGTGTTGTGACATTTTAGCCCTCTGTGTGGTGGGATGTCCCTAGGGTCCCAGGAGTGTGGAGATGCAGAGGCTACTGAGCCCCAGGGCAGAATGCAGTCTGATGGTAGCTTCATTCTCAAAATTATGACATGCTATATGGCAGCCTGAGTCCTGGGGGTTGGGGAAAACCGATTCCTCTCTGGATCAACGCCGTCATGTGGTCTCCAGGCAGTTCCTCTCCTGGGCTCAAGGTCTGCAGGGGCTGTGGGCTATCTTGCAGCTAGGATTACAGGAGTTTGTAGTGAGAGTGCGTACTTCGACAGATCACCTCTTACCTTTTCCTGCAATGAGAAATTCTTCCCGGCTCTGAGCTGATCCCCGCCAGATGCCTTGCTTCCCTCTCTATGCTGCCATCCTGAGTCGCTGGGCCTCAGAAGGTCTGTGTTACTTTGCTAAACTCCAGTTTTTTCCCTCAGACTATTCCACATGTGGTGATCTGGTTGTTGTTTTTGTCTTTCTTTATAGAAGAGGCCAGTGCTGGGTGCCTCTAGTCAGCCATGTTGATTACGTCCTTTCTAGAAAACACCCTGATACCTTGTGCCTGTTCTTCCAAGGTGGCTGACATTGTGCCTGTGCTTCCAAGGTGGCTGACGCTTGTGCCTGGGCTTCCAAGGTGGCTGACGTTTGTGCCTGGGCTTCCAACGTAACTGACGCTTGTGCCTGGGCTTCCGAGGTGGCTGACGTTGTGCCTGGGCTTCCGAGGTGGCTGACGTTGTACCTGGGCTTCTGAGGTGGCTGACTTCTAACTGAGTGCAGTGGATACCCCAGTGGTGCTTTACAGAACAGATGGCAGTGCTGTGCAATCTCAGAACACAACTGGACGAATCCCCATTTTTAAAACGTTGCTTTTGAAGTTCCTTGGTCTATTTTAAGTCTTAGACAATAGAGCACTAATTCGTGTCCACAGTTAGGGAAAAAGCACCTGAAATACTCATGTTATGTCACCTTTCAGTACCACAATTCAAAAAGTGAAAGACGATGCTGCCAGGAACCATGTATAGGTCTCTACTACTGATTTTTCTCTCATTTTAACCTAGTTTCACATATTTTTGTGGTATAGCTAACTCAACACTGATTCAATACTAAAATATATTATCTAAGATAGTCTTTAAAAATATATGAATTTCACTGGGATTTGTTTAAAACCCTACACAAATAATTACCTCTTACTAAAAACACTGAGTTTGGCAAGTGAAATTTTGTAATAAGGTGAAGATTCAATAAAATCTTGTCTCAAACTAATGGGCTCTGGCAACTTTTATTTCTTTTTTCTGTAAATTCTGTCTATGGCACTACTGCTATTAGGCCAAATAGATGTCCTCTGCAATAATGGTCGTAATGGTACAATGACAGATGACAAGCCACGGGGACCAGACTGCTGTCTGGAAAGGAGCACGAAATTTTAACTCTGTCTCCCTTTGTCTACCAAGGTCTCAATAGTCTTGACTTTCTTTCTTTTTTTTTTTTTTTTTTTTTTTTTTTAACATAGGCTATAATCGTCTAGGTCTGGGGTTGGCAAACTTTCTGCAAAGAGCCAGACAGTAAATATTTTTGGCTTTTTATGCCAGACAGTCTCTGTCACATGTACTCAATTTTGCTGTTGTAGCATGAAAGTCACCATAGACAATACATATATGAACGAGTCTAGCTGTCTTCAAATAAAACTTTATAAAAACAGGCAGACAGCCAGTGTGGCACCCATTTATAGTTTGCCAACGTGTGGTCTAAGTCATCCTTATCTAAAGTGTCAAGAATACAGAAAAAGAGCTAAAACCTCTCTTAGCTGTCTTTGAAAACTAAAGGAAGTAGATTATGACCATCTATAGGTGTATGAGCTATTAGAAAGAAGCCTAAAACATTGTTCTTTTTTAGGCAACTGCCTAACAGAAGAAAGTTTCTGCATATAATTACTTGTGATACTTCAGAAACTCACCGTGATCTGACACACTTTAAATGTCCTAGTTTCTGGTACATGCATCATCATCTTTTCCTCTGATACTGTCAGTTTCCAGAATTTTTGAATCCAGTCCCAAATCTCAATCTTGCTTCCATCATATCAAGACCTGAATACATTTCAATTTGGGAACTATTTAGAATTTTATATTTCCCCTTCATGGAAATAAGTGACAGATTGCAACAAAGCAACGTTTTTGTTGTTTTAACTTTAGAAATAACTCCTGTACTAGGTTTGCTGTTTTCTGAAACGCCCATCTCCCATGAATTTGGAAAGAGAATGTAAATTTAACATCCTAGACCAGCTAAAGGCGACTTTTATGATCATGTGCTATTTGTTTACTGCCTCTGAAACTTACTGCTCTTATCTGTGAGATGGAAATAATAAATTATTTTTAAAATGTGTAAGTGAATTTTAAATGTAAGGTGCGTAGAAAAAGTTCTTTCCATGCAGTACGCTGAGTAAATGGTTGCTAACATATTTAATTAGCTAGAGAAAGACCGGCATATCATTGAGTGATATGTGACATAACCCTAATTTGTCTTTAGACATTTTAAAAGTAAAAATTGTACGGTATCCTCCCCTTAGAGAATCTCATTAGGTAAGATCTCTTATCAATACCAATTATGACGAAAATTAGAGACACAAATTAGATATAAGACTTTTAACTTCTGAATTCTTGATGTTTAGGTTGTTCATAATAGTTACCTTATTCGTGATGATATTGGTTATACATTTTATTGAGAAAGATGTCCTAAGACTTTCATGTCAATCAAGCCACAAAGTCACCTGGAGTAAGACTTTGCATATTGTGGCAGAAGCACTCTCATAGTAAACAGTAACTTACCTATATGAACACTGTCAGAAGCCCCTTCCTAGGACCCCCCACTCCATACCACAGAAACAAATAGAGTCAGGTGATTTAAGTGTGTTTCCCAGGATTTTGTGTGAATCACTACTTATCCTATTCACTGGGTGGACGAGGGACATCGACAGTTTGGATTAAAGACTTCGCCATGGCTGTCTGCACCACGAAGTGTCCTATTCACAAATTTGACAAGGAATTTCCTCAAGGGTTACTTGTTGTTTTGTCCTAATGCATTGCAGTTTACCTTTTTTTGGCATTTATATTTTGTAGGTAATTTTGAGCTGGAGAGTCTTGAAACCATTTGACTTGTGGAAGAAAATTGCTTGGAGCACTATGAAAATATCATTGAGACCATGTGGTTTTTAAACTCTTTTGCACTGTACTCTGCTTCTCAATTATTTCCAGCTGTGTCTAGCCACTAAGCGTACCTTTACAGCTTGACTTTTTTTTTTTATAGCTGTGGAGTACCATTTTCTGTTTAGTTGTTTAAGTGAATGTCGAATGTCAGGTAGCTGTGGAAGATTCAGTTCTGTTCCAAGATATAACCATTCTTTCTCCTGGCACTTAATACTTGTCTGCTTTTCCTGATTTTATATTTTTGACAAGAGTAGGAAGTGAAAATAGGATGAAGTCTCATTAATTTATACTCCATTCATTTACTCTTTGTAAATATAGATGCAGATAAAATTTCACTTATATCATCTACGAAAAAGACTTAGAAATGAAAATCCATAGTTAAACAAGGATATCAAGCTCCTGTTGGAATCATAACTTTTTAAAGTCATTAACAGCATGCATCCATTTGCCTATTAGTCATGTAATGAATGGATTTTCTGCCTTAGTTAAATTTGTTAATCAGTAACTTGCATTGTTTCCTGTTCTGTTTTTCTTAAAACTATTCTAAAACTTAGACATCTAACCTGTTTCAAAGTGCTTCATAACCCTTCCCCTCTATGTTGAAATTTTGATGAAGATAACTGTCTTTACTATACAAATCAAATGTGTAAGTATCAAGAATATAGCATGGTTGCCTATTCTGAGGGGTGATATTGAAGATATTTAATGACTGTTAGAGCATGAGCAACAACCAATCAGAAACAGATGCCCTGTCCAATCAGAATGGACACCAGCCACTTCAACAGGTGCTTACCAGCTGCCAGTCGGCCTTGCCTGCTCCCTAGGGAGGTCTGCAGCTGCTTTCAGACCAAAAAGATTAAAAAGGAATAGAAAATATGTAATACAGTACTTTCTCTATGACCCAGTTTTGTCCACATCTCTTTCTACCGTTGTAAGTCCTATTTTGACTACTGTTATGAGGGCATTGTCATGAAACCAAGACTCTTAATTAACTTCCTAATTCTACCGAAAATCTGAGTCATAAACTGATGCTGTGTAATGTTCTAAGGGAAAGAGATGTTCTCTATTCCCAACACTGAACAAGTTTAGATACTCAGTGGCAACATGGGAGGGACTTTATATTAGCTTCACCTGGAAGGTGACTGCATCACTGCTTAAAATTAGTTTCAAAAGCTACACAAATGTATAAAAACTAAAATTAATAAAAACTGAAATTTAGTAATGCATTCCAAGGAAACAATAGATCCTTTTAATATTTTCTATCTTTCTGCTCCTCACATCCTAGTGAAAATAAGAGAGGCTGATCCATTTTTTAAAAATTCCCCAAGTACATGAGTACAGACACACACAGTATTTATTTTTATACACATATGAGTGAAGCCTACACATAATTCTGTATGTTATTTCTCTAAATTTAGCTTAAATTCTAGCAGAAAATTCTATATGGTGCAGAAAATAACATTCATCCCTGATGATAAATTTAGTAACCAAGAGTTGGCAGAATATTAATAGATGCAAGAGGTCATTGCTCTCTTGCAACCACTAAAGACATGTTCTCTGTTATAAACATTTGAACAAGGTTTAAATTTGGTAGATTATTTATAAAATGAGAGTTTTTCAGCCGTTTCTCTCCAACATCCTAGGATAATGGTCATCCTTTTCATCTCTGTGTCCTTAGAGATGTATAATGTGCTACAAGCATGCCTCTTAAAGACCATATTTGCTGAGACAGCATAAGCAAAACTCCTTTGTAGTCAGGTGTTACACATGCCCGTACATTCCACAAGTCAGAGTGAAATGATCCATTCGTTTATCCTTTTGCTTATTCATTCCACAACATTTTATTGAGTGTCTACTCGGTGCTGGAGGATTCTGATGCTACTTTGATAAATGCAATCTCACCTCTGTCTCCTGGAAGTGCAATCTCTAAAGGCAGAGGAAAAACAAGTGTAAATAAAAATCTACCTAAGTGGAAATATATGCTATGATTGCAAAAGAACAGGATGCTATCTGAGTAGAAAGAAATAGAAGCTAAGTGTTTTAGGGTAGAGGAGAAGACAGTAGTTGCCCCTGAGGTTTCCTGAGGAGGTTTTGCTGAGGCAGAAAGAAAAAAAAATAGCAAAGCCATTAAGTATTGAGAGCCTGTCATGTAACTCAATTTGACATAATATAATTTAGTCCTCTATTATGTCTTTAAAATTAAAATAAAGCTTCAGGCTTCTCCAGAGTGGACGTATATATAAATAAGAATAGAATTATTTTTACAAAAAAAATAGCTTAGAGTCCAGGAATACACTATTTCTTTATACCAGGGAACAGCTGATTGGGGTTTAACTCAAAGAGCCTCCTGAACTTCAGTCAGGAAGGCAGGACTGGAGCAAACTTGTGAAGTCAGTGGACTGTGTCCTTGGTATTGGTGTCCTCCAATATCCTCTTTCAGCTTCTTTCTCCCTCCTGGGTCTGCCCCTAATGTTGTCAAGGTCTCAGTTTTAACCTATCATCTTAGTTTTGCATATAAAATGCAAATTTAATCTATCAAAATCGCTTTTCCTTTATATCTAATTTACATGAAACTACGCTCTAGTGAAAGCTTAGTGGTTCCCATTTCAATATTTTCCTAAGAATCTGATGACATGGGAATTACTTTTAACCTGCAATTTTAGGTGCTAAAAGCTTGGCTTGTGAGGAAAGATGTAAGTGAATTAATTATTAGAGTTTATATATAATAAGTGTATGCATGTGTGCACATATATACATATACACATATATATGTGTAGTTTGAATAACATAATATGATATACAATGTAGATATATAGTATATAACACGCCCATATATATGACTGTAATACAAGATTGCTGTTTAATTATTATAACACTAAAAATTTACATCATGCAAAATAATTTGAAAGAGATTGTGTTTTTTTATATAGAACAAGTCCACTTACTCCATTTTATTTCAGAGCTCCCAACTGTTTAAAAGAAAATTAATCACAGCAAAAATTTCTGTCAAGTGCTCCAAAGGGGCCTCTAATTCTTTTTTCTTTTGGTTATGCTGCACAATTTCAACTGGCACTTTTTAGAAAATGGGTGGAGCGGAAACTTTGAACTCAGTGGAAGACAGATACAAAATGTCTCCAACACTCTAATTGTTTTTCTGAGAAATTTAGTAATTATAGAGAAGTCTGTTTATTTTAGTGGCTTCTTATCACCACATGCAACTCACTTTATGACATTTTCTCAAGGGACCTCCATGACATCATAGAGCAGCTCCAGTGCTTTCTGATACTTTAAAATTCTGTCACAGCCCATTTACAGTACGGCATAGAATTGTGGGATGCCTACAGCAGTCTCCACACAGCTCCCTTACACATATTCAAATACATATATATGTCTATTTATGTAGATGTATATACTATGTAATATTTCAAAATATATCATACAAAATATAAAAATAAAACATTACGTACAGATACATAATTTGCAATGCGAGGAAGGGCGGGGGGGGGGGTGGGGGCAGTGAAGGTTGTGCTTGATTTAAATCACTGTAGTATCTGGAGAGCCTGAGAGGTCACTTCTCCAGAGCACCTGGTCTAACTAAGGAACTTGCCCAGACAAATGGCATAGGCCATGTACTCTTCCCCTTGCGTGGCAGTGTCTTGGCATGTAACCAGTCTACCTAGTGAATGCATGAATAGTGAAGGAATGATTGAATAAAGAAGTACCTAAATACATAAGTCAATGATTGCTTGAGTAAATGTCGATCTCTTAGATGATGGAGAACAGGGAAGCTGTACAAACAGTACAGTACCAGAGTCTTAGGAACTCCATGTTTGAGAATTTCTCTAAATAATAGTTTGTCATATTTCTCTGAAGGTGGCTCTAGTTTTACCAATTGTTTCTAATGTTCAAAGTTTTATCCCAAGAGAATGGTATACCCAATGATGATGGACTTTTAGCACTGGGACCGATGGATTAGAGGTACTTAGAAGGATTGGGAAAAGAGGAACATTCTTTTGCATTTAAATTATATGACATATTTGGACATTTTCTCCACAACCTTGAAAGAATAACTCTAGATTCCCTTTAAGTAGATGAAAACTACTCTGTGAAAAAACAGAAATCAATTCCCTTTATACCAGGAATGTCAAGTTCCCTAGGGCTCTTCATTGGCTTTTACCTTTATACACGCATGCCAATAGGTACATTTCATGAAATAAGGAGATAACAGACACATCCAAAAGCAACCGAGGCTGAGTGTTGGGCGGAGAGGTCATTTTAGGTTGCAGCTTGGGAACTTTGACCCCAGGCACAGTGTACAGCACCGCACCGGTGATTTTCTCATTTCCACTGAAAGCACTGGTCCGCTTGCGACGGGAATATCAAGTGTTACTATGGGTTGCTGCAGCTGCGAGCCATTATTTCCAGTGGCAGTGGAAATCCATTGAAAGATCTCCTGGGAGATTGTGCAAAATGCTGTGGTGGGTTTAATATTAACCCTTGCCACTGCTGTAGCTAAGACTTCCGGCAAAGACCAAATTTTACTGGTCAGCTGCTGCCAAGTTTTAGAAAAAAACAGACTTCATCACATACAAGCTCGATTTTGAGATGGAAAACAAGTGCCTTCTAATGCAACACTAGGCCCCTTGGAAGCCTTTTGTCTGCATTTGACAGTTTCACACCCCACAATGTCTGTTTCATAGAGGTCTAGAAAGCTTTCTAGGAGAGGAAAGCCTGTAATGAGGAATGCAGCGCAACTCAGACAAACCAAATGCGTTTTTCTTTATAGTTCAATATGTGCCTTAAAAATAGGGGGGAAAAAAACCTATATTACATTACCAGACACACTAATATTTTATTTCTACAGCTATTTTTTGGGCCTTACTTAATTTGAAACTTCTCTATTATTTTGTTTCCTTTATTATTTAGGGAAATTCGCATTCTTATTTCCTGTTCACTTTTTTTTTCTCTTTACAGTGAACATTCATAAGAGGATGATAAAGTCCTGAAAAACACACCATGATGACAAATACAGGAAGTACTCTGCTCCTGACTCTTCACAAAACTAAATAACTAAATAACTCGCGATGCTTTTATTGTAGGTCTAAGAATTTGTATGTCAGTTATGTATTTCCATTTTGATGTAATTTCTTCAATTAACTAGCTGCTCTTAATTGGTAGACACAGTCACATCACCAGAAAATTGGGCTTAAATCAGGGTTTCTCAACTTGTGTATTATGACATTTTCGACTGGACAGTTCTTTGTCACGGGGTGGGCCTGTGGGGCAGGCTTTTCTGTCCATTGTAAGATGATTCCAACATCTTTTGCCTCTGCTCACTAGATGCCAGCAGCACCTCTCCCGCCAGGTATGACAGCCAAAAATGTCTCCAGACAGTGCCAACTATCATCTAGGAGCAAAATCTTCCCAGGTGAAGAACGACTGGTTTAGAAGGAAGATAGAGTACAAAAGTCTTTTTTTAAGAAAGTCTGGAGGCGAGGCACGGTGGCTCATGCCCGTAATTCCAGCACTTTGGAAGGCCAAAGCGGACGGATCATGAGGTCAGGAGATTGAGACCATCCTGGCTAACACGGTGAAACCCCGTCTCTACTAAAAATACAAAAAATGAGCCAGGTGTGGTGGCGGGCACTTGTAGTCCCAGCTACTCCAGAGGCTGAGGCAGGAGAATGGTGTGAACCCAGGAGGCTGAGCTTGCAGGGAGCCGAGATTGCGCCACTGCACTCCAGCCGGGGCGACAGAGCGAGACTCCATCTCTAAATAAATAAATAATCTGTAAGCCATGTCCTTATGTGCTAGGATATTTTATGCACATGATCTAAATACCTATTCTCAAATCCTTAAGGGTTCTGATTCCTACTCAGCCTTCACTTTCCTTTTGTTCTCCATTTGGTAGACTTCAAAGAGGACCATCCTAAGCCCTTTTCCTTACCTACTAACTATTGAAATCCTCAGGTGGTTCCCAGTTTGGCTTTTCATTTTCACTTAGAATTAAAGCCTTCAACACTATGACTGAGCTCGCAGCTGCAGGCTAACTATGATATCTCAGACTGGCACTCCCTATTGCACGTGGCTATCCAGGGAAGCGCCAGGTGGGAGCGGATGGAGAGCATCGGCTACCTAGGAGTCACCAGTAAGTTGCAGCGCCTTCCTCATGCAGCAATAGCAGAAAGAAGACATTACAAGCATCTGGTATACCCCAATATAACAGCCGCAACAGAGCTGGCCCTTGTCGTTCTCAATGAGAAGAATATTCTCATGCATTTTGATTTTAAAGAAAACTCACCTTTGTTTTATTTTACCATTTGTCTGTAAACATAGCTTGCCCTTTAAGCCAAAGTAACTTCTACCAACTAGTACTGTTTCCACCCAGCTTTGGATTTAGATTGCTCTGGGAATAGAGTTCCTCAAAACTGCTTTCTAAAAGATCCTGTATTCCCACAAGAACATGACATTGTAAAACAGCAATTTCAGCTGAAAGTTAACAAGGTTTTAAGGTAGTTAAAAATCTGTGAAAGCCTGACTCCCAGTGTGAAATACAAAACCTGTGAAATTCAAATGTGCAGGAGCGCTTTCATTTACTCACAGCTATGATTAAGGCTGAAAATGCTTCTTTGTTTAAAAATAATCCACAGGCCAGAGTGTAAAGAAATGTAGGATTCTTAAATTTACTATTTATTTTTTCTTTGGCTAATTATGAGCTGAAAATAGTTCAATGTATATATAGTTAGGTGTTTTCATTTGTATACACTTTCTATAGGCTTCCTTTGTATTCCCCCCTCTCTCTATATACACACATACGCACACATACACATATGTCTATATACACATATATTATACTTATATACAATATACTTACAGATTAAGCATGATGTATGCAGTTACTTAGACACAGATATGAAGGGTTTAGTAGCTTAAAATAACATGTTATGTTGCAGTGGAATGAGCACGAAGGCACGCATCTGCAAAGAGGATTCAGTTCTCAGCATGCTATGTCATGGTGATCTAATAACTACCAACGTTAATCAGTATTTCAGCCAATTCTAAGTTTTCACACATATAATATTACGATACTAATATTCTGATTTTCCTCTACCTACTCCAAAAATATAGAAGGCCTTTAAAAACTGCAAGGTCTATAAATATGTAGAATAGATATTTATATAGCTACCTAAACTAAATATTTTCCCCAAAAATGGTTAGGACAATTACTCTATGCAATCAATTCTGTATTCATTCTGTACTTGGTGTCAAATATACAGTTAACTTATAAGCCATGCCAAAGTTCTTATATCAATATGATAAATCAGTATACAGTTTATTGAAAACTAGAATTTATGGGAGTGCGGCAAGAACTTCTTCCACAAGAAGACATTTCGTTAATATTAGCTTCCCCGAACTTTGTGAGATTTTTAAATATTTTGTACCTAGCTATCAAATTTATTACTAAATGTATGATTATTAATAATATAATGAAATATTGAATTTATATTTTACATTTTGTACAGTAGCAGAAAAAGTATCTGAAAATATTTTGGGACATATGAATATTGAAAAATGGCATTCATTTTAAGTCTGTCTAACCTTAACAAAAGGACCAAGAGGGCTTCACTGTAAGCAAAAGCATGCTCATGTAATAATCACAGGAGTCTCAAACTCTACCTTCCTTTATGGTATTAAAATATAGTCATTAAAATATGTATCTCATCCCTTAGAGTATACAGTCAATATTCTTCCTTCCCTTTTAAGACTTTTAAATTGTGGTTACTAGTTGTTTACTCAGATTAGTGAACCGACCTAATTTCAAAGACAGAGCTTTTAAGTCAAAAGACTCAATTGATACCATGAAACACTTTTGACTTTAGAATTAATTTTCAATTTCTAGGCTACTATATTTTCAGATGTATTATTTATCTACAAGGAAAAAATAAATGAATTATGGTAAATCTATATGATATAATAGTTCGTACCCATTTAAAATCATATAGTGATAACCTAAAGATGAGAAAGTCTACAAAGCATAATATTTGGTAGAAATAAGAAAATTATAAAATTCTATAGCTGGTACAATCCAACATTACATATGTGTATATATACAGATATATGAAATATATATTAATATGTATAAAAATGTATCTCAACATATGTGAGATGTATGTTATAATAAATGTATCTTGATGTTAAATAAATATTCTTATACCGATGTAAAAAAGGAGGGAAAAATATTACCATTCTGACAGCAGTCTGGTAGAAGTATGGGTCATTAAATGCTGTTTATATTGGTTATCTGTGTTTTCTAAATGTTCTACAATCTTATTTATTATTTTTCAATCTGAAAATAAAATATTAAATAAAATATTATAATCTTAAAATACATAAGGAAGAAACCAATTTCATTAGAATATAAAAAATTCAGATTTTAGGTGTTAATTCTAGAACTAGTTCAAATGTGATGATAATATATATTTCTGCCTCCAAATGCGTTTTGAAGAAGTACAGTACAAACTCAGTTAAAAAAATAAAAACAACACAAGAGTTGTGACAAAAAAAGAGAATAAATAAGACAATGTATTGAAAGGTTTCTTAAAATCAGACTTTTTAGCTACATTTTTCCAAAGAGTCAAATTTAGCTTAATTTTTAAATCAGTATGCAAGTCATAACAAAAAGGTTTCACTTTTAACTCTAACGGATGTATTTTATTCAAAGTGCAAGAACTTTAAAAAATATGGGGAATGAGACCCACACAAATATGATTTCTATTTCTTTTCTGATGATCTAAAAACATTCAAATCTTTATGTAAACCTCACTGGCAAAAATAATTAGAGCTTTGCTGTCATTTAAAATTGCTGAAAATATTACAGAAGAAAATACAAACTGTCATTAAGAGAAAAATATTTTACAAAACAGTCCAAAGACATTCCTTTGCGTTATAGAGATAATGAACATAAATTGTCTAATTTGAAAGGCTTCTGTTTACTAACTAGCTTTTTGTTTAAGTGTAATTTTTATAGGATTAATGATTAAGGGTTAAGTCACAGGCTCTATAGGAATATTGCCTTTACTAGTCTCTGATTTTTTTTTTTTTTTAATTCTTAATGAATCCAAAAAGGGGAGTGGGAGAGGTGGGGCCACATATGGTGTCAATACACTTTAATTAAGTGCAATAATTCCCCCTTTCCTGAGGTAGCTGTGTTAAGACAGATTTCTCTTCAGAGATTTACATTCTGGGGATCTATTTTTTCAGCACAGCCATCAAATTAGTCTGTGGAATTCCACTGCCCCCTGCTGGAATCCTGTAAAAGTTCAGATGGCTTTCCATCTTCAAAATCAGAAATTTGGGGGTTCCGCCTCTTAATTTTGATGTTTTCAGCTTTTAACAGAAACCTTTCAAAGATAAAAGGTTTGAAAAACTTCAAAGTCAAGGAAAGGTTGCTAAAATTTTTTTTTTTTTTTTTTTTTTTTTTTTTGAGACGGAGTCTCGCTCTGTCGCCCAGGCTGGAGTGCAGAGGCCGGATCTCAGCTCACTGCAAGCTCCGCCTCCCGGGTTCACGCCATTCTCCTGCCTCAGCCTCCCGAGTAGCTGGGACTACAGGCGCCCGCCACCTCACCCGGCTAGTTTTTTGTATTTTTTTAGTAGAGACGGGGTTTCACCGTGTTCGCCAGGATGGTCTCGATCTCCTGACCTCGTGATCCGCCCGTCTCGGCCTCCAACACACAAACGTCACTCAGAAACATTTCTTTACATGTTGAAAATAAGCTTAGATTTTTATAACCATCTCATTATGTGTAAATACTATTTAAAAAAAAAAAAACCCACAACTTTTGCCTGCTAAGACAGAATGAAGAAAACTGTCTTTGAAGTACAGCAATGCCATTTTTCCCCTCTGTCAGGCACCAAACAGAGAATATAATAATTTAAGAAAACGAATTACACCATTATATTATTGTATTTTTATTTTTAGCTAAATATCATAGACTAAATTCCTTTGAAAATTAAGGTGCATTAAAATCTGCAGTTTGTTTTATGAGTGGCATTCACCGAATTAAATTTTCCAGCACTGACCCTTGTTTCAGTGGGAAACTTAGGAGATGGATGCCTTTGATCTGCAGAGCAGATGGTGATCTGCACGCTTCTGGCAGAAATCTTCCACAAATATACAATAAGAAGTGACCTGGAAAAGTCACTTCATGGAGGAGTAAAGAAGTGGCCAGAGGTGGACTCAGAAGTGCCCAAAGCTATCTGGCTGGAGGCATTGTTACTGATTGGGTATCAGTTTTTAATTCATTGGATACTGCTTTTCAACTAAAATTTAAAAATCTCTCCTCCCTTTTCAACATCTGGTTTAGCAATTCCTTGAGAGACAAAACAGCCCTTTCTCTCTCATCCCATCTATTAAAATGTACCTAGGTCCTGAGACAGAAACGAATGACCATGTCAGAGCTGAATACTTCTATTCCAGTATTCTGCTAGAAATAAGTCCTAATGCCCCAAAATCAAAATATTACAGTAGGACAATCTTCGACAGTGCAATTGATGGAAAATTAGCTCGGTTTCCTGTTATATCCCACAAAGTAATTTGTTACATCAAAATGTATAAAATATTATAATCAGTTCAATGTATTTATTTAAAGAACAAAATAACAATTTAAGTCCTTATATCTTATCCTTTCATGGCCGCTAAATATTTTAATTCGTAGTACACTATTTTAAACATTTTCTTTAAAGCATTTTGAAACAATACTTACCATATTGAATATGCAAGAAGATCTGAGCTTGGATGTATTCATACTAATTAAATGTTGCAATATAGGGATAAACATTTATAGTCACACGTGTATTTTAACTATAAATAAATTTTTAATAACTTAGTCATTGTACGCCTTTTTTATCAGTGCAAATTTTCCTAAAATAAGCAAAGCTCTTTTAATATTATGAAATCTTAGTCTGGAGAACTAATTTTACATCTACTTTTTCGGTTCCCCCATTTAAGTGAAATATACCAAAGCAGAAAACACAATTGAGAATTTTTATTTTACAACTATAGATTTATCTGTAAGTTGTTAGATATCTGCCATATGATCAATGTTCACTCATACCTCTCATTTACCAAGCCTAATATACTTGCAGCTCTACAGAAGTGTAGCTGGCATATCATATACAAGTACCATCATTGTTAGAAGAGAGATATATCAATGTCTTTCATTAAAAAAATAATAATAAAATAAAGACTAGGCCAGGCGCAGTAGTTTAAGTCTGTAATCCTAGCACTTTGGGAGACTGAAGCAGGGAGATTGCTTGAGCCCAGGAGTTTGAGACCAGCCTGGGCAACAAGGCAAAACCTCTTCTGTATTAAAAACACCAACATTAGCCAGGCGTGGTGGTGCATGCCAGTAGTCTCAGCTACCAGGGAGGCTGAGGTGGGAGAATTGCCTGAGCCCAGGAAGTTGAACTGCAGTGAGCCAGTATTATACCATCACACGCCAGTCTAGGTAACAGGAGTTAGATCTTGTCTTAAAGAGAACAAGAGAGACTAAAATCCAAGTTGTAAACTGTAAGGTAGATTACTGTGTATCTCCACAAACATACGTCTTGCATGTATGGGTAATGGTGTCAAAATATGGGTTGAGTCAATGTCAATAATCTTACATAAGTTGTAAAAATGTATAACACTATGTATAATTTAAAATAAAGTTTTATCATTAGAGGGAATAGTATTCTAAAGATAAGCATATTGGCTTAAATACAAAAGTGTTATTGTTGAAAACTGTGTGAGATCAGAATTCATGAATATTCTAAATATCATTTTGCACAGATCCCAAAGTTTATCTAAATTGTCTTCATTTAAAATCAAACTTGCTTCCATTGTAGGTAAAAGTATATTTACTGACTGCTAGAAGACAGAGTAGAAGGAAATGCATCACTAAAAGGTTTCAAGAGTTATAGTTAAATAGAGAAGAAAAATATTTCTTTAATTTAGGAGTTATCTTTGGGCAATGGGGTTTTGCATATATCATACAGAGTCCTCTTACAGCTATATAGTCAAGACTTACAGGGCTGGAGTGAAACAGAGATGGTTATATTCCTAACTTCTCACTACCTTCTAGAACTATGCTTCACATAACAATTCATCTATAGAAAATTTCAATCAAGCTTCACCTGAGGGAACAAGAACAGAATGAATTTTACCTTCTCCCCTCACTCTCTCATTCTCCTATCTTAGGGATTTTTCTTAACATTATCTTATCATTACAAACCCTACCCTATGCACTAAAAACACTTGAAAATAAACTCATCCACTGCACTGCTTATCTATTCCTTTTAGCGATTATAAGACATAGAAATACAGAGTGGCACCAATTCCTGCAAGAACTATGAAGTTTCTGTTGAAACATCCTGAAACATCCATGCAGAGAGGCTGTGCTGCCTCTAGGCATGATGGGAGTTCTTTACTTCTTGCCTTCTTTACATGTTCTTAGTCTCAAGCACACATACAGTCTGGGTATCACTACTACATTTGGCCTGTCTAGGTCCATACTGTTTCCTATATAAATCTTAATCAAAATAGAAAACAAAAAAAAATAGTACTATAAATACTCTACCCTTCATTTCAGGTAAGATAGACTATGAATTTTCCAAAGGAATTTAATGAAATGAAAAATTAAGAGTCTATTATATTCCATTAGGCCTTTTACAGACACTGTTTCATGTGATTCTTGTCAAGAGTTCTCTAAGTCATTATTATTTTCATTTTGCTCATGAGGGAACCAAGGTTCTGATGGGGGAAATGATTTGCCAAGGATTAGATAGTAGTTGAAGGTAAAGGACAGATGCAATTTTAAGACCTAGACTTTTTATAACTGCAATCTTCTTACTCCATTATCCTCTGTCTTCCAACTTTCCCACAAAAATCTCTTACCCCCTCTCCATCAAAAGACCCTATAAGTATTTTACCAAGCAAGATTTTAGACTTTTCAGAGAACATGCTGGGAACATTCCTAATATATTCCTTAGGAAATACAAATTTAGAAAGAAAAGAATGAGTTCTTATATGTAGGATGTCCAAGAATTAATTTCTGTCTAGCCAGCTCAAACACAGTATCTTCCAACTATACGTTTTCACTCAGCAGGCGATATTGGCACCAACATCTCTGAGTTATAAAGAAGTTATCCTGGGTTTTGCTGTCTTCCCTGTCCCATGGCAAGTCTACTCTTCAGCTTCGAAGCTCTTTACAAGTCATCACACTCACCTGTGTTGCTCTGGCATCCTTGGAAATCTTAACATTGCTCTGAATCGTTGGTAGGTACTGCGTGTAAAGGAATTATATTTACCACCCCATGTTTTTATGAGCTGCATGTGGTGAGCTCATGACTCTCTTTGCTAGCTTCTACTAGAGGCCTTGGTGCGGTGGGGCTGGGAACACAGAAGTCTGGTGGAGGGGGCCATCTTGAACCCGTTGATTTAAAAACAACCCTTTAGCTTTCTGTTTCTCGTGTGCTTATATGATAAGCTTTTAATTCTTCTCTGAGGGATACCATTAATTTTCAGTTCACCTCAAGAACAAAGATGACTTAAGTATTCGGATGGTGCAAAAATAATTGCAGTAATGGCAAAAACCGCAATTACTTTTGCACCAACTTAATAAATGCTGAAGTGTCTTTGCCCCAACCGTTAACTACTTTCCTCAATTCTTTGATAACATTGTTCTGACTCTGATTTTCCACAAGTCACAAGTCCCTGATTTACACCCTCATGACACACACTATTTCAATAATTGAAATGAAATGCTATGTCATTTTAATTACCCACATTAACAGACTATGATTTGTAAACTTCAAAGTGATGTTTAAATTGGCTGCTGTTAGAAGAGGCAGGTAACCTTGTTTGTGGAGGCTTATTTCAAACAACAAGTCTACTTAAATTTGCAAGAGTTGGGTATAATTACTACTGGTATTTTTACCTCTCTCTTGCTTTACAGAATATATCAAGGACCATTTAAATATATTTTATTTTTAACTTAAAAATTTTTCTCAAACTATATAATATCTTTTTGCTTGATAATATCTGAAAAGTGCTAATAATGTAACAAAACATTGTGCAATGTACAAAGCCTTTACTATAACAGGATTACTTTTCTTTAAGTTTCATTCTTTGTAATGCAAGGGATTCACAGTTACCATCTGCAGTGTGCAACAGCCCTACTTTGTAGTCATATTGCTTAACATATCTATGCATGCTATAAATCCACATCAAATAAAAATAAAATTGAAGGTACAATGCATTATTCAGCATGATAATTGAGGAAAAAATAGTTTATTCTGATTTTTCTACAAACTTTCGTGAAGCACATATGTGTATTGCTAATAGACTTTTCCAGGAAACTATATTATATTTTATGCCTGGTATTACTGAATCCCAGTCCAGTTGTCCAGTTCTCAGGCTTACAGACTCCATCCTTTACTCAAGAGATGTCATAAATATATATCTTTGGTCACAAGTAGGACCAAAATATTTGTGGAGAGAAGAGCAGAATAATCTATTAATCATAGGAAAGATTATTACTAGTTTAAAAAAGGCTCTCCTACTCTATTAACAATTTATATTACATGTTTTAACACTGGTAGCTGAGTAGTTCCATATTTGTGGACAAGGTACAGCATATTACGTTAAATACGAAACATTGAGATGCTTTTGTGAACTCTCGGGGAAATTAGCAAAACTCTCAGTTAACAGGAGCAGTATGCTTAATAAAAGGTAGCTAACTTGTTTCCTAAGATTACTTTAGTATTTACAAGAGAGATTTTTAAAATAAAAGGATCTTATTTTCTAAATGGTTTCCATGGCTTTATTTTGTTTGTTTTGTATTTTCTTGGCACATGGCTTAAATTATCTGAGACTAGAGGAAATGAAGATGGTAACAATCCAATAATTCCTCTTCAATGAACAGCATTTAAAATTCAGTAACCATCTACGTTTAATTTCTTCCTCGTTAGAACCAGGGAAGTAGTGAGATGGGGAAAGGGGGCTGATGTAAGAACATTGCAGCTCATTCTTAAACATCGTGGTATTTTTCTTGAAACAGAAGGTAGTAATCAATGAGAAGTTATTCAATGTGGTTCAGCTCATATAATACTTTCCTGGTGTTAGTCTAACCACTATTGCTTTGCACCTTTTTTTTTTTTTTAAAACCTTAGTAGACTCTTTAAGGTCACATCTGTTAGGGCACATAATGGTTTTTAATCACACTTTTCTAAATGACTAGAACACAAGTATGTGAGCGGAGCAGCACTTAAACCGAAGCCTGATCCCTGTTGTAGGATATTTGGGTGGTGATTTTCAGGAGGACTGAATGCAAAATGGCAGAGACCTCTGCTGAACCCATGCCAGTTGATATACAGCTGAACAATCAAATGCAAGCAAACCCCCACTCTGAATAAGTCTCCTTTCCCAAAGGAGGATCATGGAGAACAGTTTCAATTTTAAGGAAGCAATGAAGGCTAGAATAATATATTATCTTTACAGACCCTTGTCTTCAATTCCAAACACCTCTAATGCACCTTAAATCCACATCAGATCAGTTTCAACCAAATTATAATAAGTATTCACAGTACAGTGCCTTTCCCCCAAATTTGAATTAGGTGCTAAAAACAAATTTTTCTTCTTTTTCAACTTATATTTAACTTGAGTCATTGATGATGTGCTACTGACTTTTGCTATATAGCTTGGAACAAAATCATATACTGTAGTCCATATCTAAGTATACTTCCAGTAGTTACTCATATTCTAGGGATATAGACAAAAAGAGCTGATACTTATTTAGAATTCTATTTTATTCAATAAATTACACTATTCTAGACAGTAACGAAACAGCAGCTACAAACAATAAGGATCTTGTTGTCATGAAGCTTCTAATCTATATATTAGAATATATCATTGGATTTGAAAATGAAAACAAACTACATAATTTCAAATGGTGATAAATCTGATTAGGCAATTAAAACAGAGTGATGTAAAAGAGAATGACTGAAGGAAGCTGCTTATGTTTATCTTCAGGAAAGATATCTTGAAGACATGATAATTTGCATTGAGACCCGAATGATAACAAAATGTCAACTTCGAGAAGATCTGAGGGCAAGTATAAGAATAAAATTTTATTGCACAAACAAGCATGTTAGAGAAACAACATGAAAAGGCCAGTGTGGCTGGACCATAATGAATGAAGAAAAGGGCATTTCTAGGTGGACTCCAGTTTGCATAAGGCCTTGGAGGCCAGAGTGAGTTTTTCACGTGGACAGTCAACATGGTTGAACAGCGCTCTACTATCCAACATGTTTAATTGTAGTAATAGTTTCGTTTTAATTAAAGACAAGCTGAGATCACCGTAGGCAATTCTGTTCTTAGGTGCTAATATAGTACATACCTAAATGAGGCAGATTACATTATTTTAAAGAGTCATATTAATATATTTTTCATTCATGAAACATCATCTAGTTGCAATAGCAATCTTAAAAATGTGATACCACCAGTTTATTAATTCAATTATATTTAAGTAACATTGACAGCATGTTATGAGGGAAAATAAATGAAAGGAATAATTTCTTTCCTTAAAGGGCTTATAGTAAACACATTAAAGCCATTGAGTATAGTGAGTCATGTGTATAGTAAACACATTAAAGCCATTGGGCATTAGAATAAAAATTCATTCATTCTAATTAATCTATTTTACATTCAACAGAATGTAAAACTTGCTCTGATCTTTTCTTCCTTAATTTTAAAGTTTAGTCCTTTGAGCTACGGAACGGACAAATGACTAAAATTTGCAGCTCTGAGAAGAAAACACTGGTTTTCCATATGTCCATAGCAATTACAGCCAAGAGTATCAATAAGTTAACCTGGCCATGTGCTATGGTTTGAATATTTGTACTCACCAAAACTCATGTTGAAATGTAAGCCCCAATGTGGCATTACTGAAAGGTGGGGCCTTAAGAGGTAATTAGGTCATGAGGGCTCTGGATTAATGGGTTATAGACTAATGGGTTAACTTCTGTGCATTAAAGGATACAATCAACAGAATTGAAAGGCAACACATAGAATGGGAAAACTATTGGCCAGGCGCGGTGGCTCATGCCTGTAATCCCAGCACTTTGGGAAGCCGAGGCGGGTGGATCACGAAGTCAGGAGATCGAGACCATCCTGGCTAACAAAGAGAAATCCCATCTCTACTAAATATACAAAAAATTAGCCAGGCGTGGTGGCGGACGCCTGTAGTCCCAGCTACTTGGGAGGCTGAGGCAGGAGAATGGCGTGAACCCTGGAGGTGGTGGAGCTTGCAGTGAGCCAAGATCGCGCCAATGCACTCCAGCCTGGGCGACACAGTGAGACTCCGACTCAAAAAAAAAAAATTGAAAAACGTTATTATAATTGGGTGCCCATTGGAAGCACTGATAATCTATTGATGACCTATTATCTGAAAGGAAAGTAGTGTTCTGTGCAAAAGTAATTCTAAGTAAAAGATGTTTTATATCCTCAAGAGTTTCATAAGAGAAGAAAGTCAAGTTAGCCATTAGAAAACCGTATTACAAATGCTCTTAGTAAGATAAGAGCTCATGAGACCACATAAAGCATTTGAGGCTCTTGATGTGAAAAGATCAAGGAGATCAAGCTATGAAAAGCTTTGGTGGCAGAAGATGAGAAGAATAATTCTCTTTGGAGAGAATCAAATGGAGCTTTAGGCAAGAGAACTTGGAATCATGCAGGCACTCTTGATAAGGATGGGTGAACATGGACAGGAAAAAGAAATTTCAGGCGGAGGAAACAGCAGAAGCAAATTTATTAGCATTATCTATATATATTTTTCCCTTTTTTACTTATCAAAGAATCTGGTAGGAAAACTTGTGATAATGTTCTATCCAGCCCAATGCAAATATTCAAAGTCAATCATTCTTCAGGATTATATATTTTTCCATGTGGATAAGCTTTTCCCACAGTACCAAGATGTATCACTGCAGAAAGATTCTCTTTCCACTATTTGTCTCACTGTTCATTTCACTATAAACAGGAGAAATAAAGAAGATGAAGCATAAATAGATCAATTTTCTTGATTCCTAGTTGGTAGCTTGACATGGTAGGAGTTTTGATCATTAATTATAAAGTAACATGATGGATATTCCAATCATGAAAAAGACTAAAGGGCCTAAATAATTCTTTTAAAAACAAACAAATATTTTAAAGAAACAGACACAAAATTTTGAGTAGTTTTATTCCCATAAGGTAGCAAGCTATCTAGCCAAACAATGCTGCAACTCTTATTATAGTCAACTCATTTTTGAAGACTTAACTCTTCTTAGTAATTCTGTGAACATTAGCAAAGCTTTATTTCTAGTTTTAAAACTTTTAGTCTAACTAGTTTTCATGTCACAATACTTCAATTGATATGAAATATGAACAATAATTCTGATGGTTTTCTCTAAACCCACTGCAAAATTCCTTGCTTTGAGGGGCGTCTTCTATAACTGGCAGACAACAATCTGGCTTTAATTGCTAATTCATCTCTACATTGGAAACTTTGCCATTTTTTCTTTAATTTTTCAGCTGAAAAATTGCTAATAAAAGAAAGAAATGGGCCGGGTGCAGTGTTCACACTGTAATCCCAGCACTTTGGGAGGCCGAGGAGGGTGGATCACGAGGTAAGGAGTTTGGGACCAGTCTGGCCAACATAGTGAAATCCCTGTCTCTACTAAAAATACAAAAAATTAGCTGGGTGTGGTGGTGGGCTCCTGTAATCCCAGCTACTCAGGAGGCTGAGGCAGGAGAATTGCGTGAACCCGGGAGGTGGAGGTTGCAGTTAGCCGAGATTGCCCCAGTGTACTCCAGCCTGGCAATAGCTCCATCTCAAAAAAAACAAAAACACAAAAACAAAACAAAACAAAACAAAACAAAAAACCATGTTTTTTTTGGGGGGGCGGGGAGGGAAGGTCATATTATGTGGATGAAGAAAGCGGAGAGAAAGGTCACAGTGCTTCTTAAGCAGGAAATCAAAGGTAGTCAACTTGAATGAGAGCTGCTTAAAGTGGAGACAAGTGATAAACCGGTTACGTTAGGAGATGCACTGGTAGCTAGATTAATTTCCAGGATCCTATAGGTGCCTTTTTCAATTGATATCCTTTAAATAACCTTTAATTTTTTGTGTGTTAAAATCTCTATTATAACAGGGAAAATTGAGGAAGACACTTATTAAAAAGAGGCAGCAGCACATGTGGTATTATTTCTACAGCCATTCACTGTGTTGATATAAAGTAATACATTTGAGTCAAACATCATCTGTGTGAGTAGTTAAAGTGAAAACTGATCTGACTTTGCACTGTGGCCCAACTGGCTGTCCAATTAGCAAAATGATTAGCCAGGTTAATATCAACAGACCCATTCCTGTGTCAATTTGACAGTTATATTGCTACACAGATTTCAGCCTTTCCCTTAGGGCCTGGCCATGATCCATATATATATATATACACACACACACACACACACACACTTATGGATATCTATGGATATACCCCTAATGACGCACCAGTCATTGGCATAGGAAACATGCTCGTGCCTCTGATAGAAATCCAATGACAAAAATACTTCAATGGTTTTCCAAAACTTGAAAGACTTTTCTTTAGAAACATCTCTAGTTAATACAGCCCACCTCCAAATTATCCTCTAGAAGAGTTTGTAATAGAAGAGTTGGTTGTCTAACAAATGGCTTTGAACTTAGAATATGTCTTTGGCCTGCAGTTATATGAATAAGAATAGTTTAATTAAAAGCCATTTAATACTGTTTGCATATTACCTCCATTGAAAACTGTTAACTCCTGTAAATGTATTTTTTTTTTTTTTTTTTTTTTTTTTTTTTTTGATACAGAGTCTCGCTCTGTCATCCAGACTGGAGTGCAGTGGCGCGATCTCGGCTCACTGCAAGCTTGGCCTCCTGGGTTCATGCCATTCTCCTGTCTCAGCCTCCCGAGTAGCTGGGAATACAGGTGCCCGTCACCACGCCCCACTATATTTTTTGGTTTTTTTGGTATTTTTAGTAGAGACGGGGTTTCACCATGTTAGCCAGGATGGTCTCGATCTCCTGACCTCGTGATCTGCCCGTCTCTGCCTCCCAAAGCCCTGGGATTACAGGCGTGAATCACTGCGCCCAGCCTGTAAATGTATTTTTTAAATAAATGCTTGTAAATTGTTTTCCTATTGATACAATTGCCAAATGTGGATTTCTTGACAAGAGTGTTGTCTTGATATTCTGGACATTTTCCAGACAATCTATGTGATTGGCATAGAGACCACAAAGCTGGATAAAATACACCTTTATTTTGATCTTTTGAATTTCACCAAAGAAAGTAGAATTAACAGCTTTATGTGAGACAAAAATAAGATTCCTAAATCTTATTAATACTACAGCAGACTTTCCTAACCTGAGACTTAGGATGGAGTCAAGGAGCTATGGAATGCTCCCTAAAAGTGCATGCCACATTTGTGTGTGTGTATGTTATTATGTGCATGTCTCTGGGCCAAGAGATCACTAGTTTTCAAGTTCTCAAAAAGGTCTGTGGCTCACAGAAGTCTAATAACCCTGCTTTGAAGGGCTTATTAGATAGAATTCAAATCCCCAAGGAGAGGGTGCTGGAATCTCCCGTTTGGCCCTGCTCTTCCTCTGTCTTTTCCCCACACTGCCTCTGAGTCAGAGAAGCTGGCCTGTAGGATGACATCACTTGGCTTCTATTAGGATTCCTGTCAATGGAGAACAATGGTGGAATATTAGAGCAAAAGGGGAAGGTCCACCTGATATATACTCCTCTGGCTCCATCCATATGGGGTTAACACATGGCTGTGATGTTCCCTTGAGGATCACAGGTCCTACCGGGCAGTGCTGTTATCACAGCTCTCTGTCTCCTTTACACATTAAGGTCTAGGGATTTTAACAAAACCCTACTGTTACTAGTCCCAAAGTATTACTTTTTTTTTTTTTTTTTTTTTTTTTGCCTTCCCCGACACCCTGCTCACACCTTTGTAAATAGTCACAGTGAATGATCCATCTCTTTCTTTCCATGATCTCAACTGATAAGCAGGTGAACTCATTATAAGCAACACCCCCTTTCTTTTGATGAAATGGACGGGGTGTGTAAAGAGAAAAGTTCTGTGATAGGTAAAAAGGATTATCGTATTAGAGCAATAGACAATAATTATCACTTTAGGTGGCACCTGAAAGTAGATTGTAATGGGCAGAACCATTATTCAAATTAAAAGGTGGGGGGATGCATAGATTAATTTTCTCATGGTACAGAAGACATAAGTGAAATGATATATTAATAAGGCAAAAATGATATTAACCTTAAATAATACAAAGACCTTGGACATCTTACAAAGTGGCATTGACTTCACCTAGTTTTACAACAATGGATTTAAGTTACTGAATAATAATTATTAATGGAAAATGTATGTGACAATAAAGCCATTGAGCAGTCCCATTTTAACCAAGTTTCACCACTTGTGAAACAACGTAACAATATGTGCCTCCTAATTTAGTGCAATGAGACATACACAAAAGCCATGTTTCTATAGTCCTTACTCACTACAATTTGTAGTCTTTCAATTAGTATATCTTCAGTATGTCTAAATGAGAAAATATTTAGAAAACGGAATGTTGAAAGGAAAAAACAAGTGCCTCCTATAAGCATACTAGCCAGAAAGAAGCACTGCCATTTTAATTCTATATCTATCTACACACACATATGTGTATGCATATATATGTGTGTGTATATATGTGTGTGTATATATATATTATATATATCTCTTTGCAAACACATATAAATATGTGAATGCATAATTTAAAACAGCAATCCCCAACCTTTTTGGCACCATAGACTGGTTTCTTGGAAGACAATTTTTCCATGGGGTTGGGGGATGGTTTCTGGATGAAACTGTTCCATCTCAAATCATTAGGCACTAGTTAGAGTCTCACAGGGTGTGTGCAACCTAGATCCCTCACATGTGCAGTTCACAATAGGGTTTGTGCTCCTGTGAGAATCTAATGCCACCGCTGATCTGACTGACAGGAGGTGGAGCTTGCTTGTCTGCCACTCACCCCCCGCGTGCTACCGGGTTCCCAATAGGCCACAGACCTCTACCAGTCCGTGGCCTGGAGGCTGGGGACCTCTGATTTAGAAGATAAATGTTTCTTAATGCACAAAAATTAATTACTACATCTAAGGTTTATTTAATTTTACAACAGTTTTGTGTATATATGTGCTTATTTTATATTTAGCGGCATTCTTGTCAAGAGTACAGAACTTACTGGAATACTTCAAAACCATATTTTACACTTTCTTTGAACTAAAAGCTTTTTATTAGGAATCTTTACTCAGGTTTTCTTTTTTTTTTTTTTTTTTTTTTTGAGACAGAGTTTCACTTTGTCCCCCGGGCTACAGTGCAGTGATCTTGGCTCGCCGCAACCCCCACTTCCCGGGCTCAGATGATTCTCATGCCTCAGCCTCCTGAGTAGCTGGTCCAGCAGGCCCGCACCACTGCCCCTGGCCAATTTTTATATATATTTTGTTCAGATAAAGGGTTTTTCTACATTGCCCCAGGTGGTCTTGAACTCCTGAGCTCAAGTGATCCTCCCATCGCGGCCTCCCAAAGTGCTAGGATTACAGGCGTGACCCACCGCTACTAACCCTTTACTCAGTTTTTTCTTTTTTTTTTTTTTGAGACGGAGTCTCGCTCAGTTGCCCAGGCTGGAGCGTAGTGGTGCCATCTCGGCTCACTGCAAACTCCACCTCCCGGGTTCACGCCATTCTCCTGCCTCAGCCTCCCAAGTAGCTGGGACTACAGGCACCCACCACTATGCCTGGCTAATATTTTTGTATTTTTAGTAAAGATGGGGTTTCACAGTGTTAGCCAGGATGGTCTCGATCTCCTGACCTCGTGATCCGCCCCTATCAGCCTCCCAAAGTGCTGGGATTACAGGTGTGAGCCACCGCGCCCAGCCCTTTTACTCAGTTTTGTTGACAAAATTGTTATTCTTAATTTTAAAGTTCCGTTTCTGGGATGTATACAAATGAATAACAATGTTCCAACCTGTTTATTCTTTCAGTAGTCCTGCATTGAGCTTGACAAATTAAATAGATATTTAAAATAAACATCTATGCAAAGTCATTTATTACATGCTCTCTAAGGGGAGAGCTTAAATAATAAAGATTTGAGTAGGTTTGACAATTACTTTGGAAAAGTGGTATTGTTCAATGAATTTAATGTTATAGATTACTCCAGCCTTTTTGCAGCGTCAAAATGAATGTAATAGGTTACATTTTTTCTAAAACTTTCTCAGGATGGAGATATATTAAACTACTTTGGTATCTGCACAATATATCAGTTAGCTTTTATTTCTAGAATTATTTTACATTCTTTATTTCTAGAATTACATTAAGAGGTAGATAATGTAAAATTGTCTCACAATTGGTAAAACATGGTTACAGCTGGTCTATGCAATGGCTTTATTGTAACATACATTTTTCCAGTTTTGTTTATCATATATTTTACATAACGAACACCACATATAGGTAAACTAAATTATTTTTGTCCTTTGAACTAAAACCATTGCTCTCGTGTGTTGCATTTAGAAATAACAAGAGTGTAGATTGACAGCATTTTTTTCTCTGACTATAAACTCGAGTGTTGCGTTTGGCAAAATTGGTTTTCAAATATATTTAAACTCAATCTAACTAAACACCATTCACACTTTTTAAGCAATGGAAATGACAAAAGCCGTGGTTTGTTTTAATCAAAACCATTCCAATACAAATCCCATTTGTAGCATACTAGATACCAGTTGTTCACTGATTTTCTTTTATTAATGATCTATGTGCAAATGCACGGGCTCACAGCAAATCAGATATGTTATTAGATGCATCCAAGTCCTTTTCAAATAATATATTTCCCTAAAGTTGTTTCATTTGGGCTATGTCAACAGAGATCACTCCATATGTCTTAGTTTGCAAAGACAGGGATTGAAATGTACTCTTAGCCAATGCATAGAATAGAAATAGCCCATAACTCACAGCCTGGGTTTTATTGAGAAAGCAGAATGATGTATTTCATTGTTAGGTAACAAAAATCTATATTGTTTAAAATGTCTGTAATCTGAGTTCTTCCCCACCACCCCCCAAAGTGACATTGACTGAAATCTCTCTATAAAGAGAATTGGGCTATTGCTTCTAGTTCAAATGCATACCCCTTCATTTCCTCTAATTTTATACAATGTAAATAAATACTCTGTAGTGTTCAGAGGCTACTGGAAAACTCTGAATGCCTATCATGTGTTCTAAATAAGGCCGTCTTGAATAAAGAATTACCTTTGAGCTAAGAAAAGTAATAGTTGCTAAGCAGAAAGGTCAACAAGAGCAAGTGGGCTTTTTCCTGTATTTGTCTGTGAGAATAAACATATGGAGGAAAATGTCCTTCTATAAAAGAATTCAAACAAAGCAAAAGTCTTCAGAAAATAGATTGCCATGGAAAGTTTATTTAAACTTAAGACTCCCGCATGGAATTAGCCATGTTAGACTGCATTGAATTGAATGAATAATTCCATTCCAATATGGCTCACTTTCTTTTAATTTCTGCGAGTAATGTTTGGAATATTTGTGCCCAGCAGTATATGAGACATTTCAACATTAGCAAATTGGAGCACAAGAAATAAGACCCTGAAGAAATGAGCCCACAACTTCAGGGCTAGTCAGAAATGTTCAGAAACTCTTAAAGGATGTAAATATAACTCAAAACAATGCTGAAAGCAAAGCATAATATCTGAGGTTTTATATAAATAAATATGCATATAAATATATATGTTACATATATTTATATAACCTTCTAAAATATATGTATATTTTTAAAAACTAGATTACAAATGTACAGCATTCATTAGAATCTTATAAATTTTATATTTTAAAATTGATTTCTGTAGAAAACATTTAATGTAATTGTTATAGTGTTTCACAGAACACAAAAAGCAAAATGGAGTAGGAAGATTATTAGGTTGGGAGTATCTAGGTTTGTAACTCCAGACAATTAGAACTACTGTCTTTCCCAACAAAGTGCACCTTTATCTTCCTTCTATTGTTCTATCCTGAATAATCTGCATTAATTCTTTGTTTCTCACATATGCTATACTCCTTTGCAAGTTTTGACCAACCTTTATAACAGGGTGATGTAGAAAAATAGGGCTTTCTGGGTTTCAAGCAAACAGGTCCTGACGAATGATTTCTCACTTTACTCATGAAAAATTAATCATAATTTAGAAATGTTAAAAACTTTTAGTAGTATTAAAAATTAAAATGGAAAGTTTACATTGTTAGAATCTGGAGTGATTTTCGTCTATCTTTAAAGAGTTGGATTAAAAAAAAATGAGGACAGACTGACACTATGCCTAATGCAAAATCTGAAAAAGGAAAACAGTTCATTCTTTCCCCTTCATTTTCTCAAAAGTGGCCCTGACTTAAAGACCAAGATCTGGGCTAGCTAGAAAACAGGGTAGCTATCACTCAATTATCTGGCCACCAGGGTTCTAGTGAAAAAGAAGGGTGAAGACTAATGAGAATACATATAAAAGGTCCAGTCACCACAAGTAAAAAGAGAGTGGGCTTCTCCTGCCATATATTAAAACATATGGTTAAACTATATTAATTTAAATAGTATGGCACTCAAGCAAGAATATATGGACTAATCAATTATGCAGAAGAGATATCTGAAAAATAAGCTGTATGGATATATCAATTTAGTTCTGTTTTTAAAGGTGGAGTTACAAAATCTATAGGGAAAGAAATGATTAACCAATAGTTGTATGGGACTTCGATAATTTTGAACAGCGTACGGTCAGAGCATCACCGCGAACCACACATCAAAATAAATTCCACATTGATTCAACAATAAAAAGGGACCCAAAAATAATTCAAAGAGGCTGGGTGTGGTGGCTCACTCCTTTAATCCCAGCACTTTGGGAGGCCGAGACAGGTGGATCACCTGAGGTCAGGAGTTCAAGACCACTCTGACCAACATGGTGAAACCCTGTCTCTACTAAAAATACAAAAATTAGCTGGGCATGCTGGCGTGCACCTGTAGTCCCAGCTACTCAGGAGGCTGAAGCAGGAGAATCACTTGAACCCAGAAGGCGGAGGCTGCAGTGAGCCTAGACTGCGCCACTGCTCTCCAGTCTGGGTGACAGAGTGAGACTCCATCTCAAAAAAAAAAAAAAAAAAAAAAAAAAAAAAGAAAGAAAGAAAAGAAAAGAAAAGAAAAAAAACTTGAAGAAATGTAGCTAAATATTTACTTGTTGTATAGAATTAGGAACGATTATCTCAGCATTAAAAACAAAGGACAATATACCACTGGTGAAGAGAATGCACACGGGAAAGTTAAGTGAAGAATTATAAGGCTATCTTATTTTAAATGGTAAGTCAAACTATAAACTCTGGGGAAATATACAGTCCATAAAGTTTGCTAATAAGTAAACAAGGAAAACTTATACCCAGAAGACATAAAATGGGGAAAACACATAAATAGGTAATTCACAGATAAAACATTCACATTTGGAAAAAATTTTCTAAAAAAGACTTTTAAAAGTGCTTTTTGAGGAACTAATGCCAGCTAAATATTAATACACAATACATTTTCAACAATAAGTTGACAAATATTGAAAATGAATTAGGCATTCTCATATAATATTTAAAAATTGAAAATGTAAATTTAGGATACCATTCTGCAAGTAATTGGATAATATATATCAGTCAGACTTAAAGTTGACCTATTAACCCTATTTCTAAAAACCTATCCTAAGAAAACAGAGATTGACCAAATACTTATGTAAAAAGATGCTATTGTGCATCTTTATTTACAACAGCAATATAGTAGAAACAAAGATTCAAAATAAAACTGGTTAAATAAATTTTAAAAGACATTCAGTCAAAAATTATGCAACTATTATAATGTCAAATTTAAAACATATTTAAATGTAAAGATTTGGCTAAGGCTTACTTTTTTTCTAATCAAGAATTTGGCATTTTGAACATAGGCTATTTTGTTTAAACTATGCACATTTCACATTCTCCATCCTCTCCTCCCTTGTACTCAGACTTACTATGACAGGTGGAATGTCAGGTTTACAAAGCTAAACTCTTGTCTTGTTTATTTTGCTGTAATTTTTTGTTTCATTCTTTCTTGTTCCCTTCCCAGCCTCCACAATACACACACACACACAAAACAAACAAAAACAAACCAACCAACAGAAGAAAAACCACGTACAATGTTTTAACTTCAGCACAGTGGCTGCGGTAGGTACACAGTATCCAGCGAATGAATGAAGAGATGGAGTAAATAATACAGGCAACTGCAGGTTGGTGCAAATGTAATTGTAGTTTTTGCCGTTACTGATAATATCAGATGATTTTGTTTTGCAAAAGCTTAATCTGTTGAGTGCTTGCATTTGACAACTAAAAAGAAAAATCTCTTCCTAGAAAAAATACTTTTAAAGAAATTCATTATGGGGTGTTATATGTGTGTTTGTTTGTTTATAAAATTGTGGTATCTAATGGAATGTACTGTCCCTTTTTTGTCGATAGAGTTTTGTCATTTTTATGTCAAAGATAGAAACACACCAAAAGCACGCTGTTCCTGTATTTTCTCTGCCTTCAGCACCTCATTTTTAAAAATAAAAGACTGCAACACAGTTTATTTATGTGTTCCACCTAATTCTAAAATATTTAAAAGGACGTAGTGGCATCTTGTTGCAGATGTTTATCTTGTGCAAATCCTGGCAGGGGATAATTAAAGATTCTTAATAAAATATTTGTCAGTCAGATGTGGAGAATGATTTTTGACCTTAAAAAAGCAGACAAATGAAAAGGTCACCTATGTATACAGTTGCACATATTAAATTAGTCAAAAGATCCCTAATGTGGGTGTTTATTTCAGTCCAAAGAATATGACTCCACTGTAGATGTGAATTTTGTAAGATACTTTAGAGAAAACCAGTATAATGTAAAATGCTACTTCTTCCTAAGATTTGGAGATCTAATAATAGAACTCGAACCTGGGTATGTACTGAAATAATGAAAAGACTGATGAATGAAAGCACGCAATAATAACAGTGCATGAAGGTGGGGAGGTAGCCTACAGGAGGGAGTGAAACACAACGAGGCACATAGGAAAGTCTCCTACAACCATATATGTTCAAGCTGTCTTACTTCTGAATGAAAGCTGATTCCCAAACATTCCAAGGAGATAGGTTGTTGAAGGAGTGAAATGGCTTATTCCAGACAAAAGGAAGATTGTGAGTTGTGAAGACAAGTAGGTATTAATTAGCATGGTGTCTTTTTTTTTGTTTTTTGCATTTTTTCCTTCTTTTTAAATTTATAAGTTCAGGGGCACAAGTGCAGGTTTGTTGTACAGGTAAATTTAGCCATGGGGGTTCGTTGTACAGATTATTTTGTCACCCAGGTATTAAGCCTCGTACCCATTAGTTATTTTTCCTGATCCTCTCCCTCTTCCCACCCTCCATCCTCCCAAAGGCCCCAGTACGTGTCGTTCCCCTCTATAGGTCCACGTGTTCTCATCATTTAGCTCCCACTTATAAGTGAGAACATATGGTATTTGTTTTTCTCTTCCTTTGTTAGTTTGCTAAGGATAATGACCTCCAGCTCCATCCATGTCCCTGCAAAGGACATGATCCTGTTCTTTTTTATGGCTGCATAGTATTCCATTGTATATATCTATATATATCTTCATCTATATATATATATATATATATATATATATATATATATATCTACCTATCTATCTGTCTGTCTGTCTGTCTATCTATCACATTTTCTTTATCCAGTCTTCTAATATGGAAACCAAAAGGAGCATGGTATCTTGCAACTACAAGCAGTTTGTTGTCATGGGATCATGGTTTGTGTAGGGAGTACAGCGAAGATAAATGATTGATAGAATTGGAAACCACCAAAGGCACTGTTCATAATGCTAAGGCTTATATTGGACTTTATTCTTCATGGGTCATAGGGATTTATTGCAGGGTTTTAAGCTGAGGATTGACATAATCATAGCGGAGCGGTTTTAAGATGGTGATGGTGAACCTGTTTTCAGGCATGCTACCTGAGTCAGGGGTGCCAGTTAGGAGACAGGAGTCTGTGGGAACACAAATGAAATCAAGGTGGTAGACATCTCTAAAGGACAGTAGGAGATGTTCTTAAGAAATTTACTAGTCCTTCCTTTAAATCCATCACACATTTTAGGACTTGCATATTACTCAAATCCAGTTTTATACAATGAAACAGTTTCTATTCATAAAGAATTTGACTACATCCTTAATACATTAAAAGTTTCAGAACTCCTCTGATTGAATAAAAAAGTCAATATTGTTTAATAACTTTTTTTAAAAATTAAAAATGACATTAGCATTTATATAAAGCATCATAGTTTCCAGGTAGCATGTTCCTTGGATAGGAAGTGAATTAAAATTAGTGTTTCTTGTGAGCATGCATCTTTTGAAGCATCTCTGGGCTTCTAGTTTTAAAAGTAAAATAATTTGGACTGCTGTTTATCATGGTTGTATTCTGGAGGAGATTTTTGCCTTTCCTATTAGGGTTTATCTAAATCTACACCATGGATTATTTTCTTCTCCCACCTTATGTGACTTGGCTATTAGTGTAAAACCAAGCTCAGTGTCGGTTACCTTATGTCCACTCTTGATTTTGTTAATTGGTTTAGACACCAGGGAGATTTCCAATAGCCTGAGGTATTTAAAATTTACTAATTTTTCAGAGTTGGAAATCAGAGCTTTCAATAAATTAATCATTTCCCAATTTGAGTGTTAAGTCCTTACACAAGTCCCTGGAAAGAGAATAAGACACTGAAATAATTTCAGTAGCATAAATTCAGCCCAACAGGATTTCTAATTTATCGGAACCAGGCGGAATCTGTATGTGGTTTGGATAGGCTACAAGAGTCAGTCTTTTCCAATCCTGTTTCTGTCCTAGAGTATGGACCATGCAGAACTCTAAAGATAGAAATAGAGGAGAGGTTTAACATGAGCCAGTTGCTTTTGATGCTTAGAAAAGGGGTTTGGGTGCTTCAGAAACTGCACACATTTCACTTTAGAGATCTGCATGGTAATTGGATACACATTGAAAAGTATTTATACTTTTGATAAAATACACAGTTGTCTGAACTTTTGCCCAGAACCAGAAACCAAATAGGATGTACGCCTTCGTTTGGAGAATTCATTTATGCATTTCTGAATTTGAACATTCCCCTCTACTAATGAAACATTAAGAACTTGTGGTTAACTCGAGATGAAAATTTGGAGTGGCTACCGTTTGGATAAAATTATTTTCTTATGTTTTCATACAATCGCTTAATGAGCTGTATCCCATGAGGTCACACTGGAGACCCACAACAGTTAAACCTAAATAGCCAATTGAAGCCTGTCTTTCTGTCAAGAACACTAGTTTTTAAAGCTTTGTTTGCTCTCCCCACTCTCCTGCTGCTCCCCACAACTTGTTAGGAATAAGACGTTTGGCTCCATGTTTAAAACCAGAAATGGAAAGTTGTTTTGGTTTTCCTTAATAAAGTCTTCACAAATTTGATTTTTAACTTATAGAAGAGAGTTTTCCGTTAAGCCTTCCTTTTTTATTTCCATTTAAGGCAGGCAGCAAAGTCGGCTGTAGAGAAGTCTGTAATTAAAAACAAAGATTCTCTAGTTTCCCACTTGCTCAAATATATGTTATGCTTCTTGAATACTGAGTTTTACATTTTTTCTTGATGCATTATACTTGGTATAATATAATGCAATTAGGAGTCCTGGCATGATGTTGGAGTGTGGAGTCAGTTACCTGAGAGTGAAAATGGCAGGGACATTATATGGGATGCTAGGTGCCTACTAATGTATATGATTATGTTGGTTTTGGACATGAAAGTGAAATGTCATAGATTCTTGCCCAGGCTGGAATGCAGTGGCATAATCATAGCTCACTGCAGCCTCAAACTCCTAGGCTCAAGCGATCTTCCCACCTTAGTCTCCTGAGTAGCTAGGACTACAGGCACATGCCACCATGCTTGAGCAATTTTTAATTTTTTTTTTTTTGACACAGGATCTCTCTATGTTGCCCAGGCTGGTCTCAAACTCCTGGCCTCAAGCTATCCTCCAACCTCGGCCTCCCAAAGTGTTGGAATTACAGGCATTACCCATCATGCTCAGACAGTATGGGATGATTCTAATGAACAGTGTCTATAATTTAGTGGAAAGTACTGGATTTAGGTTCGGGAAAACCTGGACACCTCTGTTAGCTGCAGCTTCTGATGTTCTTTCCTAAGGTTAAATTCTTTTAATACATCATTTCATTTCATCATCAATAAATCTCCTCTGTAGTACTTTGTATCTCCACTTTATACGTAAGATAATTGAGGTTTAGTGTAGTTAAGTAATTTTCTGCAGACTCCAGAGCCTGCAGGTGGAGAGACTGGCTCATTAAGTGTCATTTCAAAGTCCTTGCTCTTTGTGACCACAGAACTGGCATGAGAATGGGAAACTCCTGCTGCCACTAGCCAGTGATGCACATTCAGTTAATTTGTTTAAAAGTTCTAATCATTCTCTTTGTTATATGTAAATTAGCAGCAATACTCTCTGTTGCACAGGGCATTAGGCATATTAAGCGAGATGACATGAAAGTACTTAGCAGCATGTTACCTATCGTATCTTGGAAGTCAGTAAATATTCGTTTAGTTTGGAGAAATACATATCTATGACTTCAAAAGATAAAAAATTGCTGAAGGAAGACAATAATTTGTATAGACTGCCTAGATTATTAATGGTGTGACAAGAAGTAAAGGTTTATTTGGACCAGAGAATCCGGGAAATAAGAAAAACACACATTCTTTGCTTTCATTTGGACCCAAGAAAGTATTACGGTACAGTGAAGACAGAAAAAAATGGACAACTGCTTTTCACAATATTAATTGACTTACTGAATTAGAAGGTGTCTTTCCACATGTATAATGGACAATGTCAGGCTTGAAAATGTATTAGTAGCTCAGGAATTCAACAACCAGACACTATTTCATTCTGAAGAACAAAATTAGAAATCCCCATTAATTTACTCTTTGCAGACTGGAGAGTATATTAAAAAATACCCAAAGTAGAATTTCATCATGAATTTATGGTGTTTTTCTTTGCTGTACAGTTTGGCTCTTTCTGAAAGCTGCAAATGTGAATATAGGTTATAATGGAGCTTGGAAGAAGATGAGGAAGAAGAAGGAGGAGGAGCAGGAGAAGGAGAAGAAAAATGATTGCTGCAGGATACTATACCATTGTAAAAGTAGATCATTTTTATGACCAAATGGGGAAAATGGGGTCCAATAATAAACTATTATACAAAGAAGTTTAAACATTTAAAAATTAACTATATAAATTGCTATTCCTATGGAAAGAATGAGTTTTTGTTCAGAATAATTCTTATATTTAGTGGAGGAAGGAGGAATGTGTGTGTGTGTGTATGTATACATATATGTATAAATGCATATATATGGTTTATATATATTAATTCTCATTAATTTTTAAGAATAGAAAGGAACACCTTTCTTTTATTTTTATTTTTATTTTTTGAGATGGAGTTTCACTCTTGTTGCCCAGGCTGGAGTGCAATGGCGCAATCTCAGCTCACTGCAACCTCTGTCTCCCAGGTCCAAGTGAGTCTCTTGCCTCAGCCTCCCGAGTAGCTGAGATTACAGGCGCATGCTATCATGCCCAGCTAATTTTTGTATTTGTAGTAGGGACAGGGTTTCACCATGCTGGCCAGGCTGGTCTTTAACTCCTGACCTCAGGTGATCTGCCCACCTCGACCTCCCAAAGTGTTGGGATTACAGACGTGAGCCATCGCACCTGGCCTAGAAAGGAACGCCTTTCTAAATAATTTTACTATTGGTCTAATCTATTACTTCTATTTGCTATTTTGCCTTGATAAGTTACACTTAGGTTTCTCCCATTTTGCATCCTAGACAATATTGCATGCTAGACAAAACTACAGATGCTTTCTGTAGCCTATCTCTAGATCTCTCATATCCTTGGCACGTTTAGCTTTAAAATACATTGTACTCGTTTCCTAAAACTTTAAAATAAATATCTTTTTGTTATTAATTTGTTTTGATGTGCAGTCTAAAAGTTAAAACATCACTTAAAAATATAGGTCATTTCACACCATCCTTTCAAATATAGAGGGAAGACCCTTTCAGTCGCTCCTAGAAATACCTTTTAGTCCAGACTACATAAAGTAAGTTACTGTTTATTGCTGTAAAATAAGTATGGGAGGGGAAATTGAGCCCCCACGAGGGGAGCATATGAGGTTAGTAACACTAACCTACCATGAAAAGCATGGCAACCCAAGACCAAGGCTAGCGGGGGGTGGGGTGGGAGCATAAGTGGGCATCCAGCTAAATAAAAGTGTTGAGGATGATTCCGCAAACTATGCAGGCTGTGAAATTCAGCCCAAACTGTGGAGAAGTGGAGACCCAGGCAAGTTCTAGTCAAGCAGGGAGAGAGAAGCCAGGTTCAGGCTGCCACGCTCTGCCATTTTTCATCCTGCATCTACGTTATAAGTGACTATATGTCCACAGATGTTCATTATTGTCTCCTGGGGCCTACAGGACTCCAGATAGCTTTGGATCTAATATGTGCCATTGCCAAGGTAATTCCAAAATTGAAAGTCATTTTGCATATAGATGCAGATTTAGGTTATGTAAGGTCTGAAGTTTCCACAATTCTGAGGACTCTCCTTAAGAAATGTTTTAAAAACTACAAATGCAAAATAGACGTGAATGCTAATGTATACTTAGAATGAGAAAGAAGTCACACATTATAAATTTTGAAAGACTCATTGACAAAAAATTTTAAATTGATTTGAGCTTGATTTTAAATATGACTCAATAAAGAAACAGCAATTTATTACCTGAGATGTAAGCAACAGGGTAAAGACATTGTTTCATGAAAATTAAAGTACAGGAGTCTCCTTCACAGGCAGATATTTGCTTTGCAAGATATCTACTGTGAGACCTAGAGAAATTTATGTAAAAGTCCATAATTGGTGCATAGATGCTATTTTCCAAGAATGCTTGCGATTATGAAAGCAACTGAAGTCTACAGCAAAACTATGCCATTTGTAACTTAAACTGTGAAGATTCAATTTCTCTTTTCATATATAATTTGAAAAACTTAAATTTTACTCCCTTCTTGACCTGACAATAAGCTACCAGGCAGAAAAACATAATTCTAACACCATTTAGGTAGTTAGGTAGTTGTATTACATCACGGCTTTTACAAACAAATGAGACCAAATAAACTCAGATGTTCTATTTTCTTTGTGTATAACCGTTGCTAAAATTGCTGTGTAATATATGCTAGACATTCAATACTCAGAATGACTGAAATTTTAAAAACATTTTAAAGTAAACCAAAATTGGTACTTTGGAAACATTTTGTAATGTATCTTAAGATGTATACGTACAAATTTTATGGACTTCATTAAACCTTAAGTGGATATGACAGACATCTATTGAACGTAATTCAGCATATTTATATTCTTTAATCAGGGGCCTCTGAGTCTGTAAAAAATAATTATTTAGTATTAGAAATTAATGGATCCAAAACATTATATATTTCACTGGTTTCATTCCACTAAGAGTGATAATTAAGTTCTCTGATAGATCTGCTCAACTTAATATTGTTTTATCAATTATTACTTCATTTAACATAAATGTAAGACTAATTTTAAACAGAAACATCTTGATACATTTTAATTCTTAGTGTCATTCTTCAGAAAGCTCTTCCTTGCCCAAATATTCTTAAAATACATTTTTCATGGGAGGAGAGAAAGGTGGAGAATCTATACCTCGTGTTGTTTAACTCTACAAGTGCTTTTTTTCCCCTTTAAAGAATAGTAAATCCAAACAGCCTTCTGTTTCCTGTAATTGTTATAACGTGAAATGTAAACAAAAAATCTCGATTTTAATCTATAATATCTCTCATTAATCCTAATTCAATTTTTTTATTTAAAATTATGACTTAAGCTCCAAGGATTCAATAAATTCACTTTCATGTCTTCTGATAAAGTATGTGTTCCATTGGCCGGGTGCGGTGGCTCAAGCCTGTAATCCCAGCACTTTGGGAGGCCGAGACGGGCGGATCACGAGGTCAGGAGATCGAGACCATCCTGGCTAACACAGTGAAACCCCGTCTCTACTAAAAAATACAAAAAACTAGCCGGGCGAGGTGGCAGGCGCCTGTAGTCCCAGCTACTTGGGAGGCTGAGGCAGGAGAATGAAGTGAACCCGGGAGGCAGAGCTTGCAGTGAGCCAATATCCGGCCACTGCACTCCAGCCTGGGCGACAGAGCGAGACTCCGTCTCAAAAAAAAAAAAAAAAAAAAAAAAAAAGAAAGAAAAAAAAAATACATGTTCCGGGCCGGGCGCGGTGGCTCATGCCTGTAATCCCAGCACCAGCACTTTGGGAGGCTGAGGCAGGCAGATCACGAGGTCAGGAGATCGAGACCATCCTGGCTAACACGGTGAAACTCCGTCTCTACTAAAAATACAAAATATTAGCCAGGCGTGGTGGCGGGCGCCTGTAGTCCCAGCTACTTGGGAGGCTGAGGCAGGAGAATGGTGTGAACCCGGGAGGCAGAGCTTGCAGTGAGCCGAGATCGTGCCACTGCACTCCAGTCTGGGCAACAAAGCGAGACTCCGTCTCAAAAAAAAAAAAAAAAATGTGTTCAGGTTTTGGTGGTAGATACGCTTTCTAGAACAGCAGAAGTAACTGTAGATGCTAGCATAAACAACCAAATAAACATTCATTTACATCAGGTGGGTTTCAATATGTGTTGCTGCCACAGGTAGGCTCAGCAATTTTTCTGAGTTTCATAAAATCTTAGACATCGAAAAATACAAAGGGAGAAAAACTGGCTATGTATCACCTGGAGGTGACTTTCTTTCTTATATGTAAAATTGTTTACCAAAGAAAAGCAATGGTTATTTAAATTTCAAAGTGTTTTTATTACTGTTGTTTATTTAAAAAAAAAAAGTTTTAGTTTGAAATGATTTTACATGTACAGCGAAGTTGCAAAGAGAGTGGAGTTCCCATACACCCTTAACATACACCCCATAATGTTCCCATACACCCCATAATGTTATCATTTTGTACTGCTGTCTCATTTTTGTCAAAACTAAGAAAGCAACACTGATACATTACTATTAACTAAACCTCAAACTTGATCCAAATTTCACCACTGTTTCCATTAATATCCTTTTTCTGCTCTAGGATACAATTCAGAATACCACACAGCATTTAGTTGTCACATCTCCATAGTCTCCTTTGGTCTATGACAGTTTCTCAGTCTTTCTTTGTTTCATGACCTTGACATTCTTGCAAAATGAATACAGTGCATCAAGGCTAGATGAAAGTTCTCAAGTCAGGTAGGGCCCTCCTGAGGAACAGTTAATGACAATGCTAAATGTACAATTTGCTGAGGTGATTTTGGAAGATTTCTGTAACCTAAACATTAGGTAGCTTGAGGAAGGTTTGAATAAGTTCTTACATCTGAATTCCTTATTGTAGCTGCTTCTATGATTTGTAGCTAAGCTAGGAAATCTTGAACCTTTCACAGTGGTCCAGAGTTGTAGATTTTCCATTGTTTTAATGCTGAAAGTGCTGAATGCAAATGGAAAAGTATAATGAACACATCTGAAAATTGAAAGTATATAATTTGAGGTTGCACTGCTTTCAAAACTTTAGAAGTCTATGCCTGCCAAGAAAAGAAGTTGTAGCATTACACTTCTATTTCTAAAGAGAAGTCAATACCTATAAGACATATGTCTTTATTTACTCAAACATAAATCAAATGGTTCAGGAACTTGTGCAAGTAAATCGGATTCCATTTGTATGTTTTTCCTGACACATAAATCTAGCTGCATGCAGAATGGCATGAATAATGCAGGAACTGAGCTCCCAGAGTGGATAATCTTTCACTGGAAACCTGGGACTGATGGCTTACCTTACAGAAATGGGCTTGGCACCATGGAGATAAATGCAAGAACACACATAAGCAATCTATGTGTACCTATTTTTTCTCCTGTTGGATTTTTATATTCTGAGACACATGAAAGTAGTGGCATGCCAGTGTTGTTTCCTTATGTACCTTATTTAATGCATTAAATAATAATAATAATACTAAACATTGGTCACTGTCATTATGATTACTGATTTATTTATTTATGAGACGGAGTCTCCTCTGTCGCCGAGCGCAGTGGCGCGATCTCGGCTCACTGCAAGCTCCGTCTCCTGGGTTCACGCCATTCTCCTGTCTCCGCCTCCCAAGTAGCTGGGACTACAGGCGCCCGCCACCATGTCCAGCTAATTTTTTGTATTTTTAGTAGAGATGGGGCTTCACCGTGTTAGCCAGGAGGGTCTCTTATCTCCTGACCTCGTGATCCGCCTGCCTCGGTCTCCCAAAGTGCTGGGATTACAGGCGTGAGCCACCGCGCCTGACCTGATTACTGATTCTTTTATGCTGATTGCACTACTCACGGCAACCCTATATACTATTGTTACTATCATGTTAAGAAGAAGAAGATGAAGGACTGGGGATTTTCATAATTAAAGATCATGCCCTTGGGCAAGGGCAGAGTCAAATCTGGTCTGTCTCACTCCACAGGCATAAACATTACTAAATACAATTCCTATTTTGAACTCAAGATGGTCTTTGATGGCTTATGGTAGTAAGATAAAGCAAGCTGACAGAGGCAAAAGGAAGAAATAAAAATAAGTTAGGACAAGACCCTGAGTATAAAAAGAACAAATCCTGTGCTCAGACTGCAAAGCTAAGTTAAAGCACACTATAAGATTATTTTCTCAGCAGTAGAAAGAGCAAGGCTACATAAACTAATATTCAGATCCCATTTATCACTTGTGTGTCTGAACAGTTCAGGGAAAAAAATAAATCCTGAAACCATAACTGAAGTTACAAAGGCCTTTATTCATTGATTAAAAGTCTATCAACAAGATGGTATCGAAATCTTTCAAAAATCTTAATAAGACAAGGATGTCCTCCCTTCCCACTTTTATTTAATGTTTTATTATAGGTTCTAGCCAAGGCAATTGGCCAAGGAAAAGAAAGATAATGTATTCTGATTATTTGGGAAGAAGCAAAACTATCTCTAATTTACAGATAACAGGATTTTGTATATAGATAATTCTAAGGAACGTACACACACGAATCAGATCTTAAAATAAGTGCCACAGATGATTTAACAGATGACCAAAATCAAGATTTTTATCAGGGCAGGGTGTTTCTGGAATTTGGAGTTTCTAATGTCTTTTCTTGGCTGCTCTTGAACTTCTCAGAAAATTTTCACTTTAAACATAGTTGCAGTGTTATTTCTAATGTCAACTGGCAGCATGGATGATTTCATAGTTGCTGTTGGAAACCATTCCCAGAGTGGCTGATTACTTTCTACAATGGAAAACCATTTCTTTGTGTTCATTCTGATCTTTTATCCATACTTTTTTCCCAACGTGTTCAGTCAATAGGGCAAACTCGAGATGTTAAAACTGTCAGCATTGAAACTCTGCTCACTTTCATTGGCTCCTTTAACCAATTAAACCTCCCAGTCAAATGAAATAGCAAGAGTTATTTTTTCCCCTTTATTTCTAATCCTAAGTAGTTATGAAAAAGTTTCTCAAAATCTCATTCTGGGACTCTACCAAAGATGTATGTGTTCGAGCCAATCACATAGTAGTGGAACATGAGGAAACATATTTTTAATAAAAGATAATAGCAAGTTTCATCAGAAGATATTGAATATTTTCCAAATAGAGTCAGTTACTGATGGAAAGGAGCTAAAATTATAAAGCAACTGAAGGAGCTTGGAACCGTGGATTTGGAATGGATTCTGAGATTTAGGAGAATCAAAATCGTAAGTGTGTTAAGATTGTCACAGTGTATGCTTTCACATTCACAAAGATGCTAAGAGCCCGGAACACATGAGGGAAGTGGGAGCTAATTATACCAAATTGGAAGTTACCAGCATGTCAATGGTGATTGAATCCTTTGTCATGAATGGCATACTAAACATATTATAAAGTGATAAAAGAAGAGGGCACACGTCATAATCTTGAGGAATACCTAACTTTAAAGTGTGCAAAGGAAACAAGAAGTCAGAAAATCAGTAGAAAAATATATTAATGGCAAAAAACGCAATTACTTTTGCACCAGTGTAATAGAAATGTTGCATCCTAACATTTAGGAAAAATGTGGTTCAACAGAAGATCCACAATGTCATATGCTCCTAGGAGATCAAATAAGAGAAGGGATGCTGCATTGAATGATCTTTTGAATTGATGACGATTGGCATGTTAAAAGGTCACGGGTCTCCCCTTTATGAGATCCAAGTGTTATTTTTAAATAAACATTGAGATTGCTCCAAGACTCTGCTTAATCTCCAGAGTTTTGCAAAACTTTATTCTGACAATGTGTGCCATTGCTTTATTCTGACAATGTGTGCCATTGCTTTATTCTGACAATGTGTGCCATTGCTTTTGTTGCTCTTATAGAGAAGTTTTGAAGGTGCTCCTTCTGCTTCTTCACTGATGTCTCACCTATATTTTGTGTCGCTATCCTCATTTGTTTATCCATCTTTTTAGATGACTGCACTTAATCTGTCATTTATCTGCAATGTGCAGCTGTAATCATGGCAGCACCGTTTCCATCAATCCCTTTCCCTGTGTTATTTATGTTCTTCATTACTTCTCTTATTTATTACTTAGATAAGTGGTGACCAAAGAAAGGTATGCATATTTTAGGATATGCTCAACATGATCTTGCAGTCACAAAAAAGGAAGACAGTCTGTGAAAGTTATTTTATCTTTTTGTTTCATTTGTATGGGTTTGATCATATAAGTGTCTATACCTTCTCATCCTATAGTAATTACTGTTATTTACAGAAAATCACCAAAGTTCTTTGCTTGGTAATTTTTAAATCATTTAAATATGAGTCTTTCGTATGTATCAAGCTTTTCCAGCCCAGTGGTTTAAAAATATTGTTTAAATGTACACCCAAATAAGTTAACTCCGTATTTCTGTTCAACATTTCATACTTCAAACCGTACATGATATGTAAAAAAAAAAAAAACTCCAGAATTTTTTTTTTTCCTCAAAGAATCTACCTTAGCTAGGTTTCTATCAGGAGAAGTAAATGACAAAAATACAGTTGATGACCAATGTACATGTTTTAAACAGGTAACTAATGGTGAGGTAAATGTGGGAGAACTTTGCTTTCCTAGAGGACAGAAATGTCGCACACATACAAAGAAAGCCTAAAGTAGACATTTTTAAGTTGGCCATTTTGAAATTGGTATACTGCAATTTTATTTTGAGGTCATTAAATTTTATTTAATCTTCGGGAAAAAAAAAACAGAGTATCATTTTGTGAAATGTGGTAATGACTTTAGTGCACAGCACATATGACGTTCCTGGCACCATCTTGATGTGTCACTGTATCTCTGTAAAATGGCTTTGGCTTTATTTCAGTGACTTCAAAAAGATCACTTTTCTTAAAGGAGCATTTGCTCCCTCAGAATCTTTGTTATTATGCCAACTGGACTGTTATTTCTGCTCTTCTTTGCAAAGAACTGTAAGACAAAGGCCTAATAAATACATTCAAAATTGGGAAAGATCGAGGGGTTCTTTGTTTATAATCTCTTTGTATGAGTAGAAACGTACAGAGAAAAATCTATTTTAATATTTCAGTATCTGCTTGGTTATCAGTATAGACTAAGACAAATTAGTAGAGCAAGGGTATAAAATAAGTATGCTCGAAACATAGAATGATGTCACATGAAAAAGTGAATTCTCTTTATAGAGTTTAAAAGGTAATTAAAAGGTTATTTTTTTGAGGCTTTAGTAACATTTCATCTAATGTGAAGCCAATGTGTTCCAGGTCATATGCAGGCCAGCCTAGAATGAAGTCACAGAAATGAAAGTGAAGATGGAGTGGGAGATTACTTTAATTAGGATTTCTTAAGATAATATTTAATTTCATGAAGGATTTTAAGGCTGTAAGATTGTTTCCTCACATCACAAGCGACATGGAATATGCACATTTTCAGATTCTTCCCAGCCACCAGGATTGTCTGGAATTCACAACCTCCAAAAGACACAATTAATGCCAGTTACAATAAGAATCCCAGAATATTAGTGGCATGCAAATGGATCTGACTAATAACAAAATGTAAGGTGGTGTTTCTGTAAGTATCTAATCCAATGATTTTTGAAAGATCCTGTCCTTGATCTCATTTTTTTCCCTGGAAATGGTGATTTGGTGCTGAACTGCATTTGATAAGAAGTTAATGCCTAAAGTATACAAGAAAAGAAGTGTGTGTCTTGGTGTGTGGCATGTGAAAACTTTGAGGAAGAAAAATAAGGATCAGGGAACCAATCTCTGAAACAGTATAGGTCACAAGTGCACATTTAAGTAGGATTTATTTATAACCTTGAAATATTGAATAAGGAAAAGTCCTTGGGGGTGATAGTTTTGAAACTCTTTAGCTTATTGCTTGGGATTTTGAGATTTTTCACTTAGATGGGTATACACATTTGGAAACGCAATGTCACATTTTTAATGAAATGCAATGTCACTCCCTCACACTTGGGAGTGAGCATGATATTCTAGAAAGAAAGAAAAAAAAACCCTGCATTTAGATGCCAAGCACCTTATAAAACTCTTAGAATTTATTATGGTTCCACTTTTACAGATGGGGAAACTGAGACTCAGACTAGGCTCTTTGCCTGTTATACCACTATAAGTGGTGGAAACAGAATTCAAATCTCGATCAACCTTTAAGCCTATACATCAGATTACCTCTCTTCTCCGAATTAAAGACTAGAAATCAAAATTCCAAATGGTAACCCATTTGAGTGGGTGCCTTTTTACTCTGCCTTGACATCTTGCTGCTGTATATTCAGAAAGTGAGGAGAATGGTGATGCATATTGTCTTTAGCTAGAGGACCATGTCACTTTTTCTCCATTTTCCCCCCCAAACCCATCCTCTCCCATTCTCTGTCCCGTCTGTATCCTGAGATGCTTGTGCCCGAGGCATGCATCATCAAACTTCCTTACCTCCTGGCTTCTGATTTAGTTTGACTAATAGGAGAGTAAGAAGAGAATAACCTGAGCATTTCTTCTCTGTTCCATCTCAACGTCAGTACTTTGGTTGTGACTGTGATTATGTTTCCCAAAATTTTGTATGCTGTTGGGAGGCCCCTCTTTCTTCCCTCTTTCCCTGTCACTAGATCCTGATGAATAATCTCCCCCTGTGCTCCCTGAGGCCTGGAAGTGGTAACACATCCCAGTGCTGCTAGTCCCTGGAAGTCTCGGCATCCCTGATCAGCTACCTGATCCCTGACCGCTCCGTAAATAGTCCTTCATGAAATTCTTTTCAATATACCCATTGCGCGCATCTAGTCTTTCCTTTTGGAATCCTGAATATTATATGACTATTAGAAGATTAAACATTTCTTGGGCTGGGTACGGTGGCTCGTGTCTGTAATTCCAGCACTTTGGGAGGCTAAGATGGGCGGATCACTTGAGGTCAGGAGTTCCAGACCAGCCTGGTCAACATGGTGAAAACCCCCATCTCCACTAAAAATACAAAAAAAAAAAAAAAAAAAAAAAAAAAAAATTAGCTAGGTGTGGTGATGCACTCCAGTAATCCCAGCTAACTAAGAGGCTGAGATAGGAGAATCTCTTGAACCTGGGAGGCGGAGGCTGTAGTGAGAATAGATTGCACCACTGCCCTCCAGCCTGGGAGACAGAATGAGACTCCATCTTAAGGGGAAAAAAAAAAAAAAAAAAAAAAAAAAAAAAAAAAAAAAAAAAAACCTCTGCAAATAGAGGCTGTTCAATGTTCCCTTGTTTTAGTTATTGATTAGGCTAGTAATACAAACAGATTCCAAAGATGCTCAGAATCTTTTTCTCTTTTTCTATTGTACAGCAGGAAAAAATTATATTTATTATTCTCTCAACTCTTCCAGTGACCTATCCTCTTCTCTGACAATATATCTATCAATTGGCAATATTTTTACATGTAATTTGAGTATACACGAATCTACCACTTGTTGAAGCAAGCTAAATATGACCTGAGAAGGACTGAGTTCTTCTATATTTGAGTCCCTGTGGAGGAACCGTAACCTCACTTAATAGGTAGACAAGCCTGAAAATCTAACTTAGCAGTACGCATCTGTAACAATAGCTGAGTCTTGGCCAATCCCAGCAGCCACACTTCAACCATTCATAGGTAGACAAGACTGAAAAATGTAACTTAGGAGTACGCATCTGTAACAACAGCTGAGTCTTGGCCAATTGCAGCAGCCACACTTTAACCATTCATATACTGTGTTCAAATCAGGCAACCCGTAACCACTCCAGTTGTTTCTGTACCTCACCTCCAATTTCTGTACATCACTTCCTTCTCTTGTCTCTAAATTTGTTCTGACCACGAGGCATCCCTGAAGTCTCTCTCAACCTACTGTGATTCTGGAGGCCGCCTGATTTGTGGATTTGTTTTTTTTTCTGTTGATTAAATCCTGTTAATGTGTCTAAAATTTTCTTTTAACATCCTGTAAACCTCTTCATCAAAAAGAATTTTAGAAAAGGGTATGAAAGTTCCTTCAGGCCGGGCGCGGTGGCTCAAGCCTGTAATCCCAGCACTTTGGGAGGCCGAGACGGGCGGATCACGAGGTCAGGAGATCGAGACCATCCTGGCTAACACGGTGAAACCCCATCTCTACTAAAAATACAAAAAACTAGCCGGGCGAGGTGGCGGGCGCCTGTAGTCCCAGCTACTCGGGAGGCTGAGGCAGGAGAATGGCGTAAACCCGGGAGGCGGAGCTTGCAGTGAGCTGAGATCCGGCCACTGCACTCCAGCCTGGGCGACAAAGCGAGACTCCGTCTCAAAAAAAAAAAAAAAAAAAAAAAAAAAAAAGAAAGTTCCTTCAAGCCTCTGCCATACTTGATAAGCAATCTCATAATATGGATGGAGCCCCTGAGCCTTCTGAGTTGGGCTGTCATGTTGTCATTACCAGAAGGGCACCTCACAGTTGTCATTTTTCTTGAAATTTCAGGGGCAGGTTTACTTGTTAAGCACTCACTCTTTAAAAGATGTTTCCCCTGTGAATTCTGCTATCCTGTACTCTTTTGGTTTTCTTACCTCTTTGGCCATCCATTCTCATTACTTTGTGGATCATCATCTTGCACCTGTTCTTTATGTCTTGAAGTAGCTCAGGTCTCTGGCTTTGAAAATTCTAAAAATCATCCAGAGAGGATGCAGCATAATCTTTGTATGTACATTCTAGCCCTTTTACTTGGACCCCAGACCTGTTATTTCAAAATATTTTGACTATTTGACATCTGCATTTAGACTTGTCTCTGGTATCTATAACTCAATTTATGTAAAACTGAACTCATACTCTTCCTTATTCTACCTAAGAAAAAAATAAATAAGAAAAAAATGAAAAAAAAAAAAATAAAACAACCACCATTACAGCAACAACTCAAGCAACAACTCAATGAAATATTTCATAACATGTTGAGGACCTTGGATTTTTGCTGGCAGGAGACAGTGTACAATGGACAGATCCTATGCAGGCAGAATGGGAAGGATCTTCATATTTACATTTTGAAGTGATTACTTTGCTGATTTTCAATAGTTTTGAAGAAAAGATGACTGTTGGCAGAGAGGCCATCTGAGATATGTTTTACATGTTTGAGGTAAAACACAATGAAGATGTGAAGAGAGGTATTAAAATAGGGACAGAGAGGAGTGCATGAATTTGAGAGATATTTAAAAGATAAATCAATAGAACTTGATAACTGACTAGATTTAAGGACTAAGGAAGAGATATGCTTTTATCACCTAGGAAAAGGATGTTGTGACCAGGTGAAATAGAGAATACAAAATAAGTAAGTCAAAAAATAAAGGGGGGAAAATAGGTGTTTTTCTCTTTCTCTTTCCTTCCTTTCCTCTGTCTTTCTTATTTCTTTTCTTCCTTTTTTCTATTTATTTTTAATTTTTTCTTTTTTTTAATGTTTGAAATACCTGTACGAAATGCTAAGAAAGTAGCTGAAATTTCCAGTATATTAGTCTGGATGTCAGAGAAAAGATGACCTCAGCTCAAAAAGCAGATGCAGGAGTAATGGGTATATAGAGGACAGTGGAATTATGCCATAATTAGCTCACAAAGGGAAGGAAACTGTGCCAAGTGGGAAAAACAGCAGCCAAAGACAGAACTCTGAGGACTACAGCACTCACAGAGTGGTTAATGAAGAAAAAGCTGTTAAAGCCTGAGATTCAGGTAACTTAAGCATCTGTTCCAAACCTTGTACATAATTATGGGAAAAGGAACAGAGAGAGCATGAATTTAGATTCTCACACAAGTTCTCTTTCCACGGAACACTAATTTGTCCTCATTCTGTTTTAACAGAATGAAGGTCAAATTGTAGCATAGGGGACTTCAGAAATTTCAGCTATGTCTACACTAATATTTTACCATCATTTATCAAGTACCTAATGGATAATTCAGTTTCCACACTGTAAGAAACTGCTCTAAAACTTAGCCACTTGGGATAATAATATGGATTGATTTTCACAAATGTGTAGGGCAGTTGGGGATTTCTTGAACTGTAAGCTGGTTTGGCTGAAGCTAGATGGTTTCACTAGCACTCTGGTGATTGGTTCAAGACCAACTAAGGTGATGAGAAGACTAGGCTACGTGTCTTTCATCCTCTGCCAGGTTAGCCAAGACCCACTCACATGGTAGTGGTCAGAGTTCCTGGGCCCCAGCATGCAAGCACATTGCAAGTCTGTGCTTGCATCAAGTTTGCTGTCATCCCATTAGCTAAAACCAGAGTTAGACTGGGAGGGACCAAACCACGTGTGTAGGCAGAGAGAGAAGCATCACATCAGACACTTTTGCTATCTACCACAGGTATCCAGATTTGCAATTACTGCCCATCTTTGACAGACTGGATGAAGAAAGTGTGGCACATATACACCATGGAATACTATACAGCCATTAAAAAGAATGAGTTCATATCCTTTACAGGGACATGGATGAAGCTGGAAACCATCATTCTCAGCAAACTAACACAGGAACAGAAAACCAAAAACCGCATGTTCTCACTCATAAGTGGGAACTGAACAATGAGAACACATGGACACAGGGAGGGGAACATCACATACTGGGGCCTGTTAGGGGGTGGGGGACAAGGAGAGGGAGAGCATTAGGACAAATACGTAATGTATACAGGGCTTAAAACCTAGATGATGGGTTGATGGGTGCAGCAAACCACCATGGCACATATATCCCTATGTAACAAACCTGCAAGTTCTACACATGTATCCCAGAACTTAAAGTAAAATTAAAACAACAAAAACAAAACCACATCATTTATGTGACTCTTTCAGGCCTGACTATAGGTTTTGTCTTTCCATGTGAGTCTCTGAACCTTCACTAACATACATCATGCTACTCAAAGTTTCAAAGGAAAGGTGAGGTATTTATTTTTTCTAATTAAAGCATATCTTCCAACATGGAAATACTAGATTTTGGAATCTGAAACCTTTTTATAACAGAAAAAACAATTTTTCGTTTCTTTTTTTTTCAACTTTTATTTTAGATTTAGGGTTACATGTGAAGGTCTGTTAAGTGGGTATACTGTGTGATGCTGAGGTTTGGGGTACGAATGACACCATCAGCCAGGTTCTGACCATAGTACCCCACAGTTAGTTTTTCAGCCACATTTTCTTTTAAGAAGAAATCGTCTAAACTATTAAGAATGGTCTATTTTATAAAAAGATAAATTCTTGGCATTTTAAATTCATAACAAGTTTAGGAAATTTGCAATCAGTCTCTGTAGTTTTCAAAGAGGTCTGAGCAGAGTTAATATTTAATAAAAAGAAGTAATTCTTCCTGAATCGTCTAATTCAGAATGCCCACACTGGGGACGGACTGTACAAAATGTCTCCAGTACTGAAAATCCCCTATATTTTATTTTACCTACAAGTGGTGACAAACATCTTGAAAACAAATATCTTTCAAGGAAATCTGATGAAACAAAAAGTATTTTGTTCCAAATGTAAGGAATAAATCTTGTAAATTTTAAGTGGTTTCCCGAACAAGAAGTGTATGGAAAACGCCAAAAACGCTTTTTTTTTTTTCTAGGCATTTCTTCAAGAGCAGAATTTCAAGGACTTAAAAAGGTTTTGTTTTTGTTTTGTTTTACTTCTTAAACGACTAGCTCCAATATTATTTATGGTAGATATTTAGAGGTTTTTAAAGGTGTTTTGCAGATGCATTATACTGGCCTCACTGGCTATGCTTACAGATGTATCGCATGCTGAAGGATGTTATTCAATTGTTTATACACATAAAAAATTGCTCTAAATTTGTGAAAATATTTCTGTCTTTTAGTTGTGATTAGTTGTGAAAATATTTCTGTCTTTCAGAAACACCTTTAGTCTCCAGTAAGTCTTGTGGTGAACATCAGGATTACTCAGTGTTCTGAAGAAATAACCACAGTTATTACATGAAAAAAGAAAGAACAATTCTAAAAATCCATAAATTGTCATTAGCATGTGCCACAATGATGCAAAATATGGTTTTCATCTATTTTGAATGAATAGTTGAATCTTGAGCACCCCTTTACTGAGAGGCGCTTACCTTGTTGGCGAATGCCTGGGTTTAAATGCTAGATTCAACATCTCCAGTAGAGTAGCTTTAGCTTCATCTGTTATATTTTTTGAGATTCTGTCTCTTAATGCAATAGGGATATCTAAGCAATAAGCATTTCTAATATTTCTAATTGTTTTCTAAATTTTCATTTCAAATACCAAAGTTAAATTATTTTATTAAAATGGTTTGTTTTTGTTTTGAGACAGAGTCTCACTCTGTCACCCAGGCTAGAGTGCAGTGGCGCGATACTGGCTCACTGCAACCTCTGCCTCTCGGGTTCAAGTGATTCTCGTGCCTCAGCCTCCTGAGTAGCTGGGATTATAGGCGTGTGCCACCACATTCAGCTTATCTAAGTGTTTTTGGAAAGGAAGTCAGTTTGCTGTATCTATATTCATATGCAATTTCAAATTACATATGAAATTATGTGCAGAAAGTGGATATCCAAGTGGAACCACTGTAGACATCACATATTTCAGGTGGACAAAAATCCAGGAAAAAGACATACGGCATCACTTTTTTTGTGATAATGCGTGTAATGGAAAGATCAAATGTTATATACATAGCTTGTTTAGTCTTGAGACTAATATTATAAACCAATTAACTGTCAATCAAAGAAGTTTTAATGAATAGACATACAAATTAGATGCTCTGCTGTAGACATTCTTACAACATCAGTAGTTTATAAATGGATCAAGAAATGCCAAGGTAGTCGAATCACAAGGTCAAGAGATCGAGACAATCCTGGCCAACGCGACGAAACTCTGTCTCTACCAAAAGTACAAAAATTAGCTGGGCATGGTGGTGCGTGCTTGTAATCCCAGCTACTCAGGAGGCTGAGGCAGGAGAACTGCTTGAACCCGGGAGGGAGAGGTTGCAGTAAGCAGAGATGGTGCCACCGCACTCCAGCCTGGTGACAGAACAAGACTCCGTCTCAAAAACAAAAACAAAAAGAAAAAGAAAAAGAAAAAATTGCATGTCCACTTCTCTTCCTTGTTAGTGCATGGTGCCGTTTATTCTCTCCACAGAATTGCCAACCACTTCCTAATTCATCTTTCCCTCTCCCTCTAACCCAAATTAATGCAGTCATTGGTTCTCCACAGTAAAATTACAACCATTTTTGGTTTTTTACAGCTAAATTAGATCTTGTCAATTAGTAGTTGAGTTTCTTCCACGTCTTTTTATTGCTCTAAGAAAAACAGTTAATAAATCATTAGCTCCTTGTGTGGTCTAATCCATACTAAACTCCTAATCTCTACACTGTAGTAAGGCTACAGTCCTCAGCTCTAACCAGAGATTCCTTAATTTAGATTGCAGCTGTGCGCCAGTTACTAGATGTGAGTTGACCCTTATGTAAATTTATCAACCTCGCCGAACCTGGCTATTCATAAACGGGGCAAGCATCTACCTCACTAGAGGACAAAATGAAGCTGTGCATTTAAAACAATTCCACCAAAGCTATGTGCTCTGTGAATATGACATCTCCCACTAGCAAGCCTCACCATCTGCTTTTTAGCCCCTCTACCCTTTGGCCCAGTGTCTAAGGAATGCTGTGTGCCCTCCTAGCACAGAAACTCTGTGTGTGCTGTTTCTTTCTGGGGAAGCTCTTCCCTTCTGAAGAGCTTCTGAACTCTCGTTGCATCTGTAGCACCCAGCCCAAGCATTTCTTCCCCACAGAAGCTTTGATCCCTGACTCCCCCTGCACTTTATTTCCCTTATCAGAACGGCAGTTGAACAGTCATTGGTTTCATCATCTGAATAATGTCTGGCTCTCCTGAGACACTGTGGGCTCCTTGAAAGCAAAGATTGAATTTGGTCACCTTTGCATCTCCAGTATCCAGCACTGTGCTTAAAAATGTGTGTTGAATGAATAAATCCATGAGTTAATTAAATGAAATCAAACAAGGACAATACTAAATGAATACGTTAACACAAACTTTAGCTTAGCATGGTCCCATGAATTCAACAGATTGAAATGAAATGTGAATGCTATTTGCATGTCTTTTATTCATTTATTCATTCAACACACATTTATGTGATGTCATGTCCATCACATAAAAAGGATGATAGTGATAATGACAATGATGATGGTCATACCCAGCTCTCAAACACGCCTAGTGTATACGAAGCACTAAATGCATTCTGCATATATTAACTTATTTCATATTAGATAATAGCTAAACAAATTTCAAGTTTCTTGATTGTTAATTTTATACCACTGAATTATAACCCATTTCAAAATATTAACAAATTGATTTTAGTGTATTATTATTTTGAACATGTCAACTTGTCCAGAAGTCTTGGAGAGAAAGTCTTGGAAAAAAATCATAATGCTGAGGTAAGAACTCAGAGTTCTGGGGCAGAGAACATGTACGTACTCAGGTCAGAGAATAAAACACACAAAACAATTCAGTGGGTCTTCACTATGAATAAGCTATTAACAAATGTCTAATGCTACCATTAGAATTATTTCCTTAGAATTTTAGATATGAGGAATAATAAAATATTCCTTACTTATATATATATATACGTACACGTGTGTGTATATATATATTTTATATATGTGTGTGTGTATTGCATATTCACTCTATGGCAAAGTCTTTACAAACATTTATTATATTATTCAATCCTCAAAAATCCTTACAGACTTTTTACCATCTAATTATACAAGAAGATAAATGTAGTATCAGCGAGATTTCATAACTAGCCCCAGGTCACCCATCTTGTAAAGTGATGTTTGAACTGAGTTTTCTCTGATTCTGCAACCCATGGTGTTCTAACTATACATCCGACTACACTATGCTGGAAGAATGGAAATTGCTGGGATACGGAAACAGTTCGTTATTTTCCTTCGCTCTTTTCAAATCAGTCAATTTTAGATTAAGTTATGTTATCTCTACTGAGCTACGGACTGGGCGTCCTAACAGTTCTACTCCTTCACAGCTGTGTGAGCAGAGATACATCTCTCAGACTAGATTACTTCCGAGTCTCTATTATCTTGAAAGAGATAAGTTAGAACATATTTATTATATTTGATAAATATATAAATTATATTTGAGGTATAAGTAGATACATATTTTGACACTCAACAGCATAATTCAGTTTATGGAGAGGAAAAGACAACAGAAAAAGAGAAAAACCTCATGAGCAAACACAAACAACCTTCACATCCAAACTAAATATGGGTGGGAGACTCAATAATGATCACTGCACTGACCAAAAGGCAATCCTTAATTTTGCAAAAATATTTGCAGTGTAAATTTTTGGTCAGTTGGAGACTGGCTGCATTTTTCAAAAGCCACAAAATCATAACCATAGGAGTATTTTAAATGTCTATGATAACTACTTAGTGGTTCAGAAACTAAAACTTTTTAATTCAGACTTCCAAGGAAAATGGTTTGTTCTAAGTTTAAAAAAATCACAGAGGGTAGGCAATACAGGATTTTTTTCAAATCTATCTATTTACGAAAAGAAAAAATATATAAGAAATATGCATTAAAACTTTTTAATTTATAATTTATTTTAAACTAGTATTTTCCCTTTTCTCAGTAACATACTATTAAGTTGTAGAGTGGGATAGTGCTGAGGCAGATATTTACATAATTTAATGTGCTACATGAATTGATTGGTAGAGAGAAAACTCTCTGCCATTTTTATTATTCAAATAATTTGGACAAAGTATCTCTGATCAAATTGCCTAACTGAATTAGGATGTCTATATCCAACTTGCAAGATAATTTTGAAATCTACATTTCCAACTCGGCACAAGTGTTTCAAAGAAAACCCTCCCTTCCATGAGAATTGTATTCCTCATCTCATTGAACAGTTTACTCTACAAATTTGTTCTTCACTAAGCACAAATGAGAGACATGGCTTTGAAGACAAAGGGAAAAAATCATAACGAAATTAATAGATCAGAAAGCTAAGGTTTGTTTACAGAGAAATCTCAGTAGTTTGGAATGGAATGGAGATAACTCGCCAACTTTAGAAAGTTTTACTTACACTTGAAAGTATAAAATAACCTTCCACCACCATAAAATGCTTGCTGAGGAGGTAATTTAAATGTTAAAAACAAAATGCCTCACACTTTATTTATTTATCAACAAATCAAATAAAGGACAAGAACATCCTGACGTTCCTCTAATGTCTCCACACTTGAAAGATCCTGAGAGTAAGTGGTGAGTATAATTTAGCTCCCATCCTTTGTTGTAAAGGCAGTCATTTAAGCCATGAGACGTATTTGTTAGTTCTAAACATAAAACATAACACATCGGCTTGTTTGAGATTCTATGGTAATCATCCAACCAGTGCCACTTAGCATCATGCTTGGCTTTGAAGCCAAGAAGAGAAAAAAACACCAAAATAAGAACTGAATATAAAAGATGGGTTTGGAGCCAAGTCATCAAGAATAAATGTGAAGAAGTCATCCAAGGGCTACATGCAAACCTATAAACATTGTACATGTGCACGGTCTTATGTTCCTTGGGTTAAATAACATAATAAACAAATGTTGGTAAAGAAATTTCAGGTCTTGGGTTGGCAACTAAGGGAAAGATAAAAGTGAAGAAACAACAACAAAAAGAATACTAAGATTTGTACAACACAACCTTTAGTTTAAAATGCTGCCTGGCTAGAAAAGAACATGCAGCCTATTCTAATTTACCACGACACATTTCAGAAAACAGTTAAAGCAACAAAACAAAACAAAAAAATGACAATGCGTATCATTTAAAAATTAACACTGACAGCAACACTAATACAAGGAACTAAGAAGGTTTTTCATAAAATTCAAAATCTGTTGCTACGTAGAGAATTATAGGCAAGTCTAATAAAACAGACCAAATCCTCAGACTTCAAAAAAGGGAAGCAAACTCTTTTTCTCCTCTGTATATTGTCTCCTTGGTTCTGGTATCTTCCATTTATGATTAATAGTTACACTAACATTTTCCCATCATTGTTGATGTAGAGATATCATTGCTAGAAACTTTGTCATTTCAAACATAATAAAGTGCTGTCAAAAAGATATTTCTCTTAAGTTTGTTATTAACACTTGGAGTAGACATTTAAGGGTCTGGCAAATCGTTTTGCAATAGAGGAGATGTGTAAGTCACTGTTGTAACTGGCTGCCAAGTATTTGCTGAAGACCTACAGAAACATAGACCTGAATATACCTAGCAAGTTCTCCAGTCCTGCCATACCTAATGGTACTCAGTTAAATGATAATAGACAGTAAATAAATAAATAAAAGTAATAGTCCATTCTGAATTAGAATGCCTTTGATATTGGCTGAAATGTATTAAAAGATTAGTAGACAAGTTCTGAGACTACCACACACAACACTGCCTCCTACCGCTGCCAGGTGGGCAGGAAAATTGTTACACGCTTTAAGGGACTGATACTTGCAGCAGAGTGGAAGTAACCTGAATGCATCATCAGAAAAGCATTTGAACATTCCCAGTTTCTGCCCCTTTACCCCTCTGAAAAATAATAACACTAACAAATAAAAATAACAAGGGAAACTTGATGTCCCATTGGAGCTGTCAGTATGAACGAGCTAGACCAAGAATAATCCAGTTAAAAAAGGGTAAGGAAACTACAACCAAACAACACTTTGAGCAAGTGAGTTCACACACACACACACACACACACACACACAAGAATATATTTCACAGGAAGTACAACAGAGAGGTAAGAGAGACCTTCAGAGAATTAGAAGGAGCTGTTCCTTGCATAAAGAAATGCAATAGAAATTTCAAGCCTAGAGAGGAAAAACTGGTTCCATGCCCATCTAATTTATGTAGGCAAAATTGTATCTTGACAGCAAATATGACTTCTGGAAAATAGAGTTAATTAGACTTTAGGTTTTATCGTAGACAAACTGAAAAATTTTTTCTACTTACCTCCTTCTCTTTCCCACCGCTCATTTTGACTGCGTCTTTTCAATCAGTTTCTTTCTTTCCTTCTGCTTCTCTCTTCTTCATTCATGGGTCTCTTAATAGAAAATGTAGATAATTTAGTGATCTTCAATATGTATTGCCTGGAAACCACCAGCCTAAATTCATTATTCCTCTAACCCATTTAATTTCCTTCCAGTTCTATGTGTGTCTGTTTAGCTTATAATCTTCCAATTATCATTCAATTTCCTGGTACTTTGATACTAAGAAGAGAGTGCTCTGCATATCAGACATAAAAATAGGGTCACTGGAATGTCTACCCTTCATAAATTCAAATGCTGACCTTTACCTACCCAACTATGTTTCTGAAAACTCACCTGGAAATTTTTATCACTCAAATCACTAAGGACACAAAATCCTGCCCTTGGCTGTAGTCAACCGTATTGAGAGTAGATCTATTTTAACCCGGTGCCCCGGATATTATGGTCTTTGATACTCAGGTTCTCCCTTGATGAGCAAACACAGTTTCTGCACTTATTTCAGATGTCTCTCCCTGTACTATACATTCCTGAAGAGAAGGTTTGGCATTTGCTCTCTATATGAAGTACCACAGCTTCAACAAGAGGTAGCCGCAGCTTCTCTGTTCAGTTACAGCCAAATGCATATACCTGGTTCCCCTTCTCCACTTGAGCGGAGGAGCCAGTGTCTTTTGAATTTGAAACAATCTTATGTGAGTTTCATTTCAGAGAATTATATCTTTACAGTACCTAGGGATAAGCTTAGACTGTCTCCTGAGGTAAACACCTTTTTTTTTTTTTTTTTTTTTTTTTTGAGACAGAGTCTTGATCTGTCACCCTGGCTGGAATGCAGTGGCACGATCTCAGCTCACTGCAGCCTCTGCCTCCTGGGTTCAAGTGATTCTCGTGCCTCAGCCTCCCGAGTAACCGGGATTATGGGTACCCGCCACCACGTCCAGCTAAATTTTGTCTTTCTCCACATGGTGGCAGGAAGGAAAAGTGCCTAGCAAAAGGGGGAAAAGCCCCTTATAAATCCATCAGATCTTGTAAGAACTCACTCATAACAACAGTAGCATGGGGGTAACCACCCCCATGATTCAATTACCTCCTACCAGGTCCCTCCCACAACACACGGGGATTATGGGAGCTACAATTCAAGATGAGATTTGGGAGGGGATACAGCCAAAATATCTCAGGAGCTCAAACAGCTCAGTAGGAAAATACTCTGGCGAACATATGGCAAACAGATATGTGAAAAGGTGCTCAACATCATTGATCATTAGAGAAATAAAAGCAAATCAAAACTGCAATGAGGTATCATCTTATTCCCATTAAAATGGCTTACATCTAAAGAACAGGCAACAACAAAGGCTGGCAAGGATGTGGAAAAAAAGTAACCCTCATGCAATGTAGGCGGGAAAGTAAATTAGTACAATCACTATAGAGAACAGTTTGGAAATTCCTCCAAAAAAAAAAAAAAACAAAACACACGAAAACTAAACTAGAGCTCCATATGATCCAGCAATCATACTGCTAGGTACATACCCAAAAGAAATCAGTACATCAAAGAGATATCTGCACTCCTACATTTGCTGCAGCACTGTTCACCATACCTAAGGTTTGGAAGCAACCTATGTGTTCATCAACAGATGAATGGATAAAGAAAATGTGGTACATAGACATAATGGAGTACTATTCAGCCATAAAAATGAATGAGATCCTGTCATTTGCAATAACATGCATGAAAGTGGAGATCATTGTGTTAAGTGAAATAAACCAGGCACAGAAAGATAAACATTCCATGTTCTTATTATATTTGTGAGATCTAAAAATCAAAACAACTGAACGCATAAACACAGGTAGAAGTATGGTTACCAGAGGCTGGGAAGCGTAGTGCGGTGTTGGGGGAAGGTGGGGATAGCGAATGGATCCAAAAATAAAAAAGAAATCAGACTTACTATTTGATAGCACAGCAGGATAACTATAGTCAATAATAATTGCCCATTTTAAAGTAACTTAAAGGGTGTAATTGAATTATTTGTAACACAAAGGATAGATGCATAAGGGAATGGATATTCCATTTCTGTGAAGTGATTATTATGCGCTGCAGGCCTGTATCAAAACATCTCATGTGCCCCCTAAATATATAATCTACTATGTACCAACAAAAATTCAAAATTAAAAAAAAATTTAAAATCCTTAGAAACTTAATATGAACTTCCTTTTTGGATTACAGTATTTGTGGAACTACGCTCTGTACCACTTTTCTGCTACAAATGCTTACTCCATTAACTGGTTCATACTTAGCCTAAGGAATTTTGACTGTATGTTTTACAAAGTATTTTTTAATTTCTGAGACACCTATCTGACCATCTAAAGTCAATGGACCATCCAGTTTGACCTTACCAATTACATCTATGTTGGAAGCATCTCCACGATGGAATTTACACAGTTTATTTGAATGCTCTACATTTCTTAACAAACACAGCAGGTTCACACTGATTGTGATTAGAACAAGAATCTAAATGTTCCTGGTTCTTTTGTACAACTTGCTCGGAGAGTTGGATTGTTTGTTATTGTTATCAATTATTTCAGATTAATTGTGACCCTAAATTAAAGCTGGTAATTTTAAATAGAGATGTTTTCCGTATTAGAATACATATTGAAGAAATTGCTCTTTTCTTTCTCAAAGTCAGTGTGGCTTTCCCAATTTTTCTTACATTAAGTTACTTAACTGGCAATAAGAAAAATCTAGAATAAAACAATTATCGTGCTCTAATCTTCTTGAGAAATGATAATTATTATATCTAATCAACATGATTCACGTTACTATGGATACTTGAAGTTATGGGATACAGAATATGCTTGTTTTCCTGGAGATGAAGTACATTATTAACATTCTGGTTGAAGTTCTTTACATGAACTAAGCAGTTATCCCCAAAGACATTGTATCTATGAACTCACTTTATATTAAAATATCATGTACATATTTATCTATTTTGTCCATATTAAACATGGACATGTAATTTCCTTAGCCCAGAATTTTTTATGAAGTTGTTGGGACATTTCATGGAAAACTGACTTGACATCTCAGAATTACATTATTCTAAAAGAAGTCCTCCTTGATGTTACTCTCAATGATTTAGGCAGTGCATTAATATCATAGTGTCTCTTAATATTGTGTCATAGATATATAAAGCAATACGTGATTGAACAAGGAGTTCCTCATCTGAATTTCGATGAGCTATTGCTGTTGCCTTCACATTGATCTGCCACATGACCATAAGCTCCCCCTGCGATTTACTTTGCCATTCTTTTTCTCCATATAGCCTTTTCTCAAACTGAGAAAAACTATTTGCCACTGTCTGCATACAACCCCCATTGTTTTACCTTCATGCCTTTGCTTGGTTTTCCTGCCTACGTAAAATACCTTTGTTCACTCAATCCAAAATTCACTAAGCTCTACAATGTACTAAACAGTGTTCCAGCTTGAGAACAAAGCAGAAGGAAGATGCTCAAGGTCCCCACTCTTAAGGAGTTTTTCTTCTGGTAAAGAAGATACACAATAATCAAATAGACAGATACACACTGTAATTTCAGATAGAGAGAATGCAATGAAGACAATAAAGCACAGGAATAAAGCAGACGAAAACAAAGCAGAGGAGATGAGAATTTCTGGTCTAGCATGACTTTGTCAGGAATGGCTGCTCTGAAAGAGTGAGAATTATGCAGATGGCTAAGTTGTAAAGGAGGGCTAAGTAGGTATACTAAGTCAGGGTTCTCTAAAGGGACCAAACCAATAAGACATGTGTATATATGAAGGGGAGTTTATGAGGAGAATTGACTCACATGGTCACAAGGTGAAGTCTCACAATAGGCTGTCTGCAAGCTGAGGGGCAAGGAAGCCAGAGTCCCAAAAACTCAAGAGTAGGGGGGCTGACAGTGCAGCTTCAGTCTGTGGTCGAAGGCCCAAGAGACCCTGGCAAACCACTGGTGTAAAGTGCAAGAATCCAAAGGCTGAAGAACTTGGGAGTTCGATGTTTGAGGGCAGGAAGCACCCAGCATGGGAGAAAGATGAAGGCAGGAAGACTCAGCAGGTCTGCTCTTTCTACCTTCTTCTGCCTGCTTTATTCTTACCCATACTGGCAGCTGATTAGATGGCGCCCACCCAGATTGAGGGTGGGTCTGCTTCTCCCAGTTCACTGACTCAAAAGTTAATCTCCTTTGGCTACACCTTCACAAGCACATCCAGGAACAATACTTTGCATCCTTCAATCCAATCAAGTTGACACTCAATGTTAACAATCACAGCAGGGTAAGGACTGAGACTGAGGAGGGAAGAGCTTGCTAGGCAGAAAGCGAAACACGTATAAAGCTTGTAAGACAGGAGCAAACTTGATATGGTGGATAACCAGTCAGAAGGTCAGTGTAGCTGTACCCACAGTTAAGGAGAGAAAGAGTCAAGGGAAATATTTGTGTATAAAATCTTGAAGGCCACACTAAGGAATTTTCTTTTTATTGCAAGTATAAACGAAAAGCTTTAGCAAGAGACTTAAGCAATCTGATTAACATTCTTAAAAGACCATGTTCATTGCTGTGTACAGAATAGAACGGTTGGGAGATATATTAAAATACAGTGAATCTAGATGGAGAGATGGTGGTGTGAATTTAAGATGATACCCAGAGTTAGCAAGAGGTGACTAGATTTAAGCTAGGCTTTGGGGATAGAGCCCACATGGCTTGTTGGTGTATTACATGTGGGAATTACAAAAATAGACTTGACAAGAATTATGTTGATTATTTTGCCTGAGTAAACAGATGAATGACAGTTCCCATAACTGCCAGAGGAGGAGTATATTTTGTGGATGGGAACCACGGTTCTATTTTGTGAATGCTTATGAGAGATCAATTAGCCTTACCTCAGTATAAGTAATTATATATCTATATATTCACAAATATCTACATGGAACGCCTCTCTCGCTCTCTCCCCCCCCACCTCCCTCTTTTTTTCTGTCATCCATTTCCACTTCCTACTGAATTGTTTATTTGTATATATGTCTTATTAATCTGTATTAGAAAGTTTTCATTAACTTCAAGTCTTCAATAAATGAAAGTCAGCCAATATATGAAGAAGATTAAGAGAAAAAACGATGGCTTCATCTAAAAACACAAAGATATTTGAAATGACTGGCTCTCAGGAACACCTAGAATCATGTCATTGAAGTCCATGATTTCTTTCACTAAAATTCCCTTTGTGCATTTGCTTCATTGTTCTTTATTAGAAGACCAGAAGATTCTTGTCTGTTTTTTAAATACTATTTCTACTGCAAATGCGGAAGATGTTTGCCCACAGCTGCAAAGCGCACATATTCAAAATCTCCTCAAAAATAGATTCAGAAAATGAATCTATTTCTGTTTCAATTATAAATTCTTAGAGATAGAATTATTTTGCTTTGGTTTTCATCAATTGCTCATCCCTGGCCCAAATAACACTGTAAACACTTTATGGTTGGAGATATGTTTGCTAGAACTGTGTAAATCCTCTAAAGTTTAGTGAGTATACCATGGGTAATTTTTTACGGGACGGAACAAATGAATGAATAAACTAATGATCAAATGAATGAATGGATGGATGAATGAATGGCTTCAGGGCATCCATGATATAATTGGGGAGAAACATAGGAAATTCACTACACTAAAAGGCAACAGAGTAAAATTTTAAATCCTTAATTATGTTGAAAGGTCCACTTACAGTAGAAAGTAGAAGTTTGGTAGAGACTATTACTTCTATCACAATACCGGATTAACAAACAGTCATACTTTTCTTTGCAATCATCAAAAAGCAGTGGATGCAAAGGAGCCTGAAATAACTAAATTACAAAAAAGGATGAGAAGTCCTTCATACCTGAGCAAAAAGCAGGGGCTTCTTTTGTACTTGGAGCAATATTTTAGTCTTAGCATGAATAGCAGAGGGAGAGGCAGGCCTGATAATCAGAAAATAGTCCATGAGACGATGAGAAACCAGCTGAAATTTAAGAACTGTATGGGTTGACATGATGGATTAGAATTTAAAAGATCTCCAAAAGCAAACATAAATCTCTCATCTGACAATTATCTCTCATGAGGATTTTGCTAAGTATATATCAATGGAAAGAGTGAGAGAGCAGAGAAAAACAGTCTCACACAGTGCATGAGCCCGGGCACTGCGGAGTTGAATAAACTAAACTAAAACTCAGGCTGCAATTCAGCTCTCTGCCAGCTCAAAGCTTCGTAGGATCAAAATGCTCAACCCCCTTTGCTACAATACAGGGTGTTATAGACTGAGAGGAAGGAGAAATATAGATCTCTTTAATTGCAATTTAAACTTTACACTAGTTAAATGACCCAGTGCTAGTCTAGCTCTACTCATGGGTGAAATCAAAATGATCCATCCCTCACCCTAGCTGCCTGAAAGGGAAAAGGTATGGAAACTCTGGAAGCAAGAAAACAAAACATGTTGTCTAGTTTAGTCTATTCTATTTTTTTGTTCAAAATGTCCTGCATATAAGCAGAAATCAAAAGATGCAAAAAGACAGGTTAAACTGACCCAAAAATGAAAACAATAAACAAAAAACAGCAAATACAGGCAGACACAAAGACGAAATGGATGTTTTTATTAATAGACAGGACTTAAACAAATCTAAATATGTCAAATAACTAAGAGAAGTAATTTACCGAATGGTAAAAGCCCTAAAAAATGACCGAATTGAAATTCTAGAAGAAAAAATGTAATATCTGAAATTAAAAATTTATCAAATGATTTTAAATAGTAAACTTGAAGACAATTTAATACATATTACTCACATTGAAACTTTTTTTTAAATTTATTTATTATTATTATACTTTAAGTTGTAGGGTACATGTGCATAACGTGCAGGTTTGTTACATATGTATACTTGTGCCATGTTGGTGTGCTGCACCCATCAACTCGTCATTTACATCAGGTATAACTCCCAATGCAATCCCTCCCCCCTACCCCCTCCCCATGATAGGCCCCTGTGTGTGATGTTCCCCTTCCTGAGTCCAAGTGATCTCATTGTTCAGTTCCCACCTATGAGTGAGAACATGCGGTGTTTGGTTTTCTGTTCTTGTGATAGTTTGCTAAGAATGATGGTTTCCAGCTGCATCCATGTCCCTACAAAGGACACAAACTCATCCTTTTTGATGGCTGCATAGTATTCCATGGTGTATATGTGCCACATTTTCTTAATCCAGTCTGTCACTGATGGACATTTGGGTTGATTCCAAGTCTTTGCTATTGTGAATAGTGCTGCAATAAACATACGTGTGCATGTGTCTTTATAGCAGCATAATTTATAAGCCTTTGGGTATATACCCAGTAATGGGATGGCTGGGTCATATGGTACATCTAGTTCTAGATCCTTGAGGAATTGCCATACTGTTTTCCATAATGGTTGAACTAGTTTACAATCCCACCAACCTAATACCATAAAAATCCTAGAGGAAAACCTAGGTAGTACCATTCAGGACATAGGCATGGGCAAAGACATCATGTCTAAAACACCAAAAGCAATGGCAGCAGCCAAAATTGACAAATGGGATCTCATTAAACTAAAGAGCTTCTGCACAGCAAAAGAAACTACCATCAGAGTGAACAGGCAACCTACAGAATGGGAGAAAATTTTTGCAATCTACTCATCTGACAAAGGGCTAATATCCAGAACCTACAAAGAACTCAAACAAATTTACAAGAAAAAAACAAACAACCCCATCAAAAAGTGGGCAAAGGATATGAACAGACATTTCTCAAAAGAAGACGTTCATACAGCCAACAGACACATGAAAAAATGCTCATCATCACTGGCCATCAGAGAAATGCAAATCAAAACCACAATGAGATACCATTTCACACCAGTTAGAATGGCAATCATTAAAAAGTCAGGAAACAACAGGTGCTGGAGAGGATGTGGAGAAATTGAAACTTTGAGACAAAGAAAAAATAGCTAAACAGAGCATCATAGACATATTAGGACCAGGTCAAATAATCTAAACACTTAAGTGGTGTCCCTGAAGTGAGAGAGCATGGGCAAGGAAGTATTTGAAGATATACTTGTGAAGATTTTTCTATACATAGTGATTGAAATCACACATCTCAGAAGCTCAGGGAATCCCAAGCACGATAAATACAAAAACAAAACCAACAAATAAAAACCTGGCATTCCTACATGTAGCATAGTCAAATGCAGAAAATCATAGATAAGAAAAATATTTTGAAAGAAATCTGAGAAAAGTAGACACATTACATTTAGGAAATAACAATAAGAGAGATAACTGATATCTTTTAAACCCAAAGTATTTGCAATCTAATTTTATATTTGATTAGCTAATACAAAAGTGTCATCGCTTTTTTTTTTTTTTTTTTTTTTTTTGAGACAGAGTTTTGCTCTTGTTGCCCAGACTGAAGTGTAATGGCATGATCTCGACTCACTGCAACCTCCGCCTCCCAGGTTCAAGTGATTCTCCTTCCTCAGCCTCCCGAGTAGCTGGGATTACAGGCACACACCACCACACCCAGCCAATTTTTTTTGTATTTTCAGTAGACATGGGGTTTCACCATGTTGCCTAGGCTGCTCTCGAACTCCTGACTTCAGGTAACCCACCGGCCTCAGCCTCCCAAAATCATGGGATTACAGACATGAGCCACCGCGCCTGGTCTCATTGCATTTTTAACCGTATTTATTTATATAAAGTAATAGAGACATAGCCCAAATTAGATGAAATTGTATCTTGGGAATCTGTCTCACTTTTTCCCCCATTATCTCCCTCCCACCAAAACATACAAAATGGGTTTAATATATGCAGATGTTTATTAAAGAGAGATGATATTTAGTTCATATTACAATAAGTTCAGGAGACTGGTGGCAGAGAGAAAAAAACCTCCAATGCCTTAGTTATGCTTTCATTGTAGTCATTAATTTAAGCTTTTACTTGAAAGATATTACCTTAATTTTTCCATTGAAGAAGAATGGAAATATTTGAAAATAATGAAACTTCAGGTGGAGAAATTGTAGAACATAGAATCAATGGCTATAGGTTTTAGCATTTTGATGGTGTTTCTGATGTTTTGACATTAACGTTATTTTTTTCAGGGGACAGTGTTGACCATGCTATGAATGATAGTATAAATCTTGAGTTCTATGCTTTGTTTGTATAATGTTTTTGAAAATAATAATGATAACAAGTGACATTGTTTATTCTCAGCCTATTACCTTCTAGGAGTAGAAAGTAAAACAGTGAATTCTCATTTTGATTTATTTTTTCATATAAATACACAAAATTGGGCATTCTTTACTCCGAGAGGACAGAAGTAATTTTATTGTTTTATCAATGGTGTTTTGGAAGCATCATGTGTTTTGATGGTATGAGCTATATTTGTGAAGCATGTGGTTTTTAAATCCATAATATAACAAATTTGGTTATAATCTGTGTTTTAACAGATTATAAGTATTCTACTTTTTCTTTTCCTTAAACAAGATTATTCCTCTAGAGCTGTTTGCTATTCCAGATATACTCTATCTAATTATTATGTTAACTTTGCACAGTATGTCAACTGGATCAGGAATTAAATTGATCATTTCATTTTCATTTAGAAATTTGTTAAATTTTTAATGTTCATGATCAAAAATCAAATGTATAAATACATATGTAATTAAATAATTTAGGAAGACTCACTACCATGCTCCCAACCACCACCAAGCTTGTCCAGTGTTTTGTAGACTGAATTACATTATATTTATATATATGTAATTCACTATATATTATGACTAATTTTTATGTCTCAAACTTTACCCTTCTTCAATTATCTAGGTTATGAAAACTAAAACCAGCACTGTCACCAGAACAAAATAACTATTAGAGGGCCTAGAGAGAAATATATTAAAAAACAAACAACAATAAATTAAAACATATGAACAGTTATGGATATGGGGAAATACAAATAGAAAAATAAAGTAAAATAAAGGACAAAGTTCACAGGAAAGAAAAATGTCAAATCAGCTTTTACATCTAGTGGTTGATTACAAATATGGCTATGAGAATCTCACCAATCAAAACAAAGACTTAAATAGGGTCATAGTGTCCATTATTTAAAAATAAACTTCTAAGAGGAGTACAGATATTGAAACAACAAAATTAGAAAGAAATACTGCAGAATGGCACTAAGAAAGGAGCCACTGCTGTATAGTCACAGATGATACACTACAGTAAATCGCAGTATAGTGGACCCTGTCTTTCCCATACAACAGAGGGTTGTAATTTTCTAATATTTCTCAGAAAAGCACAGAAGTGAATATTCAATGCTCAGCTCAGTAAAAGCAATTCTACGAGGAGCCAAAATTATTGGGTGGAAGAATATAGACGTTCCCTAGACTAACATAATTCAAAGATAAAATATTGGGCTGGGCGCAGAGGCTCACGCCTGTAATGCCAGCACTTTGGGAGGCCAAAGTGGTCGAATCATGAGGTCAAGAGATGGAGACCATCCTGGCCAACATGGTGAAACTCCATCTCTACTAAAAACACAGAAAATCGCCGGGAGTGGTGGCACATGCCTGTAGTCCCAGCTACTTGGGAGGCTGAGGCAGGAGAATCGCTTGAACCCGGGAGGTGGAGGTTGCAGTGAGCGAAGATTGTGCCACTGCACTCCAGCCTGGCGACAGAGTGAGACTCCATCTCAAAAAAAAACAGAAAAAAGAGAGAGAGAGATAAAAGTTTAAATACTTGGTGAAATTGAAGTAGTCTATGCATTAAAGGTTATCATCAATAGACTCATATTTATCAATAGTATTATTTTTAATTGACCATTTGACAAAACACTCTTGAATGAGATTATATTTTCTGGCTGGAATATGAAAGAGGGGAAACTTTATTCCCAAATAAAGGCAAATCCATATTCTTTGACTATCAAATTAGTTGATGATAGAGTTAATATCAATTTATAAAATAAAGTGCTTATAGGTGTCAGGATTAGATAGTAAACTATGCTGAAAAACAAAGAAATGCTGACTCTCAGTGGGTCAGCACAGTAAGAATTTCTTTCGATGCCAATCTGGATGCTTTCCTAGTGGATTTCTTCCAAGACCATGTTCCTACAGGGCCAGATGGAAATCTTGGCTTTCACGGACACTATGGAAGAGGAAGAGGAGTCTGAAAGATTCTGAAGAATGATTTTTACGTGTTGCCCAATGGGATTAACATCACTTCTGTACACATTTCACCTGCTAGGAAAATTGTTCTAACAAAAATACAAGGAAGGCTGGGAGGCTCAGAAATGTAGTCTTCCAGTGGGTTGTAGGAGAGGAAACAGTGTTGGGAACATAAAGTGTTTTATTTGTTGTGGTTCTTAACCAGAAAATGTGCCTGAATAGATTTTTAACTCACTTAAAAAAAAACTAAGACGACTTCTATGCATAGATGATGTTAATGAACAAGTCCCCAAAGATCCACATTAACAGGTTTCTATAACAATGGCTGCATTTTCCCTAAAGAGGTTTTTCAAGCATAACAGAAAAGAGATGAAATGTTGCCTCAGTAACCTCTCCAAAAATAGGATATGTAATTTGTCTAGAATATTTAGGTAATAAGTCAATAATCTTAATGTGTAACTGAAAATAAAACACATTGTTATAAACTTCAGTTTGGCTTTATTCATAAACTGAGATACAAAGATGTCTTAATGTAAGTTTTGTACTTGTAATCACTCTTATAAAGCTTATAACAGTAACCGAAGCAGCTATTAAATAATGTCAACATTATGTTAGAAGATTCTGATCTGCCCATTTTTCCAAGCAGTTTATTGCAGAATAGTGTTTAAAATAAGAACAGAGATTTCAAAATAACTATCGTTAATGTTCTGGTAGGGAATCGCGCTTCTTCTGATACTGGAAAGAATAAAAACTCTTGCATCCAAATAATGAATAATACGAAATTTCCAGAAAGCACCAATGATAACTGATTTATCAAAAGTGAGGAGTATTCATTACTCCAATGTCTCAACATTTCATGAGATTATTGTGACCACAGAGCTCACTCTTGACCATAGATAAAATTGCCGTCTCATGTTACTGTATGTATGTATGTACGTATTTAATCTCTTTGTGTTTGGTCATGAAGGTTATTGTAGAAAACCTGCAAACACTTAAGAAAGACAATCTGACAAATATTCCCACAATCGCACAGCCTTCAGAGGCAACTGTGGAGTTTTGTTTTATCTGATAATTTATTCATAGTTTATATCTTGATGATAGATATTATTGCTGGCTCCTAAATATTGGCTAAATATTTTGACACAAATTTCCTACTTCATTTATATAATTATGTAAATCTTACTCCTGTGTAAGAAACACCATATAATTATATCCTAATTTCCTTAACCATCCTCCTAATATTGGACATGTAGATATTAGGATATTTTATTATATTTATTAAGATAGTATTCATCATGGTAGTCTTATGAGAGCTCCCAGAAGAAAAGTCCTGGCTCCAAATGTATGAGCATTTTCAAAGTTTGGAGTATGTATTGCCAACTTGTATTCTATTCATGTTTCTCCAACTTCTCTCTGGAATTCTTAGTGGGTTTTTTTTGTTCTTAAAAAGTGTACAAATCTTAAACTAGTTAACCTATCTTTTCTGCCCTTTAGGTGTAGAACTTTTCACACTCTACAGTTTATGACATAGCTTTGTATATGATCTAATTTATGCTTCATAAACATGCTTTGCAAGATTAGGACGATATTATTTCCAGTTTCACAAGGGAAGGAAGAGGGATGTTAAATTTCTTGCTTCTGGTTCTAAAACTAATAAGTATCACAGTCAGAATTTGGATCTCTAGCTCCTGCCTCCTACCCCAAGGCTTTTTCAATTACGACAGGACTACAAGGTACAGTGATTCATGGGAATTCATACTGTTTACCTTTCATAATAAAACGCAGCAACATTGGTCCTCACTTTCAAAAGGGAAAGCAACATTATGTCAGACATGATTTAAATGTAATAACAACTGCTTAACTTGCAAGGCAGTAAGAACATGTGGTACCCTTTTATGGAGACTTTCTGTTTTTAAAAGTTAAACTACATCAGATTTTTCTCAGCACTGTATCTGTGATTCCTGAGGAAAACTTAGGATCAAAAATGCTTTTAAAAAAATCAAGTACTTTTTTTTCATGTTTTGTAGATTTTCTTTGAATTATAAAAAGAAAATCCTTCTAATGTATTCATAAGCAAAACCGGCTTTTGTCACTAGCACCCTGTAGAAACCAAAGATGAACATTAAATTACTCTGAGCACATGGCTACTTGCCAGTAATTATTCAATACGAGGTTTAAGCAAGTTTATCTAGAATACGAGGTCCATGTATACACAGCTAAAGGGAAAGACATGGTTAAAGTAATTATTTGGCATATTCCCACAGTATAGACAGTCAGTCTGGCTCATTCAGAGTAAAGAATAATGACCCAGCACATTTCTTTTGCCATTTGGCAAATCACCTCAATGTGCCTCAACAGATGAACATTAAATCTACAAGATGCCAAAAGAGAAAGAAAACATAACTTCCTTGGGTATTGGAAAGTCTGCAGAAAGCACAGCCTACGGGAAGGACGCTCTAGAAGAGAATGGGCCAGAATCGGGGAAATTGCCTTAACATTCTGTGATCCTTTCTGGGGCTTGTGAATTAAGATTCTAGAGTCTCTTCATCATACCTCTCTTACTGCTCCATCAATTCTTCCCATGAAGCTTCTGGTCTTTTCTTAAATGTCTTTTTCTCTAGGTAATGAAGATCTGACTTCTCTACAGACAGTAGTGTCCTTTTATCCAAAACCCCCAGTGGATGCCTGAAACCGCAGATAATACCGAACTTTATATACAGAGAGTCCCTAACTCATGATGGTTTAACTTAATGATTTTTCCACTTTACGATGGTGCAAAAGCATTGTTTTTCTTTATAATATTCAATGATTCATGAGATAGTCAACATTTTATTATAAAGTATGCTTTGCACTAGACGATTTTGCCTAACTAAGCTAATGTAAGTGTTCTGAGCACATTTAAGGTAGGCGAGATTGATCTATGATGTCTGGTAGTTTAGGTGTATTAAATGCATTTTTACTTAACAATAATTTCAGTGTATAATGGATTTATCTTGACATCACCCCATCATAAGTCAAGGAGCATCTGTATACATGTTTATTTTGATCTGATAACCAAGACACTGTTAAGTGACTAACTTGAAGATGACTCATACAACATGGATATGTGGGACAAAGGGATGATTCACATCCTGGGCAGGATGGAGTGGTGTGGCATGAGAGTTCATCACACTCTTTAGAATGACACACAATTTAAAACATATGGTGCTTATTACTGGAATTTTCTATGTAATGTTTTTTGACTATGGTTGATCACAAGAAACTGAAACCACTGAAAGCAAAATTGAAGATGAGGGGTGGGATACTATAATTCCACAGCTATAGCTTATCTGATGACTAATTAAATACACTGTATAATCCCATCTTGAAATTTTCTTTTGTGCTGGGCATGAGAAGAAGAGACTGATTGAGAAGCACCAGGCTTGTTTACTGTTGACAACAATAATACGTATCTCAGTACCCTCTGCAGATAATCAATACCCTTTTTAGTTTATTTTCCCCTTTGTTCCTATTTCCTTGAGATTATTTTTAAATGAAGCAACATTGATTTACTATAGTATAAATGTTACTTCTATGGACAAGAGTGTTATTCATTCTAAACATAAGAATTTTCTTAAGTTCAGGGGTACATAAACAGATTTGTTACATGGGTAATCTTGTGTCATGGGAGTTTATTGTACAGATTACTTCATCACCCAGGTATTAAACCTAGTACCCAACAGTTATTTTTCCTGATGCTCTCCTTCCTCCCATCCTCCACTCTCTGATAAGACCCAGTGTGTACTGTTCCATTCTTAAAACCAAAACAGAAATGATGGCTATTCTTTTTCTTGCTTAATGGACAGATATTTCTGAAAGATTCCATTAGATTTTTCTTTGGCTGTTTATTTTGGTATAGCAGATTGATCAACGGGATGGATTCTAGAAGCAATTTCTCCAGGCTCATATATTTCCTTCACTGTTTATTAACTAAATGGCTTATCTTTCTTGGCCTTAATTTTCTTATTTTCATAAGAGAGATAATGGTTTCTGCCATGTAGGAGTTCTGTGAATAATATGTAAGATGATTTATACAAAAGCTTAATACTGAGCCAGATGCATGGAAATGTGTTAATACATATTTATGATTAGAGGTAGTAGCATGTCAAACATACACACTCGCTAGACTTAGATTTATTGTGGGATCTCAGGCAAATAACTATTTAATGTTACTTGTTCTACTTTTCCTTGTCTATAAACTGGAAAGGTAGTCCTGACCCTATAGGTAGTTAGGTGTTATGAGAAATGAGTCAATTCATATAAAGTATTATTATAACATTTTGTGGCTCATGCATGGCAAGTGCTCAAAAAATTAACTACTACAAATATTATTTATCCATGCATGCTAAAAGAATTTTCTAAGACAAATGGAAAACAAGATGAAAAAGCCTGAAACTCTACATTAAAAGGGTCATATTTAATTGTAAATTATTTATAAATACTGCTACATTTTAATATATATAAAAATAAAATTTAAATATCTAAACATAGAAAAAATTATCAGCAACGTAGTGTCAATGTCTCCCGGGGGTAAACATAAAAGACCGTACATTATTATCAGCCCCAATCTCTGCATTCTGCTTCTAGAAGCCGATTTCAGGCTTGAGTTATAAAAAGCATTTAGAAACACTTTAAAGTCCACTTTTCTAACTTCCATTGAGTGTCTATTCACCCAAATTTTAAAGAAAGGCTACTACGCACAAAGTCATTTTTAAAAAATAGTGAGTTTGATTTTTTTATCACAGTGTACTTTTTGGCTCCTGACTGTACTTAGGCTAATATGCATATCTTTTGAGATTCAAATGAGGATTGTAACACAGTTCCTTTTGAGGAGAGGTTCCTAATATTGTTTCTAGCTCCTACCTGGAATCAGGGGTTGGGACACACTTTTTGCTTTCCCAATCCCTATTCAGTTTTTGGAACCCGGTTCTACTGTCTTGGTTCAGTGTGTAGATGGGCCGCCACCGTGGTATATGGCCAAATATTAAGTTCATGTTTCTCATCTCCAAGTCCACCTTTCAATATTCTGCCCTATGATATTGTGCAGACCACATTTCTCCTTTGCCATCTGCCTCTCTGCTACATATAATGCAGTAGATGGCACTAAGGGGAGATAGGAAGCCTGGAGACTCATGCCTTCTGTTTGCTCCCTGTTGTCAAAAGTACCACTCCCATAACAGGTCTTCACACCAACAGCAGCATGTGTTCATGCTGTTTCCAGCTTCATCTAGCTTGATGGGTCTAGTTTTCACCTTCATTTAGAACTCCAGGCTGGGCACGGTGGCTCACACCTGTAATCCCAGCCCTTTGGGAGGCCGAGGCAGGCGGATCACCTGAGGTCAGGAGTTTGAGAGCAGCCTGGCCAACATGGTAAAACCCTGTCTCTACTAAAAATACACACACACACACACACACACACACACACACACACACACACACACAAATTAGCCAGGCTTGGGGGCACACGCCTGTAATCCCAGCTACTTGTGAGGCTGAGGCAGGAGAATGCTTGAGCCCGGGAGATGGAGGTTGCAGTGAGCTGAGATCATACCACTGCACTCTAGCCTGGCCAACAGAGCGAGACTCTGTCTCAAAAAAACAAAACAAACAAAACAAAAAACAACTCCCAGAACCTGCTCAGAAGGTTCCCTTAGAAGTAGTATCCACCAGAGAAGACCCTTTCTCAGAAGTTTCAGTAGAGCTTTCAGTTTCAGGAGCTCTCTCCTATGAATTCTAGAGGTATGGAGCTGAGACACGTCCTCTTCTTGTGTAGGTCCCAGCTGCCCAGTCCTCTCCTCCAAACTTCTAGCGCTCGAAAATATTCAACAACTTCTTCCCTTTCTTCCTGCATCTTGACCAAGATGGCCTTCACATTCCTCTCACCTTCACTAAACTTTAGACAAATTATGTCGTGACCGTATGCTTCTGACCTCTCTTCTCAAGAGTATTTACTGTAAAATACCAGCAATGGTAAATTCTTTCTCTGCCCCTTTTACAACCCAGAAATGTCTTTCTCAAAGACCTGGGAGCCACCCACTTTGAAATCTAATCATTAAAGAAGACAAATGTATCTTTTTCCCATTCTTTGCGGGAGGGTAGAAGGCTAACCTGAACAAACAACAATTAGCAAACACAGATGCTCTAATGACTTGACCAACTTCCCCTTCCAGCTACATTTCCACTAGTTTATCCCAGAAATTAAAAACCCTGCTGTTTCTGCAGAAACAAAAAGTGGGAGGGTTGAATTCAGTCCTGTTCTGAAGTCTCTCTCCTTTATTGCTATAACTCGAATACAGTCTGTCTTGTCCATTTTAACAAGTGTTTAGTGCAATTTCACTTTGACAATCTTTTCTGACAGTATCATCTCAGTGTTTCCCCTTTGCCTTTTTCATCCTCCAATACCTGAATAATTGATTCTTTACATTACATCCTGTTAAAAAACAGAAACAAACAAACAAATATTCCTGTCTGGAACCTGCCCGATACAGTTAGCCCTCCTTTTTTAGCTGTCAACAGGTGGAGGACTCATCATTTATCACTAATTTCTAAAAAGAAAAATGGACTCCCCCTCCCCACAAAAATTAAATCACATAAAACTAAACTGGTAATAAAAGGTTGTTTTATCTGATAAGCTTTAAAAACATTGGGTGGGTAGAAATGTTTGTATCATGCTGATGCCAAGAACATAAAACTGAAGCGTATTAGTGATACAGTTTGGCTCTGTGTCCCCACCCAAATCTCATGTTGAATTATGATCCCAAGTGTTGGAGGTAGGGCCTGGTGGGAGGTGATTGGATCATGGGGGTGGTTTCTAATGGTTTAGCACCATCACCCTAATGCTGTCTCATGACAGAGTTCTCATGAGATGTGGTTGTTTTATTCCTATTTCAAAGTCTTTAAACTTTTTTCATTAAATATTTTGTTTACTGAACTAAAATTACTTATGCATACAAACATTTCTGAACTTCCATGGTACTTTCAGTTAGTATCACATCATTTACCACTTGCTTGGACACTCCTAACTCTATTATTGATTCTTGCATATATCTTGCCTCACACACTATGTTGCAATTCCTCATTTTAAAATTGCCTCCTATTCACTCCCTTGGTGAGCAAAGGATTTCTCCATAGTGTTACGGGAATGGCACAATACTAATACTTCACACTCGACAAGTGAGATCAACAGCAGTGTGTTAGTCACATATACTCACAGACCGGGGAGAGGGACACCATGCCACATAGAGTCACATGGAGCCTGTGCTCAAGAAAAGAGCTCCTTCATTCTCTTTCTTCCTCCAGCTCCCACCACCTAAGATGTGCTGCTTCCCCTTTGCCTTCTGCCATGATCATATATTTCCTGAGGCCTTCCCAGCCATGCTGCCTGTACAGCCTGCAAAACTGTGAGTCAATTAAACCTCTTTTCTTTATAAATTACCCTGTCTCAGGTATGTCTTTATAGCAGTGTGAGAACAGACTAATACAACTAGTTACGTGTTTCAAAGTCCCTTGCTCATTTCAATAAACTTGACCTCCAGGTTCCAGTGGGGATAATTGGCTTGTTTTTCCCCTCCTTTCAGGAGGACAACAGGATACACAAATATTTTCTGATGTAGCACAAGTCAGCTCTTGGATTTGTTCTGCTCTTGCCCTTCTGTCGCCATCTGACACCTCTTTTCTCACCTAAATGACTAACCACTGCATTTGCTCAAAGAAACCAGAGTCCCAAAGGGGAATTTTAAGAAGACAAACCCGGCCAGGCGTCGTGGCTCACGCCTGTAATCCCAGCACTTTGGCAGGCCAAGGAAGGCAAGATCACAAGGTCAGGAGTTCGAGACCAGCCTAGCCAACATGGTGAAATCCCATCTTTACTGAAAAAGTACAGAAATTAGCTGGGTATGGTGGCAGGTGCCTGTAATCCTGTGTCCGGAATTGGTTCCTTTTGGTGAGTTCTTGGTCTCACTAACTTCAAGAATGAAGCCGCGGACCCTTGCGGTGAGCGTTACAGTTCTTAAAGACGGTATGCCCAGAGTTTGTTCCTTCAGATGTTCAGATGTGTCCGGAGTTTCTTCCTTCCAGAGGGTTCGTGGTCTTGCTTGACTTCAGGAGTGAAGCTTCAGACCTTCACAGTGAGTGTTGCAGCTCTTAAAGGTGGCACATCCGGAGTTGTTCCTCTGGGTGGGTTAATGGTCTCCCTGACTTTAGGACTGAAGCGCAGACTTTCATGGTAAGTGTTACAGCTCATAAAGGTAGTGTGGACCCAAATAGCGAGCAGCAGCAAGATTTATTGTGAAGAGTGAAAGAACAAAGTTTCCACATATGGAAGGGAACCCAAGCAGGTTGCCCCTGCTGGCTTGGGTGGCCTGCTTTTATTCCCTTATTTGGCCCCACCCACATCCTGCTGATTGGTCTATTTTACAGAGTGCTGCTTGGTCCATTTTTACAGAGGGCTGATTGGTGCATTTACAAACCTTTAGCTAGACACAAGAGTGCTGATTGGTGCATTTAATGATCCTTTAGTGAGACAGAAAAGTTAACCAAGTCCCCACCTCATTAGCTAGACACAGAGCACTGATTGGTGCATTTACAAACCTTTAGCTAGACACAGAGCACTGATTGGTGCATTTACAATCCTTTAGCTAGACAGGAAAGTTCTCCAAGTCCCCGCCCGACCCAGAAGCCCAGCTGGCTTCACCTCTCAATCCCAGCTACTCTGGAGGCTGAGGTGGGAGAATTGCTTGAACCCAGGAGGCAGAGGTTGCAGTCAGCTGAGATGGTGCCACTGCACTCCTGCCTGGGTGACACAGCTCCCTCTCCAAAAAAAAAAGACAAACCCCATACAAATAAATTCTTGTCAGTAAGCAGGCAATTCACAGAAATGTTTGATTTGTTGTGTAGTCACTATCATTACCCTCCAGCTGTTTTCTAAAGGAATGATGAAACAACTATTGTGGTTTTAAGTCAAGTGGTGGAGAGGAAGTTCTACTGCTATAAAAAGAAAACCGATCACAATGTTTCTAAATTTTGCTTCAGTTGTACTTTAGACCAGTTGATACAAAGCAGAAAGTAAAATGTTAAAACTCCTGTAAGCTCCCCACTCCGTTTTTTTGGTAATGCAATTTATGTTTCCTCTTAGCTCCTCTAACTCTCCTGTGATCTGAAACTTTTCTAATTGACTTCTTAGAATCACCGTGGTGCAATTTAAAGGCAACATTTTGCCGTTAAATAAAAGAAAGAGGAATTGAAAGGGGTGTATTTATAACCTTGGTCATTGGTATCCTAGGAGTGTTTCTGTTTTAATAATTAATTAGCTTATCAGTTCAGAAATGTTAAAATGACTTTCAGAATCCTGTGCTCTGAGGCTGTTGGCACCATGCATATTTCCTGACTGGTTTCCTTAACTTTCCGTTGAATTTTTTTCTCCCTGAAACTAAAATCATTTAATGAAATCTGACACTTCAAGGCCACCGACTGATCTTCTGAGCAGAAGGTATGCAAAGGTGGCCAACTTCATTAAATTATAGCCCCTGTCCAGGTTAGGAGACATCATTTTAAGGCAGACAAAGTGCAATGCAGCCAGGAATGCTAAGAGACATAACTAATAACATGGAAAAAAAGAATAATGTGAAAAAATCTGAAGGGAAAATAAGTTCAACACACAGAAGAGCGAAGATCAGGAGGTGGGGGAAGGAAAAGGCACATGTGCAATTTTTTTCCCACTTATTCTATTTCCTTTATGTTCCCTAGTTCAGGGCTGCTGGTAGAAGATTGATACATTTATTAATTCTCCATGCAGAAAGACAAACAGTGGACTCAGTCCATTGGGATTGCAATGTCTGGCCCCAGGTGTCCCTGTGGAATCTTCCAAAGTTGCCTAATGGTCTTTGACCAACACAGACCCATTTAAGAAATACAGTATCCATTTTCTAAAATCTCACTCAGACTCATACATAAAATAAAATCATCCTGTCACAATGCACTGGCTTTCTCTCCAGTTCTTCCTTTTATTTCTCTTGGTTAATTTAAAACACAGGGCTGGGAAAAGAAAAGGAAGAAAAAAAAATTTTAAGGATGTTCAAGGTAGTCTTTGTAATATGATCTTTTTCCCATTCAAATTGCAAGAATGTAGTCAAATACACCATTTATTTCTGTATATAGTGATAATTTTGCTTTCTCTTTTAGAAACTATTTGAGCAAACATTCATACAGATATTTTCACTTATTTTACCTGTTTTTTAAACTTAAGACCTGACTGAGGGCACTGCAAATTATGAAATCTATTTTATTAGGGTGAAAATTGACATCATAAAAGTGTGGAAATTTTGGTTTACCTGTTTAATATTTTTGGGGGGGTAGAGTCTTGCTATCTTTCATTTTTAGAACTCATCTTGGATATTAGATGCTTATTAGTTTTAATAAATTTCCACATATTAGATGAAGTATAAATGACATATTAGTCACATAGCAGGTATTTTTCTATAGTTCCTCATACAATTCTAATAAAGAGAAACAAGAAAAAAATTTCAGATGATCAGAAGTTCCTCTGATTTTAGTTTAAGTCTTGAAAACAGGTAAATGTAGTTCAATTATTTGAGATACCTTTATGTAAAATTCTGGAAGTTTGTCAGCATAAGATGAGAATAACTGTTACGTCTGTGTTACAGAGCACCTAGATTTTGTGAAGGATAATCTATTAGGATATTATTAGAAATTAAAAAATCATCTTTTGAGATCAATTTATATGTGAACCCTAAAAAAATAAACATGCTTTTAGTTTGCATTTTGGATGATGAATTGGAAAGGTTGTTATTTTACTAATGTGTTCTGTTATGTCTGTTTATGTTATTGAGATGAGATAGCATATATACAGTATCCAACTCTGTTTTAAAAGATAAAGGATAAAATATATCATTTATTTTGATATCATTGTTAGAGTTGAGGTTGGATAAAAGGATAAAATATATCATTTCAAGTAATAAGGTCCATTTATCTAAACTTTATATTTGTTTGGGATAGTTCCTGAAATAGACCATGAAACCAACTTCCTTATAAGATTTGAAAAAACAATCATAATTGAACATAGACTATCTAACAAATTTTTAGTTAACTACATTAAATATAAAATTATAAGACTATAATTTTATGTATAAGTTTATTTTACCTTTTTCATTTTGTAAGACCCATATTTTGGTAAAGAATGATACATTTGGTGGATAGATGAAATATCGTATTTGTATATATATGTACCCAAGCCTATTATAAAGTAAAATATAACAACATTTTTTATATATATGCATATGTAGTTATATGTATTTGTATAGTTATATTTGTTAAATATAAAATAAATATTCACAAAAAGACTTTGTGAGGTTGTCCACCCTAAAATATAGCTTGTTGAGAGAGTACTGTACTGGTTGTAAGCCCTTAGATTTTGAGGATAATTGTTTAAAAAGTAAACATGTACAATTTTTTAAAAAGTTTGAATTCCTACCTCACTCCATATGCCAAATAGTTAAATTCAAATAGAAATCATTTAATGAAATAAAAGCAAATACAGGTGATGTTGTAAAATAAGCTCTGAGTGAAAATTTCTATTTAAGAACATCATTAAACCAAATAATAAAAACAGAAGTTTAAATTCATCATTCTCACTGAATTAAAACTTAAATTTGTATACAAAAAAAATACAAGAAGATTTGGTAACGAGGACTTTGATGCTGAGCAGGTGTTTCAACCTCACTGCGACCACAACATAAGAGTCACTTAACCATTCCCCACCCTGAACTCCCAGATATATTCAAGGAAAAGGTGCCCTGCTAGCTAGAGGACTTTCTCTATTGTAATAAACAGCATCAAACATACCAAAGTCTTCAGAAAACAGGAAGAATTCAGGGAGGAAGATAGTAACATAGTGAACAAATCAAAGACCGAGGCCAGAAAGAGATTAACATTTGTCCAACCTCAACTCTAACAATGATCAACTCCATCACAATAATATATGAACATACATTATCTCTGTTTCTCATGTAATCATTCATAAATATCTCCAAGACGTTTAATAGATAGCTATGTATAGGTAACATAAAAGGATGGACATTGGAGACATAGCCCGGCACCTCCTGAGTGATAGGAGTTTAATGTATTTTAGTGACCAGCTGACCCTTGCCTGAGGTTTCTGATTTGCATTAAACGAATAGAGAGTAATTTTAGGTATAAATAGTATCAAAGAGACAATGGGAAACATGTAAGAAAGAACTAGACAAAATCCTGAATCAGCCAAGATGTAGTAACTCAGCTTTTGGCAAAGGGAACAAGACAGATGTGATGGAGTTTTGAAAAATGGTACAGAGTTTCACAGCAGGTCGACATGATTGTGTATGTTGAGGAGTGTGGCCTTGGCTTCCCTCAGCCTCATTATGTTTACCTGCCTGAAGGAGCAAATGATAAATGATCCATAAGATAAAGTAGCATTGTATTTGAAACATCAGGATCTTAGAAATATTACGTTCAAACTCTCTTTGTATGTAGAATCCAGTACCAGGGCATCAAGGGTTGGCATGGATTTAGGCCACTCAGGTTGGTATGGATATCTACCAGAGTAAAAATGGCAACTTTCTAGGTCAGGTAAACCAATCTATAGTCTATCAAAAACTCATCAGGCAAGAAAGAATCAAGATGGATCATGGGCTCATAAAGTCAAGAAGAAAACTAACGGGAGCTCTCAATTTGGCAAAGTCCCCATCCTTAACACAAAGCTTTTGTCTGGAAGCATAAAACAAGACAGAGTTGTTTGTTGTATGGAACTCAGTGTCTCAAAGAACTTTCCCTAGGCATAGCAAAACCAGGTTAATTAATTAAACAACCATTTGTTGACACCTGCTATGCATGGTAGATTAGTGCTGACATAGTTACACTCTTGGCTGAGAGAAAGTGTTGCTACTAAATTAAGAATAAAGACTGTGTGAACTGTTTCCATTTTATTTCAATTTGCAACTGAAATTTTATCTTTATTTTTAAATTATACTTTAAGTTCTGGGATACATGTGCAGAACGTGCAGGTTTGTTAAATAGGTATACATGTGCCATGGTGGTTTGCCACACCCATCAACCCATCATCTAGGTTTCAAGCCCTGCATGCATTAGGTGTTTGTCCTAAAGCTCTCCCACAGGGAGGGAAACATCACACACAGAGGCAACTGAATGTTTTTACCGGGCATGTATTTTCTGCAAATTCTTAGGGCAGCACCAGGCATATATCCCTCAGACCTTTCCCTCAAACCTCAGACTACTTTTCCAGAATATTGGTTAGACTACTACTCACCCCAAATATCATATCATCTCTCCTTCATTATGCATGGTAAAGCAGCACTGATGTTTGTGCTTCAGAATTTGTATATCCAAAACTATTATGATAATCTGAAAAAAAACTGTGTGCATTATACACACACACATGCATGCGCGTGCATACACTTTTTTCCTGTTAGTTTCTCACTTCACATTTTTGCACATAGAGCCTCATTTTAGATAATGCAGTACATGTTTATTTAGGTCTACTGTATTCAAGGCACCATCTCATCCTCGGATATAACAGCTTGACGATTCCTCTTTGATTTAAAACCTCTTCTCTGCTAAGTTTAACACAGAAATTTAACCTGTACCATGTTCCTTGGTATTGGAAACCACGTGATCACTTCTGAACCAAATCACATTGACAATTTTTGGATCCGTCATCATCATCATCACTCACCTGCTCTGTTCACTCTTCTAATGCTTCACTGGTCCTCAGCTATTCTTCTTTCTAGTCTTTCCATAAGCTTCCTATTTCTGACCAGACAGCTCCTTCCCCAGACAAAGCAGGCACTCTCTCTCATGTTCTTCAAGTCCACGTGTTAAAGTTACTTTCAAAGTAAGGTCTTCATAATCACCTTGTTTAAAAGTGTAAAAAATCTCTTCCCTTAAACTTTTTTATCTTCGTTGAGTGTTTTTATCCATATCAATTAACATATTGCACCATGCTCTATAATTTGGTTATTTTATTTTTTTCTTTACTGGAATGTAAGCTGCACAAAGGCAGGTATTTTTGTCTTTTATTGTACAACGACGTGTTTCAGTACTTTGAAGTATATATGACGACCTCGTGGCAATTCAATAAGTATTTGTAGAATAATGAATAAACCATCATCAGCCATATCTCAGAAACTGTCTTATAGCCTTAATATGAGTTGAAACAATTTTCTTGAGTTTTGATAATAAAAATAAAAAGTATTGAAATTCCCCACCCTGAACACTATTTTTATTGGGGGTAGGAGTTGGCATCAGGCTTAAATCTACATTTTAAAAGAATAAATTACTTTTGGAAATGAGCTTCTCTGAAATGTGTAATGGATGTATGGAAGAAAAGGCATAATGCAACTGCAGAATTATCCAAGTAATAGAAAAATAACTGGAGGGATATTATCTTGACATTTTAAAATGTGAAGATCTAGCAAAGGAATAAAGATAACCATTTAAAAAGTTGATAATGATGGCCATTTTTAATTTCCAAAAGTGTGGAGGAGCATAACTCAAGAAGGATACCATTAGCTAAAACACTTGCCCTGTGTGCCGACTCAAGCATGCTAATAGAAGTTTCCATGTTTTAGAATTTGGCAGGGAAATCCTTATAAAAATAAAAGTGATCCACTGTAAGTTTACTGCAACTGGAGCCTCTATAAGTTATGTTCTTGTTTCTAAGCCAGATCAGGGTGGCAATGAAAATATTTGGAGGTAGTCCTGGCACATAACTTTTGACATTTAGGTAAAATTCACTGGGAAAAGAGTCATTTTAGGTTAACCTGAATCTGAAGGCTCATTATATTAGAGACATAAGCATTCATTTTTGCAGCTCTATGTTTGGTCTTCAAGCCAAATGTAGATGTGACTGTGGTCCTAGACGTAGAGTCACAGAATATGTTAACCATCTTGCCTAGAATAATGCTCACCTTTTGCTGCTCTAAAGACTGAAATATAAATATATTAGTCTATATAGATAGGTTATATATTACAATATATAGGAGATATATATATATCTTTTCTTTTTTTTTAATCAAAGGACTCCAATTCATTTTACCTTAAAAATGTGAAGTTGTGTATATATATATCTTTCTATATATATATATATCTCTTTCTGAATGTGTGTGTGTGTATATATATCTTTCTGTGTATATATATATCTCTGTATGTGTATATACATATATATATATCTTTCTGTATGTGTATATACATATACATATACATACATATATATATATATATCTCTTTCTTTCTGTATATTCATTTTGCTGGAGTAGACTTTTGTCCTGGTATCCTTTCCAAATTGGGAACATCCCAGTCAGAGGGTGTGCAGGGCAGAGTCAATGATAGCTGAATCTTTCTGGCAGCTAGGTAAACGTCTTTGCCCTAGCCAGTTAAATGTCCCTACTGAAGGCTTTGCACAGTTGTTCACTCTCTCAGGAAGCAGTTTCAGGCAGAGCTTTTTCCCAGTGGCTACAATGTAATGAAGACCTTACAGCTGATGATGGTATCAGGGGCAATGGCACCAACCAAGCTGGCAAATGTCATGGGATGATGATCTGGGGGAGTTGTCCAAATCGTCTCATCACATGTCATGGTATTGGTGATGCAGGCATACCTCAGAGATATTGTGGGTTCAGGCCCAGACCACCTCAATACAGCAAATATCCCAACAAACAAGTCACACAAACTTTTTGGTTTCCCGGTACATCTAAAAGTTATGTTTGTACTACACCATAGTCTATAAAGTGTGCAATACCATTATGTCTAAACAATGTACATAATTTGGTTAAAAATAGTTCATTGCTAAAAATGCTAATAATCTTCAAAGCTATTATTATTGAGTCATAATCTTTTTCTGGTGGATGTCATGCCTCATTGTTGATGGCTGCTGATTGATGAGAGTAGGGGTTGCTGAAACTTTGCATGGCTGTGGCGGTTTCTTAAAATAAGGCGACAATGAAGTTTTCTGAATTAACTATTCCTTTCCGAAATGCATGTTTGATAGCATTTTACCCACAGTAGAACTTATTTCAAAGTTGGAATCAATCCTCCCAAACCTTGCCGCAGCTTTATTAACTAAGAAGTTTATGTAATATTTGAAGTTCTTTTTTGTTATTTGCATAATGCTCACAGGAGTGGACTCCATCTCTAAAAACTCTCTGTTCATTCGTAAGAAGCAACTCCTATCCATTACAATTTCATCATGAGATTGCAGAAATTCAGCCACATCTTCAGCCTCCACTTTTAATTCTAGTTCTCTTGCTAGTTCCATCACATCTGCAGTTACTTCCTCCACTGATGTCTCGAACTCCTCAGAGTCATCCATGAGGGTTGGAATCAACTTCTTCAAAGCTCTTGCTAATGTTGATATTTTGTCCTCCTCCCATGAATCACAAATGTTCTTAATGGTATCTAGAATGGTAAAGCCTTTCCAGAAGATTTTCAATTTACTTTGGCCAGGTCCATCAGAGGAATATGGCATCTACAGCCTTATGAAATTTATTTTTAAGTAGCAAGATTTGAAAGTCAAAAATACCCTTTGACATTAGGCTTCAGAATGAATATTGTGCTAGCAGAAATAAAAACATTCATCTCCTTGTACATCAGCAGCAGACCTCTTAAGTGACCGGGTACATGGTCAAGAAGCAATATTTTGAAACAATTTTTTTTTTTTCAGAGCAGTAGCTCCCAACAATGGGCTTAAAATATTCAGTAAGCTATGATGCAAACAGATACGCTGTCCTCCAGGCTTTGTGATTCCATTTATGAGTGCAGGCAGAGTAAATTTAGACCCTTGGATTTGGTAAATGGGTACTGGCTTCAACTTAAAGGTCACAAGCTGTGCTTACACCTAATAAAAGACTCACACTGTCTAACGAAGCTTTGAAGCCAGGTATTGACTTCTCATCTCTAGCTGTGAAAGTCCTCGATGGTATCTTCTTCCAATATTAGGCTGTTTTATCTACTTGGAAAATTTGTTTTTTAGTGTACCCACTTCCATTAACTTCTTAGCTAGATTTTCTGAATAACTAACTGCACCTTCTACATAAGTACCTGCTGCTTCACCTTGCACTTTTATGTTGTAGAAACAGTTTCTTAAACTTTATGAACCAACACTTGCCAGTTTCAAACTTTTCTTCTGCAGCTTCTTCACCTCTTTAGGCCTTCATAGAACTGAATAGAGTTAGGGCCAGGCTCTGAATTAGGCTTTCGCTTTAGGGGATGTTGTAGCTGGTTTTATCTGCTATCCAGACCACTCAAACTTTCTCCATATCAGCAATAAAGCTGTTTCACTTTCTTATCAATTATGTGCTCACTGGAGTAGCATTTTTAAATTTCCTTTGAGAATATTTTCTTCACTTTCACAAATTTTCAAACTGGTGCAGGAGGCCTAGCTTTTGGCCTATCTCAGCTTCTGACATGCCTTCCTCCCTGAATTTAATCATTTCTAGCTTTTGATTTAAAGTGAAAGACAAGCGACTCTTCCTTTCACTTGAACACTTACAGGCCATTGTAGAGTTATTAATTGGCCAAATTTCAATATTGTTTTATTTCTGGAAATAGGGAGGCACAAAGAGAATGAGAAAGATGGAGAAACAGGCAGTGAGCGGAGCAGTTAGAACACATACAACATTGGTCAATTAAGGTCACTGTCTTACATGGGTAGGGTTTGCAGCACCTCAAAACAATTACTATAACATCAAAGATCACTGATCACAGATTACCATAATGGATATAATCATAATAAAAAAGTTCAAGCAATTTACAGATTCAATGCTATTCCTATCAAACTACCAATGATATTCTTCACAGAGCTAGAAAAAAAAAACTATCTTAAAATTCAAATGAAACCAAAGAAGAGCCTGAATAGCCAAGGCAATCCTAAGCAAAAGGAACAAATCTAGGAGGAATCGCATTACCTGACTTCAAACTGTACTACAGGGCTACAGTAACTGAAACAATATGGTACTGGTACAAAACAGACACATAGACCAATGGAACAGAATAGAGAGCCCAGAAATAAGTCCACACTTACCTACAACCATATGATTTTCAACAAAGCTGACAAAAACAAGCAATGAGGGAAGGGGCCTCTATTCAATAAATGGTGCTGGGATAACTAGATAGCCATATGCAAAAGATTGAAATTGGACCCCTTCCTTACACATGCACAAAAATGAACTCGAGATGGATTAAAGACTTAAATGTAAAACCCAAAACTATGAAAATCCTAGAAGAAAACCTAGGCAATATCATTCTGGACATAGGAACTGATGAAGACTTCATGATAAAGACACCAAAAGCAAATGTAACAAAAGCAAAAATTAATAAATGAGATATAATTAAACTTAAGAGCTTCTGTACAGCAAAAGAAGCTGCCAACAGAGTAAACAGACAACCTACAGAATGGGAGAAAATATTTGCAAACCATGCATCTGAAAAAGATTGAATATCCAGCATCTACAGCAAACTTAAACAAATTTACAAAAGAAAACCAACCCCAATAAAAAATGGGCAAAGGACATGAACAGACACTTCTCAAAAGAAGACATACATGTGACCAACAAGCATAGGAATAAAAGGATACTATCACTGATCATTAGAGAAATGCAAACCAAAACCACAATGAGATACCATCTCATACCAGTCAGAATGGCTACTTTCAAAAGGTCAAAAAATAACAGATGCTGGCCAGGTTGTAGAGAAAATGGAACACTTACACACTGTTGGTGGGAGCATAAACTAGTTCAGCCATTGTGGAAAGCAGTATGGTGATTCCTCAAAGAACTGAAAGCAGAACTACCATTTGACCCAGCAATTCAATTACTGGGTATATACCCAGAGTAATATAAAGCATTCTACCATAAAGACACATGCATGAGAATGTTCATTGCAGCACCATTCACAATAGCAAAGACATGGAATCAACTCAAATGTCCACCAGTGGTAGATTGGATAAAGAAAATGCGGTACATACACACTATGGAATACCACACAGTCAGAAAAAAAAAAAAAGTCATGTCCTTTGCAGGAACATGGGTGGAGCTGGAGGCCATCATTCTTAGCAAACCCACGCAGCAACAGAAAACCAAATACCACGTGTTTTCACTGATAAGTGGGAGCTAAATGATAAGGACTAATGAACACAAAGAAGGAAACCACAGACACTGGGGCCTACTTAAGGGTGGAGGTTAAGAGGAGGGAGAGGAACAGAAAAATAACTATGGGGTACTAGGCTTACTACTTGGGTGATGAAATAATCTGCACAGCAAACTCCCGTGACATGAGTTCACCTATTTAACAAACCTGCATGTGTACTCCTGAACCTAAAAGTTTTTTTAAAAAAGAAAATGCTCTAAATAGGAATTATCAAAATGTGACTTAGAGGCACAAAGTGAGCACATGATATTAGAAAAACGGTGCTGACAGACTTGCTCAACAAAGGATTGCCACAAATCTTCAATATGTGAAAACACAGTACCAGTGAGGAACACATGTAATTGACTTCCCTCTATCTCCGCCTGAACCTTATTCTACCATATTTCTGTCAATGATGAAAACTACCTAAAATCCTTGCAATAACTGTATCGTCCACCTTAGTCAAATATGAATTTTGTTTCTTGTAAGCAAATATTCAGAGAAGTGCAATACAATATGAATGTATTTTTCTCTGTACTTAAGGATAAAGCTGTTTATATGGCTTCTGTTGTGAAAATAATTTCATTATATATGTTAAATTATACATATTTTATATGTTACGTAATTTAATGTTATTATATATTATTACACATAATATACATAATTTTGTAGGACTTTATTGTATTTTCTCTCTGAAGACATACTCATTTTGCATGTTCTTTGAATGATTACTTGTACATTTTCCTAAAGTGTCATAAGCACATTAACTTCCCCCTTTATATTTTAGTGAGTTCATTGTTCATCATTATTTCTCTTCTAGCATGTCTTTTTCATCTTGGTATATTTTTCAACCAGTGGAGTACTTTTTTCAGGAAGGGTAATTTGGGTTTAGTCTGATCCCTTGCGTTTCTGAAAATGTCTTATATTTTCTTTACACCTAAGCAATAGTTTAAATAAACAGAAAATTATTGAGTCTCTTTCTTTAAACCTTACATTTCTTTATATTATTCTTCATTATTCCCTGAAATTTAGTTCTGGGAGGAGAAATCTCATGTCCAACTACTTTTTGTTTTCATTTGTATTTGTCTTTGACACCCTTATCTGTAGGTTTTTAGATTTTTTTCCCATTAATCTGTGAAATTTTTTAAAAGAATATGATGTTTGTATTCTGTGTTCTGTAGATTTTCATTGTGATTTCTTGGCATTAGCTGTGATTTTTTAAGGATCACATTCATTGTCACTGTGGAGACTATTTTTCTTTTGCCGTTTTGTGTATTGCTTTTGTTTTGCATGCTACGTATTTTCCCCTCAGCAATATCTTTTTGTTTTGTTTTGTTTTGTTTGAGACAGAGTCGCTCCATCGCCCAGGCTGGAGTGCAGTGGTGCGATCTCCGCTCACTGCAACCTCCACTTCCTAGGTTCAAGCAATTTTCCTGCCTCAGCCACCCAAGTAGCTGGGATTACAGGTGCCCACCACCATGCCCACCTAATTTTTTTTTTTTGTAGTTTTAGTAGAGACGGGGTTTCACCATGTTGGCCAGCCTGATCTCGAACTCCTGACCTCAGGTGATGCACCCACCTTGGCTTCCCTAAGTGCTGTGATTGCAGGTGTGAGCCACCGCGCCCGGCCTGCAATTTCTATTATATGTGTACTGGATCTCTTTTGTCTGTTCTTGTCTCTGACTTTTATCTTTATTCTGTAGCACTCATTTCTTCATTCATTCTTCAAATTCTGAGAGAATTTCTTTAGCTTCTCTTTGCTTCACATCTCTGCAGAGTCTAATGCTCTCTACCTGCTTTATATTTTGATTGAGTTATCATTTTCCTTTTCAGTAGCCTTCTTCCATCACAATATTTCTTTTCATGACTACTATCTCTAGTTTAGTAGGCAGAGTATCATTTTGAGTTTTTGTGAAAGGTGAATTCAACGTTTTATAAAATTTGATCTTATACCCCAAACAGTCCTTTTCTTTGAAACTGAAATATACTTTCAGTTTCATGTAAATGGTTGTTCAATATTGGGCAATGAGATGATGTCAGAAACCATTTAGAATCTTTTCCCAAAATGTTGGTTCAGATAAAGGAGGAGGAAGGAAACATTAATATTCAGCCTAGCTTTATTGTGTCAAATTGCACGTCTGACAGCCTGAAGGAATCTGGAGGGAACAAGACAGGAGACTTGAAGTAAGCTGCCTTTTGGTGGCAAAAAGATCTGTTTTCATTAATATGCAGGCAACCTGCAATGAGCCATGGAAGGCCACACCTTCTCTAATTTGCTTCTCATTAGGGGCCTGGTATGACAGGTCCTTCAAATCGCTTTAGGTACATCTGTGGAAGTGAAGTTTGAGACCTGAGTGAAGAGGCAGGGCCAGAAAGCTTTTGGCTCCCTGAAGATTTGAAACAAACAAAAATGTCTAATGCAAAAATTTAAGTTGTGAATTAAACATAAAATATCACATGAATTATATCCTTAATTTAGTAGCCAGGACTTTGAGCAATAGGGCGAATGTATTAGCACTCACCAATCTATTATTTTTATGCATTTAAAAATCTACATAAGGCCGGGCGTGGTGGCTCATGCCTGTAATCCCAGCACTTTGGGAGGCCGAGGTAGGCAGATTATCTGAGGTCAGGAGTTCGAGACCAGCCTGGCCAACGTGGTGAAACCCCGTCTCTACTAAAAACATAAAAAAATAAGCCGGGCTTGGTGATGCAAGCCTGTAATCCCAGCTACTTGGGAGGCTGAGGCAGGAGAATCACTTGAACCCGGGAGGCAGAGGCTGCAGTGAACGGAGATCACGCTATTGTACTTCAGCCTGGGCAACAAGAGCAAAACTGTTTCGAGAAAAAAAAAACTACATAAGAAGATATTTTGAAGTATGCATAAAATGAGACTATTATTTATTATTTCAATTCTGCTTAACCCTGTTTTATTTTATAAACAGCTATATATAAATTATTATTCTGTTGGCTTAAGCCTAAATAAAGATGTTTCCCACTCCTTCACTTATTTGGCAGATATAGTTGCTGTTGGAAAGTTGCAGAATAGACCATAATCTTAACGAGCAAGTGAAGTTGAAGTCTTTAGAACTGAGCGTTTTGAATCAGAGTTTTATATGATGCACTCCCAGAAAAGTGTGACTGCCTAGAGAGTCGAACCTTTTAATTAGTAGACTGATGATGAAGCAAAGATGGGGATTTTTAGTTTCGGAAAAAGTGGACAGACACTATAGCGAAGTCAAGAGCTTGACGTTTCCAACGCACTGAGAAACATGGGGAAAAAGCATCTCCATCATCTGACATAATTTGTCGTTGGCGCTGCAAGGAAATGAATATTCTGACAAAAGCCCGTCATTCTGTATTTCAACATTGTGGAACGTTGTTCAAGAATCATGAAATATCTACCAAAGAGAAACGAAACTATACGGGGTTGGGAAGAGACTTAAGAAAGAGATCACCACTGTTCTGGTGTTTAGATATCCGCATCATGAGTTGTTTGGTCTGGAGTTTGTAAAGGTGAATGTAAGTGACATTGATAAGCTTCCAGGAAGAGCCACAACTGTCCCTCACTTGCTTATTTCATTACTCAGAGCCATACTAGACTTCTGCTGACGTAGATAGACCCATGAATGGAGCATCACACCAACTGTGGGAGCATAAGACAAAATGTTCAACAAATGAACGATGCTAAAGAGAGCTCTGAGTCTATAATCTTGCTTATGCATCTTCTGTTACTATTCTAGAACATCGTATTTTTCCTGTTACTGATAACAAAGGTAAGAGTGTATTGTGATAGTGAGATATTTGAATGACTTGCTTTTAGATTTAGGTGAAGATGAAATAACATGATCCTGGGGGTTCTAAGGGCACAACTAGGGTGCGTAAAGCCTCCTGCTTCTTTAATTCCAGAAGCAGGAACTATAAGGGGTCTCCAAGACTATTGTGTCATGGACGACGTCTCTGAAAAGTCAACACAATCACTCAGTTTTTTACCTTTGCAAATTATAAGCAACTCCTGATTTTGTTTTTAAAGAAATGCTATTTTTTAATGGCTGTTGACAAAAAGAAATTTCGTGTTCTCCCTAAGTAAAGATTTTATTAATAAAAAAGACAAGATATGATGATGAGTTTTAGAGTTAATATTAAATTTACTGAAGACACAAAATAAACAAACCAAAAGATTCGTTTCCATTAAGACCAGGTTAGCCTCATAAACAAACTTTTCAGGTTAACCTTATACAAACGTTTTGTGAATAAAACTTAATCATTTTCAGGAGGCCCTATGATCAATGCTTCATCAAGTCAAGTTGAAAATTTTAAATTTCCTTAGGCAATCAAGCTATGTATAATTTAATTCCTCTAAATGTATCAAACACACTTACACATATAACACATTCACTTTTCTGTTGCATCTAAAAAGCAAAACTAAAGAGCAAAACTCTCCAAACTATTTAACAACTTAATAATCAAAATGCATACATATGATGAAACCCAAGTCGGTTTGAACCTCACAATACGGATTAAATACTTAGCCAATTTATCTTAAAATCTCCGTTCTTATGGAGTCCTCAGCCATAACTAGGTTGCATACAAACTAATAAACTCCCTAAGAAAAGATATTACTGGTACATAAAAAAAAAAATAACAACCCACACAGTGTTAGACATACCAAGTGTTTAAAATGTCTATGAATTGAAAGTCTTGATTTTACTTATAAGAAAACAGAAAAATATCTAACTTCACAACACATAAGCATTTTTATCCAATTGTCTTTTACCATTTTTAAAAATGTAATTTTCCAACCTCAGTGAATCAAGTTCACCCTAATGAGTCAAAAATTCTAGTGAATTCAAGGATAAACTGTGATTTTGCAATATACAGCATTAGTACACCTTAAAAAGAAACATGTTAGCATGAAAGTGTTTTCATATAGTTTTGAAATATGTTTTGTAAATATAACTCAATCTGATTTCCTTGCAAATAAATCACTTTAATAAAAAAGAATATAGTAACTGAATTTACTAGGAAACAACTAATTTTCACACTGCAAGGGATCAAGGGCTTTTCTGTACTTTGTTAAGCCGGAATTAGTTAGAATGTCAGGAACCACAACACTTCTAGAAATACCAAGTCTCCAGTTTTGCCTAAAGTTTACTAGGTTAGGTTAGTTTCCAAACATCGCATTCCCACTGTCTCAGCAACTGTGGCTTTTTTCTTGTTCCTCACCCTGAAACAGGGAATTAGTGTGGATATTTTCCCCATAATCCCGGTAACTATCTCTTATTTGTGAACCAATTGAAAAATCAACTTCTGTAAATAGATGTTTGCATATTTTCTAACTTATTAATAAATACAAGAAATAAAATGAATCCATAAAAGATTCTAGTGCAAAGGTCACTCAATTATTTATTTTAAATCGGAATGCCAAGGCTACTCTATTACATTATCTTAAAAGTCATCTTTTCTTTAAACATGATAAAACCTGCGAATACCAGTAGGCTGTTCCACAAAATGGATTAGCATCATTGGTGCAGTTTACTTTGCATATTTATAGATCTGCTCAGCATTTTCAGAATTAAGAGACTGATCATTTATACAAATGTTTATATCATTTTTAAAATGTTAGATCCCATCTCACTAGGCTGAAGTCTTTCCTGACAGGAGATTTTTGACTAGAATGCAGACTGGTAAGGCAATTATTCACCTGGCCTTTGCTGGAAACTGAAGGTCATTATTGCATCATTGTGAAGATCCAGACTTGAAGTGCATGTCCTCTAGATGTGTTGCTCTTATGACACAAAATCCCAGAATGTAAGTTACAACACTAACCTACTTCCTTTTTAATTCAAATCTGTGTGAGTTATTTATTTACTTTTGGAATGCTACTCATCTAATATTTACTGCCTGATTCTATTCAAATACTTTTCAGAGTATTCTCGGCACGTGGCTCCCAGCTCTTGTCAATAGTGAAATGTGATTCAGTTTAGATTTTGCCTATATTGCTTGTCTTTCTCTGGCTTTGTGAGTCTCACTAATGACATTTAACAGTCTCCCGAATCACCACCAATGTTTTATATATCTTATAAAGGTAATCAAAATTAACTGCTTTCAAAATAGGACTTATGGGAAACTATCCATAGGACATGTGCTATAAATGAATGGTTAGCCATAAATCCCAAAGCAACAGAATCCAGTGTGCAGCTTTTAGCTATTTAGAATTCTTTTTACTTAAATTACTTGTATGGAAAACGATGTTTCATCCAACCCCCAAACCGCCAAACCACAGGTGTTTAAGTAAGTCTTGAACTTCTATTATTTTTCTATTCAAATAGATTATTTGGAGTACCAAGCAAATACTAGGGAAAACATATAACACCAATATTTAGGAGGTACATTTTAGAGTTGGCAGCTCTTCTCACCTCTTTTCCCCTCTCCAGGGTATACACACATAAATCACTTTAATTTTTTTTTCTGAGAATTTATATGCTAAATTTTCTGCATCTTGAAAATGTTGAACCATTTATTAACACAAGGCATATTTTCATCTTTGGTCTTTCCACCTACATGCCCCCCTGAAATATTCTAATTATAATATAATGTAGCCAGAACATTTTCATTATTGTTTCTCCATCATCTCTGGCACTATTCTCAGGGTTTGTAGTAAGGGTTTTTTATACAACCATTCTCTCCTTTATACCTAACAATAGTAGTCTTGAGTTCAAGTTGACAATCAAATTCATGAGACACACAATAGTCTTCACCTAACACCAAGTTTACTTGGTGTTGAGAAAGAATAAAGACTGACAAAAATAGAGCTCATACAGAGAAAGCAATGCAGTGGTCATGGAACTTCCAGGCACAATTGCCATCATCACGTCACCCTACATGGAAGACATGTATGACTGGAAAGACCATACAGGCAGGCATGGATCACCTTTGTTCAGGGAAGCCATAAGTTCTAGGTCCCATCAACATTCATACCTTTTAAACCAGTGGTCTCCAACCTTTTTGGACCAGGGACCAGTTTCATGGAAGACAATTTTTCCACAGACTGGGATAGGGGAAGGGTTTCAGGATGACTCAAGGGCATTACATGTATTGTGTACTCTATTTATATTATTACATCATAATATATAATGAAATAATATCTACCTCACCATCACGTAGAATCAGTGGGAGCCCTAAGCTTGTTTTCCTACAACTAGATGGTCCAGTCTGGGGGTGATGGGAGACACTGACAGATCATCAAGCCTTAGATTCTCATAAGGAGCGCACAACCCATATCCCTCGCATGCACAGTTCACAACTGGGCTTGTGCTCCCATGAGAATCTAATGCCACTGCTGATTTGACAGGAGGTGGAGCTCAGGCAGTAATGCCAGCAATGGGGAGTGGCTGCAAACAGAGAAGAAGCTGCACTCCCTCACCCATCACTCACCTCTTGCTGTGTGGCCTGGTTCCTAACAGGTCATGAACTAGTATCAGTCCATAGCCCAGGGATTGGGGACCCCTGTTTTAAACCACACAGCTCGCTCAACCTCGGGGTACGTAACTAGTGGTCGTTCTGTGATACAGCTGCATCTCATCAATATCCATCTTTTCCCTTTCATCTCCTAAGTACCACTGGTTTCCATAGTTCTATGTATTTTTTAATCTCTTCAATTTCCTTATTTTAAATCCCAGTTTCTAAGAGTTATAGGCACATGGACTTTTTTTTTTTTTTTTTTTTTTTTTTTTTTTTTTTTTTTTTTGAGACAGGGTCTCACTCTGTCACCCAGGCTGGAGTGCAATGACATAATCTTGGCTCACTGCAACCTCTGCCTCCCAGGCTCAAATGATCCTCCTGCCTCAGCCTCCCAAGTAGCTAGGACCACAGATGTGTGCCACCACGCCTGGCTGAGCATTTTTCTTCCTTTTTTTTTTGTAGAGATGGGGTTTTGCCATGTAGCCCAGGCTGGTCTCCAACTCTTGAGCTCAAGCGATCCTCTTGTGTTGGTCTCCCAAAATGCTGGGACTATAGGTGTGAGCCACTGTGCCTGGCTGGCATATGGATTTTTTATGAAGGAGCTTCAAGAGGAAGTTTTTATCAGTCATTTGTTTTTGCTTCTAAATTTTGCTCCTAAATTTCTAACTCACGTGGAGGCTTAGGTTACTTCTCAGGGTTCCTTGTCTCTTTGTTTCCCTTTCCAGTGGGAGCACACAGGTCTGCAAGTACTTCTGCATTTCCAACTAACCCAGGAAGCGTTAAGCTGCTCTACGTGAAATTTCCCCACAGCTTCATTGCCCAGGTTTCTTCTCAGTTGACTCACCACTCCAGGTATTCAGAAATGTATAAATGAATGTTGACTACTGGACACCACTCATCCAAATACGGTAAAGGTACCTGACATACATCCCTGGGACTATCTCAGTCTCATTTAGTTGGCCTAGTTATTTCAGCAATCGAGTACATAAATATGTCCCATCCAAATTAGACCATGTAAACCATTCACACTCAAAAGGGTTTCTCTCATTCTTGGGCTGGGTCAGGCTAACCATAGTGCTGCTTGCTGAAGGCAGCCCCGGGATAAATGGTGTTTCTCTTGCCTATGGGAAGGATAAGTGCCTCCAACACAAGGCGAAGCTCGAAGTAGAAATACGCAGACACAGGACAGGCAGGGTGAATAATGTTCTCTAAACTTTCACTATTCCGTGAGAAGTTTGCTTAGGCGGGATATGTCTAGCCTCATCACGGGTCATTGATATGTAAATGTAGTTACTAAATTCCTGCCTCCTTTCATATGTCTAGAGGATTTGGAAAGAAACAAGCATTATCCAACATATTTCTGAGGGCTCAAGTTTCCTTTTTCAGGTATACTAGCAGGAGAAACATGATGTTTTTGCAGGCCGAGTTTTGGGGGAAATTGCATATCAAAGGCCTCGTACCCCTCCCTGGTGATCCAGCTCAGCTCATTGCTGCGCTGCATACAGGAGAGCCATCTAGGTCACCCAGGAAACCAACTAGGTTGGTTTTCCCCAATAATCTCCTAAAGTGTCCATTGTGGAAAATGTGCTGTCCTCTTCAGGAACCTGACCATCATCATAAACTCCCACCAACCCTTGTCCCTGGCACGTGCTGCTTTCTATATATCCTGGCAGCCAAACCAAATATAATTTAATCTGTATGCTCTGCGAGCAAATGGAGACGCTCTCAATTGCTCTCCAGAAATTGTATTGGTTGTTGAACAATTTAGTACATTAAACGTTGTATTTTTAGGATGAGACAAACAGGTGGCAAATTATTTTTTCACCTAATGAGGATTTGGTCTTTTCAAATTATATCTCCCAGTATGTAAGATTTGAAAAGCAGCCACCGAGAATTTGCCAGTTAAAAAAATTAGGTATCTCTACATCAATCAGCTAATACTTCATGAAACGCTAGAACAGACCTTAGTATTATTTCCCTGCCTTTTTCCCACTCATGTATTCCATAAATTTTTATATTTATTAAAATATTCTATGCAATACATTTGCTAGGAAATTATATTTTCAGTCTAATTTCTTTCATATGTAGTCCATCTTAAGGCTTACAAGTTGCTTTTACATGAATTATAATTTTGTGCCTTCCTCAACTACCCTACGAGTCGATGCAAGGCAACTATTGCTTTCACTTTACGAGAGAGAAAACTAATATTTCAAAGTGACAGACCTGGGAACTAGAACTCAGTAGTGAAAAATAATAATACTGGAATAGAAGATTCTTACATAGTGTATCTAGTAAAACAGACATTACACTGCTTCCTACTGAACAGAAAACTGTAAAAGATAAATGATTATAATTTTAAAAATTTTAAAAAGAAACATCAGTGATTAAAAGACTTCCAGCAAATATGAGTAGATGGCACACACACACACACACACACACACACACACACACAAAAAAAAAAAAAAAAAAACCCAGACCTGACCTCAGAAACAGGAAAAAAGAAAGGAAATTGTGCAGCACGGTAAGGTTTACTCTATGCTGCATTTTCGTTATGCCATTGTTTAATTTTTTTAGTCAAAGCCATTCATCTTCCAGGGGATCAAATAAGCTGGGTGGTAAAAAAAACAGATGGAAGCAAGGGAACAGCGTTATGGGGTAGAGGGTGGTGGGGAGTTTGGTAATTCAGGCTGTTGAGATTTGTTGCTTCAATCTCACCACAATGATCAAGGAAAAATATTGCTTTTCATACGAAGTGAAAATCAGAAATGTGGGCTTCCTCTTAGCAGCACTGCGCACTGGGGATTCTGTGAAAGAAAACCAATTCTCCTTTACTCGAAGATCCATATCGGTTTCAAAGCCATTTATTTTTCTTTTCCTCTCAATATAACAGGTAGTACGGATGGGGTGAATTATCAATATAATATCTATTTCTAGAAGCACGAATTTGTAGCTACTTCTGGAATAGTAGATTACAAAAAGGAGTCAGAAGTAACAGATATAAAATTTATTTTACTTCGCCCCACTCATACATACGAATGCTTCTGTGTACTATTAAAATTACTGCAAAGTTCTGTTCTAACTAATGTAAATTTCCCATCTGAAGACTACAAATGACATTCATGATTGTTAAGAGTATGAACACATTTTTCTTCTCTTCCATATTAGAAATGGGGCAGGGTTTTCAGATAAGGCAGATTATTTCTTTAACAGTACCTCCACTCCTTCAGCAATATTATAAAAAGGTATTCTTTTTGGGGGGTGCAGATTAACTGAGGCCTTTTTCCTGGTATGCTTATGTCAATGAATTGGTTTCCTGACCCACTTTATACATCCAAACACAATTTGAAGAAGTTCGGGCAGAGGTACAGGAAATATGGAGTCTCTTGCCTCCCAGAGGCTAATTTACATGGAAAAGCCCATTTAAACCAGAAAGAATGAAGACATTTTTCATTGACAAGTTATAATACCCTATTATGAAAGTGAAAATCCTATATATGAGCAGGATTTTATAATGCAATGCATCTTGTGAGTACTTTCAACATCTGACCAGCTCTTAGAAACTGTCTTAACAAATGTTGCTAAACTAGACAGGGATAAAAGCTGGTTTCAAAATGGGAAGGGTATTTAAATGGAGACTAATTTTTTCAGTGTCAATAAAAATGTGAATTTATGACTTGAGTTTTATGTTGCTTCCCTAAATAATTGTGGAAATTCTGGTAATGAATATTTGGACATTGAAAAAAGCTCTATTATGACGAAATAGAAAGTAATTTATTACAGGTTTCCACCCAATTAAAACATTCAAGTGTCTGAAACTATAAGCCTGTTATTCATATTATTGCTGTTGTTTATCCCAATTGGAAAGACTGAAACAAGTAAAATTTCTTTAATTAAGAGTCACTGATTAGATCCCTTATGCAAGACTTTTCTCAGCAAATGAGATAAAATTCTCTCAGCCACTAATGTTTAATCTACACCACTCATTCCAATTCTGAGACTGCCATTGACGTCAGTAGAAATCCTTGATACGAAATAAAAATATGTAAAAACGAAGAAGTATAAAAGGACTCTGTATATTCCATGTTTATAGTACGTTACAGATGTATGTACAGGGCTCTTTGCAAATTGGTCTACTTAAATGTGTGCTTTCGCTTGTACAAATACAGTTTACTTATAAGATGAATTAAGTACCATTAAGGAAAAAAAAAAAAAAAAAACATTTCAGTAACTATAAGTACCTTGAATTTTCCTTCTTTTCTGAGTATCATCTCTAACCCTGGAAACATTTTTTCATGAAGTTGCATCCAAATATTTGTTTAAAAGTGACCCACAGTTTCCACCTAATGACACAGTAAAGTATTGGCACTGAGAAGTCCTTATTTAAATGAGACACTAGAACATGGCTCAGTGTTACTGACACATTATTTTTAGAGAGGAAATTTTCTACCTTGAAAAGTACTTAAAATAGTAGATAATTTCCTTTTGTTAGGATCAGAGAGAACTATATATTTGAGAAAAATTATACTTCTAGAAAGTTGTTTAACTGAAGGAATAACATGAGAGATAAATGCAAAATTTTAACGTGATGGTAACTTGGCACTGCGGAAAATTAAAGCCTGCATTTATTGTCAAAAGTTTAGGGACATCTTATAACGTCAAATGTGTTCAGACTTAACGGTTGAGATTTTTCTAGAATCGTAATGAACCATTTTAAATCCATCTTCATTCCAATTGTAAGTTAAGAAGTCTCCTTTGCTATGTATGTGATCTCAGAAGTTATTCAACCTCTGATTCTCACCACCCTTAACTATAAAAATAAGGATATCATAATATACCTCAGAGGGTCACTGTGATGATTAGATGGGTAAAGCACACAGCCAGGTCAATTTGTTTATATATAGTATGCATGCATTAATTAACTATGTCTAGTCATATTTTCAGACCTGAGCACGTAGCATATTTTCACATCTCTCAGATAAAGAATGTCAAATGTTGGTATGCTCTTTGACAACGTATTTTAAATATCATTTTGTCTCCATAATCTGAATTTTTCCAGTAAAAGCCTTTTTTTTTTTTTCAATAAAATGCCCAGATCATTGTCTCCGTTTCCGATTAGTAAAATACCCTTAGTTTAAGCAACAGCCAGTGTCCACAGAGTAAAGCTAACAAAAAATGTTGGTAGCTAACCTATTTCACATGTGGCAACCACAATTACATTTCATACTGGAGTTTGTTTGCTTTATTTTTGCCTGCCCTGAATGGATTCCACGGTAGCTGGGAACTTGCAAAATTATTGCCAGTTATAACTAGAGGAAAAAATATATTGAGTTTAACTTCATTACAGCTACAGCACTTGTATCAACAGGGCCTGGCATAAAATGGGAAAGCTGCCGAAATTCATCAAGTGACGTTACTGTTTAGAATAGGTGGTGGGGACCGTTGCCGCTCCTGGTTCCAGATCTTGTACTGACCCTGCTTCTGTGGTCTTCTGTCTCAGCAGGCTGTCAAGTCAGAGACTGAGTGCCTGAGCAGGCATGGACCATGAAGGAGAGGAATCTAACACACCGAGGTTGGAGCCAGCCAGTCTGAGGAAGTCAGAGATGGCAGGAAGAAATGGTAAGTATGTACGTCTAGGCAGGCTGGCAAGATCCAGGGTGAAACAAGTTAACAAAGGAGTATTAGTGACCAAATGTAAACACTGATTCTAGTTCAGCACATTTAATTTAGACATGTGTTTATTCCTTAAGTATTTATTGAGTGCCTGATATTTATAAGGCACTGAATTTATGGCATTGATGTAGACTAAGGCAGGGTTCCTCAGCTTCAGTGTCATTGATCCTTTGGGCCAGGTAATTCTTTGTTGGGAGAGGTGAAGGCTTTTTCTGTGCATGGACAGATGCATAGCAAGCATCCCTAGCCATTACTCCCTATATGTCAATAACAAGACCACTCCCCAGTTGTGTCAACTAAAAAATGTCTCTAGATATCGTCAAACATAGCTTGGGGGGCAAACTCTTCCCCCACTGGAAGTCACTGGACTGCAGGGACCAAAAATAACATCCTTACACTGGAGTCTTCAGGAGCGTAGAAGAGCTTTACTTTTAGAGCTCTGGTTGCTGAAGCTGGTATGCCATCCTGGGCCCACATTATATCCAGAAAGTTTTCTGATAAAAACAGGAGAATCCTTTTCCTCTGGGATCCTTAATAGTGACTCATAAAAATTTCACCAGATAAGCAGGTATAACATGCAGAGTTTCTCCTTCTCTCAAGCTAATCTTGCATTAAAGATATTTCTTAATGCCGTCATTATATTGTCCACTCGAAATAATTGGAGATCATGTAATGCTGAACTTCGGGATATTGACTTTGTATGAAACTGGGCTTTCAGAGAGGTGAGAAATCACTTGAGTAATTGGAAATGAAAAGTGTAGAAAAAGAATCTAATTTAAGATAAATAGTGTGATCAAATTCGCTGTGATAAGGGGGACTGACTAAAGAGAAATGCGCATGTTGGAGAATAATGAGAAATAACTTTGGAAATAGAAGCTTGGTGAATCCCAAGAAATTGAGCATGCAAGTTAACCAAAACACCTCCACAGCAGTTTGTCCTCTTGATCTTGACACAGAAAATCCCTGAAGGAAACACTTAATTCAGGACATTGACTCCTTGAATTGAAGCTCAACCAGCTTTTAAATCTCCAGACATAATCTCCAAGCAGTTCAGTCAAAACCACTATCACCATGCTGGGGGATCTGATGTCACTTCCATCATGGAGGAGAAACCTGAGCCTGACTGCACTGGACTTTCTGATCAGTTCACATAAGAGGCCCCGGTTCAAGGCTAACAATATCTGACATGTAAAGTAAATACAGTTTGCAGCCTGTTTGTTGCAACAAGCAGGACTGCAAGCTGAGAAGAGTCCATGCGCTGGGATCATGTGAGCACAGTTCTCCATTATGATTAATGAGGAAGTTGAATTGCAGTGCCGCCACTCTGAGAATAGTGGCTGTCAAAAGAATTCAACACAAAAAGCTGTAAAACAGAACATTAAAACAAGCACTGGGCTGAAATGTACCTCCAGGGGCAGAGAAGGGGCGGGTGGTGAGGTGAGTTAATTTGTTTTTATTTGTAGGTCTCATTCCAAAAGGTGATGTTTGGTTTTACCTCCTGAACTGGTGCTGGAGAAGAGACATGGCCCATGAAACAGCGGTGGACCTTTCCAAGCAGAACTAGAAGACATTTGTCAGAGTTCCAGACATTCGCGAACAACTCCCCAGATTCCCTGAGCTTGTTATTATTAAAAGTAGGTTTAAGGCTGATGAAAGCTCCCAGGTCAGTAGCCTCTGAAAATTGTAGTTTAACAGCAGGGAAGATACAGCAACTACACCCTCCAGTAGAAAGATAACGCCCATTTCTTCCAGGCATGGCCCCCTGCTGAGCCCTAGGCTTTTGGCAAGGGATTTCAACCTCGATTTGCTGGATCCTAGGGGAAGAGAAAGTTATTCCAACTTCATGACACATTCATGCTAGACCTTTATTTCTATAAAACGGCCACTGCTTGTCAGTGACCCTTAAGGTGTCTAATGAGGAACAGGAAAATGAGGAGCAGGAGTTCGCATATGTGGAGAAATACACAAAACAGAAGCTGTGAGTTGATGCAACTGCTAATATATATATAACATAACACAGTGCTTCCAATAAGACTAACAGGTCCTTCCTCATCTTAAATGCTCACAACTTCCCATCAGGCTAAAATCGTCCAACAGCTTCTTCCTTGTATAGTCTTTTTTTATTAGTAGATTATAGTTCTTTAGAAAATTACTGATACATTTCACCTTTTCTCAAAAATAATTTATTATTTTTACCAATAACAGCTTTAGAGCTATACAATAACTTGTTAGCAGATTGTAGTTCTTTGGAAAATTACTGATAAATATCACCTTTTCCCAAAAATAATTTATTGTTTTTACCAAAAATGACTTTAGAGCTATACAATCACAAATGGTGTTGTTTGCATTTCTTTGCTCTTCTCCAAACTGAAAACTTAGGCGTCAATATCATTTTCTGATTTTTAAAGTCTCCTCTTTTTAGTGTTTTCATTTGAAGTGTTTTTCTTTCGTCTTAATAATCTGTGCCTAACAACTCATGTGCTGAGTAAATACTCTGTCCATGTTACTTGACTCCTGGTGCACACTAGGATATATTTCAAAAATCCTTACCACTTTTTTTAGAAGGCTATGGTTTATATTATTTATATTAATTGGTTCATTCTTTATTAATTGAATGACTAATGATGGATTGCAGCCACAGGAGAATTGTTTTGGACCTAAATTCTAGAAGTCCCCAACATAGTAATGATTCATAATCTATTTTACTAACACTTGAGCTCTTCCTGTCTATCCTGTGCTCCAATATGCTCAAAGACACTCCACTCCCAGAACACACAGACACACAGACACACACACACACACACATATACAAAGCCACCTGAGTTATCACTGCTGTTGCTGGCATTCCCTTCTTCACACCTCCTTAGAGCAGGGCAATGTGAAATAACACCTATTTGACCACTGGGGCAACATTGTCTTGCTGGTGTGAAGAGTGGAAGGGGAGAAGTTATAAAAAATATGATGTTTGTGGACATCAGGACAAAAATTAGTTGGGCATGGTGGTGTGTGCCTATGGCGTCAGCTACTCAAGAGGCTGAGCCCCGGAGGTCCAGGTTGCAGTGAACTGCGATGGCACCATTACACTCCAGCACCTGGGTGACAGAGCAAAACCATGTCTCAAAAAAGAAAAAAAAAAAAAAAAAAAGAGTAGAGGAGATATTTTGTCAGTGAGAGCTACTTAAGAGAAATAATTTCTAGGAACTAATTCCTCAAAAAATGCTAGCCTTCTCCAAAATATTTCTAAACAGGGCGTGTTTTGTTTTTAATCTAACTTTTGGCAAAAACCTTAGAGAAGGTTCTCCATGTAGATGTAGGCCCATATTTGAGTTAGCACAACTTTAAAAATACAGTATCTTCTAAGACTTTCACTTTAATGAGAACAAGTTAAATCAATTCTCCGAATAACAACACGAAATCAGCTTGGAGGATTGGACTTTTGATGAGAGAGAAATACAGGTAATGTTCCTGAAATTGAGTAAACATAGGAACCAGAGAACATTTATGGTAGAAGACTAATCACTTTTGTACTCCACAGCCACTCTAGCAAAGATGAGTGTGGGAAGAAGAGTAAATTGGTTCCTTTAAAGCCCTTTGAATCCTTAGTTTGTTGTAAACTCAATCGCTTTTTGGATTTAGTCCTTCAGTATTATCTGTGATGCCCTTAATTAAGGGCCATAGACTGGAAAGGAAACCACGTAAAACCAAGAAACCACTGCTCAGCCTAGAAACAAGTTCACTACTATGTACGTAAGAGTAAGATGAATCAAACTGCATTGAAAATATCATGCGTGTTCTGACATGCTCAAAATTCTGATTTCATTAGCGAAAGGGAAATGTCAGCCAAGTTGAGCTGCAAAGACATTGATATCCAGAGATTTTGTTCATTTTTCTCTAATTACTAATGTTTTAAAAATACATTAACAGGTTCATTTCCTCAAGAGATTCAAGATTTAATTACCTCTGGCCATTTATCTATAGGAGTCCCTGTACCAGAATGTAGGTAGCCATCCTTTTATTGTTATTGTTTTAATTCATTGTAAGTGATTTTAACAAAAACACAAAAGAAAATTTACTTTTTACACTTACGTAAAATTTTCAGAGAAATACATGAGCATTACGTTATGTTCTGAATTCCTTCGGTTTATTTCCTGCCACTTCCCACAATTAGGTTCTATGAAAGGAATGACTTACATGCTAGTTAGGAAAATTTGTTTGATTTATTTATGATGATTAATACTTTACTTTTATTTACTTGTCTCTGATTTTAACAATGTGGGTCTCCCAGGTCAATGCTATCACAATAATCTATCAGAAAAGTTGAAGTCTCCTGGGTTTAAACAAATTGTGTGTTACTTTTTTGCTAGGTTTTTTCTTTCGTGTTGAGTTCTCCAATTCATAAGTACAATACTCTGTCAGGAAAGAGGAACTTCTCCTTGTTATGAAATGAGTCAGTAAAGATTGCAAGAGTCCCAAAATCTCAGTTCTTATAAAAACTCTTAAATAACCTATTATTTAGTGTTATCCAGATAATAACAAAATATAATACGCATATATTGGCAGTTCAAGAATCTTTAACTAGGACGGCATACATTCAGTTGAGGAAGAAGATGAATCTTGTGCAAAAGAATGAAAATTATTGATGACGGAGCTGGAATAATTTTATGTGCACTAAACACACATTAAGAGAAAGGGAGCAGGATGCATTGTTATTCACCCAAATGCCTCTGAATGCAAATAATTAAAGTCATACTTCTGAAAATGCACCTTGCCCCAACGAATCTATACTTTCTTGGAAAAGAAGGCAAAATCAAGTGAATGCTATATGAGAAAAACCTTGAGGTAGAGTTATTCTGGCCACTGGGTAAGGAGGAATGAATTCATTTGTACCATTTAAATGTGAGGAAAAGGATTGCAAAATCTTGGTGGCCTGGGTGGGCTCAATGTATCTGGTATCCATTAAGATCCAAAATTTACTCGAACCTACAGATTAATTCTCCTGCAGGAACTGAGGCAAACCAATAGCAGCTGAAAGTTAATCAAGCACTGATCTCTTCCAATCCTTCTAATCACAGCCAGCTGTGATTTCAAACCTTTGCACTGAGGTTCCCTGGGGCAGTTATCCACAAGCCCTGGAGTGAGCACCCTCAACTTTTGAAGGGCAAGAAAGAAGTTAATAAAATAAAACTTAATGCCTCCAATCAAGGAACTGAAGAATAGGATCGGGATGGTCTACAGCTTTTTCTGTATTAATCTCTTCCCTCTCTTCCAGCTGCCTATCCCTGGAAGGCACGTGCTTTCTTCCGAATGTTTGCTGGGAATCCTTTATTTAAAAGGCTAATACAATTGTGGACAGTTGGTTATTCACTGGGGCTTCTCCAGTTGTCTCAGGAGAAGGGGTTATTTATAGCACCTAAAGAAATTCTCCTAATTTTTATTGATATAATCATGGAATTCTTGAGTTTGTGTAATAAATGCCATCCAAATGAAGATGAACATCCAGATGAAGATGGCTTAAAGAAGTCAAAATGTATTCTGAGCACAACTATCTGAGCCCAACCAGTTAGCAAGCTTTAATTAAACACTAACAAAGCCATACAACTTGCAAATAAGCTTACTGTAAAGTTGGTGGTTTTGTGATTTTTAGTTTATTGATGTTATAAGCACGCAAGATTGTGACAGATAAAATTATGTAATTATCTAGCTCTGCTTATTGTTTCTTCCTATCCACAAGGCCTAGGACCTACATATACTTCCTTCATTCAGAGCCAGTTCTCTTCGCCGGGACTGATCTTTCCTGCAATTTAGCTAAAACACCTGAGCCTTCTCTTGCTGCTGACAGAATCCTGAAACTACTTGTATATCTTCTTTTCCAAGTATCTGTAACACCCCTGGACACCTTTTATCTCTCTCCTGGTTACCCATTGTCACCTCTGGACATCTTTTATCTCTCTCCTGGTTACCCATTGTCACCTCTGGACATCTTTTATCTTTCTCCTGGTTACCCATTGTCACTTTTGGCACGCTTTTGAGTTAGGACCCTAAATATATATATAGCACTTATTGTCTATTGCTTTGAGCTTTAGATAACATGTTTTGTCTGTTAGATTTCCTTCTATCATTAAAAATGAATTTATCTCCCCAGAATCAGCGATATTTAATTGTTTGGATTTATTTCGAGTTCTGGCTTTCCTAATATGCCCCATTTTCTCACATTTCACAAGCATTTACAGCCATGTTCTAAGAAATGACATGCTCCCACGCTAAGTCTTCTCAAATAATTCTAGTCCACAGTGACCCTAACAACATAATATAGCAGAATTCACCAAAGCATCATGCAAGCAGACAGTGAGGCCTCTATATCTTCTAATGCAATTGAGGATTAAACTATAAAATGAAGTCATAATGGATAAACTGAATTCTAACCTACCTAATTATAAAAAGAGAATGGATATAAGATTATTGATTATGTAAACATATCTGATTGTGAGTGATAGTTCAGGCACATATGTGTAACTCTTGTCTTGAATTCACCCACCGATAATTCTAACAATCAAAGGAATATACAAAAGATTGAGAGAAGCCCAGTGTCTGATTTAGAAAAAAGGGAATGCTACCATTTACGTATACAATTTTCAAAAAATTACATCATATACAAATAAAGCACAGATAAACGAACCCATCATTCACTTCATGGACGGAAGCTGATTAAACTGAAATTACATGGGAGATACGACTCCAGCAGAACCACATCAAAATCTCCTATCTCAAAACTGCAAAATCTGTGGGGGCCATGGCAGGATGTGGGACCATTGGTCAGCCACAAACTGAGATCCTTGCCAATATCTTGGAGAGCTCTCCAGCACAGAGAATTGAGAGGAAAGGCAAGATCCCACAGAAAATCTCCCTCCTGCTTTTTATTTGATACAGACAGAAATGGTAGGGAATGCAAAGGCTTGGCTGCACCTGTTCTTAATCAAAAAAGCCAGACCTGACAGATAATGAGGGCACTGCCCGAAGAAACTTTGATCACCACAACAAACGCAAGAAACCTACATAATCTCCCAATACTTGACAAGTAGAGGTACATGCGGATGGGTAGAGCAAAAGTAATCAAATACGTAGAAAAAGAGCAGTTGAAAACAGCCGTTTCAAGTCCACATGACGGATTGAACACATGTATTTACTTGCTTTTCTTCCCCAAATCCTACTGAAATGACAATAAAGCTGTTTAAAAATAGTGAATCCCTGGCAGTAGGAAGAATAAAGCGTACCGTTAGTGATTCAAAAATGGGAAAATTTTCTGAAAGCACAGACATGTGGTCTAAGTTAGATAGATAAACTAGAGCAAAAGTGAAACCTGAAGCTGAGTCGATGCTCCTTTCTTCCACACGCTAGAGGGGCTGGTTGTGGGGTTCAATGGGGTTAGCACAGAGGTGACCCGGCTATGAGGCTGGGAGCATCCGTGTTCATGGAAGAGCAGCAACACGGGCTTCCTTTCTCCCCTCCAGGAATATGAGTCAGGTGCCTGCTGCTGCTGTTCCCAGGTGAAACCCTGAAACCTGCTCTCTAAATTAAGCAGAATTATTTTGGGGAGTGGCCTGTTGTGTAGACTCAAGCCTGGAAGAAGCAGCAGAAATGAAGATAGTTCTCTATTTCCTAATAGATCAATTGGAAAAAAAAAAAAAAAAGGAGAAAGGTAAAAACAGACAACAACATGTGATCCAGAAGTGAGTTACATTAAAGAAGCCTAATGTCAAGTATATTATCTCATGTCAATTTACCTATTGCAGCTGTAACAAATCACCTCAAATTGGAGGGGGGAGGGATTGCATTGGGAGTTATACCTGATGTAAATGACGAGTTGATGGGTGCAGCACACCAACATTGCACAGGTATACATATGTAACAAACCTGCATGTTATCCACATGTACCCTAGAACTTAAAGTATAATAAAAACACACACACACACACACACAAATGTATTCTCTTACCAGTCTCAAGTCAGAAATCTGAAATGGGTTGCAATGGGCTAAAATGGAGGCCTCAGCAGAGTGGTCCATCCAGAGGCTCGAGGGCAGATTCTGTTCCCTGCCTTTTCTAATGTCTGGCGGCTGAATACATTCCTTGGCTCATGGCCCCTTCCTCCATCTTCAAAGCCACAACACAGCATCTGCAAATCTCTCTGACTCTAGCCTTCCAGTCTCCCTCTCTGATTTATGAGGACTCTTATGATCACACTGGGCCCCTCCCAGATTATCCAGGATAATCCCCTCTCAAAATCTTTCACTTAATCAGATATTCCAAGTCCTTGTTGCCATTTAACTTAATCAGAATTTCCAAGTTCTTTTGCAATTGCCATTTAGGTAATCCACTGTCAGATCCTGGGGTCCAGGTCCAGCCCACGCTGCAGTCTGAGGGGAGTGGGTGGATGAGCAGAAAGAACACTCCGGGGGGGGCGGGCCATAGGCAGGTGAATATAGTTTATTCAATAGCAGTTTTCATCAACAGCTTTCTCAGTAACAGCTTACTCTTACACTGTTTGCCCCATCTAGGCTGCTTGAGCCAGCCACCCTCACACACAGCTGCGTGGCCAGCTCTCCCTTGCTCAGGATCAACAGCTTAACTCTTTTCTCTGGGCACAAGCAAACCGAGCTGTGTCCTGGCTCCCTCCTGTCTGTCTGCATAGACGGAGAGCTTTGGCTCTCTCTTTCTCTGGACACCCTTGCACCCACCATGTTAAGCCATGTTGAGGCGAGCCGAGCCCCAGGAGCCCAAGAGCCATGTAGGTTGTGCACAGCATCAACAGGGCAGTTACCCCTTTTACAGACAATAGTGGCTCCAAGCCAAGTATGAACTTACACAAACAGGTTATATAACAAGAGGAGGTGTGTGCCAGTGCACCAAACTCGCTGACTCATGCAGGCCTAGATATCCACCTCAGCCTACTCCTTGACCAAAGCACATCCAAATACCTTACACTCCACCCCGCAGGCCGAGGGAGACATAGGTTTTGGATACACAGGTTTGACACACATTAGCCTGACACGCAGGCTTTAGGCACACAGGCTGGATATACACGCACAGGTTTGACACAGTAGCTTGACACAAAAGCTTTGGGCACAGAGGCCCATTACATACATAAGCCTCGATAAACTGCCCAGCTATTGGTGCAGATTACCACAGGTGTCACCCTTTTGGTGATTATTATTCACACTGCCCTGAGTTGAGCTCATTAGCTACTCTGTTTACACCTGGTTTCAAACCATATGGTGTTAGTACTAGGCTGGGCTGCGACCACAGTCCAGGCAGCAGAATCACCCTGGCTAGACCTATGTGTATACCATACGCCATTAGGAACAGGGGTATGCACATCCTAACGGTGAAGGCTCAGGGTCTAGGGGTGCCTCAGGCCCCATGGCCTTATCTTGAATTAGAACTACAGATCCCAAGACTTCTTGTAATTCTGCTGCTAAGGGACTTATACTCAGCATACTCCGCTGCTGTAAGTAGGCACCCCACTTTGCTCAAGTGGGTGTCTGTGCCATCCCTGTCCAGGGGGTTGTTACCCATGAACGCACCCATCCCACTACTACTAACTGCTTCTTTCTTAAGGAACACCAGAGCTCAGCTCCTTTCCACAGCTGAGACTAGCAACAGCCTAGTAGCACGCCCAAGCGCTCCATGCATAGCTATAGGCCCTAGCCCAAACTATCTGTGGTTACATGCACATCAAGTTTAAATTGGCACCCCTGGTTAACTACCCATAGGGATTGTGCCTGCTAAAAAGCCTGCTTGGCTACCAGGAAAGACTGTTTCAGCCGCGTCTTCCCAATCCCAGGCAAGAGGGGCGTTGCTGCTTCTAAACCTGCAAATTGTTTCCGGGTCTTCATGGACTGTCCCGTTCCATTGCCCAGCAGTCCATTGAGTTCATGATAGACGGCACAGCTTCCAAGCCGTGCAAAACATCCATCCCCAGAATCTCCTCAGGCATGGGAGACACATACACAGTGCATAAGTGGAGAGCCAAGTGGCCGATGCCAAGGTGCAAAGACACCGGTTTCACTTTCACTGACCAGCTTTCATAGCCATTAATAAATGCAGCTCTGCCTGGAAACTTATCCGGGTTCAGAGACCAGTGGATTGCCGAGGGCACATGTGGCACTGGCCATCCAGTACCCCGCAAGCCAGGCACAACGGTGGCTCTAAGCCAAGTATCAACTTACACAAACAGATTATAAAACATGTGGAGGTGTGCGCAGGTGTGCGCCAAACTCGCTGATTCATGCAGGTGCCTAAATATGCGCCTCGGCCTATTCCTTGACCAAAGCACATCCATGTACCTTACACCCACACATCCCAAAGGTGAGACATTACCATCTGTGAACACTGATAGTCATTGTTCTGCCCATTTGACAGTTTAGAAACTGCCTTAGTCCTCTCTGTTCATACAATATAAATAGAAATATGATTGTTGCTAAAACCCACAGTTACTGGGGTAACCAAGATCTGAACAGCATCAAAAGGAACCCAAATAAGTTGCCTATGCAGACATCATAGCTCATCATTCCCCTATGATTAGTTAACAATTGAAAAGAAAAAATATTAATCGTATGTTGTAAGATAAATTCATTAATGTAATTAGGGTCTACTGTATGCCTGGGACAGGGGATAGAAGGAGAAATAGAAATACAAATTCTCAGCATCATGAATTTTGTATTCTGTTACAGTATGTAAAGAAAACTAATTGATTAATTCATTTACTTCTTCAGCAAATCTTTATCGAATATCTTTGATGTGCCAAGAGCTGTCCTAGCCAGCAGTATTGTAACAGGGAGCAAAAGAAAGTCCCTGCCCTCATAAATTTATGTTCTGGAATGAGGAGACAGACATACAGTCTAACATATAGACGTATGTTACGTGTAATATGTTTTATGTATTTCTAGATACACACACATATATTTTAGTATATTAGGTGGTAATCATGGTTATAAAGAGAAATCAATTAGCATCATAGGTGTTTTTGTATTGAAGATTATCATATAATTTATTAGTCCAATTTATTAAATTATGAGAGTAATAGATGTTATGAATGATTATGGCATGATAATGGGCATAATCTGAGACTACCGTGGGCAGATTGGAAAGTATGGGAATTCCAGATGAGTGTGCATGTGTTTGCATTTATGTGTGTTTATGTGTGTGTTTAGGAACATAGCAGAAGTGTTTTTGAACAACGGTCTGATGGAACAGAAGGAGACAGCCACGCATAAGTTAAATAAGGAAGGAAAGAAAATTTAGATAATTGGTAGCACTACAAGCAGTCTTAAAACAGGCTGCTTGTAGTGCTACCTGTGCTACAAGTGCTTGTAGTATTTGTCGTGCTAAAACAAGAGACTGAGGGCTACTTTAAATCAAGGTCAGGAAAAGTCTTAGTAAAAAGGTGACATTTATGTTGGATCTGAGTGACAGGGAGAAACCATCCATGAAAATATCAGGGAAAAAACTTCCATGGGCTTCCTCTTCTAGTTATGGCTGGTAAACTCCCATTGGACTAACTGTCCTACAGATAACAACTATAAACTCTAGACAAAATACAAGAAACAATTCCCCGAAGGCATTGGAAAGCAACAGAAACAAGGAAGAACTAAGTTGAGGTTGACCCTAGAAGGAAGGAAATGATACTGAAAGTGATTTTTAGATTCACTGCTTCCAGCCTGAGGGCATGTATCATTCTTGATCATGGCTATGGGGGTGATGGCTAAAACTTCTACAGAAAAGCCACAATGATTCTTGTTTCAAGATCCAGAGGACAGAGCTGGAGCATTTTACAAGAATTACAAGCTCCAAATGTAAAGTAAATATGCCATGATTTAGAGCAACAGGTGGAATTTACTTGTTCTTAGTGTTTGGGATCTGGTTCCTTTCCTTTCTTCGTTGTAGAGAATACAGAAACTCTAGATAAAGATCACAGTTCCCAAATTCCCTGCAATTATATATGGTCATATTGCTTCTTTCTTTCTTTTTAACTTTTAAGTTAAAAAAGTTAAAAAGTTAACTTTGTACATAGGTAATAGATACCTTATTTACAACAAAATAGTTTTGTTACATACGTAGACATGTGTCATGTGTGTTTGTTGGACAAATTATTTCATGATCCAGGTATTAACCCTAGTATCTATTATTTTTTTGATCCTCTCCCTCCTCCCATCCTCTACCCTTTCATAGGCCTCAGTGTGTGTTCTTTCCCTCTATGTGTCCATGTGTTCTCATCATTTGGCTCACACTCATAAGTGAGAACATGTTGTATTTGGTCTTCTGTTCCTGCCTTAGTTTGTTAAGGATAATGACCTCCAGCTCCATCCATGTCCCTGCAAAGGACACTGATCTCATTTTTTTCTATGGCTGTATAGTATTCCATGTTGTATATATACCAAATTTTCTTTATCCACTCTACCATTGATAGGCATTTAGGTTGATTCCATGTTTTTGCAATTGTAAATAGTGCTGCAGTGAACATATGTGTGCATGTGTCTCAATCATACAACAATGTATATTCCTTTGGGTATATACCCAGTAAGGGAATTGCTAGGTCAAAGGTATTTCTGTCTTCAGGTTTTTGAGGAATCATCACACTGTCTTCCACAACGGTTGAACTAATTTAAATCCCCACCAACAGTGTATAAGTGTTCCTTTTTCTCCACAATCTCACCAACATCTGTTGTTTTTTTGACTCTTTAATGATAGTCATTCTGACTGGTATGAGATGGTATCTCATTGTGGTTTTGACTTGAATTACTCTAATAATTAGTGATGTTTAGCTTTTTTTCATATGATTGTTAGTCACACATACTACTTATTTCTAATTAATGGGATGTGAGTAGAAGTAGTATGACAATGTCAAAAAGTATCCTTGAAGAGTTAAGAGCCATGTACCCTTCCCAACCTCTGGTTCTGTCCTCATGGCTAAAAAATGAATATAAAACTGAGCATGAATTCATCTACCTATCTCTGGATTTTGCTTATGTAAGCCTCTAAAACCTTTACAAACATATATAGCATATACAAAATGTTTGCTCTTTGGAGACGCTATGTTTGTTTGTACTATGCTACGTTGAATGTATGTAGCATGGTGGAAATCTCACAATAAGATATTTCTGTTATGTGATCATTTTCCTGGAATTGCAGAATAGGAACGTAAAATTTGTTACTGTATATTATTTCGTTTAATAGTCAAGGTTTTCTGGATATTGTACAACGAAATAAAAATACAGGAATAAATAGTAGATTGGTATGTCAGTAAAATTGCCACTATCATCTATAAGCCATGATTTCAGATATCCCTGTTTATCAGAGTAGCTTCATAGTCTCCATGGGAGAGCTCAGTAATAATCTGAATTTATAAACATTAAATTTAAAAAATAAATATATTAATAAGATACTCCTTTGCTTGTTTCATATAGTAGGACTTCCAGTTAAGATTTTGTGTAAATTATGTTTTCCTATGAAGAATTTAAACATCATGGAGGTAACATAGAATAAGTCTTAAACTAAAATGTATCCAATTTTTACCTGATCAAAAACAGGTTTAATATGGAACAAATTTAAAAGATTAACTTTTTAAGAGAAAAGATTTTGTTCTTCAACATTGCAATATTCATATAATATGTTTATATATTAAACTTAAAAATGTGGCTTCTTTTAAACAGGTTGATTATGCCAAATCGATAAAGTACAGGGTAGTTGTATTACATTACTTGTAACGAGTTATAAAAGGAGTCATTTGAATGATTTAGTTAACCTACTAAATATGCAATCTCTGTGCAAATTTTTCTAAGAAGTTGCCAAAACCTAGTTATGTCATTTAAGGCATTCTATAATTATCTCCCAGATTCCCTTTCAGATAGCCTCTGGCTACATGCTACACAATGACTGTTTTCATTTTGTACAAATGGTTATTAATAAAAACTAAATCATCTTTTTCTCCACACATCAAAATCTCAAAGAAATCAGAGTTATCCATGGTGAACCATCATTTCATACCCATGATGGTAACAAAGTCCTTTTAAATTGTTGTCAGCTAGCTGCCTTTTTAAGTAAAGGGAAGTTAAAGCACATTATCCTAAATTACTTCCTCTTGGAAATGCTACAGCTTTATATTTGATATCACTTAAATCAATTAGGCACATGTAAGCATACTCCATTTTTAAATTTTTTTCCTTAGACAGAATTTCGCTCTGTCACCCAGGCTGGAGTGCAGTGGCACGATCTCAGCTCACAACCTCTGCCTCCCGATTCAAGCAATTCTCCTGCCTCAGCCTCCCAAGTAACTGGGATTTCAGGAACCCGCCACCATGTCTGGCTAGTTTTTGTGTTTTTAGTAGAGATGGGGTTTCATCATGTTGGCCATGCTGGTCTCAAACTCTTGACCTCAGGTGATCCACCCACCTCGGCCTCCTAAAGTGCTGGGTTTACAGACGTGAACCACCACTCCTGGCCAACTGTAAGCATAGTCTTTTGAACAACCTAAAGTCATAGCAAGGCTATACATTTTATTTCTCTGTCTGACATTGCAGTTGAGAAGGAAATGACAGTGTTTCCAGTGTAACTATTCACTCTTAGTCACCCCAGTTTCTCAATGCGCTATTGCTTCCTTCTGACTTGGTCAATGCTGACTTTTCTCTCATCAAATATTCCCTGAGGACTAAATAAAAAGAATGGCATGGGACAAATATTAACTAATTAATTAAGCCTCAGGTCTTGAAAGTCCTTAAAATTGTGATGGGAATGTGATCACATCTCAGTGACTTTAAGAGTGAAAAAAAAGAGCAGAGCTTGCCAAGCTCCACTAAAATATGGAAAAAGGAAGCATTTCTGCTTCTCTAGTTCTTTGTAGCCAGCGTGCTTTGTAATTCTGCCCCAAAGAAGATTGTCTTTAATCTACGAGGATTTAACCCCCTGATTCTGTCCATTGGAAAAAAATTCCCTGTTTCTGTTCATTTATCAGGTTCTGCCAGCCTGATCATTCTTTTAACACGTTAAAAATAAAGGCTACACAATAAGCAGAATAAAGACCTAATAATCAGTTGAAATTATTATTTTAAGAATGTATCAGATGTTGTTGTGTTTGACTAGCATCCACTTGTAATGAACATGCAATGACAATTTTGAATGACAAACGCTCTAGTTTGAAAATTCCAGTCACGTCTCTAACAGATCATACTGATTATTCATACCAAGAGAGGTAAAACTGGGTAAAATCAAGTAATGTGATGTTGCGAAGTGCTAATGGGTGAATCTTTGATAAGCAAGGAAGACATGTCTTAATTAACAGCCAGATTCTAAATCTGGTTTTTTTTTGTTTGTTTTTTGTTTTTTCCAGATCTGCTTTCTTGGTATGTTATTATTGTGCTTTGGTACTTTAGAGAAAAGAAAAAAAAAGTTTTCTTAAAAATTTGAAGACCTAGATAACAAAATATAAAATGTCTTTTTATTTTTCTCACCCTCAGGGTTTTTTAGCCTCGTATATGAATTAATCTCTAAGGTCAAATGGCTCATAATGTGTTTTACTGAAATAAATACTGTTTGATTCCTTATAGGGCATGTGCAGACCCAAAAATGTCTAACAAAGCATTCTTGAATAACCTCTAGTGGGTATCAGCTAAATATATTATGATCACAGTTATTTGAAATATGGGAAAAATAATTTAAAATAAAAAATGGCCAATGTGTGCCTTACAGGTAGGCAACGGGATGCAATTTTAAAGCATTGGTGAGAAATGGAAAACCTTTGAAGCTAAGTGGAAGCTGATGATGACTCTTTATCTTATAAACACATTGTATTTGTTAAGCCCCCATGGCTTTCTGAAGCATAAAAGAGAATTATAGCTGGATTTTAAGAATTCTATCCTACCAAAGTAACTTATCTTCTATGCCAGAATGCAGTGAGTTTAGGTGATGATATTCTCTCATGGATAAACGGAGCTCATAAGCAATTCAGACCTGTCCATAGGGCTGATAGAACTAAATATGTTCTTAAATTGAAGAAACATCCCAGTTAGAGTATAAGATGCATATTTTACGTGAGTAGGCTACATTCCAGCATTGCCTAAACATGCCTTTATTTAAAAAAAAAAAAAATTCTTTCCTTCAGAATGAAAAAGTCTGCTTCCATTTATTTCAGGCGACTGCAAGACAATGAAGCAGAAGGAAAAATTTAACACTGGCACGGCAGTGTCTTGGAGCTAATTGTTTTTCACCAAACACACACACGTAGCAGCGAAACATCCTTAAAATGTAAAACATCTTGGTTTTTTAATAACCCCTTGTGGTATGTTTTTACTTTAGCAATAATTGTATTTTCTTTTTTGCACATTTTATTTAACAACATTGCAGTGCCAGATAATCGGTTCCATGTGTTCAGGGCACTAGCAAAGTGCCTAACGGAGAAACAATTAACTTTATTGGGCTCCTGTTATTGGCAGACACAGCCTTACACCCTTACTTGTTCATGGTGCTGAGCTACATATGAGCTGCAAAGAATTTGGTGTCCTAAGTAATCATGCAGCAACCTGAATTTAGAGCCAAGTTGTCATTAAGCAAAAAAAAAAAAAAAAATCATGATCATGAACTAGAAACAGAAGTTAAAGTCCATGACAAGATCAGAAGATAAAGTTCACTTAAGTAACAAAAAGTGCAATGATTAGTCCAGGGCCTGGAGCCAGTGGTTGATGAGCAAGCTTGGACTTTTGCTAAAGAAGAACATGCAGTATGATTTGAAGCAAATATGAGCACTGTGACTGTAATGCAAGCATAGCTCTTTTAGTAATAGGCACTGAAACAATAGGTAAATGCAGTTAAGTGCAAGGAGCAACATAGTTAGGTTTTATCAAACATTAACACTTGTACTGGAGAGTCCATAAAATTCTAATTGGCCTCTTCTGCGGAAAGCAGCCCCAAGAGGTTCTTTATGTACAAAGCAGCTCTGACTCATGCCATGAGTGCTATGAGAAAATAAACCCTGCTAGCATAGCTGCCATTCATTTGTCCAGGGAATGATGCTCAAGCCACAGAAAGGATAAACAGATCAGGCATGTGGTAGCACAACCACCTCTGCAATGACACAGCCTAAAACTCAGCATTGCATTGGACAAATGGACCTGAACAAATTCTCTTTTATGAAAAGTGAGCATGGCAAGTATACCTGGGGAGGGAATATCATTTGGGCTCAGACAATATCCTAAATAAATCTGAGATATGAGTCTGTTGCTTCATGAAGCACATGATCTCTCCCAGGCTGAGAAGGGCACCTGGAGTGCATGTTACCCTGCCTTTGTTGTGTGCCCTTATTTTTTAAAAAATTTCTCAATATAGGAGATAAGCTGGAAAGTTCTATTTTCTTTCAGAATTTACTTAATACACATTATGTCTGCAAGGCATTCATCTGGGCCTCCACAGAGAAAAAAACTGTCAATGAATGGAACCATAAGATGGGACTGTAGAGGCCAAAGGAGGGAAATGTTTGAAGAAAGTCTTATTCACTCCAATATGTTTTGCTTTGCTGATTCCTTCACAGTTGGGAGCAGCACAAAATTCGAAGCAACTTTGGGGAATTTAGACAGCTACAAGAATATTGGCAGGTAAAGGAGGAAGAAAGAAGTGGTGAAGACATATTATATTTTTATCCTGCATTGTTCCTCTTGAGCACTACTAGTGGGCAGATAATATATTTCATTATTAAAATACAAGAATTACCCTTTTATTGTTAGAAATGACACTTGTAACCTATACTACTGTTTCTGGAAGTGCGACCCCACTGAACTCGAATATGCTTGAAGATGATCCAAAGATTGTTGCTGCTAATGCTGAAATTAACAGTCTTTCCAAAGCTAAGAAAAATAATTCACAGGTAAAATTATTTTAGTTTTAGAGTTTTTCATGAGTTAACCTTGAATAGTCTGTACCTGTCATGTATGTTTGAGTCACAATTGTTGAAATCAGACTTGTGATATGATTACACGTGTAGTTTCATTTTATGTTTTTTATTTTTAGGATATTGATATTCCATGATACTCCACATATGAGATTTCCAAGTTGTGGTCACCATGAGAATACGAGGCTCAGACTATCCCTCAAGAGAGGGTCTGCTGACAGGATTATAGGAGGCCAATGGCCTCCAGCTGCCTCATCTTGGGAATGTAAGCCATACTCCCTCTGTCCCTAAGCACAATGTGGCTACCAGTGTACACAGTGAGGGTGCCAGAGCTGAGCCATTCCTTTTAAATGCAGGACTCCACTTACAGGCCATTTTTTCTCTGGGGATCCTCATTAGCCTGGCTGAGATTTTGTCAGAGCTGCACAAGCTTTCCCACCATACCCTTCTTCCTTCCCTCTCTCCTTTCACAGATGTCAGACCTGTATCTGCCAACTTGTAGTCTCTCTTCATTTTCTCCATCAAAAGTGTTTCTCCAATAAATCTTTTTCATATCTAATTTCATCTTGACATCTTTTTTATAGAGGTATTAAATTAATACTCTGATACTCAGGTATTCTTTCTCAATTTTAAGAATTACCTATCTGTAGTGTAAGTTTCAAAAAAAAGGATGAGGCCAGGCATGGTGGCTCACGCCTATAATCCCAGCACTGTGGGAGGCCCAGGTGGGTGGACTGCTTGAGCTCAGGAAATAGAGAAGAGCCTGTACAACACGGTGAAACCCTGTTTCTACAAAAAATTAGGCAGGTGTGGTGGAGCACGCCTGTGGGTCCTGGCTACTCGGGAGGCTGGGGTAGAAGGATCACTTGAGCCTGGGAGGTGGAGGTTGCAGTGAGCTGAGATTGCTCCACTGCACTCCAGCCTGAGCAACAGTGTCAGGCTCTGTCTAATAAAATAAAAGTAAAAATGACATTATTCTATACTATTGAATAGCTATTACTTGAAGAAAATTGGAAAAATACCTAATGTCACAAATAACTTCAGATGGACTGGTACAGACTAGTTACAGCAAGAAAACATTTTAAAAGAAATATAGGGATATATATATATATATTTATATATATATTTTTATATATATTTTTATATTTATATATATGTATATATTTGTATTTATATATAATTTTTTTCAGAGTCACAGGGCTGGAAAACACATTATAGAGGAATCCAGAGTGCCTAAGTGTGTAATTTATATAACATTCTCTATCATACCAAAATAAGATGTAGCTTTCATACCTCAGCAGTCTCCTGTAAGTAACTGATCCTCATTTCTATGAAATAGTCTATCAAGGAAAATAATAAAATGCTTTATATGTTATCTATGTTTACCAACATCCTCATAGTTACACAGTAGTTACACATGAAATATGCTCATATCCCTAGACATAGCATGGCTTATAAACAAGTTCAACTTAAACTGTCTGCCATGAATCTTTACTATGACACAGAGTTACCCAAATAGTTACATCATCATGTTCAGAAATTTTTCTCAGTTATTAGGGTTGGTCCTGGCTCATAGTTTAGCATTCTCTTTCTTCAGCCACTAATACCATTTTTTTCTGAAAGTGGCTCTCATTAAGCATAACCCTCTTCTCAAACTACTTCACCCTCTATCTGAAGAAACGATCTTACTTAGACTCCTGTGATTCTTTAAACAGATGAAACATGCACTAAATCTGTCTCAAAATGAAGTGCCTAAACTAATTAAGCTAAAAATATTCTTAAATTCTCTTGGTCTTCTCTTCCAACCACCCGGAAGACATTGGGGTTTCTAGCAGCCCCAGGAAAACAAGAATCTTTTCTTATCCTCAGGGTGATGTGAGAAGGGAAATTGATTTCATATTATATTTAGCACTTCATTGATTCTGTCTCCCCCGTTGAGAGACCCTGTTAGGACTAAACAAAAGACATCACTTTTATGAACTGCCTATAACTCTATGTCTTTGTTGGATTATGGAAAAGTCTGCCAGTGTGGAAAGCTCGAATTCAGAGTGCTCAGTGAGGCTTGCCCAGTGGAGGCCAACTCAGTAAATCATATCTGACAGCCTTTTGTTAAAGAACTTTCTCAGTGCTCACTGTGTCCCCCTGTACTGGCCCCAGTAGCTCGCCCCCACACCATACCCACAGCTATTGGAACTTGTGTTGGTATTTACTCAGGATGATTTCATGGTCCTTGCCAGCACTGACTTACCTAATACTGATGAGCCTAGCTATAGGCCCCAGTCTTTGCAAATAATTTACAGAAGCGTCAGAAGTCTTTTTGTTGGATTTGTTCTACAGTGATGACACTTGCAATTTTCTTTTTGTTGGATTTGTTCTACAGTGATGACACTTGCAATTTTCTTTTGGCCTCTTGCTGATAAGAGTTCAGTCATAAATGAAAGAAGATAAAACTCAAATATGACTGTTTTCCACGCACTATTTCCATTACCTTTTGATAGTAATAAAATGATGCAAAAATAATGCATGTCCTTGTAAAGACTCAGAAACCATGTCACCATGGCCACTTTTATACATCTCAATAGGTGAGATTGTCAGTGACTCCAGTTAAGGTGCTACCAACTGTACTTAAGTAGGTTATAAAGTGAAAACTATTTCTTTGAAATTTTTTTTTTATTATTATTTTTTTTTTACAGCCACTGAGATAGTGACTTTACCTCTACCTGGATGTGTGAGGAAATGTGGTCACTCTAAAATTTCTACCCATCTCTCAGTCCCACCTCTCACCCTTGATGTCTGTTTGTAGAGGAAAATAGATCCCTGTATTTGTCTTTCTTTGTTTGTTTGTTTTTGAGTTTTTTTTGGAGATGGAGTTTTGCTCTTGTTGCCCGGGCTGTAGTGCAGTAGTGCAATCTTGACTCACTGCAACCTTCGCCTCCGGGGTTCAAGCGATTCTCCTGCCTCAACCTCCCGAGTAGCTGGGATCACAAGCACCCGCCACCATGCCCGGCTAATTTTTTGTATATTTAGTAGAGATGGGGTTTCACCATGTTGGCCAGGCAGGTCTCGAACTCCTGAACTCAGATGATCCACCCGCCTCAGCCTCCCAAAATGCTGGGATTACAGGCATGAGCCACCACGCCCAGCCTGCTTGTATTTGTCATATTGCCATTTCATTTTACATATCAGCAATACTATCTTTGTAGTGTGTGAATAGCTGTGCCCACTGTCTATACTTTTTCATACAAGTCATATCCACCCAGCTTTATGTTAAAGAGCTGCTTTAATCTTTTTGTTTATTTGTTTGTTTGTTTTAGACGGAGTTTTGCTCTGTCGCCCAGGCTGTAATCTTAATATGTACGTAGTTTTAGCATCACCAGAGCCATCATAAATGACCAATATTCTCAGATTTTATATACATACAACTGTAAAATAGTTTAACTTGTCTTTTTCTAAAAGAGCCATTTCAGAAAAAGTCTTGTTAAAGAATGGAAATTGTAAACCCTGTGATCAAAGACCAACGTGGAGAAGATACTCGAGGCAGTTTTTCCAAAACATTTTGCTCTTGTTGAAAAAAAAAAACATCAATATAGATGAAAGTTAGATGGTAATATTGTAAGTTGGTTAGTTCTTAGGTGGATAGGAGAGCTATAACACGCTCCAGGAGCATGGTTTCCTGTGCTCATAACTCCCTGTCTATACCCAAATTCTTAATGCTATAGTTTGTCTCTCCTTTTAGCTTTTTGATATAATAAAAATTTTAACAATAAAATTGCACAGGGCTGGGCACGGTGGCTCACGTCTATAATCCCAGCACTTTGGGGGGCCAAGGTGGGCGGATCATGAGGTCAGGAGATCGAGACCATCCTTGCTAACACAGTGAAACCCCGTCTCTACTAAAAATACAAAAATTTAGCCAGGCGTGGTGGCAAGCGCCTGTAGTCCCAGCTACTCGGGAGACTGAGACGAGAGAATCACTTGAACCCAGGAGGCAGAGGTTGCAGTGAGCCGAGATCGTGCCACTGCACTCCAGCCTGGGCGATAGAGCGAGACTCTGTCTGAGGACCAAAAAAAAAAAAAAAAAAAATTGCACAGAAGCCAAAAACATACATAATGGATTTAATTAATGCCAGTTGGCCAGGAGTGAATCATAGAGTCTCTCTTTGAATTTCAGGAGTTCTGCATAAAAGGCTACTAAGGTGTTGTTCCCATGGGGGAAGCACGTGGATCACTGAGAAAATTACCTTCATAATTTGGACTGAGAAATACTGAGTATTTTAGGATTTTTTTTTTTCTTAAATTATCCAGTCTTTCTCTCTCCATTAATTTAATAATATGAGAGGTATTTATTTTCTTTGCCACTTCTAACAGTGGCAAGGACTGAATTACACATCAAGGACTGAATTAAGACCATTTCTGTAGAATCAAAATTACCACCAAGTATCAGGTCCCTAAATGGTCTGCTGCCCCAAATAAAAGCTTTAGAATCCAAATGGCAAAGGTAAAATTCTGATTTTGCACTTAGCCATTATAACATTGGGAAAGCCACTTAACCTGTTTAAGCTTCATGGGGCTGAGGAACCATACCTGTCACCCTAACTAACCAGGTTGTTACTGAAATGAATGAGAAAATCTACAGGGAAGTAATTTGTTATATGTCATGTAAATATCACAGGTTATATTTATAGAAAATACATTTTGTATTGTTCAAATACTAAATAATCTCAAATCTTTTGTTTTTAAACTATCATCACTCCTTCTCCATCTCTAGAAGTGCTTTGCAGTTTTAATAATCAGGAAGAGAATAACAACTTAAAATGGTGTGCATTATTTTAAAAATAAAGTATGTTGAATGGTTTTTAAAGCAGACCATGAACCAAATCTTCCCTGCAGCCAGTTTTTGTAAATACGGCTTTTTTGGACCAAAGCTACACCTATTCATTTACATATTGTCTACGGCTGCTTCCAAACTCCGTGGACAGAACTCAGTCATGGCAACAGAGACCATATGGCCTGCAAAGCCAAAAATATTTACTATCTGGCCCTTTACAGAAAATTTTGACCAACTCTGGGATTAATAGCACAAAAAGGGAACAAAGCAGATTTCATTTAAAAATGCCCTTTTCATCTGTTAAATATTTTGTAGATTCGTACTTTAAAAATCTTGCTAAAGCTATTGAGAGCTGGTGAGAAAATGCATGATGTTACACACACACAAAATGTGGGTTTGCCTGAAAATGTGCACCTTGTCTGACTGCAAATTTGGTTACATTCAATGGCTTAAATATTCTGACACTGAGCCAGAAGGATTCCATGGTGATACTGAAAGCAGTGCCTGCCTCACAAATGAAACCAATTGCAGCTGTCAGCCACTGTCACTTTGGCTTAATTATTAAAATAAAGACAATTGGTTTTGAGCACACAGAACATTGGAGATTTGAAGATAATTGTTATGAAATAATTCTGCCTAGAAAACTAGTAACAGTACATGATTTTTATTGTGTGCCTGTCAGTGCAAAAATCTGACTGTCAAGCCCACTTTAAATATGGACACAAATAATAGGAGGTTGGCCTGTGCCTTTGAATTGGTAAACTGAAAAAAGAAACACACACACACACACACACATACACACACCCCTGCAGAGGAGCAGGCAAATAACCTTTAAGTGCAGTACAGAAACACTATTCCTTTAAGTGAAAAACTCAATATAAAAAAAGAGATTTTGTAGGGGTAGAATTCTGTACAGTTATTTCAATGTTGGGAGAGTATCCGTCCATGGCTTTTTTTTTTTTCTGTTTTTTTTTTTTTTTTTCCTCAACACAGATGTTCATCTGCATCCCATCTGATCTGAATATTCGGCTTTCTTGGCACACATCTCTTTATCTCCACTGTGTGTTCTTCCTCTGGGCCAAACTCCAGTGTCACAGATGTGCAGAGAGAGAAAGGAAAGAGAATATTAGGGATGGAAAGGCTGAGCTCAAATTAATCAACAGGTCCTTATGAGGACTGTTTATTTCCCTAAATTCCCACCTGCACTGTTACAATCTAATAGCCAGACAAATCTGGCAACAAATCGCCCATCCGTGAAAGGATTTTTAGAAATTTATACCTTACGGAAGTAAGACTTATAAAAGTTGAGCCCAGGATAAACCATCCATAAATCCTTTATGTATTTACTTATTTTGCATAAAAATGGGGTACCTAATTCAAAATTTAGTGTTCCTTGCAGTAAATGTGAAAATCTGATACAATCAATAGAATCGTACTTTTAATGCCACTTCTTGAATCTAACACTGGATAGTATCAAAGAATCATTCTCCATTATTCTGTTCTGGTGAATGAAAGGCTCTAGGCAGTGGCTATTTAGTCAGCATTCATAAATTTTCACTTTTCTAATCTCTCATCCAACCAGTGAAAATTTCCAAGTAGCTCTTTTTGTTGTTGTTTAAAGAGATATCTGAATTTTCTCAATGCACACATTTGTGCTACACACGATTATACATTAGTCTTGTTATGTTTTATCATGTCTGCTTTTTTATCTCCTACAATAAGACTTAGCAATTTTTCCTTCTGTAAAGGGTGAAATATGATCTCTGTTGAAACTCAATTTGCAATCGTAGGACCATAGTAGTCATAGATAATATATAAATGTATAGACGTGGCTGTGTTCCAATAAAACTTTACAATGCAGTCAGTGAGCTGGACTGAGCCCCAAGGGTCATTGTTTGATGAACAATGCTGTACTAGATTCTAAGTTTTTGAGGACAGTTTATTTTCCTGGAAACTATTTCCATCAAGTAATACTTTCCTTCAGCCTGAAGAACTTTTTCCAGCATCCTTATAATGTTGATGACCATTCTCTCAGCTTTTGTGTGACTGGCACTGCCTTCACCTCTCCATCATTTGTGAAGGATATTTTCACTGAGTACAGAAGTCCAGGTCAGCTGCTGTTTTTCTTCTGTTACTTCACATTTGTTGTTTGATTGTTTTCTAGCATCCATTACTACTGATAAGAAGTCAACTGTTTTTATATAATCGTTCCCCGAATTGTCATCTGTTTTGTTTTGGTTTTGCCTTTGGCACATTATAAAATGTTTCATCTTAGCTTTTTATGATAGCAGCATGATTTTGATATGCCTAGATATAGGTTTTTTTTTTTTTATTTATTCTTATTGGCATTTATCGAGCTCCTTGGATATGAAAGGTGATTTTTTTTTTTTTTTTTTTTTTTTTTTTTTGCTTTTACAAGAGTAGGAAATTTCTTCAAAAAAATGCTTTCTGCCCCTTCTTTTTCTCCTTCCTAACACACAGTTGCCTGTGTGTTGACCACTTCACATTTTTGCATAGGTCACTAAGGCTCCATTAATTTTATTTATTTTTCTTTTTAATTGCTTTTTAAAGTTATGTATATTTTATTTAAATAATTGTAACAAATAATAATTGTATATATTTATGTGGCACACTGTGATCTTTTGACACACACACACAGTGGAATAATTAAACCAAGCTAATTAACATATGCAGCACCAAACATATTCATTTTTTTTGTGGTGAGAACCTTAAAAATCTACTCAGCAATTTTTTTAATACGTTACATTGTTACTAACTATATTCACCAGTTTCAGTTAGACAATAGGAATAAGTTCTGCTAATTTTCTTTCAATCTTTTTCTCTCTGTTTTTTTACAATGTATATCTTGTGTTGATCTGTTTTTAAGTTGACTAACCTTTTGTTGTAATCAACGTCTAAACTGCGCTTAAACCCAGTAAGTGATTTTTTTTTTTTTTTTTAAGTTTTAGATATTGGACTCTTCAGTTCTGTAATTTCAGTTTGGTTTTTTAGTTTTAATTTCTCTATTGAGATTTCTCATCTGTTTACGCACTGTTACTTTTTTTTTTTTCCTTTAGGCCCTTGAACTTTAAATGGCTCTACCAGTTAATTACAGCATCTGGAATATTGCATGATCTATTTGTATCGACTGTTTTTTTTTTAAGTTACATTTTCACTGTTTTTTTTTTTTTTTTTTTCTTTTTCCCGCATGCCTAGTAATTTGTATCTTATTCTGGACATTACAGTGATGTGTTACAAGACATCTGGATTGTGCCCACTTTCTCTCTTGACAACATGTTCAATTATGGGCAGAGCCTCCTGTCATTGTGAAGCTTGATTTTATTATTTTTTATGACATAATGATTTCAATTTTGAGTTGATACTTAGGATGTGGCCTTTATTTTAGAATGTAATCTTTATTAATATGTTGTTAATTTTCTTGGATCTCACTTGAATATATTAGTTTATTAGAGAGGTTTCTCTGCTCTTCCTGGACCAAAATTCTATCATCCACACTTAAAAGGCCTTTGTTATCACGATTCTGCCATCATCTCTGTAAGAAAAAACTTCTGCTGTCTCACAGTTGTTTATCCCATGTCTGTACAACTTCTCTCAGTCAAGACCCCATGGTAACTTCTCATGCAGACTTCTGGGTCCTTTACTCTATGTAGCCCCTATTTTCTGGGATCCTGCTCAGCAAATTTCAGCTGTTTTAGTGGCCTGGAACTCATATTTGCCTTATCACCTCAGAGGTATTGCTTCACTACTTGAGCTCTGATTTGATCTGCCTTGAGGTATGAACATATCCCCAGGCAGAAAGCCAGGGAATATGTTTACCTTCTCTTAAGAATTGGAGGCTGGGTGTGGTGGCACATGCCTGTAATCCCTGCACTTTGGGAGGCCGAGGTGGGCGGATCACCTGAGGTCAGGAGATCGAGACCAGCCTGGCCAAAATGGCGAAATCCCGTCTCTACTAAAAATACAAAAATGAGCTGGGCATGGTGGCACACACCTGTAGTCCAAGCTACTTGGGAGGCTGAGGTAGGAGAATTGCTTGAACCTGGTAGGCAGAGGTGAAGTGAGCCAAGGTTGCGCCACTGCGCTCCAGCCTGGGCAACAAAGCAAGACCCTGCCTCAAAAAAAAAAAAAAAAAATGTAGACTTGAATTTCCTGTTATCCAATGCCTGAAAACCATTGGTTCCTATATTTTGCCACTTTTTATACTTTTTTACTCTGGACAGACAAATCATTAACAAAAAATTAAAGGAGGATCTAGTATCAAATTGTGAATTAATAATCATCTAAAGACAGATGAAATATAAAGAATGCATCTATGTCTAAAAAGTGGTAAGACATTTAAATGAGAAAATCTAAATTAAAAAATATTGTGATGAAGTGAGAAAGCTCACTAGTAGTTAAAAAACAGACAAAACAAGACATACATGCAGTCACCAAGCATACGAAAAAAAGCTCAGTATCACTGATCATTAGAGAAATGCAAATCAAAACCACAGTGAGATACCATCTCATGCCAGTCAGAATAACTATCATTAAAAAGTAAAAAAACACATGTTGGTGAGGTTGTGGAGAAAAGAGAATGCTTATACACTGTTAGCTGGAGTGCAAATTAGTTCAACCATTGTGGAAAGCAGTATGGTGATTCCTCAAACTGCTAAAAGCAGAACTAACATTCAACCCACCAATCCCATTACTGGGTATAAATCCAGAGGAATATAAATCATTATACCATAAAAACACATACATGTGTATGTTCACTGCAGCACTACTCATAATAGCAAAAACATGGAATCAATTCAAATGCCCATCAATCACAGATTGTATAAATAAAATGTGGTACATATACACCATGAAATAATATGCAGCCATAAAAAAGAATGCAATCATGTCTTTTACAGGAACATTGATGGAACTGGTGGCTATTATCCTTAGAAAACTAATGCAGGAACAGAAAATCAAATACCGCATGTTCTCACTTATAAGTGGAAACTAAATGATGGGAACTCATGAACACAAAGAAGGAAACAACACACACTGGGGTCTACTTGAGGGTGAAGGATAGGAGGATGGAGAAGAGCAGAAAAAATAACTGCTGTGGACTAGGCTTAATACCTGGGGGATGAAATAATCTATACAACAAACCCCTATGACATGAGTTTACCTACATAAAAAAACTTCACAGGTCCCCCTGAATCAAAAGTAAAAGTTTAACAACAACAAAAAACCCTCACACTTTTAGTCTTTTCAAATAGCTTGCTGAGTGTTTATGAGCAAGTTGAGTAATGAGAACATAAGGTTTTGCATCTGTATTTGCAAAATGATTATCATATGCCTATCCTGTCTGCTACAAAGGCTTTTAGATATGACATAGCATAGTTTTAACATGGATAGCTAGACTTATAATCTCACTACTACAAGATCTTGGACAAGTTATCTATCCTCTCTGATCCTCATTTTTTTTCTATAACTGGGATAATAGTAATTGCCTTATAATGATATTAAATATTAAAATAAATAATTTTTGATAATTCCTTTATCATAATAATTGGTACATGGTAAACACTCAAGAAATGTTAACTATTTTATCAATATACTATTATATAAGTATTATACATATAAATAACATTAGCAAAGTTGTGATTGTAATAAATGACCATGTATAAGTAAATAATACAATAAGAAATTGAATGTTATTAATATTATATTGTATAATCATAAGACTATTTTCTTATATTTGAAACAACAAATGAAAGTAAACATTTTTAAAAATTATTCTTCTTTATCAGGTGTGGTGGCTTATGACTGTAATCCCAGAGCTTTGGGAGACCCAGGTGGGTGGATCTCTCGAGTACAAGAGTTCAAGACCAACCTAGGCAACGTGGTGAAACCCTCTCTCTAAAAAAAAAAAAAAAAAAAAAAAAAAAATTAGCTGGCCATGGTGGTATGTGCCTGTGGTCCCAGGTACTCGGGAGGCTGAGGTGGTAGGATGGCTTGAGTCTGGGAGGCGGAGGTTGCAGTGAGCCAAGATTGCACCAGTGCACTCCAGCCTGGGTGACACAGTGAGACACTGTCTCAAAAAAACAAAACATAAAACAAACAAATAAACATTTATTCTGCTTTGATTCTGGCTATCTACATATATAATTAGACCCTAACCTATCAAAAAGAATTTTGATACTACTTATCAAATAATGGGAGTCCTCAGAAAAGTATCTGTAAGACAGGCAAAGCAAAGAGGGAAGAAATCACAGGGTACTAAGTGAAATAATCACAAACAATAAGTAAGTAATAGCCAAAAAAAAAAAAAAAAAGAAATGTTGTATTAACATACTTAAATTTTTAAAATATTGTTTTCTTATATTTTATTACTTCTTAAAGAGTTTTTTTGTGTTTATTATTTTTCGGCTCTAGTGATAAGGCTTCAGCTTAAACTATTCTCTAGATTTCTTATGGAAACACAGAAATTAAGAAAAAAAATAAAAACATTTGGGATCCATTATTGTGCCCTATTCATCCATTTGAAGTGTGATGCGTCTCCAGTTGTCATGTTGTTATTCTAATAATTTCCTGTGCTTATTCTCTCAGCTCTCCTTCTCTTTCTCTCTCACCCTTTAAAAAAATAATCCTCAATACTAATTAAGGCAGAACTTTATCACTGAGAATTTCTGAATTACAAGAGAATGCTGAATTTTACAGGATGAGGGAAGAGTTTGACGTTGCATAAACAAGCAAAAACAAAAAACAAAAAATACGCTAACTCACATAACAGAATTTGTATGAATACATTCTGATGATCTCTTTTTGTACGGGTTTTGAATTTTGCTTTTGCATTATTGAAAACAATCTTAAGCAGAATATAGTAATAATAGTGCTAAATAGCTGTTCACTGAAACATTGTCTATATAATAAACTTTTGAGGATTAAATGCTAAAAGTAAAAGGAAACTAAAATCTGTGAGAATGCCGAGTTACACGTTGTAAAAGCCAAATAGAATTTAGAACTCATAGGATTCATATAAATTTCATTGTAGACCTCCTAGTTCACAGAAGGGTCAACCTAAAGATCTTGCCAACCATAGAATAACACTTTAAGACTATGGGAGACCCTAGTAATATGACTGAAGGAAAAGCTATGGAGTAGCAGTTCCTTGGGCTTCAGTAATCTATCTAAACTTGAAGACTTTAAAATAAAATGATTTGCTTTTTATTTTGGAGAGCCATGGTTGCTTTGTTTATAGTCAATTTTTTAAAAGTCTCATTAACTTTGTTGTATTTTGTAGGCAACATCTTTGTTTTGTCAGAGATCCAATGCAATAAGAGGCACTATCCAAGTTTCCAGAAAGTGTGAGCACACACCTTGTACTGATTTAGGGTTGAACTGCATACTCTAAGTTTTAATTACGAGTTTAAGACAAAGACTGAAATTGACATTTTGCATTTTCAGCAAGACGGTAAGAACTGCAAATGCTTTATGCTACACTCATTAAATTGTGGCCACTTGGATGAATTAAATAAGAGTAGCAATAATATTTTATGTTAAATTAAATATTTGAAATGTTAAGACTAACATTTTAATATTATTTTGATTTTAAATACAATATTTAATGTCAAAATATATTTAATAGTAGTATATTTAACATTGACATCACATTGTGAAACCACTAACAATGAAAATTTTCTAAATGATATTGTGAAATGGGTATTAATCTTAGTTTTCTCATCTGAAACATGCAGAATACAAAAATGTATTCATCAACACATACAAATAGCAAAGTCTTCTGATTCCAAACCTGCTTTGTACTCCCATTTGTCTGTATTCAGCAGTCACTATTTACTTTGTAGCATATACAACATCTAGCATAGAAGTATACACAAGGTGTTAGTAAACATGTATTGATTGATGCATTTCCTTTGATAGAGATAGAAAATGCTTGAAACATATGTTTGATTAACAAATACTTATTAAAAACTTGTTACTCAGCAGATTTCAACAACAAAAATAAATTGTTAAGCTCTGTGTGTAGCTGAAGAGATGGACAAGAAAGAAAATTATAATGCATATAAAATGTGTTTTGATATAAAGGCAAATATAAGGGTGTCTTAGTACTGTAAAATGAACTTCGGCTTAGGGATGGGGTGCATTATGTAAAGGTGAACCAGTGTGTTCCAGGGACAAGTCAGTTTGCTGATGTTTAAGGTGCAAGTGGATGAATGGAGGATATGAAACCAGCAGAGAATTTGATTATAAAGTATTAGTGAGCTTTGTTAATACACACATACTTACAGAAATACATACCTGCAACAAAAATAAAATACACCAAAATGTTAATAAAGACCATCACTGTATGTCATAATTGGGGGTGGTTTTTAAATTTTACAAATGTTAAATGTTTAAAAATGTTTTATAAACATTTTACGGTGTTTATATTTGTGAAAAACGATGTAGATTATTTAAAATCAGGAGCTGGTGAGACAAAGTAAGTACAAGATTAACAACAAAAACAAAACAAAAATATGTGGAAAGTACCAGCCAAGCTTCAAAACTAAAGTGTTTAGAGAGAAGAAAGAAAGAAAGAAAGAAAGAAAGAAAGAAAGAAAGAAAGAAAGAAAGAAAGAAAGAAAGAAAAAAGAAAAGAAAAGAAAAGAAAAGAAAAGAAAAGAAAAGAAAAGAAAAGAAAAGAAAAGAAAAGAAAAGAAAAGAAAAGAAGGAAGGAAGGAAGGAAGGAAGGAAGGAAGGAAGGGGGAAGGAAAAGAAGGAAGGAAAAGAAGGAAAGAAAGAAAAGAAAGAAAGAAAAACAGACACAGATGGAGATTGGTGTATATTAGCCCAAAATATTCTGCTTTGAGATAAGGCTTATTTTAAGCTGATGGCAATTTAGGAATAGCAAATACAGAAAAAGCTCTCTGCCCTCCAGCTTTCTGTCTAAAAGTGGCACATAAATTTTCCTTTGTAAACATAACACAAATTTCCATTTGTAAAGATGTCTTTCTTTTTTGTATCAGAAAGAGGAGGACAGCTCTGTCAGTGGAGATTCCTCTTATCAATGGAGAAAGCACTTGAGTCTATATAACACATCTTACTCAATAAACTTTATATTCCATTAGTTTTCCTCATACTTACATTTCCACAATTTATATTCCCTAGAGGTTCTGTGCCTTCCCTTCTTTTGTATAGTTACTTCTCCACAATTTATCATCCTTTGTTAAGATGGTATATGAGCCCCAAATTCTAACCATTTCCTTTTGACACATTTCTGTGTGAATAACTGTACATACATATGTAATTAAATATATTTTTTTTCCTTGCTAATCTATCTTTTGTGAGTTTACCTCACAGGTTTGCAACTACTAGATCTAACGAGCTAAAAGTATAAGGATAGTTATCTACTAAATTGCAAAAGCATAACAAAGGGAGGGTAAATATGCATATGCCCATTTTTTCAATTAGGCTTGTTGGTGTATCTGGAAATCGAACACAGAAGTCTGTGATGCAGAATGTTGGTAAGATATTCGCATACCCATGTAAACAGAAAGGCAGAACAATATTTTGTCCCAAAGTCAAAGTTGAGCTGGGGTATCAAGGGATAACTTCATGATGACTAAACTACAATATATGTGAAATAATAGGCACATAAATCTTGTGGTCTGATTTTGAAATCTAACATATAATGAACCTAAAACCCATAAAATATTAATAAGGGCATTTAGAGGGTTGAAAAATATAAAGCAATTGAAAAGAAAAATTTAAAGTAAGTCTCAAGAGATGAAAGAGGAGGGGAAATATTAAGCAGCACCTACAAATATACCAGGTATTGAAAAGAGTATGACTGGAAGAAAGTTATTTTGTAGGATAGAAAGCATTATTAGAAAATGATAAACATAAGAGATTTATCAGGTCATCTGAGAAAATAAGAAAGTGATGAAGGTTTGAATCTCATAAATGAAATTTTTAAAGATAACATTAATAAATATCAAAGCCAATATCAACAAACGTCAAAGGACTATATAATATCAATTGTAGAAAATATATTATAATCAAGTGGGTTACTGGATAAGCTGTACTAATTCTATTACACAGAAATTTCCAAGATATTTATTACTGTGGAATTTCCCCACCATGTCTATGAAAAACAGAGAGGGACACAATCAGCATTCAAATAGAAATCACGGAGTCACATTTAAAATCCATAAAACCTTTTATATGAAAAGTCAGACTCTGGTTCACATCTAATGTCCAATTTTTAAGCTATCCATTTGCACTGAGTGCTATTCTTTCTTTATTGCTAGGTATGACCATTAGTAAAATGCATTTACCTATAATGTGATAAAAATTATGAAAGATGTCATAGCAATCATGTTTGAAAATTAGTTCTAGCCCATTTGATGAAAACTTCCATTACCGTAATAAACAAAGAAATAGGTTAAAATTCCTAACTGTGAGGCATATGAGGGAAATGTGGGATGTTTCCTATTATAGATTAAGATAAGTTCTCTTTTTGTACTCAAAAAGAGATTGCTAAGGTTAAGGTGCATATTTCTGGGGATTATTTCATTCCAGGTCTCTGATTCAATTAACAATTTATTTTAATAACAGTAATAATTATATCCAATATTTATTGTAGACTCACTGTGGTCAGGCATTAATCTAAGCTTTCTAAGTAAGTGTTATCAGTTAGTGTGCATGTCTTTCAGTTCTCACAATAATTAAAAGGGGTACATGCTATGATTTTCATAGTTTTAAAGGGCAAAACAAAAAAAATCAAATGACTTTAAATTGAGGAAGTTAGCTGAGTTGAAACTCAAACCCAATCAACACCTAAATTCATGGTTTTCATCATACATCATACCTCCTCCTCACATATTAAGAAACTTATAATAATAAAAAAAGTAGAAATAGCTCTCCAGGAAACAGAGTTAGAAATAATTGACCAATACAAATAATTCTATCATTCAGCCTAATACAAACTGCTCAGGATATTAAAAGACTTATATAGAAGCACTGTGTTAGGTCACAAATCAGATGAAAGAAGACTGGTTTTACCCTGTAGTCAGTAGAATGAGGTTCTGTAATTCAATGTGCAATGGGCCAGTTGTACATGTTCTTACAAATTTAAGCAGTGCACACATGCCATATGTGTGTGCATTTGTGTGTGCGTGTGTGTGTGTGTGTGTGTGTGTGTGTGTGTGTGTGTGTGTATGTGTATGCAGGGCAAGGGTCTTCTTTTTTTCTCTTTCTTTTCTTCTTTATTTTCTCCAGGCAAGAGTTTGATGCCAAGCCTGTTTACAAAGTTCAGCTTTGGGGTCGTGAGAATTTTGCTGCAAACAACTGACAGTTTTATGTTCCTGAAACTCACAAAGCTTTCATCCTCTTCCTGGTCTTTCTTTACCGTCATGTCTCTTAACCTCTTCTTCTTGACCTGCCTCAACTATTGTTTGGAATCATATAGGGGAGTCTGGACACAGAAAGCTGGAAATTCACCTTATTACCTGAATTTTATTGCTGGAACACATTTGACAATATTTCAGTCAATTTTTCCTGCAATGGGATCTATTCAGGCTGTCAGATAATGGTCTCCTTTTGAACAAGCTAGATCTCTGGAGATAAATATAAGTATTAGAGAGAGATGGCTCTACTGAAGTTTTTCTACAATCAAACAAAAAAAAAAAAGTAATGAGAAGGGGATGACTTAAATATGATTCCCTGTTTTGTGTCAGACTTCACACACAAATCAGTAAATTGTGATTTCAATTGATAACTTCAAAAATAACGAAGAAATTCTCATGGAAAGAATGGTCTCTGTAAGACAGAGATCTAGAAGGAAGTCTTTCTTAACTAAAGGTCAGGCCACAATTTCCGGCACTGGGTATATTGTACTCTCAGGCAATTCATGACTTCAAGACACCAACTAGCTTTCAGGAGTGAAAACAAACAAACAAGAAACTGAATAGACAATCTTCAACATACATACAAACTGCTTTGGATTTGTTTTTACACTAGCTGTTTGAAACTTGGAACACATTTTTCCCATGAAAACAATAATATAAATTGTGGCTAGGTTCTTAAGGTAGTTGAAAAGAAGGCTATTTAACCAATAATGTCTTTGAAATAGATCACAAAAGGCATTAACCCTAGATCCAGTTTGTGGTTACAAGTAAGGATGGGGAACCACTAAATGAAAGAATATGGGAAGGGAAATTTTTCCCATTTTGATACGCAGTACTGAATCATATATAGATATAGCAAAATAGCATTTGTTGATGGCTTTTTGTCTTTGTGTTTTGAAGTTTGAAAAAATAAGAAAATTTAGTATCACCATAAAATTAGTAACCAGCAATAACCGCCATTAATATATTGGTAAACAAAGAAGCCAGTTGCAAACAAAATACGTGGTATAAATTGTTTGCCTCTCCCTCTCTCTTTCTCACTATTTGCATATAAAAAATTTCAGAAAGATGAAACAAATTTTATTTAACTTTTTCTTTGTAAAAGTTAAATTCTGTTAAAATAGTTGTCTGGGATATCAATGATGATTTTCTGGGTATGAAGTCTTCAAATTGTATGTGCTTAGACAGAGTATCTGTTATTTAAGCCTTTCGATAGGTATTCCCAAATAGCTCTCTAGGAAAGTGATTGTAAGTTGCATTCTCACCAGAAGGTCATAGAAGTAGATGCGTAAAAATTTTGTAACAGGTTGGTTTGTTTTCAGGACTATTTTCCTTTCCTTCCCTTCCCCACTTTGGCTGCATTTTTTGTCTCCTACCTAAAAGGACCTGGTGCATTCTAGATTCTCAAAGCTTCTCTTCTACCCCACACTGTGGGGTGTTACACCATTACTCTATTACACCATTACTATGACTCTATTACACCATTACTCAGAAATTGCCCCTTATTCAAAACTCCCACCAGATTTCCAAAACTTGCATCTCATTCTCTGTAAAAATCCCCCGATGAAGGGCATTCACAGAGCTAAGATTTGTTTTAGGCATTTGTCTACATTTTGAGGTTTAAATATTTTCTACAGTCTGTTTTATCCATAATTCCATGTATACTAAAAGTACCATTTCAAAGGAACAGCTGAAGGAATGGATTAAAAACTACATGGCGGCTGGAATTGGTGAATTATACTGAGATAATAGTTTTCAATAGCTTTAAGATATTTGTATGTTTTGTTGAGATTGCCCATTTCTAAGACATAATCAAGGATGTGATCAATGACTTATGTAAAGGAGTTTCATTCCGGGTTGTTTAAAATATCAGATAAAACTAGACACAAATGCCAATTATAACACATTTATGCGAAGGAATAAACACTTCTAATCATACCACATATGAAGGATGCTAATGGCATACAGAATGATAAGGATACAGAATTAAGTAAAAACTACAATGTAAGAGTTCACAGTCTCACGAATTTGTTATAATTAAATATATAAATAGATCCATCAAACAGATCCATAGATACATTTATCCTGATTAGTAGTCATTTTGGATGTTGACTATAAATAGCAATTTTGGTTCTCTATTTCAAATTGCTTCACAAAGATTTCCTGTATCTCTCATAATTCAGGCTATGAAATACAATTTAATAAGATTTTATAGTTGATAATAAACTCTCCCAAGCCTGTCTCTAAGAATTTTTGTGTAGTGGATGAAAACTTGCTATAAAACAAAAATTCAAGTAGTATGAGTGGATCTTTTTTGCCTTTGCTATTTTTCATCCCTGAATGGGGCAGGTGCTTGTTTTTTCTTTTTTCTTTTTCTTTTTCTTTTTTTTTTTTTGTTTATTATTATTTTCCTCTCCTCTATTGCATAGAATAAAAATAAATAAATAAAGACACACAAGCTCCTTGTCATTGCTATGCTGGGCAACAGGCATTTCAACTGGGGTTTATGAGGTAATAAATTATTGTTCCCTGTCCTGGCAAGTTACTTTTTTGAAAGGCCACATCCGGTCCTTGGGGCACCAGCTTTTATTATGCATTTCATATTGAACCAAAGGTCAAATTAATTGACCTTATCTATGTGAAAAACCAGCTGGTTGCCTAGAGAAATAAAATCTTTTACAGAGACTTTTGGGACAAGGAAAAAAAAAAAAAAAACACAGGAAATCTCAATCCCATGGCAGCTGGAACCTCCAATTAGAAAAAGAGAAAATTTGGAGGAATTTAATTTTTTGAATGATGAGTTAGAATCAATAACAATTACATTTTCTCTAAAGAATGGCAGAGCCAATGAGATCCCACATCATCTGCATCTTTACACATATTTTACATATCACAAATTTGAGGGAGGGCAGAAGAGAAGAACCATTCATTTGGTGGACTCTGAGGCCTAATGTGGCAACTCATTTTATGGGAATAAGTAAACCATCCAGGTTCTGAAAGAAATCATTCTTGACGTAAAAGAGTCAAAGTGAGGGCAAATCTCCACCTCCCCCAACCCAAATGCAAAATAGATACTCTGTGCCTTCTGAAACATAGTGACTTAATAGAATAGAAACAGAGACGAATTCACTTTTCTAAAACTTCTATACCTCCACTTCTTCATCTGGTAAATGGGATAATAATTCTTGAATCTCATTATTATACGTACAAATCAAATCAGACAATATAGAAAAAATCTTAGCACTTAAGTTCTGGCAATAAGCAATGAAAATGTTAGTCTTCTACATTACTTAAAAGAAGAGATAAAATAATTATTACTGGTTTCACTCAGAACCACAAAATATTATTTTGCTTTACCTGTACTATAGCAAAATAAATACATTTTTCTCTACCTGCAATAGGCAAAAATAAATAACTAAATAAATAAGCTCATGTCGCCATTTCTTAATTTATTGCTTTATTTCTCTTCTTTTCAGTTATGCATGCAAACATAGCCCTTGACATATTTAATGTGAAAAATGATTTAGAATGGTGAGGATAGGTATTTTGACACCACTGACAATTTGTGACTCTAATATGTGAATTTGATTCAAATATGTAAACTTAGCATGTGTCTGAAGAAATAGTGAGATGGGGAACATTGATTAGGCTTCCTTGAAAAAATTCTGCTAGATACCCCATACCAATCCTTGTGTCTCTTATTTTAATGACTAAGCAAAACTCATGTTTCTTCTCTCTGAAAAAAAAAAATTATTTTAAATTAATCATATGTAAACAAAGAGGACAAATCAGATTTGATGAATGAGATTTTTATGCCGCATCAAAGCCCATGTCAGGTGGAGGCCTGCTGTATCATCTAGTATGGAAAAGATTAAGTCACACAACACACATCTGCTTGGTGAAACGCTGAAAAAGTTAATGGCTGTGAAAAAGAGTTTGAACCCCTAGCTGAGGTCAGAAACGGGGTGATTTAGTGACTTCAGTAAACAGACTTTCAATGGGGGTAAAATGAAGTTTGGTTTCATTTGCCCAGTACATACAGAACATCAATAAAATTATTGGTGTCCAAAGATAAGTTCAAAGCCACTTAGAAAGTGAACTATTTGTAAAAATCAGTCAATTGTTATATGAACTAAATCCATAATTAATAACTTAATCTTTTAATCTTATCAAACCCAGGATGTAATTTTAGAAATGGAGAGCTAAAGATGAAATTACTCAGCCAACTTAGAAAAAAACATAGAAGAGAGAGATGACCCTTTACTCCTGAACACTGAGCACACAAAGGTTGAACCAAACACTCTGAAACTAACGGGGCTGACGTTCATGCCTTTTCTAAATTCATATGGAAGGGAATGTGATCTTCCTATGCCAATTCATATGCAAAGTTGATTTAACTTTACAAAACTATGGCAATGAATATGCTCTTTTCGATTCTAATTTTTTGTTTCTCAGGTGGGATTTGAGGTTCAGGACAAAGAAAGTCAAATCAAAAGAAGAAAATGACAGAAGTCAGTTAAAAAAAAATCAAAAGATTAATTTTGGAACTGAGGATTTGGTGAAGAGCAGGATTAAGTAAAAGTAGATGCCTCTGAAAAGAAGGATTTTCTATGATTTCAAAGATGTAATGATAAAAATTCTGTCTACTTGGTAGAAAGGACTGATAACATATCTCTAGAAACGCATGTATGGATGAAGGCATAGACATATTCTTTAATGAGAGGCTTTGCTGGATCTTGAGCCCTAAGGTAGATCTGTTGGCTTACCATATTTACAGGAGCCATCTGACCCAGTAACAGTGGCTGCTATTTCAAAGGCATTTGTATTTCCTTATGAGTCTTGGAGAAGGAGCAAGCATGGTGTCTTTGGGGGTGTAAAAAGACCAACTTAGGGATCTGGAGCGGATCAGATTTCCTTGGCCTCCGTGTCTCCACGCTTCCTGGTTGAAAGCAGGAACGTGCGTGAGCTGCTTTGACTCCAAGTACCCCAGGAACCGTCAGTGAACCTGAAAGCCCCCACATCTGGCTATGGCTTACTCTTGTTTGCTTTAAGTTCTGCACACAGACGACCACCCTGACTGTGAATTCAGGGATGGCCCAGCCTTCTTTATGCACGGCCAGCGAGGTGCAGAGTCTGAAGGCTCACCTGGTCCGAGGGTGAGGTCCACCACATTTTCAACTTGCCTTTGTTTTTGTTAGTATTACTCCTTTTGAAAGGGATTTCTGCATGGGGAAAGCACACATTCGTCATCATCGCTCCTTGGCCTATTCCTTCTCCATTATGTATAAACTATGTCCCAGCAAAGAAATGGTCAGTGCTTTACAGCAATACCCCAGACACATAACACTGAAGAAGAGAAATTTCTGATTTAGATGCCTCCAATAACAATTTACTTCCAAGGAGCTTCATTTAGCTTTATGATGGTTCAGATTTTTTTGTTGTTGTTCCAAAAAAATGTTCTATCTAGGAGTATAAATTGAATAGAAAAACAGATTTCCAAAGAATCTTAGACAATGATTAAGTACAGTATACTGCACTTAAAAACCAACATATGAGCATGAGATAAACACACATTGTAGAAAAGAACAGTGACCTGAATGATCGGGTAGTTAATAGTTAGAATAATGAATCACTCTTTAGTTTTTCAGAAACTGATTAGTGTTTTTTTGTTTTTGTGGATGTTGTTGTTGTCCTAGAAAGCCATCAGTTTTTGTTGTTTGTTTTTGTTGTAATAGCAAATAAACAGAACTGAGAAAAAAGTAATTAAGCAATGTCCTTAAAAAAATAAGACAATGAAATGTCTACCATTTTTTTCCTTTTCTTTACAAAAATATTTTCTATGAAAACCCTGAAATTCCAAGGACATAGCATCAAAACTACTAGTAAAAGGTGAAAGTTTTACTTATTATTTTGCCTATCCTAAAACAAATGACATATTTCTAAATACAAATGACAGAATATTTTACATATTAAAACATAATAAATATGTATGTATAATATATAACTATGTATATAATACATGCAATATGTTAATATATAATACTTATGTTAATATATATGTATATATATACACACACACATGCTTTATGCCTTTAAGTACAATATTGAATAACCGAAATTTTCTGTTGAATAAAGGAAAACAAACAAAAATAGAACAACCAAATCACCAACCACGTTTTACACTTTCTTCCTTCATATTCAAAATATGTATTAGATAACACAGGTTGGAAAAAAATATGGGTTATGTTGAGGACTCACAGTACTACTGTGTCTTTAGCCACATTTTCAGCATCTCAGTCCTCTCCCTGCTGAATAGTTCAGAACGGCTGTGCCCCTTCTCTTTTGTTGCCCTGGTAGATCCACGGAAGTCCACCTCACTGCCTTCCACCTAAAGGGTCCTGGCTGGCAGAATTCGTCTAGAGTTTGATTTCCTTATCTTTCTGGATCGTAAGTGTCTGTAAGTCATACTCCAGGCGTCCTTTGATGAAAAATGCTGTTTTGTCATTGTCCAAAGGCTGGCAAGAATGTTAACAATTGCGTATGTTCATTACTATTAGAAAATTGGTAAGGAGAGGCAATGTTCTTTTGAGCAGAAAGGTCTAATTCAGAGTGCCCTGAATTCCCGGTGAAGAGCTCTCTCCACACTTAATCGTCATAGCACTAGAGGTCTTGATCTATTAGATGTGAGCCCTGGAAAAATGCCACTTATTGGAATTTTTGTTCCAAATAACCAGAATTAAGATTAAATGGATAGGTATGGACATAAGAAATCATGAAGCAGAATGTTGTAGTTGATCACTGATGAGGAAATCAAATGAATCTGTTTAAGATTCGTATCATCACTGTGTCTGTGGTCATCAGTCAACATGGAAAACATTACTCCGATGTTGTCTAAATTTTAATTGCAGAGAATATGTGTACCAGTAAGTAAAAACACGTAGACCCTATTCTTAGAAGTAGGGTTGCCTGTTATTATAATCTTTTAGTAATAAAAGTTTTAGTTTTAGAATGATACTTTCTAAAATATTGATGGTAGGCCTTTTCTATTTAAAAGATTATAATGATTAATCCTTTTTGGTCTAATCTCCCAGGCCTCAAAAGTCTTTTTAACTGAAAAGCAGGCAAAGATGCACTTTACACCGGACACATATCTAAAAATTGGTATAACTCAGAAAATGGACAAAGGCAAATCATTATTTGTTTATTTCAGTAGCCTGATGTGCATCTTACAGAATGTGGTATGTGAAAGTAACTCATCAAATTGTGACTGAATCACTAGATTTCACCTTATATTAAATAGTGTCTAATATAATATTTTTGAAAAAATTCTGGTTCTTCTCATACCTGTATCAATCTTTATGGAAAGAGTTTATACAGAATGTTGAGAATATGATTGACATAAAATTAGATATAACAAATGCCTGATTATTCAAATTAATGAAAGAAACTGACAGATTAGAAACTACAAAGCAAGCCTCATTTTTGGATAGAAATACACTGCAATGTCATTTTTATTTTTATAATTTGCCTTCCTAATTAGATACTGCATTGGGTGACACAAGAAAGTGCTTGTATTCCCTGAATGGTAGAAAATGTCATCACGAAGGCAGCAGGGAGAATGTAGACTGGGCCGTCAAATGGTAGCATTCAGTCTAAATGGTTCTCCTGTACTTAGAATATCACCCATACTGAAAGCACTGACAGCATCATACTGATCAGTTCAGCTTTCCATGCCTTGGTAGTTTCAGACATTGCATGCTACACTTCTGTCTGGGCTAAGATAAATGTCCGTTAATTCTCCAGATGTTGCTATCTGTTCAACTTTCATCCATGTGCACTTATATCCACGTCTGGAAATGTTTAAATAAATGGTAAAAAATTTTTTCACTTTCTTTCTGGATATCTCAGTGTCCTGGAGTCCTGTCCACAGCCAATTTATATCTTTCTTGATTTTCATCAAAATACTGGGAATTCTTCCTCTTGTTGTATATAATAACATCATATCATAACATTAAAAACCGTTTTCAAAGGGTAGTTTTTAAACATCCCAATGAAGAACTGATTTTAACTGATGTGCTGATACCTCCACCTGGTGGCTGAAGTGGAGAATACATCCTTCTCATGCTGGGAACTAAAGACAATTAATTACTCATTGGTGTTCTATAATTCAGCGACTTGAGCATTTTCCATGTGCTACCCGCAGTAAACAAAATATGATGAGTAAAGTCTCATTTTTGAAGTAATGATAATATAATTAATTTAGAAATCAGTATACTTACTGAAAAATATAATTATTACTTTTATTTTATTGTTTTTAATAAGCATTTTATTTTTAGAATAATTTTACATTTACAGAAAAGTTGCAGAAATAAAACAGAGAGTTCACGTATAAGTATAATCCAGCTTCCATTTATGCTAATTGCTTACATGACTATGGAACATTTGTCAAAGCTAAAAGAACTTGACTTTGGTTACGTTACTATTAAATAATTCTATTGACTATGTTCAGACCTCATTTGTATTTCACTAGTTTTTCCACCAGTTTTCCATTTTTCTGTCCCAGGATCCAGTCCAAGTTAGCACATTTGCACTTTATATAATGTCTTCTTAATGTCTTCTGGTGTTTTTTCAATGTGCCAGATTTTCATACCTTTCCACAATTATTATGTTGATAGTAATAGAACAATAACATGATCAACAAGAAAGTGAATACACTATGAGTAGTTATGAGACAGTTAATCATTATATTCTTATGTGGTGATTTTCAAGGTTTGAAATATTTTAAGAATATTGGGGAAATGACAATGTTTGAGAATATAGACTAAAACTATGCTGAGTTCATTTAAAACTAAATCTAGGGAAAAAATGGTCTTTGTTTCTTTCTGGTTGACTTTTGGGCATCTCTAACATGGAGCTGTCATTCAAAGGCTGGAATGAGTCAAGTGCTAAGTGACCAAACTGCTACTTAAAGAAGAAGGTGAATGGGAGGAAGAAGGAAACAAGTATTACATGTAAGGAAATTAAAAGACACACTGACATGTTAAAATACATATATATATATATATATCTCAACATCATTTCAGTGTCCAAATGTAGGCCTGTATTTAGGGAGACTCAGTCTCTTTAGTCCACAGTGACTTATACCTTTCCAGGTATTTAGAGTCTACACCATTTGTTTGGCAAATTATGATTTCTCACCTAGCGAGAATACATTGTTACTTTTATATTTAACTCACAAAAACTAAGTTGTCCAACCCACCCTTTTGTAATTACTTGTAAATAAGAATAATGCCTCTTAATTTTACCCTGTTATATGCCTAGCATAAATATACACAGAAAGACAAAATTATTTATTTCACTCATTCATTAATTTCATCATTCATCCCACAAATAGTTAACATATACCACGTGGAAGTCATTGCTCTAGTTGCCAGGCATGTAGAAAGAAATATACAACAGCCCTGATCTCATGAAGCTTCACAGATTCTGAGTTGAAAATAAAACCTTTTGATTGAACATGAAAGAAAACACCTGTCTACACCATTATCTTTCTCCTTTTTCAATGCATTTGTTCTGTCACTACTTTTCATGAGAAAGTCCAAGAGTAGTTTAAAAAACTGTTTTATGATCAAATAGATAAACTGGAAATATTCAGATGTAAGACTACCTCTAATTATATCACATAACTTGATTTTTGAGTTATACAAGATGTGTAAAAGAGACTCTGCTGTCAGAAAAGTAGAACCATTTGGTAACCAGCACTTGTATTTTTAGGAAAAAAAAAGATGGAAATGCCAAGAAAAGTATTACTAAGTGTTTTGGATAAAATTAAGGTTGCCTAGTAATTTAGTTTATGATAAAGGAGATATTTAAATAAGTGAAGAAAGGATGAACTCATCAATATACATGAATGAAAAAAATTCCTTTCTTTCAGAAAAGAAGTAACAGACTTTTTCTAAACCACAAAACCTACATAAAAACAAGTTTTTGATCAACGAAATAGTGTTCAGGGGAGAGGACACCACTTGACACCTAGAAAAAAATCTGAATTTATTGCTTAAATAAGGGAGAACTATTGTTTTTTCGGCACCATCCCCCTGATTGCAAAGCAGGAAGCTTATTTTGTATGAGGATTTGGAAGAGGAAGAGCTCAGGGATTGGCCGACTTTCAAAGTCAGGAGTTGGTTGATCTCAGTAGTGGAAATGTGCTTACTCAGGTAAGCTATTTGTTGTTTTTTCCAGAAACAGGGTCTTGTTCTGTTGCCCAGATGGAGTGCAGTGATGGGATCAAAGCTCACTGAAGCCTCAACCTCCTGGGCTCAAGAGATCCTCCTGCCTCAGCCTCCCAAGTAGCTGGGACTACAGGTGTGAGGCACTACACCCTGCTCAGGTAAGTTTATTGTTTGGCCAGCTTTCAGAAATGTGTTCATGGAGTAAGGCTTTTGGTTACTGTCTGACTATGAAAAATAGGTGACTTCTGTGATTGACTGATTTTCAGAAACATGACCACTGACTACAATGCTCGTCAGTCTTGAAACAGATTCTACAAATAACATAACTAAGAATGGGGAAAAGATCTTAATAGATACTTAACCAAAAAAGAGATACACAATAGCAGATAAGCCTCAGTGGGGAAAAAGACACTCAACGCTGTTAGTCATTAGAGAAGTGCAAACTAAAACTGCAATGAGATACCACTACACGCGCATTACACTGGCTACAATGGAAAAGACCGATCATAATAAATAATGGAAAGGACATGGAGAAACCGGAACCCTCATAAAATGTTGGTCAGAATGTAAAATGCTACAATTGCTTTGGAAAACAATTTAGCAGTTTATTAAACAGTTAAACATATGCCTTTCATATGGTCCAGCCATTCTGCTTCTAAATATTTAACAGAGAAAACCGAAAGCATGTTTATACCCAGGCCCATACACAAATATTCACAGCAGCTTCACCTGTAATGGCAAAAAGCGGAAACAACACAACTGCTCAAAACAAGTCTGGGTAAAAAAAGTTTGTGCTGTAGCTATAAGATGAAATACTACTAAACAATGAAAAGGAATGAGCTATTGATACAGCCAACAAGATAGATCAATCTCAGTAGTTTAGCTGTGCTTAGTAAAAGATATAAAAGGGTGCATATTGCATGCTTCTATTTATATAAGTTTCTAGAAATGCAAACTAACTTTCAGTGACAGAAAAAGATTGACACTTATCTGTAGACAGGTGTGGAGGGTGGTGGAGGAGATTACAAAGAAGCCTGAGAAAGTTTTGCAGTGATAGAGACGTTTATCTTCTTGATTGTGATGATGGTTTTACAGGTAGATATCTATTTTAAAACTTATTGAATTGTGCATAATAAATATGTGCACGTTATGTTAATTAGACATCAATAGAGATGCTAAAATTATGACCTCAATTTGATCATTACTCATTGTATTAATGTATCAAAATATCACATGTATGCCATAAATATGTACAAGTAGTAGATATCATTAAAAAACTATAGATGAATATATTTATAAGAATATATTGGCCGGGCATGGTGACTCATGCATGTAATCCCAGCACTTTGGGAAGCTGAGGAGGGCAGATCACCTGAGGTCGGGAGTTCAAGACCAGCCTGACCAACATGAAAAAACCCGCCTCTATTAAAAATACAAAATTAGTGGGGTGTGGTGGTGCACGCCTGTAATCCCACCTACTCAGGAGGCTGAGGCAGGAGAATCGCTTGAACCCAGGAGGCAGAGGTTGCAGTGAGCCAAGATCATGCCATTGTATTCCAGCCTGAGCAATAAGAGCGAAACTCTGCCATATATATATATATATATAGAGAGAGAGAGAGAGAGAGAGAGAGAGAGAGAGAGAGAAGTAAGGACTTCCTAAGAAAGAACCAAAATGCCAAAGACATACACTAAAAGTATCCTGATTATAAAGTTTTTAAAGTTTAAGTCATATTTGGATACATAAAGAAAAAAAAGAAAAAAATACTGTAAACAATATTAGCATGGAAAAATTAAAATTGGAGAAAATATTTGCAAAACATTTAATAGACAAATGACCGGTATCACGAATATACAACATGCTCTTATAAATTAGTATAATGGTAAACAATAATAGAAAATGGGAGCAGGATATATCAGAGGAATTCTGACTAGCCAATAGCATATGGAAAGATATTCAACATCAGTGGGAACATCACGTAAGACAATATATGTCTATTGGACCATTTGAAAATTACCCAGTTACTTGCTTGTCTTTTTTCAAATAGAATCTAAAGGCAAGGTGTCTTGCTCTTGGTAACATTTAATCCCCACGATTTAGCCCCATGTCTGAGAAATAGAGATTTAAAAATGATTCATTCAATGAAACCCCTCCTCCCTCAGTCTTTTATGACATAGCCTCTCTTTTCTTTATTTTTTGGCTCTCTTCAGGATCTTGTGTTTCCTCTTCCCCCCTTTTCAAAATCTGTGTAAAAGAAGAGAAGAGTTTCCTCTCTTCTTCTATAATACATATTATATAATAAGATATATATATATATGCGCAGTATATACACACTGGGCTTCACACTGTTCCCAGTGCAGCAAAAGTTCTTCCTCTTAGCCATTCATTTTTCCCTCTACCCGGTTAACTCTCATTCTTACTTCATTCTTTGTATTAAATGCCACTTTGTCATGGTGGTCACGTTTGACTTTTCCAACCTTCAATATCAGGGCAAATCCCTTTGTTTAAGGACAGTCTACTTCTTTTCATTACGTTCCTCACATCTGTATCACTTCCCTTGTGAAATGTAACTTTCATGTTATAACATCGTCAAAAATATTCATCAACAGAGCATAATTGCTGTAAAAACCTGACGCTAGTGAAGAAACAAAGAATAAAACAGGTGTGCCAAAGAATAGAAACCCCTCCCTTTTAGTTCATAGATTTTGAAAAGGGGAAGAGGAAAAAAAGATCCTGAAGAGAGGCAGGGATAATATCTGCCTTGTCTACTCTGATATCCCAACACCTAGCAGGATACTTGGCAAATGAGTGGTAAGTACATTAGGAATTGAAATGAAATTTTTACTCCTTATCTCAACCATCATATTCCCTCCTTCCACTTCTTCTACCACTCTACTCCCCCCCGTTTTACTCTGCCTGGCTAATTTCTACCACCCTTTTAATACTCAGCTGTAGTGTTTTCTCTTTTTGTAAGTCTCTCTCCATGGACCACTCTGAGCTAGGTGGTTCAGCCAAAGGATTTCTAGAACATCTCTCAGTCATGGCTCCGATATTGCAACAGCATTCATCATCAGTTCTACCTCAAGGACAGACAATATATTCTTATTAAGCCATGTGCCTCCAGGACCTGACACAGTGCCTATACGTGGAAAGCACTCAATAAAAGGTGGAAATAATCAATTAACGAGTTTCTTCTTAGGAAAATAAAATTGCGTCAATTTATTTGCAAAACAAAATCATCAAAGTTGTTGAATAATGTATATGCTAATAGAAAGCTCTTCTCTCTCTTTCTCTCTCTCTGTGTGTGTTTTTTTAAATTAATTTGTTTTATTTATTTGCCATGAACCCATGGCATTAGAATAAAATTCATTACACTTGAAAATATAATATAGCTATGCTACCACAAGATGGCAGGGGAGTATCATGCTTGCCATGTGCATGTATATTATATAATAAGCATTTTATATATATATGCAGTATATACACACATATGTATGTATGTATTATATTTCATGTTTTTCCCTGAATAATCAGTACCTATTAGTGTAGAATAAATTACTAATACATGAATCCTGTTCTAAGTAAATTATATAGAGGAAAATTGTAGCTAACCTTTTTACTGTGCTCTGACTAAAATTCAAGGTATAATGGCTTTCCCAACTCTTTGTTTTCTTTCCTAGAACTCTAGTGGGTACAAATTGATGCATGGCTGCTATGGGCCAGGAATCAGTTCCATAGACAGTTAATATCTATGGTTTTTCAAGGGGAAACTGAAGCTAAGAAATGTTAACTATCTCACCTAAAATCACTTGATATAATTTTGAGCTTAGAATTTAAACCCAGGTCTTTATATAATTTAATTTCAAAACTACCATTATTTCTGCTAGGCCATTCTGCCTCCATAGCTCGCTCTCTCTGTGTGTGTGTGTGTGTGTGTGTGTGTGTGTGTGTGTGTGCGCGCGCGCGCGCACACGCGCACGCGCACCTGTGTGTATGTTCTCTTCCATAGTCCTATCTTTTTACTATTGTCTGTTTTTGAAAGGTAAAATTACGATCCAACCAAAAGATTTTTCCTCAATCAAAACTTTGAAATGGACTTGTGCTCTCTGTCCCAATCCCAACCCTTTTACATTCAGTAGTCTCATCAAGATGGGCCAAGCTAGGGAATACTCTGTGTCTTTCTCAGAGCTACAGGAGGTCAGGGGTAATGATGATGCCTAAACTGAAGTCAAGAGATCTGACGTTAAATAACTTGAGATCAGCAAAGCTGAGAAAGATACCACTTTTAAAAGCAATTCTACTTGGACATGGTGAAGTTGGGAAGAATTCTCTTACAAATAAATATATGACTAACAAATTTGATATCCAAGCATTTTATACAATAGGAATGGGATTTTAAAATAAAGATTTAGAGATGAATGGCTTGTTTTAACTGTAGCAGATTTTGGACACAGTCAGTAGTCATTTAGAAATCTGGGGGCACCATTTTCCAGGGATTCTGAATTTTGCCTTCTTATTTTTGGATTAGATGACTCTCAAAGTCTCCAGAACATGGATAAATGAAAGAATTTATATATTAGACAGATAGCAAAGAGCTTGAATCTTTACTTTTGTGATTCTGAGGAATAAGATTGACATATATGAATTTTAAGAGTCTGTAGAAGAAGCACAATCTGGTACAGAGACAATGACAAATGTCTTTACTTGAAACAATTAAAAAGAGATTTCACTAATGCAGCACCAACGTTTTAGAAAGCAGTTGGAAAAGTCTTGTAATTAAGGATAAGTCAGATATCTCAATACAAGCAGACTCAGTCTATCTTCGCTTGAAAGCTGAAGTTTAGCTCATCTTGCAGTCTGTCAATGGTTAAAACAATTGTCAGGGCCTCTTAACCGGGCTCAAACATACACACAAAGTAAGTACAGGGATGCATCAGAAAATTAATGTTTGCAGCAATGTATTATCTACTAGTAAAATTAAACTAATGAATAATGTTGCTTCATCAGTGGTTGGGAGAAGAGAAATAGCCACTCACTGAGAAATTTATTTACTCAATAATGGAAAATTGCATTTTATAGATTTTAATGGATATCTAATAATGTTGCTTTTATTAAATATGTAAATTGCAGATTTAATAATGCATAAGAAAAATAGGACATTAATTATAATTAAAATAGTGTTGAATATTCTAGAAGTTATAGTTGTTTTCTTAGAAAAAGAGTAATGTTCAATATTAAAATTTTAATCTTAAAGAGAAAAAGCACTCTTTAATTGGGTCTCAAATTCCCTGAACCCTACCATGATGTAATGCTTTCCCAGGAGCAGATTAAGCCATATTCTCCCATCTGTATGGAGGGAAGCAAACAGATAGTTTTAAAAGCAACATGAAATTACCTGTTCCACACAGAGTAATAGCACAATGTATGAACTTAAGCCTCCAACTGTCCAGCACTGGGCCAGACCCATTCAAGTTGTGCTGTAAAGGTGAAGAGGTACAAGGTGAACTACCACACTCCATCAATTCTCCAAAACCGGGTGAGATGGAACATGTGCCACTGGTAGTTTAATTTTCCCACTTTCCTGATTGCTGTGCAGCTGTTAACAGGCTGACTGTGGCTTTACCTAACCTCCTGTTAGAAGAGGGCACCTTAGGAGAAACCTCAAGGAAGGCACAGAAGAATGGAGGTTGGTTGCGTGGAGATGGAAAGTTCACTGAATCCCTGCAGTATTAGAACGTTTATGGCTTACACGGTGCATCCTGACATGTACTGCAGGATGTGATGTTCAAATAAATCAGGCACAACTTTTAAAACTTCAATTCACTGTAAAGAAAAGGACAGGCTGAGCAGGGTGGCTCATGCCTGTAATCCCAACACTCAGGTAGGCCAAGGCAGGAGGATTACTTGAGCCCAGGAGTTTCAGACCACCCTGGGCAACATGGTAAAACCCCATCTCTATAAAATAGAAAAATAAATAGCCAGGCATGGTGGCATTTACCTGTGATATCAGCTACTTTGGAGGTTGAGGTGAGAGGATCGCTTGAGCCTGGAAGGCCGAGGCTGCAGTAAGCTATGATTGTGTCTTTGTACTCCAGTCTGGGCAACAAGCAAGATCATGTTTCTATCCACACACACAAAGAAGAAAAAGTATGAATAGGAAAGAGATGCTCATCGTTTTCAGAAGCAGGAATCATCTGCATTGAGTTATTAATTTTAATGACCTCTGTTTAGTGCCACTAGCTAATGGGCCTCTTCCAAAACCTGAGGGTTTTGCTGTGGTTGTTGCTTAAATAATATAATACTGTTGAAGGAATAAAACAATGAAACAATGTTTTCCTTCAGATCATTAGCATTGGAGTGAATAAATAAAACAAGGCAAAACAAAATCTTAAATATCCTCTGATGATGTCTTTTAAACTGTCATTTGTCTGGGATTAGTAAAAGTAACTACTCATTAATGAAAATATTGTTTCTGGGAAAACAGCACATCTAATTTGTAGGCATTTTAGGCTTGAAGGTGAATATGGTCTTTGGCAAAAGGATCATTTAGAGAATTCTTCATCATGATTAAAGTAATGAAATTATTAATACAAATAAAATGATTAAACAGTTGATGGTTTTCTCATGAAATAACAGAACAGCTGGGATTGACCTGGTAAGATTTTAGGCAACGCTGGTCACTAATGACTTTCAGTTTTCCTATTAATAGCCCCAAGAATGATCTGGAAGGAGTAAACTTCTTACAAGTCCATGTTTTCTAATTAAGTCCATTACATTCACACACAATAGCTTGTTGACTTGTTTTCCTACTCCAATATTATTCAGAACTGCATGTTCTAAGCTATACCAGTCTTTTTATGCAAAACCATCATTTAGCATTATCCCCATTTGTGCTTAAAGCCACTAGACTTGTGAAGACATCTTTCCAAAGGTGAAAACTTAATAATTCACAGAATGACTATAGACACAGTCCTATTCTCATGATAAATTTTTGGTCCCCACTTTCTCCTCCCTTCCCCTTGTCATCTGTTTCTGATTCTAATACAGTCCTCACTAAGATCAGTATATTTTCACGCTCTGAATTTTTGAGTTTCTTGGAATTTCTTTTTCTCCCGATCCACAGAGCAATATTTCAGTTAACATCTTAATAGGTGTGTGCTTTTTAGTTGGTCTCCAAATTTTCTTAAGAAAAGGCAGAGAAACGTTGGGCTTATTTCAAATTATTTTTTTCAGATAATTGCTATATAATATATTATGCATAATTTTACATAACTTTGCTAGACACTACAGTAAGAATAAAAACAAAACCCTCAGTTCTATCTTGTGTTCTGCATTACTAAAATTAATGGAGGTGTTTTCAATTTAAGAATTTTAAAAATTCTTAAAAAGGATGGGTATTTTCTAGTCATATCCAAGTACTTTCTAAAAACAGTAAAGATTGGAACATTTTTCAAGGCGTCTGAGAAGACTAGTTCACACACTGAGAGGACAGTAAATTTAGCCAGCCTATAGGGGGAAATGAATTGCAGTGTTTTAGGGAACTCATAGTCCTGTAGAACATTCCCTGAAAGCCTTATTTCTGTTTAGAAAAGCTGTATTTCTTACTTTCCATCAGACTTTTTCAGGTATGTTTATCATCATAAAGTCAATCACTAAACAAAGTGATTTTTATGGAAAAGGAGAGAGGCTTTAAAGTGAGACTTAACTGTGAATGCTTTGCCCTCTTATTTGACAACACGGTGCACTGGGGTCTGACTTTCATCCAAGGAAACCTTAAGGGAAAAATATAAAGTTACAGAGGCTGCTTTGGCTGGTGGAACAGGGGTGAGTTGCTTTTTTATTTCAGGAGTAACTGTACTTCCCTTCCATGGTAGGCCAAGGAATATGTCACTGTTTTTCTAGGACCCAGTGCAGACTTTTGTTGCAGAGAAAACTGGCCCGGAGCTATTGAAGTCCTGCCCGAAATGACTATCAGGAAGAGGAAAATGGGACTCCAATAGTTGAGAGGTGAGATGTGCTATGAAGTGAGTCACCCAAGGACCAGGCTTTTGGAAGGGAAACGTCTGAAGAGAAGGCAGGGCACACACCTAGAATTTGAGTTGGAGGGCCCAAGTTGAATCTCCTCCAGTGAACCTAGGAAAGCACCCATGTTAGACATTGTTCATGCATCATATCAGATCCGCTAAACCTCTTTGTTCTCTGATTTTGGCCACAGCTTCAGTGATGAGCTGTGCATGGGCCCCAAATGACTTTCTGCAGGTGCATCTTGGCACCACCATACATCAAGCCCATCCAGCATTCCTATCGCCCATGCCTGGGCTTTTCTGTGACATGGCAGAAAATTATTTTGTGATCATTCTTGTTCATCGTGGAACTCTAAGAGAGCTAATGTCTCATGGGATGAGACTTTGGATAAATGTGCACAGAAACCAACAAACAAAAGCTTCTCCTTCCTCTGCTGAAGGATTGATCCTAAAGCTCATGCCACTCAGCTTTCCAGAAGATCCCACAGGAGTGAACATCCAGTCATCCTGACACTGACCATCTTGAAACATCCTTACTTTGAACCTGCCTGGTTTCACTACCCCTGTCCCTCACTTTCGGGGTTACAGTTCCCAATAAATTAGGCAGGTTCTACATTCTGAGAACCCAGCTAAAACAGAATCCTTTGAGATTAAGAGAAGTCTGAGCTGGCACAAAACTCATCCAAATAAGAAACTTCTCATCTCCATTCCCATATTTCATGCTCCACACCCCACTTCTCAATTACTAACCACTCCCATTCAAACTAATAACTGGAGGAAGACTCAAGTAGGAGAGAGGAAGTGCTGTGTCACTGTTGGCAATGGTGTGGCCAATTTCAACAGCCCAGCTAGGGAAGGGAAGAAGATTTAATATTAAGTCAATCCAGACATGTGAATGTTACAGACACCTGGACATTTCAGCTTCCAAGTTGAATCTGAGTTGTTACCTAAAGTGATTTGAGAAACTATTTGACACCTCCAAGCAGGCAGAAACTCAAGGGCCCACCCGACTTTCCATCTAGAGTCATGGGAAAGCCACGCCACTGAATAGATTTTGAAAGAGAGGTTGGGAACAGAACTCAAGTTCCATGTGTTTATAACCCATTGATCATGCTTTCTCAACACGTAAGTTACTTGACATGGGGTGAGTTACTTGGTTTCTTAAGGTTTTAAGTATCCAGTTTTAAAAATGCATTACACACACCTTGCCTCATTAGAATCGTAATGAATAAGATCATTTAGGTAAGCACAGCAAAGCACCATGAGCATTCAATCACTGTTAGCCTCCTTCCTTCCCCAAACTTGCATCCCATTATGCATTGATCTAATAGTAACACTGAAGAATTGTTAGAAAGGTCAGTTTATTAGCTTAAAAAAAAGTAAATAGAAGTTAATGCTTAGAAATGAGCTGATGTTGACAGACTGAATTAAGAAAATGTGGCACATATACACCATGGAATACTATGCAGCCATAAAAAGGGATTAATTTGTGTCCTTTGTAGGGACATGGATGCAGCTGGAAACCATCATTCTCAGCAAACTATTGCACAAAAACAGAAAACCAAACACCGCATGTTCTCACTCATAGGTGGGAATTGAACAATGAGATTACTTGGACTCGGGAAGGGGAACATCACACACCGGGGCCTATTCTGGGGAGCGGGGAGGGATGGCACTGGGAGTTACACCTGATGTAAATGACGAGTTGATGGGTGCTGACGAGTTGATGGGTGCAGCACACCAACATGGCACAGGTATACATATGTAACAAATCTGCACATTGTGCACATGTACCCTAGAACTTAAAGTATAATAATAATAAAAAAAAAAGAAATGAACTGATGTTGAAAGGCATTTATCTCTGATTATTAGACAAATAACTTAATATTTCTCATGTCCAGTTTTGTGGACTGGCAACCTGTGCTCAGTCCTCAGAAGGACCCTGTGCCTGGTTTAATGCTCTCCAGTTACTGTGTTGAAATTCTTAATAACGTAATCCTTCAACTTGTGTTTTGTCAGTGAGGACCCACGGGACAATGGCGCCTATGTGTGAGCAGAGGAGATACTCACACTTTGAATGTTTCCTGTAGTTCCATACTTTCCCATTGTCTTATAGTATCTACAACGCTGCATAACACAAAATTCTAGTAGCCTCGCCATGCCTGAGAGTCTACGAAGACTCAAGAGTACAGATAAGCATGTACCATTCCCAAGGGAGTGAGCAGGGACTCTGACATCCCTAGAGTCCACATATTCCATTCAAACCAGAAGTTGCTTTCCAGTGGAGAAATAAGACAATAGCCTTCTGGGAAACAGAGAAGAGCAAGGAACCTAGGAAAGCCATTCTTACTCCTGGTACTTCCTTCCATGTGCCAGCCAACCACTTAGGCTGAAAATGAAGACAACATTGGAATATAGCAGCAGCCATGGTCTCCTTACCTTTAAGTCCTTCTTTATTCACCAGTAAATTGAAGATAGAGAGGGTTGATGGGATGTGCATGTTTCCAGAAGTAAAATACAAACAGAAGAGGTGGTTTTCTGTAGCGTTTCCTTCTGATAAGAAGGAAATGGGTAGGCGCGTACGACCTACAAAATAGAAAGTGGATAGTGTCAGTGATTCTGCGTAACCAACAAAATGCATTTACATTTGTATCAAAAGCTGGCATTTCACAACATAAAGATGAATAGGGACATGAACACTAATAATTACGTTGTAAATTTTTCTTTGCTTAGAATTACACTAAATCAATAACATGAAGCAAATAAGGACACCATGACAATTTCAGAGAATTCATGGAGAGAGAGAAAGAAAAAAGTTTCTGTTAGTACTTTTAATAACATCTTTTTCTGCTTTCTGAAACAGAGGTCCTTATTTTTGTTCTCTACTGGGTCCCTGGTGTTTGTTCTCTTATCTATAAAATGAAATATTTGTACAAGAATGCCTCTTAGGGTCCCCCATTCTATGCGGGGTTTCCACTAGAAAAATTGGCTTCCCCTCTGAATGACCACAACCCACCAAAAGAAAGCGGGCAGCCCCTCTGTTGAGACGGCCAACAGATGGCGCCTTTGTGCTGAGAAAAAAGAGACCCCTGCTTTGGGAGGTAGTAGCCTGGCTCCTGGGTGCACAGTTGGGTTAGAGGAGACCCAACTGCATTTTAAGCTTCCATTTGCTTCATTGGCTGGGTGCCTTTATGCAGAACAAACCGCACAGCATTACATGGCAGTTTCGGTTCCATCCGTTCAAATATTTTCCTCTTACTATTGGCAACTTCGACTTTACCTTTTTAATTTTGACCCCTGTTCTATGAATCAGGGTTCAAAGAATTGCTGCTGTAAACATGTGTTTTGTTTCTGTGCTAAAAAGAGAACAGAGCCAGGTTGAAACGATGCTTCTTGCATTGTCATCTGAGTTTTGGCAATTCTAGCTAGTCCAAGGGTTAGCTGGATGAAATGTTATTAACTTTTGGGGAAATAGTAGGAATGATATGAAAACATAACCCAGCTGACTTTTGTTCTTTGCTGTTGGTGTTCTTTTTTGTTGTTTGGTTCAAAATAAAAATTAAAAAAATTCTTCTTTGGAAGTATGTTTGAAACAGAAGGACTCTTTCAATGATAGCAGTTAAATATGTATCAGTGCGTTTCAAGGGAAGGATGAAACAAAAGATTGGGTCTCTTAATTTCGTTAAAAATTCACTACGTTCACTTCCAGAGCAGGTCTGTTGACTAATTAGATGCTCTCGATTCTAAACTATTATCTTCTGCCCTGGTACCTTGCTCTCCCCAGGGAAGTTTAATTTAAGTATATTGCTGGTCTTTGCTTCCCTCCCACACTGTTGTGAAGTGTTGCTATGAGGCAGCTGAACAGCTGCTGTGCCTTTCCCCAGAAGTGGCTGCATTCCAATAGTGGGCAAAGTGAGTTATGTAAAGGCAGTTTTTCAGGGTTTCCTAGGAAACTAGTGATGGTGGTCCAGTTTGGATTTGACATGGAAACAAGAAGATTAAGTCTAACTTTGGAGGGGCTGGGGGTGGTGAGGGGCAGAAAGCTCTGGAGGGTACTTCCACACTAGTTTGCTGCATTTTTATTTTGAAAGTATATAAGAACTTTGGCTTAGGAAGGCTGCGATAGTCCAAACAATAAAATAGCAGCCCTGGACTGAAGTTCATGACCTCACCCACGTCTTCACAGTGACCTAAACTGAGTCCATTAGAAATGAGGGAGAAATTAAATCCAGCATGTGTCCCCTACTGAATTTATAAAACCAACCAGAATAAAGGCTTTTAGCTACTGTTTGATTATTCAAATATGTAAAATGCCAAACTGGGCTAATTCAGCCCTAATGCTCTTGTAATTTACTCATTCCATTTAACTACAATATAGAGAGAACTAACTTTGTACTTAGTACTGTGTTAGAGTTTGAGAGAACAGAGAGATTCTAATGAGAATATACCTTCTTAGAGCCCAAGGATTAGGGAAAGAAGAGAAACTGAAACCATAGTGTAATATAGTAAACAGCTCAGGAGTGTATGGGAACCAATCAGAAACTCTTTCTAATGAGGTTTCTCTGATTCTCACTGGATATTTCTGACACATCCAGTGTCTGACACATGCTATCAACTATAGCATGACACTTGTTAAATGCCGGAGAAGGCCGGGCGCGGTGGCTCACACCTATAATCCCAGCACTTTGGGAGGTTGAGATGGGCGGATCACGAGGCCGGGAGATCGAGACCATCCTGGCTATCACGGTGAAACCCCATCTCTACTAAAAATACAAAAAAATTAGCTGGGTTTGGTGGTGCATGCCTGTAGTCCCAGCTACTCGGGAGGCTGAGGCAGGAGAATCTCTTAAACCCTGGAGGTGGAGGTTGCAGTGAGCTGAGATTGTGCCACTGCACCCCAGCCTGGGCAACACAGTGAGATTCTCCGTCTCAAAAAAAAAAAAAAAAAAGAAAGAAAGAAAGAAAAGAAAAGAAAAAAAAAAGGCCGGAGAAAAGTCATTCATTTAGATTTTGTTCTAAAAATAACTATCTACATGATACCAGACAACAACAAAAAAGTCAAACAACCAGTTGCTTTGCTACACTATGCCAAATAATTCATGGTCCAAAATATATTTTGCTGAAGTGGCTCACCGCAGATGGAATGGACTAGAAGTTTTGGAAGTGCGAACATAACTAATAAGGCAGTCATGCCTCTTTTAAGAACCTTCCGTCTGAAGAAATGAACACTACCTAGAAACACTGATGATAAAAAAGAAGGTTCAAATAACTTCAGAAATGCACAAAAATTACATTTTTACAAAGGTATAAGAATTTACGATTCATTGTCATTATCAATATTATATTCCAATTTGTTTCAGAACACTTTTTATTACACTGAAGAGAAGAATTTATTTTGGCACCTGCCTCCAGTGACTGACAATCTGCTTTTATAAATAATTCATTTATTCTTTTTCAATATTTTAATAATTAAAATACAAACAAACCTTTATATTTCTTGTTTGATTGGATTTGTTATTTTTCACTCCAAAAACAAAGACGTAGACATTTCTAAAACAGAATTAATATTTGGCCCAGCAATCCCATTACTGTGTATCTACCCAAAGGAATATGCCATAAAGACACATGCATGTATATGTTCATTGCAATAGCATAGACATGGAATCAACCTAAATGCCCATCAATAGAAGACTGGGTAAAAAATGTGGTACATATACACTATAGAAAACTATGCCACCATAAAAAGAAATGAGATAATGTCTTTTGCAGAAACATGGATGGAGCTGGAGGCCATTAGCAAACTAACGCAGGAACAGAAAACCAAACACTGAATGTTCTCACTTATAAGTGGGAGCTAAATGAAGAGAACACATGGACGCAAACAGGGGAACAACAGACACTAGGGCCTACTTGAGGGTGGAGGGTGAGATAAGAGAGACAGAAAATAACTACCGGTACTAGGTTTAGTACCTGGGTGACTAAATAATCCAAAATAATCTATACAACAAACCCCCATGACACGAGTTTACCTGTATAACAAACCTGTACATGTATGCCTGAACCCAAAATAAAAGTTAAAAATAAATAAGTGCTTTTTTTTTTTTGAGACGGAGTCTCACTCCGTCACCCAGGCTGGAGTGCAGTGGCGCAGTATCGGCTCACTGCAAGCTCCACCTCCTGGGTTCACGCCATTCTCCTGCCTCAGCCTCCCAAATAGCTGGGACTACAGGTGCCCGCCACCTCGCCCAGCTAATTTTTTGTATTTTTAGTAGAGACGGGGTTTCACTGTGTTAGCCAGGATGGTCTCAATCTCCCGACCTCGTGATCTGCCCGCCTCGGCCTCCCAAAGTGCTGGGATTAGAGGCGTGAGCCACCACGCCCGGCCCCAGAAATTTCTTTTTAATGGATCTTGAAATAGAAGAATTAGGATTTAGTGGCTTTGACTGATATTTAGTAAACATTGTTTTTTTCCTATGATCCTATGTCTTCATTTTTGGCAGAAATAGACAACAAGTAGTTAGCATTTGAATTTATCACATTAGAGTGTAGTGTGAATCATATCTCCTTTGTTATTACTAAGAATTGATCAGGGTCATTTGTTTCCTCCTTTTATTTTCCTCTTCCTGCTTTCAAAACGCACAATAATTCTTTAGGTGTTGTCTAGATCTTCACATATAATTTAGCCAAAGTTGAGTAACTCTGTGAGGATGTTCTGGCTTTCCCAACAAAGGTCTCCAGAACTCTCTTCTCCATTCTATATTTCTTTTGGCAAATGCTCGTGGCCTAAATCCAAAGATTCTAACTATTGCACTTGGGAGATCACATTCTTGTAAATTATCCCTTTTCAAAGCAGGCTAGGGGGTGTGTGGCTTCTGGTTTGTAAATATGTACTGTTAGTTCTGCTCATTTTGAAAATATGAATTTGTTCCAGTGTAATTGGTATATTATCATCAGTTTGAGGATAACATAAATTTTGCATTTGTTTACATGCGTTGTCATCCATGAGAAGCAGTAGGTCAACACAGAAAACTGCACTCAGCTGAAGGGAGCCACCTAGAAGTTACACAAAGCACACAAATGTAGACACCTCACGAGGATCACAAGCCACACCCATCTACATCTGGTGTTATAGCTTTCTGTCTGGTTTCAGAGGATGCTCCTTCCTTCACTTCACAGTAACTCAGAGCTGTCCACAAGCAAACTCCAGGTGCCATATTGAATGTGATATGTGTTTCTTAACCACTTAACATGGATAAAATTGTGATGCCATTTTTGTTTCAATTTTAGCTTTTATCTTAGATACAGGGTGTGCTGCCATCTTTATTATATTTCTATCTTTTCAAAAAATGTGTCACTGATTATGAGTGTTGCGTGCCTAAGCCAATTTATCCAAAGCTCTGTGGTTTTAATTGCATGACGTTACACAGAACAGCGATTCTTAGGAACACATATGTTGCATTATGGCAGAAATGACTGTATATGCAAGCTGACTAGCCAGGAGTGGGGCAAGGGGTGTGTAATAAATAGCAGGAAAGAGTGGAACTAAGACACTCACTGACCTTTTGTCATATAATGTTAAACATGTAGGTACTGGTGATAGGCTAATAAGCATGCCGTCCTAAGTCTTTTACATGCATTACCAAGTCAATCATCATGGCAAACTTATTAAATGGGCATTGCTGTGTGGGGAGAATGCTTTCTGCCTGCTTTTGAAATTATTGTTCGTGTGAAAGATAATGCATGAGTAGAACACCTCCAGCTTCTCACCATCGAGGTGCTGGCTGCTCATGCTCCTTCCTGAGCCCTGAGATGTTCACTCTGTCTCTTCCCACTCATTCTTCCCTCTCCCTCCAACCTCCATCTGGTGTGTTCTGTTGGACTAGACGACTCTCATCAGCTCTCCCAAGGACCCACATCCAGTCCCTGGGAAGCATTTGTGCTTCTTTGTTCTTGGAAATAACTGGAAAAGCAGGGCAATCCCCATAGAGAAGGATCTCTATAGACCATTCGGAAGATCTCTCATGCGCCAGGATTCTTGGGCACAGGGAGGATTTCAGTCGGCTGTGCCCCTCACCCATGGGAGTAGCCTCTCCAAATTACACTTTGGAAACCATTGGAAGGATTAAGGCGAGGTGGATGGGCCGACCTCTCATGTCTGAGATGGAATCAGATGAGACTCATGCCTCCAAAGAAGGCACTGTCATAAAATTGATTTCTCCTTATTCTCTGGATTCTTTTCTATTCTCAAAATAGGCTAAGAGAATTTATTGTGGTGAAACAGGTTTGATGTGTGCATTGGAAATCTGCACATGGTGATTTGTGACCTCCTGATATATTCTATCTCTCAATCTTTTTAGATCAGAGCATATATGGAGAATGAGGGTATCAATTCCCACATATCCCTGGGGGCTTGAGCAGAAATACTGAGCAATAAAGAAAAAGAGAATAATTAGAGAAGCTGAAGATCTCCATGAAGAGGTTTTTGATGTGGGTAAGAAATATGGTTTGGGGCCATGAGTTTAGTGTGTGGGAAGAACATTCTTATCTTGGTGCTTTGTAAAGGCGTATACTAGCCCAGGCAGATTTTTTCCCTTGAGCCTTGGCTCTTAGCTGCTGTGGACAGGCCATAAGGCTTCAATCAGTTGTGCTAAATGTTTGGTGCTGCTTATTGTGGCTTTTTCCAGAGTGAAGTAGCCATTTTCATAATATCAGGGGTATTTGCATGAGTAGCTTCAAGTGAATGGTGCTCAGGCTTTAAGTGTCTCTGCCAGTGAGGCTTAACTTCTATGCAAGGCCCTGACCTTGAGCAGAGGAGGGCTTCTGAAGATGTGTAGGCAACTTAGGCCTCAGGCAGGGCGTGCAAACAATGTTATAGCTTCTGCATAGTTATGGCTGCCTTATAAGGACCTCAGCAAATGCTGGCCACATAGATGGCAAAGATTCAGGCTGTGTTTGGATCTCAGCAGTCACCAACTTGCATTATCTACTGCAGAAAGCCTCAATGGCAAATTCTTGTAGCTTACCCTAGAAGTACCGCCTGAACAGCATAAAATCTGTCACAAGAAAAACAAACATTTTGTGCACTTGCCTTTTAGAGGCAAGAGGGTTGAGCCACATTTTTTGGTGCCAGACTGAGTTCTATGTGCATTAATAATATTCAGTCTTTAAAGTGTAGATACTGTGGATCAGACAAAAAAGAAATCGAGAAAGAACAAAGATTGCACTCCTGTGGTTGGGCTACAGACTCCATAACCACTCCCCACTTGTGGTCTTATGGTGGCTCTGACTGGGTGTCTTGGACATAAGTAATTCAAAAACAGGAGGCAGTGGAAAGGGTCACATTGATAAATGCAGAGGCTGACTCAATTTGGAACTTGGTGGCAAGAACATGAGACTCAAGGTGTAAGTATAAATGAACAGATTTTGAAAATATGGATATAAAAGAAAAAAATAACACACAAAACGATCTTGGAGCTGGGACTGCACCATTGCAAAAATGTTAACTCGCCAAGAAAGCAATGATATCTGAGAGAACAAGGAGTGATAGCAAATGCACAGTTCCAAGGGAACCATCTGCAAGGAGCTTCCTCCCAACCGAGCAAGGTTACAGATTACAGATTCTGAGCAACTGGTAGGAACTGAGAGGCACTCAGCTAAAGATAAACCCAAGGCGTTCTTCTTTTGCTCAGATAATATTGGATATCTTCTCCAGCTTTTGGCAATACCAAGTGCTAGGTTCTAGGAATATAATATTTCTCACAGTAAGTCTCTTGTTTTCTAAATATGTTAGTGATAATCATGTGTCTTTACTTCTATGGGACTCTTTAAAAAGAAAATCATGGGCACCAGAGTCTTGTTGTCGAACTAATTTAACTTCCAAAGCCCTGAAGAAAATTGAACCGATTCATGAGAAAACAGCCCAGGTTGCATCTGCTGAAGGAACACTAGCTCTATATTGGCATCACATGCCCTTTAGTGAAGTCAGAGAAGAGTAAGAAGCAGGTTTGACATTGTGGAAGACAGTGGGGTGATTCCTCAAAGACCTAAACACAGAAATACCATTTGACCCAGCAATCCCAATACTGGGTATACACCCAAAGGAATATAAGTCATTCTTTTATAAAGACACAAGCACGTGTATGTTCACTGCAGGACTCTTTACAATAGCAAAGACATAGAATCTACCAAAATGCCCACGAATGACAGACTGGATTTTAAAAATGTGGTACACATACACCATGGAATAAGATGCAGCCATAAAAAGAAATGAGATCACATCATTTGTAGGGACATGGATGGAGCTGGAGGCCATTATCCTTAGCAAACTAACACAGGAACAAAACATCAAATACCACATGTTCTCACTTATAAGTGGGAGCTAAATGATGAGAACATATAGATACACAGTGGGTAACAATACACACTAGGACCTATCAGAGGGTGGAGGGTGAGAGGAGGGAGAGGATCAGGAAAAACAGTAATGAGTACTAGGCTTAGTACCCGGGTGATGAAATCATCTGTACAACAAACCCCCATGACACAATTTTACTTATGCAACAAACCTGCACTTATACACCTGAACTTAAAATAAAAGTTGAAAAAAAGCAGGGTTGGATCCATTTTATTATATATGGATATAAATAAATACATATATATATATATATACATACAGTCATGCAATGCTTAATGATGGGGATATATTCTGCGAAATGCATCCTAAGGTGATTTTGTTGTTGTACGAACATCATAGAGTGTACTTACACAAACCTAGATGGTAGAGGCTGCTATACACTGAGGATGTATGGTATAGCCTGTTGCTCCTAGGCTACAAACCTGCATATGACTGCAGGGAATACTGTCTGTAATTGTAACACAATGGTAATTATTTGTGTATCTAAATATAGAAAAGGTACCGTAAAAATACTGCATGAAAAATGAAAGATAGTACGCCTGTAGAGCACACTGGTATACCATGAATGGAACTTATAGGACTGGAAGTTGCTCTGGGTGAGTCTATGAGTGAGTGGTACTGAATGAATGTGAAGGTCTAGAAGATTACTGTACACTACTTTAGACTTTATAAACACTGTACACTTAGGATACACTACATGTATTTAAAATATTTTTCTTCAATGATAAATTAACCTTAGCTTACTGTAACACTTTTACTTTATCAACTTTCTCATGTTTTTTAACTTTTTGACGTTTTTGTAATAATGCTTAGTTTAAAACACACATTGTACAGCTGTACAAACATATTTTTTCTTTATGCACTTATTCTATATGCTATCTTCTCTTTTATTTTATTTTTTACTATTAAAACTTTTTTGTTAAAGACTAAAACACAAGCACACACATTAGCCTGAGACAACACATAGTCATGATCATCAATCTCACTGTTTTTCTTCTTCACCTCTTGTCCCGCTGCCTTCAGGGGCAATAACATGCGTGAAACTGTCATCTTCTATGATAACAATGCCTTCTTCTGGAATCCCTCCTACAAGGACCTGCCTGAGGCTGTTTTACAGTTGACATATTTTTTGTAAGTAGGAGGATACTTTAAAATAACCATAGAAATATAATGTAGTAAATACATAAACCAGTAACATAGTAATTTATTATAACAGTCTAGTATTATGTACTATACATAGTTGCCTGTGCTAGACTTTTGTAAGACTGGCAGAGCAATAGTTGTGTTTATACCAGCATCACCACAAACATGTGAGTAATGTATTGTGTATGACTACAAAGGCTAAGAAGTCAGCAGGCTATAGGAATTTTTCAGCTCCATTATAATCTTATAGGACTACTTTCATACATGTGGTCCATCCTTGACTGAAACATCATTATGTGGCACATGACCATATATATATATAATCTTTCATTTGCAAAATTATCTGTAATTTGCAAATAAAAAAGAATTCGATGAGGGGTTCTTTTGGACTATTCTATTATATACAAGAAACAAACTTTAACAAGGGAAATGCTATTTGAATTAACTTCTTTCTGGAATCTCTAGTTGGGGGAAATTTTATTATTGACTCATTAGGTTTTCATTCAAACTTTTTTGCAGTGCCCTAGTAGGCTACATTGAATAATATGGCTGGACATAGTTCGAGGTTAAGAAAGAGATCAGAGTATGAATTTTCAGCTTTGGGTAAAATACCACCTCAGAGTCCATTTATTTAACATTTTATTGTGACTCATTCCAGAGTCTTCTGAGAACAAAATGTACAACAGCCACTTGTAGGTCTAGAAGACAGCCCAGTGGAGGTATGGCTGGTATTGGAAAAGTACAAGAACCTGGACACAAGGCTGTTGTAAAAAAAAAAAATGCTGCTCTCCTTCCCTGAGTGGGTGGCGCTTATTGACTGAGAGTAAGTGCAATGTCTAGACACAAAGCGTTAAGACCTCAGAAACCTGGGGGAAAATTATGGGGGAATAGTTCTTTCCAGCCCCTAAAGTTTCCCCCAGATATAAACACTTCTGTCTTTTTCTAACCCTTAATCACTATTCTACCAGAAGTAATAAGATGATTCATTGAACTACTAAGTTTGAGGACAATAATTTGGGTGTACTGACTTCAGCTCTTCCTTTTTTCTTTTATTTACTTCTCCTCCTCTCCCCTCAAAAAGTCAGTAGGTGACGTACCTCCCTGCCCGATGTGTAACCTTTGTGGTCTTTGCATTTCAGGTCCGGCCTGGCATGTGCAGGTGGTTAAATGTCTCCATCTGATATTTACCTGGTAGGTTTATTTGGCTCAGACACTAAGCTACATCATCTCACTTAGTCGTTATCATGAGTCAAGGTGAAAATTTTGACTCCATCTGCTTCTTTTTTCGTATTTTCTCAATTTTTTTAGAACATGGATGGGAAAGAGGGATGCTATTTATTAAACCTGCTGAATTCCTAGAAAACTGACATGAATCCCAGTTTGCAGATGGAAAGATTGAGTCTTTAAGTATGAATGACCAACCAAGTTCACGTCATTAGCAAAGGAAAGGAGCCCATATTTGAAGCCACCTGTCTGGTTCTAGAACCTAGCCTCACAGCCACCTTGCTGATTTTTTGTTCTTTTCTTGTTCCTGGGTTGAACACATACTTTATTTCCTCATTAATGAAATCAGGTTCTTTCTTTCAACTAGTTAAGTACTTATTTGGTAACAAAAGGTCTTAGAATGAGCAGAAGGTCTGAGAATCCATTGCTCTTCTAAGCTAATGTTAACTCAAACAGAGATTGAGAAATGGAAAGAGGGAACAGGAAGAAAAGGGCAAAAGAAGAAACTTGGGAGCTGGAGAAGAGGACATTTGGGAGGATGGGGTTATTGCAAATGTCTGTTTATGCTTCTAACTCCCCATGGTGAGGAAATGATCATGAAAAATGACAACAATTTCTCTTCAAGTAACTTGCGTGGTAAAAGTGGAAAAAAATAAGGGGCTTGGTTAAGCATTATGTATGTCATTAATTACCACACACACATATGTACATATATATATAGTAAGTTTGAGGACAATAATTAGGGTGTACTGACTTCAGCTCCTCCTTTTTTCTTTTATTTACTTCTTCTTCTCCTCCTCTCCCCTCAAAAAGTCAGTAGGTGTCGTACCTCCCTGCTTCATGTGTAACCTTTGTGGTCTTTGCATATCAGGTCCGGTCTGGCATGTGCAGTTGATATATATGTACATATGTATATGTACACACACACACACATATATATGTACATATACACATAATTTTTATATATATATACAGGGTCTCACACTGCCACCCAGACTGGAGTGCAGTGGTGCAATCTCTGCTCACTTCAGCCTCCACTTCCTGGGTTCAAGTGATTCTCGTGCCTCAGCCTCCTGAGTAGCTGGGACTACAGGCATGCCCCATCATGCCTGGCTAATTTTTGTATTTTTTTGGTACAGACGGGGTGTCACCCTGTTATCCAGGCTGGTTTCGAACGCCTGACCTCAAGTGATCCTCCTGCCTTGGCCTCCCAAAGTGCTGGGATTACAGGCATGAGTCACCATGCCCAGTCCATTTATATTTATTTGCAGTGATGGATTAAAAAATGATATAAGACATCTTCATCTCTGACATCGTTTTTAAAGAACATTTCTTTATGGTCTATATTCACCTTCATGCATTGAATGAGCTAAGGAAAAATGTTCAAACTGAACGCAAGATTGGCCTAAGTCAGAGAATGGGAAAAACCTTTTCAGCCTCGTGGAGCTGCTGATGCCAGATAGCTCATTAGAAGTCAATCAACTAGAAACCACCAAGAATTGAGTAAAGATTTTTTTTTTTTTCATTTCTCAACACAGAGGAATGGTTTAAGCAGTTAGAAAGAAGGGCCAAGAAGCATCCTTTCAAAATAACTGGTGTTGTTAAGTATTCCTGCTGTCTTAGGATTGACAGTAAAGGGGAAAAGAAGTCCAGAATTACAGAATCCATGCAGCAACTTAGAAAGGTTTGCAGAAGACAGGAATGACAGAGTGGGATTGCCCCGTATAAAATATCCAGCTCATTCTGCGTATGCTTACTTTATAAAGTTCTAGAACTCTCTGGTTTAAATATATGAAGGTTTGGGTTTTTAAGGAACCTTGAAGAGACTACAAGAAGAGATTTGATGATGCTCTATTTTAAAATTTTTCAAGAGTTTTTGAATGTCCACATTCAATAAGTGATGAGACAGTTCAAAGAAGCATCACAAAAACAAACAAGTAATAATATCCACCCCAATGTTTGTTTCTACAGTGTACTGAAAAACAGAAGATCTGGTTAAAATCTTCTTAAACTGGCTTCTTTAGCATATTATATGTCATCTGTTAACCAAGCCAATTTAAGATGCTTTTGACTAAATTTTGTTTGATAGTATGTGTATACACAAAAGCCTTTCAAAACCTTTATATGTACATATATCAATGTAGTACTATATATAGTGTATATGTGCTTACATATACTAATATGTATACTAATGTATACTAATATTAGTATATACAGCATACTAATATATAATATATAAGTAAATTATATAAGATATATTTATATAGAGTTTATGTATGACATATATACTAATATACATACTGATATATTAGTATATATCATATTATATATATAATATGATATATTATATATCATATATATATATATGTATTACATATTATATACACATATAATGTATTACATATTATATACATATATGTATATATACATGTATACATATATGTATATATAATGTATAACATATTGTACATGATATATATCATATATTATATATTGTATTATATATAACATATAATATGATATATACTAATATATCAGTATATATATTAGTATATATGTCATACATAAACTCTATAAATATATGTATACTAAGATATATGTATACTGATACATATATAGGTGTACATACATACACATACTTATATGTATACACATACATACATATATATACATATATATATGTTTTGAAAGGTTTTGTGTATATATGTAGGCTTTGTCCCATATCCAGAAAGTGACCTACCTTCATATCTGGCAAATCTCTTTTGCACTACAGAACAATTCTGACATGAATTGTTTGTGTTTTGATTTATTCGAGCTTCTCACAGGGAAAATGTTTTAAAAATACATTTCATTTTTAAATTACTGATTGGGTACAACATATACTATTTGAGTGGCAGGTACACTTAAAGTCCAGACTTCACCACTCTACAATTCATCCAAGTAACCAAAAATCCACTTGTACTCCTAAGGTGATTGAAATAAAATTTAAACAAATAAACAATTAAAAAGTAAATTTCTTTTTTGCTTGCTGCTACCATGTCATTTGGCTTGCTTGTGCTATGAGAGCACATAGCCAGTTTAATTTCTAAGAATTTGCTGGCCCTGACTCCAAGGAAGGGGAGGTCTCTGAGAGTAAGTCAAGTCTCACTTTGTTGGCTTGTTGTCTCTTGTTCTCACAGGGACACTCGACCAATGTTTTGTTCCTCTTTTCCTATAACCTAGGAAAAGAAGTTTCCTTGATGAATATAGTTTTGCATCCCCTTTTTCCAGCTCAGTCTTACATAGGAAGAAAATATTCTTGTCTAATAGCGCCAACACCCTTGCAAGAACAAAATAGACTTTCGGATAACTTGATTTAGCCAGCATGGTAAGTGTGACGATGTTAATGAAATAATAAATGAGAGGTTGTAATACCATACTTAGCAGTTTCTAATCTGACTCATCCTCCTATTAGCCATGAAATCCTAGGTAAGTCATGTTAACCTCTCCATGCCTTATTTTTCCCATTTTAACAACCTTAATAACAATAGTATGTACTAATTGGGTTGATGTGAATATTAAGTGAGAAGGCAGCTTGGGGAGTGCTTAGAATAAAGTATATATTCACTAAGCGTTAGCTATTTTTGCTAAAAAAATTAGTTTGCAACATGCACTATGGAGAAAATAATATATCAGACTTCTTCAATACAACTTGTATCTTAAAACTAAACATTTGAGTGAATGAAGGCATTTTATTTATTTGGATATTTTGAAAGGGGTGTAAAGTGATGAATTTGGGGTCAGTTTCTGTATTGTTCATCCATGTTGAGTGATACATAAATGGCTGCTCTGCTCCTGACAGCTCAAGGCAATTCCATACTCCTTTGTTAGGCCAACCTGGCTCTTGTCCCAGCACCTAGTGCTGATCAGCCAGCTGACTGAGGCACACAGAAGATGCCAGTCACAGAAATAAAATAGGTTCTGAGACAGTGTCCCATTGAAGAGCACATTATAATTCATCTATTCATTTCAAAACAGAGTGCTTTACTTTCCCTTCATAACGACAACAACAAAAAAGACAAAGCACAATAAAGTATTGTTCTCAGTTGTTGATTTGTTGTTTTTTTTAATAAATCAAGAATTATTTGTTAGGCTATCCAAATTTATTGTAGTGTTTTGCAGGCTCAAGAAGAATAAAATATAAAATGGGATCACAATAGGAAAGCACATAAATACAGTGATTTGGAAGTTAAGGGAACAAAAAGTCTGAGTTTTTAAAATGAAATCATTTTAAAACGTCCACCTTGCTAGTGTAGTCACTGTTGGGTTATCAACTGCATTAATTAACTCAACTCAGAGGCCTTGTACCATCTTGTTATGCATTAATTTTAACTGTTCCGGCTCTATTTTTTTGTCAAGCATCCGGCTTTACATTGGGTATAACTTTCATAAACAATAAATAAGAACATTAGAACTTAAGCTGAAACTCTTATTTTTTATGGTCCCAATGGCCAATGGGTTTCTTCAAAAGTTAGCATGAGGTTCACATCATGAGTTAAATGAGTTTCAGGTACTGATGGGAGGATCATGTTTCAGTAACCGATCTGAATCCAATGAAATGGCTTGTAACAAAAGGTAGTCTATGGAATATTGTGGGTAGGAAGATTTAACATAATAGAGAGATTTGCTTATATGCATAAAGGCCTTCTAGGGTAATGGAAACAACAGGGCAAGCATGTCGAAAGAAGCAAGATGTTGAAACAAACAACAAAAAACACCAGCACGTGGGATTAAAAAAACATACATTCTAATCCCACCTTTTTCTTCTTACTAGGGATTAATGATCAAGGGTTGAGTCTTTTCTATAATTAACCTCATTTTTCTCCACTGTAAAGGAAGCAGAGAATATCTCAAGTATTAATTGAAGGACCATAATTGCAAAAATGTTAAAGTATACTTTAAAATGAGACATTTTCATACAGTAAAGCATGTGACAGGGTGGAAAAAACATAGTGTTTAGAGCAAGATGAATTTGACTTCATGTTCAAGCCCACTACTTATTTACTGAATGACCTTTCTAGACTTTTGCTCATCAGCAAAATGGAGATGTTTGGAGGTTTGCTATGAGGCTTAAGAGGCATATGAAGCTCCCAACACAGTATTTATACCCATTAGATGCTCATTAAATGTCAGTCTCCATTCTTTTATGCCCTTATTACATAAGAAGATCAAGAAAACTATGGATTAAAGATTTGCTTAGTCATACCCTTCTCCTCAGAAATACCTTGCATATTTTCCCTGACCTCAGGAGAAGGGTGACAAAGAATTGGAAGACTCAGAAAGATGTCTGGTATGAAAGAAATGAAAGATACATTGTGTTATTGTAGTTAATAAAGAAGCAATTTAAAAGTTATCTATCTGCAAATCATCTTCCAGTTCATGCATACTGACTGGCTTGGGGTAAGGCTACTCAATGTTAGAGTTTGTAAATGCTTTTGCAAGTAGATAAGAGAGATTTTTAATTAGGATATTAAGTAGTCACAAAAGAAGAAAGAAATTATGACAGTCACTGAATTATTGCTTCCATGATTTTAATTTGATTTCTATATTCTCTTTCACAGATATTAAAAAGACTAATTTCACCAGATTCCTTTAGCAGGTTAAACTGTTAAAAATTTAGAATTATTGTACTTCAGGTAAATGAGGTTTTGGTATATTAAGTTTAAACTCTTTTGTATATATATAAAATGCAATTGCCACTTGCAAATTTAAAAGCCTACTTTTTTTGTCATGATTTATTTTTTATTCCTCTTCACTAAGTGGTTTTTTGGGGCTTTCATTTAACTTATGCTTAAAGAGTTAGAAATAAAATATTTGTTTCTGCAAAAATAAGAGATAGTTAAAAGGGACACCTGTCTACATTGAAGTTTAACTGTTATTTAAGATATGAACATTCAATGATATATTTGCTTCTTATACGGATATTCTTAAACTTTATAGAAAGAGAAATTATATTTTTATATAAATTTTAAAGGAAAGCATGGGTTTGGTAAATCTCCAGATTATCACAAGTTAATACACTCTAACTTGATAAAGCTTTTCAAAAATACTCATCTACAAAAGACAGACCTTTTCCCAAGTGCATTAATAGCTTCAAAAACTGTCAAATGTTTGCAAAGAAAGAGGCCCCATGGTCCAATGTATTTGGGAAATACATCACTAAAAAAGATGAATAAATGTATTCCGTAGAATTTACAAGAACCTTTAATCTGCTAACATATACTTTGATTTCCTAAGTAAATCCTAAGATTCCTAACATCTAGTGTGTGGTGCTTCCCAAATGCATATGACCATGAAAGTCAATTGGAGCATTCTATGGAGTTAGAAATCAACAGAACATGTCTTGGAAAAGGTTATTCTGGGCCTTTAACTCAAATATTATCAACACATTATAAATATGCAATTACTTTGGATTTATTCTAAATAATTAGAACAGCATTCACGATAATCTGGGAAATGATAATTTTAAATTAATCTCAAAAAATAACAGGTCAAATCAGTTCAGGTCAGTTGCACTGAACATTTCTCCAAGGAAAAAGTCATGCCCCTTTACATCAGAATTATCTAAGACACTAAGAAAAAAATCAATGTAATTTTCCACATTAAAGTATAAAGAAAAAAGAATAAATATATGAATAGATCTAGAGAAAGCATTTGATAAAATTTAGCACCCACTCATACAAAAAGAAGTAGAAATAGAAGAAAACTTTCATAAATAAATTATATATGATAAAACAGATTAATTTTAAGAGGGACCTACCCCAATCTTGGTGCCTGATATATTCCATAGGTCAAAATAACTATACATCATTTTGCAAAATAATTGAATGAATTTGTATATTAAATATAAGCAACATTTTTTCATGAATTATTTTAGTATAGAAATATTTTTAGAGAAAAAATATAAATGTTAAATTTTGCTTTGACTGTTTTGGATTTTTGTCATCGTTATTTTGTGTTGATTTGGGTAGCTGCTAGGAAAAACCTAGAGTACTCTATTCATGGATAAACTCTTAATTAAAAAATTATGTTCAGCCATGTTGAAAGCCAAGTTCCTTTTTAATTTTCATTTTTCCAAGTATGATATGAGACAGATCTACAATGTACAATGCAAAGGCTGAGCTGCTTTGTTTCAAGTGGGAAAATAGAACCAACCTGGATTACCTCTTGAGAATCCCTGCAGGAGTGATGCTTAAGGATCTTCTGCAAGTCACAAGGTTATAGCTAACAAAGTTTGAGAACTATTTATGCAGAGAAAGTTTTAGAACATGGGAATGGGAGGAGGGAGCCAAAGAGAGGATTGCTTGGCTCGGAGAGTCTTCATTTCCTTAATGGAATAATAATATGTGCTTTAGCCCCTTGGGGATAATGGGAATGAGCAAATTTGTGATTATAAAATACCCTGCAGTTTGAGAGTTTTTGTTTTCAAAGCCTTGTTGGAAAATATAGTACTTAAAATTTGAATCACTTGAGATACTTTATTTCTTTTCAAGATGTATGTGGGGGGAATGTGATAGAAGGAATATTAAAAATGTGCAAGTGAGAAGAGAGAGAAATTTTAAACTAGGACTCTATTTGCTTAAACACAAAACTGCTTCTGTTGCTTTGAAGACAGAAATTAAGCTTGAAAATCAGAACGTGACAGTGTTACCATAGGTGGGGTGCAGACAGAAAAATGGCAGGGGTTTGGATTTTGGATTGGGGTTGAAATGGAATGTATATGTAAATTAACTGAGTTATTAAAATATATTCATATCCAAAACAAACATTTTGAAAGGATAAGGGGGAAGCTCATCAGACATATCCAACCACTGTAATTTAACGTTTTTAAAAGAAAATAAGGATTCATTTAGAACTTTCAAAATTGCTTTCGGTTATGACTACATTTACTTTCACATTACAATCCAAAATAATTCATTTTTAAATACAATTGAAATTATATATTAGAGTTTTCCCATCTTCATTTTAAAAGATAAAAAATTGCAAAATAAAACCATGCTATTGGAAAGTAAATACACGTATATGCACACATGTGCACGCACACACACACACACACACACAATGGGAGCAAGGTAACTAATGTGAGACAGTAATAAAGTGGGGTGGAAAAATAAGTGATAAGCATTAGGAAGTAATTATTAAGCTTCAGTGATTATTAATGAACAATAGCAGAGGGAGCCAAATGAACTGCAAGTTTATCAAAAGACCTAAGGAAACGGGCAATGCTTTATTGTCCTGAAGGGCATTCACTTCAGTCATTTCTATCTGTGGGGATTTTCAGTTATCTTCCTGCAAGTCGAAGCTGATGTTCTTGCTAAAAAAAAAAGTGACATTTCTTGAGAAATACATTTTATGCCTTTTTTTTGTTGGAGGCAATTGTTCTTAGATATTGCATTAGAAGTACATATGTTGCCTGTATTAATATTCTTAATTCAAAGAATTAAAATAAGAAAACATTTAAAAATAAGAAAACATTTTACTTACACTTGAAAAATTTAAAGACAGAGTGAGCTCTAAGTTTGGTTTGATCCAAAGTTTACTAGGATTCTAAGTCCATTTCACTACCCTTTTTCTGAAGTTTGGCTCAAGATGGCTACTAGCAGCAGTGGTGCTATCTGCAGTTTTCCTCATGTGACTAAACAGTGAAGCAGAGAGTACTGTTATTCCAGGGACATTGCAAAGTATTCAAGGGCATAGAGGAAATGCATGTGTTTTTGTGTTTTCTTAGTGTGTTTTTCCAGATAATGTGAAGATGTACTGTCCTATGATTTACGGTACAATAAAGAAAGCTCAGGCATTTAACCAGTGGGAACAAGTCTATTACTAATCACGAAAAGAAGAAACAAACAAAAAAAAAGTTCCTCCAACAAGACAGAAGGGATTAGGATATGCATATTCAAGACTAAGAGGCCAACTTACCAAGAATTTCCATAATTGTTCATTGTGATCCAGTTTTACTGATTCACATGAAAATATGCTATTATCAGAAGACCTTGGTCATGCATAGCATTAAAGTTTTGGATAAGAAAGGAAATACTATAAAACAGCAGGTTAAATTATATTTCATTTTTGATGATGTACTATTTGATACTTAAAAGAAGATATGCAGAATATATGTATGTTATCAGCAAAATTCAACAAACATTTACACTGGGATCCATCAGAGGGTAGAGGAGGGAGGAGGCAGAGGATCAGGAAAAATAACTTATAGGTACTGGGCTTAATACCTGGGTACTGAAATAATCTGTACAACAAACCACCATGATACAAGTGTATCTATGTAACAAAACTGCACTTGAACCCTTGAGCTTAAAGTAAAAGCTACAAAACAAAAACCCTAAGTTTGTTTACAGGGACTTCTAGTGCCCCCCAAAGCCTCTGTGACCTCCCTGACCTCCCCCTCTGCTCTCTCATTCCCTCACTAAAACTTCGCCTTTCCTCACACACGTCAGACATAGCTCCATCGTATGGCACCTACTAGCTATGAAAGGCAATTTTCCCAGATAGCTTCAAGGCTTTCTCTCTTACCTCCTTCTAGACTTTACTTAACCGTTCCCAAGTAAGTTTGCCCTGACCAACTTCTTTAACATGGAACCATGTCTATCCACCTAATTCTAGCACTTCACAATATTTTTTTTAAAACTTGGCTCTGCCTTTCTTCCTTTTATTTCTACAGCACTATTTTCCTAAAGTAACATATAATTATCTTTTTATTATATATATTTTTGCTTGTCTGACGCTGCCAACTAGAATGTGTACTTCAAAAAAGGCAGTCATCTTTGGCTATTTTGTTTACTGATGACCACAAGTGCACAGAACAGCACCTGACATTTTATACAGATCAGTAAATGTTTGTTGAATAAATGAATGACTAAATTAGGTATCTACGCAAATGCTAGATGACCATCCTACATAGATAATGTACAGATCATTTCTGAGGGGAAGAGAATGGCTAAAATTCTCACAATCCTTTCATTTTTACAAGTCTATTGTTTCATGACTTTTGCTTCAAATAAACACTAAAATTGCACTTTGACCGGGTCCTCAGTTTTTTTTGTTTTGTTTTGTTTTGTTTTTTTTGATAAAAGAGTTTAAACTTGAAAGTGATGAATTAATGAGAATAACTGAATGCCACATTCTATATTCTTAGAATGCTCAGTTGAAGACAATCATGGGAAGGAAAGACTGTCTCTAAAAACTATTCTGTCAACTCTGAAAGGCCCATTTGGATCCAGGGAGCCTCAGGGACAACCTAAAGCTCATACTGTCACACCTAGCAGCTATATAGGGTATGCCCGCAGGGACCAATGGACAATTTCCTTTTCTGTGAATCAATAAAAGAATATTAATCAAGTTGCCTTAAAATTGGCCAGTCATGAGGGGTCACCATCATAAATCCTGGGGTGATTTAATTGAATTGTGATATTTACTGAATTCTTTTAACATATTGAAGCACATGGGGAATATTTACTAAATTGTAAAATAACAATCCCTTATGTTTTCTTTTTATTCTGAAGACAACTGTGATTAATAATTTTTTCATCATTTCATATTCTGAAAATAAACTTCTTCTTATTCCTACTTTGGTAACGTTAACAAGAACATATTTAGAGTACCAGGTAAGAACCAAGCATTGACAGATTTTTTATTTTTATTTTTTGAGGCAGGGTCTCACTCTGTCTCACTGATGTCAACCTCCTGGACTTAGGCAATCCTCTCGCCTCAGCCCTCCAAGTAGCGGCAACTACAGGTGCATGCCACCACAGCCAGCTAATTTTTCTTTTTTTTTTTTTGTAGAGACAGCATCTCACTATGTTGTCCAGGCTGGTCTCAAATTCCTGAGCTCAAATGATCCGCCTGCCTCAGCTCCCAAAGTGCTGTGATTACAGGCATGATCCACCACACCTGGCTGGGAGAGATTTTAGTTAACCAGGAAGCAAAGGCTGGAACCTTCAGTCACTCAATGCAAGATCTGAACCCAGACCTCAAGCTGGGATAGAGCAGTGCTTATGTTCATATCCTAAGTCATTGACTATTCCAGAGGTTTCAGTAGAAAGAGACTGAATTGTAACTGAAGAGACCAATTCATCAGAAGCTCTCTGTGTGCTGTGGAGAACACCAGTCCATATATACTAAATAAGGGGAGTCTACCCGGATAGTGTCCTTGCGGTGTGAGTGGTGCTGAAGAGGGTAGTGGTTAGACTTGTAGGGTGGAAATTGATCAAAGCCAACTGATTATGGACTGGAGGTCTTTTGAACATTCCTGTTGGGAGATTTAGATGTCCCCATTGGAAAAAAGCTTTAGAATGAACTGCATCCTGAAACAGTAGAGTCTGGTTTAGTTGTAACAAATGCATGCACTAATATGTGAAGTTAGGAGAGATGCTGAAAAGGACTCTTACGATTACTAAGTCCTGACTCTAGCCAGAGGCTTATGTTTGAGGCACACAACCTTAGAAAAACATTGCCTTTCCTGACCTAAGCCACCCTAGAAAGGATTCCAATGCCATCTCTGAGTTCTTTATTCCCTTCAATTGAAGATGAGTTTTGTCTCTTAAAATTATTTGGAAAGAGGTATAAGAATCTCAGATTCATCATCAAGTTGAGAAAGGGTCAGATGCAATAACGAAAAAGGGCAGTGTATAAACATAAAACTGGAAGCTTACTCCACTTCTAAATCAGCCTTTTAAAATTGCAGACAGTAAATTATCACAGTGGAATGGCTCTGCCTTCTTCAAAATGCCAGCCAGACCCAAGATTCTAGTTCTTAAGGATGTAAGACAGGGAAGGGTTGTTGAGACTGCACCCTGCCACGTGGCAGGCAAGAGTGCCCCAATTCCAATAGTTTCAATTTGGTTCAGCTTCTAAGTCTCATGTTTAGACTTAATTTTGCTTGTAATTAAAATTAAACAAACAACAATGACCTTTGCCACAGACACAGCCACCCTCTTCTTCAGCAGGTAAGGACGTTGCTCATGAGTTCAAAGCAGGAGTAGCATACAGATAGGGTTACTTCCACCATTTACCTTTTCAGCATATAAAAAGACCTGAAATGGCTCAGATGTGAAGAGAAGTGAATTTAAGAACTAAATGGGCCTTCCACCTGGTCAAAAAATGTCATAAGTACCAATGGAGGACAAGTATGTCAGTAGCTTGAAGAAGGGGTGAAGCCAATAGCATTGGAAATTCCTTAAGGTACTGCAACTCTTATAGACCTGAAAACCTGATGTCCCACAGGAGCGAGCAGTCTTGGTTTGCAAAGGATCTTCTGGATTAGGAGTCAGAGAGATTCATATAAGCTTTAAGTCTAATAATTAAAAGAGTACAATGTGGTGATTTGTTATGAAAATAACAATCTTATTTTTATGTTACAAATGAGAGACATCATTGCACCAAATGCTATGCTTTGACTGACTGGCACATCCATACCAATTATCCAGGCAATAGAGACATAGCACTGAAGTCTGCGAAAATACTACATGTCTTTTTTATTTGCTTGGTTCCTTACTGATGTTTTGTAGCTCTGTTACATCACAGTTTTATTTTCTTCTTGTTTTATGACTGCAATTTTGTGAGAGCAATGGGTTTTAAAACAGTAGATATCCTTAGTTAAATTTGGATTCTTAGGATTTATTTAATTTTCTACTTTCTTCAACTGAGGACACAAATCCCCTTTGCTCAATGATATCTTGACACAAAGATGTCTGAACCATGCAGAACAATCCTTTATTTTGCTTGTTTGATTGACAACTTCATTTTGTTTGTTGGTTTTGCTTTCCAATTTATCTGGTCCTTAGCAAAAGGTGTCCATTGTTAACCAAAAATAAGATCACTGGATACAATTCTCAATGATAAAACCTCCAAAATGGGACTGTTAGATATTTAGTAGGCCTCCATTCCATAAGATGCAATAGTATTAGGCAAGCTAATTGCAAGGGAAATCACCAAGAAGGAATTATATAACCTTATCAAAATTTATCCTAGAATCTTGTTCTTCAGAGGCCTCATTGTCTAATTCAGGAGTTCCCAAACCCTAGGCCACAGACCAGTGCTGGGCCGCACAGCAGAAGACGAGTGGTGGGCAAGCAAGCAAAGCTTCATCTCTATTTATAGCCACTCCCCATTGCTTGCATTACCACCTGAGCTCTGCCTCCTGACAGATCAGCAGCAGCAGTAGATTCTCACAGGAGTGCAAACCCTACTATGAACTGCACATGAAAGGGATCTAGGTTGCATGCTCCTTATGATAATTTAATGCCTGATGATCTGTCACTGTCTCCCATCACTCCTAGATGGGACCATCCAGTTGCAGGAAAACAAGCTCAGGGCTCCCACTTGTTCTACATTATGGTGAGTTGTACAACTGTTTTATTATATATTACAATGTAATAATAATAGAAATAAAGTGCACAACAAATGTAATGTACTTGAATCATCCCCAAACCATCCCCAACACCTGGTCTGTGGAAAAATTGTCTTCCATGAAACTGGTTTCTGGAGCCAAAATGAGTGGGGGCCTCTGGTCTTATTTCCATGATGCTATTAGACATCCTTAGGTCAAATAGACTTCCAAATGATCTAGAAAGCTAAACTGGTCTCCATTTTCAATTTGCCCTTCTTAGCCATTGCTACTGGGCAGTGTATATATGTGTAATTGCAGAGCAAAGAGCTCCTGATACTCCTAAGGGTGACTTTGTCTTTGATATGTGTTCTCTCTCAAGAAAATATTAGTTTTGAAGTCTGATATGGGTTTCCTTTTTAGATTTTTTATTATTTTTTAAATTTGTGTGGGTACTGAGTAGATATATATATGTATAAATATATATTTATAAATAAATATATAATAAATATAATTTTTATATATCACATTTTCTTTATTATTAATTATTATTATTATTAATATTAATATTATTAAGGGCAGCCAGAGAGAAAGGTCAGGTTACCCACAAAGGGAAGCCCACCAGACTAACAGCAGATCACTCGGCAGAAACTCTACAAGCCAGAAGTGAGTGGGGGCCAATATTCAACATTCTTAAAGAAAAGAATTTGCAACCCAGAATTTCATATCCAGCCAAACTAAGTTTCATAAGTGAAGGAGAAATAAAATCGTTTACAGACAAGCAAATGCTGAGAGATTTTGTCACCACTAGGCCTGCCCTACAAGAGCTCCTGAAGGAAGCACTAAACATGGAAAGGAACAACTGGTATCAGCCATTGCAAAAACATGCCTAAATGTAAAGACCATCGATGCTAGGAAGAAACTGCATCAACTAATGAGCAAAATCACCAGCTAACATCATAATGACAGGATCAAGTTCACAGATAACAATATTAACATTAAATGTAAATGGGCTAAATGGTCCAATTAAAAGACACAGACTGGTAAATTGGATAAAGAGTCAAGACCCATCAGTATGCTGTATTCAGGAGACCATCTCACATGCAGAGACACACATAGGCTCAAAATAAAGGGATGGAGGAAGATCTACCAAGCAAATGGAAAACAAAAAAAGGCAGGGGTTGCAATCCTAGTCTCTGATAAAACAGACTTTAAACCAACAAAGATCAAAAGAGACAAAGAAGGCCATTACATAATGGTTAAAGGGATCAGTTCAGCAAGAAGAGCTAACTATCCTAAATATATATGCACCCAATACAGGAGCCCCCAGATTCATAAAGCAAGTCCTTAGAGACTTACAAAGAGATTTAGACTCACACGCAATAATTATGGGAGACTTTAACACCCCACTGTCAACAACAGACAGATCAACGAGACACAAAGTTAACAAGGACATCCAGGAATTGAACTCGACTCTGCACCAAGTGGACCTAATAGACATCTACAGAACTCTCCACCCCAAATCAACAGAATATACATTCTTCTTGGCACCACATCGCACTTATTCCAAAATTGACCACATAGTTGGAAGTAACGCACTCCTCAGCAAATGTAAAAGAACATAAATTATAACAAACTGTCTCTCTGACCACAATGCAATCAAACTAGAACTCAGGACTAAGAAACTCAATCAAAACCACTCAACTACATGGAAACTGAACAACCTGCTCCTGAATGACTACTGGGTACATAACGAAATGAAGGCAGAAATAAAGTTGCTCTTTGAAACCAATGAGAACAAAGATACAACATACCAGAATCTCTGGGACACATTTAAAGCAGTGTGTAGTGGGAAATTTATACCACTAAATGCCCACAAGAGAAAGCAGGAAAGATCTAAAATTGGCACCCTAACATCACAATTAAAAGAACTAGAGAAGCAAGAGCAAACACATTCAAAGGTAGCAGAAGGCAAGAAATAACTAAGATCAGAGCAGAACTGAAGGAGATAGAGACACAAAAAAGCCTCCAAAAAATCAATGAATCCAGGAGCTGGTTTTTTGAAAAGATCAACAAAATTGATAGACTGCTAGCAAGACTAATAAAGAAGAAAAGAGAAGAATCAAATAGATGCAATAAAAAATGATAAAGGGGATATCACCACCAATCCCACAGAAATACAAACTACTATCAAAGAATACTATAAACGCCTCTATGCAAATAAACTAGAAAACCTAGCAGAAATGGATAAATTCCTGGACACATACACTCTCCCAAGACTAAACCAGCAAGAATTTGAACCCCTCAATAGAACAATAGCAGGCTCTGAAATTGAGGCAATAATTAATAGCCTACCAACCAAAAAAAAGTCCAGGACCAGACAGATTCGCAGCCAAATTCTACCAGAGGTACAAAGAGGAGCTGGTACCATTCCTTCTGAAGCTATTCCAATCAATAGAAAAAGAGGGAATCCTCCCTAACTCATTTTATGAGGCCAACATCATCCTGATACCAAAGCCTGGCAGAGACACAACAAAAAAGAGAATTTTAGACCAATATCCCTGATGAACACTGATACAAAAATCCTCAATAAAATACTGGCAAACTGAATATAGCAGCACATCAACAAGTTATCCTCCATGATCAAGTGGGCTTCATCTCTGGGATGCAAGCTGGTTCAACATATGTAAACCAATAAACGTAATCCAGCATATAAACAGAATCAAAGACAAAAACCACATGATTGTCTCAATAGATGCAGAAAAGGCCTTTGACAAAATTCAGTAGCCCTTCATGCTAAAAACTCTCAATAAATTCGGTATTGATGGAACGTATCTCAAAACAATAAGAGCTATTTATGACAAACCCACAGCCAATATCATACTGAATGGGCAAAAACTGGAAGCATTCCCCTTAAAAACTGGCACAAGACAGGGATGCCATCTCTCACCACTTCTATTCAACATAGTGGTGGAAGTTCTGGCCAGAGCAATCAGGCAAGAGAAAGAAATCAAGGGTATTCAATTAGGAAAAGAAGAAGTCAAATTGTCCCTCTTTGCAGATGACATGATTGCATATTTAGAAAACCCCATCGTCTCAGCCCAAAATCTCCTTAAGCTCATAAGCAACTTCAGCAAAGTCTCAGGACACAAAATCAATGTGCAAAAATCACAAGCATTCTTATACACCAATAACAGACAAACAGAGAACCAAATCATGAATGAACTCCCATTCACAATTGCTTCAAAGAGAATAAAATACCTAGGAATCCAACTTACAAGGGATGTGAAGGACCTTGTCAAGGAGAACTACAAAACACTGCTCAATGAAATAAAAGAGGACACAAACAAATGAAAGAACATTCGATGTTCATGGATATGAAGAATCAATATCATGAAAATGACCATACTGCCCAAGGTAATTTATAGATTCAATGCCATCGCCATTAAGCAACCAATGACTTTCTTCACAGAATTGGAGAAAACTACTTTAAAGTTCATATGGAACCAAAAAAGACCTCGCATTGCCAAGACAATCCTAAGTCAAAAGAACAAAGCTGGAGGCATCACGCTACCTGACTTCAAACTGTACTACAAGGCTACAGTAACCAAAACAACATGGTACTGGTGCCAAAACAGAGATATAGACCAATGGAACAGAACAGAGCCCTCAGAAATAATACTACACATCTACAACAATCTGATCTTTGACAAACCTGACAAAAACAAGAAATGGGGAAAGGATTCCCTATTTAATAAATGGTGCTAGGGAAAACTGGCTAGCCGTAAGTAGAAAGCTGAAACTGGATCCCTTCCCTATACCCTATACAAAAATTAATTCAAGATGGATTAGAGACTTAAATGTTAGACCTAAAACCAGAAAAATCCTAGAAGAAAACCTAGGCAATACCACTCAGGACATAGGCATGGGCAAGGACTTCATGTCTAAATCACCAAAAGCAATGTAAACAAAAGCCAAAATTGACAAATGGGATCTAATTAAACTAAAGAGCTTCTGCACAGCAAAAGAAACTACCATTAGAGTGAACAGGCAACCTACAGAATGGGATAAAATTTTTGCAATCTACTCATCTGACAAAGTGCTAATATCCAGAACCTACAAAGAACTCAAACAAATTTACAAAAAAAAAAAAAAACAACCCCATCAAAAAGTGGGCAAAGGAAATGAACAGACACTTCTCAAAATAAGACATTTATACAGCCAACAAACACATGAAAAAATGCTCATCATCAGTAGCCATCAGAGAAATGCAAATCAAAGCCACAATGAGATACCATCTCACACCAGTTAGAATGGTGATCATTAAAAAGTCAGGAAACAACAGGTGCTGGAGAGGATGTGGAGAAGTAGGAACACTTTTACACTGTTGGTGGGAGTGTAAACTAGTTGAACCATCGTGGAAGACAGTGTGGCGATTCCTCAAGGATCTAGAACTAGAAATACCATTTGACCCAGCCATCCCATTACTAGGTATATACCCGAAGGATTATAAATCATGCTGCTATAAAGACACATGCACATGTATGTTTATTACGGCACTGTTCACAATAGCAAAGACTTGGAATCAACCCAAATGTCCATCAGTGACAGACTGGATTCAGAAAATGTGGCACATATACACCATGGAATACTATGCAGCCATAAAAAAGGATGAGTTCATGTCCTTTGTAGGGACATGGATGCAGCTGGAAACCATCATTCTCAGCTAACTATCTATCACAAGAACAGAAAACCAAACACCGCATGTTCTCACTCATAGGTGGGAACTGAACCATGAGATCACTTGGACACAGGAAGGGGAACAGCACACACCAGGGCCTGTTGTGGGGCGGGGGGAGGTGGGAGAGGGGAGTGATAACATTAGGAGATATACCTAATGTAAATGACGAGTTAATGGGTGCAGCCCACCAACATGGCACATGTATACATATGTAATGAACCTGCACGTTGTGCACATGTACCCTAGAACATAAAGTACAATAAAAAATAATTATTATTATTTTATATATTATATATAAATATATAATAAATAAATGTACATAAATAAATATATATTTATTTATTTATGGGGTAAATGAGACGTTTTGATACAGGCCTGCAATGTGAAATAAGCACATCATGGAGAGTGGGATATCCATCCCCTCAAGCATTTATCCTTTCAGTTACAATCCTATCATATTCTTTATTTTAAAATATAAAATTTAAAATTATTATTGACTTTGAGTCATAGATGAGGTTGAAATGGTTTTAACTTTGAGGATTAAGTGAGCAAAGAGACAAATAATCAAATGATTGCTAAAGATTCCATTCCCCTTTTTAAACACTCGTTCTACATGTTTTCTCAGTCTTTCTTGTACATGCAAGCTCATTCCTTATGCTATTTCTGTCTTCAGTAGGAAAATCTTTGGCCTCTTCTACCTTGTAAAAGAAAATATTACTCCTCATGCTGTGACTCTCTAGAGTTACCATTCATTTTATTTGACACCCCAATTTCTCAAACATGTGTTTGCCCTAATTGCCTTCATTTCCATGTGTCAGAACCCTGGCTCCATAGCAAGGTTTCTGCTCCCCTTACGTTACCAAAATGATATTAACAAGGTTGACTGTGGCATACAAACTATCAAATACAGTGTCATTTTTTTCAGGGCTTTTTGATCGTTCAATATTTGTATGTAACTTCTTGGAACTATTTTCTTCAGTTCCAACAATGCACTGTTTTATGTCCTTGGAACCTGGCCATTTCTGTTTTATTTTTTCCCCCTCCTTTCAAATTCTAAGGTTCAGCTTGACAAAATCTTTTCTTCATTAAAACTAAATGTATCATGGAATTATCCATCAGCTCAATATCCATAATTCTTTATTGAAATTATTCCTAAATATGATTTTTTCATACAGTGGGAATGAGGACTTCCTTGATTTCATTTTCCTTAATCCATTACTTCACATTGAATTAATCATCAAGTTCTGATGATTTTTTTCTATATACTGTTTCTCATAGCTTTTCTTTATTTTTCACTATTAGCATTTGTTCCAGTTTGTTTTATTATATCATAGAGCAATAAAACTTCTAACTTTCACGTTCCCCATATGCTGACGATTTGATCATGTTAGAATCATTACTGATTTCCATAGTTACTAAAATTCCTTCTCATCTAGTCAGATTTCCTTATAATGCAAAGTAAACTATTTGTTATTCAATAAATAATTATTTATTGAGTGTATATTAAATGTCCTACCTGGGCATAATGGTAACTTATAATAATAATTACAAACCTAACTTTGGATATAGAAACCAAGACATAATCCCTCAGCATGTAAATACAGATGTCTAGTGACTCATTATGGTATTTATTATTGGTGCGATTACAACAATTATCTTTTGATGGTTTCACATTGGGTATGATCCAACATCTTATGGGAACAATTTAAAAAGGTGGTTTCCAGGAATAGCATGAGGAAGAAGCCATGGATTTATGAAGTTCTCTGGTTAGACAAGCTTTGCCCAGTCATCATCTCCTAGGTAGTTTTCCTTTTATAAACAATCTTAGTTTCAAGTAGAAAGAAATGTGCTTTTCTCTATCTTGCCATCGACAACAATTGCCTCTGTCTTTCCAAAATAGATATCATTTCCTCTGCAATGTTTTATATTAACTATCTGAAATTAAACAAAAGTTATATGTTTAATGTTCTTGTATATAATAGCAAAAGATAAATGAGTTTCTTTTTTAATGTATTATTTAATATGAGTAAATCTTGATTTATGAGGATTGTTAGAGAAAAAATACACATTATATCCAATAGCTCAAACTACCCTTAGTAGACTCTATAAATAATTAATTCTCATGAGAAATGTATTTATTTCAGCTGTGCATAATTACTACTCTTAAATTTAAAAATAATATACCAGAAATTTGCTTTCAACCACAGAAAAAGGAAAGTATACTAGCAAAAAATGCTCTTTTAATGTAGAATTCATAAAAATTGGCGTGTGTACAGTGCATTTCCTAAATACCAATCAAACTTATCAGTAACTATTTAAGAAGTATAATGAAGTCTGGATTTTGTATTTTTTTGAAAAGAGTTGATTGACAATAACAATTAAAGTGTATTGTTATGCCAGGCAATGCTTTAAGATGAGGTCAGCAAACTGTTTTTCTGTAAAGGCCAGCTAATAAATATTTCTGGTTTTGTGAGTTACCCAGTCAATTGCAACTACTCAAATTATAGTTGCCTTTTTAATAGCAAAGCAGCCATATTTAATATGTAAGCAAATGGATATGGTTGTGTTCCAATAAAACTTTATTTATAAAAATAGGTGGTGAACAGGATTTGGCCTATGGACCGTATCTGTGAGCCCTCAGCAAAGTACTTTATTTCTAGAATTTTGTTTAATGTAATTGCCTTAACACCTGCCTATGGTAGAAATGATTCACTTATCTCATTCTTAAATTAATTTTATGATTAATAAACAGTAGAATTTTAATATTTAAGAGAACACAGATATGTTAAGTGATCTTCAACTCTGCAGGTGTTAGTTATTATCTTAATTTTACATATAAAGAAACTGAGGCTCAGAAGCAGATAATTTGCCCAAATTGCATGGCTGATAAGGGGCAGAGAGCCCCGATTCACATTCTGACTTTTAGTAGAAGGAACAACAGACAATACAATATTAGATACAGAGCTGGGTGTTCAAGATTGTAAGTCAACACATAAACAGAATGAGAAATGAGGTAGAACTTATAAGAAATTCACAGGATCAGGAAACTTGGTAAGATGGCACATATCTAATGGAACAAAAACAGAGTTGGAGATTCCCAGAGCCAACTTATAATATCGTAGTAATTTTTTATTTAGGTTCATTTACATAAACCAGAACAGTCAGAGAATTACTTCCCAAAGTATCCTCTTTCCTATTTTTAGTGCATAACTGAATGTTTCGCAGAGTAAACAAGGAAATATCTACTTCTTCCCCCACCCCCAGCTACTGCAATTAGGTCATATTAGTAATCGGGTTCACTGAAAGTGTCTCCATAAATAGAATAAAATGTAAAGTTGAGGCGCTATCTGCTCTAGAACCCTGAACAAGTCTTTTAATCCCTTTGTGACCTCAGAAATAAAAAAAAAAAAAAAAAAAGTGGTTTGAGATAAATCATCCTAGAGAGGCTGTTTGGCCTAAAATATTTCTGATTATATATTTTTAAGGCAGTAAACTTAGATCTACCTCACATTTAAAAGTGTGTTGGAATATTTCAAATAAAAGATTTTTTAAATGCCATCATTTAATACTTCATACTATTTCACTATTAAGCCTTAAGAAAACATGAAGATAATATAACAGGTTCAGCCACTTTTTTCTCCGAATAACGCTAACTCCCTCTTACATTCCCCACCTCATTCTGAGACTCCAATTACAGGTTATTTAACACATTATAAGTATGTTCTATATGTCTCTTACATGCTTTTCTATTTTTTTCTCTTTCTCTGTGCTTCAGTTTGTATATTTTACATTGATTCAGTTCAGAACTCTTGTCATCTGTGTCTAATCCATTGTTAACCTATCAATTGAGTTCCATTGTTAACCTATCAATTGAGTTCTTAAGTTCATAGGTCACATTTTTGTTTCTAGACTGTTGTTCTAAATCTATTTATAGGTTCTAATTTTCCACTGAAATTCCTCATTTTTAAGTCAATATTTTTCCTTTGTTTTTTTTTTCTTTTGTATATTAATCTCAAGTATCTTAAGTTCTTATCTGCTAACCTGAAAATCAGAATCTGATTGTATTTTTGTGTGTTTCTTTGTGATATTGGCATATGCTCCTATTGCACAAGTAGAATAATTATTAATTATATGCTATTTATTTACTATAAAAAATGCAGGCATTAGATGATGTAACTTTCACCAGAAAAGGTTTGGAAATTGATCACCTGAATCCAATCGGGGCCTGAGCATGGGTAAGGTTGGTTGCAATCCTTAGGACTCAGTCTCCTTGTGGCTTACCCTTCATCCTTAACACTTGGCCCTTTGAGGATTTTGGTTGAGAGTTTGGGGAATGTGTCCGTGTCTCCAGCACACCAAGACTGTAGGAGTTTTACTGTGTTTCCAAAATCGTTTGCTTTAGTCTCTTGCTACCAGAAGCTTCAGAACATGAAGCATGTCTTTGGGAGAAAACCAACTCTGTGTTTTAGACCCCACTAAGTCTCTGATTTTGTGGCTTTGTGACTCTATCTTTGCAAAACTAGTAAAACCTCTACTGACTTTTTTTTTTTTTTTGAAATAGGGTCTCGCTCTGTCACCCAGACTAGAGTGCGGTGGCGCAATCTTGGCTCACTGCAACCTCCGCCTCCCGGGTTCAAGGGATTCTCTTGCCTCAGCCTCCAGAGTAGCTGGGATTACAGGCGCATGCCACCACGCCTGGATAATTTTTGTATTTTTAGTAGAGACAGGGTTTCACCATATTGGTCAGACTGTTCTCGAACTCCTGACCTTGTGATCTGCCCACCTCAGCCTCCCAAAGTGCTGGGATTACAGGTGTGAACCACTGTGCCCGGCCTCTACTGACTTCTTATCCCCCAGGAAATGTCTAATGCCTGGGTAAAGCCAGTATTCTCCACTTCTGCCAATTCTGAATGGGCAAATGCAACCTGGAAAAGGCCAGTGCACATCCTCATTCACCTTTGAACAGCTCTATTCTCTCTGGAGTTTCAGTTACTTTAATCCTCATTATTTCTTCTGTCCTGTAATTCCTTTAGAAATACGACTTTTGTAATTTATTCAGCTATTCTTATTGTTTCAGTAGAAGCCCTGGTCTAGTTAGAAGCAGAAGTAAAATTTTTTAATCTGATAAGGGTTATTTTCAAAATTCTACAAGTACACATCATGCTAATGCTACAGTTTCAAAGACTTACATCCTGAGATCAAAAACTAGAGTGGGATGTCATTTATCACCACATCTCTTCAGTATTATATTGAAGGACTTTGAAAGTGTAATCAAGCAATATATGCAAACAAACACTAAAATATGTAAGAACTGGGTAGCAAAAAAAGTCATTTTTTCAGAAGACTTAATAGTGTACAGAGAAAATTCAAAGAATCTACAGGTATTACTCAAACTAATAAATGAATTTTGAAACCAACAATTAGAAAATAAAATGCCAAGAAAAGAGATAGAATTGATCATAGATAGTTTGGCAATCTCTCTTGAGAGATGTAGAAGAGTTGTGTACAGAAAACTACACAGTCCTCAGATAAATTAAAAATCTAAGTGATGTAAACGAATCATGCTTATTCCTAGGTTAGAAGATTCGATATTGTAAAGATGTATCATATCCAAACTTATCTATACATTTAATACAATACCAATTAAAGTTCTGGGAGGGGTTTGTTTGCATTTGTTTGTAGAAACTGACAAGCTGATGCTAAAACTTACAAAGAAGTGCAAAGGGCCAAGAACTTTATAGAGAATCCTGAGGAAGAAGAAAGTTGGAGGATTCATCCTGCAGGATAGCAAGACATATGAAGACAATACAGTGTTGTATTAGCAGAAGAGAAGAAAAACTAGACCAATGGAACAGATTAGAAAATCCAGAAACAGACGCATACATATAGAATCAACTTATTCACAGCAAGGTATCATACTAGGGAAGGTGCAGTAAGGGAAATGTAGTCTTTTCAATATATTGCACTGGATCACTTATATATTTATGTTCTACATTTATGTAGATTAATAAACATGAAAATGTTTCCACTTTACAGTTTAGAAATGTTAAAAAAATTCTATAATATAAATAAATTATGATACTGGAGTTGTACAAGTGTTTCTTAAATAGAAGAGGGAAAGCACTAATCATAAAAGAGAGAAGTGTGAGATTAGACTTTTAAAATTAAGTTCTTCTCTTAATTAAAACTCAATATTAAAAGTAAACATGTAAGCCACAGGTTGGGAATATGCATCTATATATAAATACTATAAAATGTATGATATATCGGTAATAGAGACATACTTCTTATACATTACTTCATTGAAGAATATAAAAAACTCAATTTTTTAGAAAAAGTGAAAATATTGAGTGAGCACTTCACTAAAAATGAATAGAAACCACATAAAAAGATTGCAATACACTTAAAAAAGATGTACATTATTAGTTGTTAGGAAAATAAAAAGTCAATTTTAATTAAGCCACAATAGCAAAAATCAAAAATAAGTGACAATGTGTAATGTTGTCAAGATAGTGTAGCAACTATAATTTTCATATACTGCTGGTGGAATTTAAAAACTAGTACAGCCAGTTTGGGAAAACTGATAGTCTAATGAATTTGAACATGTTCATACTCTAAAATTCAGAGGTTCTATTTACACATATAACACACTTGTACTGTAAATGATGTCTAAAAATATTTGTAGCAAATTATTCATAATATCATGAAACTGAAAACAATGCAAGTGTTCATCTATAGTAAAATGAATAAATTATGATGTATTCATACAATAGAATATCATACAGGGATGAGAATTCTATGGTAACGTTACATGTAACATGGATGAATCTCACAGACATGATTTTGGGAAAAAGAAGCCAGATACAAAAAATGTATGTACTATAATATTTATATAAATGTCAAATAAAAGAACAAACTAATCTCTGATGCCAGAAGTCAAAATAATAGTCGCTTTAGTAAGGGAGAGGGTGAGAAGGAAGGACTCTGGAGTATTGCTAATAATCTCTATTTTGATTTTAGTGGTTAAAGAATTTGTTCATCTCGTAAAATGTATCAAGGTTGTAATTTAAGATCTGTTCATTTTATTTATGTGTCATAATTGAATAACAAAGGTTTACTAAAAGATGAGCTAGAAAGAGAATGAGTTGCATCCCTGTCACAGACTCAGTGTGTAGTGAAGTAGAATTAATGGACTCAGCCCTCGTTGTGACATTAACAGAAGTGACTCAGATTCACCTGAATACAATCAACTCAAGAACAGGTATGTACAAAAGGAAGCACATGAATTATTACAAAAATGTTACCTGACAGCACGCAACTACGTGATACCTTTCTTTCTTTGTTCCTTTTTCAATAAACGCAGGCAGAATATGTAAAATAAAAGTCGATTGACTTTTAAATACATGAAATTTATAGGCATTGATTAAACAAAGGATTAAATAGATAAGGGAAAATATTAGAAAAGACTGAGTCATTTTCTTAAACATGTGATTGAGTGTTCCGTGTTTGTGTGTGAGAAAGAGAAAACAAAAAAAGAAAAGGGAGAGAAACAGATCACTCAACAATTTTTTTCAGTGATACATATTCATCAAAGACAAGTACAACTATATGAATATATGAATATGAATTATTAAATTCTGCAATACAGATGTTTTTATTGGGCACAGGTAGACTATATCTTTAAATTAATGCAGATAAAATAAGTGATGGCTCATGAAATTAGCAGAACTCTTTATATTCTTTTCTTTCTATGAAATCAAGTGACTGTGCAAGTTTGCCATTACTCTATTCACTGGGTGTCGAAATAGTGAAAATTCACTCATTCTAAAATGCTAGTGTATTTGGTTTGTTTTTAATATTATATTATTATACTCATAATATTTTCTTTAGTCAAAACAAATATTTGAATTTTTTTTTAGTGCACTTCTCATCACTTTGACTTAAAAATAATTAATTTTAAAGTGATGACTATAACACCCTAGAAGATCAAGCTTTTCTGGAACTGCACATTCCAAAATTCCATATTAATTAGATACAAATGAAGTCATACTCTTCCTTCTCTTTTTGTCTGATTAATGGTTAAGTAATGGATTTTAAATGAGCATAATTAGATGCAAACTTCTTACTGTTCTTATAAAGTCTTTATCCCAATTTAGCTATCAAATACCTGTTTAATAATTTTTCATTTTGTCTTTGCATAGAGTATATTGCTCAAATTTTGGAAGAGCCTTCTAGCTTTTCAAATAACATTTATGCATCCATGGAGACCTGGTAAGACCCAATATGTAAACATCTTTTAAAATATATTATTTAGTGTTCTTTCATAAAATATCCAACAGCCTTTGCTCCCAACCTACTGTGTGAACTCTGCATCAGAAACTTACGGAGATTCAAGTGGAGACATGAAAATGTGGACTTTATGGACGGACGAGGTGGCTCAGGCCTGTAATCCCAGCACTTTGGGAGGCCAAGGTGGGTGGATCACTGGAGGTCAGGAGTTCGAGACCAGCCTGATCAACATCGTGAAATCCCGGTCTCTATTTAAAAAAACAAAAATTAGCCAGGTGTAGTGGCAGGCACCTGTAGTCCCAGCTACTTGGGAGGCAGAGACAAGAGAATTGCTTGAATCCTGGAGGTGAAGGTTGCACTGAGCCAAGATCATGTCACTGCACTCTGGCCTGGCTGATAAGACCGAGACTCCCTCTCAAAAAAAACAAAACAAAACTGGACTTTACAATTTGCTTGCTATAATAATACTAGCTAACATACGTTTCTTATTTTTGTGCCTGGCACTGTTCTAAAACATTCTACATATGTTCATTTATTTATTTCTTGCAATAACACATAAGAAACCTACATTTTATAGATGAAAAAATGGAGGCTTAATTACATAATTATATACAGGCTCTAGATATTATGTGCTGTATAGTGATTATACAACTACGATACACCAAGAGAAAATTAGAAAGTGGGCCAGGCACAGTGGCTCACGCCCGCAATCCCAGCACTTCGGGAGGCCAAGGCAGGAGGATCATGAGGTCAAGAGATTGAGGCCATCCTGACCAACATCGTGAAACCCCGTCTTTACTAAAAATACATGGCTGGCACATGCCTGTAATCCCAGCTACTTGGGAGGCTGAGGCAGGAGAATTGCTTGAACCCAGGAGTTGGAGGTTGCAGTAAGCTGAGAGATCACGCCACTGCCCTCCAGGCTGGCTGACAAGAGGGAAAGAAACTCCAACTCAAAAAAAAAAAAAAAAAAGTAAGAAAACAAAATTAGAAAGTAATATAAGAATATATTTAAAAAATGTCTAACCTCTTTTTATAACTTCTAGTAATATGGAAAGAAAAAATAATATTGAATACTCTGTTTCATTTAACAATTTATACTTTTAGCGTGTTCACCCAAATATTTGATAAAAGCAGAAGATAATATTTATTAAAAATAAATACCTGTACAGATTACTACAATAAATGAGACTTCTTCCAAAAAACTGATTACGGAAAGCAACTTCCTTTTATTGGAAAACAAGTATTTTGAACAGATTTTATAACCTGAAAATGATTCTATCAGGACACGAGCAGTCTCCTGCATTATAGTTCTGCTTTAGAATTTTATATTAAAATCCTTTTAAAAATTTAGCCATATTACAAACTGCAGTACAATCCACCTTCCATATCCAAAGTTTCCACATTCATGGATTCAACCAACCATGGATCAAAATTAGCAAAATAATAAAAATAAACAACGGACAGGTGTGGTGGCTCACACCTGTAATCCCAGCACTTTGGGAGGCTGAGGCGGGTGGATCATGAGGTCAAGAAATGGGGACCATCCTGGCTAACACAGTGAAACCCCATCTCTACTGAAAAAACAAAAAATTAGCCGGGCGTGGTGGCAGACGCCTGTAATCCCACCTATGTGGGCGTTTGAGGCATGAGAATCGCTTGAACCCGGGAGGTGGAGGTTGCAGTGAGCTGAGATCGCACCACTGTACTCCAGCCTGGGTGACAGAGTGAGACTACATCTCAAAAAATAATAATAATAAAATAAAATTAAATTAAATTAAATTAAAATAAAAAATACAATAATAAAAAAAAAAAATCAATACATCATAACAACTATTTACAGATTAGGCACTATAGGTAATCTAGAAATAATTTTATTTAAAGCATACAGGAGAATGTGCATAGGTTATATGCAAATATTATGTCACTTTACATGAGACTTAAGTAATCTTCAATTTTGTCATCCACAGGGGGTCCTGGAACCAGTCCCCCGAGGATGCCAAGGAATAACCATACTTTATGCCTAAGCTACAAAATAAATGCTTACACGCGCGCACACACACACACATTTTAATGTGGAGATGTATGTGTCTGCATTTTTCCCACAAAAAGAGCTATAAAAAACCAGATTCTTAAACTGAAGTCTATAATCTTGAAACACAAAAAACGTAATTCATGAAATCATGTTAATTATTGGATTAGATGCATTACATAGGAAGTAGAAATGACGTTTTTCAACAGAAACATTTTCTCTTCTTCCTCTGCGAAGGGAGTTAACACAGTGTCGGGAGACACGCCATGAATCTCTCCTGCTCTTTTGTGTTTTGGGGCCATGGCCGTTCTCAGGATCGTGCTTGCAGTGAACAACCTTGAGAGATGAGGCACTGTCTCTCCACACCTCGCGCCTCCAAAGTGCAGGCTTGCTTACTTCTTGCTTTAAAAGTACAGCAATGTTTTGTAGTTTTCCTTGCAATGACCTTTCACCCCCTTGATAGCTGTATTCCTAGCTATTTTGTTATTTTTGTAACTAATATAAATGGGATTGTGATATTGAATTGGTTTGACTCTCAGCTTCAACATTATTGATGTATAAAAATGCTACTGATTTTTTTAACATTGATTTGGTATCCTGAAACTTTACAAGGCATTTATCAGTTCTAGGAGCCTTTTGGCGGAGTCTTTAGGGTCTTCTATTATCAGCAGAGAGATAGCTTGACTTCTCTTTTTGTTGGATGACTTTTATTTCTTTCTCTTGCCTGATTGCTCTGGCTAGGACCTCCAGTACCATAGGCTCATGTAACAAACGTGCACCAGTATCCACCAAATCTAAAATAAAGTACAGGTTTTCAAAATCTCTATATTATTGTAGCTTACATTTCAGCAAGAGAGGCACAAGACAAACATACAAAAATAACTACACGAACCCAAGCAAACATTAATTTCCAAATAGTGATATGTTCTATAAAAACAACAGAGTGTAATTCAATAGAAACAAAGCAAAACCATATCGAAGCAGTGGATTATTTGTTTACTTTCCATATGGGCATGGAAGGGAAAATAAAGAAGGTCAAGAAAGCATGGCTTGGTCCTGGCAGGGTGACTCACACCTGTAATACCAGCACTTTGGGAGGCCAAGGCAGGCAGATCACATGAGGCCAGGAGTTCAAGACCAACCCGGTCAATATGGTGAAACCCTGTCTCTACCAAAAGTACAAAAATTAGCCATGTGTAGTGGTGCATGACTAATCCCAGCTACAGTGGTTAGTGGAGATTGAGACCATAGATAAGGTCACAGTGGAAAGCTGTTCTAATTAGAGACTGAATGAGGAGAAAGAATGAGTCATAGTTTTCTAGACAGGGGTGCAGTGAGCATAAAAGTCCTAAGTGGTAGAATGAGACTCATGGGTTGGAAGAAAAAAAAAAAAAAAACACAGACCTGAGTGGCTTGAGCCGTAACAGCAAAGCATAATGTGGGAACAGAAGACATAGATTAGGTCACATAGAACCGGATGGATGATGAAGGCATTGAATTTAATTCTAAATGTAGAGGAAGGCCATTGGAAGACCAAGCAAGGTGATTAACAAGATTTGATTTTACGTTTCACAGAAGATAACTAGTCGCTGAATGTACTTTTTTTGTCTTCTCTTCTACCTTTCATCCATAAGGTAACGAATGAATATATCTTTTTAAATTCAGTTAATTCAGAATCACTCCTTTTCAAGATGTCAACAAAATAAAATAATTCAAGAAATAAAATAAGTCAACAGAAAGGCCAAGATAAACTGTTGTAAGTTAGTAAAGTTGTTTTTTATTCCACTTCCTGCCAAAAAAGAGAGAGAGAGAAACATTTCTGCTTCACAGAGTTCTGAGCATGATCGTGTTATGTCTTAGCTAAATGGAATATGAACATCTGAAAAATAGTTAAGTCACAAAAGCATCCACCATTTCTTAAAAAAAAAAAAAAAAAAAAAAAAAAAAAAAAAACTTGGCTGGGCACAGCGGCGCACGCCTGTAATCCCAGCACATTGGGAGGCCGAGGCGCGCGGATCACGAGATCAGGAGATGGAGACCATCCTGGCTAACACGGTGAAACCCCGTCTCTCCTAAAAATACAAAAAATTAGCCGGGCGTGGTGGCGGGTGCCTGTAGTCCCAGCTACTTGGGAGGCTGAGGCAGGAGAATGGCTTGAACCCAGGAGGCGAAGCTTTCAGTGAGCCGAGATCACACCACTGCACTCCAGCCTGGGCGACAGAGCCAAGACTCCATCTCAAAAAAAAAAAAAAAAAACCCGTTCATCAAATATAACCTTATTGCTCTGAAAAACAAATCAGAATATTACAATATAATCAATATAAGATGACTATCCCTATTTTTTCCTTTTCAAAAAGGAAAGACATGTCTATACGATTCTCAGTTTTTTGAAAAAAAAAAAAGAGAAATTATCTAATTGTCACTCTTACTAAGGCAGAAATAATTTGGGCTTAATATTACAACTAGAATCCCTTACCATACTTACTTACCCTGGTATAATTAATATGCATTGTATATCTGCATCAAAATATCTCATATCCCACATAAAAATTTAAAAGAAAACTAGAAATCTTGACTTTGATTTAATAAAATGCTTCTTGACATTTGTGCAAAACAAAATAGAATAACAACATCCTAATAAAGTTGGAAGGACAAAATAACTGGGTTATAGGCTCATTATGGGATATGTTCATGAATGTGATATCCATTTTTTTCCTGGAGGTTTAGATTTACAATTTGAAAGAAATAGGTTGTGCTTTGTGGCCTCTGGCATTCCATAATTCAAAGTTTGAAAAGAAACATGACTTTAGGGCAGGTAAGAAAGTAGCAGGCCATTTTGGTAGGGAAGTAATGGAAAATTTACCTTTCCCTTGGGGAGCACTATTCTGCAATATAAACACCTACCCACTAACACACAAGATCCAGTTAAACTTGTTAAGATCCAGTTAAACCAGTGTGGGAGCATAATTGTTTAAGGGTCCTATTTTATCTGAAAACTTTTACTCTTACTCTTCAGTTCCCATCCTAAAGTAAGCCCAGCCATAGTTCTTGGTCCACAGAGTTACTATGGGGGTGCGAACAATGTAACTCAATAATGCTCAATAATGTGCTTTTTTATTTTCTTTTTTTAACCTGGACTTTAATGTCTAAATAACATAAAGATTCTGAGTTTAGAATAATTATGATTAGCCATTTAATGCTTTAAAAGTGTTGCTTGATTGAATCTCCATTATCAAAATTTAGTGTTCTAAGACTATATAGTATAATCATATCACACAGTGCATCATTTTGTGTTAATCATTTTCTGGCAGGCAGCCTGTGAGATCCCCAGTGATCTCTGCCTTCTGGTATCTGTGCCTTGTTTAATCACTTCACCTCACTGTACCTGGTAACTCATTTCTAATGAATAGAATATGAATAGAATACTACAAAAGTGATGGGATGTCATGTCCAAGTGTAAGTTATAAAATGACTGTGGCTTCTGTCTTGTCACTTCCTCTCATTTGCTGCCTCTTAAGACCCTCTAGCTGAGGAAGCCATCTGTCATGTTGCGTGCTCTGTATGGTGGCCAATGGGGGTGAGTTTGCAAGTTGATCCTTCCCTGGTCAAGCATCGAGATGACTGCAGCCTTGGTTGGCAATCTCATTGCAACCTTATGAGAGACTCGGAGCTAGAGATACCCAACAAAGTCATATCTATAGAAGCTGTGAAGTAATAAATAACTTATTTCAGGTAACTAAAACTGGGAGTAATTTGGTACACAGTAAAACAAATGCAGTCTTTTAAAATATTGTTGTTAAAGCATTTTCATTAAGAATTTGCTATATAAATAATAATAAGTGCCTATGTATTCATGGATTCCTAAAATTCCATGAAATTTACCCATCCATTCTTACCCCTTTTGCTCTATTTACTTTCATTAGTCATGGGTTTATTTTGTACTGTAATATTTATTTGGGAGTACAATTTGATGGTACAATTAAATCCCTTAATTTTTGACAACATTCTGCTTTTAATAAATGTTCAGTACAAGGTACTCCTCACATGCTTTCTGAATCTGAATACAGTTATTTAAAATAAATAACAATATACCAACAAATTATGTTACCTACTACCAGCATAAATGTAAATTATAAAAAGAAAAACAACTCGATTTCCTAATGCCTCCTGTTTATCTAGTCACTGCTCAAAAATTCAGAAATAATAATATAATGATTTTGTTCTTGCTTTATAATCTGGAGAAACAGTAATGACCACTCAATTGCAATCAAGTAATAGAAACTTGAACTTGGGAATGGCCATCAAGACTTCTTGTTTATTATTGTCTCTACTTTTCATTTTTGGATGATGGATTTGTTCAAGAAATGCATATTTTGTGATTAAGAGCCAGACTTCTCCCTGGGTTGTGTTCCTTTCTGACTACTGCTTTCAAATACAGTTCTGTGCTACATTAAATCCAATGAACAAACTTATTTTTCTAAAGCTTGTAAGGCTAAACTTGCTCCTAAACACAACAGGTTCAAGCACACTATTTTACATACATTTTATCTAAGAACTACATGTAAAAATAATATTTAGTATCAATAAGATATTGATAGTGACAGGAGGCAGCCAATTGCCTAGGTAGATAGGGGTGGGCACCCAGTGAAACCCCACCTCCAAGCTGAAGACCGTTTAAAGCCTGAAAGCCAAAATACAAGTGAAATCCTCAGACTTAATTGAGAACTTGTCTTCCTGTTTGGTGCGCTCTCCTCTGATTGACACCCACCCTCCACCTCTTTTACATATGCTTTCCTCTGATTGATGCCCACCCTTTACCTATTTCACATATACCTTCCCTTTCCTAATTAGTTTTCTACACTGTTGTGCCCAACTTTGAGTGATGCATTTTACTTTAACTTTTTTTTGCATACTCACAAACCAATCAGCACGCACTCCCCATACTGTGCCTATAAAGACCCTGGATTCAGTTGGTAGAGGATAAGATGACCTGACTTCAGGTAAGAGACAACCTGACTTTGGGGAAAATGACCTGCCCTTCCCATCCCCTCTCCAGCTCCCCTCTCCACTGAGGGCTGTTTTCATTGCTCAATAAAACTCTCCACCTTCACTATCCTTCAACCATCTGTAGGGCCTCATTCTTCTTGGACACTGGACAAAAGCTTGGGACCCACTGAGTGTGGGTACCCAGAAGGGCTGTCACACCAGCCTTTTGCCCTTGCCCACAGAGAGGAGTTGCCCCACACAATGAGGCAAGGGGCCAATTAAGCTGCTAACACACCACCATCCGAAAACAGTGGAACTAAAAGAACACTGTAACACCCCCTCTGGGGCTTCAGGGTTGCAGGCACCCTCAGCTGGATGCCACCGCATTCCCCTTGAGGTGACACACCTGGTCTGGCCACAGGCCCTGCACAGAGCTCATTTCTGTGTAGGTGCTGGAGTGGCCTGCTGAATTCCACACTGGCTCACTCACATGCTCCCTCCTGCAAGGGATTGAGTGCCAGGGGACAAGTATAGACGGTACCCCTGCAGTGAGTCTGGCAAAGGGCCCAAGAAAAATCCTGCATCAATGTTATTATATATTTTTCTAAAAGTCAAAGGCTATAGGAAAGCCAAGTAAGCCTTCTAGGATTAATCATCAGGAAAATCAAGTCACCTAAACGTTTACATTTAAATTATCTCCACCACACTCCCTTCTACCTGATGGCCAGGTGATGAACTGTGAATTTTTAAGATTATATAAATCAGTGTTTTTTCTAGAAAAAAAAAGTTTCAAGGCTTCCAACTGCTCTTCCCTCCAAAACTCTAATTAAATAGATCAAAAATAGACAAAAAGAAAAGTTTATGAAGGTGAAAATGGTAGGGCTGGCTTCTAAGTTTATATTTTAAATTCTTTTTTTTTTTTTTTTTTTTTTTTTTTTTGAGACGGAGTCTCGCTCTGTCACCCAGGCTGGGGTGCAGTGGCGCGATCTCAGCTCACTGCAAGCTCCGCCCCCCGGGTTCCCGCCATTCTCCTGCCTCAGCCTCCCGAGTAGCTGGGACCACAGGCGCCCGCCACCTCGCCTGGCTAGTTTTTTTGTATTTTTAGTAGAGACGGGGTTTCACCGTGTTAACCAGGATGGTCTCGATCTCCTGACCTCGTGATCCGCCCGTCTCGGCCTCCCAAAGTGCTGGGATTACAGGCTTGCGCCACCGCGCCCGGCCTATATTTTAAATTCTTGATATGGGAATATATATTTATAGCCAAACTTTTTTCCAATTGTCTTTGATTTCCATTGCAATTCACAGTAAAAGTGATATCAAAATAATTTCCAAAATATTTTATTTGCTTTTGGCATGAGATTAAAACACAGAGATCAAACTTTCCCAAAACAAAATTTGATCCTGATAATAAATAACTAAACTATAATTTATATGTAAAACAAAATTTATTCAATAATCTTGTGGTAAAATACAAGAACCTACTTTAATCACTTTTAGCTGAATACACAGGTCCATCTCTAAGAGTGCAGGGTGAAAAGGAGATGATGTAGTGTCAAATGAGAAGTTTTGAGACCTAAAAGTAGATCGTCGAAGAAGGTTACATGATCCCTTGTGCAGATTTCAATCTGCATTAAATATGTTAAATGTAAAAAAAGGGGTGTTGTTTTGGTTTCAAGTGGCAGACAGGATATATGCTACACATTTCAAAATAAGGAAGGAGATATTTGTGATAACTGTCTGTATCACTAAAATCCACTAAAGAAGTCTGGAGAAAGAAACCACAGCACAGGATGAATTTAAGAAGGCAAAGATGCTAAAAGAAGACAGGAGGAATGAGGCCCAGGACCAATGAAAGAATATAAAGCTGTTAAAGAGTTTGGGGTAAGTGTTAGGCATTGTCACTGCCTTGGTGAAGGTGGGTGTAGGGAGATTCCCACCTAATGGGAGCTAGTGCTCTCAGTAGAGGGACACAGCCAACACAGGGAACAAAGAAAAGAGAGAGAGAGAGAGAAGAAATCAATGGCCATTTTCTCACTCACCTCTTGCTCCCTGTACTCTCAACAGAGCTTCCCATTGTGAAACCAGCTGGAACCCAAAGAGCAAGGGATGTTGACCTTAGGGGTCAGCCGGGTGATGCCCAGAGGCGAATAAAAAAAATAGTAGATCTAGAGGGAAAAAGAAAAGAAATCCAGCAAAGTGACCTGACTTGAAGCATTGGTAGGAGAAGCATCAATACCAGTGAAAAGCCTAGCAGAGTATATGGTAAAAAGTAAAGGCTCAATTACTGATACTCATAATATTATTAGTTATCATTATTCTTTTGTGAAAAACAAAAGAGATTTAAAAACCGGAAAAAGAAAAAATAAGAGGAGGAGGAAGGAGGGACTTTTCAAATTCACTGTGTTGCATATTTTTGACTAAGTGTTGGTAAAATCATGAGGCCACAAAATGCATTTAAATCTGTTCAGTCCTTTTATGTACTGAATATTAATTAACTTAATGACTTTCTTAATGTCATGAAGGGGAGTTTCTTCTTCTCTGATGCCACAAAGAACAGTTTGTTATCTTGACTCTTCTTGACTATAGCATTTTGAAATGAGAAGAAAAATCTTTCTATGTGAACTAACGTATCTATTTTTAAATAACCACCATTTTAAATGGATTTCATTAGGATAAGTCCTAAATATAAGTTTTCTTAAATAACTTTTAATGACAAATATGTTTTGCTTCTACTAATTCAAATAGAAATAAACATTTTAAAATATCTTTCACAATTTTTGAACAATTAAATGAATGTTTCAGTATGCATAAGCAAGAATACATTTCATAAGTGAACAATATAGCTCAGAATTATAGTTCATAATAATCACTTTATGTAAACTTGGAAACAAGAAACAAAATATGTGCCAGAAAAGCATAGGATTAAAACCCCACACTTGTGAAATATATTTGATTTCAGAACCAGAAACTTTGCATGTGAGAGAAATATTTGAGAAACTTTTGTCTTAATACTTTTGACACTTCAACACCTTATGTTGACAAAATGACTATTATACATTGTTACAAAAGTTCTCTAAAATGAAATAATTGGTATGTGAAAATTAGGAAATATTGTAATCCCTAATGTTTCTGTTATTTCCTTCATATAGAGAAAGCCTGCATGTTAAATTTTTCAAGACCTCCTATCTTACTAAAGTTTTGTTTGAATGGAAAAAACATTCTATTGGCACTTGCTAAATTCATTCTTTGTGTCCAACTGTAATATCTCAAGACACACACTTACCTGCTTCTGATAGTTGGTGAACATGCAGAGTTGGACGTGGCTCTGGGGATTAACACCTGTGTATCTACTGATTTAATCAGTGATTTCTTGTGCTGATCATTAGAGTACTGGCAACAAGACTCATCCTTATATCAATGTTTATTTAGAATGGCATCATGGCAATGCTGAATTCTCACCATAAGTAGTTGGGAGACAGAGAGAAAAAGTAACCAGGGGCAAGGGAGAGAGGGAGGAAAAGATTATAAAGGACATCTAAATGGAATAAAGTTTATTGGCTCTTCTCTTTGCTTGATTTTTGGTACTGTTTTTTCCTCTGAATCTTAAATGACACTCATGACCAATCTGTTTTCTGATCAATGTTTAAACTGAATCAGTGTTTATGAAAACAAAGGAAGTGCTTTGATTTGAAAAACTTCCTCTGTACAGCTGATGGTGTTTTAACACCCAGGCATTAATCTATGCTGGGGCCTCTAATGGTACCAACAGTTAATCTTATATGTGTTGGTATACTTGCTCTTGTTCTTCCAGACTTAACATTCTTTTATTACAGAGTCAATAGAAGGAAGAGAAAGAATTCTCAGTATAGATGCACATTACAGAATTTACTGACTGTATTCCTGGATTATTGTGCTGATACTGACTCTGAGAGTTCATCTCAAATTGTGCTTTTCCTATGTCTTCTATCCCAAAATACATAGATGTGCAAACACATTTTGTTGTTGCTGGTGAGGTGGTTGTTTCGGATGGTAGTAAAGAATAATTTTGGCATTAGGGAAAAATATTTCTGTCTATTGTGAGGTGACTCTTTAAGTAGAGTTCTTGATAGCTTGTTATATACACCAGCTAAGAGGCATCCTTACAAGCCCAAGTCTGGATGGAAACTCAAGATGATGATTTAGTCAGTTTTTGCATTGCTATAAATACATACCTGAGACTGAAACATTTATAAAGAAAAGAGTTTTAATTGGGTCATAATTCTGCAGGGTGTACAGAAAGTATAGTGGCCCCTGCTTCTGGGGAGGTCTCAGGAAGCTTCCAATCATGGTGGAAGGCAAAGGGAAGCAGGCACATCTTACGTGGCTGGAGCAGGAGGAACAGAGAGAAGGGACAGATGCCACACACTTTTAAGCAGCCAGATCTCATAAGAACTCTATTATGAAAACGGCACCAAAGGAATGGTGCTAAACCATTCATGAATGATCCACCCCCACGATCCAGTCACCTACTATTAGGCCCCAGCTCCTAATTAATCCCCAGTGATTACAATTTAACATGATATTTGGATGGGGACACAGATCCAAATCATATCAATGGTCAGTGGGGTCATTATGAAATATTTGTCCATCGTATTAGTCCTCACACTGCTAATAAAGACATACTCAAGACTGGGTAATTTACAGAGGAAAGAGGTTTAATGGACTCTCAGTTCCACATGGCTGGGGAGGCCTCACAATCACGGTAGAAGAGCAAGAGGCATCTTACATGGCAGCAGGCACGAGAGAGAGCATGTGCAGGGGAACTCCTCCTTCAGATTTCATGAGATCTAAAACCATCATATCTCATGAGACTTATTTACTATCACAAGAAAAGCACGGGAAAGACCCACCCCATGATGCAATGACCTCCCACTGGGACTCTCCCATGACACGTGGAAATTGTGGGAACTACAATTCAAGATGAGATTTGGGTGGGGACACAGCCAAACCATGGTATCCATTCATCCCTCTTTAGACCCATGATTGTATTTGGAGGTGCATTGTATATTCTAGATGAGCAGAAGCACATTCAATGTGTTTTAACTTATTGGTTGGTTGATTGTTTCTTTCTTTTTCCAAAAAGCAATTAGGCTCTTTGGAAATTTAAAGTTAAGCTAGAAATAAAACCTTACTTGTTAAATCTTACAGTCTCATGGGACAAAGAACGTATCAGTAAATATATAGCTAGCACACACCTATTATGAATCTTAGAAAAAAGACAGGTACTAAATTAATAAATGTAAATAAATAATGACAATATACATGCTAAAATGAAAGTATGTATATGCTAATAGGAGTGATATAGATAGGAGTGAGGAGTGGATGCTTTGATGGGGGAAGAGAAAAGCTCAGAATTTAACAAAAAAGTTCTAAACTAATCTATGGAGGATACAACATTTGCTGGTTGCTAAATTGAGGTAGCTTTTTCAACAGAAGGCATAACATATGCAAGCATGGAAACTCATGATGTGTCTGAAGAACTGCAAATAGGCTAGTATGTCTTATCTGGAGGACACAATAGAGAGTGGCTGTAGACAAGATTCAAGAGGCACTCAAGTACCGAATGATGGAGAGACTTGTTTGTTATCTTATTTGAGCTTTAGCAGAAGAAGATGAGTAACTGTGAAAGGAATCAAAGGAAAACAATGGAATTTTCAGCTTTAAATTTGGAATGATCACTCTGACAGAATGTGGACCAACGACATGTTAGATAGATCTTTTTTCTCTTTACCATTTGTGGAGTCAAAAGAATAAAGTACAAGGCTATGATGGCTGAAAAACCCCCGTCAACAGGCTCATATAGCTCCTCTCATGTTACACATGGGAAAACTGAGACTTACCAAGGCTGCATATGTTTATGTCATAAACGGAAGAATCAGGCCTCTCTGATTCCAAAGTCTGAATGTGTTTTTTACTAAACCACAGTGCTTCCCTAATGTGACCGTTTCGTCCTCAGAATCACCCTCCCTCTTTGAACTCTCTTACGGTGTTTATTTTGTTCTACCTCGAATTACTTAAAACTGTTGCCTTCTTTTAAGCCACATATTTTGAGAGAAAAGGATATGCATTGTCCATCTTTTAAAATTATTGGTGTTTTAGCACATTTTCTTATACTAATAGGTGCTTGACACACCTATTAAATAAATATATAAATAAATTTAAGTAAATATAAATGTCATCAAACATGAGCTGAGCAATTCGGCCCTCTCTCATTTGTGTTAGTAAAAACGTCATTAGGTAGAAAGGGATAGGGTTAAAAGCCTTCTATTGTTTAAAAGATCAATAATAAAAGCTGTCTTGCTTTCAGGCCACAGATTCCTCAGATGGTGTGAACACTTCAGTGGTCAAAGTGTCAGGGTGTTAGAGAATCCATCCTCCATTTAAATTCATTAATTCTTTATCAGTTTCTTAAATTCAAGATAACAAAGCAATTTTCTTTCTTCAAATTTATCATGGAGGTAATTACTGTCAGGTGTCTTGAAGAGATAATGTGGATTAGTATCACAACCGATTATTCAAATTCTGGAAAGACACTCTTAGCAGTAACTTCACATTCCATTTAGTATAAGAAAATGCAAGACAATTTATAACCTTTCTTACATAAGCCAATTAACAAAAAACTATTATTCTTTATTTTTATAACATAATACCATATGTACTTTGGACGATAATGATTCACAAGAGATGCATTTATTCATTTATTCCTTTAGCACATGCTTATTGGGTGCTATTCTGTGGTAGGCTCTGCTAAGTGAACAGAAATATACTTACTCAATGCCTTAATCGAGCTTATATTATGGGAGAAGTTCAGTGTAGTGCAGGAAGAGGTGTGCGTAAGATGGTAAAAAATATTCAAAACTTCAAAACTATAATAAGCACAAATCAACAGGCCATAGGGCCCTAAATGAGAGTGTCCTTGGCTGGTTAGCTAGAACGTTATTTGAAAGATTAGCCAACTCACCTGTACCTCAGCAAGAGTTGTTGGTGCACTTTCAAAATGAAGAGCATACCATTGTTACAGGGAGGGTCTTTGTTCTTAGAGCTCCCAAGACGTGGTAGGCTGCTCCCAAGATGGCAGCAAGCCTTTTGTTCTCTGACCTGGGGTTCTTGGCCTCATGGATTCCAAGGAATGGAACCTTGGGCCATGTGGTGAGTGTTGTAGCTCTATTAGAAGCTGTGGGGGTCACGGAAGAGAACCGTGGAACGCAGCAACTAGTGTTCAGCTCAATTAGGACGAACCTGGACACTTAGCCTTGCAGGAACAATGGCAAGCCTCTAGCCCAGTCAAGAGCAGCAATGGGCGCCTCCCTGGGTCAGAAGCACAGCAGACACCCTGCTGGATCTGGAGGGGTGGATGTCAGCGGCGGGTCTGTGACTGCGGCAAACAGCAGTGGTGGACAGCAAATGAAAGCTCAGCACGAGCCATAACAAACACGGACCAGAAGAGTGTGCAGTTGCAAGATTTAATAGAGTGAAAACAGAGCTCCTATGCAAGGGAGGGGACCCAAAGGGGGTTGCCGCTCCCTGCTGGAATGCCTGGGTTTATATCCCAATCATTGTCCCTCCCCTTGTGCTCTTAGGCGATATACGATTTGACAGTTTCTTTACCTCCTGTTTTTAGCCTAATTTGTATTTTAGTGAGCCCTCTTTACTACCTGATTGGTTGGGTGCGAGCTGAGTTACAAGCCCCGTGTTTAAAGGTAGGTGCAGTCACACTTCCCAGCTAGGCTTAGGAATTCTTAGTCGGCCTAGGAAATCCAGCTAGTCCTGCCTCTCACCATGGAAACTGACCATTGAAGATGGTGGAGTATAGCAGGCTCCAAAACCCAGTGAAATGAAATCAAAGGTTAAAGATAGGAAGGAAGAAGGTACACCAACACACCTGCAGAAAAGTGAGCAACCAACCATAATCTTGTAAAAAAGAGAGGTTGAAAAAAGAAATTAAAATGTCTGGTACTTTTTACAATAGCTTTAAAAACTCCAGAAACAGTCCAGAAAAGAGAAAAATGTTAAAATTTTTATTTAGTGTTTTATTTCTGGGGAAGGAGAATACATGAGGGATGGAAGGGGATTGTATATTCGTTCATTTTCATGCTGCTTATAACAACATACCCGAGACTGGGAAGAAAAAGAGGTTTAATTGGACTTACAGTTCCACATGGCTGAGGAGGCCTCAGAATCACGGCAGGAGGCAAAAGACACTTCTTACATGGTGACAGCAAGAGAAAATGATGAAGCTGCAAAAGCGGAAACCCCTGATAAAACCGTCAGATCTCACGAGACTTATTCACTACCACGAGAACAGTATGGGAGAAACCGCCCCCATGAATCAAATTATCTCCCACGGGGTCCTTCCCACAACATGTGGGAATTATGGGAGTACAATTCAAGATGAGATTTGGGTGGGGACACAGCCAAAGCGTATCAGGCAGATAGGCACCTTGTGGAAAACCAAGAAGAATCATCAGAGTGGATCCACTCACTTCTATGACAAGGCCGCCCCGGAATTTGGCTGTCCTGCCAGGGGCGATAAAAACCCGTGGTGGAAGTGGATGGAATGCACTCTTCACTGCTTGGAATGGGCACTGGCACAGGATGTTCAGGCCCCAGAAGAAAGACAAGAATAAATGTCCACAAGCAAAGAACTCAAAGTGGTTTCAGAGGCTCTCTGGCTACACCCACCACTATTTCCTCAGAGAACAAAATGGAGATAAGAAATCAGCTTCCAAGACACTAGTAAAGTGCAAGATGCAAGTCCAGACTGGGAAAGACCAACTAAAACTTGAGTGTACCAGGGCAGACACAAGGTTGTTCTGCGAAGAGAATCTTGTTCAATGTGAACAGCTATATAAAAAGGAAAGTTCTGATACACATGCAAACATCATCCACACACATGAATAAACACAAGACATACAACACATACACATAAAAATTATGTTTAAAAATGACCAAAATCTTGAAGAAAATGTAACCCCTGGCACATGGTAGAGAAATAGTTCCCCGATGAATACTTTAAATAATTTTAAAAACTTAATGAAAATTCAATAAAACACATTCCAAAACACTAGACTACTTAAAAAATTATTTCATAAACCATAAAATATTTGAAAAGATCAGAAATTATTAAAATATAACAAATACATTAATAATATGTAGAAACCAGAACAAGAGAGCCAAAACCTTCATTAATGTCATGTTGTTGAAACCTGAGATAATGGCAATAAAGAAAAAAATAGTGATTCTCACAACTACAGAGATGATAGCTTCAGAAGATAAAAACAGTATGGTCTAAGAATCCTTGGCATCCTTAATATAAAGTATCCAACAAATGTGGCAGAACTATTCTGAATATAATATAGGCAATTGTTTCTGGAACCAAGGAGAAACTGAATTCACACATTTTCTTCTGTGTTAGAAAAAGAAAAAAACATAAAATAATTGGCACTAAAGCATATTCTGGTTAAGTTTTTGAACATCAATGATAAAGAAAGACTAGTTTAAGTATCAGTAAAAATAGAGCAAGTCACCCACAAGGGATAAATATCATGCTAGCTTTGGACTCCCCTGCAACTTTCAGTGCCAGAGAAATTAGATTACTGTCTATAAAATTCAGAAGAGAACCAAATTTGACCAAGAATATATTCTAACCAAGCAAAATTTTATCCAGTAAAGAAGGCAAAATGAAATATTAGCTCTTCCAAATTTAATATATTTTAAAATATATAAACTTATTGATGTTTATATCCAGCCATCCAAGAGATCAAGACAAAGAAGTTAAAAGCAGATAATAAATGATAAAAATACTGCTAGTAAGCACTAATTTCATTTGAATATAGAAGATTAAACAACTGCATCATTTTAGCTCAAGAATAGTTTATCATGCAAAATGATAAACTATGATGAATTAAAAATAATTACAGCAATTAGAATGGGAGAGAAAGGGAAGAGGTGGAAGTAGCTGCATATTACCTATTTTCTTCTAGAATAAAATCAATTGGTATTACTTAAAACATGATTGATAGATAGGAAGCTGTAATGATTTAGATATTTCAGTAGGCAGAATTCTAAGAGAGCCTCTAATATACTCACCCTGTAATGTTAATGTATAATATCCTGTATAACTCCTTTTTTGAGTTGGATATGATGAGCTGTCACTCCAGTGATTAGATGATGTTATGTGGAAAAGGTGAAGAAGTTTTGAAGATGTAATTTCTTTTCTCCTTTAAATTGTTTATGTCTGAATTTGTGTCTTCTTCACACTACTAACAATAAAATTATATTCATTATTGTAGTTGTTAGTAGTGGTTATGGTGATCAAGTTTGAGCCAAAATCAGTAGCTTTTTAGAACTCTTATGCTTTCTGTGTATTTTCACAACCAAGCAACAAATACACTGAGAGAAGTGTAAAATAGACATTTGAAGATTAGGATGTCCTTTAGTATTCATTGACCCGGAGACACATAGGTGAGCATAAGGATGTTAGGGCCTTCCGGAAGTGGTGCCACTGAGATTCCAATTTTGACTTCCTAAGTATTTTTAGTTAGGAGAATCTAGAGGGATAGCCTCAACTTAGCTGCTGGTAGAAAAAAGAAGAAAAAATGATACCAAGGTACTTAATGAAGGTCTCACAAGGAGGGAGGGATTCAGAGCTGGCTCTCCAAGATCTACACAAAGGTCGAAGCATAGGTGGCTGGTGTCTGCATAGTACGTGGCTGTGTGTGAAAGCCATAGTACACGGCTGGTTTCTACACAGGTTGTAGATCCTCTGAATCCCTCACTCCTGGTTGGGGGAATGCTTAGAAAAAAAGGATGGTCATTGGAACATGAAACAAAAGATCTCTCATTTTGGGACACTGCGAGAGCATCGGTGCTGTTTACTGCTGTTTCCAGGGTATAGATCCTCAAGGGCAACCCTGAGTGTATCAACTGAAGCAAAGGTGCTAATAAACAGGTTGGATTTTGCAGATATCTGTCTTTTGGCTTTCATTCCACATTTAGAATTAGAAATGATTGTTTTTAGACAGAAAAACCATTGGTGTTGCTGGACATGTGATAGAAAAAGAGATAAACAGATAGGGAGGGAAGGAGATAGATGGATGGATGGATGGATAGATAGATAGATAGATAGATAGATAGATAGATAGATAGATAGATACACAGATATAGATAGATAGAAATGCATGCATACATATACACACACTATTGTTCAATTCTTGTAACGACAGGGGGAACTTCAAGGAGGAACGTCTATACTTTCTGCCAAACAGGGACTTCAATTAGTAATTAACAAAACAATGTAACAATATATGTGGCAGCATTTATATCTTAAACTTGTGAACGATTTCCTATTGGTTACCTAAAAAAAATCTGGAATGACTTGTCACTCTGTTTAACTCAAATCTATACTATCTCCACTCAGAAATTCAGAAGCAGTGCATTATCCTTCTTTTCTATATACCTACAACTTCTTTTTATTTTAAAATTTCCCATAAAGAACTGTATTTTCTAGCTTCTTTGTAAGTAAGGTCCTCCCAGCTAACTTCCCAGTCTCCTAGCCAGCCTTTGCCGGTATTTTAAGCTTTAGCAACACAGAACTTCTTACGTTTCTCTGGAAGCATTTTCCTTACTGAGTGCAGTTTCTTGTGCTGTCCTCCATGTGCTTGCCTCCCCTTGACATGAGGCTGGACAGCTCCAGGTACAGTTTGCTATGATGCACTCAATATTCACCTTTGGTTCAAAGGGTTTCCTGAACTGATTGATTCCTCACACCTAGGCTAGATTTAGCGGGTTTGTTTTTTTTTTTCCTAATTGTTCCCAAGTGCAGTCTCCACCATTGCATGGGATCATATTTTATGTGTATTTGCATGTTTTTGTGTGCTGAGAACAGTATCTTACACATAAATACTTTTTAAAATACTTTTCACATAGAAAACTTATTAGGTAACTGGAAATATGCAATTCAAATTATTGCCTATGCTACCTTTTTGGTAGGATTTTTCATATGTAATTATACTTGCTTTGAATTGCTTTACTTTGAATTGAAAGAAAATTCAAAACAAGTAAGTTTACATCTGAACAACTCCCTCCATTTATTTAACTATTGAAACACTTGGAATGAAACCACATAGCTCACGTATTTGTTTGTTAAAAATATGCGCTTTTAAATTATCGTCCATATTTTACTTTGAGTAATTCTATTTGACCAGGAAACTCAGTATATTATTTTTCAAACTCAAGAATTCATGTAGTCCATTCTCACAGGAGCAGTCACTATTTTGATAAATACATTGTCACATAATTGAAGTCGGCTGCACTTTGGTGATAATGGTAGTTATTAACTTCTCTAAAAATGCCAGAAACATCGTGAGAAAGCAAATGTGCATGGATCATAATTTTATTTCATTTTGTCAGTATTATAAGCTAATGATGGGAAAGAACCAAACTACTATGTGCTGGATCAATGTGCAAGAAAAATGTGCATGTTTCCAAGACTTAGCAAACATAATCTTTAGAATTGCTTCTATAATCATTTTGAAATATTAGACGAATGACTACAGCTCTCTGACAAAAGTAACCATAGGAATTAGTTTTTTCTAGAGTATTAGCTTCAAATATACCTAGTACTACCTTGGGAAATCTAATTTTTATTAAGAAAACAAAGTTGAGGCAAACTGCAATCAGGTTTAGGATACCTTTAATTTTGAAAGAAACGTAATTCATAATCATCTATCTAGACTTTAGCCAATGAGATCACCTATAATGACAGTGACTGATAAATACTATACAACACTGAAGAAATAGTTAAGCCTCATTAAGTGAGATTAGTGTGAGCCAAGGAAGGAGACCAGGAAGCAAGAGGCGGTAATAAAGAGAAGGACATAATTCTTTATTCTCAAAAATGGTTAAGAATTGTAATTTATAATTATATGTAAGATGCAAATCTCACTATGAGAATACATTATCACTAGTGAGCTGCCCATTAAGTTCCCATTTAATATCGATTAAATTGAATTGGAAATCATTCTAGTATGCCAGATAGTTGCAGGATTCTATTTCACAGCAAAGTTCTGAAATCAAGAAGTTAAATAAGTTTGTGAAATCTGTCTAAGACAAATATATTATCTTATGTATCTTAAATCTAAGAAACCACTGTCATAGTGTTAAAAGTAAACTTAGATTTGTTTTATGAACAAATCTTTTTAGATTTGCAGGTCTGAACTGAAAAAAAAAAATTCTTCATGAAGTCAAGCTCTTTGAGATTTGTCTAAGCAAAAAATGGTATCACATCCGACTTAAAATAGATGCCAGACACAGAGGTCTAAATATCTTCCTTCCTATTCACTGCCATGTACTCATACCTGCCAATTTCCTTTTTAATTTGTCTACTGAATATAAAATGTGTTGTGTAAGGGAAAAATGAGACACTGGGAACATCATAGCTTACACAGTTCTTGTATTTGCAAACTATCATGCTCTGAATTAGACTGTTTTGTTCAAATTAATTGTATAATATTTGTCATAGATTATCATACCAGCAATGCATTATTTTGACCTAGAAGACCATACTCAGCACATGATAGATTGCATAAAACATTTGGGGTTAAAAAATTATCTGGAAGATGGTATTATGCTTCACATTTTCTGTTGGAGTCAGATACGTGTCTATATAGTTGAAAAAGATACATGCTGTAAATAGTGCACAGATTATAATTTCTACAATAAACTTCAAGAGTGACAGGACCCATTAGATATTTCAAAGGTCAAGGAGATTTCTGATTGAGAATACAGATTGAACAAAAGCAATAAAAATTCTGAGGAATTTATGTATATTTAATTTTCCCCAAGAGAAGAGCTTTAATATGGAAAAAATAAGAGATGCCTTCCTTTCCAAGCAATTGAGTAGGACATTAAAAGTGATACATCTTCAGTTTTTTCACAATATGGGAAAAATTGCCATTGGCATTCTCTTCTGAGACATGGATGACAATAGATGGGTTTTTAATAACAGCTCAGCCTTCCAAAGAAATGCACATGTCTATCTGAAATGGTGTGAAATCTTTGGACACATTTGTTATCAGCACCAAGGTCTACCATTATAATTTCAGAAAACATTGTTTTCCCCATTATATCAGTTAACAGAATATAAATATTTTATTATCAGGAATGAATGTGAAAAGAATGGAAAAATGCTGTTTTCCTTTTACTCATGTAAATGAAACCTGAAATGTTAGCTGTGTAAATTATTAGGCAGAAAGGGCACATGTGGTTTAACTCCCAGTCATGGGATAGGAATGGTAGTGCTTCAAAAACTAATTTACAAGTTAAAATAATACTGAAGTGCAGATGAAAAATTCAGAAAGCACATACTCATTTTAAATGGGAAAAATTAATCTGGGCTATATAAAATGGATAGTTCTTGTGCTTCATATAAGAATTATCAGGCCGGGTGCAGTGGCTCACGCTTGTAATCCCAGCACTTTGGGAGGCCAAGGCGGGCGGATCACCTAAAGTCAGGAGTTTGAGACCAACCTGGCCATTACGGTGAAACCCCCTCTCTACTAAAAACACAAAAATTAGCTGGGCGTAGTGGCGGGCGCCCGTGATTCCAGCTACTCATGAGGCTGAGGCCAGAGAATCACTTGAACCCGGGAGGTGGAGGTTGCAGTGAGCCGAGATCGTGCCACTGCACTCCAGCCTGGGCAAAAAAGCAAGACTCCATCTCAAAAAAAAAAAAAAAAAAAAAAAAAAAAAAAAAAAAAAAAAAAAAATTATCTAGATAATGTTACATAGTAAAATCTTATAATTTGGATGGTTTAATCAGGTGTCCCTATTTTATCGTGAACTAAATGTCCTACTTGTCTTTAAAATATCTGTTACATAAAATTATGCCATTTAAAAGACCATTTCCCAGAAGTTTTATATTTAATCAAGGAGCATTCATTTAATTGTGTGCACAGAGAGGTCTCAGAAAAAAATGGTCCTACTGACAATGAAACTCTGCTGTAAAGTTATTTTTCCACAGGCTGAATCTACAATATATTTTTGCTCACTCCTATTTGAATTGAGAGTGAACATGGAGTGGGGATAGCTAAAACAAGCAATGGTGGAAAAAGTTATTCCACTCTACAGTATTCAGCCTTATCAACAGGGCTTAAGGACAGCTTCTGATAGGCATTATGTGTCTTCGATTCATGGTGTTTACTGCAGAGTCTGGGTTGTTGCCCTGGAAAAAATATTTCTTCCATAAAGTGTAACTAATAATATATATCAACTCCCTCTTGTGTACCATTTACTGTTGTATACCATTTAAGTAGACAAAGTGCTTTAATGTAGAATAATCAAAGATTTCAGAAAATACCTGTGTGAGACTGAACTAATCAATTTCATTGGGTTGGTTAGTTTCTCAGACTGTTTATATAGCTTCTTACTAGATCATAGATGAAAACAATGGGCTTAACAGTGGGTAAATTAAGTAGAAAATACAGATACTTTTTCCCTTTCTTTCCATTCCATTTTCAGCTCTTTACCTGTTCTTTACTTTAATGAACTAGATCTCCACAGTAAGATATGCATAGTTTTAAAATTCTTCTTCTGACTCATGAACATGGTTGTATTGCCTCGTGGAAAGTTGGAGTGGAAATGAAAGAACTCAATTATTGTCATCCTTTGATAGGGCTCACATTAGCATACACACACTCCCAGATGTAGAATAACTATTCCAACATAAAAAGTAACTTATTTATATTTAAAGATACTTTATTAGTCTTTATCATTGAGTTTTTTTTTTTCTAACACACAAAACACATCTCCAAATGATTTAGGTTAGCTGAAGACAGTTCTAAAGTATGTTAATCAGATGATGCATGTTTTCTTTTTTTCTTTTTTTTTCTTTTTGAGATGGAATCTCACTCTGTTGCCCAGGCTGGAGTGCAGTGGCGATATCTCAGCTCACTGCAGACTCTGCCTCCCGGGTTCAAGTGATTCTCCTGCCTCAGCCTCTGGGGCAGCTGGGATTACAGGCACAAGCCACCACGACCAGCTAATTTTTGTATATTAATAGAGACGGGGTTTCACCATGTTGGCCAGGCTGGTCTTGAACTCCTGACCTCAGGATATCCACCCACCTCAGCCTTCCAAGGTGCCAGGATTATAGGCGTGAGCCACCTTGCCCGGCCAGATGATGTATTCTTACTTCTTTATTTTTTTAATGAGAAAAATAAGACTGAGAAAACAGAAATGACTTTCTCTTAGATACATAGCATAACAGCATCTTAAGTTGAAACCTCCTCAATGTTTCTGCTTATACAATAATGCTCAACTCACACACAATTTTTGGAATTCCTTTTTGGATTTGCCTTTAGAGCCATTTTTGAAGACAAAAAGAATCTATTTTCATAGGTATCCATTAGTCTGTATGCTTTGGTTTTTGCCAAAGTAATATTTCTTAACTCAACCCCCTACTTACTCATCAACCTTGGCTACGTTGGGACCTCCTTGTGGGCAAATATCATATTATATTGCAACAGTCCTTTAGTATAATAATTGTTGCATTGTTGAATTGATTATATATTGATAAAATATATGCATAGTATATGCATTCTTTTGTTCAAAACTGAAACTAAAAGGGTAGGGACTGAAATATTCTTGATTAAAATTATTCTGAGGTCTTCTCTTGCCAAAACCTTGAAAGTCAATCTATATATGTTTGTCTTTAGGACATTATTATTATTATTCATAGATTAATTTTGAGACTCAAAAAACAGCCTATATGAATGAAATGCTAATCTAACTGACTGAACACCTAAAGGTGTTAATGACTGGATTAGAATATTTTTCTATCATTGTTATTCCATGCCTGAAACATCCAGTGCTTTGGACTTATGTTTCTATAAACAGCACAAAAAGAGTCTTTACAGAAGATCCTAAAATGAATGTGTGGATTTCAAAGAATGTTTTCCGATGGAAAGAAAGTGTAAATCTTTTATGTAGTTGAGTGCTAAAACAGATAATTGATCAACGTTAACAGGTGGAACCAAAACAAATGGTCCTAATCTATGCCCCTGTAAATATATTAAACACAAGTCTGCTTTTCTAATGAATCAAGAAAATTAATACAAGATTGTTTTTCTTATCCATTCAGTGTCCCATACTGGAAGCCAGAAAGTCTAAGGGAATCTTCTTTGGTATATTTGAAAAGTCTAGGTCATATATTTTGCCTGGAACTCCTTATAGAGAACTATGCTTGCCATTTTTAGAAAATAACTGTGGTTACTTGGGCCAGTGTCAGGGCAACACTTTCCAAAATACAATGACGAGGAAGATTTACACATCTCAAAGATATTTGAAGTTGATGGAGTCTGTAGCTACTTAAAGATCAGCAGCTCGTATTAGATTAAATAGAACTGGGTTATGATCTGGGCCCACTGATTGTGAATATTCTGAACTCACTCATTTTCTTCACTGATCTCAAATGCCATGATGCCTAGTCTTTCCCATTCCAGTTCTTTTTCTCTAAGATATAGGTTGCTCAGCCTTCTTAAAACTGTCACCTACCATTGCATATTACTCTCTGGACATTGATTGACAAGCACAGGATGCAGGGACATTATCATTGTCTATTATTACATGGGTAATACATATAGGTAAACCAGAATATGCCAAGCCATTACTAAAGGGTCAATAAATGTGAGCCGTTCTTATCACATGCTCCCCACTGCTCTTGCTTAGCTGTTGAATCAATATTTTATATATAATGCTGACTGTCAAATAAAATGTCTCCTTTGGGTTTTTAGTGTTCTCTGGGAGGGGGGATTATTTATCTTTTTTTCCTACTTTTATTTTAGGTTCAGGGGGTACATGTGCAGATTTGTTACATGGGTCAATTGAACTCTTTTCAATTCAATCTTCACCTAATCTGTATTTCAGCAGTTGATTCCTTGGACACAAAATCAAGAATTTTCCATTAGTCATTTCTAATTTCCAAGGTGGGTGGATCACCTGAGGTCAGGAGCTCAAGACCAGCCTGGCCAACATGATGAAACCCTGTCACTACTAAAAATACAAAAAAATTAGCTGGACGTGGCAGCAGGTGCCTGTAATCCCAGCTACTTGGGAGGCTGAGGCAGGAAAATCACTTGAACCTGGGAGGCAGAGATTGCAGTGAGCTGAGATTGTGCCACTGCACTCCAGCCTGGGTGACAAGAGCAAAACTCCGTCTCAAAAAAAAAAAAAAAAAAAAAAAAAGAAGAAGTAAAGACTGAGCTACTGAGCTATTTATATTGTTAAAATTATTTCCTACTTGTTATAAAGTACTACCCAAGCTTCAGAGAAGAGAAACATGACATCATCAAGTTGAATAGGCATGCTTTTTTGTGTTTTCTTGTGGTTTCCTTCATAGTACTTAGCATAATTCTGAGTATGTTATACAGTATGCTTAAGCACTTTTTTGAGGATGAATGAATTAGATGGAATAAAAAGGCACAGTGAAAGAGTGAACCAAGACATTGAAGAGGACTTTCTATGGTAACAACCTACAGACAAGGGACAGATTTTCAAAATCCTGGATAAATGTCTTGGGGGCAGAGATTTACTGTATAAGAAACTGAGATGACCACACATTGAAAGCTGAGAGGGTTTTTCAAGATATAGGAAATACATTTCAGTTCAATTAAAATCAGACAAAGTAAAATGTTCAAAGCATTCTTCTCTTTAATTCCCCTGATGTCTTAAAATTACTTTCTTCTTACATTTTCCATAAATTATTATTAAATCTATCATACATGGTAAACTGGATTGTAAAGAGATGCTTTCTCCTTATATAGGTGATGGTCTTCACAAACAGAAAAACAAACTATGCCACAGATGTCATACCAGGTCTGTGTTCTATCAGTTCAACATTGCTTAGAACTGATAAAAATAGAAAACTAAAACACAATGGCTTAAATAGATTAGAAGTTTATTTTTCTCTCACATAAATTAAGTTTAGAAGTAGACCACCCAAAGCTAGTATGGCAGGCACATGGTCATTGAAAACTCAGGCTCCTTGTAGCTCTTCTTTCACTATTTCTTGTGCTTTCAAATTGGCTTCCTTATTCCCCAAAGAGAGGAGCAAAATGAACTTTTCACACAAATCTACTCTCATGGAGCTTTCCGGAAGCCCTCATTCATGGGACACTCACTCATATTTCATTGGCTAAAGCCTAATCACATGGTCACCTACAACCTCAAGTGAGGTTAGGAAATGTTTTTAAGGTAAATCAGTGTCTCCTCCAACAAACTGAAGGGATGTTAATAAAAAATGTCAGTAGAAAGTCTTACGCCTTACGTGTTCTTTTTTTTTTTTTTTTTTTTTTTTTTTTTTTCAATGTTTACGTTAATCTATCTCCTTTAATTTTCCTGGAACCTGCTGTAGTAGTGGCCCTTTTCTGGAGCATGACGGCTATTGAGGAACCTGGTTGCCAACCAACTTTACCTCGTGTAGCCCTAGCAGTTGACTTGCTGCTCAATATGGGCCTTCGCTGTGGTGTCAAACATACTTCTTTTGATTATACTCTAAATTATTTTTCATTTCACAAAATTTAATTCACAAAATAAAAAGCACCCAAAAGTACTGTAAGATTAGTCCACAATTGCTTATCTTTACTAATCTATTTCCATCTACTCTTGGTTATTCATTAATTGTCAACTCTATTTGACTCCATTTATGAATTATTTTCAATTAGTAAATATTCCTAGAAGTAAATTTAAAATATATATATTTCTCTCAATGACGCAAACAAAAAGGAAACTCTATTTGTCTTTCATTAAGTTACTTGGTGCACACATGACTGTCCACAATATATCATTTTAAGATACAATTTGTTTAACACTCTAGAATCACAATGGCCTTCTTGTCAAATCCCTCATTCAAAGTATGTATCTCATTGGAAGACTCCCAGGCGTTTTTTTCCCTAATATTTTCAAATTTGATTTACTTCCTGCTTGAAGAGGCAGAAATTTCCATTTTTGGATGCTTCATAATTGGAAGTTCTTCTTATATTATAACAATTTGCTCTGTCACTGTTACTACTAGCCTTGCTTCCATTTATATTCTGGGAATTTGACTGAACTGAGTCATGCATTTGGATGATGTGAGATCACATAAAAAATTACTTTCCTGAGTGAGTACTACGGTCCATAATGTCTGTACTGTTTATATAATATCAAGTTTGAAGGTTTTATATACGGGACAGTCTTAATTTGTCCTACACTAACATTAAACAAAACCACAACCTTGTGGCAAAGTCTGTTGAAACAACAAAAGTACTTCATTATTTGTAAAATCTCTGGCCCAGAAATATATTGAATGTCATAGTAAAAGCTATGTGAGGAATTTCATTTAATAAAATATTTTTACCTCTATTTTCTCAGTATTTCTTGCCTATCTATTTCATGCCAGACAATTTTCATGTGTAAATTGTCTGACCTTTGTCTGACTTTTTGAACTTAGGATGTTTCTATAATTAAAAAAATATGTCTCAAGAAAATAAAGCGATAAAACTATTTGTGTCTCCTCTACCACCATATCTCATTTGTGTCAATAATGTAACACAAATCACAAATTTGGAGACAAGTTTGTCTGTGTGTTACTTGTGTACCTAGGAAAATAATTTATTTTTTTCCACGGATGTTAAGCATTGCTAAGTGAAAAATAGTCCCTCCAGAGTCTCTGGATTATATTTTTCTATGACATAGTACCCTAGAACTTTCCCTGATGGAACTCACCCTCTTTGCAATGAACTGTAGTCACTTAAGTAATCTTCTTTAAGACTAAATACTAGAACAGATGGTCCAGACAAGCATTAAGTTCAGCTGCCCATTCCATAACAACTGTACTGCTTTAAATGATTAGGGGAATTGTGGAAGCCAGGAAATGTTTATTGTTTTGGAAAGAGGGTGGGCCAGGATGGAATTTCACTTTCACTTTTTCCTAGAGGAAAGTATTCATCCAGCAGATTTTATGTGACATATCAGAACCACAGCCTACATTTGCCAACTGTCAAGACATCCAACGGTTAAGGCAACTGGGAAAGGTAGCAAAAAAATAAATTGACTCCCAGCCAAGCAAATGCCAATTATAGTTTGTTTTAAGAGTGCTAGAAAGGATGGCAGAGAGCCAACAGCATGGTAGATGGACAGGGCTGCTTTAAGGGCACATAACAAAGGCTATGGCCTGTGAAATTCCAAAGAGACATGATTGGCACATTGGCACATATTGTGGGGGGAGGGTGGCCAGGCTCTTCAGGCTCTCTCAAAGATGGGTCTGTGCCAGTCAAACAGTTCTTTTACTTATAGTGCAAAGTCTTTATCATGGAAGTTGTGGGACTATGGGGATGGTTTACAGTGGTCCCCTTTTATCCCTGGTTTCAGTTTCTATGATTTTAGTTATCCAGAGTCAACTATGGTCTGAAAACAGGTGACTACATTACAGTAAGATATTTTGGGAGAAAGAGAGACCACATTCACACAACTTCTATTACAGAATATTGTCATAATTTTTCTATTATTAGTGACTGCTGTTAATCTCTTATGTGTCCAATCTATACTTAAATTTAGTCATAGGTGTGTATGTATAGAAAAAAAAACAGGGTATATATAGGGTTCAGTACCCACAGCTTCAGGCATCTACTGGGGATCTTGGAACATAGCCCCCATGGATAACAGGCAACTCCTGTATTCTAGGTGTTAGCATGCTTTTAATTAGGAGAATCACCATATAATGATCACTAGCTTGGCTTTGTCAATGGGCAGTCTAAACCACATTTGAAGAAGACAAGGAGAAAAATGTGTTCTCTGGTGTGGCTAACTTTCTGGTTCAGAATAAAATGAAGCTACTGCAAACTTCAAAAGGCAACCTGTATCTGGTTACCTTTAGGTAGGCACAAATAATTGTATCACTTTAAAAAGTAAAGATGCAATGGTTCTTACATGATGTCTGAAGGCTTTTCTTTGTTAAAGAGATCATAAGAGTATTTGATTAGCATTTTGGCATTGGGTGGTTCATATTGACTAATGTGTTTTCCTAAATGTAATCCATCAAACTATTGTATTTCATTGAAGAACAAAATCTATTTAATTGGGGGAGATATTGCAGGGTGTACACGATAGGTAGAGGATGCCACATTTACAAATAAGAAATAAGAACGTTCTTTAAGTTGCTTTGCACATGAATTTTTACATGGTCTATGTTAGCAAAATTTAAAAATGGAAGGTTATCACTAAAGTAGAATTCCAACCATGGAAAGCAGAAATGCGCTCTATCAAGTACTTTATACATTCAAGTGGAATATCTTAGTAAGTCTTCCCCTCTAAAAAAAAAAGGGAACTTTACTTTCTGAAATACATGCAAACATCCTGAAAAGTTGCATATAGAATCATTTTTATAAATTAACTGCATTATGAAAGTTCATTACTTACAGGCACATGATAATGATTTGAGGAAAGCTGGTATCTCTTTCATTGAACCTACTTAAATAAAGCACATTTTTGTGAGGCATATATTTTAGGCTTTATTTCTTTGGTTCAACCAAGATATTCATGCCAATACAAAGATAAAATTAGTAAGTAACAGGACTACTTGGAGGACTCTACATCAACATCATTTTATTAGGTTAAGTACAAAATTAATTAGTAATTAATTTTGCCATGCAAAGCATAAAGATACGCAATTTTTCACAAGGTAATAAGATCAAGGCAAGCAATTATGGCAATGCACCTGAGACAATCTTGCTTATTCAAGGAATTTTGTACAAAGGAAATAAATGTTCTTTCAATGCTTTGAAATATTGTCAGAATGACATAGATGTACAACAAAACATCAGACATGCAGGCAGTGGAGCTCTCAGATGTGCTAAGGATGACACAGAATAGACCAGAAGATCTCATCCTTGGCTACTCATTGTGACTACTTGGGGAGATTTAAATAGTACTGGTATCTGGTGTTCATGCCTAGAGATCCTGACTTAATTGGTCTTAGGCGTGTCAAGGGCACGGCGATTTTGAAAGCTCCCTTGCTGATGCAAATGTGCAGCCACAGCAGAGGATCTCTGGTTTAGATTGATCTAGCAATTCTTAAATTTCTCTAGGTGTAAGAGTCTCTTAGAGGCTTGTTAAAAAGTGCGTCTAGGCCGGGCATGGTGGCTGATGCCTGTGATCCCAGCACTTTGGGAGCCCGAGGTGAGCAGATCACCTGAGGTCAGGAGTTCCAGGACAGCCTGGCCAGCATGGCAAAACCCCATCTCTACTAAAATAAAAATACAAATATTAGCTGGGCGTGGCGGTGGATACCTGTAATCCCAGCTACTCAGGAGGCTGAGGCAGAAGAATCACTTGAACCCAGGAGGCAGAGGTTACAGTGAACCGAGATTGCACCATTTCACTCAACCTGGGTGACACAGCAAGACTCCATCTCAAAAAAAATAAATAAATAAAAGTGTGTCTAATCAGCTACCCAGGGGATTTACATTCAGGTGGTCCTTGAGCCATACCCTAGGAAAAACAAAACAAAAACCTCTTGTCTTGTGTTAGCTTATTTTTTAATTCCTGGGCTTCTCACTTGGTGATGCCAACCTAAGCTATGTGAAAGTTCACTCAGAGTGCATAATGCTCAATTTTGGCAGTTCCCAACACTCATGGAAACAAAAACTTTCACAAAAGCTTCTGTACTATTGTGTTGCCACATGCAATGCCAAGGGCAATTCCAAATTCCCATAAGTCAGGCAAGTCTCCAGCCCCCCGCCAAAAAAAAAAAAAAAAAAAAAAAAAAAAGGCCAAAATAATGAGGTAGATTATACTTAGACATAAACTACTAAATTCATGGAAGATCTTTTCTTTTTTTAATTATTTTTACTTTAATGTGCAAACATTTATTTTAAAAATGTATTATGTCTATGACCCAACAATTCTACTCTCAGACGTTTATCCTAGAAAAATGAAAACATGTGTCTCCCAAAAAAACTTGTTCAAGAATTTTTATTCATAATAACCAAATACCAGAAAAAAACGAAATGTTTATCAACAAGTGAATGGACAAATAAATCGTGGTATATGTATACAATAGAAGACTACTAAGCTGAAAAATAAAAATGAAAAAACATACAAGCAACTGATACGCAAATAACATGAACTAATTCTCAAAGACATTATTGTGAATGAGGGAAGTAAGAGGCAACAGAGAATGTACTACATGAATCAATTTATATGAAGTTCTAAAATAGATAAAATTAATCCATGATGATAGAGTACCAGAGGATGGACCAAATATAGTGAGAGGAAAAGTTACAAGAAGATGGAAACATTTTATATTTTGATTGGGGTTGTGGTAACACCCCACAACACATGAGTTATGGAAACGTACTCAAAAACTACAATAACTAATATGTTGCCCTTAAAAACACATAGTACCTTTCTCAAGACATGCCTAATGATTTTTCAAAAGAAATGCACATAAAGCCAGATTGAAATTCAAGTGTTTCCTCTGTCTATCCCTTTTTAAAGGCAATATTATAGCTAAATCATTACATTAAAAAATTCTTCAAAAAGGTTTTTCAGTTCAGGAAGGAGCACAGAATTTTAGCCTAACATATGAACCAGTTGTTCCAATTCTTTTATTTTAGAGATGAGGGAACTCAAGCCTGCAATAATATATTCAGCATCACCCTGGAAGTCGCTGGTGTTGCTTTTTACACTCAGCTCTTATGACAATATATCTATTGTTGCAGGAAGTCAGGGACCCCAAACAGACGGACTGGCTGAAGCCATGGTAGAAGAACATAAATTGTGAAGATTTCATGGACATTTACCACTTCACCAATCAATACTCTTGTGATTTCCTATGCCTGTCTTTACTTTAATCACTTAATCCCATCATTTTCATAAGCTGAGGATGTATGTCATCTCAGGACCTTGTGATGATTGTGTTAACTGCACAAATTGGTCGTAAAGCATGTGTGTTTAAACAATATGAAATCTGGGCACCTTGAAAAAAGAACAGGATAACAATGATGTTCAAGGAACAAGGGAGATAACCAGCAGGTCTGACTGCCTGAGAACCAGGTGGAACAGAGCCATATTTCCCTTCTTACAAAAGTGAATAGGAGAAATACTGCAGAATTCTTTTTCTCAGCAAGGAACATGCCTGAGCAAGACAAGCATTCCTAGGGGGAGGTCTCTAAAATGGCCGTTTGGGGAATATCTGTCTTATATGGTTGCAGATAAGGGATGAAATAAGCCCCAGTCTCCCGTAGTGCTCCCAGGTCTATTAGGACGAGGAAATTCCTGCCTAGTAAATTTTAGCCAGACCAGTTGTCTGCTCTCAAACCCTGTCTCCTGATGTTATCAACGACAATGTGTGCCTGAAACTTCATTAGCAATTTTAATTTCGCCCCGGTGCTCTGCCCCCATTTGCCTTGTGATATTTTAGTGCCTTGTGAAGCATGTGATCTGTGACCCACACCCTATTTGTACACTCCCTCTCCTTTGAAAATCACTAATAAAAACTTGCTGGTTTTGTGGCTTGAGGGGCAACACGGAACCTGCCAACATGTGATGTCTCCCCCGAACACCCAGCTTTAAAATGTCTCTCTTTTGTACTCTTTCCCTTTATTTCTCAGACCAGCTGACACTTAGGGAAATAGAAAAGAACGTACGTGAAATATTGGGGGTAGTTTCCCCGATAATCTACTACTTTTTCTAATGCACAGTCTATTCTAGTTTGCATTAATAATTAGGAATACTTAGCTAGTACTTAATATATGTGTCTTGTCAAATCTTGAATATTCATGAACTACCTCTAACATGTCACCTTACAATATGTCATAGCTTTTCTCCATTGATTGATTAGTGAGTCATATATTTAAACTCACAGTACAACTTGGATATATATACGTGTATACATAGATATATACACACACACACATATATATATATATAATCTATCATCTTTATTTTGTGAATCACTTATCTAGCCTTCTATCTTTAACCCTGCCTCATGGGTAGCAGAGTAAAATAACATAACTAATATACAATTAGGTAACTCAAACTAAATTTTAAGGTGATTCTTAGTTTTTCTCGAGAAAACATTTAGTTTCCTATAAAACCTTATAATGACAAAAAAAAGGGAAGTCAATATGAGCTTACTTTCTACATCTGTATAAAGAATACATACACAGTATAAATACACATACTCACATACTGCATGTTGGAAGATGAATTAATATTCTGACATGCAGCATTTTTCATGAATACTTTGTATAATAAATCTTAATTTTTTCACACAGATGTCCCCACTGTACATTCAGAAAGATGAAAAGCCTTATAAATAAAATAGCAAAAGAAGAAACATCACATTAATAATTATAAAAATCTCATCCATGATAGAACTAGTTATACAGAAAACAGATATTCAGATTCTGTTGTATTCCAGGCACAGGACTTTACAGTGGGGATGAATAAGTTCCTTGTCATCACAGTTCCAGGTCTGGTAAACATACAAATTGATTAGTACTTACCAAGGAATGTGGTAACTGCTAAGCTGAAGGAAACACATGGTGCTTTGGGAGGAAGTAGGAGAGATCTCTAACCAGACTGGGGAGAACATGTAAGAAGGAGACCAAGTGGGGAATTTAATGAATAATAAGAAAACTGTAGAAAATTTGTGAGGTGTACATGAATATATAAGGGTTTGGGTAAGGAGTTGAAAAGAAAGCTAAGACAAGAGAAGTTAGAAAAGTCGATATGAAAAATTGGGTTAGCTATATTAAAGATTAGAGGGATGTTATCTGTCTGAAATGGTAAGCCTTTAGAGTAAAAATTTTTTAGGCATGAGACTTTTATGATTATATTTTTGTTTTAGAAAGACTACTTTAGACGCCATCTTTAAAATATCTCAAATGCATATACTTAAGTAGCATCAAATAAAATTGTCTCATGATCACTTTTTGGCACTACCATTTCTCCCTTTAACAGCAAATAGTAATTTTGCACAATTTTGTTTATTCTATAAGGGGTACTATACAATATGTATACTCTTGAGTCTGGCTTCTTTTACTCAACATTATGTTTTGAGATTTGTCCATGTTGTTACATGCATACAATTATAAATAATTTACTGCCATTGTTGGATATTACTCTAATGTGTGTTTAGACAACAATTTATATATCCATTCTATTGGCAATAAATATTTGGGTAGTTTTCACTTCATAGTTGACTGTTAGAACTATTACTTTAAATTATTTGAAATAAAAATCAATCTTGGATGTCACAATATTTATAAGTTCAACTTTCATCCAAGCTGGCCAAGCTACCATGTGCCCACACCTTGGGCTAGGGTAACAGGCCTACCCACCTCCAGCACTCACTTCATTCCCCAGTGGCCAAGCTGCTGCATCCTCATGTTCTTGGCCAGAGAAACAGCCTAGCAAATGCATCCAATATGGCCTTTCATCTGAACTAGATGACCTGCCAGATGTCTGCATGCCTATACCCCTGGTAAGAGAAATATCTCAGTGACCTTACTCCCATGTGCATGTACATGTCTGTGGCCTGAGAATCAGCCCAGTAGGCCCAGTAGGCCCAGCTGGCAAAGCTAAACCACCAGGACCACAAACTTCTACAGCCTAGGCCACTTAGATACTTGCAAACATCTTGTTAACATAAAATATACCCTAAGAAATTGCATGAAAACTAAACTACATTACTGTGTCAACCCTGAACCAAAATCAATGCATCTTACCCAGCCAATATGCTAGAGTTCATCTACAGGAATAAGTCTTTTCCTACAAAAGCTAATCCATAAAACTGAAAGAGGCAAGTGTTCCACGAGATGTGCAGATATCAACACAGGGACATAAGAGACATAAACAAGCAAAAAAAAAATGACAACTTCAAAGAAACATAGTAATTCTCTAGTGACAGACCCCAAAAGAAAGAAAATTTATGAAATGCCAAAAAAATAATTCAAAAGAATGATCTTAAGGAAACTATATGAGATAAAAGAGAATACAGATAGACAATACAGCACAAAAAAAGAAAAATTCATGGTTTGGGCCAGGCATGGTGTCTCATGCCTATAATCCCAGCACTTCGGGAGGCCGAAGTGGGCAGATCACTTGAGGTCAGGAGTTCCAGACCAGCCTGGTCAACATGGTGAAACCCTGTCTCTACTAAAAATACAAAAATTAGCCAGGTGTGGTGGCGGGCACCTGTAGTCACAGCTACTCGGGAGGCTGAGGCAGAAGAATCGCTTGAACCCAGGAGGCAGAGGTTGCAGTGAGCCGAGATCGCGCCACCGTACTCCAGCCTGGGTGACAGAGCAAGACTCCATCTCAAAAAAAGAAAAAGAAAAAAAATTCATGATTTGAAAGGAAAATTCAACAAAGAGATAGATACCTTTAAAAGAACTAAACAAAAACCTCGGAGCCAAAGAACATAATGAAAAGCAAAAATATATAATCAATAACTTTAACAAGAGACTAAATCAAAAAGAATTTCTGAACCTGAAGACAAGGCTTCAAATGTTTATGGCAGCACTATTTACAACAGCCAAGATATGGAATTGACCTAAATGCCCATCTACAGGTGAATAGATAAGGAAATATATATACAGATACATATATATATATATATATATATGTACAATATGTAAATTGTACAATACAATATATACAATAACAAATTAGAAAACCTAAAGGACACAGATAAATTCCTAGATACACATAACCTATAAGACTGAACAAAGAAGAAATAAAAAAACTTTTACATATAGATGTGGTTTTATATATACATATATAATTGTATTATTTTCCATAATGGCTGTATATACATATATATACACACATACACACACACACATATAAACAACTATCTTATAAATACATATTATTCCATTCTATATAATTATAATATAGAATGGAATATTCAGTCATTAAAAAAGAGTAACATTCTATCATTAGTGGCAATGTGGATGAATCTGTAGGACACAGTGTTAAGTGAAATAAGCCAGGTTCAGAAAGATAAACACTGAATGTTCTCACTCATATATGGAAGCTAAAATGTCAATCTCATAGAAGAAGAGAGTAGAATAGTGGTTACTAGAGGATGAAAAGTGAGCGGGGATAAGGAGACGCTGTTTAACAAATAGAAAATTACAGCGAGACAGAAGGAATAAGTTATAGTATTTTACAGCATTTGTAAGATGACTGTAGTTAACAATTTATTGTATTTTTTATCAGCCAGAAGAGAGGATTTTAAATGTTCTCAACACAAAGAAATAATAAGTACTTAAGGTTTTGGATTTGCTAATTACCCTGATTCGATCATTACATATTGCACACATGTATCAAAATATCACACTGGTCCCCATATATCTGTACAATTATATGTCAATTAAAATAATAAAAGTTTATTAAAGTTATTAAAGTTTTGGTGAGGCTTTTATATTTTTATTTTCTGGGCATATTTATTTTTTGCACTGGTATCAAGAGTTTAATTAAAAATCATTATTGTGAACCAGTTATATGCCAGTAACTGCACTGGACAAATGTGTGAAAGTATATTGTTTAAGTGTTTCTTTTTAAGAGAAATCTACAGATCTGCTAAATATTCCTCTCTCCCTATCTCCCTCCTTTCCTCCCTCCCTCACTCCCTCCCTCTCTCTTCTTTCCTTCCTTCTTTTTTCCTTCATTCTTTTTTTCTTTTTCTTTTTAACTCAGGAGAAATACTAGTGCCTCAATGAATATAGGCTGGACTGCCAGGGGTTAAAGCTGCTTCAGAAACAATTATTAGCATTTGTAAACTTACAGATTCCTTCATAACTGGAAGCCAAATACAACGGTCAGTTAAGTTGATGTCCAGCTGAAATTAAATAGAATTCCAAAAGGTTGCAATTAAAGGTTTTCCTTATAAACGGGCCATCAAATGCAACTGCCTTCATATAGGAAAGTCAATTGTACACAGGAAATTGAAGGGATTCCCAACAACACAAAAAATCACATTACTTAAAATTTTTTTTCTCTATTATAATTAGTTTTAGATTTCTACATTTTCAAACTGGAAAACGACAGAGTTTTCAGATCACAGTTCAAAGTCATTTTAGGATATTAGGGTGATTTTGCCAAGCTTCCACTAACTGTATTTTACGGAGCCATTCACCTATATAGTGATAATTCAACTTAAAACAGTTCCCAGGATTTGCATAATGCAAACTTTCTTATTTAAAATGTTGTAGAAAAAAATGAATATAGAAAATACAAACAAAATTTAAAAAACAAACAAAAAAAATGTTTTTTAGAGATACCTTTTATTTTGCTCTGAATCTAAATTTGCTCCAATCAACATCCTCCAACCCATCCACCACTCTTCCCACCACCAAATCAAAATCGCCATGTTAGAAAATGCATGTTTCAGAAAAATCTAGGCACAATCTATAAGACATTTTCAGATTTCTCATTCTGTGATTTATTCATAAATGTTTGTTAAACATATCTTATGTTGTTTGCATTGTGTGAATGTGTATTCTAGCTTTACATATCTAGCTAAATAAAGATCTAGCTATATATAAGGGGTTGTCAGAAGCTTTATGGAAAATGTTTATTCTGTAAAACCTGTGTATAAATTTCAAAAAATGTTTTGCACCAAATAAACTCGTACTAATTTGTTACAACATGACTGAACAGGATCTAATTGGAGGCACTAAGAATTACAAAACATGAGTTTGAAATGATTCCCTGTCAAAGCAACATGAATTCTTCCAAAATTGAAGCAAGAGCAAACATCAAATTTATGGTAAAGATTGGGTGAAAGAATGGCAAAATCATTGTTACTTTATGAAGACATTATGGAAACAATGTCCCAAATAAATCAGTAATTTACAAATGAATAACTCATTTTAAATTTTCAATGAGATGATGCTGCAGATGAAGCCCATAGCAGCAGACTATCGACATCAGTCTGCAAGAAAAATATTAATTTTGTTTATGCCTTAATTGAAGAGAACCAACGATTAATAGCAGAACCAATAGCCAACACATGAATTTCAGTTCATTTAGTTTACACAATTCTTTTCTTTTTTTCTTTTTTTTTTTTTAAAGATGGAGTTTCGCTCTTGTCACCCAGGCTGGAGTCAGTGGTGCAATCTCAGCTCACTGCAACCTCTGTCTCTCTGGTTCAAGCAATTCTCCTGCCTCAGACTCCCAAGTAGCAGGGATTACAGGTGCCCACCACCACACCCTGCTAATTTTCTGTATTTTTAGTAGAGATGGGGTTTTGCCATGTTGGGCAGGCTGGTCTTGAAGTCCTGACTTCAGGTGATCCGCCTGCCTAGGCCTCCCTCCCAAAGTGCTCAGATTACAGGCATTAGCCACACAATTTTGACTGAAAAATAAAGGTGACTTTATTTTTCCTCTTGATAGGTGCCAAAACTGTTATGTACAAATCACCTGCAGACAAGAACAGAGCTTTCAATGAAAATTTTAAACAAATAGGATCAAGGTCCTGAAGTATTTTTTCGAAGAATTGTAACAGTAGAGGAACATGGCTTTACTAGTGTGTCCTGTAGTCAAAGCACAATCAAAATAATGGCTACCAAGAAGTGAGAGTAGTCCAGTCATAGCCAAAGTAGACCAGTCAAGAGCAAAGATCATGACAACAGCTTTTTGAGATGCTTGAGGCATTTTTTTTTTTTTGGAGGGCCAAAGAATAATAACATCTGCTTATGATAAGAGTGTTATGAGAAAGCCAAAGCTTTAGCAGAAAAACACACAGGGAAGCTTCACCAAAGAGTGCTTCTCCACCATGACAATGCTCCTGCTCATTCCTCTAATAAACAAGGACTATTTTACGAGAGTTTTAATGGGAAATCATTAAGTATCCACGTTACAGTCCTAATCTGGCTCCTTCTGACTTCTTTTGGTTTTCTGATCCTAAAAAGAAAATTTTAAGGTACCTATTTTTCTTCAGCTAATACGGAACAAAACACTGCATTGACATGGTTAAATTCCATCCATTTTTTTAGAAGCGGACTAAATGGCAGGTATGATCACTTACAAAAGTGTCCTGAACTTCAGGAAGCTTATGTTGAAACAAAGCTTGTATTTTTAATTTTTATCTTTGATTTCATTTTTCTCTGAAATTTTTATCTAAGTCCTCTTGCATATGTCATGCACATATAAGACTTAATCAGAACTCTAATTTTATGGAATCTAGGTCCTTAAAATCTGTTGCTTAAGGAACATCTAATCTTCATTGAAGTGCCCTTTTGTTCCTGGATTCCTGTTCTTTGTTAACAGTGTCAGTCACAACTATTTACACTTGATATAATTTAATGACAGTTTGCCATGAGAATGGCCAGGCTCTCTTTCTGTCTCCTAGACACAACAAAGAGGGAAACAGACAAGTTGCTTAAATCCTGACCAGGCATCATTCAATGTATTACTGTGTAATCAATCACCGTTTTAAAGTAATTGCGTGATTTGCCGTTTCTTTTAGAAATTCTCCTTCGAGTGGCAAAAGGATTTTCTATCAAAACACCAAGAAGGAGCAGGACCTCAGAGCCATCCCAAGTGGAGTCACTATCTTCCAAATCTCGGAAGTATTCTGACGACAGAGGCATAGTGGAAAAGTTCCTGAAAAGTGATGGAGAAAAACTGGGAGAAAGCAGACTTCTCAACCATTTGCAAAACTGATTAAATAAGGCTTTTTTTCTTTCTTTCTTGTTCAGGGGCTAACACTTCTAACTAAGGATTGGGGCATCTTGAATAAGGCTCTGACAAATGGCACTTAGGATCCCAGTTATTCCTGTAATTGGCATTCTGTGATTTCTTCAATCTGTTTTCTTTAATACGATTTTTTAAAAAATGTAACCACCAGAGGGCGTAGGACATTACATTTCAAAGGGCTTAAATTTATGTTTCAGCCACTAACTCAATCTCCCTAAGCACACTTGAAAGGTGGAACCCTCTGCTACACAATGGAGCCTTTTTCGTGTTCTCCTTGCCCAACCCTTCCGTGCTGAACTCAAGTCCTTCACCAAATCCGCTGCCTCTTTAAAGCTTCCATCAGCAGCATCATTTCTGCTGTTTGCCGAAGCGGTTTTCTTACCGAATAGATTGAATTTTTTTTTTAACATTCTACTTTCATTAAATTAAGCTATCCCTTATTCCTTGATTTGGGTCACGTAAAGTTCAAGGCAATAGTGAATTATTTCGGGGCTCTTCGGTTTGTATGCTTATGCCAACAGGACATTCCTCTACCTAAAACACAAGGAAAGCATTTGTAAAGCCTTTTTGCCAGGTGCTCACTAACCACATCTCCCTGTCGCTTTATGAACATTCTCTCCCAGTTCCTGTGTGTGTGGATGTGCGTAAAAAACTTTACACTGGCTCATCACTTCTCTGTTAACCCTTCAGACTTAGCGCCCCGGGTCAAGATTAGCAGCCTATGTTTTGACAGACTTGAAAATTCTTATTTGTGTCACTACATCATTCAAAAGTGACTCTCAGCTCTTAGTTTTCATATAATCTCCTCCAGAGCATTGAATGCCTGTGTCTAGGAGATCCATGCCTTACCGAATTCACGTACCCTTATTAGGCAATGGACTCTTTGAAAAGCTCAAATATGGCATGCAAGGTGGTGTTGCCGGTCTATGTTACTTTAAAACCTTTAGGTCATACGCTTTAGTAAAGTGTCATAGGCGACTGTTTTGGGGCAAAGAAGAGCTTGAGTGACTTGACAGGCTTCTTTCTGTCTTATTTTGAAGGTACTCCTCCTTTAAATTATATTTACTATGTTACATGATTATGACATTATCCAGGTTATAGTGGACATCATCCCTGTGTCTGCTGTCGGCATCTAGACTCACTACTCCCATTCTCCCTTGTAAGGAATGATGGCTTCTGCCTCTAATACCTTCTACTTCTCAGCACATCAGTGCTCTGGAGGAGGATGGCACATTGATGATCCATGGGTTGCTGCTCCATGACACTTTATGGAGCCATTGTGTCCAAATTCAGGGTACATTAGAATCATTTAGAGTACTTTTAAATATGTGGACACCTGAACCTAATTCAGTAATCCTGGGGAAGAGTTAAGGGCTCTGTATTTTCAACAGGCATACAAAAATTGTTATGACGTAGTGTGGCAGACATTTTCTATTACTGCTATGATATATACACCTGGAAACACAGGCTCAATTAATAGGTCAAGAGCAGGGAGACATCAAGAACTTAAAGAAAACAGGCCCTGTCGCTCTGATTTCAGAGGATGAATCATGATTGGCCTAAACCAGGGTATCATTTAGGGTAACGGTAGCTACTATAACAGATGGACGCCTAGAATCTCCTTGAATTAACAAAATAAAAAATTCACTTATTCTTCACATAGCAACAGAAATGGGTACTTGTCAGACAATGTTCATGAACATCTTATGGCTCTCCAACTTCTCCCCTGACCTCAGCTTTCTTCCAGCTTCCATACACACACACGCGCACACACACACACACACACACACACAGAGTGAGATACAGAGAGAGAGAGAACAAGGAAAAAGGGGATATCCACTCATTCACTTCTTCAGCCTGGAGGACCCAATAACCATCACCCATATTCTATTGGCAGGACCTAGTCACACGGCTCTACCTGGATTCGAGAAAGGCTTGGGAATGTGCTTTCTTAGCAACCATTCTACACCATGAAAAAGAAACAGAAATCTTTGATAGGCAGGTGGCCACCCTGGCCATGAGTAGTCGTGGTAGTCTTGTTACCCTTTTCCAAAGGTTTATTGATGGTAGCCACGTGACTGAATCCTGTCTAGTGCGATTTAAGAGGAAAGCTCCTAGGAATGTTTTTTGTTTTTCTCACAAAAGGGAAAGACTCCACTAACATGACTCTTAACCCCTTTTGGCTTCCACTTTTCTCCCTCTGGAAAGAAGATGCAGTCACAAAGGCACAGCAATCATCTAGTAACCATGAGGGAAATGTAGAGAAGCCAACACACAAAACTTACTGTAGTTTACAAAAAATAAAGAAAAAAAAATCCATTCTTGATTGTGTCTCTCAGCTACTTAGTCTTGAATATTTATCCCTAGAATTTTCTATCCCTAGAATTAATCCCGACCATTACTTAAACATATAGCTCCAATTGCTTTAAGATATTTACTGTATTAGTCCTAGAAGACGGTAGTCTACAGATCATAATTTGAGAAATACTGATCCAAAGCATTTCAACCCATCCCACATGTGGTAGACACTACATAGGAAATGCTACCTAGCTGTTCTATGAAATACACACAGTGAAGGTCCACGTGCAAAGCTTAAGTGACCTAAAAGGACCTTATCACAGCTATAAACATCACTTCCTATTGACTTTCTTGCCTAACTTGGGTATGCTATCCTATATTCCAGTGTTCCACTCCAAAAATATTGGATGGGGAAGCCAAATAGATTGTCTAAGAACTGCAAGACTCATGGAAACATCATGAAGGACTTGGTTTGTTGGGGTCACGAGGAATGGGGGATTGAGGCATAAAATATTAACAATCATGGGGAAAAAAATCTTCATCATAGAAAATATTTACCAGTACTCCTGTTCATTCAGATAACTCTGCCTGGGATAAGAGTTCTGAGATGACAGAGGATGCGTACTTAGTGTGGATATGTGTTCCTGTTTTCCCAAGGTGGACCTGGCTCCATATTTCTCTGCTTTGTTGATCACATTCCCTTTCATTGTCAAATCACATAGTTACCCCTTTAGATCCATAGGCTATGCCTTATACTTGCAGGGAAGACTCCATGTATATTTATAGAAACTATGTTCAAAAATTCCAAATCACATGCTTTTCAGTTCAGAGAATTCTTTCAGTCCTCAACATGCTAGCTCCACGTAGTTCTAGATGCTCTAGGCCAGGGCTTCCCACGATATCCCAGGGTAACAAGCAAACGATTTTAAGTACATGGTACCCTGTACTTGGGCAAAACAAATGAGACTGGATAAGTCTCATCTCAAGATCCATCCCAAGGGTTGAGCTAATCAGCATCTCAGCACATTTGAATCTGCATCCTATGGGCATCATGTCTACCACACACACTGGAAGGAAAGCCATGCTGTAGGCGTACATCTTGTCTCCCTCTCCCTCAATATTTCCAGGTAGTAATTTTTCTCCTGAACGTCTGATTCACAGTTACAAATACCCTAAGTAGGGAACCATTATTAGAATAACACAGACTTCGGACTACTCAGGCCACCACCTTGCCCCGTCCAGACATCAAAATCCACGTAGGTCTCCAGCTCTGGCTGATGAAGGAGGTCCAACGAAGCCAATTTATGCAACAGTGCTGCAGGTGTTCCCCTTTCCTGCCAAAGTTGAAGAGTAGCAGTGCCTTTTGAAGATAAAGCTTCAAAGGAATAATTCACTCAAAGATGGTTTTTCAGTTGCCTTAGGCAAGGCTGAATTTGTCTCGCACTATTTACATAAAACTAAATAAAAATGTGTCTTCCTTCCTACTCATAGGGACTATTTTACAACTAAACTTTTCAAAAGGCCAGAAGCTCATCATTTGGCTCTAACGGGGCAAACTTGCTTACTCCTTGTCTATTTCAGCAATCCCTGCGCCTCAGTTCGATCCTCTGTTGATGTAAGGATTAGATTAAATGTTTCCAAAATTTGTGAGAGGAGGTACAATGAATTTGGGCTTGATTTCAGTTTTGCCATTTAGTCAGATGGTATGTAACCCTGGAAAGTCACTGAACTTCTTTAAGTGTCCATTTTCTCATTGGTAATAAAATGAAGATAATCCACATACTTATCCTATGGGTACATAAGAATCATAAATCAATTTACTAAATTGGCTAAATGTAATAGAACACAATTGTTACAGGAAAGGGGTCCCTAGCCCGACCCCAAGAGAGGGTTCTTGGCTCTTGCTCAAGAAAGACGAATTCAGGGAAAATCCACAGAGTAAAGTGAAAGCAAGATTATCAAGAAAGTAAAGGAATAAAAGAACAGCTACTCCATAGACACAGCAGCCCCGAAACCTACTGGTTGCCCATTTTTATGGTTATTTCTTGATGATATGCTAAACAAGGGGTGGATTATTCATGCCTCCCCTTTTTAGACCACATAGGGTAACTTCCTGACATTGCCATGGCATTTGTAAACCGTCATGGTGCTGGTGGGAGTGTAGCAGTGAGGATGACCAGAGGTCACTCTCGTGACCATTTTGGTTTTGGTGGGTTTTAGACAGTTTCTTAATTGCAACCTGTTTCATCAGCAAGGTCTTTATGACCTGTATCTTGTGCCGACCTCCTATCCCATCCTTGATTTAGAATGCCTAACCATCTGGGAATGCAGCCTAGTAGATTTCAGCCTCATTTTACCTAGCCACTACTCAAGCTGGAGTTGCTCTGGTTCAAATGCCTCTGACACAATTGAAAAAGAGTCTTTAAAACTATACACTAGGGGCAGGGCATGGTGACTCATGCCTGTAATCCTAGCACTTTGGGAGGTCAAGGCGGGTGGATTGCCTGAGCTCAGGAGTTCAAGACCAGCCTGGGGGAACACGGTGAAACCTCCCAGCTCTACTAAAAATACAAAAAATTATCCAGGCATGATGGCTTGCACCTGTAATCCCAGCTACTTGGGAGACTGAGACAGGAGAGTTGCTTGAACCTGGGAGGCAGAGGCTGCAGTGAGCCAAAATTGCACCATTGCACTCCAGCTTGGGCAACAGAGTGAGACTCCATCTCAAACAAACAAACAGAAACTATATGGTAGGATCTTCCTTATGTCTCCCTTACATATATCATTATGTTTAGATCTAAAAACAATATCCTATTTTAATTGTTATAAATTCCCATCCAGTGTAGAAAAAAAAAATAAGCAAATGAACAAATAGATACCACCCCAACACACACATATATAGATATCAGTTCAGGCCTAGTTTGTGGTCTGCAGGTATTAGGGAGAACTGTAGCTCTGCCAGATGTGTCTGACCCAGAGTAACTTCATTTTTAGCTGTTTTATATTTAAACTCCTAGGAAAAATGTTAATTCCATAAATATTTCTATAGCTAACAACATTCAGAGTCTAGAGAATTAAGAAGCATCACCATATAACATATCACCTAAGCCAGGTACTTTTGAGGGTCCTGAGAAGTAGCAGAAAAATTGCAAGACATCACTGCAATTCAGGACTGTCCCAGGTAAAAGTGGAATGACATATCCTAGGTTAAAGAGGAGGTATCAGAATAACATTCAGCAGTGAATCTCGGAAACCCAAACTAACAGAGGCTTAAACAAAATACAATAAAATTTTGTTTGGTTCTATGATTAATTTTTAACAATTCTTTTCTCAAATGACACTGTCGATGGCTGATAATATGAAACCATGCAAATCCCACGTTCATTTCTGGTCTGAAATGATTGATCGCGCCCTAGCCATAAAGCTTCTTTTGGAAAGGATGAAGACCTTTGCCCTAAACCTTTGAACAAATGTTGCACGTAACACTTTGCTTACATTCCATTAGCCAGAACTAGTTACAATACCATATCTAACTATAAGAAATTCTCTGGCTATAAAAGTAAAAGAGACAATATTTTTAGAAACTAGCATTTTTTTTTCTTTTTTTCCATTATAACATTTACCATTAGGTATGTGAATGGGCCAGATATCTACTCAATATTACAGAAAAAATGGCGAAACTCTGTCTCTACTAAAAATACAAAAAAAAAATTAGCCGTGTGTGGTGGTGCACGGCCTGTAATCCCAGCTACTCGGGAGGCTGAGGCACGAGAATCACTTGAACCCAGGAGGCAGAGGCTGCAGTGAGCCAAGACTGCGCCACTGTACTCCAGCCTAGGCAACAGAGTGACTCCGTCTCAAGAAGAAAAAAAAAAAAGAAAAATCCGGTAAGAAAGTTTTATCTGGTCCTTTTAATTATTTTACAATGTTCACTCTAACATTTGTTGCTACTCTCAGATGTTCAGGAGATGATAACTACTATTGAAATATAGTTCTTCCTGTTCAAAAAGCTTAAAATACTTGTAGTGAAAGAAATTAACAATGCATAATGAAGAAGCACACACACACAGACCACACACACACACACACACACACACCATGCATGGAGTGTGCGATGTATCCTAATTATTCCAGGGATGAGATCACACAATGTGTCCTGAAAAGGAAAGCTTCTGCTAGTCCTTGGACTTTATTTGGGACCTACAGAGAGAACGCTTTGGTTACAAGAAGAATGAGGCAGATAATACAAACGGGAGCAATAACTGAGTAGAAGTACAATAGCAAAGTGAGCCCAATGGGAGAAAATAATGAACTTAGAGCATAGAGTACTTGTTAAGAGGTAGATGTGAGGCCAGGCACGGTGGCTTATGCCCATAATCCCAGCACTTTGGTAGACCAGCCTGAGCAACACGGTGAAATCCCATCTCTACTAAAATACAAAAAATTAGCAGGGCGTGGCAGCGTGCGACTGTTGTCCCAGATACTCAGGAGGCTGAGGCAGGAGAATTGTTTGAACCTGGGAGGTGGAAGTTGCAGTGAGCCGAGATTGCGCCACTGCACTCCAGCCTGGGCGACAGAGTGAGATTCCATCTCCAAAAAAAAAAAATGAAGAAGTGGAGGTGGAAGTAAAAGGAATGCATGGATACAGCAGACTTTGATTCTCCCACAAGTACCTGTTGGCAGAGCTTTTGCATATATCTACATAAATTATGCACCCATTTGTGTGCATTCTGGTCACCAAAATAAAGAAAATAACTTATCAAACATTTAAATATATGAGAACATTCCTAACGTTTTTAATCAATGGAGCTCTGTATCCATTATCATGTGAATAAGTTTAGGTACAGTGATCTCACACATATTCTTTAAGTAAAACATTCCCCTCCGCTATTTTGGGGACTCATATCTTCTAAGACGTGTTCTGAGATGAAGAAAAAGGTTGTAGGTTGAAGGTTCTGAAATGAAGAAAAAGGTTGTAGGATGAAGCCGAGATTCTTCAATGCCTTCGCCTGGCAATTTGTCAAACATGTTGTGCAAAGGAGAATTCTCAAGATGTGGTTGGAGAAACTGATTTTGTAGAGGAAGCAAACAGAAATAACTCCCACATTCAATGACAAGAATAGTTAGTTCAATCCTCTCAGTCCTGTATTTGCTCATTCTGCCAAAATCAAGAAGCTTCAAGAAATACATTTTTAAAAACCTAAAGAGAAATCTCTCTTTTTTTTTCCTACTGCTTTACATTTGAAATTCAATTCCATCTTTTCTTTAGCTAAGTAATTAAAATGCTACGCCCAAACATGGATAAACCTAGCTTGATATTTTGGGTCAATAAAATCAGAAATAGGAGAACAAAATTCAAATACTTACTAACTTTAGGGTCACACTTGTGTCTTCTATGAATATTTGTCTACATTACTTTTTAATTTTCACTAAAGATGGTCATTTTCTTTCCTCAGTGGATCAAAAAACTTTTCCAGGAAATAATTCCCAGCTATTAGCCACCAAGAAAGGCAAAAGTGAAATGGCAACATCAAAGAATCTCAAATAACAAATTACATTTTTCTGCTGCAGATCAAATAAAATTAAGTCATTTGAAACACTGCATTCTGAATTATGATGCCTATCTTTTTCTCTTCCTGGTTTAAGAAGAGGTTTTTAAAAAAATATTACAAGGTGAGGCACGGTAGCTCATGCCTCTAATCTCAACATTTTGGGAGGCTGAGGCAGGAGGATCACTTGAGCCTAGGAGGTCCAGGCTGCAGTGAGCCATAACCATGCCACTGCACTCTAGCCTGGCTGACAGAGTGAGACTGTCTCAAGAAAAGGAAAATAATTTTAAAAGAAATATTACAATATTTTAATTTTAATCTTTATTTTTTCTTATTTGTTGTCCAAGAGGCAATTATAGCAATCTGTTTCTAAATGTAAAGGTTACGCATGTTATCATTCCATTTTCATGTCATTGTTCAGTTTCAAAATAAAGACATCTAACTCCTTTTTCCAAAGATGATTAGTTTGCAATAGATGTCCTTAATGAAGAGGGATTTGGTGGCAAAATACATATGAAACTAGTAAACTCTCAGCTTTTTAAACAAATTATTAGATTAAAAAATTTGACTTCCTATTGAATTGTCACCTAAACCAGAAGTATGGTATTTTTCTAGTTTAGAAGCAAAGAATACATGTGCTTTTAAAAATGTATTTGGATTTTGTTTTGCATAAGGTATTCTGAAGCATTTATTTTAATAAAACAAAATGAACTAAAAATAATGAATACTTGCTTGCTTTCAAGCATAGTATGTATGAAATACTGGAATTTAATGACCTCCCTATAAAAAGGTGGCCTACATTTTCAAACTGCCAAGTTACGTGGCAGAGTTTCCTGAAATGGCAATGCTTATAAGCTTTTACTGTTATTTTGGATTACACCCCCCTTTCTCTTGCACCCCTCTGCAAACCAATTTCAACATTATCCTCTGGGGCAACTGAACCATGCACTATACACCTGAAATTGTCCATGGGTTTTTAAGGAATTTGCCTTTTAAATTGAGGGATAGACATAGAAAGAAAGTCTTGCAAAACAAAGACAAATACATATGTGGGAAGGAAAAAGAAATGAGAGCTTGCATCTTTGGTCTCCATGGACATCATTTACTGCCACTGAGAAGTTACACTGGGAAAGGAATGCAACCAACCAGAAAGGGAATCAACCAGAACTTTAAAGATATTAGCTACATATATCTGCATCAGCCACCACTGTGGTAAAATAATAAAAGCTCCAGCTTATCCAAAGCACTGTAACTCTGACTTTCTTTTTGCTTTGTCTTTGAGTCTTTCTGACTTCACTAAATTGTGGAGAAAAGAAGATGAGTTAACTGACCCGACTGTTCATGAAAGGAAGGCTCTGGTAAGAACAGGACTATAAAAGTTTTCTTGGTTTGGTATTAGCAAATGACACTGGCAGCCAAGTCCTCCAAAGAAGAAAATCTAGGCTGAGAGTGGTTTATTAACTTGTTTTTTTATGGAGTATAGGTCCCAGAATACCTTCTTAATCATGACAATTTGCCAAGTCAACAGCTATGTTTGCCCTTCAGCTTCCTTCAAATTTACCACCATAATATGTTCTGTCAGAGCCAATATATAAGCTCATTTTCCCCAATTTTGTTAATTACACAGGAAACTACCATCACATGCAAATATACTTGCAAGATATTAAACATCACTTTTACTTAGCCAAAGATTTCAGAGTGAGAGAGAGACACGGAAAAAGTTGTTTGACTCACTGAATTCATTATAGTCAAAGAACCCTATGGCAAAGGCTGATAAACATGATGTATGATTCTGTTTTTATTTTTCTCCAGCTTAGAATGCATCAATCTGCTGAGGCATTTTAAGGATTTGAATTGCTTTGCCAATATTTATTTGAGATGCGGCTAGAACCTACAAGTGGATTATGAAGCCAGTAAAAGTAGAACAGCAACATTTACTGGGCTAAATAGATGGAGGACAAGTTAACTCACAAGATAAAGATAAAAATAAGTGAAAACAGGCTGGGTGCAGTGGCTCACGCCTGTAATCCCAGGACTTTGGGAGGCCAAGGCAAGTGGATCAACTAAGGTCAGGAGTTTGAGACCAGCCTGACCAACATGGGGAAACCCTGTCTCTACTAAAAATACCAAATTTGCCAAGCATGGTGGTGCATGCCTGTAATCCCAGCTGCTTAGGAGGCTAAGGCAGGACAATCGCTTGAACCCGGGAGGTGGAGGTTGTGGTGAGCCAAGATCACGCCATTGCACTCCAGCCTGGGCAACACGGTGAAACTCGGTCTCAAAAAAAAAAAAAAGTGAAAATAAACTGTTAGTAACATGTGTTATTTAGTTCACAAATGCAATTGTATGTTTTCTTAAGTTGAATATACAGCATTCTACAGCAATATTACATATATCAGTATAAGTTTTTTTAGGGATGAATATTATGCACCCTGAAAATAATTGTGCAGTGAAAAGAAATGAGGTTTTATGCAATTTTGGATAGAAAAGACCCGGGGACACCTTCTTGGTGTAAGATCCTCTTCTACAATTTATTTGACTGAAATTAGTTTAAAATATCTTAAAAAATAAATAAACCTAGCACTCTGGGAGGTCAAGGCAAGTGGACTGCTTGAGCTCAGGAGTTCAAAGCCAGCCTGGGCAACATGGCAAAACCCCATCTCTACCAAAACAACAAAAATTAGTCAGGATTGTGCCACATGCCTGTGGTCCCAGCTACTCAGGAGGCTGAGGTGGGAGGATCACTTGAGCCTGGGAGGCGGAGGTGCAGAGAGCTGCGATCGCACCACTGCGCTCTATCCTGGGTGACAATGTGAGACCCCATCTCAAAAAAAAAAAAAAAAAAAGACAAAACATAAACTCTTCTGTCTACTGCTGATCTGCTTTTTCAATTTATATTACTGTAAGGTCATAGTAATTTGGTGGAACACCCAAAAAGGAACCCTATATTAAAGCCCCATAAAAATCTAACTTTGCCGAAAGAAATGGAAGGTACCCAAAAAATAGTGATATAGTTTGACTCTGTGTCCCCACCCAAATCTCATCTCAAATGGTAATCCCTACATGTCAAGGGAGGGACCTGGTAGGAGGTAACTGGATCACGGGAGCGGTTTCCCCCATGGTCTTCTCATGATAGTGAGTAAGTTCTCACAAGATTGATGGTATTATAAAGGAACTCTTTGACCTTCACTTGCTCGAACTCTCTGGCCTGCTGCCAAGTAAGATGTGCCTGCTTTCCCTTCTGCCATGACTGTAAGTTTCCTGAAGCCTCCCTAGCCATGCAGAACTGTGAGTCAATTAAACCTCTTTCTTTATAAATTACCCAGTCTCAGGGAAGTTCTTTACAGCAGTGTGAAAACAGACTAATACAGATGGAGACAGATGTCAAGAGCAGCTGGCTGAGATGGACTTCATTCCTGCTGGGAAAATAGAATGTTGTGATTTTTTTATGTCTGGCATTGCAAGAACTGACTATCAGAAATAACTTCTACCCTAGCCAGGCACGTAGAGGTAGTGTTCTGATTAATACTCAGTAATGGAGTCTTCATCCAGTTACATAGAAAGGAAAATGTGGGAAAACAGAGCACTGATGTGGGAAAATGTGCAAAACCAGAGCACTGATCAGAGCTCTGCAAGGCAGGGCACCCTGCAGAAAATGGAACCAGCCTTCAATGGTCAGGGAGAGACCTCAGTTTGGTTATTAGCCCTTCTCTACATTCTGAATGGTATGAGAATTCCTGAAAGTTATTGTAATTCCAAGATATTGAACTTTCTTGCAAAGCATTTTTCAGGGTTCCTACCTAGGCCTAGCTTCCACCTGTTATGTATGTGGCCAACATATCCAGACCCATTATCTCCCACCCACATTGAATAGTTATAGTTCAGTAGCAGTGGTGACACAGCATTCCTGAGACTCTTTTAGGTTAATGATACAAGAAGAATTACCACTGTTATTTGAGAGTAAGAGGCCACTAAGAGAGATGGAGAAAGGAAATTATAAAGCACCCCAAACATCCATCCCCATTCCATACTTAATTTAAATTCCAAGAGTTTATTGTTCCAACTGTCCAGTTGGTGAATTATAATAATTACAATAATAACAATTAGAAGAGTTTTAATTTAAATCTCTGTTGTAATCTTGAGGTTCTGTGGCTTGGACAATGCTTCTTACCATAGACAGAAGTTATAGCTAGTGAAATTCTTGAATTCATTCCAAGTGCAATGAAAACCAAAGAAACGTTATGTAAATCCAATTAACATTAGCATTAGAGCACTTTTCCAGTACAAGTTATCTACCACCTGAAGTAATAATTCCATATCTAAATAGAATATAATAAATAATAACTATTCATAAAAAGTTAATATATGTAATACATCCTGATATTTATAAACATCTATTGAGGACCTACTCTGGATCCAGTGTTGTGGGTCTAGGGGTAAACACATCAGATTTGAATACTCTTATGCTGAAGCTTATATTCTGGTTGAAGAGACAGAAAGCATAGGAAGAAATATATAAACCAAGACATTTCTAATTTTGCTTGGTGGTATAAAGGAAATACATGGTAGAGAAAAATTGGAGGTAAGACCATAGGATGATTGAAAATTCTGAACTGCCCCAGTAACTTATATTTACTGGTTTGGCAGTTGGGTAGGACTAGAGATAATTTACCTGACTTGTAACAGAGACTATGAAAACAAAGAGTAACAAAAATGTTCACTGAAAAAATATCATTTGCCAGGAGCTGTATCTTATCTCATTTAAATGTATGATTACGCCCATTTCACAGATGAGTAAGAAGCTCAACAAAGTTAAGATCCAAGGTACCAGAGAGTAAGTGATGGAACCAGAATTTCAATTTCGAACTATTTTATGCTCAAATTCTTCACATGATTCCTTCTTTCCCATGAAAAAGAAAGGAAACATTTTCATCAGTAAATCTTATTTTAAACTTATAAAAATGATGACAATTTGGCATTTCCAGCACAGTATATATTTATACAAACATATATAAATTAACCACCTCACTGTCTGACAGCATAAAACTTAGTTGAAAAAAGTAGTCAACAAATTACGTTATGAAGACTGAAAATTGTAGACTACAGTTGTTCTTCCTACTTGGGTGCCCTTTTCAAAAGACAAATGATAAAACTTCTATTTTCAGACAAATTCCAAGGAGATAGCTCTGAGATGACTCCTGGGTTGGTTTATGTTAAAATAAACAGTTTTAAACAATTCTTTCTTTATTGAGGAGGCAAGTAATAAATACAGACCCAGAGGTTCCCTCTCTTTCTTTCTCTTTTTCTGTAAGTATCACATTTTAATTGAACTGTTCAATCCCCAAAAAGTTCCAAATATGGAACTTTTTATTAAGTAAATTACTTGAGAGGGATGTAACATACATTAGAAGTAACTACCGATTATAATAACCCTTTTTCATTGTTCAAGATGATTTTGGGACTTATCACTAAATTTCCTTAGAAATACAGAGCTCCGGCCGGGTGTGGTGACTCAAGCCTGTAATCCCAGTGCTTTGGGAGACTGAGGTGGGCAGGTCACCAGGTCAGGAGATCAAGACCATCCCGGCTAACACAGTGAAACCCCAACTCTACTAAAAATACAAAAAATTAGCCAGTCGTGGTGGTGAGCGCCTGTAGTCCCAGCTACTCGGGAGGCTGAGGCAGGAGAATGGCATGAACCCGGGAGGTGGAGCTTGCAGTGAGCCGAGATGATGCCACTGCACTCCAGCCTGGGTGACACAGCAAGACTCCATCTCAAAAGGAAAAAAAAAAAAAAATACAGAGCACCTCCACATCTGAATTTTCATCAAATAAAAACTTTGCTGACTCTACCATTTTTTCCCTAATTAATTCATTATATATCTGATACCTATTGATTATCCTCAAGGAAAGCAATGGAAAGTTGAGGAAGTCAGTAAGCATTTCAGTCCTCACAGAACTTTCAGAAACTTTCATCAGCTACATTAGCCTAAGTCTCTCCAAATATATCTATTTTATTTTCCTTTACCAGACATCTTTATTATGTATATTTCCTCTCCTCTGGTAATATTCTTTTTCATATGAATTCATTCCATAGGTAGCAAGCAGATTGCATATCTGTGTACCCCTCAACAACAACAAAAAAAGAAAACAGTGTATAAAAGAAAAGGCAATAAAATCTGTTTGCATAATAAGGTTTATTTCTACTGTTTTAATTTTGAGGCAACTGAAGCTCAGAAAATGATAAAAGGTTAAATTATTTTCCCAAGAATATGTAACTAAAGTGTTACGAAATCAGAATTTAAATCAACATTTGCCTGGGTCCAAACCCTGACATTTTAAAATCATACTGAACTGTCTTTCATACCTGTAAATTATCTATAATAACCTGCCCCTTGGGCAGTTGTTAAGATAATTAAGATGTTTATAAAGTGCCTAGCTTGATGCTGGAAAATGGGAGACACTGAAAAAATGGTAAATCGATTTTGGTATCTAGAAATGGAGAGATGCTATGTAAAATAAATGCCAAAAAATGTAGAACTGGCTTTGGAAATGGCTAAGGGGCAGAGACTGGAAGACTAGTGAGAAGCATAGTAGGAAAAAAACTTGTATTATCTTAGAGAATGTCTACATCATTACAAACAGGGACGTTAAATGTGCTGGTGGTGAAGACACAGAAAGAAGTGAAGAGTAGAGTAGAGGAAAGTTATATCATCTTAGAAAGTAACTAAACCATCACAAATAGAGTTTTAGTAAAAAGGTGAATGTTAAAACACTGCTAGCGAGGGCTCAGAAGGCAATGGAAACTATGTATTGCAAAGTGCAGGAAAAGGCATCCTTGCTACCTAGTGACAGAAAACGCAGCCAAATTTTGTCCTGAGGTTAGGTAGAAAGTAACACTTGTAAATGATGACTTTGGGTATTTACCTGAAGAGATTTTCAAGCAGTGTAGAAGGGGCAACCCAATTATTTCTCACTGTTTATGATAAAAGATGAGAGGAAAGCGTAAGTTAAGGAAAGGTCTGTTAAGCAAATAGGAACCAGGACATTATGATTTGAGAAATTATCAGCCTATACTGACTTCAAAATATGTTAAAATTAGTTTTATTGCCAGGAACATGAGCTCTGAAGAGAAACGCAAGGGTTAGGCTGGGTAACACTTTGCCAGTACCTCACAAGGACTGAAAGTCAGAGAACTCAGTCAAATAAAAGGATCTTTGAAGAGACTGGGCATGTGGATAATGATTTCCACCAGTCATCTCAGCAGAAGCCCAGAATGGAGATGTGATTATCCAGAAAACATTTGTGAAGAAGCCTTTTGTCTAATGAAGTGAATCTCCAGATATAAATGGGAGATCCATAAAGCTTTTGATAATGTTATAACAACAGAAGCACTGCAGCTTGGACAGAAAGGGACAAAGTGAAGATGAAATGAAAGGATGTGGCACCACTCACTTGCCCCCATCCTCCACCCCTCCACCCGCCGCAACCCTCCACCCCCTACCCACCCTCCAGCCCCTACCCTCCACCCCCCCCACCCTCCACTTCCCCTACCCTCCACCCCCTACCCCCCACCCTCCACCTCCCACACTCCACTCCCTCCTACCCCCCACCCTTCCACCCCCCTAACCCTCCACCCCACCGCCCCCCTGCTCCAGCCCCCACACTACACCCCCCCGACCTTCCACCTCCCGTGTCCCCTGCCCAACATGGCTATTGGCAGGAAACAGGCTGATAAAACTACTCAGCCGCAAATACCCTTCAAAAAGAGGAAGGATAACACCAAGGGCTGAGCTGCAGGCCCAGAAGGCAAATACTGAAGCCATGGAGGTTTATTTCCAGGAATTGGATTCCCATGGTATTTGCCCAGCTGGATTTTAAAACTGCTTGGAACGTGTGACTTCTTTTTTCCTTCTATTTTATCTCCTTTGGATCAGAAATGTCCATAACTGTGATCCTATGCCTGCTCCACCATTGCATTTTCCAGAGCAGATAACTTGTTTTCTAGTTTCACAAGTCTACAGATGGAGAGAAATTGTTCCCCATGATACTTTATGCCCAGAACCTCATCCAAACCTAATTTAGGTGATGTAGATGATGAGATTTGGAACTGCAGAGACCTTGAGTATTTGAGCTGAAAAGACTTAGATAAGATTTCGGATTTGAGTTGATGGTGTAATGATTGAGACTCTGGGGTACCTTGGGAAGGAGCAACTGTATTTTCTATGTGGGGTGAACGTGAATCTTTTGGGGCCAGATTGCATCCTGTGGAGCAGGCTGAATAAGGATGCCCAAAGATGTCATGCCCTTTTCCCTGGAACCTGTGAATACATCACATTACATTATAAAAGAGGCTTTGCAAAAGTCATTAAACTAGGATTTTGAGATGGGGAAATTATCCTGGATTATCCAGCTGGTCCCAATTAATCATGAGTCCTTATAAGCGGTAGGCAGCAGTTCAGAGTAAAAGGAAATGATGTCATGAGAGAAGCAGAGACTGAAGTGTTGTGTTTTGCAAATGGAGAAAGGGATCACAAACCAGAGAATGCATTGACCTCTAGAATGTGGAAGAGTTAAGAAAACAGACTCTCCCCTTTAGCCTCCAAAAGACACACAGCTCTGCAGATATCTTGATTTTTGTCCATAAGACCCATTTAAGACTTCTGACCTCCAGAACTGTAAGACAATAAATTTGCATTGTTTTAAACCCCTAAAGTTAATTTGTTACAGTGATAATAGAAAATGAATATAATTGTTATTGTGCCTTATAATTAATATACTTAGTGATTGTGATTGATATCCTTTTATACACATTATTCAGATTTTTTTTTTTTTTTTTTTTTTTTTTTTTTTTTTTGAGATAGGGTCTTGCTCTGTCACCCAGGCTGGAGTGCAGTGGTGCCATCAGGGCTCACTGCAACCTCCATCTCCCAAGCTCAAGCTATCCTCCCACCTCAGCTTCCCGACTAGCTGGAACTACAGGCATGTGCCACCACTCCTAATTTTTATATTTGTAGTAGAGATGAAGTTTTGCTGTGTTGCTCAGGCTGGTCTCAAACTCCTGAACTCAAGGGATCTGCCCACCTCAGCCTCCCAAAGTGCTGGGATTACAAGCGTGAGCCATGCCACCTGGCTTATTATTTTATTAAACAGAAAATACTGAGCAGAAATGGGACATTTCATTAGAAGGATCCAGATTTTGTTTATTGCCTGATGTATTGTATTGTAATAAAAGTGAGATACATATTAACTTGCCCCAAATAGAATATTTTAAAGATTTAATATTTGGTTTCTGTAACATTTTTAAAAAATATTTTCATCCATATCGGTTCAAACTTCTTGCTAACATCATTTTGCCTCCAGCAGTCCCTTTTTCCTTGTAATTTAGAACAAATCTACAAGTATTTGAGTAGCTACAATAGCAGCAGAGTTACTACTTTTTTTTTCTAAAATTGAAGTGGAAATACAATTTTATAAGGGATTTTTACTTGACTAAATAAAATTGACAAAAATGCATGTAAAATTAAAAATAGACATGGTGAATTTTTGAAAGAAATCTGTATATGGATCTTTGGAGGTGGTCTGAATTACAGAAGCTAGATGCCTTAATAGTTGAAACATTGTTCTTAAAACTTCTTGGATTGCACATTCCTACCACTGCATACTTTAAGCACAAACAGAATATATAAGAATGTAAATTCTTATATTTATATACTATATACACTTATTATGTTATACATATTATATCTCATATACACAAAAATTTAATGAAAGAAATAAAGAAAAATTGAAATGAACCTCTTTCCTATTTTCTTCTCATACCCCATAGGTCTTTTTAGATATCTGAAGGAATGTACATAGCCAGTTTGAAGACTGCCATTTGTAAAACTTGGAGGTAGAGGCAAGCAGCTCTTGTTTTATATTGGTTTTTTGTTTTTTTTTTTTTTTTTTTTGAGCGAATCAATTCACTAAAAGAAGATCAAAGACTCAGCATTGCTTCTGGAAATTAGAAAGAGCTTAATAATCTTTAAGGTAGTCGTTGTGGTTATTATTATTATTTTTGTTTAAGAAAACTTACGAGACTTCTAAATTGTGATATTTTTCCTGGGTTTCAGTTCTGTTTGAGGGAAAAAAATTGACTTTAGGAGAAGCCAAAAATTCATCATTCTTGAGTAATGCATTTATTTTAAATTTTGACAGACTCTCTCTACCTACAACATCTATCTCAGTCACACTGACATTGTTCTGATCACTCTGCCTTCCACCAACATTTGTGATTTTATTTAGTTTCGCTTATATTTTCATGTAGGTTTTGTATTTGCATGTGTTTTTCCATGAGATGGTTCTAAAGAACAGAAAAGCATTTCTTGATTCTATACACTCCCAGTCCTGTTTGTAACATAAGCTAAAATATACATGTTTTCTTAGTCAGATTTTAAATTATAACCAGCATTTCCTAGGATGACCAGATACTATTGCTTTAGTGAGAGGCACACTTGACATTTACAAGAAAAGGAAAAGGAAAGAAAAGGTATCCTCCTGTTTTCTCCATCTTCCATGCCTTCCAGGTTCTCAGCAAGCATTATCAATAAACCCTCATTTATTTTTAAAAGCTATAGCTCTTTATTAAAAAATTTTCTAGAATAGTTTCCAATGTATTAAGTGTTTTCCTTTTGTGGGAAGAGTCCTATCAGTTCACTTCACGCTAGCAGGATATTTTAGTGGAAAGACAGATTGCTAGCTTCTAATACTTGAGTCTAAGAGATTTTTAGTCCTTTGTGTTTTGAAACTAGCATTTCCTTCTTCAATCTTCCACCCCCTCCTATAAACACACCCACTCAGAGCAGTCAGGTGTAAAATTAGAAGGAACAGAAATAATAAAAGAATGGAAAATATGAGATAACATTTCTAAAAATAATTCTTGTCACAGAAGCAGACCATTTTGAAACCAGTAAGAGGGCGTTAAGTCCTCTCCAGACTGAATTTCTCAATTGTCCTTCATGGGCGCTGCCGTTAGTGGTAGACTGGGACCTGGTATTTCTCAATCACCTTTTGAGGTCAACCACCTGTGATTTGTATAAGATTGCCTAACATGAGGTCAAATTTCTTTTTATATTCAAGATAAGTACATGTTCCCACTACACTTCCTTCATTGCTTCTTTCTTCCTCTTATTGCCACTCTTTACCCCTGCCTGATGTGCAGTGTCAGCCTTTAGTGAAGTTGTGAAATTTGTAAATTATCTTTAGGCTTCTTCATTTTTTAGTACATCCCTACAGCAAGTTGATGAGATGTCCTGTAGGAAAAGTATTAAGCTCGTTTTCTGTCTCTCCTAATAATTACAACTAGAATAAGTTGTAGAGAAGTGTTTTTTGTTGCTGTTGTTTTTTTTTGTTTTGTTTTGTTTTTTCTTTTTGAGACAGGGTTTCATTCTGCTACCCAGGCTGGAGTGCAGTGGCATAAATATAGCTCACTGTAGTTTCAACTTCCAAAACTCAAGTGACCCTCCTAAGTAGCTGGGACTACAGGCACACACCACCACATCCAGCTTATTTTTTATATTTTGTAGACACAAGATCTTGCCATGTTGCCCAGGCTTATCTCGAACTCCTGGATTCAACCAATCCTCCCATCTTGGCCTCCCAAAGGGCTATAATAGGTGTGAGCCACCATGCCCAGACAAGATAAATTACTGGAAAAGATAATTTAGATTAGAAAGAGAAAACCCTGTTTAATAACAGACACTGCCCAAGAATAAGAAACCTGACTCAGGTAAGGTGAGAACACAAAAGAGTTTCCAGGTGACTACTTAAAACGGTAGCTGGTAACACATGTGAGTTGGAACCCAGGAAGTCAAAAGACATATATATTGGACTGTACTTATTAGGATAGTAATGCATTCTCACTGAAAAAAATAAGATAAGTCAGAATTGTAGGAAAAAAGAAAAAAAAAAAAAAAACCTCTAAAATATATATTTTGTTTTTTCTATCCCCTGAAACTACAACTCATTTAGTGTATGTCAACTCACCCTTTTTTTTTTTTTTTTTTTTGAGATGGAGTCTCACTCTGTCACCCAGGCTGGAGTGCAGCGGTGGCAGGATCTTGCTCACTGCAACCTCCACCTCCCAGGTTCAAACGATTCTTGTGCCTCAGCCTCCTGCTGCACACTGCTGCTTCAATGAAAGTTACTGTCTAGGCCGGGTGTGGTGGCTCACACTTGTAATCCCAGCACTTTGGGAGGCCGAGGCGGGTGGATCACCTGAGGTCGGGAGTTCGAGACCAGCCTGACCAACATGGAGAAACCCAACCTCTACTAAAAAACACAAAAAAAATTAGCCAGGTGTGGTGGCACATGCCTGTAAACCCAGCTACTCAGGAGGCTGAAGCAGGAGAATCACTTGAACCCAGGGTTGCAGTGAGCCGCAGTCATACCACTGCACTCCTATCCTTTCCTTCCTATCAAGTCCCCTATCGTTGGGACTATAGTAGCATGCCACCATGCCCAGCTAATTTTTTATATTTTTAGCAGAGATGGGGTTTCACCATGTTGGCCAGGCCAGTCTTGAACTCCTGACCTCAGGTGATTTGCCTGCATTGGCCTCCCAAAGTGCTGGGATTATAGGTGTGAGCCACTGCACCTGGCCCATCTCACCCCTTTTCTACATTTATACAAATACATAATATTACAAAAGCTAGAGGAATCATTGTCAAGCACAGTTTACTAGTCTTGTGTTCAAAACTTCCCTATGGCTTCCTGCTGCATGCAGAGTACAAGGCAAAGTCCAGGGAGGAGTTGGCCTCCCTAGTACAAATGACCTCATCCCCTGCCTCCCAACCTCACTTCCTCTGCCTTAGCTGCACTATTCCTCAAGGTCTGAGACACACGAGACTCTCACCAGGGATCAGGCCTCCTGCAAGTGTTGCTTCTCTCTGCCTGGATTTCTTTTCTCCAGTATTCATCTTTATCTTTATGTAATCCCTTCGTCTTTATGTCTTTGATCAGATATCATCTTGTCATTGATTTTTTGGTTTTCCTACCCTTACTGTTCTACCTATTTTTACAAAGGGGTTAAAAACCTGTGTCACTGCTGCAACCATCTTCCCAGAAACCTACTGCTTGCTTGCTTTTAATTCAACCAATAGATAGGACCCATGCTAATCTAATTCATGTTCTGAAATCTTTTCTTCCAGCATACCCTTTTAAAATCTCACTCGGCCTTAACATTTTATCATGGAGTCATTCACTTGGCAATGTCTTCCTTTTCTCTCCTTTTTATTGAGATTCTCAACTTGCCATTTTTCCTGCTGAGTCCTTCTGATGGTGATGCAGGGCAAGTGAACCCCCAAATTGAGACTTGGCATGGGAGGGATTTTGCCTTTGCCCAGGAAGGAATTCAAGGGCAATCCAGTGGTGTTAGACAGCAACTTTTTTTTGAGATGGAGTTTTGCTCTTTTTGCCCAGGCTAGAGTGCAGTGGTATGACCGCGGCTCACTGCAACCTCTGCCTCCTGGGTTCAAGTGATTCTCCTGCCTCAGCCTCCTGAGTAGCTGGGATTACAGGCATGTGCCACCACGCCTGGCTAATTTTTTTTTGTATTTTTTAGTAGAGACGGGGTTTTTCCATGTTGGTCAGGCTGGTCTCGAACTCCTGACCTTAGGTGATCTGCCCGCCTCGGCCTCCCAAAGTGCTGGGATTACGAGTGTGAGCCACCGTGCCTGGCCTAGACAGCAACTTTCATGGAAGCAGCAGTGCACAGCAGCAGCAGAGGTCCTGCTCCTGGCAAAGCAGGCCTACACCATAGCCAATGTGCCCAGGAAAGCCGCTCAAGGGCAGTTCTGCAGTCAAATTTATGTTCACGTTTAATTACATGCAAATTAAGGGGCAGGTTGTTCAGACTTTTCTAGAAACAAGCTGGTATTTTTCAGGTCACTGCCTTGGAAAGGGGTGGTAAACTCTGGGTGTCGCCGTGACAACGGAAAACTGAGATGGCACTGGTGGATATGTCTCCTGGAGAGATGCTTTCACCTCTTCCTTGTTTCAGCTATTCTTCAATCTGGTCTGGAGTCGAGTCCCCGCCTCCTACCTCAACTGTGTGTTTTGTGCTAGTCTTGCTGATTGTGGATTATGTCTTTCTGTTCTTTCCTTCCTATCAAGTGTATCTGCTTCTGTGGGAAACGTTTCCCAAATGGCAGATCCATTGAGGAAAAAAAAAAAAAAAAAAAAAATCTAAAAAACTCACCTATTTTCTTAATAATCCAAATGAATGCATTTGAAATGGTGGGATTCAGACATCAAAAGCAGGCATTTCTTTTGCTTCCTATAATGTATTTTTTTTGTACCCTACCAGCCAAGGAATAGAGAAAGACATTGAGTCTTGGAAAATATTTCCTCTTTCATTACATCTAGGGAAATTCAAAAGAGTTGGAATCCATCATGATGTCTCAAATATTCGCTATCACTTAAAGCACATGTTACATACAGATATGAGAGGTTAACAAGAAAGATGGCTTTCCGGTCCTTAACTCTTTTGGAGTAGTTACCTTTTCATCCAGTTCCTGAAAGCAAGAAACCAGAGAGTAAAAACAGTGTGCACTCCTTACAGCTGCAGTACTGAGATAACTGCAATTCCACAGGAAGAGACAGGTCATAAGAATTGACACAGTGACTCGAATTAACTGAGGTAGACTTGACACCAATCATCCTGTTATCTTCCTAGAGTTACCTACTGCCGAATTCCTTTTCTTACATTTTTAAAATGTTAACTAATTTGTTTAATATTTCTTTTTTTGCCAGAGCAAAATTAGAGAGAAGTAAAGTTTTCTTTGATCCCTAGCATCTCTCCACTATTCTTTTTGATAAGATTCATCATTCTGTTGGCCTCCATCACAATAATACCCCCTCTTTTTATGGGTAAATGAAATAGAACATCTAATAGTAATAGATTGACATCCATGATGTCTCCAAGATAGGGAGAATTGTGAGTGAATTTATAAATGTTTTAAAATTAGGCAACAATATTTAAGATTATTTTTCTAATAAAACGTTAAAGCTAATACTTTGATTTCCTAATAGGAAGCAAGATTTTTTTTTTTTTTTTTTTTTTTTTTTTTTTTTTTTTTTTTACTTTTCAACTGTCAAATAAAACTCTCAAATTTTCCTGGTGTGTTAATTCAAAATAAATGTGCACTTGCTTCATTGTCACAGGATTCTCTAACTATCCTCTCCATATTTATTTCACTAATATGATAAGCATTGACGTCAATACTCTTTCCTTGCTTCCAACTCTATTCACTCCATGATGGTATCAAATCGTTTCCTGAATGAGAGAAAAAATCATAAATATTTTATTGTGGTCGAATCATTATGTCAAGTGCTTCCTGATTGTCTCTTTGAACTGTTTATTTTTTGCTTTTTAATGGGCTGTGGTTTGGTAAGAGTGTGTTGAATGAATGAGATTTTTGGATGTTGACATTAGTCATGCCATTTGGAATATTTCAAACACGAGTTTAATTTTACCTGGCCTAATATTTTTATTTTCTGCAGGTTGCAGTATATTACTTCTAATATATAGAAAATAATCATTTGTTTTATACTTATGAATTTTATTTTCACTTTGTATCCAACTTAATGTCTATTGAGGTATAAATTTTCACTTTGTATGCAACTTAATGTCTATTGAGGTATAAATTAGTTGTTTTTAACGTACTGTGTTCAATGACTTGCACCAGCCAAAGAAGGCTTCTAGCCATTTACCTTTGACTACGGTATTTTACTCCCAGAAATTACAAGTTTAGTTTTAGGAGAAACAAATCTTCTAGAACCTTGATAGCTTCTAACAGAATTGTTCAGCATCATAATACACTAGCTAATTTTTAAAAGGCAGTTTGGAACGTCTTAGGAGTCAGAAAAAGATTATTTAAAATGCAAATACTAAAAAGCAGTCAGCATTTATCTAATGTTAATGCTAACACTAGACCTCAGTATGAAAGTCCAAGCAGCCAAGTTGGGATTGAAAATACCTGCAAAATATTCACAGTAGCATAATTAATAGGACAATTTCCAAATAGGTCACATTTACTTTAAAATTATAATAATAATTATTATTTTGTAATAATTATTATGATACTTTTCAAATAAAGCTCTAAGTTTTGCTAAATCATAATAGTGGATTCTTCTACAGTAACCATTCAAAAACATATACATGTCTAAGAAGTAAATTAGATTTCTGTAAATTACTCAATTTTCACTTTATTGATACAAACTCTAAAACCGATAATTAAATCAGAATTCTCTGTTAAGAACTATATCTAAATTAGTGATGGCCTGTTTGATGGAAAATGGACTTTTTACTGTTCAAAAGCAAAACATAAATATTTAAAGGCTATTCTCACAAAGCACATCAGTCACAAAATATAGTACAGAGTCAAATATCCAACCCCAATCCACATCAGTCCTCTAACACAGTTAAAACTCAAAGATCCGCCCGGGCGCGGTGGCTCAAGCCTGTAATCCCAGCACTTTGGGAGGCCGAGACGGGCGGATCACGAGGTCAGGAGATCGAGACCATCCTGGCTAACACAGTGAAACCCCGTCTCTACTAAAAAATACAAAAAACTAGCCGGCCGAGGTGGCGGGCGCCTGTAATCCCAGCTACTCGGGAGGCTGAGGCAGGAGAATGGCGTAAACCCGGGAGGTGGAGCTTGCAGTGAACTGAGATCCCACCACTGCACTCCAGCCTGGGCGACCGAGCGAGACTCCGCCTCAAAAAAAAAAAAAAAAAAAAAAAAAACCTCAAAGATCCAAGTTTCAATCTATAAAACTCTGGGGCCCCTAATAGCATTTTTAGGGATTATTTGAATTTTAAAATGTTAAATTCTGACTTTATAATGCTAGCTTATGAAAAGTAAATTGAAATTCTGGTGTGCTTGTCCACCAGTACTATTCACTCCTTACCCATCCCAATTCACTCTCTGTCTGCTTTCTGCCTAGGGAGCTTAATTCTAAGGACTGCACAGCCTAGGGTCTTTTTCACTGGTTTTTGCTGAGATCACTCAGTGAGAGTTACCAGGCAGAATTAATAGTAGTCATATATCCCCGTCCACTTTTTGGCTGGGTTGTCTGTCTTTAACCGTAGCTTTTAAAGGATAACCTTTCTCCACCATCTATAACTGTCGTAAGATTTGAGTAACACAAATTTCTCCCCTCTTATCTGCAGGCTTAGGAAGTTTCTAGCCGAGCTTCCTACTGCTGGTGAGTCTCTGGGCACTTTGCCATCCCTTCATGATTCTGTTGAACCTACCCTTACATCAGCAAATATTTCTTTTATTGAACTCTCTTCGGTTAGCCCTTTGAGTTAATTCATTGTGTCATCTGTTCCCTACCAGAACTCTGCCTAGTACACCTGGTTTGGTCCTTCCTCATTGCCACCACCATATAAACTGGTCACTCAGCTACTCAGCACCATTCCTTCCATCAGTAGTGTCATAAGAACAATAATATCAGCAAAACGATACTAGCTTACTACATGCCAGAGTGAGCGGTTCAGGCATGCTAGAAAATCTGCCAGGTATTTTATCATTATTATCTCAATTACACGCTCACAGGCATCCTAGGAAACAACTACAATCGTTATTTCCAACTCACAGATGAAGTAAGTAACTTAACCAAAGTCTCGGCCAGTAAATTGTGAAGCAGAGCTTCAGCCCTTGAACACTGACTGTAGAAATTGTACTTTTAACTGCTTGACTCTCATTCTTGTCTGTAACCAGCTTCCCACATGGCTGAAGTAACTGGCGAAACAAGGAGATTTTTACCTTAAAATCTGAGCATTCACTTTGAATCTAAGCATTCCCTTTATCTTAAAAAACCAAGCATTCCTTTTATCTTAAAACTTTATACCTCCATGATTAAAATGTGACATCCAAAATACTAAAATTAAATGAAGAAGCATCTCTACTATGAATCAGATGTATTATCTACAAATAGTTGGTAACTTGGAAGCACAGAGTGACTGGCATACAATCTGAACATATGTGCCATTGGACAGTGAAGATCTCATAAAAACGACTATTTCTCACATAAACAAGGATGGCAGCGACGAGACTCAGACTTGCGGAATGTAGCTGAAGGCTCCAAAGTCGTAGGGGAGTAGTGGAAAAAGGAAGGACAGACCAAAAGAGAACCCATCAATAGCAGCTCTTCAGAGTTTGATAGCCTGGGTTGGAGGATACACACCACCTGTTTTGCATGCTTGTCCAAGGTCTTTCTTTCTAATGTAAGCTTCTATTTTATTTTCCCCAATATCATCCACAACAGTATTTGTGAGTTTCATGAAATGCTGAAGGATATAGTCCTTTAGAGCAATGGCCCTGCGAGATTTGTATTACCATCATCAAGAATCATTTTTAGCCTAAGGATTTTAGAAATAGAGCCAAAATAATCTGTTGCTTTGGGTTGGATTGGTATCATCTTTTTAAAGGGTGCCTTGCAATTCTGTACTTTAAGGTGAGACTTTTCCTTATTCATTGTATTCTTCCAATTTTTATTTTCTTTTCTATTTTTTTCCTTTCTGATTTACTTATTCTCTCATCTTTAAGACTTTCTTTCCCTGAGCCTCAGCTGATACAAGTTTCAGGAATCGGAGCTGCCTATCAGTTGAACGCTTCACCGATGACAACAACAATGACAAGAGCACCTGGAAGTCCTGTTCTCCAGGGTGAGTAATGCTAGCCCTTATTGTGTTCCCAGCCTTTTATGTTCTCTCCTCTTATCAGGAAACAATGTTTCTCATTCAATGTTAAAAGTCAACAGATTAGAATGGAAGTCAGACAAAAGCAATGCTGTACGACCGTCCAGTTCCAACTCAGCTTTTATGACCAGGCCTTTGTACCCTTTGGACAAGGGTGTATTTAGAATTTGAATTTAAAAACGTGCCTGTACTAATACGATTTCCATCTGATGTAAACAAGTATCGTTTCCTCAAACAGCACTTCTCTTTAAAATAAATAGTAGCATGATATATTTCAGGATTTTTTTTTCTGCTTTGACTATTAGAACAAAAAACAAAGAGCTGCCTAGATAGTCAAAAAACAGTGGGGCATCTGTTCTTGCCAGTTAAGGCATCTCTTTAATCACTTGGAAAGAAAAACACTGACAATAATTTTTAAGACACATTGTCAGAAGTGTTCAAATGAATAAAACCTTGGGAGTACCTAGTACTAAGGAAAATGGCGTGAGAGCCTAAATCAGAATGGAGGCTCACAGAGAAAACCTCACTTCCCCCATCATGTGTTAACCAAGCGTTTCCAAAAAGGCATAGATGGGCCTTTTTGATTACATGTTTATTTTAATGAGTGTTAGAAAATATTTAAATAACCCACTGAATTTAGGTTTCACTATACTGAGGTTATATGACAAAGAAATACATTTACATTATATTAGAAGTTTCACTTTAGAATGTCAGTACCGACAACATGAACATATAGTAAACACATGATTGTATATGGTTGACAGAAATTTAGGGACCATGGTCTCTCCTAAGCATTAGATATACATTGCCACCTAACTTTAAGGCAAAACAAACCTGCTCTATTATAGGAGCATATATTAAGATACTCTCAAGTGAACACACGTGTTAAAGCCTCAGTTGCATTGTCATGCTTTAGTGTTTTGTTGGTTCACAAATAGCGATTTACACACAAGTCGTTCATTTTAAGAGAAAATTATGTTTTCTTTAAAAAAAATCAAAAACAGGAAATAAAAACATTTTACTAGAAACAACAGCAACAAAAAATTTCCTTAGTGGAATGCTAGACTTCTGGTCTTGCCATCACGTTGTAAAATCACTCTTGCTTTTGTGGAAATGGTTTTTCCACAGTGCAAAGATCTGACTGGTTTATTTCAAAAGGTCAGTCTTGATTTTTGAACACCAATGTCTGTCTTTCTGTCTGTCCACCAAAGAGCTGGACTTCATTTTTTATATAAACAAAATGAAAATGAATGTGGAAGAAATGGGAAAAGGGATGAGCTATAAGTCATTATTCATTCTTCAAAGAAATAAAGATATTCTTCCACGATGGTTGAGGGGCAAACAGTTGGTAAAATTCCAGAATAGCAAGTCACAAAGCAGAGGTACTGGGGATTTTAGATGTGGATAGAATCTGGAGTAAAAAAAAAAAAAAAAAAAAAAAAAAAAAAAAAAAATAGTTGGCAGCAAAGGAAGAGGAAAGGAAAGAGAATCCTGTGACAAGTTACTGTTCCAAATAATTCCAGTGGCCACCCTTTCCTCACCCACCCTCATGTAGAAAAAAATGGGGAAAAATGCAGACCATTGGGCAGCTCATCTAAGCTTCTTTGAGCTGAAAATCTACAGTGGAAATTTCATATAAAAGTGTTATTTTATGAAATTATCTTTTATTTTTATTAAAGTGGCCAAACATTCCCCTAAATAGACCTTTCCCTGGAATCTTAGAGTTTGGATTCTTGTCCTGGAAGCAAAATGCATAGAGACCCACTAAAGAGGAAGACACACACACACACACACACACACACACACACACACGTCCCTAAACATTACCTAAACTTTGATTTTTTAAAAAAATTTTCTGTCTTACCCAGATAGTTCCACTTCATTCCTATTCATCCAAATCCTGAAGAATTCTAAAATATTTTATATTATAAATTGGCCTGAGAGGCGCCTATGTTGTGTATATTAGTTGACATTATACAGAATCCCAAGAAATAAGATGTATTTACATTTATTTCTAAAAGGCACTTATACTTCAAGGCTGGGCACAGTGGCTCATACCTGTAATCCCATCACTTAGGAAGGCCAATACAGGAAGATTGCTTGATCCTAGGAGTCTGAGACCAGCTTGGGCAACACAGTGAGGTCCCATCTCTACAAAAAATTTAAAAAAATATTAGCCTGGCATGGAGGTGTATGCTTGTAGTACTAGCTACCCAGGAGACTGAGGCAGAAGGATCACTTGAGCCCAGGAGGTCAAGGCTGCAATGAACCATGATAGCGTCACTGCACTCCCGCCTGGGCAACAGAGTGAGACCCTGTCTCAAAAAAAAAAAAGAAAAGAAAAAGAAAAAGTACACTTTCAGAATGACTTCCAAAATGGTATCAGATTTCCTTTGTTTTAGACCTTTAAAAGGCAGAATATTTATACATTTTAATTTGTGATCTGTTACCACCAAAGCATTATAAAGACATAAATAAGTCATGTCCTAGTTTCTATTAATGTCTCTTTATTTCAACAATAATTGATTTTTCTAACTTTAAAATTCCCCAACACATTGATAAAAGACACTCTCTCTTGTCATGAGTCAGGTTATCACTATGATTCAGGAAGTTTATTACAAAACTAACTAAAGACACAACATATACGAGGAAATGATATGCCTGTTTAAACAACTGGAGTTAGGAAAAATGGGGAAAATATATTTGTTTGTCATTGGTAAACAGCGGTCTCAAAACATAGATGATCAATCTTTGAAATAAGTAGCAATTCTGAGAACTATAAAGATAGGAGAACAAATTTTCTTTCCATCCATCCTCCGGACAATCATTTACCTAGGCTCTTCAGAAAATAATACGTTGGATGTTGAAAATGGATGTAGTACATATGGGAACCAATAAGGTTGGATTGGAAAATGATCTTAGACTTTCTTCACATTGGGTATTGAAATGTCCTGTAACATCATAAAGAAGGATGTGTGAAATCCAGCTGCTGAAACCACATCTGGTGGCAGGACTACTCATGCACTCCCCTGCTAGCTCTCTACCCAGTTCTTTTATGCACTTGCCTCTTTGATCCTCTCATTTTTAAATCCCCTTCCACTTAAGGTGTCTTTGCATCATGTCTCTATTACTTATTAGTGTTCATCTTGGAATATCTCAATTTTGAATTGTGTTTGTGTGTGTGTGTATGTGTGTAAAAAAGAGAGAGAGAGCAAGAGAGAGCGAGATTCCTGCAGTATAAAATTTCTAAGGTCCTTAATATGACACCTGGTCTGGTTCAGAGCAATGAATAGAGAGGGATCGTACTAAATCCTGGAACCAAGCAGCAGAATGTGGTGTTAATGACCATGTGGCATGAAATTTCTGAGCACCCAACTTGAAAGGGTGGGAACATAATCGATAGTATCTTTATAAATCAAGTACCAGAGTGCTGCTGGAGTAACCTTCCTCAAGAAGATTCCTCGGAAACAGACAGTGAGGTATTCATTTGATTTTTATTGTATAAGTACGTCAAATGATTGTGCTAAAACCAAAAATCACTACCTGGGTTCTTTTATCTTTCCTTTAATTTTAATTTTTAGTTTTGGGGTACTTGTGCAGGATGTGCAGGTTATATAGATAAATGTGTGCCATGGTGGTTTGCTGAACCTATCAACTCATCACCTAGATATTAAGTCCAGCATGCATTCGCTGTTTTTCCTAATGCTTCCTCTCCCCACCCCATACCCCTACAGGCCCCAGTGTGTGTACCAGGGTTCTTTAGTGTTGTAAGGGTTAGGTACATGACCTGATGATTCCAACAATAATTTCCCATTTGTTTCCACTCTAATTTTTACTATTTTTTGCTGTCCTTTCAACCTCTATACCCCACTGTCTCGGTTAGGCAACCTAAAATAACATACTGGAGGATGTTATTAAAGAAGACTTAGACTACTGGGAGGTTTATATTCACATTTACTGTCGGGTTCTTTGGGAATTTAAAAGCTGACAGATATCACTGGATGCCACTTCAATTTCACGGATGCCCTGTAAGTTATTGCAATTTTTCACCGGTTATATACAGCAGGGACTGAGTGGATCATGGCATGGAAAACTAAATAGTAAAAGTAATAACTTTTTCCAGGTAGTTTCGTAAGACCATTTTTCCCCACTAACTTCCCAGAGGCAATGATCTTATCAATCTGCTCCTTCAATCTTTGCTGTTCTGCCCACTTACTTCCCCTGTCTGCAGCTTTTCCTTCCCAGTTTAGAATTCATCCCTGGGCTTACAGATCTCATGACAAATCAAGGCTTATAATTTTTTTTTTTTTTTTTTTTTTTTTTTTTTTTTTTTTTTTTAAGGTGGAGTCTTGCTTTGTCTCCTAGGCTGGAGTGCAGTAGCGCAATCTGGGCTCACCGCAACTTCCACTTCCTGGGTTGAAGTGACTCTCCTGCTTCAGCCTCCTGAGTAGCTGGGACTACAGTTGTGTGCCACCACACCCGACTACTTTTTGTATTTTTAGTGGAGACGGGGTTTCACCTGCCAGGCTGTTCTCGAACTCCTGGCCTCAGGTGATCCGCCCACCTTGGCCTCCCAAAGTGCTGGGATTATAGGCGTGAGCCATTGCGCCCGGCCCAAGGCTTATAACTTTTGCCAAATTCTGCAGTTTATCAACTTTATATCTACTTCGAGACTTTTTAATCCATAAATAATGAAGATATGCAATGAAAGAATAATGATCATCATCATTGTTATATTAATATAAGATTAGCTGTATTAGTTTTAGGAAACATATTTAGGCTCAACAGGTGGGATCACATGCTAATATATCCCTAATCACTCTGTTTCACAGAGAGTCTTTAATTCACAGTGGGTCTTGTTCATTTTAAAGTGATTTCACTATTAGCTAGCTGCACCATATGCATTATATATTATTTACCTGCTCCATTACTTAAACTACTACTTTTAATAAACATTAAAACTGGAAGAGAGCAGAAAGCAAAATAGCATATAGTCTAAAAAGGCTGTGATAAATGTAAAAGCATTATGGAAATACACAAAGCAGTGGCTTATAATCCAAATCTCTACACCACCTATGTTCCGATTTATGATACTATTTAAATTGGTAATTTGTTCAAAGGAACAATTCTGGGGGATTCTAACTTGCGAGATCCAGAAGGGAAGGTGTAGTTTAGAAACCTGTATTTGGAAGCTTCCAAGTTTATTCTAATTACAATCATGTCAAGGAAACGCTGGTCTCAAGTAAAGGACAATGCCCAGGCTGAGTCAGAAAACACTCTGGTAGGTTTTAATGATCCATTGTTTAACAAGAGAGGACTGGATGCCTGGAGAGGCGTACCACCCCAAAAAATAGCAAAAGCAAGGAAAGGTTACTGACAAATTTTAGCTAATTTGTACTTTTCATAGTAGCAGATTTCATTATGTTATGTCAGTTCTTTTGGTTTACATAGCTTCAAGGATGAAAGTGAGCCTCAGGTTTAGCTACTTGAAGCGCAAATACTGTTCAGTCTATCACAGTCTGGGCAAATTATTCATTTGATAAGAAAAAGAACTACCAAATGATTACATAAAATGGAATATTCTGTAAAGCGCATTTAGCATGTTATGTCCCTAAATATAATTCCAATGGAAAATGTAATCAGAGGGCCTTTTAGTAATTAGAGGGCCAAATAGCCGAAGCTTGTTTAATGGAACTAAAATAGGCACAAAACTCTTTGATTAAGACTCTGTCTCAAATGCACCATGCAAGGATGCACTCTGCTCATGTATCTTTTTATTTTTTATTTTTTTTGAGACAGTCTTGCTCTGTCGCCCAGACTGGGGTGCAGTGGCGCAATCTCGGCTCACTGCAAGCTCTGCCTCCTGGGTTCACACCATTCTCCTGCCTCAGCCTCCCGAGTAGCTGGGACTACAAGCGCCCGCCACCATGCCCTGCTTTTTTTTTTTTTTTTTTTTTTTTTTTTTTTGTATTTTTAGTAGAGACGGGGTTTCACCGTGTTAGCCAGGATGGTCTTGATCTCCTGACCTAGTGATCCACCCGCCTTGGCCTCCCAAAGTGCTGGGATTGCAAGCGTGAGCCACCGCGCCATATTTCTAAGACTCAATTTTTTCCGTGTTCTCAGGCTGAATATTTTTCGTTGTTCTAACTGATGTATTTTTTATAGAGATTTTAATATTTTATTTTGTTTCTTTTTCCCTTTTTAAAAAATGTCCCATTCTGCTTATGTGTAGATTGTAATATTTTATATTAGGCTAGTGGTGTAGACCATAGAAACAATTCTGACTTGTAAATATCTCCACCCTGATTTATTCTGTATTTCTCTGAAAGCATAAATCTTTTTGTCATGTTAATTTACCAACATCCAAGGTTAAATTATCTCATGTGCTTGTAAAGAGAACATTAAGGATAAATCCCAAAGTAACTCCCCTCTTGGCTTGACATGGTCCTAAATCTACCAGGCAGGACCAGCTACATAATTTGCAGGGCCCAGTGAAAGATGCAAATGTAGGACCCCTAATCAAAAAGCAGAGAAAAAAATGCTTTGGAGGTATTAAAATATAAAACGTTTTCTTTAAAATATATAAACTTACAAAATGAATAGGGAAAATAGTGATACATGAGTATATCATAACAATGTAAACTTGTAAATTACATAAAAGTGATTTTGAGGTCATAATTTATATAATAAACTAAATAATAATACTTTGTAATGTGGTATCTTAAGAAAATGTTTTTGGTTCACTTTTCTGCAAATATATTTGTGCCTCAAAATGTATATACTCTTAGCAGCTACATTTTCAACTGATATGATTGAAAGTGGCATTATTTGCTCTTAGAAAATGCAAGTTTGCAAATATGTTTTGAAAATTTTTAATTTTGAGAAGAATCTCTCTGCTAGTGTAACTATTACTGGAGCTGTTAGAAGTATTTTGTAGGCTGTGACAATTTTAGTGCATCTAGAGCTGATGATTCTCAAGGAAAAATCTTCCTTAAAAAATTTAACTATTCATAGAAATCATTTTTATGGAAGTTTGAATTTAATTTAAATTGTGAATTTTATTGTGAATTCATGCAATCACCTTGTAATATATTTCCTTTGTTATCCTACAATTTGTTGAGTCTTATAAGCTGAAAGTGGCTTCATGATTTGCATATAATTCAGAATTCCTATTTATGTATTCTATCACTTTATCTTGATTAAAGGAAAATATTAAGTTGTCCTTCTTGTTAGTAATTGATCCATAGGACTTCAAACAAAAATAGTGCTCTTTTCAGTTGAATGCAATAATCTTTCAATTTAATTTCTGTTATTGGCGGAATCATGTTCCCTCCCAAATTTATATGTTGAAGTCGTAAACCCTGTAATTCTTAATATGACTGTATTTGGAAACAGGGCCTTTAAAGAAATAATTAAGGTAAAATGAGTTCATATGATTCCTTAATTCGATATATTTTGTGTCTTTCTGAGAAGAGATCAGGACACAAGCACACACAGAAAGAATATCAAGTGAAGACACAGGGAGGGGTAAACGGTGTCTACAAGCTGAGGAGACCAGACGTAGAAGAAACAACCCAAGGATACCTTACTCTTGGACTTCTTGTCTCCAGATTTGTGATGAAATACATTTTTGTTGTTTCAGGCACCTGATTTGTGGTACTTTATTATAGCATCCCTAGAAACTAATGAAATTTCTGTTTCTAAATCTATGGATATTTGCTTTGAAATGCTGCAGCAGTTTGCAAACCTGAAGATTTCCTACCTTCTTTAACAACCATATGCTGTTTATGTTCTTAGAATCTTGCTTCCTAAAAATAACAGTGCAGTGTCAAAAGAACGTTTTATATGTTCATTTTCTCTGACACTAGAAATCATATTTTATTATTGTTAGCATATCATAAAAATTCACACACTGCTGATATTTATATTAAAATTGCACTGAAGCTATAGAAGAAACTGGGTTGAATAAACATCATTAGAATACTGATACTTCTATCAGTGAGACTGTCTCCCTTTATTTAGGTCTCTTTTAATGTCTGCGTATTAGTTTTACAAATTTCCCCTTAAAGGGCTTTTGTAGGATCTAGGCATAGATAACTGTTGATTCTCTGAATTATATCTTTAGTTAATTTTTTTTGGTCTGTTTGTCTCAGGTGTATACAACTGCATTTGATTTCTCTCGTCAAATATAGATCCAGCAAAATTGTTTAAGTGTCTTTTCATAATTTTCCCATGCTGTTTCTCCTATACTTTTATATAGCCAATTATAGAATGTGTTAATATAGCAGATGTTATTCCTTTTCATTTTTATATCATTGACATTCTTTTTTCTTTTCTTTTTATTATTATGTTTTTTTGAGATGAAATCTTGCTCTGTCACCCAGGCTGGAGTGCAGTGGTGCCATCTCAACTCACTGCAACCTCTGCCTCCTGGATTCAAGCAATTCTCTTGCCTCAGCCTCCTGAGTAGCTGGGATTACAGGCATGCACCACCACACCGGCTAATTTTTGTATTTTTAGTAGAGATGGGGTTTTGTCATGTTGGCCAGGCTGGTCTTGAACTCCTGACCTCATGTGACCCACCCACGTCGGCCTCCCCAAGTGCTGGGATTACAGGCATTAGCCACTGCACCTGCCTTTTTTTTTTATCTTAAGTACCCTAGTTAGAACCCCAACTAGAATGTCAAATAAAAATGATAATTATAAACATCTTTGTTTTGTTACATATTAAAAAGGAAATATTTTTAATGTTTCATTAGTAAGCTTGTTACTTCTTAAGATATAGGTTATATTCTCTAGCATGTTTAAGATTTTAACTTCTTTCCCTAGTTTGAGATCAGAATTTTCTTCCATGACCTTTTTTTTTAAGTTTTTAATTGACATATAATAACTGTGTATGTTTATGGCATACCGAGTTATGTTTTGATACATACAAGGTATTGTGATCAGATCAGGGTAATTATTAATAGTATATCCATCATCTCAAATATTTATCATTTCTTTGTGTGGAAACATTTAATATCTTCTAGCTATTTAAAGGTATCTATTACTGTCAACTATAGTCATCCTAGATGCTATAAAACACTAGAACTAGTGCCTTCAGGACCTTTTATTCTTATTGTAGGACTGAGGGGCATGAGGTTTAAAGAGGTTACATGATTTGCCCGAGTTGAAATCATAATTTCAAAAGGATATTTTCAAATGCAAATCAGCCATTCATTCTTGGGATAAACTTCAATCGATCTTGATGTTTTACCTTTTTCACTTAATACTGCATTACATTAGCTATTTTGTAAAAATTTATGAACTTACATTGATATATACAATTGGCCTGTCTACCATATAAATGTAATTTTCTCTTTTCATTTTATTATATTCTTCAATGCATTAATACTTTATATTTTATGATTCAAAGTCTATCAGTATATTCCTTTTTAAAATCCATTTGGATATAATGCTTATAAAAGCCCTCTCAAGCCCAAAGTTATAAATTCTACTTTTTTTTCCCCAAATACTTTGGTGGTTTTATATTTCTTCTCACCATTTTTATCTATATCAGGTCTGTAATTTAGTCTTCGGTAAAACAGAATTAATGGATAACCTCTTTATTCCCACTGAAGTGCAATCCATATGATTATTAACCCATATATAGTAATATGCAACATAATGACGTTGTGGTGAACAACAGACTGCATATACTACAGTGGTCCCGTAAGATTGTCATACCATATGTTTACTGTACCTTTTCTATACAGATACGTGCCATTGTGTTACAATTGCTTATGGTATTCAGTACAGTAATATGCTGTACAGGTTTGTAGCTTTGGAGCAATAGGTTATATCATATAACCTTGGTGTGCAGTAGGCTTTATCATCTAGGTTTGTGTAAGTACATTCTATGATCTTCACATGACAAAACTGTCTACCAACACATTTCTCAGAATGTTCTCCTGTTATTAATAATGCATGACTGTGTATACCTGGGTATATTAGTTACCCGTTACTGCATACAGCAAGTGATGCAGAAGAAAGCATGGCAAAAACCGTCATGTCGTTCATGGCCTAACACCAGAAGCCACATGGTCATTTCAACAATATCCTATTTTTCACACGGTCAGCACTATTCCAAGTGGGAGGAGAAGAAACCAGAACATGAACAAATACCAGGAGACAAGGAGCATGTGGGGACCATCCTGAAGGCTGGCCGCCATGTTGTATCTATTAATGACTATCCATTCTTTTCCATTAAACTGAATATCCATTGTGAGTCCAAACATACAGTATTTTATTACTTAATAATTTCTCTCAAATTATTTCTTTGTTGCATTTTTCATTTACTAGTCTTTTAGATAAATTTTAGAATCGTTTTGTCAGTTGTAAAAACTTGGGAAGAATTTCTTACATATAAAATAATTTCCATATAAAATTCACATATTTTAAGTGGTGAGGACATTTATTGGCACTGCTCTGAAGTATATCAAAATATGAAGAACTGACATCTTGAGAATATTATGGCTTCCAACCTGCACTCGAATATCTTTCGCTTAATTTTTCTATTTGATTTTTCAGTACGTTTTATTTTCATTCATTAAATGAATTTTTGTTACATTTATTCCTAGGTATTTTGTATTTGCTTCCATTGTGAAGGAGATTTCTTTTGTAACCTTTAATATTGTTCTACAAAAAAAAATATATCTATTGCTTTTTCAATTGCTTTAGTATTTGGAATGGCTTCACATATAAGCCTTTTGAATTCTCCTAGTAACTCTATTATCTACAAATTATGACAATTTCATCACTACTACTTTCTTTTTTAAAGTCTGATTTAATATTAAGTTCCAGTAAATTGAATAGCACTTTAGGGACAAAATTAAATGTGTTTACCATCTGCAACTTCCTCTTTTCTGTTATTAAGAGGTAATGATTACAACTGAGAACACTTACGTAGCACTCATTTTCCAGGAGGCACTTCTTTAACTACTTTATGTTGGTTAACACCGTATTCCTAACCATAACTTTATGAGGTGAACACTTCCAATTTTACAATGAGAAAATGGGGACAATGACAAGTAAGGTAATCAATCAGAGTCACAGACCTATTAAGTAGCAGAGACAAGATTCCAGTCTTAGTAATCTGGTTCCTTACTTGGTTCCCTTAACCATTGAGCTATGTCACCTCTCAAGGAACTATCTTTGTGGAATCTGAAATCTTAAGAAAGGCAACCAAAGGAGTTAGAAGTGGGTAGATGTGGTGTAAAGAAGGTGACAACTCCTGCTTTGTTAGGGAGTTCATTCCCATCTTCAAGATGTCTTAGATCAGAAACTGAAACCGAAGGGAACCCTAGAGACCAACTAACCCTACCAGGTAGACTACAGATGAGGGAGAATTAAGAAGAAATTCACAGGGAAACTGTTTTCCCTAAAGTCGTTTAAGTACCCAATGGAAGCAACTGGGCTATTGAAAGATGACTGAGTAAAATAAGGTGGAGTTATAACTCATGCATTTCTACTGATGTGTAATTAAATGCTCTTCTCCTATTCAGAGTGGTAAGTAATCAACAGAAATGATGGGAGATTGAAATCTAATGGAAAATGATGGAAAGATTTGAACTTGTGTTCCTGGAGAGAACAATCCTAATCCCTGGGTCCTTAAGAATGGGCAGCACAAACACTCGTAGGAGATTTTAAAATTATAGCAGTCTCTATTTGTGCAGAAGTGTCAGCTGTTTTCAAAGTATGTGAATGTTCCTTTTATTTTAAGCAGAGGATACAAAACAAAAATAAAATACAGATAAACACAAAACCTTTAAGTTATCTAAAAAAAAAAAAAAAATCAAAAAAATGGGCTTATTTAAAATTTCAGACAGAGCTAAGCCTGATATTCTAGCTTTCAATAAGGTTCACAGTGTTGGTTGTGATTCTTGATTTCTTTTTTCACTTTTTAATCACTATTTTGATCATTGATTTTGTTCATAGTGTTTGGTGAGGAAGGGGAGTTTTACCAGTCCTCTGGAAAGAACGTGTTGTTCTTTCATAAACACATGGAAATTCTTATTTTCACTAACTTGCTTTTTCTTTCCATGGAAGACTCTTTGGAAACAGAGCATCTCATTTGGAATGGCAACTAGTGGTGGAAATCCATTTTTAGCCTTTAGCCCATCATTTCTGCATGGCCAATATTCAACTCTGGAAAGATGGCATCAACCAATTCCTCAAAAAGCAGTCCATGTTCCTTAAAATAGTTCTAGGTTACCAATCTCTTGTTGCCATTTATCCTTACAAGAAGGAAGGGGTTAATTATTTGACTCTATTTTATTTGAGTCTTTCTAATTCAATTTCCAGGTGTACAAAATTGGCCCTTAATAAACAAAGTACTGCAATGATTACTGGTCTTCCATAACCTATTTTCTCCCTTTACTTTAATTTGGATTATAAATCCAATAATAAACCTATTAGTAATCTCACTAGAAACAAGTGTAAAATGGTCAAATGACATACAGTTTTGATTTCCTCGGTGCATAAATTAGATCAAGTGCATAAATTGATTGGAATATTCTGAACTTTTCCCCTTTAAAAAGTATATGAGGGGAAAACAGATTTGGATAAAATTCTATGTTTAAAATATTCTGCATTAACAATTTAGACAACTTCTTTGGTAAAGAGAATGGAAAGTTGGCATGGAGCTCCAAAATATATACTGCAAACCATGGCAAAATATCCAGTCTATTTTACACATTGTCCACATATGGACATGCAGTATTTTATAGAGTTTTATGAAATTCCCAACATTAGAGGCAGTGTATATTTTTTATAAGCGACAAGTAATAAGTCAATTTTTGCATATATTATGAAAAAGAACATTAGAAACTGGATATTGTGTGTTTTTTTTTAAACTCTGATCTGTATAGAACTGCAATAAATATTCAGTTTATTTTTCAGGTAAAAAGTAATCCCAAAATGAATAAAGTAAACCACAAATTTAAAAATTCACTAGAAAATTTGAATTGTGTAGGCAATTGATCTTTCTCTTTGTAAAATCACTTCCTTCACATTGTTTAGACTTTTTCAATCATTTGTAGGTTGTGTATGTGTGCACGTATGTACATGTGCATGCTTTAATTAGCATCACAATATTTTCAACAGATATAGAGACTTGTATTTGTTTTGGAGAAATGTCTGTCAATCAACAAATATAATTAGACTAAATATTCTCTTAGATCAATATATGTATGTGTATATATTTAATCTGTTTGAATATCAATTTATTGGCATGTCAAATCCTTAGCAGAAATCACTTTGCTTTAATTACAGTCCACTTGTTATGAGTCAGATACTTTTAGTTTAATGTTCAGTTTATAATGTGATAGGAAGGATGTGGTGAACAATCTCTCTTTTCATAGATAAATGGTAGGCTAGAATAACATTGTATATATATATACACACACGCACATACATATACAATATTTATATGTATATATGTATATACATCTGCCTAAGTTATAGGATTTATTATATAAACATATATAATTTGTATTAAGCATGTAAACATGGAGAATTTACAATGTTTTTCAGAATTTCTATTGATTTGTTTGCACTTCATGCTCATTCATATTCCCCACACACAGAAATGTAGCTGTTATTCCTAGTCTAAAAACCAATAGTCTGTTACACACACTTGGTAAAATACAAAGTATAAAATGTAAAGGGCTGAAAATTAAGACACAATGGAAATACCCCCATTTTTCTATGCTTTGGAAGACGTGAAACAAAGAAACAAAATAACACTTTAAGAGTCCCCACTTCTACAAACATTACTGACCAGGTAAAGATGTTATCAGCCATGCCATCAAGTTTATACAGAATTGGAATGGAGGCATAGAATGATTTTTAAATTATATTATCTATAAACAGAAACTCTTTTAACTTCCCAGCATAGGATCAATAAATTAGAAGAATCAAGTAAATCAAATAGTTAATTGATTTTCAATGTATATAATATTTCCTTTTATTTTCCAAGGTGATTTTATGTAAATCAGTTATTTCGTATCAGCTTTCTTAGATAAGTAATATAGATATTATCAATATTCTGGATCCTAGGTATTGTAAGTGAATTCAAGCATCTTTATAAAGTAAAGCAATGTAACTATGATTGCTTAACTTTCTACCATTATCTTACAAGGAGAGAGAAGGTATTCTCTTGTCTTCAGAGAAGAAAACAGAGGTTTTTGAGTAGAACAGATTGTATGGTAATGTGTGGCAAGCTAGGGCTAGAAATGTGGTCATCTAACCTCCAATCTCATTTCCACTCTCCAGAGTTTACCCAAATTTCATTCCCTATTTCTCCAAAAGTGTATAACCTATGTTAGCCAAAGATAAACTAGCTTCTTCCTCAGAATCCTTTAGGCCCTCAATGAGCATAAGAATCTCTGAGAGAGGGAATTCGCATGAAATGGGATCTTAAAAACTTTTTTTTTTCTCTTTCTCATTGACTTCCTGTTAAAATCTTGTGGAATTGGTGTTTAGTTAAGAATGATTTGAGAAACAAAGCACTCTATCTTTGAAAGTAAAAATAGAAAAAAAACCATTTTTTCTTTTCAAGTGTTTTGTTAAGGTTTTGGAAAAGTAGTGCCCGACGTGCTGAAAGCAAAGAATGAAACCTCAAGGGCCTTGTTCCCACTTTTCCTGGAGCTGTCGTTTTCTGAGAAATCCCGAGAGTTCCTTGGAGATACTTCCAGACTCCTAGACATGGCTCCAGAGTCCAGGAAGCTCCTTTTTTGTAGAATGTATTCTTATTATTACCTTTGTTCAGCATCTGTATTTTCTTCCTAGGGCTGCCATAGCAAATTATAACAAACTTAGTGGCTTAAAACAACAGAAGTTTATTCACTCATAGTCATGGAGTGCAGAATCCTAAATCAAGGTGTTGGTGGGCCCAAGCTCCCTCTGAAGGCTGTAGGGAAGAATTCTTCCCTGCCTCTTAGCTTCTGGTCGATCCGGGCAATCTTTGACTTTCTTTGGTTCCTAGTTGCACCTTTCCAATCTCTGTCACTGTTTTTGCATGGCCTTCTTCTCTGTGTGTCCTCTACTCTTCTTAGAAAGACACCAGTCTTGGATTTAGGATCCACACTTACCCAGTGTGAACTCACTTTAATTAGCAAAGGCCCTGTTTCCAAATAAGGCCACATTCTAAAGCTCCAAGAAGACATGAATTTTACAGGACACTGTTCAACCCACTACAGCTTCCAAAACACATAATGAAAGGAAAGTTGCAGCAACTAAAAATAAAGTTTAAAAATGATAGTTTTAGACAGAGAAAGCAGAGGCAACTTCTTAAATTATCATGCAGCAAAACAATAACAAGGAAAATTCATTTAACTACATAAAGAAATGGGACATTGCATCCTGGGTAACACAGTGAAACCCTGTCTCTACTAAAAATACAAAAACTTAGCCGGGCGAGGTGGCGGGCGCCTGTAGTCCCAGCTACTCGGGAGGCTGAGGCAGGAGAATGGCGTGAACCCGGGAGGCGGAGCTTGCAGTGAGCTGAGATCCGGCCACTGCACTCCAGCCTGGGCGACAGAGCGAGACTCCGTCTCAAAAAAAAAAAAAAAAAAAAAAAAAAAAAAAAAAAGAAATGGGACATTGCTGGATATAATTCTGTTCATGTTTTCCTTAAAAGAGAAATGTAAGTTCATACTAAGATCCACATTATCTTTGCCTAAAACTTTTCACTGAAATCTCTGAATGGCAAGTAACCTGTTTTTGCAGTGATTTTCACATTGCTTAAAAATTGAAGATTTTCAATAGACACGATTGCATCAGTCACATGTTATTTGCCATGTCAATAAAAATGGTTTACTAATTCAAAATGCATACCAGAAGAACATAATTTAACCCTCTCTTTCTTAGATAGATAATAGATAGATAATGGAAGAGGTTGTTATGATACGGTTGTTTCAGATACAGAAAAGCCATCTGCACAAGCATTACAGAAATGTTAGCATTGGGAGTTATTTGCATAGAAATATAAACCACAAATAAATCACTGGGGAATTTTATTGAGTAGAAACTGTTATTTCCTATTATTTATTGATGTAATTTCTCATAGAAAAACATAAGGGAGTATAAATACATTATGTTTCTTGTTCTAAATCAGTGGTTTTCAAACTTGAGCCTGCATCAGATTCATACAGACAGTTTGTTCATGCCAAGATTGCTGGGCCCTGCTCCCAAAGTTTAATATTCAGTAGATCTGGAGTGGAGCTCGACAATTATTTGTCCTTTAACAAATTCTTGAGGTGACGTTGATGTTACTAGATTGGGACCACACTTTGAGAACTACTGGTTTAGATGAATCAGTTAAACATCAAATGAAATAGAATAAAATAGTCATGAAATACCAACTTAACTTTAACCCTTTCTGCCGATTTCTTAAAATTGTCTTTCCTTCATCGAGACGATAAAAACTCTAAATTGCAAATGTCAATACTCAACATTAACGCAACTCAAGAGCTGCACGGAGACACATTTGAAAAGGAACTCATAGGGATTAAAAAAAAATAAGGAAAAAACCTCACAGAATTTCCACATTTTGGTGAGATCTTTATGTTTCTTTAAAAGTTCCATATGTAATTTTTTTTTTTTTTCCAGACAGAGTCTTGCTCTGTTGTCCAGGCTGCAGTGCAGTGGCATGATCTCGGCTCACTGCAACCTCTGCCTCCTGGGTTCAGGCAATTCTCCTGCCTCAGCCTCCCGAGTACCTGGGATTACAGGTACACATCACCACACCTGGCTAAATTTTTTTTGTATTTTTAGTAGAGACGGGGTTTCACCATGTTGGCCAGGCTGGTCGCAAACTCCTGACCTCAGGTGATCCACTCACCTCAGCCCTCAAAGTGCTGGGATTATAATGTAATATTTTTTATTGTATTAATTGTAAATTAACTCATTATTGCGTGAATCATAAGCAAACGCATGAATACATGCAAATTACTAAGAAGGGGGCCCAGCAAATAATGAAAACTTTGTGTTAATTCTCATTATGGAAATACTCATACATCACAGACTATTAAATAAATCCTTCAATTTCTCCTTTGCTTCTGCCCATCCTGCTTTTCATATATAGAGTGTTGGAAGTCTGCCATGTATGCCTCTAGATTTTATCACACACACATGTATATACACTTTTGTTTTTCTATAGTTGGGTTATTTGAAATATTTCTATTATTTTTGCACCTTGAAGTTCTCACTGAAATATCATGATACCCTTACTATGACAGTAAAATGTTCTTAATTTTGTAGAAGTCCTGTCATCATTATTTTTACGTAGTTATTATGCTAATCTTACTAGTATTACATGAAATCAATGTGTACATATAATTTTAAAAATAAGTGTGAAGGGCGGGGTGCAGTGGCTCACGTCTGTAATCCCAGCACTTGAGGAGACCGAGATGGATAGATCACAAGGTCAGGAGTTTAAGACTAGCCTGGCCAACATAGTGAAACCCCATCTCTACTAAAACTACAAAAAGAATTAGCCGGGCATGGTGGCAGGTGCCTGTAGTCCCAGCTACTTGGGAGGCTGAGGCAGCAGAATCGCTTGAACCCGGGAGGCAGAAGTTGCAGTGAGCTGAAATCGCAGCACTGCCTGTGTGACTTGGAGAGACTCTGTCTCAAACAAACAAATTAAAAAAAATATATAGTAAGTGTGAGGGCTTACATAAAATGCAGTAAGTTTCCTTTCTCTTCCACTTCCTCCCCAACCATGGCGCCATCCTTTTTGACAGAAGCAACCTCAGTTTTAGATTAGTTTTTTTCTTTTCTTTTTCATAAAAGCAATTAGCACACTTATATTTTTCTTTTTTAAAAAAAACTTGGTGATATACCCTCATTTCCTGATTTTGTAGAATTTAATCAGCCAGTGTTGGACTAGTGTAATCATCTTTTTTGGATGGCCATATAACTTTAGAAATGTAACCCCTCTGGAGAAAAGCTGCCAATTCCAAACAAAATAAGCTCTCCATCACCATTTCAAATAGGACAAAATCCTTTGTGAAAGATACTTTCTTAGCGTAGAGAGAAAAAAAAAAAAAATCAACCTTATTCTCAACCACCCAAGCAGTTAAAAGTAAGAATAAACTTTGAATTATACATTAAATGCTGTTTATAAACCTTCTAGATGGGCTTATGTGTGGAGTTCGTGTGAATGAAGAAATATAGAATCAAGCTTTTTTAAAAAAAAACAAAAACATGATATAGATTCTGTTTGGCTTCCAGAAAGTGAATAACAATTACACTGCAGCAGAATATAAGTGCTATAAATCTCAACTCTATTTCAAATTTAAACTTTCAACCAAACATGGCAAAGTGTAAACATAATTGCTCTTCAGGCCTTAAAACCTTGTTGGCTGAAATGAAAAAGAGGAAGAAACGAGTCTTTAATTCTGTTTTATAAACCTGAGGAGAAAAATGGAAACCTTTTATCTGAAATTATTATGACATTTTTACAATATTTAAAGTGGGGGTTCTCAAATGCATGACTGAAGTTCATTCCAGCAAATCTAGGGTTTACACATGTTAAAATGTCTGTGAGATTAGGATATTCTCTTAGACACTCAGATTTATCTTGTAGTGTAATATTCAGGTAAATTTATGTAGCAGAGTTCCTTGAAGTTTCTAGATCTTCTTTCTCTTTCATCCCAACCTCAGTGGAATCCTTTCACATCCACTCCAACCTCTTTATCTGGACTTACATGATAGAAAAGCTTGATGTTTTGACAATGTCTTCTCTGGGTAGATACAGAAAAGAGAGATTTAAAAAAAAGAAATCAGAGCTGGATGCTACATGGGGGAAGAGAGGTTGTCCTAGATCCAAAACCAACTTAATATTGTAGAACACAATGGTTTAAGATCAACATTTTAAATAAAACTTGTTGTTATACTTTTTTTCCCCCAATAATATACGTGCTGGTCTATAGCGATAGTCTTCATATTAGTTTAGTTTTTTCCTATCCTTTCTTCCTGTAATTTAGTTTAATTGTTAAGAGACTTATGGTATCAGAAAAATTTTCCAGGTCTTGGAAATAGGTGGGCATGAGAGACTACTGGGTGCGCTTTCAGTGGAGATCTGGGCATTGTCCTGAGGCCACTTCCTAGGGATTGTCTGATTCTACGAAGGTGTGCATGTGTGATTGATTTGCCATTATTAGCTATTTGGCCATTTTAAAGGGGTAGAAGTTAAGTTGTGGGAAATTAGAAGCAATGCAAATGTTTCCTGCTCATTGCAATGCAAATTAACTTTCTCTGTTAGAAAATATGCATTCCACGAATCACGTTCTCATTTGAACCAGTTTTAACCTCTTGGTATTTTCATCATTCATTAATGAGTTGAATGAAATCTTTTAAATGTGTTTACTGTATTGTAACATTTTAACTTTTTAAGAACACATGCTTTAACAGTTGTCAGTCATTGGAGGCTCTATATTTCTTGAAGTTTAGAAATCACTTACTGAGCAGCTAATTACAGGACACATAAATCATGAAAGCTGAACTTCTCACTCATTCTTTGGACTCCGCATGTCTTGTCTCTCAGGAATACAATTGTCTAACATTTATATTTGGAAGCAATTCACATCTTAATTTTAAGTTTCTTTAGAAAATGCAAAAAAGAGGCTAATACCTTCTTAATGCACAGCTAAACTTCTAAATATTCTCATTCTTCTCTCTCTGCCACAAAGGTGAGATCTCTGTGTTTTTGCTCCTCCTCCCCTCCTCTCTACTTTCAAGTCCGAGCCATTGCAGCAGAACAACGTAGAACTCAAGCACTAGCTCCAGTATCGCCACACTCCAGATCCGGCTCTCAAAATCAGCATTAGGTTGGTGCAAAAGTAATTGTGATTTTTGCCATTAGTAATGGCAAAATAAAATGACAAGGTAATGGCAAAGTAATTACTAATGACAAAACCACAATTCCTTTTGCACCAACCTAATAGCTGTTAAGTCTTTCAGAAAACTGCTTAACTACTCTCTGGCCCAGTTCCTTTATTCATAAAAATGGGATGATGATGATAAAAATAATAGTAACAATAATTCTGTTGTCAGAAAAATTTAATCAGCTAATAAATGTAAGTGCACTTCGAGAAGTACTTGATGCATTGAACCTCGATGAATGGGAACTGTGGTTTAGGGCTCTTCCCCTAGTAAGAACAGACTAGAATGTATTGTCTGTAAAGGATCTTCTAATATTCTATGCCTGAATATATGACTCTAATCTCGAAGAGGCATCTTTCAAATTTAGCAACACTTTTACCAGTTCTGGATCAAGATTGTGATTTCTTAAAGTATTTAACCAAAATAAGTCAAAGCTCCACAACTTCTAAACTAATGCCCAAACCCAAACAGGTAACTTCTTTATGAAGCAGCACTCCTGTATCTTAGTGTCTTGTAAGTGCAAACCTCTTTAAAGTTAATGTTAACAAAGTTTCAACACTTAAAAAAAATTACTGCTGCAAAAATAAAACCAAAATTTTCTCATTATCTTCGACTCCACATAAGTTCTGCAATTGTGCCTTGGTTCTTTAATTTATATTTAAAATAAACATAGTTGCAGTTACATGGTTCCTCTCACCTTAGATATTCAATATTAAGTCTTCTGCAAGAAGTTTTCTGTCTACTTCTTTCTCTATGCTCTCAGAAACCTTTGTACTTCTTTAATTCTAGCATATAACAGTTTTTCTTCTTTGCATTCTCGATAGATTTTATTGCTGATTCCCTACAGTGTGGACTCTGTTTTCTGATCTGTACATAATAGGCATCCAATAAATATTTGTAGATTGAATACAGAGAGGAGAAGGTGGATACATGAACTATGGGACTAACATGATTTCTATTCCTTGTCCTATGCAAATCCCATCCTCTCTTTGATGTCTTCTTGGAATTTCAACTCGTAAATGAAGACCTCCTTGTTTATCCCAGACCTCAGGAATATTTTTTTCCCAAAAATTTCTCCAGACTTAGAATCCATATTTATTTTTCTCCTTCTCTTCCTTCTTTGTATTATTACTATGATGCACTCTTGAATTGAGTAAGTCTTCCTTCTACCCAACCCCTGGGAAAGTTTATAAGACTATAAGATTCAGGTGCATAAGGACAATGAGCTATAACTTGGTACCATCCTCAATTACTCATGCAGTATTACATTCAGTGTAGGCATTCACTAAGTTCAGGCTTAGTGAAGGTTGTCACTTTTCCCATCAGCTCAGCAGGGAGCAAGGAGCCTCTTTGAAAGTAAGAAGCCAGGACTCAGGACCCTCCAAGGAATGTGTGATTTAATTAACTTTTTCAGGCTTCAGAGTAATTCCTTGCTGATCAGCAATATTACTATTTTGAGTTTCCAAATTATAAGCCCCATTAACGCTAAACAACTACACCCTTAGAAAAAAATAGAGGAGGAAGTACAGGAAAATAATGTACAAGTTAAGAAAGTAGGAACATACGGCCATTCAGTGCAGATGAAAACAGACAGAAGGCTCAGAGTACATTTGAAACTAACATTGAGAAAGTGACTGCTGATAAGCAGATGTGCACAGAGCCTTACTCAATAAAAAGAGAAAGTTATGTTTTGACTGTAGGAACATTTGTTCTACAGGACTGCTGCACTTTTGAAAGTCTTAGGTTATTATTTACAAATATACTTACATAGTATAAAAACAAAACGACACACAGGAATAAAGGCTAAGAAGTAGTCTGGCTCCAGAGCCCAGGTCTAAGTTCTGATTCCTAAGCTCTCTTTTGTTCTTTGGGTTTAGATTGTTTTTCTTTCAGCCCAGGGATGAAAAAGATTAACAGACAGGCAAGGTTCCAATTTTCCCCACAAAATGTAGGATACCCCACTACCATTAACTACAGTATACTTTCTATATTTCTTTTTCAAGAGAAGTGTTGGATTAAGAAATGTACAGGATCATCAAACAAAGACAGAATTCTGGCTACCATTTGGACCTCACAAGATATTTTTGGAAAGAAATCCTGGAACTGTGAGTGGAAAAAGGACAATCTAAGAGCAAGGCCCATCAATGAAAAAGCAAATCCACAAGCATGTTTGATTCTGAAATCCCATCTCGGGTCTAAAAAAGATTTTTTTAAAAGTATTTTTCATTTTTCTTGTAGCATGTCAATCACTTGTTAGACATCAGAAAATAATTATCCTTTTTATTTTCAAAGTTTCTGAAATTATAAAGAGAAAAGTGAGTAAAACAATAACAGGCCTGTTATTTGGCAGAGGATAAAACATGACTTCGAAAAATAGTAAGACCTTTAAAAAATGTGAAAATGAAAACAATGCCTAGACTAGCACTGAGACACAATCTTTCACAGATAAACAATTTCATAGGTTTGACTACCCTAACATTCATCATTTTCTTAGGTTGGGCCTCAAAAGTCACAGTAAATATAAATCTATGTCAGCCTTGCAGCAAAATATCATTTTTTAGAAATAAGTTAAAAGTAAAGCTATTTAAATTGTTATAATTTATTTGGCATAAATGACAGCATGCAATTATTTTGAGTTTTATCTTTTATTTTACATGTTTCAGTTTATTTATCATTGAGTAAGTACCCATTGCTTCTATTATTACTTAATCAAAGAAAACTTTAGATATGTGTGTCATGAAACCATTACAGTATTTCTTACGCATCAATGCCAATTTCAAAAGCTTCGATTGCCTGAATTTGGATAAAAATGCAGTTCAGCATCATTACCATCATTATTACAATCACTGTGTTTAAAAAGAATTAAGATGCTGATGTAAAAAGAACATTTCATGAAATAACTGAGAAAGTGGCAGCCATTCCTTTAGATCCCACTTAAGATGTTTCTGCTTTTGAGATGCTGACTCTAAAGGTGTATTAGTTGGTTGTGTTATTAATCTGTTTACCCTTCCACCTACAGATGAATATACAGAGAGTCTCAGATCTAGTGACCTGTTCACCCATCCTTAAAATAGCTTCCTTATATTGCTTTTAGAATGAAAAGCAATAGGAACAATGTAACGGAATGAGGATGTGCTATGGGGTCAGACTGACCTGGAAGCAAAGCCCAGCTCTTTTAACAATTATATAATCTCTCTTAACCTTAGTTTGTTCATCCGTGAAATTGGGATATGAAGACTGGCCCTGCTGCAAAGTTTCAAGGGTTTGAAATAATGTAGGTAGTGTTCAGCAGATAATAAGCTAGTTTTAAGATAGCATTTCAATGTGTTTGGTAACCACAATTGATTGATTAGGTAGAAACTTCTGTTCTACATGATTCTATTGTGCTTATGTCCTGTGTAGGGTTTCCTAGACAAGATAATACATGAAGTCGCAAACATCCCTTCCTTACAGATGAGTTTCCTCTGGAGATGTATGGGAATACTCCCCTGAACACTGGTACCTTCAATTGCCGGCAAACAAAGATCAGACTCATCTTATCAAAATTATGAAAATAATGTAATCTAGAAAGAATTTCTGTTTTCCCCAAGAATTTCTGTCTCATTCCCTAGAAAAGACAAAATCGATTGCCAAACTGTAGTATTGCTAACAAGTTATGGGAAAGAAAGGAAAACCCAGCACCTTCCAGAAGATATTTTACAAACAGTGGAATCACTTTAATTATTTTCGAAACACAACCAAAGGTCTGCAATATTCCCAGGAAGTATTTTGGGTGGAACTATTTAACCCACTTATTGAAGGGATAGTTTGGACCTTTGCATAATCTTAACAAAAAATTTAGGTGTACTCAAATTTCCAAATAGAAAATGTGGCATAGGAATTCTATCTAAACTTGTGATGCATGTGAAAAAACTTTTGCAAAGAAGAGCTAAATATATCTAAAGAAATATAATTTACTGCATGTTATAACATATACTGCATAATTCTTGAAAATAAAAATATTTAAATTTGCCCAGCACCTATGAAGACCTCTAGGTCTTTATATATCACAAAGACATATCATTTTCTTGTTTCTCAATTTAATAATATAAAGGTAATTGGCTTCAAATGTCAATCTCATCAAATATGACTGATTTGCTTTTCAATGCTTCTGATAAGAATGAACTAGTGTACACATTTCCTCTTTAATTCATATTGCCCTGAAATTTTCAGAGTCATGTGTGTTGCTGTTTCAGAGCAATTAATTTACATCTAAGATGATTCCTAAGAGTTATTGAGAATTCTCAGAATTGATGTAGCCTATTAATCACACCACCTGCCAAAAACAAAGACCTTAACACTTGCAGAATATTAGAAGCAGCCTAATTTTGAGAGATTATCCACAATCCTTTAAGTGAGTTGTGTTTCCCTCATAAACAAAAGAGGTGAATTACTGTGTTTCAATGAGTAAATGAAAACTGTCTCTGAAAACTGTGTTGCTATATAAACAAAAATGGGTTTATCTAGTTAATTGGGTTAACATATATTTTTATCTTTTGTTTTTTTAATTCAGCGTTATTAAGGTATAATTGCCAAATAAAAATTGTAGACTACATATTCATGGTGTACAAGGTGATGTGTTAGTATATGTATATATTTTTTAATGATTAACAAAATAAAGCTAATTAACATTATCCATCACCTTACCGTTAACTTTTCTTTAGGTAAGAATATTTAAAATAGACTTTCCTAGCAAAATTCAATTATACAATACATTATTGTTAACTATAGTCACTATTTTGTAAGCTAAGTTCCCAGAACTTATTCATCTTGTAAGTACAAGTTTATACCCTTGACCCAACATGTCCCCTTTTCCCTGACCCCTCAGCTTCTGGCATCCATTCTACTCTTTCTTTTTTTTTTTTTTTGAGACAGAGTCTGGCTCTGTAGCCCAGGCTAGAGTGCAGTGGCCGGATCTCAGCTCACTGCAAGCTCCGCCTCCCGGGTTTACGCCATTCTCCTGCCTCAGCCTCCCGAGTAGCTGGGATTACAGGCGCCCGCCACCTTGCCCGGCTAGTTTTTTGTATTTTTTTTTTTTTAGTAGAGACGGGGTTTCACCGTGTTAGCCAGGATGGTTTCCATCTCCTGACCTCGTGATCCGCCCGTCTCGGCCTCCCAAAGTGCTGGGATTACAGGCTTGAGCCACCGCGCCTGGCCTCTACTCTCTGTTTTCTATGAGTTAAACTACTTTAGATTGCACATGTAAGTGAGATCCTACAGTATTTGTCTTCCTGTACTTGGCTTATTTCACTTAATATAAGGTCCTCCAGCTTTATTCATGTTGTCACAAATGTCAGAATTTCCGTCTTTTTTTTTTAAAGACTTAATACTGGTACAGCCATTATGAAAAACAGTATAAAAATTTCTCAAAAAATTAGAAATTGAACTGCCATACAATCCAGCAACAGCCTCCTCCATGTTGTTAACAATGTCAGGATTTTCTTCTTTGTAAAGGATAAAAGTATTTATTCCATTGCATACACACGTGCATGCATGTGCACCAGCGCATGTGCAAGCACACACACACACTAGACTAAAATCACTTTATTTCTAGTGATTTTAGAAATAAAATCACTAACTTGAACAGATATCTGCACCTCCATGTTCATCATAGCATTATTCACATTAGCCAAGATATGGAATAAACCTGAGTGCTCTTCAACACACGAATGGATAAAGACAATGTGTGTGTGTTGGGGGGGGGGAGTATGTGTGTGCATGTATAGGAAGATTACTCAACTTCAAAATATACTTTAAATGAAGTATAATTTGCAAACCTGAAGCAGACATTCTATTTAACTATGTTTCAAATGTGGTCCAGAGAAAGAGAAACAGAAGGACAACTGCATGATAGATAAGTGAAAAGCATCCATAGAATAAAGGTGAAGAAGGAGAAAAGTAAGTTCACTGCAGAATGACACTTTTTTGACCATGCCTTTAGAGTTTATGGATTTAGGAATATAGGGAATGTTACCATATGAAATGTCCATGTTTGTTCTCAGCCTGCAGGTGCCTGTTCCTCAGAGAACCTCATGTAGATTTATGTCCTCCTCATTAGGCCACCACGATGCCATGTTCTATTACGACTAACACCCTTATTGTGTGTACAAAATATGTGAGACAAAAGTCCACACCCCCTCTTTGATTCTAATTAACTCTGTTGCCCGGGACTTAGCATTAAGACTCTTTGGCTTAACTTCCCTACTTTAAAATGGAAATAATGATGTATCCGTAAGACCCAGGGACCATTCTGAGGAAAAACTGTAAGTACTGTCTAGTTCCAGAGACCAGTGACAGTCCTCTGTTACAGTTTCAATGCGATTTGTTTATCCATTTTATTTTTCCTGCCTAACATTAGGATTCGGTTCCCATTTTCCCCATGGACACTACTTTTTTATAGTGGCATAAATATATTTTCTCTTTCTTTTAAAATTGTTTTCAGGATTTTGTTTGGTTTTGGAGACAGGGTCTCGCTGTGTCACCCAGACTGGAGTGGAGTGGCGTGATTATGGCTCACTGCAGCCTCAACCTTCAGGCTCAGGTGGTCCTCCTGTCTCAGCCTCCTGAGTCGATGGGACTACACGCATGCACCACCACGCCTGCCTAGTTTTTTACTTTTTTTGTAGAGATGGGTTTTGCTATGTTGTCCAGGCTCGTCTTGAACTCCTGGGCTCAAGCAATCCCCTTGCCTTGGCCTCCCAAAGTGTTGGGATTACAGGCATGAGCCACCACCCCTGGCCCATTTTCGGGTTTCTTAAGTTGCAATTAACAAATAAAAGTTATATATATTTATGGGGTACAATGTGATGTTTTGCAATATGTATATATTGTGAAATGATGAAATAAAATCAATGGACATATTCATCACTTCACATACTTACATTTTGCAGTAATAACATTTAAGATCTTCTCTCTCAGCAATTTTCAAGTATACAATACAGTATTACTAACACTAGTGACCATACTCTACATAGATCTCCAGATCTTATTCACCCTGCATAAATGAAACTTTGACCCCTTTGACTAACATCTCCCCGTGTCCCTCCAGCTCTCTGCCAGCCTCTGGCACTCACCATTCTACTATCTATTCATGAATTAGACTTTTAAGATTCCACATACAAACGAGATCATGTAGTATGTGTCTTCTGTGTTGGCCTATTTCTTGCCTAATATAATGTCCTTCAGGCTCCTCCATGTTGTTAACAATGTCAAGATTTTCTTCTTTGTAAAGGATAAAAGTATTTATTCCATTGCATACACATGTGCATGCATGTGCATGCACATGTGCAAGCACACACACACACTGCATTTTCTTTATCCATTCTTCCCTTGATGAACATTTAGGTTCACTCCGTATCGTGGCTTTTTGTGAATAATTACGCAATGAATGTGGAAGTCCAGGTATCTCTTTCAGACAGTGCTTTTATTTCCTTTGTATGTATACCCAAAAGTGGAACTGCTGGATCATATGGCAGTTCTATTTTTAATTTTCTTTCTAAATTCTGTACTACTTCTCCATTTCTGTGGGATACAAATTACAATAGTTCTCTTGGCTGCTGAGGACATTTTCTTGGATCCATTTATAGATTTGACAACGCCCACCCTCTTCCCTAGACTCTTCATATATATTGCACACCATGATAAAGCATTTTGAGCAATTGAATGGAAGAACTCCTAGATAACACAGAAGGCAAAAAGGAAACTCATCTTGGACGGAAAAGAAAATGAATCATCAGAGACAAGATAAATGCATACAATAAATATAATATTGTACCCCAGGGAATGACAGAGCATTTCACCTAATGGCCATAAAGTATAATAAAGCCATAAAAATAAAATAAAATGATGCACTATTCCCAGCACATCGACCCACCCACAAGTTGCTACAAGCCTAGCAGCACTAGCAGAACTGATGACATTTCCATGATGCATGGACCACCAATGAGGCTCACAGAGATATGATGTATTTATGGTTTTCTCATTTATCTTTTAAAAACAGCATAGGAATGTGACTGTGAATGTAGAAAGTAATTTCAAAATCCTAGGAAAACTTAAGCTGCACAAAATTTACAGTCAAACAAGGGAGTATGCATGCTACTACTAAGATCTAAACTGGCTGTTATTAAAGGACAGGTAATAAAATGAATGTGTCTAAAGGATAATTACCTCTTTTCAAAAAAATATAGTTTCCAAATACATGTGTATACACATACACACACTTTTAAAATTTTGAAATATAATAAAGAAATAAAGATTGCATACACATAAAATAGTGTCATACTCAGCTTAATGAATTGCATAAAAGAAAATCTGTATAGTTTATACCCAAGTAAAGGAATAGAACATTTCTGTATTCCAGAAGCTTCCATGGGTCCCTTCCCTATTATAAATCATTCCCTCTCTCCTAGTGGCAACGACTTTCCTAATCTTTTAATAGCTTCATTGAGGTGTGATTAACTACACATATTTAAAGTCTGCAATTTGATCAATTTTGACATATGTAGATACTTGTAAATCAATGATCATAAAAAACCTTGTAAATCAATGATCATAAAATTGTTTTGATAAGAGCTTGGGTGATATATTCTGACCTCCAAAAGAAGGGTATAAATCTTAATTTCAAAGCTCATAGCAACAAATGATATTGTCCCACATATTTGAAAAAGCTTAGGGAAAACAAGACAAAGTTAAATTTCCTCATGATAGAAAACTACACATGTGCACTTCTAAACCCATAAAACTGAGATGAAGGGGCTAAGAGAAAGCAAAGTCGTTTTAAATTTAAAAGATAAAAAATATACACGTTCACAATGTCAGACCATATTTTCCTACATTATGTAAATTATTTTCCTAATTCATATAAATTTTACTGGAGTTATTCCTTTTTAATATTTGTGATGAAATCATCTACCTAATCATAACTACAAAAGGAGAGTCCAATGACCTAAGACATTCTGATGTCCAAAGAGATGTCAAGTTTGTACATTTTTGCTTATTGTTGATGAGTCCATGTAGCCAGTAAATAAATTTCATTTCTCTACCCTTGATATCCCAATTTGTGGGCTACATAAGTGTTCTATACTTTATGCCATTTTAAAAGGGAAAACCAATATACAAATCTTGACCAGGATTTATATATTTGTCCAGGATATCTTAAAAATTAAAAGATACATTTAAATTATTTTTTTTCTCATCGTACAAAGGATTACAACAAAATACAGAAAATGGATTTTTTCCTAATTTAAAAAATTAGTAGGTTTTTTCCCCTGCTGCCTTCATTAAAACTAGCAAGTCTAGAAAGAACTGTCTTATCAAATATCTGAAATAACCATGAACTTCTATATTGTTTTCAGTCACATTAGCATGAAAATATTTAAAAGGTAAACTGACTAAGCTCTACTGTCTATTTCTCCAGAACAACACTTTCAAAAACTAGAAATGCAAACAAACGTCTTTAAAATCTGAGTTATGTATACCGCTTGCTTTATGCACATTCTTTCAATAAGTTTACTTTAGAGCTAAAATGATAGGAGAATCTGTCTCCCTGGAAAACAAAATAAAGCACTATTTTGCATTTGCAGGACTTTTTTGGGGGAAATATATGAGAAGAAAAAATAAACTGTGATCAAAAGTTGACAAGAAATTTAAGGTCTACTGAAGCAAATGTGAACAGACATGAAAAGGTTGTATTGCCGGGCATGATGCTTCACGCCTGTAATCCCTGCATTTTGGGAGGCCGAGGCGGGCAGATCATGAGGTCAGGAGATCGAGACCATCCTGGCTAACACGGTGAAACCCCATCTCTACTAAAAATACAAAAAATTAGCCGGGCGCGGTGGCGGGCACCTGTAGTCCCAGCTACTCCGGAGGCTGAGGCAGGAGAATGGCGTGAACCCGGGAGGTGGAGCTTGCGGTGAGCCGAGATCACGCCACTGCACTCCAGTCTGGGTGACAGAGCAAGACACCGTCTCAAAAATAAAAGAAAGACAAGAAAAGAAAAAAGAAAAAGTGGTGTTTTACTGGATAAAGATGTATTTTGGTAAGCTACATTGAAATACTTCTGTTAAAATAATTATATCCCATTTAAACAAGTAACATTATTAATTAATATTAAGAACATAAACTTTTGGAAACAAAAGACCTAGATCTGTAAACCAACTTTTATGTATCACTTGTACAGCCTTGACAATTTATTCCAGAAATTATGATTACATTAGTGCACATGAAAAAAAAAATCACACCTCAAATTGGTTTGAATAAAAAGACTGAAAAAAAAATCACCAACAATTTAGAAATAAGAAAATCCTAGGAGCAGTTGGATCAATTTTCAACAATATCATGTCAGATTCTTTCCAGCTCATCTGACACACTTCCATTCTCAGAGTGCCAGCTTGTCTTTAGGAAGGTTTCCAACAGAGACAAATAATCACAGCAGTTTAGAGAATCATATCTAGAGTTAACCATGCCCAAAGAAAGAAAAATGAACGTCGGTCAATAAAAAAGATGAATAACATATTTTCATGTCAAAAATACTTGCTGTGAGCACTGAATTCAAATTAACTATAGTCCCAAGGTTAAAACAAATGGACAATTGTTGTTACAGATAGAAAGTAAATATAGACCCAACAGCACAGAAACAACGAAATGAAAACCAAGTTAGGAGGAGATGGGGGAAAAATTGGGGTTGAGAGCATTTAGAATTTTTTATGTTTTATTTATTTATTAGGTTAGTCTGATATCATTTGAAAGTGATCAATAATGCAAAAGATGTATATTTTAAGGTATAAAATAGAACACTAAAATAACTGAAAATTTGAGTGATGAGTAAATGTCTAAGTGGCAATATTGTTTATCTTATTGCTAATAGAAGAAATCAGTATATATTGTGTAAAGATATGGAATATAAACTGCATCATGTAAAATGTATTATATAGAATTACACTTAACTATTAAAACAAAAATGCTTTCCAAATCATCAGATAAAAGCCACAAACAAAACAATACAATAAAACAATTTTTAAAATAGAATATCATATGTAAAGGAGGAATTAAAAACAGAAAGCAAAGCATAAATGTGATGACTGCCATAAGATCAACTGAGTCTGCTTTCTCAATATTTAATTAAAATGTTAATATAAGAAAAAATAGATTAAGTCTCAAAGTGAATACTATATGCGATAAGCAGAGGATCTTTTTAAAGTATTCTGACTTAGAAGGCTGGGAGTAAGAGTTTGTGCAGAGGCCTAAGAATAAAGGAAACCATCATTCTTAGCAAACTATCGCAAGAACAGAAAACCAAACACCACATGTTCTCACTCATAGGTGGGAATTGAACAATGAGAACACTTGGACACAGGAAGGGCAACATCACATATCAGGGCTTGTCAGGCGGTGGGGGGAGAGGGTGGAGGGATAGCATTAGGAGAAATACCTAATGTAAATGATGAGTTAATGGGTATAGCACACCAACATGGCACATGTATACATATGTAACAAACCTGCACGTTGTGCACATGTACCCTAGAACTGAAAGAATAAAAAAAAAGAATAAAGACATGTCAAAATAAGAAGCAAATGCTTAAATTCTCATTTAGCTCTCCATCTTAATCTACCAATTAATCTTAGCAATAACTGCACAATTTTAACCTAAACCAAAACATAATGTATCTTATTACTTTTAAGTAGTTCAGTATTTTCATATTATCAAAATAATATACAATCTCACATAATATTTTTTCCAAAAGAATAAATGGAAGGAAATAGCCCAAATAAAATGTACTCAATGGACATGATTTAGGAAGTGGTGCATTATTCTTTTTTTATGGTGAAATATAAATTATTTATACCATTTGCTTCTGTTGGCTTATGAATATTTTTGTTCTTCTTGGATTCTTAAAAATATGTCTCTATTAGATGAATGATGACTGCTAGGAAATTCTAATAAGAAGTAACATTATAAATGGTATTATAATTGTAGTGATATGGATCTATAATTCCTATTGTCCATTGATCTAACAAAATTGCTTATATTGACATTTTGATGATGGCTGTAGTCTCACATCTGCAGAAAAATAAAACAAAAGTAGGAAGAAAACCTCCCCAAACACATCCAGTTGCTCCCTTATTTGAATGTTTACATTGAGACGTCAAAAAAGAGCACACTAAGCAGCTCAAATGTTAACATCTCCAAAAGCTGACCAAAGACGGATGTTAAGAAATTCAACTATGGAGAATCTCTTGTAGACTCAGATTCCATGCTATTAAAACTCATTTTTCTGATAATGCTTATATTATGTCTTTGGTCTTATGAACATAAATCAAGCTGGACATAAAGAATTACTTTATGACATTGCTGTATATATGTAGTTCTAGCCCACTAGAGACATTTCTGCCGCTCATTGTTTTCCAGTGATAAAAATAAACGTAATTACTTTCTTGGCTGCAGCTCACTATATGTATTTTTTTCTAATTGTCAAGGTAATATGCTTTTCTAAAAATGAGTTCATGCTCCAAATGGTGGTTGCTGCTAGACCATTTCTTGGAGAACACAGGAAATGATATACAATATATCTGTGTTGGGAACTCAGAAGATAATTTTGTGAAATGACAATGTTAAGGTCCTAATGATAGCAAAAGTCTAAATCTATTGGGAGGTTATCATACTTTTAAAATATTGGATGCATCAACATTATCCAAATAAGAGTGACTTTTTAAAAAAAGACTAAGGTGGAAAAGAGAGTCAATAAAAAAAAGAAGTTAAATTCTACAGCCTAGAAGAAAAACAAGAAAATACAGAGAACAAAAAGTGATGATCATCATATCCTATTACATTTATTTAGTGATGTTATGTATTTATAATAAAAATAAACCTATTATTTCTCCCAAATTTGGAGTGGCAGAAACTAAGGCATGGAGAAGTTACATGTCATATAGGTGTTATTGAACAGAAAGAGAGCCTGAAACAAGGATTATGGTGTATGTAATTTATGGAGGAGTGCTCTCAGAACAGGGATGAACAAATTAAGAAAGGAAGGAAAAAAAGAGCCAGGCAAGAATGTGGTGTCGCCCAGAGATGAATTTTAACATGATCCTGAGTGGCCTTCTGGGGTAAAAATTACACCCTAGAGATGGACTTAATTTGAGGCATGAGCTCTAGTCTTATATGTTACCATCTCAGCCATCAGGCGAGATGGCTGTCACTCACCTGAAGGCAGTTCTCCAGAGAAGGGGCAGCTGTGTGGTGTTAGTGGCTAATGCTCACAGTAGCTGGGGACACTGGCTCAGAAAAGGAGATCTTGTTGGTGGCACAGACAAAATCCACTACGTGAGACGATTTGCTCAACGCCACCAGCTAGTTAGCAGTGGAATTAATACATAAGTGAAGCATTCTGACTTCAGAACTTGAGCTCTTAGCCACCAACGTAAGTACAAAAAGTCCTTAATAGGACTTCATTCTCATCAGCATCTAATTTAATAATTGTAAGAAATGACTTTTTAATAGCCAGATGCTCATCAATGGTATATAAAAAATTTCCAGGAGGCTAAATGTTCATGTGCATTTACATGAAGGCAGGAATAATTTCAATCAGAATTTATCTAATCATTATTTAATAAGTGTTTTTTTATGCATCTTCAATATATTATGCACCATTCTGGGTACTGAAGATTCCATGGTGAATCGACTGACAAGGTTTCTCCTTTTTCTAGAATTTATATTCTATCGAGAAAAAAAAATAAGTAAAATAAATACATATATGAAATATAATATAAATAAGATATTTTGAATCAAAATAAAACAGTGTAAGGGGTAAAAGAATTGTTGTGAATTTTTAAATTTTAGGAGTGAGAAGAATATACTAGGAAATTTTATCTTTGTTTTCTTTCCAACAACTCTGGGCCCAGTTTCCTCCCTAGAGCAACGCCTAGGAAATTATTTTATCTTCATATCCCAAGTGCTCAATTCCCTATCATCAGCAAGATAAAGGTTATGGATTCTTGGAAATAGTCAAATGCAGTGTTTCACTATGGAACTAATTTTTGGTGGGAGTTTTCCACCAACTGTTGGCAATATTTCATCAATGCATTCAGAGTATTTGAGAAAAAATATGAAACTCTTCTTTCAATCAATTTAAAAATAAAAATCAAATTCCAATTTCTCTTTAGGGAAAATAAAATAGATTACCATGTCCAGTAATCTACCTTGGAGCTAATGCCGTTTCAGTTAGAATTCAGGTTTCCAGTTATTTATGATGATCCAAGACCTCAGTGATGATATTATCAAGTTGTCTTTGAAAGAATATCATGTATAGCTATTTTAAGTTGTTAGTGTCAGTAGCTGTATTGTTCTGTTGTTGTTTCAAATAGTTAATCTATAAAGTAGTGAGGTCAAAACTGAAGACAGTGTGCAAGGCACAAGAAGAGTACAAAATGAGGCTATTATCTGGACCTAAAATTCTTTAACTACATTAAGCTAAATATTTGTTATATTCTCTTTAGTTTGAGAATCACATGATGTTATGTAACAGAAAACCGTAAGTTTTTAGCCCATTAATTTAGCTTTGCTGAGAGATCATCAAACTGAAGCCAGAATGAATAAACACATACACAAATGCACACACACATGCTTAAGAAAACAGATTATAGCATAGGCGCTTTAAAGAGGTAAAGCCCTGAGCTGTATCCTGCTTACTATGGTTAAAAACTAGCAATGTTTGCAAACCATTTACCTTGAAAACACTAAGCATACAAAATAGAATCCATGTTGGAGTCATTTCCTATCCAATTAATATTTGTTCCACATCTTGTTACCATGAAAGCTTTACAACTAGTTTACAAGATGTACCCTCGAGACATCCTGGTTTTAAGAGATTTTTGTTAGTTGCTGTGAAATGTAACCTACTTTTTATGACTCCACTGATGGGACTCTGCGACTCAGCTAGTATATACATGATGTGAATTTACCTAGTCAAGAAACATCCAAGGGCTTTTCTCCCTTTTTCCATTCATGTTTGATGGTAACAAAAAGTACACTCTTAACAGATCCCTTTTCTAAAAACACAAATAATAAAAGTTTTATCCAACAAAGTAACCTTTTAGACACTGTATTTACTATTTGTTTGCATCTATTAGTTTAAACATCTTATGATAAGGGATGATACTCCGTAAGAAAATATGTTTAGAAATAATGAGATACAGAGAAAATGTTTCTTTCCTAACAGAATGTCAATAAGGAAGAGTCAATTATCATCTATTCTGCTTCAAAAAGCCAGAAATAAAATAATAGTTAAAAGAACTAGAGCTAGGATAAGAGGATCATTATTTAATGAAATCACATTTGCAGTGCCCTGACCAGAATCCCAGATTCAGGACCCAAACACATTCCTGATCTTCATTCTAGGTGTTGGATGCGATGACTGCAGAACAACTGAGTTCTTTCCCAGGACGGCCCTTGGCTAAAGAGCTGCCTCACCCAAGTTTATACCTTCTCCCTGGGGAAGCTCATTCCAGGGATTTATCTATGCAGTAGGTCTGCTCTCTTTGCCCTGACTTGAGGTATCTTTTCTTTTTTTTTAAATTATTTTTATTTTTTAAATTGACAGATAAGATTGTATGTAATTATTGTGTACAACATGATGTTTTGAAACATATATTTACAAAGTCAGATGACTAAAACTAGCTGACATGTGCATTACCTCACATAATTATTGTATTATTTTGGGGAGAGAACACTTAACATCCACTCTCTTAGCATTTTTTAAGAATATAATATGCTGTGATCAACTATAGCTACTGATGGCAGCGGGCCATCTGGAATGGTCATCAAGCTGGCTGCAGCAGGGAGGCATGGCCAGGAGCCTCACCCTCCTTAGGTTCCACTGAAGATGCCCTGGTGGGCTCCAGACTTTGGTGTCTCTGTGCTTTGGGGGGCCCAGGAAGGCCCCCTTTCCCCCTACAGCCTTGGAAGTGCCTGCTCCCACTGCCTGGTTTCTCCCTGCTGTCAGTGCTCACTTTGATCTCAGAGGCATGGCCAGAGCTGCACACTCCACAGAGCCCATGGGAGCCAGGGACAAGCAGGAGCCCTGCCCTTCTAAGCTGACCAGACAGGAACTCCCCAGGTGTGGGTGCAGTTACAGCCTATCCAAGCACAGCTGTAGATCCAGACATCTCTGTACTCTTGGGGGCCCAGGAAGGCCCCCCTTCCCCCTGCTGCAATGGGTTCATAAGTACCTGCTCCCACAGTCTGGCCTCTCCCCACTCCAGGTGCCCAGTCTGATCATGGAGCAAGGTTGGGGCCAACCCCTGTGCTGTCACAGCACGGCTGGGTAGGCACACACTCAAGATAGTGCTGACACACCAGCCCCCAGCTGCCTCGGCTCCCTCTGGACATTGGGCACCAATAAGCATGGGGAGCACCTGAGGGCAGCTCAGTACTGGCCTGCAGGTGCCCCTTGGTGCAAGCAGCCTGGGTGCCATGGACAGTGGCAGGAGGCAGACAGGCTCTTGGGCAAAAGTGGGTGGTCCCCAGTAAGGCCTGACCTTGAGCCCAGGGAGGGCCTGAAGGGGCTGGGGGCCAGGCTGCCAATCCCACAGACTGGCATGGGAACTTGTGGTGCCTTTTGAGCCTGCCCATGGACCAAATGGCATGTGCTTCCTTCCCTCTGAGGCCCATAAAAGCCCCAGGCTCAGCCACAGCAAAGCAGACATCTGGATGATCAGCTGCAAAGAGGAGCTACCCTCTCCAGGGCCTCCTCCCTGCTGAGAGCAGCAGATATCGGAACAACCAGCTCCAGAGAAGGGCTACCCTCTCCAGGGCCTCCTCTCTGCTGAGAGCTGCAGATAACAGGATGACCAGCTGCGGAGAGGAGCTACCCTCTCTGCTGAGAGCTGAACACTTGGGAAGACCTGCCCGCAGAAAGAAGCTACCCACTGCGGGTCTCCTCTGAGCTGTTCTAACACTCAATAAAGCTTCTCTTCATCTTGCTCACCATCCACTTGTCTGCATACCTCATTCTTCCTGGATGCAGGACAAGAGCTCAGGCAAAGGTGCCACCAGCCACAGAGGTTTCCAACCAGAAAAGCAACACCCCAAAGATCCCAAAACATTACCATGTTGTATAATAGATCTCTCAAACTTCCTCCTATCTAAATGGAATTTTGTAACCTTTAGCTAAAATCTCTCTAACCCTTCTCCCCCAACCACCCCAGCCCCTGGTTACCACCATTCTATTCTCTAAGTCAATAACATCAGCCTTTTAAGATTCCACACATGAGTAAGATCATGCAATATTTGTCTTTCTGTGCTGAGTTTATTTTATTTAATGTAATGTCCTCCAGGTATGTCCATGTTGTCCCAAATGACAAGATTTGCTTCTTTTTATGGCTTCAAAATATTCCATTGTGTGTATATACCACACTTCATTTATCCATTCATCTGCTGATGGACACTTTGGTTTACTCTACATCTTGGCTGTTGTAAATTATGCTGCAGTAAACACGGTAATGCAGATATCTCTTCAACATACTGATTTCATTTGGTTTGGTTATGTACCCAATAGTAGGACTGCTGGATCATATTGTAGTTCTATTTTTAATTTTTTTGAGAAAAATCCATACTTTTTTTTCATAATGGCTATACTTTTTTTTATATTCCCACAGTGTGAAAGAATTCCTTTTCTTCACTTTTTTTTTTCTTTTTCTTTTTTTTTTTTTTGGAGACAGGGTCTCACTTTGTCACCCAGGCTGGAGTATAGTGGCCCAATCTCAGTTCATTGTAGTCTCCACCTCCCAGATTCAAGCTATCCTCCTGCCTCAGCCTCCCAAGTAGCTGATAATACAGGTTCACACCACCACGCCTGACTAATTTTTGGATTTCTTTGTAAAGACGGGGTTTTGCCACGTTGCCCAGGCTGGTCTTGAACACTCAAGCAATCCTCCCGCTTCATCCTCCAAAAGTGCTGGGATTATAGGCATAAGCCATCGTGCTCAGCCCTTTTCTTCATCTTTAAGGAGTAATTCAGACTTTGGAGCTCCTGTGGGGTTGGTGGAAGCCATTGTTGTACCTACATCTCTTTTGCAACTTGCCTTCTGCTTAGTCCTGCTATCCTTGTTTCTTACAGGTGACAATCTCAAGAGATGTCCCTAGTACAGTTTTTGCATACAAATCTTCATCTAAGTGTATGTTTCCTGGTTAATTTGACCTACAAAATATGAGTTATATGAAATAGGTAGCACTTTTTCATGAACATATTTGACTCACTTTTCATCTAAGATCAAAAATATCATTTTTGTCATAGAACATTTATTTTAATCAGTATGCAAAAATTGTGCTTTCCACCACTCTCAACATCAAGTTTTCATTCAACTCTAAAAATTGTGGTAAGTTATATGACCCTAAGAGAAACTAGTGTTTCAGTGCCCTGACCAGAATCCCTGCATCAGCACTCAGACTTATTTCTGACACCCATTCTAGGTGCCAGGAGTGATACCTAGGTTGCCTTGGATGTAGTCCAATGGTTAGAAGCCAGTTGCAGGTCCCAACTGTACTACAAGAGTGCTAATACTACAAGACAGTAGTTATTAGGGAGAGGGGATTGTTCTCAGGGTCTGTCTACCACGGAGACTATGGTTTGCTATGTCACAATTCTCTATTTTTGGATTTGAGCTCTGCCCCTGCATTCTTAGAGCCTCTCAGATTTGCTCAATTATGAACCTCTAGCCTCTTGGTCAGGGTTGGGTGGGGGAGGAGGGTGAAAGACCATTACCTGATTCTGCAGGCTTTGGAATTTCAAAGGTTATCTGTCAAGTGCAACCACTTTCTATATATTCAATATTGCATCTTAACTCACCCTGGGAATTACCTGTGTTCTCTAAGAGGCTGAGTTTGCATGAGCTTTTTAGGGTCTGTTGGCCTACTTCTTTATCAAATTCCCATCAGACACCTAATATTGTAAATTCTTATTCCCTGCTGAGTCAGTTCCTCTCCTGCATTTGTGATTTAATCAAAGTCTGTTGAAATTTCTGAATTGCAGTTGAGTCCACTTCAATTCCCTTTTGTCTTTGTGGGGTTATTCCTTCTTTTTATGTTGTTCTGGCATTGTTTTAATGAGGCTAGTGGTGGGGGAGACAACATAAACGTGTATGGTACATGTGTCATATTTAACTGGCTGCTTCTCTTTCAAATGTTTGATTTTTGTCTTTCTTCATGCTGCTCCAGTTTTCCCTGTACCCAAATAACCCCTGGGATAAGACCAGGATCGTTTCTACATACCCTCACAATACAGGAAGCATCTTTAACTATTTTTGCCTTATCAAATACAGAACTAAAATTTAAACAAACAACAATGACAAAGATAAATAAATAACTGCAGTTAGGTATGGAAATATTTTGGGCAAGGAACAGTTATGGTCAGAGCCAGTATCATCTTCAAGAGGAATGTGATGGGGAGCTTTAAAGCTTGCAATGCCTATGTTCTTCTGAGGAAGTCCATTTCTAAGCCAAAGACATAGTCTTGTCCTCTGGCCTCCAATAGGTCACTATTACATATGAGGCAACAGTTTGTCATATTTCACAAAATTAAACTACGCAAACTTTGTAAATACAATACATGATATATCAATAATGTTGAACTGTTACAAGTTGACTGCTATCCTTTCCTAAGTATGAGAGGATCAACAGGACCGCATTCCTTTTTATTGTGTATCAGCATCTCTGCTCAAAATCACAAATGACCAAGTGTATAATATGCTCATAATCATGATCTTCCCTTAAAAAAAGGCAATATAATATCAGCAAAGGAAATGTAAATCAAGCAAGAGGAAAAATGTTTGTGCAGACTTAGTTCTGATAAACACAACCAACTTAAAGGGTTAGAAACTCTGTATAAGGTGTCCTGAGTACCCTCTGTTTTGGTCAGTTTGGGCTATAACAATATACCATAGACCTACAAACAACAGACATTTATTTCTCACAATTCTGGAAGCCGGGAAATCTAATATTAAGGTGCTAGAAGACTTAGTGTCTGGTGAAGGTCATCTGTAACTTCAGGTGGCAGAAAGGGATAAACAAACTCCCTTGTTCCACTTTTATGAGGGCACCAATCCCATTAATTAGGACACACCTTCATGATCAAATCATTTCTCAAAGGTCACACTACTGATACCATCTTGAGGATTAGAACTGCAACGTATGTATTTTGCGGGGACACAATTATTCAGACCACAGCACCTTCCTCACTCCAAATCAACTGGCATGTACTGGGTTTGAACTTACATGACTAAAATCCTATTGAGGTGAAAGTTTCATGGTCCACAAGCAAGCCAGGTGTCCCAAAATAAATTCAAGTTTCCATATTTTGGGCTAGAGAGAACGCTTACAGATTTAACATGGTAGTCTTTCTAGGTCCCAGTATGAAGGATTCTTAAATATATTGAGATCCATTCTCATTCATTGTCTTAAGAGTTATGGTAACACATGCAACATATAGGAGTCGTGTGTGTGTGTGTATGTGTGTGTATTTGAGGAAAGTTTATCTTTTATTATTTGCTGACTGTGCATCTAACAACAATTATCTGCATGTTTCATATGAGAACAAAGGAAGAAATTCAAGAACATGATTTGGCCAAGTTGGTGGTACTCTGATTAAGTCCTCTGGTTCCAATATTTATATTCTTATCACAAATAGTTCAGGCTCATAAAGAGATGGGTCTAAAAAAAAAAAAAAAAAAAAAAAACCAGTATTCTGCTTTTGTAATTAACATAAAGACTTACGGGGACCATAGATTATTCTCATCGTACCCTTGTGAGTAAATGGTCTCAGACTGATTCACCTGACCTGTGGCAGAAGCTCAAATTGAAACAAGAAATTACCACCCCAGGTTGGCATCTCTGTTAACTTGATAACGTTCTGTTTTCTATTTGCTGTAAGCTACATCTCAAAACTTCAAAATGTACTTTTACAATTTCCATGTTCTTATTCAGCAATTCAGAAATCCTCGGATGATTTTTTTTTCTGTTGACTATCAACTTCATACAGTGAATACTAATCTTAGTTTTAGAAAAAAATGCAAATCCTAGCATTTCTTTAATCTGGTATGTCTTTTAAGGGAGCTGTTGAACCTTAGAAAGGAAAAAAATTGACTGCACCCAGTGATTATTTGGAAAAAAGAATGACCTTAAAAACTTGAAGCTAAATGCATGAAAGGAAATACATCATATATTTTTTCCTTTGGGTGATGACAGGACTTAAAATGCAAAATGCTACACTTGCCTGGAAAAACTACCTATTTAAAAAAAATTAGATTTTAAATGATCTCCTGGGTACTACTATGTTACTCAGGACTGTCGACACAGAGAAATGAGGCATTCCAGTTACTGAAATGTTGAGAAATGGCCCAAACAGTGCCAAGTGCATGTCCCTTACTGTGAACCACTCCTCCATTCCCTGCACTCTGGCCCAATTACGAGCAATAGTCATTAGCATGCCAAATATGGAGAGCTGAGCTGCCAGGCCAGAAGTGTCCCTTGATGGTTTCCCGTGTACTCATTCAAGAGAATGAAGACAGAATTGTTTACCGTGATAAGTTGATACTTTATTCACTCTTGTAAAAGCCATCTAAAAGAATCTTCAAACTTTCCAGCACCATTTGAATAGTGATATGTATTATTTAATCCGTGCCAAACTCAAATTTACAAAGCCTTATTCCTGGCAATGACTACAAACAATTTCCATTTACTACGAAAACTAAAAGAACACACAAAGTTTCAGTCTTCTTCTCTGGGGTGCTTTCAATGGATACATACAATGTGTTATTTCTGAATAAATACATCCTTCTGTTCTTTTACTGAATCCTTTTTCATATGAGAATCACCAATAATGTATAAGGATAGTTAAAATTAACATTATTTTAGTGCATAAAACTCTACTCGTGGAAAGAATATTAAAATATGTATTTTGACTGATTATAAATGATCATTTAGTATGGCAAATTTAGAAAACAGAGGAAAATAAAAATATGACAGCAAAATATAACCTGAAATTCCTACATTCGGAATTAATTAGAAGCAGTGTCATCATTTCTGTGCATTTATTTTCAAATGTGTGTGCATGTGTATTCACACATTCTTTGTATATACGCTTCTGTGTATTTACCTCATCACAATTTTTAAAATTACACTGTGTAAATTAATATTTAAGTTTACATTTACAAACAAAATTTTAAGGTACCTGAAATCTTGTGTGCAGATAAACTTTGCAAAATGCTTTAGTAAGAAAACATCTATTTATAATCATAAATAATACTCAAACAATGTAATAAGCATTGGTCAAGCAATGTTATAGAGTAACATATATGTAATGACTTAAAAAGTCTTTATATCTTAAGGCCATTTTATTCAGATCGGAATATTTGATTTAATGTACAGAAGTTCTGACCTTCATTTATCTGCTTCTATAAGATAAATCAAATAAGTTGAAGACATCACATATTTTTCTTGCTAGTCCTCAGTAGATTCAAAACATTTCTTTATTATTATACAATTTACATACACCAAATTGCACCTATTTTAACTATCAGTTCAATGAGTTTTGACACATATGTACAATTGTGCGATCACCTCCCTTACCAAGATATAGAATATCTCCATCATTCCAAATAGCTCCCTTATGCCTCTCTGCAGTGACTTTCCACCCACAACTAGCCCAATGCACTATTGGGCTGCTTTCTGTCATTATATATTAGTTTTACAAAGGACTTGTGAAATGTAGTTTATTTTATAAACAGTCCCAGATGGACCCCTAATCAAGAAAGAATTTCAGTTAAGCCAAGAGGTCATTATGAGAATTAAATTCTCAAAGTAAAGAGAAATATAAAATTTCTTACTGTTCTTCCCAGCATCAGATATTAGCCACTACAGAAAAATACCATTTTGTGAATAATAGACAAGAATATAAGGCTTTGCCTTGTTCTTATTTGTAGTCTCCTTTAATACTTAATGATGAAACAATGCATTATTTTAATAGTCTACAGATAACATAACATCTTTATGTCTTCTCAATAAGTTGAATTTTGAAAATTAGTAATTTCAATTATTACATTAGACAATGGTGGGAAGACATGTTTTGCCTCTCGTTTGTCTAAATCCAAAGTATTTCACCTTTAGTAGATTTCTCAGCCACAAATGTCTCTCTCTCTCTCTCTCTCTCTCACACACACACACACACACACACACACACACACACCCTAAGACAGAATGCAACACATTTTTTTATGGCAATGAAAAGAAACATTTGTTTGCTTTGGGAGTATGATTTCTAAACCATGGATCTGTTTAAATTTATTATTATTATTATTATTATTATTATTATACTTTAAGTTCTAGGATACATGTGCACAACATGTAGGTTTGTTACATATGTATACATGTGCCATGTTGGTGTGCTGCACCCATTAACTCGTCATTTACATTAGGTATATCTCCTAATGCTATCCCTTCTCCCTCCCCCCTCCCCACAATAGGACCCAGTGTGTGATGTTCCCCTTCCTGTGTCCAAGTGATCTCATTGTTCAATTCCCACCTATGTGTGAGAACATGCAGTGTTTGGTTTTCTGTTCTTGTGATAGTTTGCTGAGAATGATGGTTTCCAGCTGCATCCATGTCCCTACAAAGGACACGAACTGCCTTCCTCAACCCCTCAACTCCCAACAAAGAGTTCTCGTGTCAAAACTTCAAAAGGACTAAAAAAGGATGAGTCCATTTAAATTTTTGACCAGATAATTCTTTGTTGGGAGTTGCTAATCAAAAATATTTCTGGATACTGCCAGTTGTCCTCTGATAGCAAAATCACCCCTTTGGAGAACTGCTTTATACAGTTTGGGATGTATACTTTTCCTTTTTTTTTTTTTTTTTTTAATTCTATTAGGATAGCAATAAGCCAGGAAATAATCTATAGAATCAACATGCAGCTTATATACGTATTGCATTCATGCTCTCATACATTAACATTCTTTGCATACAAAGATGCAATGCTCATCTTTGATGGTATGCTCATAAATACGGTGGCGGTATGTACTGTGGGAATGACAGATAAAGCTGGACTTATTTAACTTATTTATTTGCTTTTTAATAAGAAATGTGATGGAAAGATTTACTGCCTCTCTTAAAATTCCTTAGGAAAAGGTTCCAGAAGGCAGAATAATAATTTTTTCTTGTGCGGCAACAATATACAATAAAACAATCATAGGGTGTATTGAAGTTTGATTTGTATGTGAAACAAGTAGTTTACCTGAAACATTCAAATCACCAAAACACTGTGGCTCTGTTTCCTCTATGTAGGAGCAGACACAGCAGATTTCCCCTGACTTGGCCCACTATGTACAAAGGTAACAGGTTCAGTCATGGCAGTGCAAAGCACTTGGAGAAACAAGCAAACAAGAGCAAGCCATTGAAATTTTGCAATGGAGGAAGCCCTCTTTAAGATCACAAAAGTCAGTATCAGCAGCTTATATTTAGCAAATTGTTCAGAAGAGTGCTTGTGACTTCATATCAGTACCAATTGGAGATAACCTTTCACTATAATAAAGAAACAATTAGATCATCACTCCTGAAATACACACATGAAATTAAGATTAATGTCCATATTTTAAATTCCTTTAATTCATCTCTATTTTTCCCTTGACTCGGAATCCAAATTATTTTACCATGAGAGGAAATACTTCAGGACAATTCACACTCTTGTGCTTGATAACTAAGGTCTTCTGAAATCCCCCATTGGAAATTGACTTATGCCTTACTAAGTAAATAGGGTGCTGAGAAAAGTATTTTACCCTTTTACTCAGATGATCACGTTTGCCCTCAGCAATTTCCAAATAAGAATTTATTCATCTTAGTCAGGCACAGTGGCTCACGCCTATAATCCCAGCACTGTGGGAGGTCGAGGTGGGCGGATCACAAGGTCAGGAGATTGAGACCATCCTGGCTACCACAGTGAAACCCTGTCTCTACTAAAAACAGAAAAAATTAGCCAGGTGTGGTGGCAGGTGCCTGTAGTCCCAGCTACTTGGGAGGCTGAGGCAGGAGAATGGCATGAGCCCGGGAGGCGGAGCTTGCAGTGAGCCAAGGTTGTACCACTGCACTCCAGCCTGAGTGACAGAGCAAGACTCTGTCTCAAAAAAAAATAAATAAATAAATAAACTTACTCATCTTTTAACCTATGCTGTTGTCATAGTTGCCATCTCAATATACCTTGAGAGTAGAGGTGTCCACACCATTGTTTTTTAGTAGAGTAGCCTTTTTAATAAGTTATTTTCCATTTAAGTCTTCATAATGATGTTAAAGTTGCTATGTGGGAAACAGTTCAATGTTGCAACTTTATTTTCCTTTTAATTCCTGATAATATTCTATTAATAAAAATAATTTAAAGAGCATTTCAAACTTCCACCTCCAGTCACACAGTCACACACAATTACAATTTGATAGTGTGTTTTCCCTGCTCAACTCTTTTGCTTATATATACTAATTTAAATATCAAATTCACAGACTAAAGAATGGTATGCATTAATAAATGTATTAATTATTCACTCCTTCATGAAAAACTAAGACTATTTCTTTTACTCTTAAAAGCACAGATAGCCTTACATAGAATGGATTTATATCAAAGGGGATTCCCTAACATGTGATTTGATTGTTTACTCTTGCTGTTTTTAGAGCTTCCTTTTTGTCTTTGAATTTTGACATTTTGACTATAATGTGACTCAGACTGTACATTTTTGGGTTGAATCTGTTTGGGAATCTTTGAGTTTCCTGTTCCTGAATGTTTATATGTCTCCTAAGACTTAGAAAAATTTCAATTATTATTTTATTAAATAGGTTTTTGATATACTTTGAATATGTGTCCCCACCCAAATCTCATGGCAAATTGTAATCCCTGATAAAAGAAAAGCTTTAGCTGAATTAAATGTAAAGGAGTTTAATTGAACAATGAATGCTTCACGAATCAGGCAGCCCCCAGAATCACAGCAGGTTCACAGACTCCAGCACAGTCACACGGTGGAAAAAGATTTAGACACAAAAAGGGAAAGGACGTACAAAAATCAGAAGTGAGGTTCAGAATGGCTGGATTGGTTATAGGTTGGCATTTACCTTATTTGAACACAGTTTCAGCGCTTAAAAGTGTATGAATGGTTGAAGTACGGCCACTCGGATTGGCCAAGACTCAGCTATTATTACAGGTGCATACTCCTCAGTTAAGTTTTCAATTTTGTCTACCTATTAAGCGAGACTGCAGTTCATCCACAAGGACTCAACTACAGAAGTATAGAGTCTTTCTCAGGCCATATTTAGTTTACTTTAACATCTCCAGTGTTGGAGATTGGGCCTCATGGGAGGTTATTGGATCATAGGGTGAATTTCTCACGAATGGTTTAGCACTATCCCCTTAATGCTGGTCTCATAATAATAAGTCCTCATGAGATCTGATTATTCAAAAGCATGGATCAACTCCTCCCTTGCTCACTCTGTCTCCTGATCTGGCCATGTGATGTGTCTGCTCCCCCTTCACCTTCCACCATGATTTTCAGTTTTCTGAGGCCTCTCCAGAAACTGAGCAGATGCTACTATGCTTCCCATATAGCCTCCGGAACCATGAGTCAATTAAACTTCTTTTCTTTGTAAATTACCCAGTCTCAGGTATTTCTTTATAGCCATGTGAGTATGAACTAATACAGTTTTTGACACATTTTTTCATCTCTTCTTTTTCTGGATCACCCAAAATGCAAATATTTGTTTGTTAATAGTGTCCCATATGTCATGTAGGCTTTCTTAATTCTTTTTTTTTAAAACTCTTTTCTGATTTTTTTGTCTGACTGTGCTATTTCTAAGGGCTCATCCTCAAGTTCAAAAATTCTTTCTTCTGCTTGATCTAGGCCACTGTTGAAAATTCTCAATTTTATTTTTATTCCATTCTTTGAATTCTTCAGTTCCAAGAATTCTGATTTGCTATACTCTCTTTCTCTCTCTCTCTCATACATATACATACATATATATATAGTGTATATAGTGTATATATATAGTGTATATACGTGTGTGTATATATATAATGTCTGTTGAATTTCTCAAATTATAAATTGTTTTTCTATTGTCACTGAACTGTCTATCTGTGTTCTCTTGAATCTCGCTAAGTTTTTTAAAGATTATTATTTTACATTCCTTTCCATACATCTTATAATTTTATTGTCTTTAGGGACTATCATTAAGAAATTATTAGGTTGCTTTGGAATTATCATGTTCTTTTGCTTGTTCAAGTTTCTTATGTCGCTACATTGACATCTGTACATCTGATGTAACAGTCATTTCTTCCAGCTTTGTGAGGTAGGATTTTAGGGAAATATTTTTTCCTGTATATGTATTTCATGGTGTCCGTTGGGCAGGATGTTTTTGCTTTGGTTCTGGGTGGGCAGAGTAATGTGGTCTCCCTAGAATTTCTTCAGCTGTAGTCAATGTCAATAATGTTTGTTAATGCCTCGGTGGCCTAAGCTTTGGTTTTTTGTGAGGGTTGTGGCTCAGCTTTGCTGGGGATGGGAATGCCAAGTAGGTTGATCCTCAGGCTCCTGAATGACATGTGTACGTGCTGGTGGTGGCAGTGCAGGCCCAGGGTAGGTTGGTCCTCAGGCTCCCGGGTGTCATATGAGGATGCAGGGCAGTCCAACTGCTGGAGGGGCAGGCTCACTGGCAGTTCTAGCAGCAGGCCCCAGGTGAGCTGTTTCTGAAGCCACTGTTTGATTCATGCACATGCTGGTGGTGCAATGGAATGTCCAGGCATCCAACTTCTTCTGCCCCTGGGTGGTTTGCTTGTGCACTGGTGATGTGGTAACAGGCCCTGAGAAGCTGGTCCTTGAGCCTCTAGGCAGTGTGTGTGGGCGTGCAGTGTTCCTGCCACTGGAGGGGGCAGGTTTGCAGGCAGTGGTGGTGGAGAACTCCCGGTAAGTTGATCTTTGGGCCACTAGGTGACATATGTGAATACTGGTGGTGGCAGTGGTGGGCCCAGATGAGTCAGTCCTTGGACACTTCAACCACACACACAGTAGTGTAGTAGGTCTGCCACTGGAGGGTGGGGCCTTGGTGGCTGGCAATGGTGAGCTCTGGGCAGGCAGGTCTCAGACTCTGGGGAGCCAGGCGTTGGCTCCCTCTATACTTGGGGCAGCCTCCCTGCTGTGCTGGACCACCTATTTCCCTAGATACAGGGTGCTGTAGAGACTCAACTGTTGCTGTAGATGTACCTCTAGGTCCAGCTGGTGTCACAGCCCTCTGTGTAGATGTGAAGGAATGCTGGTAGGGCCCCAAATATATGGAGATGATGGAGCTATTGGACCCAGGGTAGGATGCACTTTGGTGGTGCTTCTGCTCCCAAAGTTGAGATGTGCTATGGCAGCCTGGATCCTGGGTGTAGGAAGGCCTAGCATGATTTTTTTCTCTGAAGAAATGCAGTTGCATGAACTTCAAGCAGGTCCCTGCACTGGGCCTAGGGCCATGGGCATTGAGGGACTCACCCATAGCTAGAAGTGCTTGCCTCTGTGGTAGGAACTAGATTTCTGTGAATCTCCTGCTTACCTTTTCCCTGTGATGGGGAATCCCTCAACTATGCTGCCATTTTGAATTTTTATGTCTCGGGCAGTATTGTCACTTTCTTGCTGAATTCCAGTGTTCTCCCCTAGATATTCAATTCAACCTGTGGTTTTCTGTTTCTCCTTTTGGTCTTTGCGGAGAAGGAGATGCATGCAGGGTGCCTCTACTCAGTCATCTAGATCTTAGAAATAATTTTTAAAATTTCACCAAATTAGATAAACCAGAAGTGAACTGGAAATTATAATATGTTAAAAGCAGCAGCCATAATTGGGTCACCCTTTAATAAATTTTTATCTAATCTAGTACCTATGAATGAGAACCATTAACACTGCCATGATAATTCAGGTCTGGGAAGACACAGCTGTTGGTTTGAAATTTTAAGAAAAGTTTCATGGAGGTAATTGGACCTTAAAGAATCACAGGGATTTCAAAGTATCAAGAAAAGATGTTAGGAAAGTCTTGGAAAGTGGCAGGTAAGAAGGAAATAACAGAATTTTACAATCATATCAGGGCCATTCAGAGGGCAGATGGTAGGAGGAGGGAGAGGATCAGGAAAAAAATAACTAATGGGTACTAGGCTTAAAACCTGGGTGATTAAATAATCTGAACAGCAAACTCCCATGACACAAGTTTACCTATGTAACAAACCTGCACTTGTACCCTTGAACTTGAAATAAAAGTTAAACTATAAAGCAAATAAGTTCACAGAAATTAAAAAAAGAAAAAAAGAAAAAAAAAAAAAAACCTCTGTTCTCCTTGAGAAGATATTAACTGGACTTTAGTTTTTGGCTTCTTTCATAACCTGTTCACGATAAGAGGAAATCTTGTTAAAATTAAATCTTCTAAGCATAGGCCTTGCAGATGTGGAAAAAATGTAATAGAAAGATATTTTCAATTCCTTCTTGGCTAAATGTACATACTTGTAGCCAATATTAAAAAAAAAAAAAAAAAAAAAAGGAGGAAAGAAGAAAGAATTGTTTTCTTATGCCTTAGAGTAAGAAGAATTATCTCAACGTTCTCTCTTCCAACAAATGGTGACCTGGCAGTATAGAAAGGTGCCCCCTGGTAGAACACATTCTGCAAGACTTTTGTACTTACATAAAATAAAAAAGAAAGTCTATGGTTTAGCGACTGATGTTTATATGCATCCAGATTTTATGATGCCACATGAATTACTGCTGAGATGACAATAGAACTCAACCTACATAAATACATTGTACCCCAGTCCTCTGAAACAGAAATTTGTCTCAAATTAACACACTTACTTTGTTATCTATGAAGATCCATCATCTTTGAATTAGATGTTATCATGAATAACTAGGGAATTGAATTCAAAATAACATCATTTCTGAAGCAGAAAAAAGAAGTAATAGAGACCTATGTTCGTTTCCACTACACCGTGTCATCTACAAAGAGTGGAAAACAGCCCATAGACCTAAATTTAAAATAATTTAAAAAAAAAAAATTCAAGTAACTAGTCAAGAGAGAACAATACCAGACAGGCCAGGAGCTTAAAAAAAAAAAAAAAGGAAAATTACTCTTTTGGAAACTGTAACACCTGGAAAATAGATCTTATAAAATAAAAGACACAAGAAATAAAAGCCTAACTGGCCTAACTCTACACGAGAAATAAAAGCCTAACCAACAATATGGTGACTCCAATTGGAAAGATCATATGTTGCCTTTCTACAGATTTTAAGAGCAGAAAATTCCAGGGAATGTAGGTTGGGAGGAAAAGGATTAAGAACTCATCACAGCAATTAGACATAGATCAGATTAATATTAAAGTAGCATTCCCCAAAACAATTTGTGGTTTGACTTACCAATTAATTGTAACTTTTCAAGATATTCTACCCAAATATAGTATTTTAAATTATAACTCTGAGATGGATTAATATGATTTAACAATTATTCAACAACCCTTATTATGTGCAATTTATTGATAAAACTATTACATTGTTTAGAACTTGTTTCTCAAAATTGCCACCATGTATAACATTTTTATTTTCATTTATAAAAACTGAGTTCATTAAGTAAAAGCAATTAATTATTTTCTACAATAACCTGTGTTAACCAAGTATATTTAGATTATTATCACCTGAATCAAGTGTAACTAGTTTAAGATTAAAATAAAAAATAAGAGTATCTTTGGGAGTCCAGAACTGGAATGTTGCAAAATGGAACTAAGAAATAGAAACATTCCTGTAATCCCAGCACTTTGGGAGGCCGAGACGGGCGGATCACGAGGTCAGGAGATCGAAACCATCCTGGCTAACACGGTGAAACCCCGTCTCTACTGAAAAATACAAAAAACTAGCCAGCCGGGTGAGGTGGCGAACGCCTGTAGTCCCAGCTACTCGGGAGGCTGAGGCAGGAGAATGGCGGAAACCCGGGAGGCGGAGCTTGCAGTGAGCCAAGATCCGGCCACTACACTGCAGCCTGGGCGACAGGGCGAGACTCCGTCTCAAAAGAAAAAACAAGAAATAGAAACATTAAGGAGCTGAGGGAGACATTTGTTATTTTTCTGGACTTGTTCCTCATTTTCACTTTTTTAACCGATAGGCATTTTTTGCTGCTATTAAATTGAGACGAGACGCCATGCCATCTCAGAACTGGGACACGGCAACCTCAGGAACCTTTCCTCACCTCTCTTCCTGATAGCAGCCCAGGCTGGTGATAAACATCAGAGCCCTAATTTCAAGCTTCAGAGGGAGTAGATCTCCACCAGCTCCACTTTTGTCAAGTGCTACTTTCATCCAATCAACTATGTTCTACTTTGGATGGGGAGACATATTCCAATGGGTAACATGAACAGAAAAAAAAAAAAAAAAAGCTATTTGTAGCTAAGCAAACATCACCAATAGTGTCTTTTTTTTTTTTTTCAAGTTGAAAAATAAAAATAAGACTCAGGCATTTATATAATTGTTCAAGACCCCACAGTTGGTAGTAGAGTTAATTGTAGTCTAATATTCTTACTATTACAGCTTCAACTTCAAGATGCCTGTTCATTGGTGAAAGAAATATGTAAAATCATACCTAACCTAAGATAAATTGTTGCTCCTGCTTTCTTTTATCCAAAAGGTTGATATCTTAATATTGTACAGATTTACTTATTATGTCAGAAAGATTTAGCTCCTTTTTCCTCCCTTTCCCACTCGTGTGTTTGTGTGTATGTGTGTGTGTGAGAGAGAGAGATATGGTTGAAGAGGAAGAATGTGACTATTTTGAAAGATTTATCATTGAAATAATATTTATCACGGCATTATCAGCAGGTGACCTGTTAGATGTTCTTATCACCAAACAGGTCTAATTCAATTTCCTTTAGACTTTAATGTAAATATGGAGTTTCTATCCTCAAAATGGTATTTCAAACCTATATTTGGATATCTTACTACTTATTAAAAAAAAGATGAAAAGACAAATTCTTTGACGGCACAATTTAAAATTCTAAATCCTGAGGACATGATCCTGAAGCTCCCTACTAAAAAAAAATATTTTCCTAGGGATTTTACAGTATTTGGTAAATCCTCTTTGCCTTTTACCATGATGCATGAGTCTATATGTTTTTTAGCAATTCTGCTTCTACGTATATTGGGGATCTAACAATGTAAACATAGGAATGGACAATAAGTATAGTTTGTTAAAATATCCAGATCTTGAAAGGTAATTTTGAAGGATTTATTCTGCCAATTAGTAAGTATTTCTGAAATGACACAGCAGACAGGAGATAATTCACTGAAATGTCATCCATCCACCCTTTCCCCTTATGTCACAAGGTGTTTAAATAACTTTGTGAAGGAAAGAGGAAACAGCTGTGCTAAAATTGCGGATTTTATATCTTTCCCTGTTGTGTGTGAAGCTGCCAAAATGAAAGTATTAATGAAATTGAGACTATGTGAGGTTCGAGTATGCAAACGAGCTCATTCTTTCAGTGGGGGCTCTAATGTGCTCTTTTTCTTTCTCACTGTTCACACTGAATACTGAGGGCTAATGTGTCAAGAACTGTAATTTTTAGCTTAACTCCTAAATCTGGAGTCATGATTGAGCAAAACAAATATAATAATTCAGTATAAGGTCTGGCCAGTAGCTTATTTTCCCTATGGCTATTCTACTCATTGAATATAAATCGAAAGCATTCAAAACACTTTCAATGTATTTAGGTGCCTGGGGTACAATTAGTACAGGGACAGGATAATATTTTCTAAGTAAAATAATAGATCTCAAGACACTCTAGGGTTTTAAGATCAGAATCAGAAAACTAGATACATACATATATCCATATATATATATACATACATACAATATGAATCAATGGAGAGGTTTATAATGATCACTACAAAATGCAAGTATAAGAAAAGTGAGGTCCCAATCTCATTAGAAACAAGTTTAGCTTCCTGGAATCTTAAATCGCATCTCCAAAAACAATATTCAACACCCAGTGAAACAAACATAGTAGCCAATCTTCAGTATGAATATGCAAACAAAAATAAGAGCATTTAATTTAGAAACTATTTAGAGAAGGCATCAGCACATTTTAGACTCATTTCCAGCGGTTACAGGATTATAGACTTCTAGCACCAATAAAAAGCTTAGAATTTAAACCACCACATCATTGAAGATGGGGGAACCGTAATTCAAAGAATTCAATTTACTTAAACAAGATCATACACCTGGTAAATGACAGAGCAAAATTTACATCTTATGTCTATTCTATTTCCAGTGTTGTTTCTACAAAACTAGGTTGATGTTCGATGTCTGGCACTACACTTTTCACTACAAGAAGGCAATAATTCAAGGAGAAAATAAATCATGTATCTTTTACTACTGAGATTTAACAGACATTGAGGAAAGGTGATTTTTGTTATCAAATTTACAATGTATTTGGGTATATAAATAAAATAAGTGTTGGCAGGATCCAGAAAAATGAGTATCATAAATCTGCAGCTACATTATAATTTAACACTATTTTGTTTGCTTTACTTTCTAGTTATAATCAGTGTTTAACATTGAAATACTAATCTAGTAACTAGGGATGGTGGAGTGAGTAATTCAAAGAAGAAATAGAGAGAATACTGTAATGATGTCAATGCTTACAACTGACCAAAAGAAAAATGAAAAAAAATTAGCCTGCTAGAATAAGTCGATTTGGAATTCATCCCACAAAAACTAACATGCGTTTATCCTCTTCATTCCTTCTTCCTTTTAACACTTAGAAAATATTGCAAAAAATACATATACAATAATTATCTAAAGAAAGACATTGGGAATACTGCCTAAGAAAATGACCAAAAGTACATTTGCAAACATAAATCAACAGAAGGCTTGTAAAAACACAAAAGAAGGACTGCATTCTTGGGCATCAAACCAGAGGGGTGTTGGTTGCTTCAGAAAGTATTTCTCCATTGTCTTTTAAATTACCAATAACCCCGGCCATACACTTTTCAAACATCAATAACTAAATGCACATGTTAATGTAATCTTGAAACACCAGAAACAAAATCAGGCAGTTTCATATACAACATACCTTATCTATGCAAAGCAAAAACAGAAAGGGTAGAATAAATAAAACTAGCATCCATTAAGTACATACTATATCTCAGACATTTAATCCTCAAAACACCAACTACAATATCCATTTTATAGAGAAAGCTCAGAGAGCTTGAGGGTTTTTTTACCCTAGAGTCATATAGCAGAAAGTTAATGTCAAGATTCAAACCTAGGTTCAACTTGAGTTCAAAGTACAAGGTCTTTTCAGTATACTTTTTTGTGAAATGATAGATACATTTCTGGTCTCTCTCTGTCTTTTCTTGCAGGTTTGAAATGACATATTCACTCCAGATAAATTTACAGTTAATAAGATTTCCTTACCAGAATGATGGAATTAGGAAGTTGACAAATCATTTCCTCAAATAAATGTGAACCATAAAGCTGAACAAAACTGTCAATCATTTCAAATTGCTAAAAATCTGGAAATCAAGCAAAGCTGTACATTAATGTAAGAAGCATTCGTGCTTGAGTACTACTATATTTGGGTAAGACTGGCATGAGCCTGCGGTGCTCTTGCCCAGGACTCCTCCCATTCCCCTACTATCTCTGTCCATGATATTCCAACTAGGGAGGGACAGGCTGTGAAAACCAGCAGCGCCCCTGTTCTGCCAGTAAAGGTACACAGGATTTACAGCACTATTATTAAAGGTGTGTGATGGTTAATTTTACATGTCAAGTTGACTGGGTCGTGGGGTGCCCAGATAGTTGGTTAAACATTATCTCTGGGTGTGTCTTGAGGACATTTTCAGAAGAGATTAGCATTTAAATCATTAGACTGAGTAAAGCAGAGTCCTCTTTAACGTGAGTGGGCATCATCCAATCTGGTGAGGGCTTGAATACAACAAAAGGTGGAGAAAGAGAGAATTTCTTTTCTGCCTGACTGCTTCAGCTAAGACTTTAGTCTTCTGCCCTCAGACTGGGATCGACATCATTGGTGCTCCTCGTTCTCAGGCCTTTGGGTATGAATTGAAACCACACAGATCCTGGCACTCCTCAGCCTCTGTAGTCTGGTAAAACACTCCTTACAATAAAGCTATCTGTCTTCCTTTCTGCCTCTGTCCCTCTCTCTCTTCACATATATATAGATAGATACATAGATAGATAGATATGTGGAGATATATACAGGAAGTCCTCACTTCATTGACAGGTTCCTGGAAACTGCTACTTTAAGTGAAACAACATGACAAAAGCAGTTTCTCATTTACATTATAACTAAACAACATTGAAAAAAATGAAGTTCTTTGAGAACCTGCTATATGTATTCAAGGACCACTATATATATAAAAAATATATATCCCACATATATATACACACTATGGTACATATATATCTCACACACACACACATATATACTGTAATATATATACTGTACTATATATTTATATATACTGTAATATATTTATATATGTGTGGGTGTGTATGTGTATGTGTGTGTGTGTGTGTGAGATATACATTTAGTCATGCACTGCATAATGATGTTTTGGCTAACAACAAACTGCATATACTATGGTGGTCTCATAAGATTATAATGGAGCTGAATAATTCCTATTGCCTAGTGACCGTAGCTATCATAACATCACAGAGTTACACATTACTCATGTTTTTGGTGATGCTGGTATAAACAAACCCACTGTGCTGACAATCCTAAATAGTACAGCACATACAACTATATACAGTACATAATACTTGATAATGATCATAAACAACTATGTTACCGGTTTATGTATTTACTATATTAAACTTCTAATCATTATTTTAGAGTATACTCCCCCTCTACATATTTGAAAAAATAGTTAACTGTAAAACAGCCTCAGGCAGGTCCTTCAGGAGATGTTCCAGAAGAAGGCATTGTTATTATAGGAGATGATAGCTCCATGCACGTCATTGTTCCAAAAGACCTTCCAGTGGCACAAGATGTGATAGTGAAAGACAGTGATTATCGATGATTCTGACACGGTGTAGACTTAGGCTAATGTGTATATTTGTATCTTCATTTTAAACAGAAAAACTTTAAGAATTAAAAAAAAATGTTCAAAGTACACAAAATCTTGGAGAATAACAATATACAGAAAGAAAATATTTTTGTACAGCTGACCATGTGTTTGTGTTTTAAGCTAAGTGTTATTACAAAAGAGTCAAAAAGCTTTAAAAATTAAAACATTGATAAAGTAAAAATTAGTTGCAGTAGGGACATGGCTTGGCTCTGTGTCCCCACCCAAATCTCATCTTGTAGCTTCCATAATTCCCACATGGTGTGGGAGGGACCCGGTGGAAGGTGATTGAATCATGAGGGCGGGTCTTTCCCGGGCTGTTCTCGTGATGGTGAATGGGTCTCTTGAGATCTGATGGTTTTAAAAATGGGAGTTTCTCTTCACAAGCTCCTCTTTTGCCTGCTACCATCCATGTAAGATGTGACTTGCTCCTCCTTGCCTTCCACCATGATTGTGAGGCCTCTGCAGCCATGTGGATCTATAAGTCTAATTAAACCTCTTTCTTTTATAAATTGCCCAGTCTCAGTATATTTTTACCAGCAGCATGAAAACAGACTATTACAAGTAGGCTAATTTATGATTGAGGAAGAAAAATACTCTTAATTTAGTGTTGCCTAAGTGTACAATGTTTGTAACGTCTACAGTAGTGTATAGTAGTATTGTAGGCCTTCGCATTCACTCACCACCCACTCACTGACTCACACAAAACAACTTCCAGTTTTGCTACCTCCATTCATGGTAAGTGCCCTATACAGGTGTACCATCTTTTATGCCATATTTTTACTTTACCTTTTTAATGTTTTGATATGTTGACATACACAAACACTTACCATTGTGCTACAATTACCTGCAGTATTCAGTACAGTAACATGCTGCACAGGTTTGTAGCATAGGAGCCACAGACTATACGGTACAGCCTAGATGTGTAGTAGGCTATGCCATCTAGGTCTGTGTGAGTACACTCTACGATGTTTGCACAACAAGAGAATCACCTAAACAACACGTTTCTCAGAGTATATCCCTGTTGTTAAATGATGCATAATTGTACATATATACATACACACATATATGTGTACATACTATAATGGTTAATTTTAGGTGTCAATTTGATGGCGCTAAAGAATGCTCAAGTGGCTGGAAAAATGTTATATCTAAGTATCTCTGTGTGTGTTTCTAGAAGAGATCAGCGTTTGAGTCAGTAGATTGAGTACAGAAGATCTATTGTCACCAATACTGATGGGCAGCATCTAATCCACTGAGGGCCCAAATAGAACAAAAATGCAGAATCAGGGCAAATCCTCTTTCTCTCTCTCCTCTTGAGCTGAGAAATCCATTTCTTCTTTCCTTGGACATTGAAGCACGTGGTCCTTGGGTCTTTGGACTCTGGCTTACACCAGTGCTTTCCCCAGCCCCCATTTTTAAAGTCTTTGGACTTGGACTGAATTACAACTCCATCAGATTTCCTCTTTCTTTGGCCTGCAAATGGCATATCATAGGACTTCTTGGCCTACATAATTGTGTGAACCAATCCACACAATGAATTCGATCTATCTATCTATCTATCATCTATCTATCTATCTCCTACTGGTTCTGTTTCTCTGAGAACCCTGACTAAAGCAAGTGATTATCTTGGTGGCAAGTGAAAAGGGAGGGCCAGTAGCTCTGCTAGCTTGAATTCGAATAGCTAGATATTAAACAAGGAGCTCCAGTAAGTAAGGCAGACTTAATGGGATTGGTAAGAGTTCTGCATACCCAGCATTAACCAGAAGTTGTGTGCAGTATAGGCTAGAGTGAACCCAAGCAACTCACATATCCTTGGCTTGTGAAGCCAGTGCACATGCTCAGGAGACACACAAGAGAGCTCCATGGAAAGTAAAATGGGCAGACTTCTTAAAACAGCCTCGTGCTTGAATGTGCTCTCCAGCCCATACAGAGTCATCAGCAGGGAGTGGAAAGCTTTCCTGGCTTTAGCTGTTTGAATGTAACCCCTAACTAATCTTTGGCTGAACAGTAAACTATGCAGACACTGGGCCATCCCTAGGAAAAAAGGCTTAAACATAAAAACAAGACAAAAATAATAACAACAGAAAAAATTCCAGCAGAAACATCAGTAGCCACACATTTTGGCAGAGACAGACTTCTCAGATTTAATAATGAGAAACAAATAAAAGCCAAAAAAAACACTCATGAAGGAGAAAAGTAAAAATCAATAGCAAATATTAAAAGAATCAAAAAGCCATATTATACTGCTATATTATCTAAAAATATAATCCTCACTTAAAATTATGTGAAGAAAGAAGAAAGTGTGACTCATACTCAGGAAAAAACAAAGCAATCAATAGAAAATGTGTGATTGAACATCCCACCATCACCAACCCACCAATTTTGGTTTTACAAAGACTTCAAAGGACCTATGTTAAATATATGTTAAAAATAACTTTACAGCATGGCTATTTTCATGATATTTATTTTTCCTATTCATGAGCATGGAATGTGTTTCCATTTGTTTGTGTCCTCTCTGATTTCCTTGAGCAGTGGTTTGTAGTTTTCCTTGAAGAGGTCCTTTATTTCCCTTGTTAGCTCTATTCCTAGGTATTTTATTCTCTTTGTAGCAATTGTGAATGGGAATTCATTCATGATTTGGCTCTCTGCTTGTCTACTGTTGGTGGATAGAAAAAGAAGACATTTATGTGGCCAAAAAACATGAATAAAGCTCAACATCACTGATCACTACAGAAATACAAATCAAAAGCACAGTGAGATACTATCTCACACCAGTCCAAATGACAATTACTAAAACATCAAGAAACAACAGATGCTGGTGAGGCTGTGGAAACAGGAACACCTTTACACTGTTGGAGGGAATATAAATTAGTTCAACCATTGTGGAAGACAGTGTGGTGATTCCTGAAAGACCTAAAACCAGAAACACCATTTGACCCAGCAATTCCATTACTGGGTACACACCCAAAGGAACATAAATCATTCTGTTATAAAGAAACATGCATGTGTATGTTCATTGCAGCACTATTCACCATAGCAAAGGCATGGAATCAACCCAAATGTCCATCGATGAAGACTGGATAAAGAAAATGTGGTACATATACACCATGGAATACTATGCAGCCATAAAAAGGAAGGAGATCATGTCCTTTGCAGGGGCATGGATGGAACTGGAAGCCATCATCCTCAGCAAATTATTGCAAGAACAGAAAAGCAAACACCACATGTTCTCACTTAAAAGTGGGAGCTGAACAATGAGAACACATGGATACAAGGAGGGGTGCAATGCACACTGGGGCCTGTCAGCAGGTGGGGAGAGGGGTAGGGAGGGTGCCAGGAAAAATAGTTAATACATGTTTGGGCTTAATACTTAGGTGATGATGGGTTGATAGGTGCAGCAAACCATCATGGCACACATTTTCCTGTGTCACAAACCTGCACATCCTGCACATGTATCCTGGAACTTAAAATAAAACAAAATAAAAATAAATAAATAAACAAACTCTAAAAACCATGTTTAAAGAATTAAAGGAAAGTCTAATGATAATGACTCAATGAATAGAGGCTTTTATGAAAGAGATAACAATTATAAAAAGCAAATGGAAATTTTCATGTGAAAAGTAAAATAATCAAAAGGAAAAATTCAAAAGAAGCTCCATTAATGATTCATGTGGTCAGAAAAAGAAAAAGATAGATCACTATAAACTATCTGAAAACAAAACAGAAGAAAAAACAGGAAAAATAAACAGAATCTCAGAGTTTTGTGGAACATTATTAGGCATACATATGTGTAACAGGAGTCCCATAATGAAAGAACAGGGTGAAAGCAGGGAAATATTTGAAGAAATAATGACCCCAAACTCCCAAAATGTAATGAAAGTCAATAATCTGCTCACCCAAGAAGCTCAGTAAACCCTTCCTTTCTTCTTCCCTCCCTCTATCCCTCCATCTCTCTCTCCCTCCTTCCTTCCTCCCTCCCTCCCTCCTTCTCTTCCTCCATCCCTCCCTTCTTTCCTTTTCTTTCTTCCTTCCTTTTTCTTTCTCTCTTTCCTCTTTCTGTTTCTTTCCTTCCTTCTTTCTTTCTTTCTCCCTCCCTCTCTCTCTCTCTCTCTCTTAACGTAAACTCTACATTTTTATAGGCATCTGTAAAATAACTCAGGCACGTACACCAGGCTTAAAACTATTTGCAAAATATGTAGGCAGATAATTATTGGATCAAAACACTCAATGTCAAAGAAATAGCTCTTGAAGAGGTAACATCATGGTACATCTGTTTTAACTATCTGTTTCCACTGGACATTACCACCAGCTTTTCTTAGGTTTCCTCTTCAATGCAGAGGAGGAACTGGGAGCTACATTTTCCAAAATTTGCTTCTGCATATGGTTCCTGAAATAGAGCTAGAGTTTATGAAAGGCAGAGGTTGAAGTCCAATTGGGAAGTCTGGAAAGAATAAGAGGCAGGGGGATACCAGACTAGATAGAATGCTTGAAGCAAGCAAGTGAACTTTTGATAATCATCCACATTGGAGCCTCAAACTGATAAAAATCATTAGGAGATACCCAGGAGTTCTTGAGATCTGCAGAAATTTTCAGTCAAGCTACTGAGAATCACTTACTTTGATGCTGAAGCTAAGACTTTGGATAACAGTTTTTTTAGGCTTCATTTATCTACCCCTTCACTAGTTGTATAAGCCTCTAATCTCTTATATTAAAACTCTTCATAATTTGAAAAAAATGCAGTAATATTTCAGTCTTAAAATCATAGTTTATTTTACAGTGGTGTAATTCATACAATCCCTGAATTGTTAGAATGCCTCTAAGTCACCATTACAAGAATAACCATCATTGTACTTTCCACATGTAGGATAGAAAACTCCATTTCAATAAAGATCTCCAGATCTTGTAACGAATGCCATCCCTAAAATGAGGCAACTTAAGTGACCATATTTTTTTCTCCTAGAGAACATTTATTTTTCTAAACACAGTATCCAAATGGCTGCTCTAATTCTTCACTTCATTTTGTCTCACCACGTAAATTTGGGCCACAGGAGTTTCCTTTTTTTTTTTTTTTTTTTTTTTTAACTATTTGAACTTACCCAGAGATGCTAATTTTGGAGATGACTAGAACTAGATATAGGCAAGTAGAAAAGGCAAAAATCTGAGTTCTACAAAAGGTACAGGTTTTAAAATAAAACCCATTGGTGAGAATTAAAATTCCTTTTTCCACAATATTTTAACACACATTTACATTTTCAATGTCCTGTAACTATCAACTCTGTTTCACCTGCCATCTCTTTATTAGAATGCAAGTGAAGAGAAGGCAGATGTTGATATATTTGTGTTAGAGAAACGCATAGGTGATAACCAGAACGAAGACTCCAGTATGCATCTACTCATTGCCAGCGTCTATGAAAAGGAATGCTTTTATTGTAACTCTGTTGCTTAATAATTTTGAATAATTAATAATTTATAAAGTTCTTGAATTCTCAAAACTAGTCCTTTATTCCTTCATCATAGTATGATAGAAACTGAGGTAATAAAAAGGTGTTTTTTTAATGACTTAAGGACAATGTGCAAGGAAAAATCTATTAAACCACTTGGACTTAGAGAATCTGGTCATTACTTCTCAAGACAGGTTGACAGAGGCCAGGCACGCTGGCTCATGACTGTCATTCTAGCACTTAGGGAGGCCGAGGCGGAGGAATTGCCTGAGCTCAGGAGTTCGAGACCAGCCTGGGCAACAATGGTGAAACCCCGTCTCTACTAAAATACAAAGACTTAGCCAGGCGTGGCGGCATGTGCCTGTAGTTCCAGCTACTTGGGAGGCTGTGGCAGGAGAATCACTTGAACCTGGGAGGTGGAGGTTGCAGTGAGCCAAGATCGCACCACTCAACTCCAGTCTGAGCAACATAGCGACATTCTGCCTCCAAAAAAAAAAAAAAAAAAAAAAACAGGTTCACAGAGAGAAGTCAGTAGCATTATCTTGCAATTGCAATTGCTATTTAGTATGAGCATATTGTGAAGATTTTTTTTCCCCTTTTAAGTAGACTTTATTTTCTAGAGTTGTTTTCAGTTCACAGAAAAATTGAGCAGAAGGTACAGAGATTTCCCATATATCCCTGCCTTCACACACACAAAACTTCCATCACTATCAACATCCTGCATCACAATGGTACATTTGTTACAACTGATCGATCTACACCAATGCAGTGTTATCACTCAAAGTCCATAGTTTACATTAGGGTTACTGTTGCTGTTGTGCATTCTGTGGGTTTTGACAAATATACAATGATGTGTATCAACAATTTATAGTATAATACAGAAGAGCTTCACTGCCTCAAAAAATCCTTGGTGCTTCACCTCTTCATCCCTCCTTCCACTTCCCCTGGAGACCGCTGATCTTTGAATGGTCTCTATAGTTTTATCTTTTGCAGAATGTCATATAGTCAGGATCATACAGTATGTTGCCTTTTCAGATTGGTTTCTTTCACTCAGTAGTATACATTTTAGCCTTCTCCATGTCTTTCATGGCTTGACAGCTCATTTATGTTAGCACTGAATAATATTCCATTATCTGTATGTACTACGGTTTATTCATTCAGTTACTAAAGGATATCTTGGTTGTCTCTAAGTTTTGGCGATTATGAATAAAGATGCTATAAGCATCTGTATATAGGTTGATATGCAGACACAGGCTTTCAGCTCCTTTGGGTAAACACCAAGAAGCATGACTGCTAGATTATATAGTAAGAATATGCTTAGTGTTGTTGGAAACTGACAAACTGTCTTCCAAAGTGGCTGTACCATTTTGCATTCTTACCAGCAATAAATGAGAGTTCCTGTTGCACCACACCCTCACTAGCATTTGATGTTGTCACTGTTCTGGGTGGCCATTGAAAAACAGAGGTTAAGGAATTTTAACGCATTCTAAAAACTTCCAAATTTTGCCATGTTTCTACTTTTCTTTAAATCAGAAAGAATTATAGAAATACCCTACCCTCAATCCTTGTATAAAGGATCGTGTAAAATTAACATATTATCATAGGAATGTCATGTTTCCTACCCCTCAAAACCTAGGAATCCAGGTGATTGTAGTTTGGCTATTAGGAACTTGAAACAAGTTTGCTTTATACATCTTCACATTCTAGAATGTTTTACACAGAAACACTTGCTTAAACCTAAAACAAACAGTAACAAATAAAAAATAAATTTTAAAACTTCCATAAATTATTTAATAAAATAACCACAACCATGGCTGTTCTGACTCAGTTTGCAATTTATGAAAGATGTCAAAATTTTATCTTCCAGCCAAGTGCTGTGGCTCATGCCTGTAATCCCAGCACTTTGGGAGGCCAAGGCGGGCAGATCACCTGAGGTCAGGAGTTTGAGACCAGCCTGGCCAACATGGTGAAACCCCATCTCTACTAAAAATACAAACATTAGCCAGGCATGGTGGTGGAAACCTGTAATCTCAGCTACTCGGGAGACTGAGGCAGGAGAATTGCTTGAACCTGGGAGGCAGAGGTTGCAGTGAGCCAAGACTGAGCCACTGCACTCCAACCTGGGTGACAAAGCAAGACTCCCTCTAGGGAAAAAAAAAAAAAAAAAGTATCTTCCCTACCATATTATAATTCACTCTCCAAACAGCATAATATCAACAGTATAAAATCAATACTAACTTAAAACAAATATTCTTATGTGTATATATGTATACACATTTGAAAAAAATTCTACATAGCTAACAGAAACTAACATTAAGAAACATTTAAATCCCAGCTATGTCCAACCCTATTTTGAACACTTCCTTCCAAAAGACAATGACTATTCAGAGCATACTTTATAAGTATCAAAAAGATGTATAAGACCTGCTCAAATAAAAAATTACTTTTATGAAGACTGCATCAGGTATGAATAGGTAGAATATCACTTATCCCCTAAACGGCATTATAAACCTCAGGCTGGTGTACATTTAGTAAAATATATTTAAGAAACAGTGTAAATTGGTAGTCCTTTAAAAAACAATTTAGAAATATATATATGCAGCCATGAAAGATGCAAATTTGTGTGTGTGTGGGGGGGGCAATAATTTTACTCTTGTTCTCTTCCGAAAGATTCAGATTTGAAAATTCTAGAGTGTAAATTAAAATTCTCCCATCCTCCATGCTCCCAGTTACTACAGCTGTCATGCTGCTTGTTGTTACTTCTATTACCTTTCATAAAGGATTTGACTTCATACGGAAGCACATTTCTTAACTGCTTCACTTGTAAGTAGGCTAAGTTGTGATAATTTGCTATTAGAATGATAGTGCTACTTTCAACATGGCCATCAAGACAGATTTTGTATAAGCATAGCTACCATACAGAAAATAGGGCACTTCTGTCCAATGGCTCTCAGAAATCTTTATATACTAAGGTTCATCATTTATTTATAATCTTTTTCTCAAAACATATCACAGAACAATACTTTGGAAAGAATAAAGTCCAAAAATTTTCAAGGAGGGCTGAAAATTTTGCCTTCTCAATAGATCCCCTCCCCTCCCCCACTTTCCACTCCCTCCTTCTTCCCCTTACCCCTTACCCCTCCCCCTTCCTCTCCCCTCCCCTCCACTTCCCTTCTTTTATTTTTTGGATGAGGGGCTGGGAATGTGAGGCAATTTATTTAATTTATTTTATTTTTTTGGATGAGGGGCTGGGATTGTGAAGGCAAGTCATTTAACCTGAATTTTAATTTCTTCTCCTGTAAAAGGAGGTAACAAAATCCACCCTGAGCAAACTTGTTGCGATGGTCAATAAGCTATTATTTCTGAACTTACTGTGATTATTCTTCAGAAAGTGAACATTTAAACAGTTTCTAAGTAAGCAAACTGGATGTTTTGCTGTTAAACTGTGTTTATAAAAGGTGTGGAGAACTGCTGTAGGTATTCAGTGTCCTTAGCAGATTATTCCTTATCATCAAAGCTAAGAAATGGTGCAGAATTCCAGATACAATTGTTTCCATTTTTTAATTTATTCTTCCAGGAAAGGCATAGTGTTGCATCTGTCATTAAAAATTAAATTAATTAAAATTTTTTTTTAAATCTTAAGAAACATGGGGAGCTAATATCCAAACACAAGTTGTTTTAAATAATTCCCTGATTTCCCTGTCTCTGCTCTTCAGCTTTAGGAACACGATAAAAGGTCTAAACCCTTTGCCCAAGAAAAACTTTCTATCCCTAACGTCCCTTTGATGGTGACACTGAGATTCAACTGCGACAAGGTGTATTAGGATGTCTTTTATCATCTACAGTTGCTGTACTCATTTATGGGGAATGCTAGAGCCGGCTCAGGCAAAGCTCAGAGGACATCTTGTTCTTTCTAAAAAGGCTTCAGTTAAATGTTGGAAATGTAAAGGCAATAGCTCGGTTCCCTTAGATGTGGCAGTTCTCACAGCTATGTGGTTGGACCCACTGTTCTTTAGTACATAATACCGTACTTACAAAGTTAAAATTTCCAGGGTTCTAAGGAATGATTTCATATCAAACTGTTTCCATGCATTTGTGTTAAAATAAACACTTCTAATTTTCTGATATTTCCAAGGAGCTTCTATATACAATCTCTTGGAAAAAGATAACAAAATACAATAAATTCAATTAAATTCAATGTAGGAAGGTCCTGGGGCATAAGCCTATCCAATATAATATTGGGAGACAAGGAGAGAGGGTGTTGGGAATTATATAGACCTGATTTCAATATGGACTCTATGAGGCTGACTCTATGAGGCTGTTCTGGTTTATCAAGTGCTATGGGCTGAATGTTTATGTGCCTCCAACATTCATATGTTGAAACTTAACCCCCAAGGTATTAAGGTGTTGGTTTTAAGAGGTGCTACCTTTCGAAGGTGATGTGGTTTGCCTGTGTCCCCACTGAAATCTCATCTTGAATTCCCATGTGTTGTGGGAGGGACCCAGTGGGAGGGAATTGCATGGGGGCAGGTCTTTCCTGTGCTGTCCTCATGATAGTGAATAAGTCTCCTGAGATCTGATGGTTTTATAAAGAGGAGTTTCCCTGCACCATCTCTCTTCTCTTGTCTGCCCCCATGTGAGATGCGCCTTTCACCTTCCACCATGATTATGAGGCCTCCTCAGCCATGTGGAACTGTAAGTCTATTAAACCTCTTTCTTTAGTAAATTGCCCAGTCTCGGGTATGTGTCAGCAGCATGAAAATGGACTAATACAGAAGGTGATCAGGTCATGAGGGCCCCATCCTCATAAATGGGATGAGTGCCCTTATTTTAGAAAGGCCTGAGGGAGCTTGTTTTTCCTTTCTGCCAAGTGAGGACTCAGAAAAGAGGCATCTGGGAGACCTGGGGTCTTACCAGACACCTGATCTGCTGGTGCCTTGATCCTGGACTTCCCAGCTTCCAGAATTGTGAGCAATACATTCCGTTATTAAAGTTACTCAGTCAAAGGTATTTTAATATAGTAGTCCAAATGGACTAAGACCCCAGAGATTAAGTTTTCCTGGAAAAAAATTTTCAGTGCTAAAACCCAGAAAATTCTAAGCAAATTAGGATGAGTTGGTCACCAAAATAGCACCACTTTCTTGGGCTTATCTCTTAACCCGTTCTTTCATTTGTTAAATGGCAATGAAGTATACTTTTGTTTCCTTGGGGGATTTTGAAGATGAGCTCAAACTAATAACCACAGTCATTTATTACATGCCGTGTATCATGTTCTGTCAGTATTTATGTCTTTAATTTTATTTAAACCAAAAAGCTTAATAAAGTGGCCAAGGGCTCCATTCTCTCTGCTTGTGTTTGAGTTCTGGCTCCACCACTCACTAGCTGTATAATCTGGGCATAGCCTTTAGCCTCTAACACATTTTTCTCAACTGTAAAATTGTAAATCTCAACTGTAAAATTGTGATAGTTTCAACTTCGGTGTTGCTGTTTGGACAGAGAAAACAGACGTGATCCCTACCCTATGAAGCTTACGTTTTCATGGGGAGACTAACCCCAAAAACTAAAAAGTAAATAGGTAATTCTGGAATGTGATATGCACCTTGAAGCAAAATATGTTTTGTAACAGAAAACCACTTCTAAAGATGCAGTGGAGGGAGGCGCTACCTTAGAGTGTCATGTAAAGAGAGCCCGTCTGAATAAATAATATTTGTACTAAACTTGAAACATGAGAAATGGACTGGTTATAGGAAGAGCAAGCTGATCATTCCTGGCAGAAGAAATGGCAAGTGAAAAAGGTCTGAGGCAAGAATACTTTTATTGCAGCACAGGAATGTAAAGGAAGTTGGTAAGGTTTGACTCTTGACCAAAGAAAGCAATGCCATGCCATCTTGGGAATATGGTTTGGCAACCAACAGAAGCACTGATATTTAATGACACAAATCATAGACAACAGAGGATCAGGCCTTCTTTCTATTTATCCTAGACAGTGAAATAATTCTCAAACAAGCTAGGTAGCCAAGTGTCAGCAACATCTAATATAAAATGACCCAGAAACTATCTACAGAAATAGATACAACTTACAAAACTTACACATGCAGCATTACCCAAGCATTTGGGGAGGAGAGTGGGTGGGATGTGTGGTGTGGGTGAAGGAGCTATAAGAACCCAGTCTCCTCTTTCACTTAAGTATGCTTAACTCTTTTTACCAGGATAAAACAAAAGCACTGGCTACTTCTGAGGAAGCAAATAGAAATTGATGTTTTGTTTTGCTTTCTTAGAAATGTTTCTGATTTTAGGGCTAGACACGGTGGCTCATGCCTGTAATCCCAGCACTTTGGGAGGCCAAGGCAGGCAGATCACTTGAGGTCAGGAGTTCAAGACCACCCTGGCCAACACGGTGAAACTGGGTCTCTACTAAAAATACAAAATTAGCCGGGCGTGGTGGTGCACGCCTGTAATCCCAGCTACTCGGGAGGCTGAAGCAGGAGAATCGTTTGAACCCCAGAGGCGGAGGTTGCAGTGAGCTGAGATCACACCACTGCACTCCAGTCTAGGAGATAAGAGCAAAACTCTGTCTCAAAAAAAAAAAAAAAAAAAAAAAAAAAAAAAATCTGATTTTATAAACTATGAACTTTAAATGCCTCAGGCTTCACTTTTTCTAAAGAAAATATCATTCATTCCATTGCTCCTCTCTCTGCTGAAAAATTAGATTTCCAACGAAAAGCAAACATAAGCCTTTTTATTACTGACGTATGTGCTCTTGGGGATAATATGAAATAATTATCTCTCCCTTCAGAAATTTACATCAACCAAATATTACAGCAACTGCGATTCCACCTGATGCTAACATGGATTCTCCATAAAAATGCACATATAGTACTAAGCTGACACCTAAAATTGATTTTTGGTTCCAGGCCAAAAATAGATTTTTGGTGTTAACCCAGTACTATGTTAAAAGTGAGCAGCTCTCTGATGACAACAGTAGGTTGGAAGAAGTTGAAAGAATGAGAAGCATCTTAGATGGTTTAGATAAAGAATGCATAAAACATTTCAGAAAATGAAGGTAGAGAGTGAGTCAGATGGTTCTTAAAATGAGGGCAGCAGATGGGAGATTAAGGGAGATCCAGGGCAAATGGTTAGTGTTTAATTATTCATGTAAAATCTTATTATATCAGCCAAAGCTGTTCTAACTTTCCTGACAAATTTGAAGTCTCTGATACTGTGATTCTGTGAATTACAAACTCGCATTTCCAAAATCCTCACTGGGTTTTAACTTTCAGATGTTCCTATCCTTTACCAAAAAAATACTAGTAAGCAGTGATTAACATGACCTGGCCATTTCCAGAACCACAGACAGACAGACACACACACACACACAAACACACACGCGTATGTATATGTATATATTTATATGTGTATTTACTGAGTATCTGTCATTCTAATACCTGTTTTGACTCTTCTATGTTCTTTTACAGTTTTTATCCAAATGTTAAACACCAATTATTTAGCTGTAGATATGATAAATCATAGTACAGATTCATTTTTAACTTTTGACTATGATCTAATTTTAGACTTTTAGAAAGGTTGTAAAAATACCAAATCTTCCCATAACCCTTCACTCAGCATCCCCTAATTTGAGCTTCTTAATCATACTAAAATGATCAAAACCAAGTGTAATACTATCAGTATAATACTTCAATCCAGAATCCCACATCATATGGCTCCTTGATTACTTCCAACTGTAACAGTGCTTCATCTTTCCTTGTCTTTGTCATCCTGACACACTTGATGACTATTGGGCATTTATTTTGTAGAATGTCTCTAATTATGAGTTGTCTAAAGCTTTTCATGCTTAGAATAAGGCTATACACTTTTGGCAGAAGTACAGTTGTGTCTTTCTCAGTGCATCATATCATGGGATTTGTGATATTATATCTTAGTGGGTGATGTTAACCTGATCTCTTGGTTAAGGTGTTATCTGCTGGGTTCATCCACTATGAAATTACTATTTTCCTGTTGTACCTTAGGCAAGATAATAAATAATCTGAGAAAGATACTTTGAGGCCATGTAAATATTCTGTTCTCAAAAATGTGCTCAACAATTTTAGGACTCAATAATGGGTCTTGCCTTCAACAATAATTATGGTGTTTGTCCACTAGTAATTTTTTGTTTTTCCTCTTTTTATATGTATCAGTAGAATTTTTCTGCAACAAATAACAGACTCCTTTCTGCAATTTCTTTACTTGTTCAGTTATTCAGATTAGTATGGGTTCATGGATATTTATTCTGTCCTGTGGCTTATGGTCCAGTACTGTTAGTTATTTTGTTGCTCAGATTGTTGTTCCATATTTGGCCATTAGGATTCCCTTCAAGTTGGCTCCTATGTTCTTCGGGTATGTCCCACCCTTTTCCGAAAACTCCCTTATCATGGCATTGCAAGTTGTTCCGGCTCATCTTGTATTCTCCTGGCCCGGTTCCTGGAATCAACCACTTTTGCAGTGAGCCCTGGTTCCTTTGACAGAAGAATGGTATTTAGAGACCAAAATCTGAATGCTAGTTGTGCTCATTGTTCCTAGAGTTTCATTGCTCCCAGCCCTCTCAGCAGAGCTAGGAAATGTATGTGTGTATGCCAACCCACACATGCACACACGCACATCTGTTTTTGTGTGTACATATGTGTATCTATTCAAATATATTTATGTTTCTGGTGTGTTATGTGTGCATATTTGTTATTTGACTATGATGTACACTTAAAGTTGTTACAGAATTGCTAACACACTTTTGTTAGAAATACAGAGTATTTGTTTATAGATCTGTTTATCTCTTGACTTACAGAATCCAGTCAAAGCATTGTTTCTAAAGTTATTATTTTAGTTACTGTCTTCTCCATTTCCCCAGAGTGGACTGTATTTGTAATACAGTCAGACTCATCTGGTACTGTTTTACTGCATTTCTAGGTTCTTTCCCTATATTGTGGTTGATTTTAATAACTGCATAATTGGGAGATATGTGACATATTACTATAATTCTAAGAGCCAGAGCTCTACAAAAGAATACGCACAAAGTTGTGCCACTACCACCTCCTCTCTACTACCCCATACTCACTTATCACTTCTACTACTTTCAGTGATCCCTCTCTATGTACCAACTTCATAATTTCTGGTTTATTTTTTCTGTATCTCTGTTGTGTAAATGAGTAGATTCATGAGTAGTTTTTTAGATTTTCTTCCTTGTTACATAAACAGTAGCATATGCAAGGTAATCGTTTATGTATTTTCCTTATCAGTCTGTTTGGAAGTCACTCCCCATTAGTCCACAGAGATCCTGAACATTTTTAAAAATAGCTTCATTGCCCTTAATTAAGTGGATATACTGTAATTTATTCAATCATTTTTCTAGGTATGGACATAAAGGTTTTCACAATATTTTGCAATCAAACAGTACTGCAAGGAATAACCTTGGAGATATGCATTTTTCAGGGTAGGTTCCTAAAGGTGTATCCTCAGGGTAGGTTCCCAGAATCAGAATTGTTGAGTCAAAAGACAAGTGCATATGTAGTTTTATTAGATAGTGCCACATTTCCTTTCAGAGTGATTGTACAAAGTTGCATATTTGTCAGCAAAGCATGGCAATGCCAAATTCCTCACAGCCTTTCTCACAGAGCAGTTATGGGTTCACCACAAAATTGGACAGAGAGTTCAGAGATTTCCGGTATCAAGGGTCCCCAACCTTTTTGGGACCAGTTTCCTGGAAGACAATTTTTCCACGGGGGTGGACAGTTTGGGAATAAAACTGTTCCACCTTCAGATTGTCAGGCATTAGGTTCTCGTAAGGAGCACGTAACTTAGATCCCTCACATGTGCAGTTCACAACAGAGTTTGCATTTCTATGAGAATCTATTGCTGCTGAGGAACCAAAAGGAGGCGGAGCTCAGGCGGTAATGCTTGTCGGCCCACTGCTCACTTCCTGCTGTGCCGCCCAGTTCCTAACAGATCACAGACTAGACCCGTCTGCAGCCCAGGGGTTGGGAACCCTTGCCCTATATAACCTCTGCCTCAGAGAGGAATAGCCTCTCCCTTGATCATCATCCCCCGCCCTAGTGATACATTTGTTACAATTGATGAACCTACATTAATACATCATTATCACCCAAAGCCCATAGTTGATACTAGCGTTCACTTTTAGTTTTGCATATGGGTTTGGACAAACATACAAGGGTATGTATCCACCATTATGGTATGACACAGAAGTTTCACTGCCCTAAACATCCCCTGTTCTCTGCCTGTTCATCCTTCCCTCCCCAAAACCCCTGTCAATCACTGATATTTTTATTCTCTTTATAGTTTTATCCTTTCAAGAATGTCATATAGTTGGGATCATACAGTGGATAGCCTTTGAAGACTGGCTTATTCCACTTAGTAATATGCATTTATGTTTACTCCATAAATGCATTAACGAGACTTGAAATCTCATTTCTTTTTAGCACTGAATATTATTCCCTTGTTTTGGTGCACCACAGTTTATCCATTCACCTACTGAAGGATATCTTGATTGCTTCCAAGTTGCTACAAACATTGTGTATAGGATTTTGTGTGAACATGTTTTCATCTCCTTTGGGAAAATACCAAGGAAAGTGATTATTGGGTCATATATTGTATCTGACACTATTTTAATGTCAGATAGTCCAATAGATAAAAATGATATCCCTGTTTCAACTTATACTTCTCTAATTATCAGCAAATTTTAATATTTTATTGAATGTTGGATGCTCATTTTTAAATATTATTTTCAAAGTTGTCATTTCATATCTTTTCCTGTTTCTATCAGGTCATTTGCCTGTAAAATATTTGTTCCTCAATTTTTCAGAATTTTTAATATGTAAGAATAGTAGCTATTTGTCTTAGATATATGTTGCAATTATTTTCTCCCAGTTTACAAATTGTCTTTTTTGACTTTGCTTTTGGTGGCTTTTGGGATGCAAATTTTTCATTTTTATGTAGGGAAATTTACCAATCTTTCTTCTATTGCCTTTGGATTTTGATTCACAGAAAGTCTTCTTTTATACTAAGGTCAAGAAGGAAGTCATCCATATTATCATATATAAATTAAACACTTTTGTTTTTTACATTTATATCCTTGTTTTATTCTTGTATATGGTGTGAAACATAAATGCAGTTTTGTTAATTCAATCAAAATGGTTATCCACTTATGCTAGCACAATTTTTTATAAAAAAGACTTTCTTCACCACAGAGATATGAGAGGCTACCTTTATCATTTATTAAATTTCTATGTGTATTTGGTCTATTTCTGAACTTTCTGTTCTTTCCCACTGGTCTATTTGTCTGTTCCCATACTGATACCACAATTTTTAATTAAGGAAACTTTACTGTACATCTGATTGTAGCTAATTCACCTAGTTGTCTTTTTCTCATTTTGTTTATATTTTCCCATATGTTTTTGCATGTTTTATCTAAATAAACTATTTTCAGCTTATCTAGCCCTATACATAACTTGCTAAATTTACAGGATTTATAAATTAACTTAGGAAGTTCTGACATACTTGTAATGTTGAATTTTTCCAAGCAAATGCTTGCAATGTAATTACAAAAAACTTGTAATGTTTAATTTTCCCAAGCAAATGCTTTTGCATTTAAGTCTACTCTTATGTTCTTCAAACAAACAGTGTTTAAAATATTTTCTCACGTGGGGTTTGCACATTTTTTGTTGTATTTATTCTGAGGATTTAATCTTCATTGATTCTACTTTATTTTAAAATCTTTTTAATGTTTAAGCATTTTCATATTGTTACATGGGGAACATTATAATTATTTCAATAGTTTTGCAATATTTTATTAGATTTATGTGATTCTAATGTGAGGAATTTTGCTTCTTCTGACTCCAATTACATATAATGCTGTGTTAGCTACTTTCTATAATTTTTTCTTATCTTAGGAGAACTTCCAGGAATGGGTTATTATTTTTTGAAATGCAATTTAAAGGACTGTATCAATCTACAGTGTGAATGACATTCAATAACTTTTCCAGCTTTTTCCCATCTTTAGCATTGATCAAGGGTCAATTTTAAATTTTGTTGACAGGCACAAAATATCACTTATTTTTAGCTTTGAATAATTTTGATGTCTAACACTGCTTATCATATTTATGACTTTTGTGTCTTCTAGCTGGAATGGTTTATTAATTTGGTCTAGTTTAAAATTTTTATGGCACTTAATGTAATTTTAAAAGGCTAAGAAATTTGTTAAACTTACCTAATAACTTTGTGTTTTAAAAAAATCAGATCTTCTCCCAGAAATATAAAAACAAAACCATCATTTAAAATGTGTTCTTTAATGTGTGTTACATATAAATATATTCGTATCTTAATTATGTGACTTTAGTTTCAAACTGAAATATAGCCTTTGGCTCCATTCTTGGCCCTTATCAACGTTTAGCCTTGTTTTGAGTTACCGCTTTTAAACTCGTACTGATTTTTCTTCTTCATATAAATTACCTGGAAAACTTGTGCACATGAATTATTTCACTTCATTCTGAATCTTGTTTCCCTATTCAGTCAACTGTTAATGTATTACAGATAAACTGTTTTTGGTCCTTTATTGGCCCGTATGAAATCTAAACAAGTGCTGAAGTTAAAACAAACACCTTGAATGTATGCTCCCTATTATATATGTGATGTACGCAATCAAGGTAAGTTTTGGAATGTCCTAGTTCTTCCTCACTGCTAGGTAAGTCAGTTAATTATTTGCCACTCTGTCTGTCCCTTAGTCTATGGGTCCCCAAACCTATAAAAATCAGTTGTGTATCTTTAAAATAGAGTTAATGCAGTTTTATCCATATCTCTGAACTAAATTTGCCTAGGATCAGCCTTTATGCACACTCATATCAGAAGGAACAATCTGTTTTGGAAGATTATGGTATTTCTGAACTGAACAATGTGTGCTTTTCATCTCAAAGGACTGAAAATGTCATCTGTTCAAACTGAAAATTTTCAATCCATTACACTGTTAAGCCAAGATTTTTCTGTTGTACACCAAGGTGGAAATACCGTGTTTCTACACACCAAGATGAAGGAGAGACTGACAGTTGTGTGGATTTGTTGGAGTGTATGTATGTGTGGGGAGTGTGTGTGTGAGAGAGAGAGTGCTCACAGGAAAACATTCTTCAATTCACACAGAAGAACAATAGTTGGAAGTGTTCTTAAACACAATAACTTGTGTAGTCGCCAACCAATGTCCTTCAAGAACACTTTCCCATGCTTCTTACCAATAAAGGCTAAGAATTTTAAGCTACGCACGAAATAAATCAATGCAAGTATTGAAGCATCTCTCTGCAAATTGATTGCTGGCTTCTTTGTATTATTACTAAGGTGTCATGAGATGATCTGTACTATAAATGTGGCACTGAATATTTTTGTGTAAGTCTTTATAGTTCACTAATGTTTCGCATAACTCACTTCATTTCATCTTCATAAAACTACCAAGACACTCTATAAACTTGATTACATATTTCAGGAAAAATTATTTATTCATTCACTCATTTAATTGTATATATCCATTGAAGCATTAGTCCATTTAATCATTAAATATTCATTCATTCATCTTTTTCTTCATTCATTTATTATTTATACCATGTCATGTCTACAACTGATGTAAGATGACTGGAAATATAGATTATGTAGACCAGTACCTCTTAAGTTTTGAAAAGCACATGAATAACCTTGAGAATCTTGTTCAGATTTGTCATTTCTAATAGGCTACCTGATACTGTAGATGCTGCTGGTCCATGGGTCACCCTTTGAGTAGTAAGGCCTATATGGTCTTCTCTCTTCTTGAGGGGTCCTTGGGCAAGGAGATATAACACATACCGGACATTCAGTAATTAAAATTAGCTTCCCAAGCTTCTACTTGTGTCTGAGAGAGTGTGGTTTGGGAAGTGTTTAATACTCTTAGACATGGTATGTAATGTTTCTGTATAATAGGATTTTATATTCAAATCTGTTTTCAAGAAAAAAGTAGATTTCCCAACTAAAGTTGCTATATCCATCCCACTCACCTTCAGAATACAAATAAACACTGAAAATAAACACTGATCCAATAGAGAGACCAGAGTGTTCCAAAAGACCACAATCCTTTGTTAATCTACTGTACTTGTTTCAGCAATAAACCGGCAAATATTAAGAAGCATCTGTGGTCAATGAGAATTATATTGATGCCAGAAACTGTGCTCTCCAAAGCATGTGGGTCACACAGCCTGAATGTCCCAGAGCCATTCTTTATCACCCAGCTCAAGAGCTGGCTCCAGTCACTTAAAGAAGGAAACTGATTCTGAAATCAGCTCTATGTAGCTTGTCATGTGTTTTTAATAAATATGTGTGATTCTTATTATAGAGGATGGTTTCAGTGAATTGAAAACCACCTGTTATTTTGCTTTTCCTTTTCTTATTTTTGTTTTTTTCATAAAGCTTCAGTTTAAAGAAAACTTCTGCCAATTATTACATGTATATGCCTGGAGAGTCACACCCTAACTGAGTATAAGAACCAAGCTCTGCAGCTGGGAAACTACAGGTTGTGGTCCAAATGTGGCCAAGAATCTGTGTTTGCAAAAAAAAAATAAAAAGGAAAACTAAAGTTTTACTGTAACATACGCACACACATTCATTTATGTATTGTCTATGACTTCTTTTATACTACATGTCACAGACAGCATGTGATCCACAAAGCAAAAATATTTACCGCCTGACCTTTACAGGAAAAGTTTGCTGCTCCCAGTCAAGATAATGGTAAAAATCTAGATTAAATATCCTTCCTTGTAAAATTCCATATCATTAGGGCTGTTGCCGCATAGTTGGCTCATATACTGTAAACACTGTGTATGTTTGCACACTCACTCATACTCACACACACACTCATACTTACTAGGAGAAGACACACATATATTCCTAGTAAATAATAACTTTTTGATCTTTTTTTCATTGTATAAATAATAAATCTACTTCCAAGGAATCATCTTAAGCAAAAAGGGTGGGATACTGAGGGCTTTTAAAAAGTCGACATTCAAAGTGGGCTATCACAATATAGTGTTCCCAGAGATTATGCATATGCATGAAGCAATTAAACACACAAATGAAAATACATCTGCCACAGATTTAACACACAAATCCTGGGATAACATTTAAGTTTGATCAATGCAGCACAGGAAACAAGGCCGAATTCTCCGTGCCCTCTTACCAACTCTCCTTCCTCTTACCCACCTTCCCAACACCTAAAAAGTGATTGTGACTCATGTTTTTAAGGTGTCTGGGAACAAATACAGGAAGGGTAATAACAACAAACAACAGGAGGACAAGAAACATAATTGAGGTGCATTTAACCTAATGGGAACGTGAATGAAGATTGTGTCCTTTCTGTTATAATGCGATTGTTTGCGTCCTTCAGAGTATCCTGAAAACACAACCAGGGAAAACCCATGCCAAAGAAGGCAGAGAATCCCACGGGGTCAGAGAAAAAATAACATTGCTTTGTAGAGGTTGAGGAATACATAGGAGGAATGAGAGTTTGTAGGTCTCTAGTCACTGTCAAAATCTGGTAAATTATGCACCAGTGCTACATGAATCTTCTGCTACGATGTTGTTATCCATGTGGCTATATCACGTCTCAGACTTGAGTTGAGCTATGATGTAATCACCACTAAAAGCCAATTGGTTTACCAAACTGATAGCTTCTCTGCTGCAGTTATCTGAGCATCCTTTTGTGTTGCCCTCCTAATATTAATACATTTTATCTTGTTGTTGTCTAAATCTGATATTTACTCTGTGTGTGAGATTCAGAACATTTTCAGAATGCCTTCCAACCTGCTTGAATTCAAGAGCATTCAAGTACCAAGACCAGCCTGGCATGGTGTTCCGAAAAGATGACAAAACTTGAATGCTAAAAGAATTTGTTTTCTAGTCTACTGAGAACAATTTGCCCAGCTTCTATTATCTTCAAATGAGAATACTATCAAGATATTTATTAAGCAAGCTGCACATCAGTCACTTTCATCTGAAACCCTGGCCAAATGAAAGAGAGGACTCCCTTCTACCAGGGGCTCAACTTAGCTCAATTTCAAAGTGATTGCAAAAATTAGAGTAAGAACGTCAGTTTACCAGTGCAATAGAATTAATATAACTGGCATCTACTCAGTGTCTATCTCATTGTGAGTGATTCTTGTGTGCCCAAAAACGTCTTCATTTCCAATGTGCTGGCACAGGCCATGAGATGGGCCTGGTCCCCTGGTTTCCTTGAAACCTGTGAATTACTTTTGGCACTGGAGCAACGTTGTGACCTCAAACCTGCTTGCCACCTTCTCTAAGTAGCTGAATTCTGCTTATTGTCTTTCCAAATGCAGCTTTTCTCCTATGACTTACTTGATTATCTAGGACAAGATAATAACTAGGCATTATCATTCAGGACATAGGCATAGGCAAAGACTTCATGACTACAACACCAAAAGCAATGGCAACAAAAGCCAAAACTGACAAATGGGATCTAATTAAACTAAAGAGCTTCTGCACAGCCAAATAAACTAGCATCGGAGTGAACAGGCAACCTACAGAATGGGAGAAAATTTTTGCAATCTACCCATCTGACAAAGGGCTAATATGCAGAATCTACAAAGAACATTAACAAATTTACAAGAAAAAAACAACCAACCACCTCAAAAAGTGGATGAAGGTTATGAACAGACACTTCTCAAAAGAAGACATTTATGAGGCCAACAATCATATGAAAAAAAGCTCATCATCACTGGTCAATAGAGAAATGCAAATCAAAACCATAATGAGATATCATCTAACGCCAGCTAGAATGGCGATCATTAAAAAGTCAGGAAACAACAGATACTGGAGAGGATGTGGAGAAATAGGAACACTTTTACACGGTTGATGGAAGTGTAAATTAGTTCAACCATTGTGGAAGACAGTGTGGCGATTCCTCAAGGATCTATAGAACCAGAAATACCATTTGACCCAGCAATCCCATTACTGGGTATATACCCAAAGGAATATAAATCATTCTACTATAAAGACACATGCACATGTATGTTTACTGCGGCACTGTTCACAACAGCAAAGACTTGGAACCAACCCAAATGCCCATCAACGATAGACTGGATAAAGAAAATGTGGCACATACACACCATACAATACTATGCAGTCATATAAAAGAATGAGTTCATGCCCTTTACAGGGACATGGATGAAGCTGGAAACCACCATTCTCAGCAAACTAACACAGGAACAGAAAACCAACCACTGCATGTTCTCACTCATAAGTGGGAGTCGAACAATGAGAACACATCGATACAGGGAGGGGAACATCACACACCGGGGCCTGTTAGGGGATGGGGGCTAGGGAAGGGATAGCATTAGGAGAAATACCTAATGTAGATGATGGGTTGATGGGTGCAGCAAACCACCATGGCACATGTATATCTATGTAACAAATCTGCTTGTTCTGCCCATGTACCCCAGAACTTAAAGTATAATTTTTTTACAAAAAGTAATCTTTCTCCCCTGGGCTTCTGCTGCTGTTATTTCACATTATAAATTTACCTCCTCAGTTATCAAATTTGGCCCAACCCAAGCCTAGTTCTACCATTGTTCTAAGACCTCTATATTGATTCCCCTGTCATCTGCATAAAGGGCATTACCACCAGATTGTCAGCTGTCTTAGCTCCTACTTGACCAATGAAGCTGTACCATTATTCTGACAACTTGTTCTTTGCTCCAAGTTTCTTAATTTATAAATCAGGTGTTCTTACAGAGAGCAAGCCATTGAAAAAATTTTCCTGAAGGATCTTACTCAAAAGAATATCAATCAGCAGATTCTTGGTTACAATCCACAGAACCTGATTCTGGTTAATTTAAGAAGAAAAGAAATGAATTACAGGGATATGGGTAGTTCATGGCTTAGAGAACCAGGTGCCAAAAATGACTGATAATCAATGTAGGCAAGAAATATGAGTATTGCCCAAGGTGGAATAAGCATGGGCAGTGTCATCCCCTGAGAACATTCTCGTTAGGTGACTTTTGACAGTACCACACTTCTGGTACTGCTGCCATTAAATGCTAAAGCCCATCACATCTAAATTCCTGGTGCTGCTACCTTTGCCACACATCTCACAATTCTCACAGCCACTATTACCGTTGCCACCATGAATAATGTTTATCCCCATAAAATTAAAGTGCTCTGCCAAGATTCAAAGTCCAGGGTGGGTGCAGCTGGTTGGCTTGTGTTCTAGCTGTCAAGGGTGAGAGAAGTGGTGTTTCTAGAAAGGGAACTGGGGTTCTGGTTTTTACCCAGATTCAGACAATGGGGAATTTCTTAGAAAAAGGAGAATGGTCTTCAGATAGGGTAAATTCACTCATTCCCTCCCTGACCAATACTACAATTGGTCTTGTGATTGTAATAATGGCCCTTGAAGATGCCCATATCCTAATCCCTGAAAACTGTGAGTATACTACATATTGTAACATATGTAGGATACATACTACATGGCAAAGGGAAATTAAGGTTGCAAATGGATTGAAGGTGGCAAGTCAGCTGATCTTAAAATAGATTATCCTGGATTCTCTGGGCAAACCTAACATAATCACAAGGGTCTTTAAAAGTGAGAGAGTCAGAAAGGAAGGTCAGAGTGATTGTCACATGAGGAGGTCTTTGAAGGTGGAGGAAGGGGTCTATGAATCAAGCCAATATGACTATTTCTAGAAGCTGAAAAGGCAAGGAAGCAAGTTCTGCCCTATAGCTTCCAGAAGGAAATGTCTGCCCGGTCAACACCCCGAGTTTAGCCTAGTAAGACCCATGTCAGACTCTAAGTGCAGAACTGTGAGGTAATAAATTTTGTGTTGTTTTAAGCCACTAACTTCGTGGTAATTTGTGACAGCAGCAACAGAACACTAATGCAGGAGTCTTTGACTTATGTTCTTTCGGAGCTAATTAAATTTTCTACGTAAGGTGGCATTTTTTGTTTTCCTAAACAGCCATTAACTTACATTTAATTAACAGGCAAAGACTTAGGCTATTTTGTTGCTATGGATTTTTTCCCTTATAATTGTGAGAAAGGATTCCAGTTTTAATACCTACTCAAAAATTATATTTCTTACAATAATATTTAGCCAATGTATGAAAAGAGCTTAGCATATTCAAAAAGCAAAGAACAGCTTCAGATAACAGTGATGCTGAACAGGCAATCAAAAGATTATTTCAAATACTCAGTAGTATAGGGCAGTCTAGCTCTTAAAATTTTTTTTTAATGTTTAATTGACTAAAAATAGCTGTATACATCTATGGGGTACAATGTGATATTTTGATATATGTATACATTATCAAAAGATTAAATAAATCTAATATATCCATCACCCCACCTACTTATCTTTTTTAATGATCTTTAATATCTACTCTTACATTAATTTTGAAATTTACATTGTATCATTATTAACAATGGATGCTGTGCAATAGATCCCTAATTTTACTCCTCTTAACTGGAACTTTATGCTCTTTAATCCCCTTCAGTGAGAGAGAGCTGTGTTTGACCTCATAGGCTTTTAAAATTTCTCAATTCCTTTGCAAGTTACTGATTTTTAAAGGGCAGAATGGGACAGGTAATGATTTCTTATAGAGACCAAATAGTGAAAAATGGTGAAGACAGTAGTTGCCCCCCTCCAACCGCCGACTGCCCACCATAAGTTGTCAATTGTGGAGTGTATGATTTGGTAAATTAGAGACACATATGTGGTGTTAGAAAGCTATTCATCCTAGGTTTGATTCACTATTATGGTTTCTTGATCAGTGATCAATAAATTTTCTGTAAAAGGCCAGATAATAAGTATCTTTGGCCTTGCATGCCAGAAGGCCCCCGGCATTAATACTCAGTTCCATTGTAGCAAGGATACAGCAATGTTCAGTACACAAAGGAGTCTGAGGTGCAGCCTAGATGTCACAATTTCTAACAGTTCCCATGTCATTCTAACTTGCACCCAGGGTTAATAAACACTGCCTTAAGAAATGGCTCCTGGTCAGGCGTCATGGCTCACACCTGTAATCCCAGCACTTTAGGAGGCCGAGGCTGGTGGATCACCTGAGGTCAGGAGTTCAAAACCAGCCTGGCCAACATGGCAAAACCCCGACTCTACTAAAAATACAAAATTAGCCAGGCATGGCATTGGGCACCTGTAATCCCAGATACTCGGGAGACTGAGGCAGGAGAATCACTTTAAACCGGGAGGTAGAGGTTGCAGTGAGCTGAGATTGCACCACTGCATTCCAGCCTGGGCAACAAGCAAGACTCCATCTCAAAAAAATAGAAAGAAAGAAAAGAAATAGCTCCTAAACCAGATGAACAAACATCAGAATAATCTGGAGACATACAGGTACAGTGAGAAAATATGCAAAGTCACACAGGATCTTGCCATATCAAATGACTCAATTTCTGATGGAGAGGTCAGGCAATATATAGCATTTTTAAATTCTCTATAGGAAAATTGGATGTTTAAAAACCACTGTCTTAAAGAAAATGGAATATGTGCCACTAATGATTTCTTTCTTTACCGTTTACATGTATCTTCCGCATTAAGTAATAATTTTCTCCAAGCACCTGCAGATTACAACAAAGATAGTTTGGAGGTGATGGTTTAAGAATTTAAAAATCTTAAATTCGGTTATCTGGATTTTGAAGGAATATCGGGCATGTTACTGGGCAGACTGTTATTTTCCTGAAGCAAGGAGAAAGGTCAGCCTATCTTTATTTTCATGTAGCATTCAGAAGGTCTGTAAGATAGTATCTAAGGACTGAACATGGGCACAGAAGGGGAGGAAGAAGGGCTCTTTGGAATAGATGCTCCAATCTACCTTGAGAAGACTGAGGAAAACATTATCCTGCTGTGAGTTATGTTAAAACATATTGGTCTTGGCCGGGCGCGCTGCCTCGCACCTGTAATCCTAGCACTTTGGGAGGCCGAGGCAGATGGATCACGAGGTCAGGAGTTTGAGACCAGTCTAACCAACATGGTGAAACCCCGTCTCTACTAAAAACACAAAATTTAGCCAGGCATGGCGGCGCATGCCTGTAATCCCAGCCACTCAGGAGCCTGAGGCAGGAGAATCACTTGAACCCGGGAGGCAGAGGTTGCAGTAAGCTGAGATCCCGTCATTACACTCCAGCCTGGGTGACAGAGCCAGACTCCATTTCAAAAAAACAACAACAACAACAACATATTGGTCTCTATGTTATCTTTAACAAACTTGTTGTTGTATGTATGTATGTCATATATTTTAAAATTTAGTCATAGGACTTTAAAAAAGACCACTGGAGATGAGTACTGCTTTTTGCATCTGTAATGGCCAGGAGTGGGGTCTTATTTATTTTTCAATACTAAACACTTAGTAAAAATACCCAGAATATAGTAGGCACAATAAAAGATTATTTAGTGAATGAATTTAGGAAGGACAAAATTCCACATGGACGACAAGATGCATTTTTAGAATGCCAAAATTCTGGAAGAGTTTTAGGGGGCTGAGTCATGGATATTTCTTTGTCCAAAAGGGCAGGTTTCCAAACAAGTTCCACACATATGTTGCATTGTCCTTGGAGGAACATAAATGTAACATCAGACTATATAGACATGGCTAAATAGTACGCATAGTCCCTCTTGCTGACTGACATTCCTGGAAATCCCGTTCAAAGCATCTCTATTTCTTCCTCTCCATATCTTTAAGATAAAAACATACTCAAGATTTACTGTGAAGAATTTTGCAGAACACTTGATTGAATAATAGAGTTCTTCGTTACTTTCATTTGATTTTCGAAAATGGGTAGTTAAAGGTCTCTTGCTTTCAGGCTGGAACAGTAGCTCACTCCCATTTGGGTCTTGAATCATAAGGAAGAAATTGACCCATTTTCAGAATTTCAGTGCCTTAGTTATTTATGGCTGCCTATAAACCCATTCTTCTTCACCTCCTTGGACAGCAATCGCAAGGCTCAGGTGCCAAACTGGGAAACGTAATGTATTTTTCCAGGAGCAGTTGGCTTCTTGGGAGCATTCTGGCAATGATATGGTCCCCTTTGAAACCGCCTTCTTCACTGACTTGTGTTTTTAAGATGCATGATGAACTGTTTGAGCTGCTGTGCTGTTGTACATGCTATTTTCCTTTGACTCACCTCAAAATAATGAGGAATTGATATCCATTTAATCCACATGGAGAAAAAGCTACTGAGTACAACTGAAAAAAAAAAAAAACGGTCCATATATGGAATTTCCACATATTTATATCTTAATGCTGGAAGGGACATAGGGGCCACCTAGTCCACCATCCTACCCAGTGCAGGAATTTCCTCCATAATGACCCTGGGCAGGAATCAATCAACATCTGCTTAAAAGTTTCTGGAGACAGGGCAATTGATACTTCTTAAATCAAACCATGTTATCACTGAATTCCTCTAATTGTTTAAAAGTCCTTCCTAATACTGAGATGAAAGCTGCCTCACCAGTGTTTTGCACCAGTCCCAGCCCTGCCTTTAGAGCAGCACAGAATAAATCTGATCCCTCTTCAACCTAAAAGCTTCCCAAATGTTTCTCACCCTGTATTCTTCATTTTCCAATGTCACCATCTCCAGTTGTTTCAACTACTCCTATTGCCTACTCAGACATGCCTGTCGGTGTACATTTTTAAATATGTCATCTACTTTCAGAATAGTTCATTGGGGTTTACTACTGCTTGTCATTGGAACATTATAATTCTATCAATCTAGACTCTTAACACTTGAACCTTCTGTTAGCAATCTACACATTGATGGCTTCAGTTATTCAGGAACTATGCTAACCTCTTGTATGTTTTCTACTCTCTAGTCGTCTCTCAACACTCTCAAGACAGGTACCATTATAATTCTCAATTATATTTGAGAAAAGTGATGGTCAGAGAGATTCAGAAATCTGCTCACAGCTAGTTCTGACTATAAAACCCTTAATTAATAAACTATATTGTCTCTCTTACAATAAATGCAACTAAAACTGAGTTATTTTTAAAAATAAGTTGCTGTTAGACCAGAATCTCTTCTTCCTTTTTATTGTTTCCTGTGTGGTTCCTTAGTGGCAATCATATAATAGGGAACTTTATCATGATAATTCACTTCCACATACAATTAATGAATTTAATTCTTACAGCAAATCTATAGGATTTAGTTTCGTTTAACTGTATTTTCTATGTTGAAACTTGAAGCTCAGAGCTTCCCAAAGTCACACTGCCAGTAACGGGATCATCACTGAGCCTGTTTCTATTACCCATTTTGTCTTTTGATTATTAATTACTGTTTGCTGCTTCTTTGCACATATATAGTACTTTTAATTGATTGTTGGATATTGTAGATGGGACATTATGGATGTTCTGCATTATGTCATCTTCCTGTAATTATTGTCAAGTTTTTTTCTGGCAGGCAGTTAGACTGCCAGTGAGTCAACTTGACCTGTCACATCTTGGTTTTAGACTTTATTAAAGATGAGAGGCTAGATATGGTGGCTCACACCTGTAATCCCAGCACTTTGGGAGGCCAAAGTGGATAGATCACCTGAGATCAGGTGTTCAAGACCAGCCTGGCCAACATGGTGAAACCTCGTCTCTACTAAAAATACAAAAATAAGGCTGGCATGGTGGGAGGCACCTGTAATCCCAGCTACTCAGGAAGCTGAGGTGGGAGAATTGCTTGAACCCAAGAGGTGCAGGTTGCAGCATGCCAACATTGCACCACTGCACTCCAGCCTGGACAACAGACCAAGACTCCACCCATCTCAAAAAGAAAAAAAAAAAAAAAAAAGGAGAAATTTTCACGTTAAGTTGATATACAGAAAACTGTCCTTTCTCATAAACATGGCTTTTCTGGGACCTCAAGTACATTCCCAGGGAGTTCACCAAGGTGTCTTTACTATAACTATGGCTGAACTCTGTATCTTCCCAGATGGACCAACCGTGAAATCTCTTCCCATTTTTCTGGCACACAGCAAATGTATTCCCGGCCAGGTGCTGCTGAGTGTTGCCCTGAACATGCATGTTTTGAGTTGATTGTATATGATGTTAGCTATAGGATTTTTGTGGATATTCTTTATTGAGTTGAGAAAGTTCCTCTCTATTACTCGTTTACCTAGAGTTTTTATTACGAATTGGTGTAAGATTTCATCAAATGTGTTTTATGCAGCTATTGATATCATCATGTGATTTTTTTCTTCTTGAGCCTGTTCATGTGATAGGATACATTAGTGGATTTTAAATTGTTAAACCAGCTTTGCCTATCTGAAATACATCCCACTTGGTCATGGTTTATACTCATTTTTATATATTGTGAAATTTGATTTGCCAATATTTTATGGAAGATTTTTGCATCTATATTCAAAAGCTAACTTTTTTAAACTTTTATTTTAGGTTTGGGGTACATGCGCAGGTTTGCAATATAAGTAAATTCTCACTCATGTCATAAGGGTTTATTATATAGACTATTTCGTCACTCAGGTACTAAGTCTAGTATTCAATAGTTATTTTTTTCTGATCCTCTCCCTCCTCCTATCCTCCACTCTCAAGTAGGCCCCAGCGTCTGTTGTTCCCCTCTTTGTGTTCACATGTTCTCATCATTGAGCTCCCACTTATAAGTAAGAACATGCAGTATTTGATTTTCTGTCCCTGCATTAATTTGCTAAGCATAATGGCCCCAGGTCCATCCATGTTCCCAAAAGGATCTCATTCTGCATAGTATTCCATGGTGTATATGCACCACATTTTCTGTAACCAATTTGTCATTGATGGGCATTTACGTTGATTCCATGTCTTTGCTATTGTAAATGCTGCTGCAATGAAGATACACATGCATGAGTCTTTATAGTAGAATGATTTATATTCCTTTGGATATATACCCAGTAATGAAATTGTTGGGTTAAATGATAGTTCTGTTTTTAACTTTTTGAGGAATCACCACACTGCCAGAGGCTCACTTTTTATACTCATCTAGAAATCAGTACATCCAATCTTGGAGCATAATTGTGGAGGGTTTCAGACAGAAGTATGACAAGCAGTGCGTGTCATCTATTTATATTTATTTGAGTGGGCTCATTGAGGGCTATTGGGGAGGGAAAAAATGAGTTCATGAATAAGAGTCATGCCCTATTTGAAGAATTGAAGGAGATAAACCCATATATTGTCTGGAAATCAGTCAAAATTTCAAAACATTAGAAATACAATACATAAGAGAATCAATACAAAGGTACAAGGATAATATATTGATGTAATCCAGGTAATCGATTATTCACATAAATAACTAAAGAATGATAAAAAGCTGTTAATGAGTATTACATTCAGACATAAACATTTTGAACTGGTAGAATCACTATCATAGAAGAGAGTGCAAACATACAAAACTTGAAAATAAAAAATTAAAGAGCCCAGCCTCTTAGAGTTGTTTCTATTTGCTAGAAACAACCATTCCATTTCCGTTTTGAAAAACGACTAACTCTTATACTAAAGAAATCATTTTCTGAAATTATCAAATCCTTCAGCTTTATTTGTATTCTTTCCTTCCATTAAATTCCAGAAAACTAAATTTAATGCTCACTGTTAAAAATAGCAAGGACATTTTGTTGGAGACTGTCTTCCTTCTTCCTCACTGCCTACCCGGGATCCTGTTCACCTTCTTTAAAAGGGCACCTGTTCCTGAGGGTGCTGGGCTCATCTTCTGCTCTAAGGAATTTCATGCTTGATATAAGGCAATCTATGGCGGTCTTATCATCTTTGTCAAGTGCCAAGAAGACCCGATTCGGGAAAAGTCTGCTGGGGAAAAGTTTTTATCCCATTCAAAATAAACAAAAGGTGGGAAATTCAATTTTCTGTTTACAGCCCTACACTATCTCAGCTGTGACACATTCAAACTCCACGACTTTGAGTAAATTGTGGTTGTTTTAACTTCTCTGTATTTTAATTCTTCATGTAACTGGTGATAATACAAAAAAACCTATCTCATGGGGTTGTAATATATATTAAACATGTAAAACCGTTAGAAAAGTGCCTGGCAGATACCAAACCCAATGTGTTTAATATTATTACTATTACAATTATTATGAGCATTCTAGGAAACTACTTGAATTAAAACTGATCAGCTGTTATATGTCTTCCTCTCAGGCATTTTAAATTTATCTCTGTACCTTCCATTTTATTTATAATCTTTGCTAAAAGGGCTGAAAATAAAATTCAGTTTTAATGGCTCTGCCTTTTCTCTGTCATATATGAGACTGACATCTGCTTCTAGGCAATGCTTTTAAAATCTTATTATTCTCCTTTGGAACTTTTTGGACTTTACTGGATTTTTCTCTGACTCTATTTCACCTCCACCCTCTTTTTTTTTAATTTTTTTAAAAAAATTTTTTTAAAAAATTTATCTTTTTAAAAAAATATGAGGTCAGTCTGTACTTGGATTATCTTCTAAAAAGTTTTTCAGAATTTATCTAGTAGCTGTGATGACTAATCCTTCTGTCCCTAATTCATTCTCACTGGAATTGTGATTTTAAAATCAGAATTATATCTTTTTTTTTTTTTTTTAAGAATCTCTCTGCCATGGGATCATACCTATTTTTTCTCTATGAACATTTTGAAATCTGCTTTCCCAAAGCCAAGGTCACATCCACATCTGCCCAGCAAAAATAATTATAATGATTATAGGAAAAGCAGATGTTTGAGAAAATAGAAACTGTTTTAGAGACCTGTCAGTTTGTCCACGAGGAGGGTAAGAGAGGGACATGCCTGTCAGTTTAACACTGTCTGCAGGTGGAAGTTGAACATGAATGAGTATTGATTCACTGACTTGTCTGACTTATAAAAAATAATCTTGAATGGGTGACAAGCTCTAGCTATTCTCTGTATTACAAGCTCCTTTAGCAACCAAGGTCGGGGGGCAGAGGGCATTGCAAGATGTATGACAGACAGTCTCTCTATTCAGAAATATTCCACAAAGAATATTCCCCATTTATGGAATCCTTACTATATGCCAGGTATTGTAATGAGACCTTGACATCAATAACTCATTTGAACCATTTTACAAGTGACACAGGATCTGAAAAATATTTTCAGGGGCACACAGCTAGTAAGTTAGGAGCTGTCGGATTAGAACTCCTGACTGCTTAAATCTAACATCTGTGCTCTTTGCATGTGTTATGGGTTTTGTAAAAATAGTCATTTTAGGGGCACTGCCAAAATAAAAGTCTTTTCTGCGAGTGGCGGAAGTGCCAAACGTTTTGCACATCTTAGGTTCTTGACATTTTAGTTTATATTTCTGACACCAAGTTTGAATTTTCCAGCATTGCCTGATACAATGGTGAGCTCTACGTACACAATGTTTCCTAAACACTAAATTCATACACACAAAAAGGGGTCTCTCCAATCCACCATTAGCCACAAAAAAAAAAAAAAAAAAATACAGAACATTTCTATTCAGATTGACTTTGGAATCATTTTTCCTAAACATCTGAAGAGGAAACTGATTTTTGGGGAACAAACCATTTAATTTTTTTCCCCTGACTTCGAGGGTGATCATCAAACTATCACAGAGAAGTAATCAGCACGTTTTCATCTCCTAAGGCATATACAGCAGGTACAAAGGACAAGACAAAACACCAAGAGAACACTATACAAACACATCAAACACCTTGGAAAAATTACAATAATTAAAGTTATATTAAATGTTAATGCATTTTGATTGTGGGGTATATGTGAGTGTATCCTCAAGTACAAGTATATATGATCCATTTAAATTAATGTAAGAAAAGGGAAAAAAATTAACATTAACATGCTTTTGCAAACAAATGCCTGTATTCATTTTCCCCCTTGAACATTCATGGCCAGAAAAGCATTTCTCACCAGAACTACCGTTTTTTGTTTATTTTTTGTGCCTATTGTGAAGAGGAAGTAACAAAGGTGTTTGCTTCAGGATCATGGGAACCGATTGGCATTTTTATATGAAAAATGAAGACTGTTTTCCTTGTTTCTAGGCTTATTATATTTACTAAACTGTAATGATACGAGCCAAATTATTGTTGTGTATCAAACTACAACTGGAGTGTGTGTGTGTATGTGTGTGTGTGTGTGTGTGTGTGTGTGTGTGTGTGTGTGTGTGTGTGTGTGTACAGGGAGAAAGAAATAGATGGCCAGAGAAAAATAATAATACATAGCTAATTTTAGAAGAGTGATACTGCTGCTTGGGCAGATGAAACAGTCTTTAAATATTAATTGTCTTGAAATCTGGTTTTAACTGAATGGAATTCTCTGATAGATAACAAATACATTCAAACATATTTAATCTAGCTTCCTCTGACTGCTATAGTAACTCACAAATAACTGATCAGTTCTTGCCTCTTACTTGGAATTGCCATGGAATTCATCATCTAAAGTGGGACACTTTTGAGCACATATATGAGGGCGCTATTTTTAACCAGATTAATACAATAAGCTTAAACTGCAACAAATCCAGAAAACCAAGCAGGCTGGCTCACTCTACTCTTATTAAACTTTTGTTTTGTTACAGTTTTTTTTCTGCGACATAGAAGTAAAAGAAGCATTTTATATTCTTTCTTACGTTTGCCCACATACATGTGTTGTGTGTATAGGGCGTGAGTATCTTTTGATACGTTTATACTGGAACTGATGCTGTATGTCCAGAGCACATAAAAATAGATTAACAGTCACATAAAAATACAATGCATAGGTAATTTTTTCCTAAGCCTTAATTTAGCTAGTGGGCTGGAAAATGTCAACATGCAAGGGGTTAAAGAACAGCTGATGCCTCATGGAAACTTTGTAAAACATTCTATTTATAAACAATTCTATTTGGATATCACATTTTCTATAATGCTATTGGCTTGTTTTATTTTTATACCTTAGAAAGTTTCCATGAAAGAGTATGGGCTCAAGGTTATCTTTCCTATGCTTATTTCTGCTTATTTGATTCTGAATGCATCAGGCTTTTGTAATTTGTATAACTGCTCTAAAATCAAATGTGTTTTCATATGAATTCTACAAGATAAACTCACAATGAATAATATCTACAAAAATATTGAATCTACATACTTTTGTTTTTGTTTTAACTAAGGTGTGTCATATCTACAACATATAAAATCTTAGAAATGTTATATTATATATGCACAAACAATGGTTTCCAATCAAGCTTCCAATAATAAGACCTAGTGCTTGATAATTAGGGTGGCTACAGTTTCCAGTAATCGATTATATGTTTCAAACTAGCTAGAAGACAATACTTCAAATGTTTCTAGCATAAAGAAAAGAGAGTTTAAGGTTATATCACAATTCCACTGATTTTATCTTTACGAATCATATCAATATAATAAATTATCACTTCAAAAATATGTACATTATGTATTACAAAAATAATCTAAATAAATTATACTTCTCAGAATTTGTAAAGAATTCTGTACCATAAAATCAGATCAATATGAAATGTAAACCAAAGAATGCTAGCAACTCAGAAAAGTGCCATGACCCTGATTTTTAAAATAGATTTGAAAAATAGTGTGATTGCTTAGAAATGTATGTTACCAGCACCACTTCAAATGACCTTTTTAAGTTTGGCAACCTGTGATTGGAAGAACTCCCTATATGAGTATCACAATCCAATTTCTGAATGGGTCCCACTGTATATAAGGAAGGCTGCATTTTGTTGTTTTGGGGAACTGGGGGGTAGAATCACCCAACTTTTGCCTAGTGAGACCCTCTTAATTTTTTTCCTTAATTCAGACAACCAGAAGAGCCTAACTTTAAGTTTGGATCTATGGTCTTATTTTCCATTATGACTTATATTAAAGTTTCTTTATAATCTTGGCCCCAATTTCTCTTGTCTTCTTATTTCCTTTTGTTTGTTTGTTTATTTGAGATGGAGTCTCGCTCATCGTCCAGGCCGGAGTGCGGTGGCGCCATCTTGGCTCACTGCAAGCTCCGCCTCCCGGGTTCCCGCCATTCTCCTGTCTCAGCCTCCCCAGTAGCTGGGACTACAGGCGTCCGCCACCACGCCTGGCTAATTTTTTGTATTTTTAGCTGAGACGGGGTTTCACCGTGTTAGCCAGGATGGTCTCAATCTCCTGACCTTGTGATCCGCCTGCCTCCGCCTCCCAAAGTGCTGGGATTACAGGCGTGAGCCACCGCGCCCAGCCCTTCTTACTTCTTTCACTTCTCTTTATGCACCAAACATGATGGGTAAAAATAAACTTCCTCTAATTCACAAACAGACACTCTTTTATCTCTGTGCTTTCGCCCAAGCATTCTTGCTGCTGGAAAATATGTATGTCTTTATCTCCTACTTTTATCTTTATGTCAAGATGTCTGGAATTAGTTAGGTGTCCCTCCCTCACAAAGCCACTGTGACCACAGCACTTGTGTTTTCTCTAGGTTCATCCTGAGCATAGATGAGTTGCTAAGACAGTGAGCGGAAATTAAAAGGGGTGAAGATAATTATGGAAATAACATAAATTATTCTACTGAAAGCAATAAAGAGCAAAATCAACTTTCTAAAACTATAAGTAAGTCCACGGAAGGGCAGTTTCAACAAATTCTGCTTGAAGCTAGACAAAATGGCAATTAGAAAAGTCTGATACACATGGAGAAATGAAGATAGATTCCATGTACAAGAGATTCTCCTTCCTACATGAAAGGGTGCAAAGACTGGAGCAGTATCAAATATAAGATATAAAACTTCCCTCAATTGAAAAATCTGAAGTAATACAAAGAACTCTTTCTGTTGAAAGAGAAAATAATCTTGCTTTTCTCTGGCTTGCTCTCTTTCTCTCTCTCTGACACACACACACACGCACATATACATACATACAGAGTGCATACCAAATTAAGAAAAACAGATTTATATCCTGGTAATAGACCTTGGGAATTTTTAAAATCTTTTTACCTATCTGGACTGGATAACTTTTTATCCTTCTCTACTAATTGTATTAATATTGAAAATTCATAGTGAAAAATTCAAAGTCTACTTCAGATCTTTTAGGAAATCCGTCAGCATTTACTATAAAAATAAGTCACCCAAAGTCAGATTTTTTCCATTTTTGATACTCTTTGTCAAAACCTCTAAAATCCAAATAAATATGAGGACTTTGTTTTTTGTTAGTGTGTGGTTGCATGTTTGAAAAGCAAGTCCTCTGATCTAAATCCAGGCCCATTTCTTGGGGAGTTGCAGTTGTTAATACCTTTTCCAAAGTTCCTTTGATACAACTTAATTTTTATTCTTTAACAAGAATCCTTTGGGTATAGATTCTTCATAAGGCTACTTTTCCTGCCACTGATGTTCTTTATCTTGTATGATTATGGAGTTTTTTTCTTGAGAGGACCTGTATTGTTCGGCACATTGTTCTTTTTGTTTTAAGATTTCCTTTTGCTGAGATCCCAAGGGCTTAATTTAGAGTTTGCAGAAATTGAATGAAAATGATTTGCCACATATATAAAAGAAAATGCATGAAAAATAAATGCTACTTCCTGTCATAAATATTATTGGTGCCTTTGTATACCCTCAGAATTCACCTTAGTTTGTTTACTATGAATACCTGTGAACTGTTGCCTGAGGGATTATTTCTGGGCCAGGATATGCAATCTGCCTGTACACAAAGTAATGAGTTCCCAGAAGCAGCCCTTAACCAGTAATGTACAGGGAGTTGGTTTATTATATCCCAGATTCCCTGCCCTAACTTGGAATAACTTTAAGGTACATCTTGTACAGTTTATAAGCATTCCCCAGAAGGAATGATCTCCAGGCATCCACAGTGGTAACAGGCTTGATAACACATCATTTACTGGCTTTTGGTTTTCTTTCCTTCCCTGTGTCTACTCTCTTGTAAGTGTTTCCTGGGAATACCTAACAAAGGAAAGTACTTGCACTATAATTTTTGCCTCAGGGTTAGAATCTTTAGAAACCCAAGCTGAGGCAGCTCACATTAGAAGTGGTCTTGGGAAGTAGCCCTTCAGGATGAAATTCTGGAACTGGACCAGGCACTAGAGCATAGAGATGTGAATGGCACAGAGCTATGCTGTTTGGTTTCTTGGGGAAATTCCAGTAAGAGTGACTAAGAAAACTCATTGGCACACTGGTAAACTAGCTCTGTGGGGATAAAAAGATCCTATCTGTAATGTTTGCCAATGTCCATGTTGTACATACTCCTGTCATGGCCAGCTTCAAGCTATCAATGTGATGCCACTGGAAGTGAAGCTGGGAAGAGTTGCACATCTCAGCTTTCATGGACCAGCAGGGCTCATGAAAAGCAAGGCTCATTTCAGGAGCAAGGTCACACCATCTTCAGCAGAGAAGTACTCACTGTCCAGGAAACAGTCAAAAACTTGAACTTGGCCCTTGTTAGAAACTGAGCACCTAACCATGACATAAAAGGACTATAGTAAAAAACAACTGCCCATGATGCACTGGTCATAAGATTGTTCAGACATTAGTCTAATCCAGAATGCACAAAAGAAATTATATCAAGTTTCCCAGATCTCCATGTCACCCAAAAAGTTTGCACTAGTAGCTCTCCCTCAACCTCTATGGCCTTGTTGATGGAGGACATAAACTCAGGTCTGACCTGATATGTTCGCAAAAGCCAGAAATGCACTGAGGATATCCCATCTTGTGGTATCTGTGAAAGATAGTGGGAAAGTGAAGTTCTACAAAGAAACACATATTCGAGATGCACACTTGGTCATGAATTTGGTATGGAGAAAGCAGCAGACTCAGGTAAGGACATAAATGATCTTCTGGGCACTGACGAATGGCTTAGCCAGTTGAGCAGGCACCTGGAAGGCACAATGTTGGAAGATCAGGTACAAAAATGTCTATATAAAGGCATGTGGCCAGACCTGTCAGATTGGACACAGTGTGTGAATCTTTGAGCATTAAGCCACAAAGAGTTCACTGCAACCAGGAGTTACAGTGATTCATACAGGAGGGCACCAAACCTCTGACCTTGACCACCCCAATACTTGTACCAGTCACTCAAGAGTGGAGCAATAGGGATGGAGGCTACACATGAGCCCCAAATCATGGTTTTCTTTTCTTCAAGGCTGGTATTTTTATAGCCACACAAATCATCTGACTTGTCAGCAACTAAAATGTGCTATTATCCCTTGAGAAGACCTACCAGTCACTAGGATTGAGTCATATTTTAAGGGTAGATTAGCCTTTGGTGCTTATAATTCCTAAGCCAACACCATTATCTGGGGATTCACAAAGTGAATTTATTGTTATAATATCCTTCATTTCATCATTTCTGATCACAGTCTCTTTTTATGGAAGGGAGATATATAGCGAGTATAAAATCATGTCACCCATTTGCCATCTACATACCATGTAGCCTAGAAGTTGCCAGTCAGATGGAAAGGACCACATTTTGACTATCTTGGACCCAAAATACTTACCTCCCTTAGAAAAAATATGTAGACTCACAGACACATGTATATATTTTATTATTTTGTTAGTATAAATATGAATATAGTCAAGATTAGATTCATGATTATATATTCATTATTATATTAATTTGTTTCTTCTGATTTTAAAAGATATTAAAATTAAAGCATTTCATGGAGCCCTAAATACTGTGGGCCCTAGGCACTGTGCTTATTGTGCCTTATAGATAAGCTGACTCTGCGGGTAAGAATATTGGAATGGCTCTGAAAAGTATAGCTAAGGTGCCACATCAGGCAAGACGTTCTGCAGGGCTGCAATTTTTACATTCAAGAAACAGTTTACTCTTTTAATAAATGGCCAGTACAAGGGACTGTGTCCCTGAAGACTGAAACACATGAATCTGGGAACCAAGGATGCAAGTAGGAGTAACCTCTTCTGCCAGTGACACACACGATAGTTTACTTGTGGTTTTGGAGTGAGAAGCATGTTATAGTAGACAATTTTAAAATATCTGAGGGTTGGAATGGTCTTTAAGGGAATGGAAGAAATAGGTGAATAAGTCACACAGTTACTTAGTGATGCTGGGTCCATCTGAGATTAGATAACCTTTCACCACAGCACACATTTGCTTCCTAGAGTAAAATTTCCTTGAAAGGCACTCACAAGGTCTGGAGTGAGAGCAGAAAATTCAAATGTCAGAAGTAGTCATTGATGAGATTTTGAAAGTCAATAAAACCAGTTATTAGCCTGAACTAATTTGACATGATATATCATCAGTATTGTCTACACTGAGGAAGAAATAAAATTAGGAGAGAGTTGATAAAAGAAAGAACTTAATGAGGTAAAGGATCTTGGTAAATGGGGTCAGAGAGTGAGTTATGTGGATGCCTAGAAGGAAAGTGGAAGGATAACTAAAGTGAAAGTACAGACTGGAATACCGGAGATGAAGAATTCATAAGTGGGTAGTTTTATATTTAACAATATTCAAAGTATGGTGATGAGAATGGGTAATGGACTTTGCCTTTATAACATCTTAGCTATTCAGCGGTTTGAATTCCCTATTTACAATACTTGGAGATAAGATTCATTTGTAAATATGAAATTAAAGGAAGTATGTGCCTAAGGTATTAATGGTTACTTACATGAAGTGCCCTGGGATGTTAAAAAATCATTTGGAAAATTTATTAAAATTCTGACAGTCTACTAATATCAAGATGGTTTAATTCATCATTTAAGAAATCATATATTGATCAAGAAACAATTGCTGATCCCTTGAAGAGCTGTGAGTCAATCCTGAGACTGCAATGGAACAGCAAGGAAATTTGAAATACACAAAAGTCCACAAATGAACCAAAGTTCAATTTCTCAATGAGTAGTGTGAGAAGAAAAAATAACTGCCTTGCAGGATTGTTACACATACCAATAAAATAAAAGCTTCTGAGAGAGCTCATAGAAGACATCTAGCATTTTAATTTATGTATTCATTCAATAAATGTCTTCTCATACTTTCTATGCCCAGCAATATAATAGGTACCTGTGACATGCAGAAAGGACTCCACTCTTCAGTAGCTTGAAGTCTATCTAGGGTTGAAGTGGACAGTTTTCATATTAATTCTTCGTGACCCAGCATGGAGCACCTCTTTCTCAGGGAAGCCTCATCAACTGAATACGTTGAGTCCCTGGGTGCATGCTTCCATAGCAACCTGTGCTCCTGCTTTTATCACATTTTAAAAGAATTACCTGTTAATGTCAATGTTCCTCATAACCTTTGTTCTATCTATTAGGATATGCACTCTGAAGCTGGGCTACACTGGTGATCATAAGCAAGTTACTTAAACTCTCTGGGACTCAGCTGCCTCATTTATGCAATGGTGATAGCAAAAGTATCTACCACTTCATAGAGTTGTTGCGCAGGTCAATTAATTCATAGATGTGTACTGTTCATAAGAAATAAAAGAAATAATATATTAACCACGTAATAATTGTTGATCCCTCTTAGGAAACTCTTTACTAAGTCAAGTTCAATGGACAAAGCATTGTATTCAGAGACAGAAAATTCATATTCCAGACCTCATTGCTCCAACTCAATTGTAGATATCAGAAAATCAAGTTTACTTGCTTGATAAAATATTGGGGCTTTAGTCTAATCTGACACTCTGAAAAAGTGCCTTTACATCCCGATAGCTAACTCAAATAGCTTGTTTAAGTGGAAATACTTTAAAGAAAAGGACCATTATTTCATGCATCTTTATAATGTCCTCTGTCCTAAGCACTGTCTGGCCCATGATGGGTGCTCATACATGTTTGTTAAATCGAACAGAATATCATCAGATCAAGCTTCACAGAAGGTCACGGGCTTAGACCCAGGTGCAGACAGTGCAATGTAAACCTCATGGGAAACTGTTAAAGCACAGCTCTCATGCTATGACATAAGAATTCTTTGGCAAATGACTTTCTCCATGATCTCATGGCTTATTTGTAGAAAGGAAAAAACCAGGTGTCCTGACTACTGTTCCACTGACTCCAAAAGGAGTACATCAAATACATTTTTCAGACAATAACTTGGAACAAAATGATGGCCAAAAACAACTTCTGTGATAACAACTTGATTTTGATAGCAAATATTAAGGTAATATATACAGACAAGTCAAACTGACAAATTTCTACCCTCTCTCTAATAATAAATCAAAATAGCTAACAGGAGAAAAGCAATCATGAGTTAATGACTTTATGTCATGTGTCTCAAAAAGGTTGATCATTATACAACCTTCTCTACCTAAAAGAATATTGAGTAACGACTTATTTAACAGTTGCATTGCAGATAGGTACCATAATTCATTTAATCAAATCCTGTATATCAACAAACACTTAGTTACTTTTCATTTTTTTAAATGTAAACATCTTTAATATATAAACAGCTTTTAAAAATTAATAGTAGAAACAAAAACATTAATACTGAAGAATGACTGTCATAAATAATTGCATGCATATATTTAAGCATTGATTCTATTATGTCTTTAGGCAATATTCTAGAGATATGAATGTCAGGTGAGGAATATTCAGTTTGCATTTGTTATTTTTATTTTAATTTTGATAGTTTTGGGGGAACAGGTGGGCTTTGATTACATGGATGAGTTCTTTAGTGGTGATTTCTGAAATATTGGTGCACCCATTACACGAGCAGTATATACTGTGCCAACATGTAGTCTTTTGTCCCTCACACTCTCCCACCCTTCCCCCGAGTCCCCAGAGCTCTTTCTTGTACTTTTGCAACTTCATAGCTTAGCTCCCATTTATAAGTGAGAACATACGATATTTGGTTTTCCATTCCTGAGTTACTTCACTCTGAATAATAGCCTCCAACTCCAACCAAGCTGCTTCAAAACCATTATTTCATTCTCTTTTTTCGCTGAGTAATATTCCATGGAGTATCTATACCACATTTAGGCTGGTTCCCTATTTTTGCAACTGGGAAATGTGCTGCTAACTTGTGTCAAGAAATTTCTCCTAGAAGAGACTGTATCCCCATTCTCCTACCAACACTTTTATTATTTACCTTTTTATTGTATCTAATAGACTGATTAATCATCTTTAGTTGGTTTAACTTGCTTTTATTTAGTCACCACCAAGGGTGACTATCTTTTCACTAGGTTCTTGTTTAGGTCTCAACTTAAATATCAGCTCCTCAGAGATGCCTTCTCTGAGTCTTTATCTAAAAAGCAGTCTCCCTGGTGTCATAGTGTCATTTTCCTTTTCATTTTAAAAAATCATATGTTCATGTTTATTTTTTTCAAGCATTTTTTATGATTGATAACTATTTTAATAAGATTTAATCACCACATCATATTACCTTTAATAATGATAGGCTCACATTGTTGAGAGCTGTATGTTTTTCCTGTTACCATTTCATTTAATCCACATGGAAACCCTGTGGGATGGGTAGTATTATTATCTACATTTTACAGATGAGGAAACTGAAAGGTTACCTGAGTGGCCAAAAATATCACAGCACTAGAATACAGTGCAGACGCCTGTGGCCCGGAGAAGTTAAGTTGCCTAAAAGGACACACAGCTAGAAAATTGAAGATACAACTCAAACTCCAGTCTGGGTTCTTCGGCTGCAATTTAGCCCACTCACTGACTAATCATTCTAATTTATCTGCAGATATCTCTTTTCTATATGTTTTCATTAGGATTTAGAATCAGGTTCTTAAAGCCACTTCCAAAAATTCCCTTTCACTTCAAACCACAAGGCTATCTTCAATTAGGAACTAATCATAGACTAGCAAAAAGGGTAAGAATATTTTACTTAGCTCATTATTCTCAGAGGGAAAGAATGGTAAAGAAAGGGGACTCAGTCTATTCTATGAAGCATTCCTTATTGAAAATCATTTATATGTTACATTCAACAACATAGGGGAATTTTCAAATGTAAATATTCAACCGGTCATACATACAGCTTTCTCCTGTTTTTTGGTTTCTCTTTCACTGACTGCTTCAATTCATTCTAAGTAAGCCTGGGAAAATATTTTTTTTTTTAATTCCTATTAATCATAGTGTTAACCCTAGGGGTTAAGATAGAGTATTTTGAAATGATATTTTTCCTAACCAGGGGGAAGGCCACAGGAGCCAGAATGCCTTGGGTTTCCAAACACAAAAAGTATAAATAAAATCAAACATTATCACACTATCAAACATTCGTAAATCCTTTCACAAATCATGCTGCCACATTTCCTTTACTCTTTCATTTTTTTCCTGTTTCCTCTTTAAAACATTGCCTATAACTTAACTCCATTACTGACTTTGATTTTTTTCATACCAAACAAATTCCATGTGTATGGTTTTCCAGCGTTTATGAATTTGACAAGTTTATTTCCTTGTCATCTTTTCTCCCTTATGGCACCTGTAAGAACCCTTTACCTTTAAATCTTACCATCATTTCTCAATGGTAGCTTCTTTTACTACCTCAGGCTCACATGGAAAATCAGGTGGAAAAAGAAAACTCTAGAGTTTTATCGATCACATCACTTTTAAAGGTCTTATTTGGATATTCACTTAAAAGAAAGTGTTAATGTGATGATCTAAAAGTTTGCACATCTCACTTAGATTATTTAATATTTGGTGTTTAAAAATCTTCATCTCTGGGGTTGTCTAAAAGTACATAACACAAGGAAAAGAGACTCTTACTCTTTGCCTTCCCATATATTGATACTGTCAATCCTTTAGGGCCACAAAGAAAGAATAGTATCCTCTAAACCACCCCTTCTATATTCTACCACCTCATTGCTCATTAAAGGCACTTTTAAAACTATCTGAAAATAGCTCATTAAAGTCACTTTAAAAACTATCAGAAAATAGCTAAATGTTCCACTCAAAAGATTATGTAATTATATACTTCACAACATGGGCTTTCCAGGTGAGGGGATAAAGAAGCTTTACATAGTAAATCCCATAAGCAGACCAGCAAAATCATCTAAAACAAAATTAGATGATAATTCCCCCAGCCCTGTTAGTGGAATTGCTTTAGTTTTAATACAGCACAATGTGTTCTGAATTCTAAAACATAATTCAAAATAAACAAAATATTATCAATAAGTAATTTTCCCTGAATCAGTTGTCTGGATCCAGACATGTCATTTGGTCTAATTTATGCTTTAACCTACCCACCACAGGATGAAGAGTGTTTCCAGCAAGCACATTTGTTTTTAGACTTTAAATTCAAAAAATGCAGCCATCCAGGAGTTTAAATGAATTCCCTGAAATGGACAGAGTCCAAACTGTGATGATTATAGAAGTAAAGCTCAAATAATCATCTTATAACCTTTATATCCAGTTTGGCTCAATTCTACTGAGAACTGTGAGACACAGTTCTGATGATAAGTAGATTAGATGATAAGCATCTGTTTGCCTGTCTTCTCTGACTTAGAAAAATACTGAGGAAAGACCATTTCTATGAATTTAATAATAATTGTGTTGCTTTTGGTTTCCTCCCTTTGCTTGTAACTCCAGAGAAAAACACCTCATTATCCTTAACCCTTCCAAATTCCTGTGGACGCCTCACAACCACTGGCTTCTATTTAATTTCTTTGGGATCTTTCAAAGTGTTAAGTATTTGGCTCCTCTATATATGAATATCTAATTATCCTCAGCACTGCTGAACTTCTAAAGTACCTACTTTTCTTTCTTTGATTTGCAGTTCTCTATACTGACTTCTTCAGTTCAACACCAAATGTCCCTGAATCCTCTTAAAAGCCAATCTACAATTGGAACTCAATTTCTCCCTTCTCTGTTTCGTATTGCCTGCATTGTAGGCCTTTTTGAAAGATAATTCTTTAAACCTCCTTGCATGTTAAGCAATAGTCAAGTGCACAAAGAAGCAATTGAATTTGGGAAAAATTAACTAAAATAGCAGGCAGTACAACATAGTGATTAAGAAAATGACATTGGCAGCCAGGCACGGTGGCTCACGCCTGTAATACCACCACTTTGGGAGGCCGAGGCAGGCAGATCATCTCAGGTCAGGAGTTCGAGACCAGCTTGGCCAACATGGTGAGACCCCATCTCTAATAAAAATACAAAAATTAGCTGGGCGTGGTGGCAGGCACCTGTAATCCCAGCTACTCGGGAGGCTGTGCTGGGAGAATCGCTTGAACCTAGGAGGCGGAGGTTGCAGCAAGCTGAGATCGTGCCACTGCACTCCAGCCTGGGCAACAGAGTAAGTCTCCGTCTCAAAAAAAAAAAAAAAAAAAAAAAAGAGAGAGAGAGAGAGAGAATGACATTGGTGTTCAAAATGCCTGGGTTCAGGTGTAGCTTTGCTACTTCCAGGCTATGTGATCTCGAGCACGTTATTTTCTCTAGACTTTAGCTTCCTCATACCTAAAACAAAGATAGTTATAGTAACTATCTTAGCGATTAATGGCAAGACAAAGAAAATCCATGTTAATAATTCAGCAAATTCTCTGGCACATAATACACCTTTATAGTTTTTATTAAAAATGGCAATATAGAACCAGAAATTCCATTTGACTCAGCAATCCCATTACTGGGTATATACCCAAAGGATTATAAATTATTCTACTATAAAGACACATGCACATGTATGTTTACTGCAGCACTGTTTACAATAGCAAAGACTTAGAACCAACCCAAATGCCCATCAATGATAGACTGGATAAAGAAAATGTGGCACATACACACCATACAATACTATGCAGCCATAAAAAAGAATGAGTTCATGTCCTTTGTAGGGACATGGATGAAGCTGGAAACCACCATTCTCAGCAAACTAACCCAGGAACAGAAAACCAAACACCACATGTTCTCACTCATAAGTGGGAGTTGAACAATGAGGACACATAGGCACATGGAGGGGAACATCACACACCAGGGCCTGTTAGGGGGTCAGGGGCAAGGGGAGGGAGAGCATTAGGACAAATACCTAATGTAAATGATGGGTAGATGGGTGCGGCAAACCACCATGGCACATGTATACCTATGTAATGAACCTGCACGTTCTGCACATATATCCCAGAACTTAAAGTATAATTTTAAAAAAAATTTTAAGTAATCTTTCTCCCCTAGGTTTTTGCTGTCACATTTCACATCCTAAATTTACCTCCTCAGTTATCAAATTTGGCCCAACCCAAGCCTAGTTCTACCATTGTTCTAAGACCTCTATATTGATTCCCCTGTCATCTGCATAAAGAGCATTACCACCAGATTGTCAGCTGTCTTAGCTCCTACTTGACCAATGAAGCTGTACCATTATTCTGACAACTTGTTCTTTGCTCCAAGTTTCTTAATTTATAAATCAGGTGTTCTTACAGAGAGCAAGCCATTGAAAAAATTTTCCTGAAGGATCTTACTCAAAAGAATATCAATCAGTAAAGATTCTTGGTTACAATCCACAGAACCTGATTCTGGTCAATTTAAGAAGAAAAGAAATGGACTACAGGGATATGGGTAGTTCACAGCTTAGAGAACCAGGTGCCAAAAATGACTGATAATCAATGTAGGCAAGAAATATGAGTATTGCCCAAGGTGGAAGCAGCATGGGCACAGTCATCCCCTGAAAACATTCTCGTTAGGTGACTTTTCATGGTATCACACTTCTGATACTGCCGCCATTAAATGCTCAAGTCCATCACACCTAATCCGTGGTGCTGCTACCATTGCCACACACCTCACAATTCTCACAGCCGCTATTACCATTGCCACCATGAATAATGTTTATCCCCATAAAATTAAAGTGCTCTGCCAAGATTCAATGGAGGAAGCTGGAAACCATCATCCTCAGCAAACTAACACAGGAACAGAAAACCAAACATCACATGTTCTCACTGGTAAGTGGGAGTTGAACAATGAGAACACATGGGCACAGGGAGGGAAGCATCACACACAGGGTCCTGTCAGGGGGTAGGCGGCAAGGGGAGGGAGAGCATTAGGACAAATATCTAATGCATGTGGGGCTTAAAACCTGGATGGTGGGTTGTTAGGTGCAGCAAACCACCATGGCACATGTATACTTATGCAACAAACCTGCACGTTCTGCACATGTATCCCAGAACTTAAAGTAAAATTTTTAAAAAAGAAATTCATGAAAATATTAGGACATGGTAAGTTTCTCCTTACCCACATCATCCACTTGGAATCTGTTAAGTATTTCTATGTATCAATTACTTGTAAAGTATGAAGAAAATGTATAGACTCGGCCCCTGTGTTTGCCATAATAGAGGTTTATTTGCAACTGAAAAAGACAAATTAATACCTAATTCAAGATTACTTTGTTTTGTGTGTATCACATGTACTTTAAGCCATTAAAAGTCAGAGCAGGGAACACATAGAATGTGATCCACTAACAAGACATTCATGACCTTACCTTTTCAAAAATCCTGGAATTTCAATAATTGTAACTGGATAAAGAACAAGTGGATGTTTAGAATGTGTTACGTTTGCAAATTTTCAGCGATATTGTTGAACCACATCGAATCTCCAGCAGTCCATACAGTAACCAAATCCAATCGAGATTGGCATTCTTGTTATTTTAATGATAGGCAAAATAATCACTGCCAAACTTAAGCGTCGGAAATGGCATGTCACTATTTGTTCCACTTGGAGTGGAACAGAAAGGAGAATACCCTGTTCTGAGGCCTGCAGTGCTTTATCAGGGACACAATTATGAATATAGAATGGTAAATATTACTGACAGCTGTATGGTTATTTTATAGTCATGTAATCACTAATTGTGCTATTCATGCTTTCCAATGCTTGCATAGCATATATTCTTGTTAATGCCAAAAGAAAAAAACTATCCCTAACAATATATAGATATACTATGGCCTAAAAGAACATTTAATGGGAAATTGAACTAAAATGGCTTTCAATTAAATTAGATTTTTCGTACTAAGAATATTTTTGGTTGTGGAGAATGGCAATTGGCTCTGTTAAAATAATACCGAACACCTAAACAACAGAAAAATATTTTTGGTTCTCTTGAATCATCTTGGAATCGCTGTTTCATATAGAGATATTTACATGCATAAGTGTTTTTTAAAAAACTATAAGATGGTAGCAGTTTGAGCACTGATGGTATCAGCTGGGCACTGCTTTCTCAATCCTTTAACAAGGTGCATGCTTTTATGACACTTTACCTCTGTCCACATCTTTTTTGGTGTAATGGGACCTTTTCTATGCCATTATTTATGAAAGAGTTTATTCTCCAGGTGCACTCCAGTTATTTAATCCCTAAATTATGATTCCCACCTATTACCTGCCCATTTTTCAAAGGCACTAGAAACATTTTAGTATTCAACTGTCTCTATTGGTCAAGTAATAATAGGGAAACAATATAATGATTGTCATCTTTAAGATAAGAAAAAATAGGCCATTTTTCTTTGTTATATGGGGAACTTACAACGAACCCAATGTTCATTCCCAAATAACACCAATGTCATGTGTTAATTGAGGAGGCCTCTGAGTGGAAATACGAAGTTACAGCCTTGTTGCTTCCTGTTTGTAAACACATGGAGCGGAATCTAATTAGACTCCAGAGGAAATGTAGCCCAGGGAATTTATTTGTAATACATGAAGGTGCTTAGACAATTCAAGGCTGGGCTGAAAGAGGCTGGCACTGTCATGTTATGTGATATGCCTATTTTTATTTCTCTCTACAGCTTACTAAATAAATGAAGCTCCAACAAAGAATATAGACAGCAGGATGATTTTGGTTAGACGTCTCAGGTATAAACAAGTGAATTTTTCCAGTGTAAAGCACCTGCTTCATTGTGCTTAATCAACAAAATTACAGAGTGCTATTACAGTGCATTCACTTTTAATTGTGATTGAGTGAACATGATCTGCTGTGGTATTTGCTTTTGTATAAAATGTTCTCCTTGTAGTGATACTTAATCATTTTGGCATACAACATTTCAGGGGACATTAAATTGCCATGGTGGAAGATTGACAATGGCCCCTGAGTCACCCGAACAAGAACTGGAAAATATTTTTCAAGCTACCTTTTCATTCTGCTAATTCAATAAAATTATAATAATCTTCTGCTATAATATATGAAACCCACTAAAGGTGAGTGAGTTAAATTTCTCCTGTAATTATATGAACTTCAAAGACCAATACATCCCTGGTAATAAGTGGTTTTGTGACTCCAAGACACATGAGCCATGCATGGTACAGAAAAGAAATGAATAATGTTTTAATCCCTATGACATTATTAATTTTAAGATAAAAGAGTGGAATGTTATTTCAAAAGGCCATAATTCCACTGTACAGATGAGATCTGAAACTCTTGTCTGCTAACCACATACATAGAATACTGTTTATTTCATATATAACAAACGATATTCTATAGCAGCACAGTAAAACACTTACATGTAAAAAATCTATTTAGAACACATCATTTAAAGCTCAATATTTATTTGCTTCTCTAAAGACTATATGTAGAGTATTAAATTTTATAACGAATTCATCTGATATATTCTGAGGTTTTCCAAGCCTCAATAGAAAAATAACAATTAAATCCCATCTAGTTGGATCTTGCTGATTATGAAATTATAAAAATTTAGAAAAGATAAGTTAAAATTTACATTTGTGCTATATATGGAGGGGAAATTTTTCAGTGGAAGTTAGGATAAAGATGGCAGGGAAATGTCTGACCTCTTTAACAAACACTTCTTAATTTTCAAAGTTTGTGTTGATAACGTTTTTTTCCCATCCATGCCAACAGCAAATGCAGTGTTAAAATCATTCTTATCTAAGCAGTTTTGGCATATAACACTATAAGCAACTACTGTATATGTTTAATATTATGTAGTTAGAAATTACTTCATATTTTTGAAAATGACAGAAATATACAAATACACAGAGTTTAAAACATATACAAGTCAGCACTTTCAAGCACGATTTTTATTTCAAATCTTATGTTTAATTAGTAGAAGCATATTTTTATTTTGTGGTTCCGTCTAATTTATCTATATCCAGGAGAAGGAAAAAAGATTAGGAGAATGATCACCAGACAAAAATCAGATTGCCTGAGTTTGAATCCTGACTGACACTAGCTAGCAATTTCACATTAAGCACGTTACTTAGTCTCTCTGGAACTCACCTTTCCAATTCATAAGATAAAGATAATAATATGACCTACTTCATAATGTTCCTATGAGGATTACGTGAATTAATATATGGTCAGCCTTAGAACAGGGGTTGAAACATGATAAGATGTGTATTTGTTACTGTTATTAACTACCGGTAGTAAGCATTAAGGAAAGAAAGAAAACAGAGTGTGAAAGAAAGCAGAGAAGATGGAAAGGAGGGAGAGAAGGAAAAAGAAAACAGCCTTTCTTTGAATAATGACATTAAGAAAAGCCTAGAGGAAGACCCACACGTACTGGTGCCAGGATCAATATATTTTGTTGGAATCAGTCTCAATTTTCCATTTTATTTTGCTCTTACGGAAGAGGTCCAAGTTTCCATAAGGTGTGTTGAACTTCTGAAGAGAGCAAATTAAAAGGGTCTGCTGGATTCTGCTTTTGAATGGAGTGTGTTGATTAAATCAGAGCAATGGTGCATGACACATACTAATAGTGCTGTCAGATATAAAGAGATTATGGCTTTGATCAACCACCAGAAGATATATCTCAAACTGTGTGTGTGTGTGTGTGTGTGTGTGTTGCATCTATGTTCTCCCTCTTGGATCCTCTCTCAGGTAATAAAGGCTACATCAGAGGGACATGCGGCAGAGCTAAGGGATAGGGCTCTGGCCAAGGATAGAACAAAATGTATTGGTACGCACATGGATTGAACTTGCTTTCTTACATTCATTGATATGTTCTTCCACAACTGAGCTAGACAGCCACGAGACAATAAAATGCTAATCTGATTTGCTTTAACTTATTTTGTATTTAGGTTGGTGCAAAAGTAATTGCAGTTTTTGCAATTAAAAGTATTGCAAAAACCCCAATTACTTTCGTTTTCTTCCATTAAACTACATCAGAAAAAACAATTTCATAGTAGTTCATCTCAAAATATGAAGCATGTTCTTCATATACATTTGACTTATCAATCATCTTTTCACCAGAATTTAGATCACATGACATGTATATGGTAACTAAAATGGTATTAAAATGACATAAGCTATTGCTTAATGTGGGGTACTTTGTGTTCATACAACTCTTAATAAATAGAAATAAAGAAGCAGATATCCAGACAGATTGAATAGAAAAGCCCTGAACAAGAGCATAATTTTCTTGTTCTGCTTTCACTTTGCAGACACATTTTCCTGTCCAGTGGCAGAAATGTAAATTATAAAGCCTCCACACAAAAATTTGTGTAGGGTTTCCTATGGTCTTAGTTTTATAAATAAACAGATGTCCAGGACAGTCAAATCTTCTTTAGGCTTCTTTACCAACAATTTCAATGAGAAACTACTTATAAGAGCCAGTAAAGAAAAACTGAGTAACGAATAGGGATTGCCTCCTCTTTCTCTGACTTCTTTGACATTTTTCTCTTACTTCTATCATTTTTTGAATATATATTTAATTCTCTACCTCCCATATGGATAAATAAAACTCAACATATTTTATAGATGATAACTACTGGGTAACTAAAGTATATAAATATTTTCACCAAATATATGGTTTTATGATTATTATCCTTCACCCAAGTATAGGGAACACGTAGGTTCACTACCCCAGTGGGACAGCATTAGATTTGCTGCTGATTACTTTCCCAAACATGCTATGGCATTCAGGTGTGTGAGTAAGAAAAAAAAAACTGGGGTACCTGGCAATATAATTGGTGAAAGCTCACAATCAGCCTGCCATTTAATTTTTATCTTGAGAAAACAAACAAGCAAGTGAAAATCTCTCTTGTCCTTACCTATTTAATTTGTTTTTATTTTTCTGCTTCTCTGCCAGTATACAATCATCAAGGACTTAATATTTTGGAAATGGTTCAAAATTCATTTATCCAAATATAGGTTAAGAAATGATCCAAAATTTATGCATTCAAGAATAGGCTTATGTATGCCCATAAAGTATGCCTTTAATCTAGGCTTATTTAAGTTTCTGGTGATGCAAATAGCACTGCAGAGGAAAATGGGCAAATGCAACATGTCATGCTGGTTGCAGAAATTAGAAAACTTTAATAAGGATTCTTTATCTAGTGTCAGCAAACCTCCATATCTGAGAGAATTTGAAGGACAAAAATATTGTCACTTGTCCAAGAAGAGAAGTCAGACTACTGTTTTATTCAAACACTTACATAATGTAACTGCATAAAATCTGTTGCCAGAATAAACTCCTCGGTTAGGTATTAGACCGTTATGTACAAAAAACTCTGTAAACTTTACATAATCACAAGAGAGCTGTGTAGATGTAACTTAGGCCTTAATTATATTTGTCGGCAAGTTCATTTCCTCCAAATTTTTATTTTTTGGATATTAAGAAGGTACAAAACTTGATTTTTAAAAACTTATCTTGATGGTCAAGAAAAAAGAGTGTGGGATAGATAAAAGGGATGGGAGTAATTCTTAATATCAATGATTCCTGGACACCCTTTGGGGAAAATACTTGACATAGTTGACAAATAACATTAACGACACCCCCACTTCAAAGGACAGGAAATCTCACTAGCAGCTTTATTTTGCTGTGCACTGTTCTTTGAGAGTATTGGTTGCTTACAGATCCAAATTGCCTCTGTGTTGCTGTTATTAAGCTCTGTAAAGAATGGCTCATAATAGCTCCTTATTTAATGCTGTCCTACTGGGATAATGAAGAGTTCAGTTCTGACCAATGGATCATGTTAAATTATTGTTTTCTTGGATATTGGGCTACACTTTGCATAACAGGGTAGCAAACCACTTTAAAAGCCATTAAATCAACTCATTCTCTGTTTTACTTGGAGCCTGTCATCATGCACCCCGTTGACTCATCCTTTACCAAGGGTTCAGCTTTAAGAAATGGCTAGTGGCCAAAAGAACATATTTCTGCAAAAGGGATGGTGTATCTGTGGTTTGCAAATTCCTAGGGCAGATCATATGATTCTAGGTTTAATATTTACTTTAGAGTAAAATGCTGTGATTCTTTCCCTCTGATTCAACTTTTTAAAGGATTGGGTCTACTTTTGTGTCTTTACCTCCCGGACCCTGGGTAAACAGAACTGTTTTACAAAGTTACCCAAAAAGTACAATGAATAAATAAATAATGCTTCCTGAAGACGCCACAGCTTAGAGGTCTATTAGGCAATAATGTAACCACTGGGCACATTTGACATAAGCAGATAGATGGACATGCAAACCGGAGAGCTCAAAATAAAACCAGCTAATGAAAATAAATTCCAGAGTGTGTGAAGGGGAATTTTAGCTTCTTATTTTTCAGGTTAGTTATCTAGAAAAATATATTAAATGCAACTGGAACCAGGGAAGCAATTTTTCCTTTAAATAAGGTGGAATTCAAGCAATGTTATGAAACCTTATCTGCATTTTGGCAGTACCTACAGAACCTTATATAATATTAATACCTGAGTCCCAGCTTCAGGGAGTCTTATGTATTTGGTCTAGCATGCAATATGGGCATCAGGGGTTCTAAAATTTCCCCAGGTATTCCAACAGGCAGCCAAGGAAGAGAACTACTGAAATAGTGAAGGGAAGAGGATATAACATGACAGGCAGAGAGAAAATAGATTGTGAAACTCATGGATTTAAAAAACAAACAACAAACAAACATTTGTAATAACAAAAGCAAAGCAACCTGGAACCAAGCCACATGTCACGTGAACAACAGGACTAATAACTGTGTTATATTCATAACCATGCCTTGTAGTTCAGTGGTGAAAAAACAAATGGTCTCCACCTATATAAACCTACATCAATGCAAATTACAAACATAAGGTTGATTGGGGGGAAAAAACACTTCAGGAGAAAACATTTTAAATGCTGTCGTTTATGCAGTGTTCAAAATGTGCAAAGTATCTGTTTTAGGAACACATTCATTTATTTTCAAGCTATAAAGGAAAGCAAGGGGATAATGAATACAAAATTTAGGGTAGTCGTTACCGTTTGGAGAAGGATACCTGGGGGTTTCAACACTGTTGTTAATATTCTATTTTTTAAGTTGGGTAGTAAATACAATTTTTAAAGGGAAAATGTATCTATAAAACTTGTTATAATTGCTTTGTGATTTCTTTCATTTATTTCACCTTAAGAGCCTGTGACTCACTAAAAGCATGAGTTAACCTAACAGAATGAAGATGTGTTAGTACAGTTTGAAGGTGTGACTGTAAACAGGGAAAGAAAATCAAAATGTTATGTAAGGTGAGAGAATATGAACTAAAATGCAGCTCACAGGAATTCTTAAGGAGCACTTGTCTCTGAAATTATTGGGGCAGAGGGTACAGAGAGACAAAGAGCAAGAAGGAGAAGGGACAGAGAAAAGGAGAGGGCAACAGGAGAAGAAGATTGATTTTGCCTCATTTAAGTTGAAAATAAGGGAAAATCATTTTCAAGCTGAAAATACATTTCAGCTCTTGAGTGACTGAATATAGTGCCTTTGGACTTTGTAGTTAAGCTTGAGAGAGCCTGGGTGTAGATTTAACCTCTCCACGCCCTAGGTTTTCTTGCATGTTAAATGGCAGTAATAATAGTCAAAAATGCAAAGCACTTGGACTAACACAGATAGATGCCCAGTAAATGTTGGCTATTATTTTGTTTTTGCCATTCAGATGCCATTTGGCTCCATACCTTCTTACTCTTGTATCTTTGGTTTCTCCTAGGCCTACCTGGGTGGAAAACTGGGAACCTATTAGTTTTGCTGAGAACTCTTCACTGAATATATTGTATGAGCATAGAGAAGGGTTTGCCATTGTATACCCCAAAGCAACAACTTAAACATTCTTAGCTATATTGCCCATTGAGCTTCCTTAATAATTCTACTACGGTGGGCATTGCCCAAATTCTTTGACACATGTCTTTTCTAGATGGGTCCTTTATTACACATAACTTATTCCCTTACAATGCCTACCCCAAAAATGTGCAAAGAAAATGGAATCAATGCATTCTATAAAGTAGATACTCAGTGTGGTCCTTGGACTAGCAGCATCAGCATCACCTAGGAGCTTTTCTAAAATAAAGACTCAGGTCTACTACAGCCATATTGAATCAGAATGCAGATTTTAAGAAATCCCCAAGTGTTTTCTATATATTGCAAAGTTTCAGAAACAGTTCTTCACTATAAAATAGGACAGCCACACAAGAAAAGGAAGCACCATTACTCTCCTTTGAAGACTTCTCAGCTACATTTTTTTTTTTTTACTTTAACGTACAATTTCAGTCTTAGTCACAACTCTAGATAACTTATCAAAACACTTTTTCTATAAAAATATAACAATAATATTCTTCGCAAGAGGACTTCTGAAAAATAAAATTCTATCTGGTATTTACCATTATTCAATAAATGAGAATTGTAAAAAATAAATTTCTATCATTAGTTATCATTAGTTGATAAACCCACTGTAGATCCTTAAGTACTGAATAAAAGAATTATGAGCCATTCATTTTTCTTCCTCTCTCTGGCTCCTTCTTTCATGGACCCAGTGTTATCATCCTAGCCAAACACGGAAGACAAACCCTAGAAGAAGCAGCAGCCTGTAAGTTTATTGTGTTCCCACTGATTAAAGCTATGTGTCAGCTTTGCTTGCTGATCCTAATTGAGATGACTTGAAGTTTGACCTGTTTAAAGTATAAATATATTACTGGCAGAGAATGAAAGCAGAAAGTTCACTTCTAATCTCCCTAGGGTAGATAATCCTGTTCAGAGCGATTGTAATCAACTTTTCTTTCTTAAGAAGAAATAATGACTTAGAAGATTCTTTCTAAATAAGTCAATATATATCACCATCTGGTACCTGTACGGAGTTTTACTTTTGATTAAACTTACCCTTTGGCTGTCTGTCATCTGCCTATTTCACCTTCTTGTCCTATATTTTTACCAATAATGAGATAATCTGTGCCCCACCAAGAATCCAACAAAGAGTTTATCATTTAGCTATCTTATATACTAAATGAAAAAAGGAAAATTAAGTTGCTGGAAGATAACTATAAGAATAGTTTGCTTCTGTAAATATCAGATGTCTACATTAATTCTCTTTTATCTAAGCAAATGAGGTGTTTTGCTTTGTTTTCCTTGGTTTTGCTTTGTTTTTTGTTTTCCATTGATTCTGAAAATTATGAAGTAGGGTTTTTAGGTATTCTGAAATTCTTTAACCTACATTCGTGCTCTTTTGAGGGCTGTATGATTATTACCTTCACTGCATCAAGATTTGATTTTGTTTTATGTATTGAAGCTTGAAACCAGGTTATTTTTATGCAACACCCTTTCTTGAGTAGGTCATGCAGTATTCAGCTCCATGCTTGAATAAGCTGTTAGTTGTTTCTTTTTAAAATTTATTTATTCCAGATACACAGAAGCTTATTGAATATCTGTGTACACAGCATTATATGTTGACTACAAAAGCAAACCTCTGTTCTTCTCGCATCGAGCCCATTCATCTGTGGCTGATGCTGCTCATCGAGACTAAGAGGGCACAGGTGGCCTGAAGGTTCTCACCTTGCAGTAGAACTATTTTAATCCCTGGATCTTATTTTTTTCCACTGAGCTCCAGGATGACTGGCTGGTGGGAGGTGTACAAGGAAGGGAATGAGAAGGGTATCCTGGCAGTTTGCAAAGTCCTTGGTATCCTAGGACTTAACATCTAAATAAAGTGGGCTTTCAGCTCAAGCCCTATTTAAAAAGGAAAAAAAAAAATTCTTCTGCAGATGAAACAAATGCCAGATGGAAACTACTCTGCTGACTTTCTCCAAACAGGCCTGCAGCTGTTACTTCTTCCACAACTTTTTCCAGTGAAATTTTTAGGCTTCACCTGTTGATGGACATGACAGAATTTTGCTTCCCTCCCCCACTGCATCCCCATCCTCTCCTCAACTTCCCCTGGAAAGGACAGCAGCCTGAACTTGTAGAAAGCACAGCTCAGAGTGACAGCCTTGAACACACCCTTGTTATATCTTTTGCAGATGTAAATGGGGACATTTCCTTCGGGGCTGGAAGACTTTGGGTACTTCTAACTCTTGGTACATTGGGCCCACTGCTCAGGGGCCTAAGGCAGGCAGCAGAAAAGTAGACTCCCTTTTCCTCCTGGCTGTTTCTCTTTGTCACTCTTTAAAAATTATTTTTCAGAACTTAGCTGAAGCTTTCTCCCAGGAGCTAATAACCACCATTTAGGTATAACAGAAATAGATATGGACCCTTCAGTTAGAACAAAATGGGAAAACCTGGGGTTATGAATCAGATCCCAGCTGTAAAGGGCAGGTTTTTTCCAACTGCAATTAACTTTAAAGGAGAAAGAAGAAGAAGAAAAAAAAAAGATTCTAAGCAAGAAAAAAAGAATTATTTCTTCTGGTTTAGACAGATGACTACAGCCACATTGGCCTATATCACTGAGTATGGTTGCTTTTTTTTTTTTTTTAAGATAATTAGTTCTATTGACACAGAATTTGATATTCAGAAATGATCTCCTAATAGATCTTCAAGCAGTTACTGTCAGAGAAAAATAAGAGAGCATTGAAATATAAAGAATTGATAGATAACACATTGAAAACTAGCAATATAATAAAGTTAATTAAAACTCAAACAAATACTGGGTGCAAGTTATGTAACATTTCACATGCTGTTAATGGAGCCTACAATTCCTTAATGATTTTCATGATAAGTCCCACTTAGATTTCTCTGGTTAACTCACTCTCTTTTGAATTGAAATAGCGTTTCTAAAACTTTTTAATGCTTCTCAAATTTGTCATCACTGCCTCTCAATTCCTCAACCTTAGGTGGATGATCTTATATCCTACCTCATGGACAAATCAGAACCCATACCATGGAAAACCTCTCATCACCCCTCCATCCACCATATGAATTCACATACATGCATAACTGTCTTATGCCATCCCCAGCCCCTTCTCTTCTGACAAGTGAAAGGGCTGGCTTCACGTACACCTGTTATCCTGTTCACTCCTCACCTTTCTAGCAACCTTACCTTACTAGGTGTCCCTTTTCTCAGATGTATGGCCAATGTCTCTGTGCCAACTGACTCCTTCCCACCTACTTTTATACATTATCATTGTTGTATTAAACAACAAACAAAACTTCAACTAAACATCACCTTTCCGCTACCGCCTCATTTCTTTTTGGCATTTGGGACTGGGCACCTTAACCCATCTCTCTCTCTCTCTGTGTGTGTGTATGTGATGTATTAATATATATTACAAGAACTATTTGTGTGTTAAATCTCTTGACCATTCTTTACTTCTTACTAACAGCTCCTCAAGGGAGAAAGAATGAGTTTAGGAGAAGAACCCAGTATGCTAGGCTCAACATGACCACTCTTTACTTCTTACTAAGAACTTCTCAGGGAGAAAGGATGAATTTAGGAGAAGGAATCTAGCATGCCAAGTTCAGCACCTGTATTAGTCTGTTCTCATGTCACTATGAGGAAATACCCAAGACTGGGTAATTTATAAAAGAAAGAGGTTTAATTGACTCACAGTTCTGCATGCCTGGGCTGCAGGAAACTTACAATCACGGCGGAAGTGGAAGCAACATGCCATCCCTAGGTGGCAGAAGAGAGAAGAATGAGAATCAAGCAAAGGGGGAAGCCCCCTATAAAACTATCAGATCTTATAAGAACATAAGAACTTACTATCATGAGACTAGCATGAGAAACCGCCCCCATGATTCAATTACCTCCCTCCCATGAAACTTGGAAATTATGGGAACTACAATTCGAGATAAAATTTGGGTGGGGACACAGCCAAACCATGTTATTGTGCCCCTGGTTCCTCCAAAATCTCATGTCCTCACATTCCAAAACACAATCATGTCTTCCCAAGAGTCCCCCAAAGTCTCAGCTCATTCCAGTATTAACTCAAAAGTCCAAGTCCAAAGTCTCATCTGAGACAAGGCAGGTCCCCTCTGCCTATAAGCCTGTAAAATCAAAAGCAAGTTAGTTATTTCCTAGATACAATGGAGGTACAGGCATTTGGTAAATAAACCTATTCCAAATGGGAGAAATTGGCTAAAACGACGGGGCTACAGGCTCAGCCAAAGCCCAGCCAAAGCTCCAAAATGATCTCCTTTGACTCCATGTCTCACTATCATGAGAGTAGTATGCAAGAAACCGCCCCATGATTCAACTGCCTCCCATCAGGTCCCTCCCATGACACATGGGGTTTATAGAAACTACAATAAGATGACATTTGGGTGGGACACAGCCAAACGATATCAGTACCAAATAAGAAGAATATAAACCACTGCCACAGACAAAAGACACAGCAGGAAGAAACACTTTTAAAGCTTATAATATTCAAAAAGTGAAGACAGTGAGTGCTTTATAATGCACATGCCAGAAATACTGGTCTTCAACGGACTCTAGGCATGAAAGCTACAGATACAGCCCCAGCTGCCTGCCCCTGGGAATTCATGGGAGTTATTTTCTCTAGCCAAGCTGACTGTGGAGATGAGAGAAAGCCTTTGCTTTTAGGTATGTTTTTTTAGTTCCAGTATACATAGAAAAACATGGAACATCAGATCTTGTGGCACAGGTATAAAACAGCCTCCTCATGGGGAAAAAGTGCTGCCTCCCTAGAAAGACAACACTCAGTATAGCACCAAGGTACCAGAAAGATGGCTTAGTTTCACAAAAAAGGGAAGCTCAGTGATAAGGTTTGGCTGTGTCCCCACCCAAGTCTCATCTTGAATTGTTGCTCCCATAATTCCCTCATTCTCTGGGAGGGACCCAGTGGGAGATAATTAAATCATGGGGGCTGTTTCCCCCATACTGTACCTGTGGTAATGAAAAAGTCTCATGAGATCTGATAGTTTTACAAGGGGAAACCCATTTTGCTTGGCTCTCACTCTTCTCTTGTCTGCCACCATGTGAAACGTAGCTTTCACTTTCTGCCATGATTGTGAGGCCTCCCCAGCCACGTGGAACTGTAAGTTCATTAAACATCTTTCTTTTGTAAATTGCCCAGTCTCAGGCATGTCTTTAGCAGCATCGTGAAAATGGACTAATACATTCAGTTAAAACCTGTTGCCTGCAGCAGCCAAAATTGCCAACTATCTTTGTAAATTTTGGTGTCTTAACCAGTCTATACTTTAATTTTCATATTAATAAATGGGGTTGATAATGACACTGCCTTCCTTATAAGGTCATACAAGGCACCTTAGTGACACTGCCTTCCTTATTAAACACATACAAGGCACCTTAGTGTCTGCCACCCATTAAACTATTAAATTCTAGCTATATCATTTTATATAATTGCTCCTTTAATCAAGGAAACAATATGCACAGACTAATTTTATCACCCCTTTCCCACACACAAACTGTATGTAGTATCATAATTAAAAGAAGCACAGGAGATTTCTTCCAGTGAGGTTTAATTCCAACTCATGAAAATGAGACAATTGACATAGTCTGACAGTAATTTGGTGCATCCCAAAGAAAGTGAAATGAATATTTTTTTTTCTGTGTAACTCATATTGATCTCCATTATGGTGTCTGACTATAGGAGTGTAGGTGAAATACTACCACTTTGGAATATCATTGCACTTTCTGCTCTAGTGCTTAGAGATTAGCTTGTTTTCTAGATTATATAAGGTTGCAGTCAAGGCTGTGTAACTTATTTCCTACTAACTCAGAGAGCATTGAGTCAGTGTCTGAAACACTGAAAGATCTGTACCCATTCCTTGTGAAGAGATGCTATGTGGCAACAGCTAAATAAAATTCCCTACCAAAGTAAGTTATATTCCCATTGAAGTAAAACGTTCTGGCTGCAACTGGGCATAGTAAGATAAGTTTTAGTTTAACTTCATTTAGTAGGATATTGACTTATGAGTTATGAACTTTATATCATATTTGGGCTTTTATATATCCTTATGCACTTTAAAATGAACAAGAGCTTATATAGAAATTTTGGAAGTCTTTATGTGGATGCATTATATTGTACATCTCTATTCTGCCATCGAATTTTATTTTATTTCATAACCTCCCTTGAGCTTCAGACAATATGCCTGGAAATAACTTAGGATGGAAAACAAAGGATGAAATGATTTGTATTTATTTAAAAAACAGTCTTAAAAATTAATAAAGACAAAAAACCCAAGGGAAAAAGTACTTCACTAAAGAAGATATTAAATGATGAATACACATAGGAAGATGAGTTTAACTTTATTAGTCATGAGGGATATGTAAGTTAAATTCATAACTGAGATACCATTACATACCCACCAGCATGTCTAAATTTTAAAACTTACTCTCAATACCAACTATTGACTGGCATGTAAAGCAACTGTGGAAGTATATACCCTACTTTTGGGCAAGGAAATTGGTACAACCCCATTGAAAAACTTCATGGCAGTACCTATTAAAACTAAACATAAGGACCCTATCAGATCTGGTAATTTCATCCCTAGGTATATAACAACACAAATCAAGCATATGTTCACTGAAAGATGTCTATAAGGATATTCATAGCATTACTATTTCTAATAGCCCCACACTAGAAAAAACACAACAATTTTTTTTTAGCCTTGACCAAGGCTGAATCTTCAAAGTATCAAACAAAATGTTTTTAACTTTAAAACCCTCAAAGACTTCCTTAATCACTCTAAAAAGTCTAATAAAGAGAGAACAAGAAATGAGTTTCCTGCCTTGTATAATCACATCATCAATAAAGTAGTCTTGCCAAAATCAAACCAGAATCTTATCAAGTCTATGCACCCAACCCAACCACCAATATTTAGGAAATAAAAAGGGACATATTAAATTTCACTATGGAAATACCATCATCAAAATCAGGGCTATGGAGAACTCTACAGATCAGAGATCTGGTTCCCTCAGCAAATAAATTTTAAGTAAAAAAGAAAGAGAAAGTTCATCTTGCCAATTCTCTAGGCTAAACAGTTGTTTTTTGTGTTTTTCTGTGTCAGTGCTATGTTATATAGTAAAAACACTGTTAAAAATCTGTCACTGTGCTTGTCTCTGGGGATGCAGAGATAAATTTTTCAAGATCCTTTTCCTTAAAGGGAATGTGAAAATGTAATCGCTGATGTATAGCATCATGTTATAGGTTCTATAAAGCATGCTGTTCAGGACACAAGAGGGAGGATTCAGTTATCTAGGAATACAGACAACACACAGGTTGTCTCCATAGTAACCTGGTTATGATTCAGAGGAAATTGAGGAATATATACTACTATGCAATCCCTTTCCCAGGTACATCAATGACATGTACCCTAATCAATCTCTAATGATCCCATAGGCAAGGACTATATAGACAGAGCTGATGTGCCTCTCAAATTCTATCACACGTAGAGTATAACTTGCTTGTACTCAATTGCAGTTAATTATAATTTCCAACTGCGGGCAGTAGATGTGTGTCTAGAATTCTCTTCTCCCGTTTTTTTGTTTCTCTTAACTGCTTACTTTTAATTTTCTGTAGGTTTAAAAATGTAAGACTTTAGTGAAAGGACTTTGTTAACTCTCTCTCTTAAATGTCTATTCTAGACAAATTATATTTCTGTTTGCCAGCAGTTTTGTTAACATGACATTTAGGCCATTTTATCTTTTTTACTATATTTTAAATGAGAATATTCTTACTACCACATTCTTGTGAGTCACTTAACACTTTGAAGTTTCCTTAAGATGTATCCTTAATTAATGCCATGTCAGAATTGACAATGAATGGAATCAGAGTTTCAAAACTGAATTCAGAAGAAACTGGTTTCCTCTCTATTGTTTTGAGAAATGTTCTACCTACTAACTCAACTCCCTAGATGGTCACAGTGAAGACAGTGAGCCTATGAGCTGTATTCAAGGGGGTTCGGTAAGTTGTCAAGGGTGAAACAGGAAATCTACAAAAGTCCTATGGCTGCCTTTGTTCTTTCACCCAGGAAATATCTGAAAGACAAGTATGGTCCACATTTATATCTCTGGGACTAAGTACTAGCGATATAATTATGAAAAGCAAACTTGCAAATACACACATGCACATATACAGACTCTGCTCTCTAAAAAACATGGCATCAGATGAGGGCTGCAGAGTGGTAAGTGGACAACTGCGTTGCCACATATTCTGAACTCATGGAAACAAATCCTGGAAACACACCCAAGATAGCACCTTTGTGGAAAGTCTGTAAGGCATACAACACAGAGGCGCTGCATGGTTGCAGAAAAATAGGACACGGTCCTTGGCCTTCAGAAACTTATACATTTGGGAGATAAAAGAAAGTCAGGAAGCAGCAATTAACATTTCAGAACAGTACAAGATAAGTGTAAAGCGAGTGCTAAGACTTTTTGAATGTAATCAGAATTCATAGAAGGGAGCCCCTGGTCTCTTATAAAGATTTAGGAGAGGAAGTAAGACTTAGATTTGTGATTGAGTACGTGGGCAACAGATGAGGACAATAAGGCCAATGGCTATGTATAGATTTATGAGGTTCCAGCTCCTGGCCATTGGGACAACTGATTTGTTTTTATTTATCATTATTTTGATTTCATGCTATTAAAACCATAAATAGCATTACTGACTTGAGTAACACGAGGTATGTTCTAGGTGTCAGTTAACGGACACAATATTTGCAAGAGTAGGACTCTCTTACTAATTCTCCAGACTGCAGAGATGGCATGCCATGTGTACGTTAATAGCCTTAATGTGTTTAGGAAAATATTATTGGATTAAAAACCAGACATTTTTAATTTAATAGAGCTACAATAGAAAGAGTCACAAATGACTCACCCAATTGCCTCTTCATGGCTCAGTGTTCATTTAACACCAATATAAAAATAGTAAAACATCATACATAGAATTTAACCTAAGTGCTTTACAAATGAGCATTAGAACAGGTTTTAAAGATAATTCAGAGGGACATCAACTGAAAGACTATATAAGCACTTTGGAGAAAATCAAAGTAGGACAAGGGAAAGGAATTATGACTGAAATACAAGCAATTAAATACTGCAGTACTCATTTGGGCATATGGACTTAAATATGCTGCAGGTCCTTCTCCATCTGGATTTTAATAAGCTTTGAGTTATTGCCAATAAAATACCAAGAAGGCCCCTTCCGGCATTCATGGGCATCTGCCCACATGGTTTAAACAGGCAGCTGATGGGTTACAGTTGCTATTGAGGGCAAGATAAAGAAGGATGCCAACATTTCAAAGTGGACAAAGGTTTCACAAACTTTGCCTAGCTGGAGCTTTTAACTGGACTCTAGCCTTAACTAAAATTATTTGCTCTGGTATCATTTAAAATAATTCTACGTGACTGAATCCTTTCTCACATTTTAAGTGCACATGTTCACATGTTTAACTTGTCATCTTAAGTAGTAGTATAGAATATATTTTTAGCAAATATTGGTATTTTAATTAAGTCTATCCCCACTCCTTTAATGTATAGAATATAAATTCCAAAGTGATTTGATAAACATCATTATTTAAGCAGTACATGAAGTAGTCTTTCTATATCCTGAAATACAATATAACTTTTTGCTGCTTATATTCATATTTTTGTTTCACTTCCCCAGATAATTTTATTCTAAAATTCAATAGTTTGTTCTTTTGGTGTTATTTTCACCATTTTAGAGTGTGTATAGTAGAACTGCATGGTGATTTTAATTTGTATTCCCCTCGCTATTAGGTTTTATTATTTTTAAAACATTTAGTGAATTATCAAAAGTTTAATTACTACATTATTTTTACATATTTTATAAAAAGTCACTGTCATTGCATATATGTGATAATTTTTATATTGAAGTCATTGACATTCCCCCCCAAAACCTTTACTATTTAGCTTTTCAAGCATTTATATATGTATGTATGTAAACACCAATAGATATTTACAATTCAACTCTCAAACCATCTCCAGGCCCTACTTTATTTTTCATTTCTGATATTTAAGAATGACCTCAGGGTGAATACTAAGATGCAATGAAGGTACTGGTTTTAAGCATCACTTACTGACAAAAAGAAAATTAAAATGGTAATTTGTGGGCTTATGAAAAAGGTAGGAAGTTTCAAAAGTCCAAATATCAAATGTCATATTTTGTCATCGTGCCCTTTGAAATAAAGGCAAAGTAGATTTGTTAAAATATACACCATTTAAATTTAATTCATCTTTTTGTGGATTAAACAATGATTCCAATTCAGCAGCCTTGAGTTTTGATTGTAGCTTTGTCACTGGTTAAATTGTTTAGGCATCAGGTTTATCCAACTGTAATATGAAGTACTGGAGGTGCTGACACTGCCAATCAGCAGATAGCTCTACTCACATACTGTGAGGCCTTAGAGGTCATATGGACTAAGTTTAGACTGCTCAAAGGCTTCCTTCCTGCCTGTCCTTCTAAGGAACACTCAACAATTTTTATAAATTAAATCTGGAATATTTATATATCAATACAGTGTATGCTTTATCACATTTAACAAATTAAGTATTTGTAAGAACTCCATTTATTTTCCAAAGAAATGTTTTTCTACATTAATGTTTCGCATCTCTGGAACCCATACTGTATAAACCTACTAAAATAGCTCTAAAAGAGCCTGGTTGGAACAGAAACTACCATATGGTGAATGGTGGGGGAGAAAAAAAAAACAGAACTAAAAACTAGCTATGGTTTAAAGAAAAGGTAAAGCAGAAGAGAAAAGGTAAAGCAGAAGAGACATAAATGCATCTTCAAATATTTGATAGGTTAATATATGCAAAGTAGATTAGACTTACTTTTATTGCTAGGGTACATGGCTCTGAGGACAACAAAATTCATGGCCATGGGTTAGATTTATAGGAATATTGGATGTAAATATTTTCAAGAAATATTTTCCAATCATGTTTCCTTTCCTTGAAGACCTTCAAGGAAATGATGAAGGGAGGTCGTCATCACATCTATGGGACTGGTGAAAGATTCCCGCCTTTTGGAAGGTGAACTATTTGTAGCAAGAACTAGAGATCCTGTTTGCCCAATTATTCCTGGTTAAATGACCAAGGGACCAAAAAACCATTAAAAGTCCTCAAAGAGATCAAGAGGCTGATTCTCCTTAGAGCCATAGCCCTACTGCAGGGATAGCATATTTGTCTGGTTCACCATTATTATATTAAGTATACATTGTTAAAATGGGTAGAATGAATAAATGGTCTCCAATGGCTACTCAACTATGAAGCTCTGTTAATTTATGAATTATATTTAAAAACATCCATTGGCATTTTAGCAGACCTAGAAGAATGGAAAACATAATTTTACCCATAAACTTATGGAAAAAGGGATTTCAAATAATTCAAATCAGAAGTGTAGAGTTAGAATACATTAAATCTATCTGCAAACATAAATTCTTAATCTGGCACCTACAAAATGATGCCCTGGATGAACTGTTATGAGTTGAAGTGTGTCCCCAACCAAATTCACAGGCTGAAGTCCTAAAATGTAGTACCTAAGAATGTGGCTTTATTTGGAGCTAGAGTCTTTACAGAGATAATCAAGTTAAAATGTAGTCATTAGGGTGGGCACAAATTGGATATGTCTGGTGTCTTTGTAAAAAGAGAAAATTGGAGCATAGAGGGAAAACAATGAGAAGAGACATAGAAGATGGCCAACCAGCCAAGGAGAGAAGGAACCAATCCTACCAACATCTTGATTGCAGACTCTAGCCTCCAGAATTGTAAGACAGTAAATTTCTGCCAGTGAAATCACCCAGTTTACAGTATTTTGTCATGGTAGTGTTTGCAAAGGAATACAGACTGTAATATCAAACTCTATGATTGACCATTAAATCAGAATTTTTTGGCCACGTGTGGTGGCTCACACCTGTAATCCCAGCACTTTGGGAGGCCGAGATGGGTGGATCACCTGAGGTCAGGGGTTCGAGACCAGCCAGGCCAACATGGTGAAACCCTGTCTCTACTAAAAACACAAAAATTAGCTGGGTGTGGTGGCAGGCGCCTGTAATCCTAGCTACTCGGGAGGCTGAGGTAGGAGAATAGCTTGAACCAGGGAGGCAGAGGTTGCAGTAAGCTGAGATTGTGCCATTGCACTCCAGCCTGGGGGACAAGAGCGAGACTTTGTCTCAAATAAATAAATAAATGAATAAATAAATAAATAAATAAATAAATAAAAGATTTTTTTAGAAATGTTTGTATATATTCACATTCTGAAAAATCCTTCTAATTTTATCACTGTGGATGGAATCTATGGTAAGATCAAGAAGAATAAAACATGATTATAGAGTGTATTTCTAAATGTGGACTAAAAAACTCATAAAAGTAAGAGTGAGGTAGGCACTGAGGCAAAGGCGTATGGGAATTTTGATTTCTGTAGTATAAGCGGGACCTAAAGTGTTCCATGTGGGGTTTAGCATATGCAGAGCAATATGTTAGAAGGAAAACCGAGTCTGCCTCAAAGTCAGTACTCTGGGTCTACCTAATTCTCTACTGGCTTATCCACATGACCTGCAATATGTCCACTCTCACTGTAACAGAGCAACCCAAGTACCACTGTAAGTCCAGGCTTTGGATGACAGCATCCCAACAATTTTTAAATTCTTGCAGAGATAAGTTAAATAACCACAAACATTTTTTTGGACAAAAATGGCATAAATGAAACAAAGACAGGTATTCATAAAATATAAGCAATTTGAAATCATAGAAATAAAAATTGCAGTCATTGAAATAAAAGACTCCACAGATGGCATACTCTCAAAAAGACATTTTCAAAGAGAAAATCAGAGAACTGAAGAATAGTATGGATAAACTCACCCAAAATTCAGGATGGTTATAAAGAATGCTTTTTAAAAAATTTATTAAAGACACAAAAGAGAGAATTGAAGCCAATGGATAAATTTATACATATATACATGCATAATACGCAGACAATAAGACTTCATGTAGAGAAAATAGCAGAAATGATGGGAGAAGCAAAACTCAAAGATATTTGTTAACAATTTCTAATGAAATTGATATTCCAAATAAGCCATTGTAAGGACTATAGCACTGTCTAAAGGGATTATTCATTAATAAATTCATCATTTTTTAAAAAGCTGGGTGAGCCAAACAAAATAGGAATGCTAGACAAATTTGGCTAGATCGCCACCAGTTTTCAAAACCTTCAGTAAATACCACTTCTGAAGAATAAAAATAGATGATGAAACCATACAAGCCCCATAAAAGTTCACCATAATTAACAGAGTAATAGTTCTTAAATAACCTGAGTTACTCTAAATGCTAGAGTCTTTTTGAAATCATAAATATGCTCAGTGTTGACAGAGAGCCTTTATTTGTATAGGATTGGCAGGAACATTTTGAAATACTGTGAATCGGTTTCAGACATGCCACAGTGTGTGATATTCACAGTAATGCACTACACTTACCGCAAATGCCTAGGAGTCTAAGCAGTTGATTTGTTGTTAAGGAAACCCTCACTAAAGAGTTCTTTTTCTCTCCTTTTTTTTTCCCTCTACCCCCACCTCCATTACATAAAGGAAGAGGAACTTAGCTACCGGTCATGAACTCTGTGTAATAAAACAACTCTGAACTTTTGTCCCAACTGTCTTCATTCATGATTGTAATTTATGTGTGTGCCACTGTCACCAGTAAGGTTTAGAGATTTATAGATTGCAATTTACATCATATCAGTTCTATTTTCCTTTAGTTTAATTTTCCCTCATAACAAGGAGTAAAGCCAAAGAAAAAGTAGAGTTTTAATAGAAAATTTGGGTCAACCCCAAATCCCTAAACGAACTTCTAAACCAAAAGTATATATTTAAACTACTCATGTGTGAGATTCCAGATTAAGTAAATTCCTTACCATAGCTAATATGCATATATATATATATAAGTTCGTTTTCACGCTGCTGATAAAGACATACCCAAGACTGGGAAGAAAAAGAGGTTTAGTTGGACTTACAGTTCCATAAGTCTGGAAAGGCAGTTTTTTTGTTTGTTTTTTGAGACGGAGTCTGGCTCTTGTTGCCCAGGCTGGAGTACAGTGGCGCCATCTCGGCTTACTGCAGCCTCTGCCTCCCAGGTTTAAGTGATTCTCCTGCCTCAGCTGCCTGAGTAGCTGGGACTACAGGTGAGAGCCACCACGCCCGGCTAATTGTTTTTCAGTAGAGATGGGGTTTCACCATACTGGCCAGGCTGGTCGTGAACTCCTGACCTCAGGTGATCCCCCTGCCTCGCTCACCTCGGCGTCCCAAAGTGCTGGGATTACAGGGGCCCAGCTGGCCAAGGCACACTTCTAACACGGCAGCAACAAAAGAAAATGAGGAAGAAGCAAAAGCGGAAACCCCTGATAAACCCATCAGATCTTGTGAGATGTATTCACTATGGGAAAGACCAGCCCCCATGATTCAATTACCTCCGACTGGGTTCTTCCCACAACGTGTAAGAATTCTAGGAGATACAATTCAAGTTGAGATTTGGGTGGGGACACAGCAAAGCCATATTAATATATGATTGTGATTAAGCGATATATTTTTTCATTTTTTTCTTTATATTTTAAAAGCATTCAGCCCAGCCCAGGTGCAGTGGCTCACACCTGGAATCCCAACACTTTGGGAGACCCAGGCGGGCGGATCATTCGAGGCCAGGAGTTCAAGACCAGCCTGACCAATATGGTGAAACCCTGTCTCTACTAAAAATACAAAAATTAGCTGCATATGATGGCATGCCCCTGTATTCCCACCTACTTGGGAGTCTGAGGCAGGAGAAGTGCTTGAACCCACGAGGCAGGGGTTGATGTAAGCCAAGATCATGGCACTGCACTCCAACCTGGGCGACAGAATGAGACTCTGTCTCAAAAAAAAAAAAAAAAAAAAAAAGTAATTAGCCCATCTGTAGTTCTATAGAAAAGATGAAGGACTATAGTTTTAGTTCAAGTTTAGGAAATTACCACATTTTGTTTTTAAGATTTAGAGACTTATTAAACCAAAACATTTGCAATTATAATCTATGATCTGAAAGATTAAAACATACATATCAGAGCTTATTTATTTTAAGTAATTTATAAATTTCTTCTCTGAGAGAAATGTGATGCCCATGCCAACTAAAAAAAAAAAAAAAAAGAAAAAGAAACTCATTTGGCTTAAACTAATTCAAACACTGTGAGACACAGATTTTTAGTTGTAACTCTAAACATATGAATTTTGAGTAAGTACTAAATTTGGAGAATGCAATTTTAGTAACAACAACAAAAAAGCTTTGCTATGGCCAAATCCCACAGTGCAAAATGAATCCATTTTCCTTCTCAAATAGGCTAGCACGTAACTTTGTAACTGGGAGAGAAACTTCAGATTCTGGGCAATTAACACTGAAGGTTACAGTTTATACGACATACACTACTACATCTATATATCTCTTTAAGAGGATTTCTAGTTGAACTGAATCAGAGTTCAACTTAAGATGGAAACTTACTGCATAGTTGTCATTTTTCTAATATTGCAAGAATTACCTGATAGGGTTGATGTCTAGAGAGTTAAGTATGTTTGTTAGATAAATCTGCATTTACATGCTAATAAAACAAGTGTGAACACTTTCACGCCCACTAGATGCATAGTAGAAATGTAAGATAACATGGATATATTTAGGCACGTATATTTGAATGTGTATCTTTTCATCTTTTAAAAAATGTATTTTACTGCTTAGGATTAAGAAGAACCAGCCTTCAGTATGAGCAAGTGGGGCCCCAGCTTGAGCGTTGAACTTCAGATGGTTTTGCAAGGCAGAAGTGCACACATAGAATTCATTTGCAAACACATGGGTGCCTGACTCAGAAGCCGGATCCAGCAAACACAGCACTCTCTCTGGTCCTAAACACGTGTGCCCATAACTAACACCTTTCAGACCCCACAAAAACACATCTCTGCATCTTCCGTACCCTGTTCTTGTATTTAAAGTCCACTAAGTCAAAATGCAGTGATCTTTGGGTTTAGGCCAAAATCAATGTAAGGCACAGAGGCTTCCTCAGAGAAGAGAGTAATTGAAGGGCAAAATTCTTCAAAAAGAAGACAAAGTAATTAAGTAATTATCTTACCGAATCTGCCTTTTGAGATAGTTGGACAGCAATAAATTATTGGGTTAACAAAGTAGGCTTTAATAGTGCTGAGATTCCAGTTTTTCACTTCTTATGCTCCAAATCATGACTCTGCAGGTATTCACAACAGCTGCATAATTCTAACAGTTATCTCACTTTGAATTTCTATTAATAAATATCTAGATCTAGTGAAACAATGATGAATCTTAATGCTGATTCTTTACATTTCAGATAAATAGACATTGAATGCTAAATTCTTAATACTTTTATAAAACAAATTTTAATAAAACTTAAATTTTCAAAAGAAATTAAAATTTCATTTGTTTAAATAATTCTGATTTTATATTGAGATATTTACTAATTATAATTTGTATTTTACCTTGTAATTTTATATATGTTTTTTAAAATTTGGAAGAAAAATAACTTGCAAAAACCTTTAAGACAATGTTGTTTAAAATATATTTTGGATTGTGTTAATATGAATATAGTTTTTAATTATTAAAATAATTATTAAATAATAAAAACACTTTAATTAAAATACAAAAGATTTTTATATTTTAAAATTTAAAACACAAACTTTCACTGCATTTATATTCAATTTATAAGACTTAAATCATATTTATCAATAGTATATCAATTAGGTGACAGTATTGATTATATAAACCAAACTTTACTAGAATGAAAGCAATAAAAATAAATACTATTAAAATGTATAATTATTTTTGAATTATATATATCTTTATTACATTACTCAAAGATTGCTAGCTTATGAACAGAACAGCAGGCATGTACAGTAATAAGTAAATTCACTCATCTTTGGTATTTTGCCAACTTTCAGTCATATGAAAGCTAAATCTTTGAACGCAGCTTTCATTTTTGTAATTCTGAAGATGTATTTGTCAAGAATAGAGGATGGAACAGATTTTATTTAACAGTTTGTTAGCTTGATATGTAACTTTTAAATATTTGACATATGGGATGTGGGCCTCCTTTCTGCTCTTGCTCCAGGCCCTGTAAATGTTAGAAACAATCCTGGTATTAAAGATCTAGAGATTATGTCTAAAGACTAGTATTTAACAATGTATGAGCCAGTTTCATAACTATATCATGTGGTCAAGCAATGGGAGGACATGCCTGTTCTTCCATGGAATTATGACATAAGAGTATGTTATATTATTATTTATATTATACTAATATAAATATGCCGGTCATAGAGTAGGTGCCACATCTTAAGGAAAATCACCAAATCTCCAAAATTCTATTTGGGATACCCTGTTTGTGTCTCCAGATCTACTCTCTACTGTGTACCTGGCTTATTGATGAGCACTTAGGTTGATTCCATATCTTGGCTCTTGTGAACTGTAAGAGTGCAGATATTTTTTTTTTTTTCTTGTTTTTTTTTTTTTTTTTTTTTTTTTTTTTTGAGACAGAGTCTCACTCTGTTGCCCAGGCTGGAGTGCAGTGGCACGATCTTGGCTCACTGCAAGCTCCGCCTCCCGGGTTCACGCCATTCTCCTGCCTCAGCCTCCCAAGTAGCTGAGACTACAGGTGCCCACCACCACGCCTGGCTAATTTTTCGTATTTCTAGTAGGGACGAGGTTTCACTGGGTTAGCCAGGATGGTCTCGATCTCCTGACCTCCTGATCCACCCGCCTCAGCCTCCCAAAGTGCTGGGATTACAGGCATAAGCCACCAAGCCTGGCAGATATTTCTTATACTGAGTGATTTATTTTCCTCTGGATGCGCACCTAGTCAGGGGATTGCTGGATCACATGATTGCTCTGTTTTTAATTTTTAAACTCCCCCGTTTTTAACTTCCTCTAATTACCCAATTTGCATGTATTAACTCTCTCCCACCAGCACTCTGATTAATATACTTTCTAGTAACATAGGTATGACCTTGACCATTATCTTTTAGTTTTTGAGCTATGATTCATTGTCCAAGTTACAGGACTTAAATGTTCTACAGATAATTTAAGAACATGAGAATAGAGTTTCTCTTAGTAGAATGTGCGCCTTAAACATTTTTCAAGCCAGTTCTCTTTGGGGAGTGCTCTAACACTGAGAACAGAGTCTGTCCTTTACAGGCACTTAAATAGTTATTGAATCAATAGTAAAGACAAGACAAGACCCCTCGCAACAAAGGATGAATGTTGCTTCCTTTCCTGAGTCGGTTCCCTTCATGTAATGAAGTGTCTCCATGTCATCTTCCATCCTTTATATGGACATGGGTGATGATTATGGTATGGCGGAGGGAAAGAGACTGGTGGAAGGGAGATGAAAGTAATTGAAGGGGACGTTTTAAATGCATAGCATCAAAATGTTTGTAAAAACCCTATCTTTCAGAGATTAGGATTTGAATGTTGTCTGACTCTCAAACCATGGTGGTTTTAAATAGTGCACAGGTTATATATTTCCCGGTCTTCATATTACTTCATTGTAAATTATTAATATGAGTCTAATTCATTTAGAGGAAAATTAATCTGGTATGTGCCTCTCATTCCTCTATTAATGCTTCCCGTTACCTTTTCATTGTTCATGTTTAATATCATTGAATATGTTAAATGAGACAATTATGTAATTTATATTTTTCTGTACAACACTCCTGGGCAAATCATATTTTCAAATGAAGTCATGCATGGTAACTTAAGTATATATTAATAATACATTTTATTTGTTTATTTATTTATTTACTTATTTATTGAGACGGAGTCTCACTCTGTCACCCAGGCTGGAGTGCGGAGGTGCACTCTCGGCTCACTGCAGCCTCTGCCTCCCCGGTTCAAACGATTCTCCTGCCTCAGCCTCCCGAGTAGCTGAGATTACAGGTGCACGCCACCATGCCTGACTAATTTTTTGTATTTTTGGTAAAGACAGGGTTTCACCACATTGGCCAGGCTGGTCTCAAACTCCTGGTCTCAAGTGATCCGCCTGTCTTGGCTTCCCGAAGTTCTGGGATTACAGGTACGAGCCACTGCACCTGGCCAAAAATATATTTTTATTAGCAGTTTTATCATCACTTTTTTTTCTAAAATTTTATATTTTTATATTATTGGTATATAAAAAGTTAAAATATAAAGGATCTCCTTAGCAAGTCTTATTTTTATGTTGCCTAAGTCATTATTTCCTGATTTTATATTTGTGAATTATTCTTCCTATAACTTTTACCTCTTTATTCTTCTTGTTTTCTTTCTAGCCTCTTTAGATAAATGTTTCTTGAGTTATTTTCATTTTGTGATTAATAAGAGTAGTTGAATTACTTAATGTTGTAAATTCTAACCTTGGCTGTAGCCCACAGTGTTCAAATTGCTGCTAATTACTAAATATACCGTAATTGCAACTTTAATATTTTCAGGAATCCAAGATTTATTTACAAGTATTTTCTAATTTCTAAAAGCTTGAGGAGAAGTTGTAACTTGTTTGTTTATAAGGTCTAAGTGCATTACATTTGAATCAGAGAACACTGGTTACATTTTACTTTAATATATTGACTGCTTTTAGGCCTTTAACACACTCCATTGATCAAATTCTGTGGACATAGTAAAAGCTTATATATGTGTTATTGAGCTTTTTAGAATATATTATTCAGATTCATTTTTCCTTTCCCTGAAGATTAGGTACCTGTTCATAGGTAGGTGTATATACAGATAAATATATGTGTATGTCTCATCTGTTGGTTTATATATTTCATGCAATTCATCTGTTGAACACTGAAATGAAAATTTAGCAGTGAAGCCTTCCCTGATTCTTCACTGATAAAACAGAAGCTTCCCTGACATCTCTATTTCCCTTATGCTGCTTCATTTCTCTCCTTAGAATTTATCTCAACTGCTATTTAAATTCTAAATATTCTGTGTTCTCCTACTAGAATGAATACGGGAGCTTGATTCCTCAGCAGCTAGTACAGTTTAGCAGGTGTTCAAATACATTTGTTACTTTGTTTTGTTTTACTGTGTGTTTGTTTTGTTTACTGTTTATTGCTAAATGAAAGAATGCAAGCCAACTCATTATTCAACCCATAAATTTAGGTAACTATTAAAGGGAATTCAGTTAATAATTACAGAAAATCCTTTTATAATAGGAACTATTAATCTAAACCTTCTATTATGAACCCTCCTCATGTGGTTCAGTTGGTTCAGTAAGTAAAAGGCTTGTTTATGCTTTTTCTAATTCAACTCATATTTAATTAGGTATAAATCTATTTGGCCTCATTTTTATTTCCTTGATAGCTTCAACATTCTCTATCTTTGCAATGACTTCAACATTTTAAATTGTCAGACCCATCGAACCTTAAAACTTCTTTTTACTCTGACTCCTTTCTTGTGTGCAATCGTATCTCAATCATTCAGTGTGGAAGACAGCTATACTCCTTTACCTGCCAATAATGGTTTCTTCCTTCTTTTGATATATCACCATTCCGCAATTCTCAGCCCATGCAATCAGGTGGGACGAGGCTATGCCACCCCTTCCAGCCTGTGTTCCCTTAGGAAACCATTTTCCAGACCTGGCCAACCAGCATATGATGTGTCATTACCTATAAGGATTAAGCAGTTACCCTGCCTTCCACAAGCAGATTAATATGAGGTACACTTGGAGAGTAAAGTGTGAGGTTATGCAGTAGCTAATGAAAATTGAACATCATGTGAACAATTATACCTTTAGGGCTGACTATGATTAAAAATGTAAAACATCAGCTCCAGGACTTCACTGTGAGGGTAATAGAACTGCAAGGAGAATGAAAATACAGACTTATCAAGTCCTCTCTGATAAGATCAGGTTCATGTAAGGAAAAGAGTGGGGCTCAGAAATCTCACTTGGCTCTGGGAGTGGGAGAATCATGAATTCCCAGATTCTCCCAAACTTTCCCAGGCAGTTAAAACAGCTCCTTCTCCTTTTGTAGAAGACAACCTCCCCTTGCCTGGAGACCATGCAAAGACCACACCTAGAGTGAGGTCATGTAAGGTCATAAAGCCTTTTCTCACCTTTATCCGTAGCCTCCAATAATTAGAGTCAGGTCTTAGCATAGACTGAGGAGGGAGATACAGTCCCTACTGTAGGAGGAAATGCAGTATACAACAAAAGAATGACAGGACCTGGCTCACCTGATCCAGGAGAGCATACGTGGGAGTGGAAGGATGTTAGATTGAAACATTGGCAGAATGTAAGACTGGACAAGAGATAACTTATTAAAGCATTCTCCTGATACTTTTAGTTTAAAATCCTGGCAAAAATAGCCAGAGGAGCTGGGCACGGTGGCTCATGCCTGTAATCCCAGCACTTTGGGAGACCAAGGTGGGCAGATCACCTGAGGTCAGGAGTTTGAGACCAGCCTGACCAACATGGAGAAATCTCATCTCTACTAAAAATACAAAATTAGCCGGGCATGGTGGTGCATGCCTGTAATCCCAGCTACTTGGGAGGCTGAGGCAGGAGTATCGCTTGAATCCTGGAGGCGGAGGTTGCAGTGAGCCAAGATTATGCCATTGCACTCCAGCCTGAGCAACAAGAGCAGAACTCCGTCTCCAAACATATATATATATGTGCTGGTAAAGATGGGGTTTCACCACATTGGCCAGGCTGGTCTCAAACTCAAATATATATCTATATATAGAGGGGGGTGGAGGGGGGAGAGAGAGAGAGAGAGAGAGAAAGAGAGAGCCAGAGGAGTATATTCAGGCTTCCAGAATGTCTCCTTGAAGCTTGGACATTAGAAGAATCAAAGGTAAATGAGATGGATATTGCCACTGTGACTTTGGCAGAAGGGGCCCAAAAGCTCCTTAGAGTATGAATACATTAAAATGTATTCATTATGTGAGAGGAGAGAGTCCACCACATGACTGTGTCCCCAGGGGGAGCCCAAAGGACATTCTCTTTACTAAGTTATTAGAGAATGCACGAAAAAGGGATCCCTGACATCTTTAAGGTGATTGCTGGGATGGATGGCTTCTTTCCAGAATTGGAAGGAGGGCATGCTAGAAATCAGTACAATGATAATGAGGACAAAGTGACAATCACATTACCCTGAGCCACAGGTATCTATGGTGATGACAAATAGTTCCAGGATGAGATAGGTGGGCAGCCTATGATAAATTACATCACCAGAAAAAAAATGGAAGGTCACTATAATGTTTCCAGATCAAATGAGTTCACAAACATTGCACCCATTGATTGGCCCCTTAATGAAGAAATATTTGAGATTTTGTGAAGGATGTTGGTTGGCAGGCTTGAACTAACCTTAGTAATGGAAGATTCAAAACTCCATCACAAGGCCAGGCATGGTGGCTGATGCCTGTAATTACAACACTTTGGGAGGTCAAGCTGGGAGATTGCTTGAGCTCAGGAGTATAAGACCAGCCTGGGCAACATAGTGAGACTTCGTCTCTATTTAAAAAAAAAAAAAAAAATTACCTGGGCATGGTGGCACGCACCTGTAGTCCCAGCTAGTTGGGAAGCTGAGGTGGGAGGATTGCTTGAGCCTGGGAGGTTGAGGCTGCAGTGAACTGTGATCATGCCACTGCATTCCAGCCTGGGAGACAGAGTGAGACCCTGTCTGAAATGAAATGAACACCCAGCACAGTCCTTGTTAGAGTGAAAGCTTATGGAGTCCAGAATAAATTTGGTCCTTGGTCCGTCAGTGGATCAGTGGATCACATGGCTCAGCAGACTCATGCAGTACTTGTTTCCTCTGTCCTCAGGTGTATATTTAGAGATGGATATATTTGGGTGCTGGTAGAATCCTTAACCCATAAAATAAGAGTGATTATGGTAGGAAATATCAGATGGAAGTCCCTGAAACTGCTTTTTCTCCTCAGCTGAGATAGTAAATTGGAAGCAGTATTAGCACTACCCTCGAGGACTTAAATGAGACAGAGTTGGTGGTCCCATTATATTCCAATTCAGTTCAGCACTATAACCTTTTCAGAAACCAAATGGCTTATGTAGGAGTAAAATGGGCTAACGCTAATTTAACCAAGTGAAACATTCAATCATGTTTACAGATGGGTTATCATCACTAAAAATGCATGCATGATCATGAAGATACCATAAGCTTTGAATAATGTGTTGAGACTGAAAACTCAAAATGATGGTAACTGAGAATAGCACTAAAGCCCTAAATTTTGGTCACACTCTCATCTACGTAAGAACGTGACCAAAAGAGGTGAATTGTTAAACAAAATGACGGGACGCCATTGTTTTGGACTGAGCTCATGCACTAGGCCCCAACAGACCAGACCAAATCAAAATGGAGTCATTCATGCTAAATGTGACCTCATCAAATGGAAACTTTAAGAAAGAAGATAGATCCCATAACAAACCATTTTTTTTTTCTTCTGAAATCAGGAAATTCCACCATAATAAGGAAGTCCTATCTGCTGTAACCCTTGCCAGAAAAGTAACCTGAAGTAATCTGATGTTACCAATCGAGGTTTTTTTACTTGTTTCATTTCCTTGTTCCTACCTCACAAAATCCACTGTTCTGCTATTTTCCAGTGAGATTTGAAAGCAAGCAAGTCAACTTATATTGGTGACAGATTGACATCAATGCCTAAAGTTTTGGTCAACTTCTCAATTTTGATCAAACTTTTGGGAAGTTGACCAAACAGGAGAATTGTACATTTTAGCCTAATGCTGCCTCCTTATATATTTTTCGTTTGGTCTAAAGGTGTCTCCATACATAGTGAACTGTAACCTAATGGGATGTGAAAATATACTGTATCCCATTCTTATAATCAATAGCCAAGTTCCAGCCAGTCACAGAAGCTGAGTTTCAGCCAATCACAGGTGGCTGACTGTTCAAACCATTTTCAAATAAGGCAAACTCCGAGCTGTAACCAATCCAGCTGTTTCTGTGTCTCACCTGCTTTTTCTGTCCACAAGCATTACCGGACCATGTGGCAGCCCCAGAGTCCCTCTGTATCTATTATGGTGGTGAACTGTATTTTGTTCAGTTAAACTCTGTTACATTTGATTTCTCAACACTTTTTCTTTTAGCACAATAAACACTTGGTATCCAGCTTCCAATTTGGTAAATGTGTTTTTCTCAATTCCCGTGGTGATTCTGTTCTCTGTGATACTATCCTCAATGACCTTCACCATCTTGACATTTTGTAGAACATCACACTAGCCAATTGTATTGATAATGGCACACCAATTAAATCTAGTTAGCATGAAGTGGTACATGGCCTTGGTAAAACACATGTTACATTTAATGGATGGTAAACCCACAAATACTCAGGGAACTGCTTTATCAGTCCAATTGTCTGAATCAATCCAGAACATTACTTCTCTCCCCTTTATGTACATAACAAATTGTTGCATCTTGTGGCCTCCTAGAAGGAAAAGATGTGTATGAGGGGGTGTGTACGTGTACACACACATATGCATATATACATACATAAATGAATAGTAGGCATTTGACTTATAACAGTAATTATTTTCATATGACAGATTTATTACCTTTATTTGGTAAATGCATTGTATATTTTGTTTCCGACATAACAAATTTCAGCAGGAGACTTTAAGGAAAGAGAAAAAAATGTAAAAATGTAGGTTTCTCTATTTTTTCTCATAATTAAAAATAAAACTGTTTTATTTTCTTGTTTACAATTTATTTTAATATTTGAATCATAATATCCATTATTCTCTTCACTTTTCCCATTCACAGTCTTGCACTTAAACACACAAGTTCCCCCCCTTATTTGTAACTTTTTGTGTTCTGATTATGATTTTGTTGTTGTTGTTATTTTGTTTTGGAAAATGGATAATCCAATACATAATACATCATTCCTGCTTATTTAGCCAAACTTTATTAGGGCTGAATATAGTCTTTCACAGGACAGATGTAAATCTTTATTTTAAGGTTACTTTCTTTAAACCACTCAATGAGTCTGTTACAAGCATTTAATTGTATTTGTAAGTATTATATAAATAATCAAAGTAGTCCTTTAATACAGCTGATATTGTGTTTGTTAAAACTGTATTCAAACTGTTGGGAATTTTTGTGAGAGGTCTTCCTATACACACAAATTGGTTCCAGAACTCTCGTTAATGAGGTGCAAACTTTTTATGTATGTACAGCATTGTTGTTCTGATCTTTATCCTGTTTAAGTCACACTTAGAAAACTCAGCTCCTAATTTCCTCCCTTCAAAAGGGACTGTTGTTGTTGTTTCAATTTTTAGCTAATTTCCTTTATTTATACTGCCTTTGTCATGTGTTGATAATGTTGACCAACTTCAGATATTTACAGATTCGAAACAGCTGCAAACATATAATTAGATCTTATCAACTTTGGCCATATGTTTGTGAACAAAAGTCTCTTCCCTCTGCCACCAAAGAGCTAAAAACACTTAGGAATTTGGCAAAGCTTACAGACTTCAGTATTCTAACTCTTCCTTCTAGGATCCTAGATCTTAATGAGCTTCCTAAAACTAATCTATGTAAAATACTCTCATAAACTTCAAGGAAGTCCATGATCTATCTTTTTAGAATGGTGTTATCCAATTTAGATAAAGGTTGCACTTATGCTAGCTGGTGATGTCCTTCACAATAAACACTTCACCTATTCCTACTGAATTAATGACAATGAGGATCACCTAATCTGCTAAATTCTTCAGCATTTTTTCACCTCCTAGAAAAAGAGCAATTTATCAGAAAATCTCTCATGCATACCCATAGCTTGCTTTACAGGTCTGCAAACTGAAACGAACGTACCTGACAACCTTCCATTCCACCATCTCGGTTCACTGCAAGCTCCGCCTCCTGGGGTCACGACATTCTCGTGCCTCAGCCTCTGGAGTAGCTGGGACTACAGGCGCCCGCCACTGCGCCCGGCTAATTTTTTGTATTTTTGGTAGAAACAAGGTATCACCATGTTAGCCAGGATGGTCTCGATCTCCTGACCTCGTGATCCACCCGCCTCGTCTCCCAGAGTACTAGGATTACAGGCGTGAGCCACTGCGCCCAGCCTTTTTTTTGAGACGGAGTCTCGCTCTGTCTGTCGCCCAGGCTGGAGTGCAGTGTCGCGATCTCAGCTCACTGCAGGCTCCGCCTCCCGGGTTCACGCCGTTCTCCTGCCTCAGCCTCCCGAGAAGCTGGGACTACATGCGTGAGCCACGGCACCCGGCCGGCATTTTTCTTTTAATGTTGTGAATGCATACAGCATGTTTCAATAGAACAGACTCTATAATATTCAGGTACTTGATACGTTCCATTTCATTAGGGAAACTGCCATCTTCCTACCTACACCTCCTACTAGTAGATAACAACTCTGATTTTAATCAGCTTACTCTGCTGGTTACAAGTTTGTACTAACTGGTATGAGTCATTACCTTGTTGAGATTGTATTCCTTGTTTTCCAATTTTACAATCATTTCTTAGCAAAACTGAATTAGTGATAAGCTGCATTTGGAAGAAGGAGACGTTTTATCCTTGGTTGCTTTAACACAGTACAAAATCAAATAAAAATAAAAGGAAAAGGAAAGCAAACTGCAGAGGTAATGGAAATCAACGGAAAGATTACATAAAGAAGTGCAGAAAAGCAATTTCAGAAACAAAGAGTTCAATCAAAATTCAAATTAATTGAAACATTTCTAGGTCAAAAATCTGCAGTCAAATAACCCAGAATAAATGCATTGGGCTAAGCTGAATTGCTGTTTTCATTAAAAAATGGCATGTGATTTTTTACCTGCATAATGAACCTTGCAGGAAGATGACAAGTGTTAAAATAATGAAACATTTGCTGCAAGAAACTAGGAAAGAGGAATAAAGGAAAGGCATGAGGAAATAGCAAAGCTTGTCAGTAGGCAACAAAAATAAAGTTTGTATCAACATTTTTGCCTCACTTGGGGTGGGTCACAGAGCCATGGGTGTTAAAGAGTTTTAATAAATGTTCATGTTTAAATGCAACCCTCACAGTCTTAGTAGTTAGTAGAGATGTCAAGGAAATAAACAGATTTTATAGCTCATTTTAGTTTTAAGCATGAATAAATTCATACTGTCTTCCTTTCTTCCTAGGGCTGTGGGTGGAATGGAGGATGGGGAACAGAGAAGAGACACTAGGTGGAGGCACATTTGAACAAAGCTGAATTTAGCTTAGATTTTAATTCACTTGTGTGGGTGCGCTTCTTCCGAGAAGACAGAATCCAAATGATCTTCTGGGAAAAAATGTTAACCATAATGAAAGCAAGACAAGTTCTAGAACCACTAGAAAAAATAAGTACCTGAACCTCTCATTTCAAGTCAAGTAGCCCATTTCTTAAGTAAACTGGTTGATCTAATAGTGTTCATTGTAGGCACTTTTCTTCCTTCACGCGCTCTAAGTCACCTGCTTCAGGACTTAACTCATAGAGTTCTTTAGAGAAACAATTACTTGAAGATTGACATGCTTTTCTCTGACGTATTTTTAACACAAATAATATAATGACACTTCTTGATTCTTCCTTGGTGTTTTCAGTACTTGTAACAGAAAGCTGTCTTTGCAAATTCAGAATAGAAGACACATTAAAAGGCGAATAGCAAACAAAAAAAAAATCTGTAGCAAAGGAGAGTCAGAAACGGTTTTTATACAACCAGCTCTTATACCCTAGATTGCTTGTTAGTAAACAGTGTTAGTAAACAGTGTGGCAGGGTTTGCTGCTGCTCAGGAATACCCAGTCCCCCTCTGTCCCTAAGGTTTTGCATTTGGGTGAACCACGTGACTAGTTCTGACCAATGGGTTGCAAGAGGAAGACAAGTGTGTTCCCTCCAGGCTGAGGCAGTGAAAAGTCAGCATGGGACCCTCTCTTCCCCGACATAGCAACCCTGGAAGCCATGTGTTCCAAGTGATAGAGCAGCAAGTAGTTGGAGACAGGCAGTTCTGTGTTCTTACCTGAAGAAAGTGCCCAAGAGAGCAGTTAGGTCTCACATGGGTTTACATAAATGAAAAATAAGTGTTAACGAGTTAAGACACTGATACTTAGTGGTTACTGCTTATCACAGCACAATACAATCCCTTACTGTTTATTCAAAACATAAATATAAAATTATAAAATTCACAATTCAGAAATATAATTAGTAAGCAATTATCCAACATGACCTGTTAAAAGTAGATGTGCAAATTTTAAAAAACATATCAATTTATTGTTTAACACTTTTTCGAAAATTCATAATACTCCTATTTGACTAGGTGTGGTAAAATAGACACTTCCATGCATTTGCTGATGAAATCGTAAGTAGATGAAATATTATTGGCATTTTTTTCATTAAAAGTTCTCATAGCTTTGACCCAACACATACATTTCTGATAATCAAGACAAAAAAAAATCAAAGGTTACAGAGAAAGCTTTATACAAAATATGTTTATTTCAGCACTAATCATTGTAGGGAATAAAAGGAAACCCATTTTAAATGAGAGGTAATAGGGGATTTAAATAAACCATAGTAAACCAATATGATTAAGATCAATTAGCCATTGAAATAGTGTTCCTGAAAGCCATAGGCAATACAATTTTTAAAAAATGTATTATTCCCCATTTTTTTCTAAGTAACAGTAACTAAAGGGTTGTGTTCTGGAAAAGCATATTTACAATAAATCTAATTAAATTACTCTGAACAGGAAAGGAGAAAGAGACGGAGATAGGAATAATTGCTAGAAAGAGGACAACTGGCTATTGCCTGGGGTGAGGTTGAAGGAAAAAAAAGAACTCCCAAATGGCAAAGAGAATGAGAAAAACTAATGTGATGGAAAATGTTGAAGCATTAGAAATGGGAAGTACAATGTGAGTCCTTTCCTTCACTGGCCAAGCAAAATATGTGTCAAGTTCTACCTTACTACCTTTTATGTAAGTGAACTATTTGGGGAATATTGGGGGAGAGATACTGAGGTTTATGTTTAAAATTTACAGATGTGAAAACAGAAGTAGCATGTGTAGAATCTGATTAGTGTAATAGAATGGAGAATTGGAAAAGTCTGCACAAATTGCATTAAAACAATACAAGTAATAAAGAAATGTTAGAACTATCTGGAAATTAAAGACTAGAATGAAATATAACACCCTGAATGTAAATATCCTCCTGCCTCCTCTTAGAGAACTAAATTGTCTCAATGGTGAGACACCACATGTAGGGCTGAAACCCAACTACTGTACGCAATCCTACCAAAAGAAATATGAAATCAAATAATCTTGGAAAGAGAAGAGAAACAAAAATCTGCAGAGGAAGCTAAGAACTGACAATAGAAGAGACTCCTGTAACCACATTTAAAGAGGGAATGGAACCCTACAGAGAAAACGATACCAGATTAGGAACTTGTCTGGTACTAGATTGGCTCAGCTACGGCAGCTCTAACTCCAGCGAGTAATGCCTGGATTGACTTTTTTTGTTTGTTTGTTTTTGTTTTGTTTATTTTATTTTAGATTCAGGGGGTATATGTGCCAGTTTGTTATATGGGTGCATTGTGTGATGCTGAGGTTTGGACTTGTAATGACCACATCCTCCAAGTCGCAAACATTACCCCAAACAGGTAGTTTTTCAACCCTTTCTCCACTCCCTGCCTCCCCACTTTAAAAATCCCCATAGTTTATTATTCTCATCTCCGTGTCTTTGTGTACTCAATGTTTAGCTTCCACTTATAAGTGAGAACATACAGTATTTGATTTTCTTTTTCTGCTTTAATTTGCTTAGGACAATGACCTCCAGCTGCATTCATATTGCTGCAAAGGACAGGATTTTGCTTTTTTTTAGGACTGCATAGTATTCCATGGTGTATATGTACTACATTTTCTTTATCTGGTCCACTGTTGCTGGCTACCTCGGCTGATTCCATGTCTTTGCTATTGTGAATAGTGATGTGATAAACATAGAAGTGCATGTGTCTTTTTGATACAACGATTTATTTCCCTTTGGGTAGATACCCAGGAATGGGATTGACTAACTTGACTGCCATTAGATGTTCCACTGGATGGAAGATATGACGGCTTTGTTGCTTGTTTTCATGGAAAGCTATAGATAGCATTTTTTTTCACTTTTGCTTTTAGAAATTATTGGAATATTCTTTAGCATAAAATATATAATTTTATAATGAAATATAATTTTAATATTCATGGCTGGGTGAGCAAGAACAGGAAATAATGAGTTTAAGGAGAGACCATTAAGTTGGCAACAGTAAAATTGTGTTCGCCTGTCTCACTGTCTTCCATTTTAGGTCTTGTTCTCAAGTTTTCTAGCTTCAAATCTGAGATGATCCCATGTGACCTTTGCCTTTAATAAGTTTATAGCCCATGTATTTTCAAAAGCAACTTTAAATGACAGGCAGTAAAACATGTTTAAAGCAGGACACTTAAATAAACAGTTGGTTGAGTTCAGAAACCATGAACGAAAGGGAGGGCATAAAGATTTGCTTGTCTTCCTAGGTTACTCCAAAGTTCCTTTTCTCTGTAAATGAACCTTTTTCCTATAAAGTGACACCTCATTGATGGTGCTGGACTATGTGACCTGGCTATAATTGATTGAACCATTTGCAACCTCTTACCCTAGCTGGGCCAGTCTATTTCTCTCTGCATGGAATTTGGAATTGCAACTGGGAGATAGAATTAGGAAAGAGAGCTGGAATTATAATAAGGAAGGAGCAAGAGGAGAAAAAGCAAACCTGGTTTGGCGGAGAAAGACAAAGAGAGAGTTAGAACAAGAGAGAGAGAGAAGCCGACTCCAAGAAATAAGCAGATTTAAGACACAGAAGTCTTGAGATGTTTCTAGTATTATTTCCTTTGCTGAGGCCCAACACTACTAACTCAACCACTGTGTTATTCGATCAACCCATTTATCTATTTTTACTCAAGCTGACTCAAATTATTTCATGTTAATTGCACCTAATGATTGCTGAACCATGCTGACAGAGAATCGTGTCAGAAACTAGAGAGAAAATTCTAATATGCTAACTTAACTGGAAGCCTTTACAAACGAGAAAAATAATAGATTCTATAGTATTTATCACTCCATACAAGGTAACATGCAAATTAAAATAATAAATACTAAACCATAGAATAAATTTATGATTTACTTTTACTCTATTTATTAACTGATACAATGGATATATAATGTACATTTTAATAATAAAACATTGTGCTTAGTCATTTAATATACACATAAGAAAACACATAAAAAAATCTCCAGTGATATTCTGCAGGTGATTTAAGGGTTTATTTCTGTCTTTTATAGTATTAATATCTGTGTTTTTGCCTATAATAATTAGAATACAAACTGAAGTTTTCCAAAAGCACTAACTAGTTTTTTCCAAAATAAAAAACAGATTTGTTTATGCTTATTATACTCAAAATTATGAAGGTAAGTTAATTTGTATATAATTTAAAATATGTATACATAAAGAAAGCAGAATTGTTCCTTCTTAATTCCTATTAAATAGAAAGTTTCATTTCTTTGGACATTCTGATATTATTGTACCTTATTTCAAGAGTCCTGATACTTTATCAGAATACTTCCATTTTTTTATGAGGAATTGAGTAACATGTATTTTCTATTATAATTTTTGACTAAAAATAGAAGAAATAAATGATGACTTAAATTTGAATTAAATCTGGAAACATTTATATTTCCTTCTCAATTTTCTTTTAGTTCCATCAGGCAGAGAGAAGAAAACATTTAGGGGACTTTAAGGAGGATATTTTCAAAGGGAGAAAAAGTGAAGATGCCACTCAAATAAAATTTTAAGCTGGGGATAATTTGAAGCCTTCTTTTTGGAAACTGGATACTTTGTAAGCAATAATGTTTCAATTCAGAGATGCCTTTGTTCCAGAAATTTTTCGGCTCTGATGACCTTTGAGCTTTTTCATGCAAATGCATGAATGTATCTCCCTATGTATACAGGCTGGTGGATCCTCTTTTCATTTATCTTATAAATGTAGGATCCTATTTCTTTCTAGTTCTTTCAGATAGCCATTTGCTGGCCCTGGTTCTGAAATTTTCTCTGGTTTGTTTTTAGAGTTATTTCCTTCCCCAGCATGAAGACTTCTAAAAACCATAATATAGTAGATTTGGCCAAAAAAAATCTTCTTTTTTTTTAATTTATTTAATTTTGTAATCTAGACATTCATTGGTCTTGACATAAAACTTCTTGGGTTCAACTTTTTGCTCCTATTTGGTTAACTTTGGGCAGATTATTTTAACTGCCTCTGTTTATTCAATTGGAAAATGGAAAGACTAATTGAGCAATTTTCATTAGCTGTTGAGACAGTGAAATGAGGAAATACATAAACAAAGATTGAAACCGCCTTCCCAAAGATGATGACAGGGAGAGAGGTCTGGCATGGCTGACTCCATCTTGCTTCTAGCCTCACAGGCTCGCTGTCCTCTCTCATTCCTGGACGTAAGCCAGGCTAACCATAGGAGGAATTTCGTTTATAGTTTAAAGCAAGGATGATCATAGTCCCTCCCTGAAACAGATCCCCTCCTTCTTTCGGGATTGAAACTGCATTTGTAAAACTAATGAGAAGCCAGGAGATTAGTATTATGAGAGGAGCCCGAATTCTGTTAAGATGTAGGTATAGCTAAACTCGCCATTGTCCCCTGGCTTGCCTTTCTACAAGCCTTTCTTGCTCAGGAGCCATATGGCCAGAAGTCACAAGACTTGTGACTTCCTCAGTTGCTCCTATAGATAACATCACTATTGTAGAACCAGAAATTGGTCTCCTGAGATGTTTTTTAGACTTTTGCATTCTGGCAACTGACCCCACCTGGACCTGTAACTCATGACTCAGCTGGTTATTTGGCTCCCACCCAGAGGTGGACTCAGCACATGAGGACTGTTTTCTCCTTTCTGTGATTTCATCCCCAACCAAGCAAGATTGTCCATTCCTTAGACCTCTGCCCACCAAATTATCCATAAAAACCCTAACCTCGGAGTTCTCAGGGAGCCTGATTTGAGGGATAACTCCAGTCCTTCTGATTATCTGCCTTGCATTAATTAAATTCTTTCTTTACTGTACTACCACAGTCTTGGTAAACTGGTTTTGTCTGTGCAGTGGGCAGGAAGAACCTATCAAGTAATTACAGTATGTGGAGAGAAATGGAGGTCAGGAGTTTGAGACCAGCCTGGCCAACATGGTAAAATCCTATCTCTACTAAAAGTACAAAAATTACACTCCTGTAATCCCAGCTACTTGGGAGGCTGAGGCAGAAGAATCCCTTGAACCTGGGAGGCAGAGATTGCAGTGAGCCGAGATCACACCACTGCACTCCATCATGGGTGACAGAGTAAGTGAGACTCTGTCTCAAAACAAAACAAAAAAACTGCACAGGTAAATAATGTACACAAAGGGCAGAGTGAATTTGCTCCACTGGCTATTACCAGGCATAGACAATATCAGGAATAGCTAATATTTTCTGTTCATAATAGGGAATAGTCAGTCAGGGTCCAGGCAAAAAATAAATGAGTAAATTGAGGAGATTTTTTTTTTAAAGGGAACATTTAAAAATACATACAGCACAGTTAAACTCACAGGGAGGTGAAGCACTGGAGCTGACCACAGTGGAAAGCTGTTACCAGCACAGGTTTAAAGGAGTGTGATGAGGGAATGATTATGGAAAGCCAGAGAAAGCTGTGGGATAGGACTGAGAAGAGCTATGACCTTTGCAAGAGAAAACCAATCACTGATCAACCACAGCTTGGCAGTGACACAACCAAGAAAATTAATAGCTGACTTTACTTTCCTCACACCCTCTGGGCACCAGCTGATGCTTCCATGGCCTGAATCCAGCTGGAAGTCAAAGGGCAAAAGGGACTTCATGATGAAAGCTGCAAAAGTCATCCCCTCAGGCACAAAGTGAGCAGTGGGAAAGAGTAGATCTGGAGGTGCTATAGGAAACTGCCCAGTTCATTACCTGATTCACTCCTCAGCATCCAGCCTTGTTGTTTTCCCAGTGATTCATGGCCCAACAAGGAGCACCCACAAAATCCATTCAACAGTCATCATCTGTGTGATGGTTAAGGGATGGCCAGAGAGCTGGTAAATGTTATTCCTGGGTGTGTATGCGAAGGTGTTTCCCAAAAAGACTAGCATTTGAATTGGCCAACCGAGTAAAGCACATATTGCTCAGCAGTGTGGGTGGCACCATCCAATTATTTGAGGGCCTAAATAGAACACAAAGGTGGGGGAAGGGTGATACGGTTTAGCTGTGTCCCCACCCAAATCTCATTTTGAATTGTAGTTTGCATAATCCCCACGTGTCCTAGGAGGGACAGGTGGAGATAACTGAATCATGGGGGGCAGTTTCCCACATCCTGTTCTCACGAGAGTGAGTGAGTTCTCACAAGATCAGATGGTTTTATAAGGGGCTTTCCCCCCCACCTTCACTCTGCCCTTCTCCTTGCTGCCGCCATATGAAGAAGGACGTGATTTCTTCCCCTTCTGCTATGATTGTAAGTTTCCTGAGGATTCTCCAGACCTGCTGAACTGTGAGTCAATTACATCTCTTTCTTTTATAAATTACCCAGTCTTGGGTATGTCTTTATTAGACTAATACAAAGGGCAAATTTACCCTCTCTGTTTGAGATGAGACATCCATCTTATTCTGTCCATGTCCTGGTTCTCAGGTCTTCAAACATGGATCAGGCCTTCTGACTCTGACTGGGATTTACAACATTGGCCCCCAATTATCAGGCCATAGTTCTCAGACTGCATTTATACCACCAGCTTTCTTGGATCTCCAACTTTTGTACAGCAAATCATGCGATTTGTCAAGCTCCATAACCACATGAGCCAATTCCTATAAAAAATTTCCTCTTACGTCTGAGTCTGTATCATCTATATCTATATCATTTCTATCTATATCTTTCTCCTGTATATCTATCTCTATCTCCTATTGGCTCTGGCTTTCTCCTAAACCCTGACTAATACAATGGGTGATGTTAATTTGGACACAATCCTACTTAAAACCTAAAGCTTGAGTCACCACCAGTGTTATTCATATAAAAGGGAGAATAGAAACAATTAACACGAAACATGCCTGCTAGAGTTCTCGCTTCTTCAGCTGGGAATGGGGTCCAAGTTGATTATTCCATCAAGTGTTCCCAGCTGCTCTGCCTTCCAAAAATCTTCGCATTTTATTCTCCGCCAAAATGTAATTGTTTTGCTAATCTGATTGACATATGATAATTGTGCCATGATTAATTCTTTAAACTCACTATGTACTTATCCATATATAATAACTATGTACAAGATACCTATGACATCAATATTAATTTTCCTTAGAAATGCGTATTTTAGCGTGCATTACCAAAGACATTGCATCAACCAGAAGAAATGAGCTTTTGAAGTGTTGTTCAAGTAAGTCGATAAGCTATTTAAGGACAAAAATTGTTTCCGGTGCTTCCCAATTGTAGCCCTTAGGCAGTCAACTGAACCTTCAGTTTAAGTGTACACCTTAGACAGTCATTGTACTTTCAGTTACCCTCTCAAAGATATGCCCAGTTTTAATTTTATATTGCAAAGGTAACATATTTAGTGTTGCCTTTACTTGTGAAATATTGGCTATCATATATCCCCACTGTGACATGCTGAATGCTCTGCAGCAGTGCAAACTCCCTGAGAGTAAGTACTTTTTCTACTGTGTTCAGAGCTCTAAGTCCCATGTTTACGGCAGTGTCTGGCACATAGGAGGCCCTCAATAAATATTTACTTAAAATAGAGGCAAAATAAGTAACCAAAAATGACTAAAGACACCAAGGTACATAATAGGCAGTGACCGTGATGACATCTAACTGGAAAACGCACTCTCTAATTCAAAGTATTAAAATGCAAATATTTTTACTTGTGAACCAAACAAAATGCATTTGTGGACCAAATCTTGCCACTGGTTTGTGTAATAGAAACATGACACTATAGCAATGTGACCAACACCCTCATGCAGAGTGACCATGGGCAAACTGTCTAATAAGTTAAGCCTCGGTTCTCTCAACTATGAAATTGAAAAGAGATAATATCTACATCATGGGTTTGATAAAAGGGTTAAATAAGATTTATCATAATTCCTAGCATGTAATTAGTGTTCAACAATAATAATAATAATAATGCTAGTACCAGCTCATGTTTATTGGGTATTTTACATGTTCCAGTCACTATTCTAAGTTATCAGCTCCATATTAACTTATTTAAATGGAAACAAAACAAAAACAGGATTGATTGGAGCCCATGGTAAGAACCTGGGCTCCTTACCGCTATGCTCAATAATAAAAATAATCGTCTGGACTAGAACTTCTTCTAAATTTCTGTAGTGACATTCAGATCTCACAAGAATTGTTCTTGCTAGGGGAAGCTGCATCATTTCTGAAAAGTTCCTTGATTTGGAAATACATTTAAATGATATGCATATATGTGAAGATTCCCATATGTGGCGGCACCTTATGAGAATTCCCTGACCTTTTCTGGTCTTTCATCAAGCCACAAAACCTTCACATACAATAGAGAATGGGGGAAGGGGAGGAAAGGAAATGAAGGGGGAAAATCAGGTCCTCTGCTCAGATAGCACCAATAGCCTCCCAGGAGGGTGATGCAAATTGCTAAGCTGTTTCCTCTTCATCTCCCTGGGGCTGGCTGCTGAGTCAGACAGGTCTCCTCACTTTTAAAGATGTGCTGGAACTTCAAGCACATCTTTTGACATTGTGACTGCTTTTGTTTTTCTGGTGAGGACACTTAAGTACTTTGGGATTTTTGATGTGAGGCAATTAGGAGCCTAGAATACCATTAGCTAGAAGAGGAGCAAAGCTCTTTTCCTGGCAGAAATGGAGGCTGCAGAAGACGTTTATTGCCAGCCTTCTGCCTCTAATGAGGAGCTTCGAGCAGCTTTGCCATGCAATTGAGATAGAGTGCACAAGATGCCCAATTAGGAGCAAATGACTGCAGTCTTCAGAGGAAGTGATGAACTGGAATTCTCAGATGTAAACAGAATTGGAAAATTGATTGTAACATTTTGAGAAAGGAATTTTGTATCGCCGTATTATGAGTTTCAAAGCAAAAATTTTAATAAAAATGCTGCCCGTTAGCTTCAGGGATATAAGATTTATTTATGCAAAAAAAATTTTTAACCAAGCTATCCCGCTTTTAAAAGTTTTTAAAGCTATAATCTAGTTCTTATAACAGCTGCATTCTATACACAATTTGGAACAATATATGTGAAATTTATACAACATTAATTTTAAAAATCAACGAAAAGTCAATAAATCTAACCACAGTGCCTTCACCATAAATAATAAGATACTATTAGAAATTTCTGCAGAACTCTTAAGAGGATTCAGTGAGGCAACTCAGCATTTATCAAATATTTATGGGCCATATCCTGTGTCAAACATTGTTTCAAGTACTTGGAATATGTCAGTGAACAAATGTATTTATTCCCTGTTATCGACGAACTTACATTCTGGTGGGGGGGCTGAAAGGCAATTACAAAACATAAATTATCCAACACGTAAATTATTTCGCATGTTAGAGAGTGACAAGCAGAGATGAGCAGAGAAAGGGGGCCAAGACAGAATTCCTGGGGGATAGTCAAGAGGAAAGTTGAATTTTAACAGCCGTTAACAGCAGTTGTCTCTTTGAAAAGGTGACATTTGAGCAAAACAAATTCAAGATGGTCAAAGGGATATCAATGAAGATATCTAGGAGTAGAGAGTTCCGGGTGGAGAAAACGGCCAGTATTAGGATGTAAGTTGAAAATCTGCTTCGGATGTTTGAGGCAAAGCTTTGAGGTCAACATGTCTGGAGCTATGGGAGAACAAGAGAAGAAGAAAGGGATGGAATCCAAGAATGGATCAGGTCATAGAGCACTCAAAGTCTATTGAGAGGACTCTGGTTTTACTGTGAGTAAAGTAGGAAACAGTCAACAAGATTTCAGCAGAGGAAATACATGATTTCAGTGTGGTTTCAAAGCATCCCTCCAACTGCTGTGTTGAGAACAGAGCTTCTGAGCAGAAGCAGGGAATTTGTTGAAAGCTAGCATAGTAATTTCAGCAAGAGACCAAGGTAGTTCAGTCCAAGGTGGTGATAATGCAGACAGAACTGAAACAATGAGCCTGGTCTGAAATTCATACTTCATGCCTCTCGGCTCTCAGTTACTGTCACTTTAAGGAGGTGGGTGATAAAATGACTTGTCTCATTAGTTGTCTTTCCCAGAAAGGCTGGGTACAGTTTGTAAATAATATAGAGATGTTCTCTGGACTTCAAAATGCTGCTTCCCCTCTGAGATTTAGCTCAGCTCAATCCTGAATCTAATCAGAGTAAATGGTGTTTAGATTTTTTTTCTTTACTCTAACAAGTTTATGATCACCAGTTTTATGACTCTCTCATAAATCTGCCAATCTGGGAGTCTGTTTTATATAGCCTTTTGGCTGTAGACCATTGAAAATAATGGCTTAACTCCCATCCATATTTTTGGCCTCAACTAAATTTTTCTATATCTTTGTTTATGCTAATTTATTACTGTTTCCATCCCTTCCTAGACGCTTTTATTTGTCATTCTTTTCTCACCACAGGTTTAAAGTATTTTAATTCATTGAAACTGTAATGTAATATATCATCACTCAGCATCCTTTCTTTACATTAAAATGATAATAAATATGTGACACAGATGCTGTCTATATATTCATTTTAGCTGTGAGTTTAGGCATATATGAGATAACACTTGCTAGAAGTTAATACCACTTAGCACATACTAAAATATGACTTTAAGGAAGATTTTATAAGTTGAAATGCATGCACCATTTTATACAGGTATGTTTAACAGATGTACGAAACAAAACAAATTATTAAAATGTCCATTCTGGGAAAAATTATTCATAGCCAACTTTAAGAAGCAAGGACTTTGTTCTAAGTAGGCATGAGCAGTTTGATAAATCTGAATACATTATGGACATATCTCTGAACTTAAGGCATTTTCCAGGGGGCCAAAATATATAATGTCCCCCCCTAAATTCAAGATAATTTATTCATTTATTGATTCAACAATTATTATATGTTGAATGCTTATTATGTTTCAGTCTGTCTAGCAAGGACTAACATTAAAATGTTGAACATGCACTGGAATACTTGCTGCTTTCACAGAGCTTACCATCTAGGGAAAGAGCCTGGAGTGGACATTAAAAATGTAATCACACTAATGAACATGCCACTACAAAAAGAGGAAAATGCTTTTAGAGAAAACATATCACCATTCTATGAGAATGAATTTCATAGAAAATAGAAAAGAAAGTAAATGCTTATGTATGGATTCTTATCCAATGGAACTTGGTTGTAAAGGTTAACTTAACAAGTATTTTAAAAACTGCAAATAAGAAATGTGTTAAAAATCACCTTGTAAGACTTATGGTCATTCAAGATATCATTTCCTAAGTAGGACACTACACTCAAATATATTGGTAATTTTTTTCTAACAAAAACATGCCCTTGCAAAAGAAGTGCCAGTTCATAGTTTACATTCACTTCTATTCTATTTGTGGGTTTTCATACCATGTATCTATTTCATGGTCATTTGCTAAGCTCTCCTTCATAGAAGCCTGTGGGACTCCCTCTGATTATTGTTAATATTTTTACCAAATTGGAAAAATATACAAGAAAGTTAAAGTGTGCTTATCTCTCCCCAAAATGCCTCTAGCAAATCAAATGTCTTTACCTTTGGTTGTCTACTAGGCTATTTGATGGACAATGTACTAAAAATTGAGGACATAACATAAATAAGGTAGAGGAATTGATGGCTCAGAGAAATAAGTGACTTCCCTAAGAAGTCACAGCTAGTAAGAAGTGAATTGGAAATTCCAGTTGCGGTTTGTCTGACTCCAACGCTCTTGTACTTTCCATGTTCAGAATAATATCTTCATAACAACAAGGACCACTTTTTCCCTTTCGAGACTGTAAGTATCTTTAAGGGGCATCTAGTTTACACGACGGAAAATAGCAACAATAAACAAAAAACTACAAGGACAAAAGTTATGTATACCCTAAAGGGCACAATCTCTTTTATTCTTAGACATTATTGTTGACAAGTCACAAATGCTGGTTTCAAAAGTACAAACACTTCTGTGCTGCATGAAACACAAGAGGAGGAAAAGCAGTTTGGTTCAAAAAGCCCTAACACAAAAACGGAAAAAAACACCCACATCTTGGCAATGCCCATTTCTCATTCCTGCTCATCTCTGCCTCATTTTCTTTTCCTCTGAAAATCAGCTTCCCCTGTTTCACATGGCTAAACATGGCTACCCTTGCAGCTTCCTAGTTTGCTTCTTGTGCATGCCAGCAACCATCACAGACCAACTAGCCTATCTCAGTAACAATTCAACATTTCTAGGAGACAGAATCTGACTAGCCTGGTCTTGGTCACCGGTTCGCCTGAATTCAGGAAGCTGTGTCTGGGGAATGGAAGACTTAGTACACTACAACTGACAGGAACCCAATATCTCACAGGGATGGTGATCAGAGAGAAGAAATGCAACAAGAGATAGAGACTCCATTAAGTGGCCTGGTTGTTGCGTAGCTTAGAAGGCAGGGTTTGGCCGGGTGCAGTGGCTCACGCTTGTAATCCCAACACTTTGGGAGGCCGAGACGGGCAGATCATCTGAGGTCGGGAGTTCGAGACCAGCCTGACCAACATGGAGAAACCCCATCTCTACGATAAACAAAAAAATACAAAATTAGCTGGGCATGTAGGTGCATGTCTATAATCCCAGCTACTCAGGAGGCCGAGGCAGGAGAATCACTTGAACCTGGGAGGCAGAGGTTGCGGTGAGCAGAGATAGCGCCATTGCACTCCAGCCTGGGTAACAAGAAAACTCCGTCTCAAAAAAATAGGCAAGTTTTAAAAGATATGATATAAAAATGAATGCAATTGAGTGGCCTACAGTTAGACCGTGAAGTATCAATAAAACTGTTATGAAAATTCTTGGGTGAAACATGTCAAAGAGAGGAGGAGAAAGTGAAAATTTGATGAGGGAGAGAATTAAAGTCAAGATATCAACAGTGAAGAAAAGTGTGAATACAGAGATGCAGTGAGAGTTCACAGGGCAGCGAAGAAACTAAACTGAGGCTGTTAGAAAGGATTAAATAAAAAAGGTTCAGCATGTGGTCTCTACTAAAAATAGAAAAATTAGCCAGGCATGGTGGTTCATGCCTGTAATTCCAGCTACTTGGGAGGCTGAGGCACAAATATCACTTGAACCCAGGAGGCAGAGGTTGCAGTGAGCCGAGATCATGCCACTGCACTCCAGCCTGAGTGACAGAGCAAGGTTTTTTTTTTGACAGTCTCAAAAAAAAAAAAAGAAAAAAAGAAAAAAAGAAATGGAAATTTCAAGTATGTCTTCAAAGGTGAGTTACGGTAGCTATTACAAGCCCAGGTTAAAAATGGGAAATTGTTATAAGTTTAGGGCTGAAATTATACGATGCAAATGGATTTTAGAAAAGATAACCTGGGAAAAGTGTCCCAGTATCAGTGTAGGTCATCTTGTAACACTGCGTTGGAGTCTAAAGTTATGCAAAATATCAATATCAGTAAATTCAAGACAAGAAAAAAAAAAAACAGCTTTTGGAAACTATGTGTAATGCAAGCTTGAACTGAAGGTCTGTTTGTTAAGGTTATGCTATGTTTAAATGACTATATCATTAAATGGTAAGTTGATAACTTTGCCTGAGTTTAGACACAGCTTGTGGAAAAATAAATGAGGGAACAAGATCACTGAGAATTTTCAAACTCTTTTTTTAAAGCCATGCATTTTTTTTTCTTTAAGAAAAGTGAGAAACAGTGCCTCTGTGTAGTGTTCCTTTCCCAAGCAGCGTCTACCAAGTCCACCCAGCATTCGGTTAGCACATAATCGTGAGGCAGTTTGTACATAATTAAGAGAATTGGTTTATAGGCTGTTTGTTCCAAACAAGCGTGCATTTCTAGATGCAGAAAATCCTTAAGTTATTTCCCTTGAGGCTCAGTACTTTTTGTTTATTTTTTCTTAAAATCGTTCGGCAACTGTTGGAGGGTGGAAAATGAATAGTGCTAGTCAACTCTGTAAGAAATATGTCCAGAATGCTAACTCCAATCACTCCAAAACATGTATTTTTCATTTCTATAATATTCTGCCATCCTGTAGTTTGCATCCTGTTCTAATGTGTGCAAATCCTCCATTGTCTTGGAGCTTTTTTACAAAAACAACCCTACCTCTCCACTTTAATTGATACCTGAAACACTCCCAAAATGTATCTCCTATACAACCTTCTATTCTTTGATTCTCCACTATCTTCTCCGGAGAGGTCGGCCTAGCTCGTGTTCTCATTTCTAAATAACTGCTCTGCTTTCCTAACCCAGTCATCTTTCCTCTTGTTAAATCCATAGTGTCCACTAAAAGATCCTTTAACCATTTACTTGACATTATAAAGAGCCAGGCTCCAGGGCACCTGCTCATCTCTCTCCACCATTTCAGCAACAGGCTCATGTCTTTCTTCTCTGCTGAGTCCCCTGATGTCATCTGCAGTGACACTGAGTGATGGTCATGAGCTGTACCCCAAACTCATAGTTCTCTAATTTAACTCAGTTTGGAAACCTTTAGTTCTACTCTGAGTGGTAATATAGTCCAGTCATTAATAGCCCAGACCACACAGTGCCAGGCTGCCTGGTTTAAAAATCTTCATTTTATTATTTGTTGGTTGTACGACCTTGGGCATGTTATTAACCTCCCTAGCTCTCCTTGTCCTCAAGTTAAATGGGGGTTCTATTGATGTCATTTCACTGAGAAATGAATGAGTTATTACAGTGATTCTCAAAGTTTGGTTTGCAAACACCTGAGCACACTCAAGACCCTTTCAGGAGGTCCAAGAGCTCAAAACATTTTCATACAGTTATTACGATGTTACAGTATTTGCCTGTGATACTTCTGGTATTTGTATCAAAGGTGAAATAGTCATGCTTGGTGAAACTACTGATGCTTTAGCCCAAATTAAGGCAGTGGTATTAAATTTTAATTGAATGTTCACTATCATGGATGCACATGCAGTTAAAAACGTCGAAATGTCCAGTTGTACTTAAAGGAGGCAGTAAAATTTACTAATTTTATTGAATTATCACTATTCAGTATATACTTTTTCTTTTCTTTTCTTATCTTTCTTTTCTCTTTTTTTTTATTATTATACTTTGAGTTCTAGGGTACATGTGCATAACGTGCAGGTTTGTTACATATGTGTACTTGTGCCATGTTGGTGTGCTGCAACCATCAACTCGTCAGCACCCATCAACTTGTCATTTACATCAGGTATAACTCCCAATGCAATCCCTCCCCCCCTCCCCCCTCCCCATGATAGGCCCCGGTGTGTGATGTTCCCCTTCCCGAGTCCAAGTGATCTCATTGTTCAGTTCCCACCTATGAGTGAGAACATGCGGTGTTTGTAAAGGATTTTTTTTTTTTTTTTTGAGACAGAGTTTCACTCTTGTTGCCCAGGCTGGAGTGCAGTGGCATGATCTCGGCTCACCACAACCTCCGCCTCCCGGGTTCAAGCGATTCTCCTGCCTCAGCCTCCTGAGTAGTTGAAAGTACAGGTGCCCACCACCACACCCGGCTAATTTTTTGAAGTTTTAGTAGAGACGTGGTTTCATCATGTTGGCCAGACTGGTCTCAAACTCCTGACTTCAGGTGATACACCCACCTTGGCCTCCCAAAGTGCTGGGATTACAGGTGTGAGCCACTGCACCCGGCCTCAGTATACACATTTTAAATTATTGTAATGGACTGGGATACATTCATAGGCCAGTATGCTGCCTACTGAAGTATGGTGGTTGTATTGTCATGCGGTTGTTTGAGTGGAAAGCTGAACAAGCTCCTTTCTTTAGAGAACACTTTTACTTTAACTGAAAAAAAAAAATAACCTATGATAACTACGGTTTTTCAGATGGGCATTTGGCAGAAATTTTCTTACAAAGTGAGCTTGTCAGTTCAAGGAATTCAACTGACATTATTTGCTTCAGTGACAAAATTTGTGCTTTCATAAGAAAATTGGAGTTTTGTAAACTTTATATTAGTTACTGTGAGCTTGAAGCTTCATGATAATTAGAATGCTTATTGATTTGATGACAATAGCAAATAGAATGTTTCATATTATGAAATGAAATATGTTAATATTGCAAGATCTGCATGACTCAGTGAACCAGTATTTTTCAAATGATCAATGCATGATGTTATTCAATTATGCAAGAGTAAAAGACATATTCAAAGTGCAGGATAGGCTACAGGATTCTAATATACCAGAGGAGAAAACCTTCATGAATAGAGTTTCAGACTTTACATTGCAAATAATCTTTAAGAATTTTCTCTTTGTCCAATATTGGTATGGTATCAAAAAATATCACAGCTTTCTCAAAGGGCTATTAAAATTATTATTTCCTTTCCAATCCTATATCAGAGTAATTTTCTTCATATATTTCTACCAAAATGTATCACAACAGATTGACTACCGAAGCTAGTGTAAGAATAAAGATTTTCAATTAAGTTAGACATTAAAGATATTTGCAAAAAAACAAATGCCTCTCTTTTCATACTTTTTTATTAGAAAATGTAGTTTTCTAATAAAAAATCTATTTATCTTTATATGTAATGAGTTTCTTATTTCACTGGCTTCTGCAATATTTTGATCATTAGGAGGTATGGAGGTAGGAGTAACTAATTAAAAGAACTGAAATGTGTTAGATGTTGCTAATCCTATCAATGTATTTAAAAGAGAAAAATGTCAGGTTCAGGTCAACGAATTACCAGCTTATGGCATGATGTGAAAATCAAAAGGCCTTCATGTCAGTATTTAATGAGGCCCTGGTTTCTGTAACCAAGGAGGAGTCTAAGCTGAAGACCAGGTCAAGCACTTATATGTAAGAGAAAAAGAACTTTAAGAAGACTCTAGCCAGAGTCCAGTGAAATCTACTGCATCAAAGCCAGAGCCCTGAAGGTAAGAAACAAGACTCTGAAACTTGGGAAAGGGCTATCCAGGTGGCTGCATACAGGTACATTGCACCATTGGTCCATGCAGATCTCTGAACCCCATGGTCTGCATGGGCTGATATCTCATTGCTTCTTACTAGAAGACAGCAACTATCCACTTGCCTGAAGTTGACATGGAAAGCTCATGCCTTGAAAGTCGATAGTTATCATCCTCAAGGCCTGCTCACTCTACCTCTTCCATGGCAACGGACCTATCATAATCTCCAACATTGGCATGGACCAACTGGGAAGCGGGAGTCCTGCTTTGCAAGGAGAATAGTATAAAGGTGGAGCTGCAGGGTCTTTAAGAGGTACTATTAGCAATGGGAAGAACTTTTTTTTCTGAGATGGAGTGTCACTCTGTCACCCAGGCTGGCATGCAGTGGGGCAGCCTTGGCTCACTGCAACCTCTGCCTCCAGGTTCAAGCAATTCTCCTGCCTCAGCCTCCCAAGTAGCTGGGACTACAGGTGTATGCCACCATGCCCAGCTAGTTTTTAGTAGATACAGGGTTTTGCCATATTGGTCAGGCTGGCCTCGAACTCCTGGCCTCAGGCAATCCACCTGCCTTGACCTCCCAAAGTGCTGGGATTACAGGGGTGAGCTACCGCAGCCAGCCCGGGAAGAACATTTATATAAATAAACCTTGAGTGTGCCCTGCAGAGGAAGGCAGACAGACTATAAAACTGATTAGGGAGAGGTTGGCTGATAGGAGGTACTCTCAAGATTCAGAATTCAGCTTCCTGGCAAGAGCTTCTGGAGTTGGTGTACTTGGTCTTAATAGCTAGAATCGTCATTGAAGACTTAGGGGAAAAAATAAATGGCTGATGTTAAATGATATAGACTCCAGAAATGCCTTAGCAACTTATTGAAGAAGGGACCAAAAAACTCACATAAATAAGCATGCTGAAATTAATCTACTCTAAGAAACACAAGAATACTCCAGCTACTAACATGGATGAACCTGAAAGACATTAAGCTAAATGAGATAAACTGGACACAGAAAGAGAAATACCGCATGATCTCATGTATATGTGGAATCTAGAAAAGTTGAACTCATAAAAGTAGACTACGAAATGGTGGTTGCTGGGGCAGTGGGGAAAATGGAGAGATGCTGGTGGAAGCAAACAAAATTTCATTTATGGAGGAAGAATAAGATCTACAGATCGAATATACAGCATGGTGGCAATAGTGAATGATGCCATATTGTATACTGAAATCTGCTAAGAGAGTAGATCTTAAGCATTACCAACACACATACACAATGGGAACTGTGTGAGTTCATAGGCATGTTAATTAGCTTGGTCGTGGTAATCACTTCACAATGTATACGTATATCATAACATCACATTATACACTTTAAATATATATAGTTGTGTCAATTATGCCTTGATAAAGCTAGAAATAAACAACACACCAACTGACCATGTTCCTCAGAAGAGCAGTTTTTACATACATCTGAGTATGAGCATTAAAGTGCAATATTTTTTAGATGAAAGGCATGCTGGCATTTTAAAAATACTTATGAAACAACTCGGTATTTATTACATAATAAATATAGAAGATATAAAATAAAGCCAAGAACATAATAGAGGTTAAATATACTAATCTCATAATGCTAACAAAAGCTGCCATCTTAATTTTTTCTTTTGTAAATTGCATGTATTTGAGATCATGTAATTGTAGATTTATGCACCGCTATTAATATTATATCACGACTATTACTCTACAACATAGTCTTAATAGCCACAATTGTAATGGCAATATAATAATCCACTATCTAGTTTCCACGATTTACTTAATCATTGCTTACCGTTTTTTTTCTCTTACTATACTTAATTTCATTAAGTATTTTTCTACATGTTTTATGATGCCCTTAGGATAAAGTTATACACTTTTTTCTATCAGTGTGCCCATCTCATATCTTATCACATCCTCAGCAACAGCAGGTATTCATTTACTATCTCTCTCTCTTTAATTTTTGCCAATTGGAAAGCAGAATTGTAATATTTTATTGTTAGCTAAACAGCATTTATTTTAGTGCTTATCAGTTTTAATATTCTGAAATTTATTTTTTACTCATCTTTACAGTGAATAGAACTCTGGATAGTGAATAAACATCTCATATCCTTTATCTTATTATCTTCTGAGTGTTCTTATTATCAATTTGTATGTACCCTTTGTATAGTGTGAATATTTCTCTTTGCCTTACATATGAGGGAAAAAGTGATCATTTGTTTACTATTTCAAATGATCCATCTTTTCCTTTTATGTGTAGAAAATCATTCTGATGCAAAAATTTGATAAACAGTTACTTATTTCAATTTTAAAAACATTTAATTGTTTAAATTTAGATCTTTTATTCATCATTTGAACTTTATCTTGGTGCATGATATAATGTCTCTAGTTATTTCCACTTGTTTCTACCCCTTTGAACACAAAACCAATTTTCCTAGAATGGTTATTTAATATTCTTAAATACATTTTAATGAATACAGTTATTTTTTCTGATATTATTACTTCATGATATCAGAAAAATATTGTTAATAATATCAGAAAAATATTTTTCTGATAATGTCAGAAATATTTTTTAATCTGAGATCTTCTTTATTGTATCTATTGTTTTCTATTATGGCATTGATTTTAAGCAATCCATATTGTTGTCCTGACTTTTTTGAAGATTAAGTTGTTTTTGGTACAATTAAGGATATCAAAAGACTTAACACTTTCTAGGCACATTTAAATCAGGTGATGCCACCACACTGAAATTTCTCATGGTCTCTAACACCATGAGACCATGTTTATCTCACTTCTTATAGTTTTCCTTGGGCATTATGCCATCTTTGAGTAAACTGAATTCATACTAATAGCTCCCTTTTAAATATTTGGGATTCAACATTCTTACATATTTCAATAAACTTGGGCTCTTTCTTTGACTTGAGTCAATGTTGTGCTTCTCACTTACTACTCACCCACACATCTCAGCTGTCCGTGTAACAGGTACTGCCCTGAGAGCGTATGTATATTCCGATAGAGCAAAATTAATCTTACTCATGGATCAAAATCTGGTAAGATGAGAATATTTATAACAATCAAATCCTTCCACTGAGAACAACTATAAGCGCTAGATAAACTTTTTCATAAGCTATTAGAAAGCGTCGGGAAGCAATCAATGCAGAAAGATTGCTTCAAAGATCCAAGATGCTGAAAGAGAGAAGGTATAGCAGGGTGAGTCAGCCAGGCTCTGCCACTTTTCCATACAGGCTCATCCATAAGCAGTCAAGGGGCTAAGAGGCAAAATAAAAGGGATGGCTCAGGACCTTGAACAGCGTTACAGTAGCAACATCACAATCATATTTCAGCAGTATTACAAACACAAAGACTGGAGGTCAGGGCTACCAAGGCCGCAAGGACTTGAGGGGCCAAGATCCCAGAGAAAGGAACCCTAAGATATAAGTCTCACATTCTGCATTAATATTACACATAGACATTTGCTAATGCCAAAGGTGGGCAATGGGGCAGCAGGCATATAGTAGCAGTTACAGGCCAAATAGCAGTGCAGCTACTAGCAGATGCGTGATGCTGTGAAAATAATAATTGGGGGTTAGGTCAGGCTTTCAGTTGAGACCCCTTGAGGTTTACAAATCAGGAGGATAGGCACTCCTAGAAACAGACACACTATCACAGATGCTAAAACTTAGTCTGCCATGAAAAGGTTAATACTTTCTGCAGAAAGAGTTATCCAAAATTTTCCATAATTGTTCACACATAATAGCTGACATCCAATTAAAATCCTGAGGCATCCTGTAAAATAGGACGATAAACAAACACAGAAAATAGAGGCAGATTCAGAGGTGATCTAGGCATTGGAGTCTTCAGATAGAACATTTAAGATAATGATATTAACATATGCAGAAAGCTAGAAATGAAAATTCCAAAGCTGAAAACATACACTGTAATTAAAATTAAGCACTCAACTAACTGTAGTAGGTTAGACGGAAGAGAAGAAAGGATGAGTCTGCTAGAAGATAGGTAAAATATCAGTCTAAAACTCAAAGAGAAAATACAGAAAATGACAGAAAGTATGCATAGAACATTCTAGAACAGCCTAAAATACATGTAGTTCAATTCTTAGAATTACGAGTTAAAAAGAATGAGGCAGAGCAATATATCAACCCAAAGATTCAAACTTTAGCAAACAACAGAATAATAATGAAATCATATATAGGCATAGCAAAAGAAAACTGCAGAAAAGAAAGACAAAGTTTTAAAATCACCTAGAACAAGGGACAAACTTTTCTCAAAGGAAAAATAATGTTTGCTATTTGACTTTTTGACAGAAAATATAGCCACCATGTTTTGACAGAAAATATGGCAGCTGTAAGTTTGATATATGACTTTTTGACAGAAAATATGGCAGCCACAATGTTCTCACTTAATAAGAACATGATGTGCTTGTCCCCACAAAAATGTTAACCCATTATCCTGTACTGAGCAACATTTTCTTAAAATGCAGGTAGAATAAAGATATTTTCAGAAAAACAAATATTGAGACAACTTGTCACCATCAGATGAACATAAAATTAAATATTAGGAGTACTTTTTAAACAGAAGAAGTATGATCCAAGCTGGAAGCTCTAAAATTAGGAACTAAAGAGCAAAAGAATGGTATTGTATAGATGAATCTAAATAAATATTGATTTTAAATAACAATATTGCCATATGGGGATTAAAATATATGTACACTAAAAACATATCATAAAAGTGGCATAAAAGCCAATGAAGTCAGTTTTGTAAAGATCTTACATTATCCACAAAATAATAAGAGCACTGATTCATAGTTATGAATGCATGTTGTACACTGAAAGATGCTAATTGAATAGCAAAATAATGTATGACTAATAAGAAAAATATATATAAGAAATATTTGATTACTTACAAAGAAGAAAGAAAACATGAAGAATATATCATTACTGACAATATACTAAATATTATAAAATATCTCAAGGTGGAAATATAAGATTGAAAAATAAGAAATGTCAATAACATATAATGTAATTATTTTCATATAATGGAATATTATACAACAATGGAAATACAAAGTCTATGATAAAGATAAAATAAGTAAATTACAGAAACATAATGTTGAGAAAAGATGCCTGATGCAAAAGATTCTACTTGCATGAGATTAAAAAAGAAAACAGACAAAACGAAAATATGAGCTACCATTTAAAATGGTGATTAATTCTGTGAGAAAGTAAGTGTAGGGATGGTGTCCGAGGAAATTTCTGGGGTGCTGGTATGCTTGATATTTTGATATGGGTCCTGGTTACACAAGCTTATCTTGTGAAATTTCATTAAACTGCACAGTTGTGATTTGTGCATTTTGCTGAATCTATTTTATACTAATTAAAACAATAAGAAACTTTACCAATAAAACAATGAGTGCTATATTTCTAAAGATTTCACATCCCATTGAGTATTCTTTGAAATACAAAAAAACCAGTATTGTCACTATTAGCTCTCAACAGCACAATCTGTTCCTTTTTTTCTGCTTCTTTATCTTTTCTCCCATCCCAGCTCTATGAAATCGTTTATTAAGTGTTAGACCAGTCCCCTCTTAAGTCTCTTTAAAAAAAATGTAAGTGTCTTCACTAAGGGAAATTCATCTACATGTATTTTAAAAGCTGCTAATTGATTTATCTGATAAGCCAGGACATACATATTGTGCACAGTGGTGATGATGATAGTTATTTTTTAATAACATTTATTGAACACTTCATTTATACCCGGTATTGTTCCAGTCACTCACATACATTACCGTGTTATCCCTTGCAAAAATCCTATGATATAAGGATATGCTTCAAAAGACACCAATAGCCCAACTAAGCTAGAATTACATTGATTTAATATATTCAGGGCACCTGAAAAAATAATATAAAACATGTTTATAACTGAATAAGAAGATAGTTATATGTACAAAAATCATTTTACTAATATTAAAATCATTTTCTCAAACACCTTTCCAATTCCTGGTACCCATTTCTTACTCTGCAGTAGCTTTAAAAATGGTTTGTTCTGGCAGGGCACAGTGGCTCATGCCTGTAATCCCAGCACTTTGGAAGGCCAAGGCAGGATCACAAGGTCAAGAGATCAAGACCATCCTGGCCAACATGGTGAAACACCATCTCTACTATATATTAAAAAAAAAAATACAAAAATTAGCTGGGCCTGGTGGCATGTGCCTGTAGTGCCAGCTACTCGGGAGACTGAGGCAGGACCCAGGAGGTGGAGGTTGCAGTGAGCCAAGATCACACCACTGCACTTCCAGCCTGGCAACAGAGCGAGACTCTGTCTCAAAAAAAAAGAAAAAGAAGGTTTGTTCTGAATGTAAGTTCCTTCATTAGCTTCTCTGCCATTACCTCATCATTTTCTTCCTGGCCATGTTATTTTCCCTTTTGTTTTGGGACTAAAGGAAGTATTTGTACCTTGCAGGAATTTTTCACATCATACCCATAAATTAGAATATGGTAATGTTCTAAACCTCATTAATATTGTCACTTGGTAATTTTTTTAAAAAGGATCTGTTGCTGGGGAGGAAAACTACTGCTTAATAAAATAGCCGTATTGATCTCAATTTTATAACAACCTTTGCTCAAATAAAATGTTTGCTCTCCAAGAGTACCAAAGAATAAGCAAGGGCTTTTTATCAAGACATTAAACTTAATATAATTAGATGTTTATGGTTTCCTGGCATTGGAGAGAGATGGGAAAACAGACATTAGTAAGCTCATGGCCATTATCTCTAATCATTACCTCCTCACATTTCTCTTGGCTTTACTAACGGGAATTTCCCAAAGGCGACCCTTTGTCATTTTACCTGTGGTTTGCACTTCAGTGGTTTTAGAAAACTATTTTTCTGATATTTTATTTTTAAATATTCCTACCAATCCTCTGTCTACTCTTAGCTGCCACTAAGCCTTTCCTCATCCCCTTTTCCTATGTCATTAATTAATTGACTTAAAAATAAGCTGACTGCATCTATGATGAACTGAAATCTAGAAACAAGCCTCACACCTGTTGTTAGCTCTCTTCTTAATGATTTGACTGCAGTTCATGAATGTGCTCCTAATGGTTGTTAAGGAAACCAGAAATTATTAACTCATAAAGTAAAGACTTACTTATTAGTGTGTTACGGCCTCCTCCAAATTGTTTCATTTGATCTCTTTGCTAGAAGGTGGGGAAAAAGGAATGGCTGGTCTTGAAAAACAATTAATTATTCCAAGAGATGCATTCATATATATTCTGATAGGCTGATTCTCCTGAAATATCAAGTTGTAAAGTTTACGTTCAGTTTCCAGAACATCCAAATAAATGAATAATTTAGCCAATTTGATTCATGTTGTGACAACACACTCACACATCATTTATAGGAATTGCTCTTGTTAAACAAAACATATAGGAGGAGCTTAACTTTTACCTTATGTTCAAAAATCATTTATACTTTGGTAAAAATTAAGGTATGGTTTTTAATTTCAATAGCATATTGATAATAATACTAGCCAGTATTTACTAAGTGCTTACTAGTAGCTGGGCAAATATGCTGAATAATTGATGCCATATCATGTTCACAAAAAAACTCATTAAGCATAAACTATTATTTCCTTATTTTCTTGATCAGACAACAAAGTTGTAAGAAGTTTAGGTATCTTGCCCCAGGCCAGTCAATTGGTGAAAAGTCAGAGACAAGTTTATACGCAGATATGTTAGACTCCAGGATTTAACCTTGCAACCACTTATCTGAGACTTCTGGCTCCTCCAGAACTCCTACCCAGTTATTGGTTGCTATGCTGGAGAACTGCATTGTAACTGTGCTGTAAGCACATTGGAGTTTTTTGGTTTTTTTTTTTTTAATCATATTATAAAATGAAAACTGGCAGCATTGTTGTGCATTGTTTTGTTTTGTTTCCAGCTGTGTAAGGCCTTTTGAGTTCAGGCCCAGAAGAGGTAGGGTTGGGCTTAGCCAGATTAGCATTTGCTAGGAAAATATAGGAAGGTTTTCTTGAAAAGAGGGTCAAGGAAGTTTTAAAGTCTGGATTCTAAGCTGTGTGAGGAGGAGAGTAAGGTGGGTGGAGTGATAGAGAAGTAGTGATAGGGTCTTAATAAAATGGGTGGAGTTGCCTTATACGCCTCACAGAGCATGCGACAGGGGTGTGATTTGCTTCTTTGGTGCCCTGCTGCTGAAGCCGTTAGGGGGAGCATGCAGACAGGCAGTCATGGGGAGTGTTTTTGGGCTTCAGCCCCATCGCAGCATCTAGGGTTGGGTGCTTGCAGCTCCTGAGACCCCAGTGGGTGTGTGTTACAGTGCGCTCTTTCAGTTTTGCCATCTTCAGGCAGCTTGTGTAAGTCAGTTCCATTAGACTCTCTGCCTTATAGCAAGGACAGATGGCTTTCTGTATCCTGGGGTTCTTTCCCTAGTGTACCGGAAAAATCAGATCACACGTGGGCTTGGAGAATGGGTACAAGGTTTTATTGAGTGTTGGAGGTAGCTCTCAGTGAGGTGGATGGGGAGCCAGAAGGGGGATGGAGTGGGAAGGTCATCTTTCCCTGGAGTCAGGCTGCTCAGTGGCCAGATTCTCCTCTAACCAACTCCAACCGAGTTCTTCATCATCCCACTGTTGATGGCCTGCTGGTGTCTGCTGGTGTCTGTCGGTGTATTGTTCTGCTCCTTTCAATGTCCCACCACTTGGGTCTGTGCCCACTAGCGTCTCAGGTTTTTATGGGCACAGGATGGGGGGCATGGTAGACCATAGTGGTCTTGGAAAATGGAACATTTCAGCATGAAAACAGGAATGCCTGTTCTCACTTAGGTCTGTGGGCAGAGGCCTGAAGCTGGAGCCCTCACCAGGGGACCCCACCATTTTCTACCCAGCCCTTCCCTGCCCCATTCCGGTATCATTGGGTCATCTATATAGATGATGAAGGCACCAAGAATGTTGGCAAGCATATTAGAAAAGAGAAAGACAGCTGGCCAGATGCTAAAATTTTTCAATGAGAAAAAGAGAATTATAGAAAGCTTATTAAATAATCAACACAAAAAGCATTGTAGGTGGAATAATCTGATGACTTTTGAGGATATTTTGAGGAAGAAGGGAACAGGCATAGCTCTTAGAAGCAAAGCAAACACCAAAATCACTTTACATTATAGTAGTACTTGGTTAGCAAATGGAGCAATAGCCACCATTTGAGAGGCACATAGAGAAGACAGTATCCTTGGGGGAACTAAGTCTATTATTGTTATTATTATTATTATTATTATTACTATTTTGAGACAGAATCTCGCTCTGTTGCCAGACTGGAGTGCAGTTGTGCAATCTCAGCTCACTGCAACCTCCGCCTCCTGGGTTCAAGTGATTCTCCTGCCTCAACCTCCCGAGTAGCTGGGACTAGTGGCACGCACCACCACACCCAGCTAATTTTTGTATTTTTAGTAGAGACAGGGTTTCACCATGTCGGCCAGGATGGTCTTCATCTCTTGACCTCGTGATCCGCCAAAAGTGCTGAGATTACAGGCATGAGCCACCGTGCCCAGCCCTAAGTCTATTTTATTTTTTAAAAAAGCTTTATTTTATGTTTGGGGGTACATGTGAAGGTTTGTGACATAGGAAATCTCCTCTCATAGGGGTTTGCTGTACAGATTATTTCATCACTCATGTATTAAACCCCCTACCAAGCAGTTGTATGTTTTGCTCCTCTCTCACCTCCCACCCTCCACTTTCAAGTAGACCCCAGTGTCTGCTGTTTCCTCTTTGTGTTCTTAAGTTCTCATAATTTAGCTTCCACTTTTAAGTGAGAACATGTGGTATTTGGTTTTCTGTTCCTGCATAAGTTCGCTAAGGACAATAGCCTCCAGCTCCATCCATGTTCCTGTAAAAGACATGATCTCATTTTTGCTATAGCTGCATAGTATTCCATTGTGTATATGTACCACATTTTCTTTATCCAATCTGTCATTGATGGGCATTTAGGTTGATTCCATGTCTTTGCTATTGTGAATAGTACTTCAATGAACATTCGCATGCACGTGTCTTTATGGGAGAATTATTTATATTCCTCTGGGTATATACCCAGTAATGGGACTGCTGAATCAAATGATATTTCTGCTTTTAGCTCTTTGAGGAATAGCCACACTGTCTTCCAGAATGGTTAAACTAATTTACACTCCCACCAACAGTGGATAAGCATTCCTTTTTCTCTGCAACCTCACCAGCATCTGTTATTTTTTGACTTTTTAATTACAGCCCTTCTGACTGGTATGAGATGGTATCTCATTGTGGTTTTGATTTGCATTTCTCTAATGATCGGTGGTTTGAACTGTGTTTTTTTATATATATATATATATGCTTGTTGGCTGCATGATATACGGTCTTTTGAAAAATGTCTGTTCATGTCCTTTGTCCAAGTTTTAATGGAGTTGTTTGTCTTTCCCTTGTAAATTTGTTTAAATCCTTATAGATATTAGACCTTTGTCGGAAGCATAGCTTGGGAATATTTTCTCCATTCTCTAGGTTGTCTGTTTACTCTTTTGATAGTTTCTTTGGTTTTACAGAAGCTCTTAAGTTTAGTTAGATCCCACTTGGCAATTTTTGCTTTCATTGTGATTCCACTTGGTGTTTTTGGCGTGAAAACTTTGCCTGTTCCTATGTCCAGGATGACATTGCCGAGGTTGTTCTCCAGGGATGTTTTTTAGTTTTAGGTTTACACATTTAAGTCTTTAATCCATCTTGAGTTGATTTTTATATATGGTATAAGGAAGGAGTACAGTTTCAGTCTTCTGCATATGGCTAGGCTAGCCAGTTCTCCCAGCACCATTTATTGAATAGGGTGTTCTTTTCCCAATGCTTGTAGTTGTCAGCTTTGTTGAAGAACAGATTGTTGTACATGTGTGGCCTTATTCTGGGCTCTCTATTCTGTTCCATCAGTCTGTGTGTCTTTTTTTGTACCAGTTTCTAATACAGGAATGGCTCTCAAAGTGTGGTCCAAAACCAGCAGCATCAGCATCACCTGGGAACTTGAGGAAAATGCAAGTTCTGGGTCCTTACCACAGACCTACTAAATCAGAGAGACTGAGAGTAGAGACCCTCACCTGTGCTTTAACAAGCATTCGGGTGATTCTGGAGATGCATAAGTTTATAAAGTATTTGTGCTAAAGCAAGATGAGAAGAATTTTTAGATAAAAAGATTAGCCTATTGGAGTATTTACTCATGGCAGGGTATAAGATTTCAGAGGTCAGAGTGGGAGGATTGAAGAGTTATAGAACCAAGGGAAATAGAGGCATATACATATCAAGATACACTTCTGCTGGCAATTGGGATTGAGACCATTCATCCTCAGACTTGTAGAGGAAGGTAGAAAATCAATGACAATTATCATTTTAGGAGATGCAAGAACCCATCTTATAAGGAAGATGTGAAACTCTGAGCACCCGCCTTGAATTTAATGTCTTCTGTGATTCCTTACCAGGATCAGAAGTAGAATCAGTTCCAGGACTGTAAAACAAAGAAAAGGAAACACGGTCAAAGGAAACCAAGACTTCTAAATTCAAATCCCCCTTTTGTATTGTACTATTCCATCCACTGATATCACCTTTAACTAGTTAGAAGCTGCATGATATTGTGTCTACTTTACTCAACATGCACCAAATATACCACAGAGCTAATTCATAGATTTTCGCCCAAGCTTGTCCAATCTGCTTTATTTTGTTGTTGTTGTTCTGTTTTGTTTTGTTTTAGGCTTTTAGCAGCCTAAAGCCATGGTGTTTAGTTTCCATTTCTAGTGATAAATGGAAAAGAAGGATGACGAAGGGGCTATACTGGCTCAACCAAAAACAGAAACTAAAAACTAATGACTGTATTCTCTCCCTTGGACACCCATGCAAACCCATAGGAATAGAAGAAATTAATAAATCAATTTTCATCTTCCAAAAAAAGCAGAAGAAATTTGTTAAAATCGGATAAGGGAATCTCAGGCTTCAAACAAATTCAGCATGGATCAATAATAATCAAAAGATAATAAGGACTGCTCCTATAAGCCAACCTTCTTAGAATGGATTCCCTGTATCTGAGTAAAAATGTAACTTTTCGGAAAGAGTCAATGCAACAAAATGATGCTTAATAACCCTAGCAGGATATGAATCTGCATTACAGCCTTCAAACTTCACTCTTCTGCAATAACTGATTTGTACAACAGCTAGTGTTGTTCATCAATAACTCCCTGTCTTTCAATTCTGTGTCATGCTGACTCCAAGTCATACATTTCCATCCTAATCAATGATAATCAATGTTTGCTTTCCTAAAAAGGAGCTTAACTTGGGACACATCTTCAGAGAGGGAGAGAGAGTTCTATTTAAATGTCTTTAAAAAGCAAGAAGCCATAGTATATAAAGGAACAAGTTGTAGAAAAATATTAGTAATTGAAAATAGGACAAGTACTAGTTATGGGCAATAATTTAGTCAATAAAAGCTGAAGATAATGTTTTTATACTCCCAGTTTTCAACTAAACCAACTGGATCCTCTGATAGCCATTATGCTCAAACCACTCACCAGAGCCAGTTTTCCACCATCCAGCCTGGCATCAACCCCTCTTGTGAGCTGCTGAAAGGGTATGTTCCGATAGGCTCAAGCAGACAAGGAAGGTTCAAGTCTTTGCTGTTCTTTGGTTTTCTATATGCACATGTGTATTCATGTTTGCAGGGACACACACATACACACACACACCCTGCATTTACCAGTATCATTCAAAACTTCTTAGTGACCACCCACTAGCTGTCTAAGCACAGAGAGTAATATCCTCCTAACAAAGATGCTATGGTCTGAATGTGTTCCCCAAAACTAATGTGTTGGAAGCTTAATACATACCCAGTGCAACAGTATTGGGAGGTGCGGCTTAATGGAAGGTGTTAAGTCATTAGGGATCCACCTTCATTAATGAACTAATGCTGCTATTAAAAGGGCTTACAGCAGTGGGTTTTCTCTTAAGCACTTTTCTGCCATGTGAGGACGTTGGATTTATCCCCACTTGCCCTTCTGCCTTCTGCCATGTGAGGAGGACATAGTAAGGAGGCCCTCACCAGATATTGGTGTCTCAAGTTTGAACTTCCCAGCCTCCAGAACTGTGAGGAATAAATTTGTGTTTTTTACAAATCACTCAGTCTATGGTAGTCCATTATAGCAGCATAAAATGATCCAAGACAAGAGATAATTTCACAAAAGGACAAAATATGCTTAAATAACATAAATCAGGTAATAGTAGCAAAGCTAATATAAATGTATGCTTTCCTAATGGCTCAAGGTGCTTAATGCTTCATTGCTTTTGATTTATTCTTCTTTATGTCAGATACTGTACTATGACTCTTCACAGAAAAAAAATTGTATTTGTTTTGTCCAAAAGGTCATTTCCAATTAGCAAGTTAAAAACAAAAACAAAGAAAAACAAGGCCTAGAGAGCTTCTTACATTGGTCAAAGTCACGTAGCCAATTGCAGATAATGAAAGGGTATGGAAAAACTCTATTTGGCTCTAAAAGCTATTTGTACTTTTCCTACTGTTGTCTTAAGAAGACGTGCTGTCTTAAGATGCACATGCCATAGGCAAGAGTCAATATCATTATTATGGGTAAAATTTACTAAGAACTTTCTCAGTTCTAGGCACCGTTTTAAATGCTTACAAGCATTAACTTATTTAAATTCTACCACAACTGAAATAGAATAGTATAGTATATATATCTTGGATATGATAGAAATAAGGCAAAGAGAATAACTTGTCTAAGGTCACGTACCTGAACTACAGCTGAGATAAAATTTCAACAGGCGACATAGGAAGAGGGAGTTTGCCTATTTGCAATGAGCAACAAAGACTCTAAAGCTAAACCTCTGGGGTTAAAATCGAGGCTCTACCCCTTACAGCTGTGTTACCACAGGGCCACTAATTAACCACTCTACACTTCAATTTCCTCATCTATAAAAACAGGCATAATAATAGTACCCACTTCACTAATGGAGTTGTGAAGTTAATATCAGAAGTGTGCAGAACAGTGGTTAGCACTAGTCCTTAAGAAAACAATTGCAGCATCCACACCAGCTGTTAACCCACTGAGGCACATGCCTAAAATACTGCTACTCTTCAGGACTGGATGGTGGGTATGTCTCATTTGTAACAGTGTGGTCCCTAAAGACAGAGGGCAACATCCTTTAGAAAATGTTCTTCAACAGAAAGACCTCTCAATTATACTTGATGCTATCCCCACGTAAATGTAACCTCTTCTGCCCTCAGAGATCTGTGGAGAAATACTAAAAATTGTTTTCTACCCTACCCTCATTATTTATAGAAGGCGTGTGTGTGTGTGTTTTCTCAACCTCACCATTACTAACATTCGGGGTCAGATCATTCTTTATTATGGTGGGTCGGGGGGCAGATTTCCTGTGCATGGTAGAATATTTAGAGAGTTATTGATGAACAACACTAGCTGTTGTACAAATCAGTTACTGCAGAAGAGTGAAGACTGAAGGATGTAATACCGATTCATATCCCTCTGGGGTCATTAAGCATCATTTTGATGCATTGACTGTATCCAAAAAAATTACATTTTTACTCAGATACAGGGACTCCATTGGTCTTTACTCACTTAGATACCAGTAACACAAATTTTTTCCCTCCAATTGTGACAATCAATCAAAAACGCCTCTAGACGCTACCAAATAACCCTCTGTTGGGCAATGTGCCTCCACACACTGTTAAGAACTACTGCTGTATACCAAAGACCGAGTCTCTTCTCTGCTTATGATCCATGAATCATCTAGTATGTTGTGGAAGGGACATCCACCCAGACTCTTCAGGTTGCCATTATGTTTAAGTTGCCTATATATTTGCCAGTAGGGTCCAGCCCAGTATCTGGCACACAGCAGGTACTCAGGAGGCATTGGTTGAATGTTAAATATTGGAATTGTGTTAATTATACATCAGAATTAAAATGTGGTCATGTTGATATTAAATTACAGCATATTTATGTTCCATGCCCAATCTTTGAAATCAAAGGTCAGATTAAGCACACCAACCTTTTACCATTAAACAAAGTGCGTTCTTTACAACAAGGGCAAAAGTGACTTCTGTTTATAGTAGGGACAGACCTCTTAAGTGGCTTCAGTTACTTATGAAGATTATCATCCACTCATCCCAGAGTTCAGGGAGGTGTACTTAAATTTTATTCCTAAGCCATCACATCACTTCCCACTATTAGGAGTAAGAAAGCAGCTGTCCATCAGAACAGCAGTCAAGATATCTAGATAGAATAGTAGAGAGGGCAGTGAGGGAAATTAGTTTCACTGTTTGCCACATGCGTGTATTTCTCTCCTGGAGACTTGAGCTCAGAGCAGCTAGACTACTATAGTATTTAATCCAACCCATTTTTTTTTTCTTTAGTTACCAATTTTACTGATTCTGCTAACTGATTAAACAGGAATAAATTGGTGGGAGATGACTGGTACATACACTGTAATATCATTATACTTCACATTTGTGAATACTGTTCTCTCCTATTCTTGGAGTGATTGGCTGAATTATCATAAAGAATTAAGCCAAACTCTCCCTTCTCTTCCACTCAAGAATCGTATGATCCTTTCCACTCAGAAAATCACTAAGCACTTGATCAGTCTTTAAAGAGGCAGAGGGAAGAGGGAGAGAGGCATCACATTTGTTATCATGAGCCACGCTTGATGTGAGCTCTGCTCTGTTTCAGCAGTTAAGAAATTAGTAGTTTTTTTGTTTTTTGTTTTTTGTTTTAAAGAAAACAGGCTGAAACATTTGCTGCTTTTGAAAGGTAATTTAGCACTATCAAGCTTATGACATGTCAGAATTCAGCATAGGAATTTTGTTTATTTAATCCAAAATCAGAATGTCAAGCACATTTTGGAGAAATAATAACAGGAAGAGTCCCTGTCTCTAGAAAGAGAGCTGCCAAACTTCGAAGCAATTTACATAAACATTGTAATCAGCTCTTGCAAAAAATTTCCACCTTACAAAACTAGTTGTTATGAACTTGCTCAATCAGAGAAATGTTTGGGGGGAAAGTGAAACTGGAACTGAAAAGTTCAAAAAGTGATGATCTAAGAAATAAAAACCCACTCTAGAAGAGTCTTTATATTGGATTCTCTTTGATAGGCATAAGGGAAAAAAATCGTACTTTCAAATTTTTTTCCAAGGATTCAGTACGCTGAAAAGTCAGAACACCTAGTAAACTGTGTAATTTATCTGGTGCTAGAACTCAAAGAATTACAGTAATGTTTTTCAAAAGAGTATATACTGAATAAGGGAGCCCACAAAAAATCCATAGAACTTGCATTGTACATTTTGATTAGAAACTAAATCTTTTAAACAGATAAGCTCCAGTTACTTAACTAGTCATGTAGGCGCCCGAGTCACACCATCTTGTAGGCAAAGTAAACACCTTTCACATTTAATTTTGTAAAATAAACATTCTTCTATGGCTTTAGAGTTGCAAACAGATTTGAGTCTACTTGGAAATTCAAAGTGAAATATCATACTGTCACTGTGCTTCAGTGTTAAAAGAGAAATTAAAATAATGTTGGAAAAGACTAGCCAGAGGGAAAATAATTTCTTGGCGCCATACTGCCTTCTCTTTCTCTACATCAAATCCCATCCAAAAGCCACAAGACATTCACTGTCCTCTATGCCTCTCTCTGCTTGTCTCAAGGAGCCCTTTTAGTATGGCTCCCCAGCCAACTCTCTCCCCTTTCCAGAGAGCTCTTCTTGTTTTAGATCCATCCCTCCTTCCTCTTTCTCTCTCCTCATCCCAATTATTGTGACCCAGGATCCCAAAGCAATGCTTGAAAGTTGATAAAGTAATTCTAACAATTACTTAGGCACTTACATAATAAGCATTTATTAAGTACAACTAATAACAGCTTTTGGGTTATCTTTTTTACAGGTATTTGCTCTTTACTCAAAGACTCTTGGAAACCCTAGTACCTTAAATATTCATTGTACAGCCTGATGAATAGAAGGGGGCTTGAGTATGAATTCTGCTTTACCTGCGCTAACACTGTGACTTTGGGCACATCATAGGGTATTTCTGTGCCTCATTTTCCTTATTGGTGAAATGAGATAACAATGATATGGATGTTCTTCTTATAGGGTTGTTTTGAGAACTCATTAAGATAAATCACATAAGTTATTCATAATAGCAACTAACGTATAACATACACAAATAAGCATTACTTATTCTTCATAACCTGGAAAACTGGGTCATTAGTGGTAAATGCCAGTCTCTATGGGAAATGATTTAAAGATACTTCTTGTAAAGGGAGATTGCATAATAAGCCCATCTCATAACATAGTTAACAATAATTTTCATGGCTCTGTGTAAGAATGGCTCTAACGATACACTTCAGAAATCTATAGTAGTAGAAACTGGCATGAATGGGATTCATTATTGATATGGTTAGGCTTTGTGTTTCCACCCAAATCTCATCTAGAATTGTAATCCCCATAATCCCCACGTGTCAAGGGAAAGACCAGGTGGAGGTAATTGAATCCTGGGGGTGGTTTCCTTCAGGCTGTTCTCGTGTTAGTGAGTGAGTTCTCACGAGATATGATGCTTTTATGGGGGGCTCTTCCCCCTTCGCTCAGCACTTCTTCCTGTCGCCTTGCGAAGGGGGTACCTTGCTTCCCCTTCACCTTCCGCCATGATTATAAGATGCCTGAGGCTTCCCAGCCATGCGGAACTGTGAGTCAATTAAATCTCTTTCCTTTATAAATTACCCATTCTTTATAACAGTATAAAAACAGGCTAATACAACTATTTTAATAAACAACCCAGCTAATCTTCAGTGGCTGTAATTATAAGAGTAACCATCCTACAACATTATAAGGAGGGAGGTTTATAATATTTGTAAAGACAAATGTTGAAAGATACATTAGCTCACTTTTGCCTTATATTATTAAATATGCTCATCCTTATGGGGGTGGAGTGTAAAACTACATAAAAACAATTCTCATCAACATCTATGGGCCAAATTTGTTTTTATTTAAAAAAAAAATAATGAGATTCTGATATACCATTCATTGCTATAGATTCTGATGATTTCTAACAGCCATGAGATGCACTGAATTAATCAATTAATTAATTTCCCTTTCTACGCTGGTATAGAATAAAAAAAAATGTTATTTGCTAGAAATTAAGAAAAACATATGTCTCAGTACCTTAGTAAGTGAAGTGCTAACGAAGAAGAAGAAAAAGCATTAGGAAAGCTTAAAGTAAGATTAAAAATTTCTAGACTTTGTTCCAGAGCACGAAGTATGAGCACTTAATTGTCAGCGTGTTTCTGGTGGAGCAACAGTTATAATTAAATTTGAATTTTAAATGTATGTATTATTACCAGTTGTCTAGCCCCTCAATAGTCTGTGTAAGAGATTGCATTGTCCAAGAAGAGATTAAATTTTGGAAAAAAAACATGTTTATTTTATGGCTCAGCGCCTGTGAAAAGGAGGAGGAGGAAACAAGACTGGATAGAGGGAAAAGTCAGCTTGTATGTCAGCCAGACAAGCCTCAGCCCACCCTTTGGGGAGCTTAGCTCAGGAGTATCACTGGTCAATCCAGCCACGATGGGTCATTGGATCAGTGGCACCAGGGCATCGCCTGACCAAGGGCGAGGCAGCTCTCTGTAGCTGAGGCAGACACTGCAGGAGCTAAGAGCTGGAGGTCTCTGTTGACTGTACTCCCTGCAGCTGGACAGCCAGTCCTTCTTTCAAGGGCCATGGGGTTTTTGTGAGGCTGTGTTTGCCACAAGCTGTTAATTACTCATTTGATTTTTAAAAATCGTTTTACCACAGAGTTTTAGCAAACACTTGTTTAAACATTTTTTTTTTCAACTTAATTTATATGTTTTAAGAGACAGGGCCTCACTCTGTTATCTAGGCTACAGTGCGGTGGTACAATCATAGCTGACTGCAGCCTTGAATTTCTGGGTTTAAGCAATCCTCCTTACTCAGCCTCCCAGGTAGCTGGGACTACAGGTACATGCCATAATACCCAGCTTGTTTTTATTTTTTGTAGAGATGGACTCTTGCTTTGTTGCCCAGGCTAGTCTCAAACGCCCGAGCTCAAGTGATCCTCCTGCCTTGGGCTCTGAATATGCTGGGATTATAGACATGAGCCACTACTCTCAGGCTCCAGTTTCTTCATCCATGTAAAAATACAAAATAATATGCTAGTGTTTTGGTTCCAAGCAAATATATCCCTATCTAAGAAGAGGTATTAATCAGGATTATCAATACTAGCGGTTATAACTACAATAATAATATAAAATAAGCCAGTGGAAAGTCCAACTGGCTTTCAGCAGCTGGGCTTACACTGGTGATCTGGGAATCCTGGCCTTTTCCCTCTAATGGCACCATTAGTTGGAGTCCTTTACTGGATCTTCCATATTCAGCCAGCCAACTGGCAGAGAGAGCAAGGAAAATCAGGTATGGCCTGACCATCATGGACGTCACTTCTTCCCTAGCCTCAAACCTATCACATAGGAGGCTGGATATAGGCTTCTTGTGTGTCCAGGAAAACAAAATAGAATAGAATCAATAAGCATCCAGCCAGTCTCTGCCACAGAGGGTTGTATAATGAGCATATGTTTCTGAATGTTTACTTATAATAGTCCCAATCTATTCTAAAATTATTAAAATTTCAAAGTATTGCCATTATTTGGAGGACAGTGTCAGGGGAATGTTAGTTTAATCCAATGAATATAGCATCATGAGTTTATATGTAAATATTCCAGTATGCATTCAACGTGCTGAATATTTCTAATAGGATTAGCTAAATTTAGAATTGGGACTCATGTCAAAAGGAGTCTATCATAATTCTACGGCTTGACACTGATGTAGAGTCTAATAAGTATGTAGTTTTGGGGGGACCATGTGACAACAATCCCAACACCTCCCTTTTGGTGAACTTCAGGTTAAGAAAGCTTTGCTCTTAAGAATTGAAGAGCTCCTTACTTCATGCTTGATGAGATAAAATACATATGCATCTTTATTATCACATTTAATTTTGCTTCTCTAGGCTGCGAATTCAATCAAGTCAGGAGTCACATCTATCCATTCACTATAATATATGCTGAGCCACTGCTGTCCTCAGCTGACCTCCCACAGGCTTGCCAGAACCAATTTTGTCGATTTCATCCCATCTCTACATTCAGAACCATCACGTCGGCAGCTTGAAGTTAACTGTGCTGGGTGCCTAACGTGTTTGGGTTGCTATAACCAACTACCATAAACTGATTAGCTTATAAACAGTGGAAACTTATTTCTTACAGTTCTGGAGTCTGGGAAGTCAAAGATAAGGCATCAGCAGATTTGGCATTTGGTGTCTGCTTTTCCTCATAGATGACTTTCTTTTCACTGTAACCTCACATGGGGGAAAGCGCCAGTGTCTTTCTGGGGTCTCTTTTATAAAGGCATGAATCGTATTCATGAGGGCAACCCTTCGAGACCTGATCACCTCACAAAGGCCCTGTCTTAGTCCATTTTTTACCACTATAACAAAACACCACAGACTGGGCAATTTACGAAGAACAAAAATTTGTTTTTCAGTGTTCTGGAGGCTGAAAAGTTTAAGATCAGGGTGCCAGCGAGTTTAGTCTGTGGTTTGAAGATGGCACCTGGTTGCCACATCCTCAGGAGAGGAGGAATGCTGTGTTCTCACGTGGCAGAAAGGAGAAACAGATGAACCCATTCCTGCAAGCCCTTTTCATAGCAACCTTCATCCATCGATGAGGGTAGAACCCCCATGATCTAAACACCTCCCGTGCCCATTAGTTCCCACCTCCCAACACTGTTGCATTAGGAGTCAAATTGCTAACCCACAAAATTTGGGGGCCACATTTAGACCATAGCAGTCTCTGTCTCCTAATACCGTCATGTTGGTGATTAGGTTTCAACATATGAATTTTGGAGGAACACAAGCATTCAGGCCATAGCAGTGGGAGTATTTGCTACACAAAAATCCCCCAACATTACTGATGACAGCTTCCCCCAACCTTGGAGGGTTGACACACATCATTGGCACAACTTACTACATATTTGGCAGCAGCATAATTGTCTCAGGACAAGCTAGATGATACTATGGTTACAAATATGCCCCAAATCTCAGGGTCTCAACAACACAACAGTGTATTTCTTGTTCATATTGTGTGTGCTACACAAGGTGATTGTACTCAGTGTGGTCTGTTAGGGTGACAGGTTGACGGAGACATCATCTTGTCATGGCTTCTTTAATCACAGCTGACATGAGAACGGGGAGTCCTGAAGCCTCTATCCAGAACTGACTTATGCCATTTGTCTTATTTAATTGACCAAAGCAAGTCATTGGGCACATCCAACCTGATGATGGCAAAGGAATGAAATCCTTCCATGTGCCTTAAATAGGAATGAACTGGAATTATTTGATAAACAACAGTACTAATGGCAATGGAGTAGCATTCGTTAAATAAGAGCATATCCTTGATGAACAAACTCAGGCTCAGGTGACAGTTTTACTTCGTACCTGGTGGGTGACTTTGGCCAGCTAGTTAACTTCTCTATACCTCAGTCTTTTTAACTCTAATATGCATCATAATAATTGAAACAGTGTGTCTTAATTAGGCTTTTCAACCTTTTCTATATTTTGGAACACAGAGGAAATGATACTTAATACCAAACAGTAGATTAAAAAGATGCTGCTACTTGTGGCCAGAAGCAAGTTGCCTGGGTATTCTGGCTTCCCCAAGACCAGAGAAGAACAATATTTAGGCACACTTGTAATTTATGCTATGCCAAGGATGTGCCCAGTACATAGGAAAAGTACATAGCTCAATAAATCTTAGTTTCTGCCACTATTATTTTATTAGTAGCTCAATTAATATTAAATGAGTATATGGATGTGAGCCACACAGAGAATGTGAGGTTGATAATAGTATTTTCCCTTTACAGATGGAGAAACTGAAGATCAGTGGGGTTAGCCTTTACCCAGGTCCCAGATGTGCAGGAGACATTTTGAGGAGTTCCATCTGAGAACTCTGACTTCAGATCCAGTGCCTAACAATGAAGCCATAGCATCCACACTTACTTCCATGAGGGAATATAGCAATTGTGTACAGTATGAGAAATCAACTTGAATTTGATTCCACTTGCCTCCCTTAAATAATCAAGTTCCCTGATGCTCTTATAGGACATTTGTATTTACTTTTGTTTAGAGACTATTTTTTAGAACATTTCGAATTTTTAAAATGAGGTTATCACCTCTATTTGGCCTGAAAATATATGGGAAATGGCTTTTTCCTTTAAGACAGACGATGTCAAGGAGATGTGTTATGTTCAGGACTGCCCAATGTTTTAGGAAACTTTAAACTCACTCAAAGAAAGAAATGTACTGTTTACCCCATCACTATGCTTCAAGCACTTAGTGTCTTCTCTGGCCAATTCGCAACAATAGATAAGGCAGGGCATTTCAATTCCATTCAATTCTACATGACATATGCATTATTGGGGATTTCTTAAAGTTGCCCTAAAAGGGAGGGAAAGTTCCTAAGAAAATTTATCAACATTATCCTAATTACAAGAAGGGACAGATTTATTAGATGGTTATATTTAGCAAACCCCAGTGGTTTCAATAACCTATAAGCTCAGCAACCAGGAAGTGATTTCACTGGTTGCCTGAGTGAGAATGATTTACGTTTGTTATCCCAAGAGGGCTTGTATATTTTCCAATGCAATGAGACACTATTTCTTTTTCTTTTGCTCAAGAAAACATAGAATTGAAAGAATTTTAATATCATTCTACTTCATTACCTCGATCAGAGTAAAGATTAAACCTGTCTTTAGATCTGTTAAAATGATTGTTAATCTGATTCCCTTTCTTCTCCTTACCTCACTCGAGCCCCAAATCTCAAGGGTAACAGGAAATAGGGACTAAAACAAAGTCTATCTTCAAAGCTTTCAGCACTATTATCTGCACCATGGGAAAGGAAACATTTGATAAAGGAATTAAAACAGAAATATTAATGGATTGGTGTGGGAGAAGGGAAGTTTTAATTCTGCCTGGTTACCTTGCAAGGTCATGCTGAACTTTGCAAACTTCAGTTAAACTGCAGAAGTACCTTAGACGTATAGGATTTAGCATTTCTCTACACTTAAAAACGCAAAGTAGTTCATTAAATGGAATTTGGATTGCCTGTAAAAAGTCAGTAAAACGGATTCAAATTTTTTTTGAGTTTTTTTCCACCTCACATCTAGATTTTTATTGCCGTATCTCTTATTAACACAATAACATGTGATTCATGAAGCACAGTCTTTAAACACCTCCATAAAGGAGTCAAACGCATTGAAATACATGTTAATGACATTTACAACAGAATCCAGTACTGTAGAGCAGTTTCACTCACATACAAGAAATCTTTCAATCCTTTTCTGCCATTAAGAAGCAAAAGAAATCGAAACCTTTTCAGGATGGCCGTGTGTATTCAAAGGCATTGCTTCATTACAGTCTTTAAATCTGCTTCCGATCCACATTAAATATATACCAGTTGTATTTGTCAATTTGAAATTAATTTTGAAAGCAGCTTCAATTTTCATAAATTGTGGATTTGGATTTTTGTGTTTCTGTATCAAGAAATTCACTTTTTAATTTGAAAGTCAGAGTTGGCTTGGATATTTAGATTTCCTTATGTTATTGCAGCAGAGAAGAATAAATAAAATGTATTTCAGATAATACGCTGAATGTTAATACATATTCTTTCATCTTACAATGAACTGGGCAAACCCCTGGAGACCGTGCCTGATAAGGATGTCAGATGACAGAGACAGGAGGGCCCCACACAAGAGGCTTCAGGACCTCCTTGCAAAGAGCACAGAACCCGACTGCAGGCAGCAAAAACAGGCTCAGAACCCGCTTCTGCTGATGGCCAGTCAGGACCAGCAAGAAAGCATATCTTGCAGAGTTTCATTTTTCTTATCTACAAAGTGGAGCAATAAGATTTACTTCTTAGGACATCTGGGAGTATTAACTGTGCTTATTTCAGTCAAGTACTTACTTTAATATGATACCTACAACAGAATGGCTGTATTAGACAGAATAATGCCCTGCCAAAGACGTCTACATTCTAATCCCTGGAACGTGCTAATATGGCTACTCACTTGACAAAGGAAAATGAAAGTTGGAGATGGAATTAAGGTGGCTAATTAAATGGATCATCCAGATGTCTAAAGGGATCACAAGCACCATTAAATGTGGAAGAAGGAAGCAAAAGAGGCAGCGTCAGAGTGAGGCAGAGCAAGTCTTGATTGGCCATTGCAGACTTTGAAGACGGAGAAGTAGCATAGGCCAAGTAACGTGGGAAGCCTCTTAAAGCTGAAGGCTAGAAAACAGTTCTCGTTTAGCCCAGTGAAACCTATTTCATACTTCTGATCTCCAGAAAAATAAAGCAATAAATCTCATTTGTTTTAACCCTCAAGTATGGCAATTTATTACTGCAGCAATGGGAAACTAAGACACTGGCTAACCAACAAATAAAACCTTTTTTTTTTTTTTTAAAGACAAGATCTTGCTCTGTCACCCAGAGTGGAGTGAAGTGGCGCAATTATAGCTCACTGCAGCTCACACTCCTGTGTTCAAATAATCCTCTCACCTCAGTCTCCCAAGCAGCTGGGACTTCAGACACACCACCAGGCTGGGCTAATTTTACATATATATATATATATATAAAATATATATATAATATATAAATTATAATATATTTATTATTTTATTTATTATATTATATTTATTATATTTATATATTTTTATATATTTATAGATTAAGTCTCCCTGTGTTGCCCAGGCTGGTCTCAAACTCCTAGGCTTAAGCAATGCTCTTGCTTCAGCTTCCCAAATTGGCAGGGTTGCAGGCATGAGCCACCATATCCGGCCCCAAATAGAACTTTTGATGATGAACAAAGTAAGTTCTATGTGAGAATGCCAAGTTGTGTCTGATGTGACTCCTTGAGAGTGGATGTTCTTTGGAAGATTGAACAGAATGTAAAAGAAAATTAAATTGTCAAAATTAAGACAGTTTTGAATGTTTTCAAAATTAAGACCGGCTGGCACAGTGGCTCACACCTATAATCCCAGCACTTAGGGAGGCCAAGGCAGGTGGATCATTTGAGCCTTGGGGTTCAAGACCAGCTTGGGCAATATGGTGAGACCTGTCTCTAAATAAAAAAACAAGACTAGAGAGGAACATAAACATAGAAACAAGACAGTTCTTCAAGAAATTAAGTATCAAGGAAAGGGTTACGTCTTGCTAGATCACACCAACATTTTCTGAACAAATATGCATTTGATATAAGTTTCACTTAATAAAGCTTTCAATGAATCAGCGAATAATTCTAAAAGCTCCCTTTTATGACCACTTAAATGTGCCCAGTTTTTCACAGGCCTGTTTGGCAATTACGACAACCTCCTGAGTTGATTACTATTGTACTTATTTTGTAGATACACAACAGGTCCAGATAAGTTAAGTCATTTGTCAAAATAAATTCAGTAAATAAATGACAGACCCAAGATTCAAACTTTTCTCCCATCCAAAAGCCCATGTTATTCTGTGCTGTTACATGTATGTGACTTTCAAGGACAAACCATTTATTTGTGCAACAAGGATGCCTATATGCCAGGCACCATGTTACTATAGCTGTAATGATAAGCTAAAGATACATGTATTCTGTATTCACAAATGATTAAATCAGCAATATCCTAACATATGACCAATACAATGTTGAGGAACATACAAGGTTATAGAACCATAACAGGTGAATCTGACCCATTAAAATTACAGAATAATGGAAGGTGTTCTGAAGCCAAATTCAGGACGTGGAGGGTGAGTGGGTGAGAGTTAAGCAAAAATGGCATCAGAGGAAGTAAGAGAATAATAGACCTGAAGGCAAAGCGCGCACACACACACACACACACACACACACAAAGAATGCTATGTGCCAAATGAAAGTTGAGAATAAATAGAAGGTAGATGAGAAGGGTGAGAAGTGACAATAAATGGGGCTGAAGTGGTGGTAGGTGGGTATAAGAATGGAAGCCTGTGCTCCCATCTTATTCCAAGGTCAATATAAGTGTAAGAAGGGAATAGCATAATCAGATTTGCATTTTTGGTAGATTCCTTTGATTGGTGTGTGGGATGGATTAACAAGGGAGTATACGCTTCATTACACAGCTGCCACAGGTAGTATGACAAGGTAATGGCAACGAGGGTAGAAAAATTATAACATTTGAGAAAAGCTTGATAAGCAGAATTAACAGAACTGCATTAAGGGGAAAATTTTTTTTTTAAATAAAAGAAGTTGCACTGAACCAGATTTCTGGTTTAGTTAATTTATACAGAGCAATGAGCAGGAGCCTTTTGGGAGAGGACAATAATGATTTATTTTTGGGCAAGTGGAGATTAAGATACCTACAAAACTTTTAAAGAGACAAGTCCACTAGAAGTTAAGCCAAAACCACAGGTTGATTTTAAAACAGACTTATTAACTGAACATAAAGTGTGTGTGTGCGCGTGCATGTGTGTGTGTTTGGTATGTAGATAGTAATTAAATCCATGAATGGATGATAAAGTCTAAGTGTTAATGTAAGGATTAAATAGATCCAAGGGCAGAGCCGTGAAAACCAGCAACCTTTAACAAGTGAGCAGAGGACAGGGAACGTGCAAAAGAAATATAAGCAGGAAGAGAGAAAAATAAGGGCCTAGAAGGGGAGAAGACAGAGGAGGAAAGCAAGTCAAGAATCATGGAGTGGGTGTTTACTAGAGTTTGAAAGTCAAGGAGAATATTTGATTGTTTTCCATGATTATTTATGTCAAATGTCTACACTTACCAATCCCTCTACCTGAGATGTTCTTCATGCATCTACATCTCCCCTCCCCAGCCTTCCATAGAACTCATTCATCTTTGAAGCTACACCTGAAAATTTCCTTCCTCTGAAACAGGGCAGGACCTCCTGCTACAGGTTCAGTAGCACCCTGGCCTTTTCCTTCAAAGAGCCATCAGAATCATGGTAGGTTAGAAATAAGTAAATAAATACCTATCCAGCTAATGCCTTGCTCCTTGTTCTATTTTCAGCACCCTATCTGCAGTGCCTGGTATAGAGCAGAAACTCGGTAAACGAAGTCTGTGTGTTTCATGTATGAATAACCAGTAACTTCTCAATAAGCATTTGTTATGTTGAGGCAGATTGAAATTAAGTGTACATACTCTACAGCCATATTGCCCGTGTTCTAATCCCATCTGAGCCACTTCTTAGCTACGTGATTTTGAGCTATTACTTAGCCATATCATCCTGCAAACTAAGCAGAAAATCTCTTGGATTCTATTTATGAGTTGTTAATTTTCTCTGTAAGATTTTGAGTCTTTATAATTTCACTCTAAAATCAGTCTTTTATAAAATGACCCCATAGATGATGGCCTCCACCCTATCTTCCCCCACTAGAGCTACAATGAGGATTACATGTGATAATGTACCTGAAAGTGTTTATAAGTTATTAAAACTAAACCAAAACAATGCTCAATTACTGAAGCGTTGATTAGCCCAACTGGCACCTGAAATGATCTTTGATCTATGGCTGGGTTTACTGTTGGTTTAGTTTTAATGACGGCTGCATACTCTGTTGTTTGAACAGCGATTCTCAGACTTGGAGTGGAGCAGGTGAATTCAGTAATAGCTTAATTGTATGTGTAGAATAAGGCTTGGCAGTTTCAATAATATTCACCATGATAAAACAGTGGAGAAAGACAAATCCCCCTGGGTAGATCTAAAAGTCTAAAATAGTAACAACAATTACCCAATTTTTCTGGCCTTGGAGAGTCACGCTACGTCTGAAAAGCAGTAGAAAGAGGTCCTGATTTCAGAAATATGTGGCCTCTGTTTTGAATCAAAGTGGGATTACTTGGCATGATCTAAAGCTTTTTTGTCACACACACAACAACAACAACATACTCCTGGCACAAATACATCATAGGCCTGTTTTAGTATAAGTATGTAATTTGAATCACTTATCTTTTTAAAAGAGGGCCAAGTTAGTCCATAGGCAACTGATATAGTTCAGATCTGTGTCCCAGCCAAATCTCACGTTGAAATGTAATCCCCAGTGTTGAAGGTGGGGCCTGGTGGGAATTGCTTGGATCATGAGGGTGGATCACTCATGAATGGTTTAGCATCACCCCTTGGTGATGAGTGAATTCATATGAGATTTGGTGGTTTAAAAGTGCATGGCACCTCCCACCCCTACTCTCTTGCTCCTGCGTTTTCCACGTTATGTGCCTGCTTATGCTTCAGCTTCTGCCATGAGTAAAAGCTTCCTGAGTGCCCCCTGCCAACAAGCCAAGCAGATGCTGGCACCATGCTTGTACAGCCTGCAGTGCTGTGAGCCAATTAAACCTCTTTTGTTTATAAATTACTAAGCCTCGGGTGTTTCTTTATAGTAATGCATGGCTGGCCTAATAGAGCAACTAACTCTATCCCCAGTTTTGAATCTCCTGTGTGCAACAGTACAACAATGTGGATTATTGACTGCAGGAAGAACTAAAATCTGTGACAAAGACTAATTTTATGTTTGATGCCAACTCACTTCAAAGTGGCATGCGATTACCAATCCTCCTGCCTTCCCCACTCATATGCACACAGACATGGAGTTTTACTGTCATCCTTTATGCCCAAGAGAAAAAAAAAAGTTGTAGGTAAACATTAATTTCAAGCAGTCTACACAGAAGTCAGCAAACTTTTCCCGTGAAGTGCTAGAAAGTGAGTATTTTAGGTTTTGCAGGCCATGCAGTCTCTGTCACAACTATTCATCTCCACCATTGTAGTGCAAAAGCACTACACATATATCTAAGCAAGTGACTGCAATTGTTTCTCAATAAAACTTTATTTACAAAAACCAACAGCAGGTCAGATTTGGCCCATGGGCTATGGTTTGTCAACCTCAACTTAACAGCATCATGTTACCCTTTTGAATATTAACATGTAAAATATGTTTATAAACTGTGGGATTCATAGGTATAGAATCCTTCAGGATGTAACATTTACACCATGGGATTACTGTTTTCAAAGAAACCCAAGGCATGCCCCAATTTTTATTTATTTATTTATTTATTTATTTATTTAAAATTATACCCTAAGTTCTGGGGTACATGTGCAAAATGTGCAGTTCTGTTACATAGGTATACATGTGCCATGGTGCTTTGCTGCACTCATCAACCCATAATCTACATTAGGTATCCTAATGCTATCCCTCCCCTTGCCCCCGCCCCCGCAACAGGCCCCAGTGTGTGATGTTCCCCACCCTGTGTCCAAGATTTCTCATTGTTCAATTCCCACCTATGAGTGAGAACATGCAGTGTTTGGTTTTCTGTTCTTGTGTTAGTTTGCTGAGAATGATGGTTTCCAGCATCATCCAAGTCCCTGCAAAGGACATGGACTCATCCTTTTTCATGGCTGCATAGTATTCCATGGCATATACGTGCCACATTTTCTTTATCCACTCTACCATTGATGGGCATTTGGGTTGGTTCCACGTCTTTACTATTCTGAAGAATGCCGCAATAAACATCTGTGTGCATATGTCTTTATAGTAGAATGATTTATAATCCTTTGGGTGTATACCCAGTAATGGGATTGCTGGGTCAAATGGTATTTTTAGTTCCAGATCGTTGCCTGATAACATCAAAATGTTATCTCCTAGCCAACTGCTTTCACTTGGAAGTGGTACTTCATCTAAATACGTACCCTGATTTTAAATTTAAAATTTGTCACAGTGGCATAGTTAATCTGATTAACTTGTTTAAAAAGTAAGTTAAGGAGATTTTTTTAATGCTGAATATTCAGTGGAATAAGTAAGTCACTGTAGATAATCCACTAAGTAATCAAAAATCTCTATGCCTTTTTGCCTTCTCTTTTACTGTTTGCCTTCTAAATAGCAAGCAACTTGTCAATTAGTTTAGAAGATATTAATCTGAAATATAATATAAAGTCTCTAACAATTACATTAACATCTTACTTCTCTGTCAGAAGGCAAATATCGTTGCATTTTAGGCACCTGAAATGAACAGAAGATTCACCACCCGCCTTCTTCTTTCATGAGAAATCCTCTTCTTATAAAATTATTTAACTTTCATTACTGAAAGAAAATGACTTTATGATTTAGGCCATTGACCCTAAGTACTAGAAATTATCTGTAAATCTTCACCAGAATCTTCAGCTTGTTATACGAAGTACTATGGAGATTGTTAACAGAGATGTAGATAAAAAATTGACTTTTTTTTTGCTAATCTTTTTTATTGTTGTTGTTTTGGACCATTTCTGTTGCTCTATGTTGTGAGAAAACAACTGGACATTTTAAAAGGAAAAGATATCCATATGAATGGATGAGAAAAGGAAGCCAAACAGAAAATAAGGAGCACTGAGAAGAGGTTAGTCTACCTACTGCCCAGTGCCAGAGATTCTTAGAATACATTAATGGGATTGTTTTTACAATTATTCCCAACATGATAAAACCTTTAGTTTTCCATTTCAAGAGCTTTTTCCCTTTCAGGAAATTGAAGACGCTAATAACGGGAAGGTTAATTCTTTCCCCATTGTATACAGGTCAGGTACGACTGGGGACAGATGCAAGCTAGTCTTTTTCTATTATTGTTTTCATGAAATCCAGCTCAGGGTCTTATTCTGCTTGAGCGGTAATCTGATACAGGTGAGTGTTGATGCGGGCTCTCTGACCTACCTTGTTGCAGAACAGCTGTGGCTTCAGTCTGTCTGACCTTGATAAAGAACCTCAGTGCTCTTAAAGATCTGGCTGGTCTAAGCAGTCAGGACCAGATAGTGCCTGCACCATTCTCTGAGCTCCCATATGTTATGTAATAAAATATGTTGATAGTTATTTCACCACCATTCTAGAAGAATCATAGCTTTTTGACCTGTGTCAGAAATCTAACTAAAGGCTAAGGCTGGTTACATTTATGATAGATATACAAGTACTTTTATAGTACTTAAAAGAGAATCACGCAAAACTACTTTTTTTTTTTTTTCTTTTTTTGAGACAGAGTCTTGCTTTGTTGCCCAGGCTGGAGTGCAGTGGCACTATCTCTGCTCACTGCAACCTCCACCTCTTGGGTTCAAGCGATTCTCCTGCCTCAGCCTCCCGAGTAACTGGGACTATAGGGGCCCACTGCCACACCTGGCTAATTTTGTATTTTTAGTGGAGACGAGGTTTCACCACATTGGCCAGGCTGGTCTCGAACTCCTGATTTCGGGTGCTCTTCCCACCTCTGCCTCCCAAAGTACTGGGATTACAGGAGTGAGCTACCACGCCCAGCCACAAAACTATTTTTCAGGAAAGCAAAAATCTGAAATTAGTCATTTATTTGAAGTTTGCTTAAGGGGAATGAGCAGGGGAAAACAAAAGGGAGAATTTTAAAATGGAAGCCTCCACCTTCCCTCCCCATTCTTTTTCTTTGTAAATTATGTCCCAGTTAATGGTGAGAACATGAACTTCCTAAGAGAAACAGAGACCTGGGTTTGCTTCAGGTCACCAACCCTCTCTTGGCACAAGTCTCTTGGACTGCAAGTCACATTTCTCAGTTAAATATTTTTCAGCGGCACTGCAGCTGACTTCATACAATCTTTATGTTGTGGACCATCAGATATCTACATCTGACTATGTTTCTTTTCTAGTTTTCACATCAAACAGGAGCAGTAAAAATTGATGGAATCGGTTAAAATTTTAAACTATAATCAGTTGCTAAGTTAGCTGTGAGTCTGTGAAACGAAGTACTGGCAGTTATAGGCAGGTATCCAACCAGGAAATGATAGATGAGCAGGAAGAACTGCCGGGCAAGATGATCTTGAAATTTATGAGTCAAAAAAAATCAAAAAGTTTGCTGTCCTTTTAATCCCACTCGTGGTGTTAAAGTTACGATTCAAAAAAATCAAAAGTTTTCTGTCCATTTAATTCCACTCATGGTGTTAAATCTATGCAAATACATAGATTTAATGTAATTTCATTCTGTTGTACTGTGCGATCAGTTAACTGTCAAAAACTCTTTACAAATCTGCCATGAAATAAGTGGGAGCTATATGATGAGAACACATGGACACATAGAGGGGAACCATCCACACTGAGGCCTGTTGGAGGGCGGAGGGTGGGAGGAGAGAGAGGGTAAGGAAAAAAAACCAATGGATACTAGGCTTAATATCCAGGTGAGGAAATAATCTGTACAACAAACCCCCATGAGACACGTTTACTTATGTAACAAATCTGCACATCCTGCACATGTGCCCCTGAACTTAAACTAAAAGTTAAAAAAAAAAAATAGAAATACTCATTCTCTTCACCCAACAGACCCATTTTCGTTCAGTTGGGGAAACGCATTGATATGACCAGGTGTTTTTGCCTCTGACTGGGCAATTTGAGTAATGGTAAGAAAAGCGGACGTCTCAGTTGGAAATTATAAGTAGAGAGAAAAGCAGATCATTCTCCAATTTTTCCACAAGGTAGATTGTGTTACATTCTCATGTCAATGACTTGGACTCAATACAAAATGAGACGTAAAAAACTGCCAAGATGTATCTCTTGTTCTCCTTCTTTAACAGTAAGTGTCATCGGATGGCCGTTATTAAACACAAGTTAGTCGTTTGTCTTCCTTTTTAGATAAACACCATCTATTATCCCACTAGGGCCTTTTTTCAAAAAGAGGGACATTGCAAGTCTTGGCATTGCCTGCACCTTACTCCAGCCTTGCTTCTGACTGCAGGCAGGCCTTATCCCCTAGCAGATGGAAGATTTGGCTTATGTTAGATTCTTTATTAGTGTGTCTCTGGTGTGTGCACGGAGACATTTTTAAAAGCAAGGTGATCGTTGACGCAACATAAGTCTGCTGTTCTAATTTGAAAGAATGAGAACTACGATTGAACCACAATCAATAAACAAACAGGAACGGCTGTCTGCAAAACTTCCCGATTAGACTTGGGAGTGTTGCATTCACTGATCTGAAAATTAGCATAGCTGTTTCACTCATGTGGATGGACAAATTTAAATGAATCAATACTTTCCTTGGACTAGAACACCCCTATATGTGTCTACTGCCACCAACAGATACTCAGAAAAGCCTTAAGTTAGATCTTATTTCTTTCCTATGATTGTTAATTACGATAATTCAGATTTTTGTGCCCACTCAATTCATTTTATATGAGTCATTCTGAAATGACTCATATTTTCATAAAAATAGGTAATGACTAGCATCTGTATTTAATAGGCCCAATAAATTTTAATGTAAACAGAATTTATTATCTATAAGAGATTAAATGCTTTGATTTTGAAGAGCAAGGTATAAACAGATTTAAGGTACTATAAAAAATGAGTTTTCTATAAAAATTAAAATTAGATTGTGTATAGATGATATTTAAACATATTTGTATCAAGAATCTTCAATCAACATTAAAATGGAAAGTAAGAATTTAAAGTTGACCCTCAACATCATTTTCTCCTTCTGCCTCAGATGGAATTTTCTCATCCAGAAACACACACACACAAACACACACACACACACACACACACACACAAACACACACACACACACTTGTATACCCATACATACATGGCAACTCATATACACCCACTGATAGTTCTGATACTCTTGCATAGCACTGCATGGGTTCAAACCCACTAAATATTCACATTAGCAAGGTTCTGTGTAGGGTGCAGACATTGTAAAATAACTAGATAATAGACTAATTTGACCCCATTACCTCTAGCACCTAATCATATTTATGTTTAAGTGACATGCAGCTACAGATGTCATATTACAGAGAATATCACATACTCTTTTCTATGGCACATATTCTAAAAATTAAATCTGAATGTTCCATGTTTGTAGTTGTTTTAGTTATTGCAATGGCTTTCCAAATGGAGTTATAACCGCCATCCTTTCCACTCTCAAATTTAGTCTCTGCATTGCTAATAAAGTAGTCTTTATGCATGCAGGATTTGATCAACAAGGTCCCCTGCTTTCAAATCCCTCTGGTTCCAAATTTCTTTCAAAATGAAGTACCACCTCCTAAAGTATAGACTCCAAGGCATTTTGCAAACTGATTCCACTGTATCTGTCCTAGCTCATGGCTTGCTATAAACTTTGCTAATCCTGCTCCTTTATGTCTCTTATGGTCTTAAGGGAGACGAAATAATTGACAGCAACTCAAGCATGCCATGTAATATATGTTGAGTGCTTCCCATGCAAAATATGCACCCATGCAATATGTTGGTTGAGTACTTTCTGTATGCCTTGTTCTGTAGTAAATATGGGATAAGTAAGCAAGAAAATATGAGAAAAGAGATACATGATTCTTCTAAAGGCTGTTTTGATGTCCTCATGTTGTTTTGACTTGGCCCAAAACATGAATTATTGGATTTTTACATTTTCATGATTTTTATCTTGACCTGTAAAGAAATTATCTTACCACATTCCTAGGCTTCACGCCATTGCTCTCGCCATCACCCTACTGAAGGGAAAAATGACAGCAAGGAATAGGGAGAGGTTCATACATGGAGTGCCAAATGGAACATAGAGTGAGGCACCATTTAGATTCACTTGGCACGTGTTTCTTTTTCAGATAAAACCATCAGTTAATTGTTCCTCCTCTAAGAGTTACTTGTCCCCGGAATTGTGTGCATCTCAAGTTCTTTAGGTCTCTCCTTAAAGTTATGTATCGTTGAATGAAGGATAGCTGGACTGAAATATGATTTATTTTTCTTGTGTCCAGAGTACAGTTACTAAGCGTCTTCTAAGATTTTACTATTGCACATATACTTAATATCATTAAGGCTTTACATGATAAACCTTGGGGACAGAATTGAAATTTTGTAAATACTAACTCAGTTTGAATTAAGCTTTTGAAAATATCTCTATCACTTTTAATTTTTTTTTTTTTTTTTTTTTTTTGAGACAGTGTCTCGCTCCGCCCAGGCTGGAGTGTGGTGGCGCGATCTCGGCTCACTGCAAGCTCTGCCTCCCGGGTTCACGCCGTTCTCCTGCCTCAGCCTCCACAGCAGCTGAGACTACAGGCGCCCGCCACCACGACCGGCTAATTTTTTGTATTTTTTAGTAGAGATGGGGTTTCACCTTGTTAGCCAGGATGGTCTCAATCTCCTGACCTTGTGATCCGCCCGCCTCGGCCTCCCAAAGTGCTGGGATTACAGGTGTGAACCATCGTGGCTGGCCCATTTTTTGTATTTTTTAATAGAGACGGGGTTTCACCGTGTTAGCCAGGATGGTCTCGATCTCCTGACCTCACGTCACTTTTCATTTTTAAAAGGTATATATTTTCTAGTAAAAAATTCAAATAATTAAAACAACAAAAATAACTGGAAATAATCTAAAGTAGGAACGGGGTTAAGGGCAGTGTTTTGCATACATTACTTCATAATAAAAAGGGATTTTTTGCACACTGATGTGGACATTGTGATGAATCCTGCTTCAGTTAGGTTCAGGAGAGTCATGTATAATTGTCAGTGTGTAGTAAAAATTGGATAAATTATCTTTTTTCTCATTTTTTCTGGTTTATTTATCCCATGTTTACTACAGAACAAAGCATACAGAAAGTACTCAATCCATATATTACACGGGTGCGTATTTTGCGTGTGGAATCTTACATAAGGAGATTGCCAAAGTGCTGTGAGAAAAAAAAAAAAAATCACGTAACTACTCTTTGTGGGAAGAGAAAGGGACTCAGAGCAAACAAAAGAAAAAAGTATCCGTTAAATTCTAGTTTGAGGTCTCATCAGAGATTTACCAACGATTTGAGAAGGAGGAAGGACGTTGTATGCTGAGGTAACAAGCCTGCCCAAAGACCTCAATAGAGGAAAGAGTCGTCATTTTAATGGACAAAGAATGATTTCGTGTAATTGAACACTGAGCTTTATCAAGGTCCAGATGGGATTTCTGGTAGAACCAATTTACGTGTTCTGAGTTTCAATAGATTCACACAAAAAGTAAGACACTAAATCTTAGAAAAGTCAACTTTATCAAAACAGCTTACAGTATAAAATGTCACTTTGGTAGGCTGACAGTTGTCCCCAAAGATATATCTCAATCCTAGTAACCTGTGACTACGTTGCCTTATGTAATAAAAGAGATTTTGCAGATGTGATTAAATGAAGGATCTTGAGATTTTGAGATTATCCTGGATTAACTGGGTGGGCCCAATATAATCACAAAAGTTCTTATAACTAGGGAGGCATGAAGGTCAAAATCAGAGAGATGTGAAGTTGGAAGCAGAGACTGGACTGATGTCCTTTGGTGGTGGTAGAAGAGGCCACAAGTCAATTAATAAAGATGGCCACTATAAGCTAGATAAAGCAAGGAAATAGATTTTCCCTTAAAATCTCTAGAAGGAAAACAATTCTGACAATATTTTGATTTTAGCCCTAAAGATCTACTTCAGACTTCTGACCTCCAAAACAGTATGATAATAAATTTGTGCTATTCTAAGCCACTAAGTTTGTGGTAATTTATGACAAGAGCAATAGGAAACTAATACACTCACTGCATTGGATATCTGTTTTTTCTGTTTTGTTTTACCATTGTTTTGCCAATGATGTTTTTCTTAGAATACTTAATTTAAGAGACTAGAAAGTACATAAAGAACGTCCATGGTGCAATACTTGCTGACATATTTCTCCTTGTGTTTTCACTTTTGTGAAACAAGGTACATCTACTAAAAATAACTTTGAGAAAAGGAGTTCAAGACAAGCCTGGGCAACATAGTGAGACCCCACCTCTAAAAAAGAAAGTAAAAACTACCTTGGCATGGTGGCATGTACCTATAGTCCCAGCTACTCTGGAGGCTAAGGCAGGAGTGTTGCTTGAGTCCATGAGTTCAAGGCTGGGGTGAGCTGTGATCACACCACTGCATTCTACTGCCCTCTAGCCTGGGCAACAGAGCAAGACTCCATCTCTAGAAACAAAGAAAACAAAATCTCCAGAGGGTTATAGTAATGATCAGTGATACAGATCTTTGAACAAAGTAAGTGACTATTTGGGATAGAGAACCCTAAGTCAATAGCTTTCACAAAGAAACTTATGATGGCTAGCAGAATTGTGAAGAAAATGTTAGTACAAGGTAGACAGAAGCTATCAAAACAAAAAGTAACTGAACCGTACCCAGACCAGTAGCTGCTTCCTAATTCATCATAGTGAAATTTCTTTGAGTAGTGGAAGACAAGAGAGATGCTTGTTTATTTGTGGCCTTTCTTGAGATTAATGGCCTATACATTTTAATTGTTTGCTAGTTGTTGGTATATTTTTCAAGATGGCAGGGATTCAATACTTTCAGAGGTAATACATTGTTCAATTGTGCTAAGTATATTTAACAAATGGAGGAAAAAATAAAAATATCATCTGGATATCATCTTCACAACAAAAGTGTGTTGACGGTTACTGAGTGTATGCTTACCAAAGTACCAGAATGTCGCGGGACCATAGCTTATGAATATTTACTCAGACAATCCGGATGGTTTTGCTTGAGGTGATCTTCAAGTACCCTTGCTAGTGTGTAGTTTACTCAGCCTAAGTAAGTTGGTTTGGGAAAATAGTTAAAAATGTCTAGTATGGTAGGATACTTCCTTGAGAGTATGCAAATGCAGGAGTCTTTCCGCTGGCCAGCATGCTTGAATTCTCTCTCTCAGGTCTTGAGCTTAGCCATGAGTATTCCATAGAAGACTGACATCTTTTGTGTTCTGTAACTTCCTGGAACTTTTCTGCAGTGCCTTCCAAGGTAACAATTCTTACCCGACCCTTTTACCCTCAGATTGAAATGCAATTTTTGTTTTAGCATTTTTTTTTTTTTTTTTTTTGAGATGGCATCTCGCTCTGTCACCCAGGCTGGAGTGCAGTGGCATGATCTTAGCTCACTGCAAACTCTGCCTCCCAGTCAAGCGATTTTCCTGCCTCAGTCTCCCCAGTAGTTGGGATTACAGGTGTGCACCACCATGTCTGGCTAATTTTTGTATTTTTAGTAGAGACAGTGTCTCACCATGTTGGCCAGGCTGGTCTCGAACTCCTGACCTCAGGTGATCCATCCACCTCGGCCTCCCAAAGTGCTGGGACCACAAGTGTGAGCCTCTACACTCCTTGTTTTTGCCCATTACATGTTTTAGATGCCATGGTGGCATTTCATCCATTCCTACTTACCCCGCCTTTCAGTTCTCTTACACACTTGGGCCAAAAATGAATTTGCTCTTTGCTCCCTGCTTCTTCATCACAATCACCCAATAAAATGTACTCCATTCCCAGCTCTGGCTCTTGAAATACAAACCTGGGCCAAACCCTCAGCCCTCAGTTGTTCTAAGGAAGAGATGACCCCAGTTACATGGCTGAAAAATGGAGGATGTCTATTGGTGACACAGATGAAAGATCAATGATTTTTCTCAAAACTCAGTATAACTTGATGTGAGTGATTTTGAAACTTTAGATATTCAGAAAGGAAAAGAAAGAGAGGTGGGGCAAGGGTTCAAAAAGGCTACATTGGGCCCAAAGTCTGACCCCATTCGAAACGCCAGATTCTCCAATGTATGTGGGTGTGTCTGAAAGAGCAACAGGAAGGCCTGTGGTCTGGTACACGTTGGCCTAAAAAGTCACATCTGGCTAGTGGGATATTAAAAATATTCCTCCAACGTGTAAGTTACAGCTGAAGTCAAGGAGATGCAGCCTCTTACCTTCCAGCCACTGGGTAACATTAGAAAGTACAAAAATCACTCCAGTGGGGAGACTCGGTTGTTCTACAAAGGCAGAAACCTAGTAAGATCACGAGTCACCACGTCAGGCTACTACTTGGCATAAGCCATCATCCTGACCTGATGGAGTTTTGCTTGAATAGGTGGAGTCTGGATTTATCTTTCTCTAGCCGTGTTTCATTTCATGATTTTTGAATACAGATAAAGAGAAAAGAGATTGGGAAGTAGGAAGAGGATTGGGAGCAGTATCCAGGTTTAGAGTTTTGTGTCATTGAAGGTCAGAGGCAGAGAGACTCGAGCGTGGTGGCAGTGTGGAAATAGCAGCTCAGAAATCCACGTGGAGGCACGGGGAATGTAGTAGTGATTAAGATTGGAGCTGAGTCCCAGGTTTCTTAGGATGTCATATTGGACCACCTGGACCACAAGTTTATAGGGGCAAAGTCCAAGACATCTGAATTGTATTAAGCACTCAGCGGGTCTTTCCTGTACACTGAGGTTTCAGGACCTCTCGCCTGCCTACTGAAACGTGAGTGGAAAAATGAATACAAGGCATGCAGTTGGCAGAAGGCACAGGAATTTGGGAGGAGAGGTGATTGAAAATGGCACATACTGTATACTCTGCATAGTAAGTAAATTTTAAAATATATTCGATTACATATTTATAATATGTTTTACTTTAAGTTTTAATTCTGTGGGCAATATAATCTATTCCAAAGGTAGAATAAGGTGTTATGAAGCATAGTGGACATAAAGTCAGAGGTCCTGGAGTACAGTCCTAGTGTGCCATGTATTGGCTTTGTGGGGTTGGCAAACCACTTGGCAAATCTCAGAGACTGTTATAAGGACAAGTGAACTCATACGCATGGGTAGACTGTCAAAAATATGCACACAAAATGATAATGGTTATTTTATTTGTACTGTTAACATCTCTAACTAGTAATACATTATCTTGTAGACAACCAGCTTGGTCCTATGGACACATATTTTACTACAAAAGCAAATAAGATGTATTTTTCTAAAAGGTAAAATAGAGAAAATTTCAGAGAATAGCAAGCACTGCAAATTCTGTCTGCAAGTATTTTCCTATCTCTGTCTCTCTACAGAATTAAGGCAGCAGCTAGACAAGAAGACAACAGGAGACACTTTAGGGTGTTATGTGCCGTATATTTTAAAGCTTGACATAAAACATTATCCTTTCTCAGCAGCTCAGATAAGCAACCCCCGTGATTTCTGAAGCATTATCCAAGAGCTGATGGGCTGGATGCCCGAGAGTCCCTCTAAATAATTGAGTGCCTGTGGTCTAGCTCCAGAAAGCACAATTAAGTTCTCCAGAAAGGCATTGATTTGCCAAGTTTAGTTACACCCTTAAGAGTTATCCACTTCGCTTAACAAGATTCCCTTTATGGAAAAGGAAAGAACATTCTACTCATTTGTCAGTAGATATTGCACAAATACCCTTCCTGGCAGCTGTTGCAATTTGGTATTGTATGTGCTAATTCAGATTTTTTTAGAGTCATTTCACTCCCTAATATCCCTAGGCACGGACACTTTGAGTAAGACCTTCAATCCACCGCCGCCCACCCCTTGCTGTCATACTCTGCAATAGATTGGGGTTTCCCCCACTTGGCAACTTTCTAAATTATTTTTTGCTTACTTAAGGAAATGATAGAGAAAGAAAAGGAAGACTATCCTAAGTCTATAGGATGGAGAACAGAGAATTCAGAAGCTGTTGTCAAGTGTAGCACATCTTTGGATAAATTACAAGAAGGAAAACAGGAATATTAGTAATAATACTATTTAGATTGTAGGTGCTTGTGTTACAGAAACTATGCTAAATGATCTATAGACATGCTTTCACTTACATATTCCAGTAATCTCATGACATCAAAATGAGATGGAAGCCAGTACAGAAAGGTGTAGTGACTTGCCCAAAGTTCCACAGCAGTAAATCACAGTCAGAATATCAACTCAGACAGTCTGAGTCCAGAATAAGTATTTAGCTATTTCATACAGTTCTTACACTAGTTACTTGGAATTATTTAGAATTTCTCCAAAAGCTAAATGTTACTTGTCCCTGTTGGTACAATTTGGCTAGTTGGCAGTTGGTTCTGAAAGAGATGATTAGTCTGCTTAACAATAATTAAATTGTGGGTTTTTCTGGCTAAGTAGTGTTCTGTGATATGTACTGTATTTAAAAGTGATTCCTGTAGCTATAATTTTTCTATCCTAGACTGGTGAGAGATACACAAAGAAAAAATATTCAGTTATAGGTGGGAAACCTGATTAACCACCAAGACAACATCATTTTAAGAATATTTGCCTAAGGAATTCATAACGAATATGAAATGAACTGATGAAACTCTAAGATGTTCTTTGATTGCTGGGGATATAATTAACACATCTCATCTAGAATGGGAGGGAAAAGCACCTTGAGTCTTAGCTAATTAAAGGATAGATATAACCTTGGTCACAGAGTTGAAAAGAACTTGTCACTTACTCCACCTTTAGGTCACTGGTATTTGGAAACATCATTCTTTCAGTGGTTGAAGACAATTTTCTGCAGTCATGGTGTTATAGTAACAAGGCTTGAATTATTAAGGGTTTTCATCATTGCAGAAATTGTGCTAAATACTTCACTTGCATTACCTTGTTTTAAACTTATAATGTCTGTTGGGTCCATTTCACGGATTAGGAAATGAAGGCGGAAGTATTAAGTGACTTGTCTAAACTTCACTTTCCTAGTAAGTGGCAGAGCCAGGTTTCAATTCCAGGACTCCTGATAACTATGTGTCTATATTATATATTAATGAGTGTCTATATTATATATTATGTGTCTATATTATATATTAATGAGTAGGTCCTGATGCCTCCAGTCACATTATAGGGTAGGGATGCTGATTAGGAGTCAAGGAATCTAGGATTTGGTTTCAAATCTGCCACCCACCAGTCAGGAAATACCGTACAAGTTACCTACCACCCACTTTCAGATCCAGACAACACCTGCCCTACTTCTCCCACAGTTTACTTCCATTGTATAACAGAGTTTTCTTACATGAAGGATTTGATAACTCATAAGGATAGTTAGACTCTCAAAAATATTTTCAACTTAAACCAAATTAAATTAATCTTTTGGTCTTCATCAAACATGATTAGACTTGAATTACACATTATGGAAAAGGTTACTTTGGTAAATAAAAATATGTAGGAACTAACATCCCAGAAAAGAGTAATTATGTGAGCAAAAGTATATAATTATTTTGTAGCCCCTCCCCCAAAATACTGAATAAGAATAGAGTTCAATGTAGGCATTTGGTAATTGACATGCGATGCAATTTGGATTTAACCTGCAGGCCAAGTGGAAGCGCTGAAGATCTTTTCGCACGAGGGTTGTGTTCTAGGCCATTGCCTGTTCTGTGGTAGTGCTGTCTAGGATAAAGTAGGAGAGCAAAAGAAGAAAGCCAAGCAGACCAGTAATCCAACTGCTGCACTGCTTGAAGTGTGAAGCCATAAGCTAGAGAAATGGCCGTGAAAGAGACTGGACAGATGTGAGGGGGAATATGAGGGCCCTGTGTAGATTCTGGAGACTCGGTAATTAATCTTAAGAAAGAGAAATAAAGGAATAAGGAAGATTTAAGAATTTGGAGGCCAGGCGCAGTGGCTCACTCACTCCTGTAATCCCAGCACTTCGGTAGGCAGAGGAGGGCGGATCACGAGGCCAGGGATGGAGACCATCCTTGCTAACATGGTGAAACCCCTTCTCTACTAAAAAGCAGAAAAAATTAGGCGGGCGAGGTGGGGGGCGCCTGTAGTCCCACCCACTCGGGAGGCTGAGGCAGGAGAATGGCGTGAACCCGGGAGGCGGAGCTTGCAGTGAGCCGAGATTCTGCCGCTGTACTACAGCCTGGGCGACAGAGCGAGACTCCGTTTCAAAAAAAAAAAAAAATTTTGAGCCTGAGAATATGGGAAGAAGAGATGAAATGGGAAAATTTGGAGTAGAAATTTTCATGAGGCAGAAAAATGATGGTGGAAATCTTTTGTGGAGATGGTAAATGGGCAGTTGAAGATAGAGAATCAAAACAGCTTGAATCCCAGGGAAAACTACGTGAAGCCATCTGGGTATTAGTATGTTTAACAGCAAAGCCATGAGAACATCTGAGTTTCCAAGTCTGCCAAAGAATGACTGGGCAAGGTATGCAGCTCAGTGTATCCCTGTTTTTGAAGGATTGGAGAAGGAACAATTCACAAGAAGTTAAAAAAAGTGGATCTTGATTAAAAAGATTCATTAATCTGAAATTATATGATATGTATGTGTATATATATATAAATATACACACATATATACTCATACAGACACACATATGTGTATATACACATATGTATATATAATGTACATGTATACATAAACATTTACACACGTGTGTATATATACATACAAAAAATGCAAGTATTTAGCACAATATACATATATACACACACATGTGTGTGTCTGTATGAGTATATATATATAACAATTCCAGAATGAAAGATGAGGAGGAAAACATAAACAAGAATCAACTAAACTCTGGTACTTTTATCACCTTTGTTAATATCCTTGTGTTTTTCTTAACATCTGAACAGGGGCCACTTTCTGTAGGTAGACACATTGTTAGAAATGTCTTCTTTGCCCAAATGCATTTGTTTTTCCCAATGAATAATTTTCCTTTATGCCTATTTTGGCATTGCTCATTACATAATTTCCCTCATCATCATCTCATTTTGCTTCCAGAAACATATTCTCAAGTGCCTGTCTCCGTAATAAAAACTGTCTATGGATGCTGCCCAACTCTTGATTATGTGCAGAATTGCTGAGCTGTAATGCTGCTACTGACTCTAATATTTCTAATGCGTCTTGGAATTATACCAGCATTAACCATTTATAAAATACCAACTGCTGCTTAATATGTCGAAATTGATGTGATTGCATTTCACTTCTTGCCAAAACAACAGGCCTTTGTGAGATCATTTTTTCTTGTTTTGGTTTCTGGGAGAATGTAATATTGAGGCCCATGAACAGTTGTCAAGTGCAGACTAGTGGTAGCTGTTTTTCCTAAATGATTTTATGGTATTGAAGATGTGCCTCCATTCAGAATATTCTACAGAGACTAACATGTGAAACCGTATACTTTATATGGTGACCTTTCATCCCGTTCCACTTCTTGGTGTCTATGTAAAGTTTAATAATATAATACTTAATGAAGAAATTTAACATTGCATTGCAAAGGCAAATAGTGGATCTGTTTTGCACATGGAAGATGCAAAATGAGATTGGGATAACAGGTTCAAGCCACTTCACCTCTTTGTTTTAAATATTTAAGCTAGAATCAAAGATGGAGAATATCATGGTGAAGCATGGTCTGCCACTGATCACAGAGTGATAACTACTATTTGCCAGTTGCTCAGGCCATTTGTACATACATAAAAGTGGGATTCAACATGCTATGGACAGAGAGAGTCATAGATAAGGTCAACTGAATATTTAGACCTCCTTATGAGCTTTGAGCTAAATAATCCCAGTCTGTAATTTTCTTTGATTGCTGTAATATTAATTTGTGACACAGAAAAGTATTTCAAAACAATGTATTTATTGGGTCTTCAATAAAAGAAACATTTCTCTGAACTTGAGGTTGTCAATCAGGTTTTGTAATCTAAAGAATCACTACAAATATTGAATAAGCAAATAAAAACAAAACAATATTTATCCCACTAGAAACAAGAAAGAAACAGTTGATTCTGCTTATATTCATTCTACAGCAAAAGTCCGGAGATGTAACCTTGTCAATTGATTGCTTCCATAATAGCTATTTTTAGTCAATCAATATGCAGACACATTTAGCATTTATGGAGTTGAACATGGTACTAGTTTTTGGGGATAAAGACCAACTCTAGAATACCTCACATTCTATGCAGGTGAGAAGGAATAAAGGAAGGCTTCCTTTGCAGAAGAATTTGGGTGGGGTTTCAACAGGCAATTAAAAGCTTTTCTGGAGGGAAATGGGAAGAAAAAATAAAATTCTAGCAAAAGGAAACAATTTGTATAAAGGCTTGGAAATTGCTTTTTGTTAAATGTATTTGTTTGTTTCACATACTAAGAGTCAGAGAATAGAAATAGGGAGAATTGGCCGGGTATGGTGGCTCACGCCTCTAATCCCAGCACTTTGGGAGGCCAAGGCAGGCGGATCATGAGGTCAGGAGTTCAAGGCCAGCCTGACCAACATGGTGAAACCCCATCTCTATTAAAAACACAAAAATTAGCCTGGCATGATGGCACATGCCTGTAGTCCCAGCTACTCCTGAGGCTGAGGTAGGAGAAATGCTTGAACCCAGGAGGACGAGGTTGCAGTGAGCCGAGATCATGCCACTGCACTCCAGCTTGGGCGACAGAGTGAGACTCCGTCTCAAAAAACACCCCAAAACAAAAAAAGAAATAGGGAGAATTACGAGGGAATGTCAGAAGAAAATATTAAGGAGGTTCTGATATTTTAGTGCCTCACTCAAGATGAGATAAAGTAAATTACCCTACTCATAAAATTATGATGTAAACATGAAGGAATTTAGACATGGTTCCTGGAGAAATGTCTGACATGCAGAGAACACTTTATCTCTATGATTTTAAAAAGCTGTTAGGGTAAATATTACTTCTCAGCCAATCAACTTAACCTTGAAGTTGAGCTTCAAGATCATGACACCTGTTACTTAAATCAGTCCAAGCATAGTTAAGTTCATGGCATTTGCCTAAGGAACAGCCTGTATCTGGAGGAATCTCATAGATTAGTCTTCCAATATAAAATAAATCCTTTGTAGATGTGACTGTTTAAGATGTAAAATTTTAAACCTGAAGAATCTCTTAAACCACTGATTCAGGAGTCTGCCTGCATGCCTCCTCAAACCTTTTGCTCTCAGAACTCTGGAGTAGGTCAGGTTAGGGCTATAGAAGACCTATGACAAACCCCCTTGTCCTTCTCTACCATCCAGAATGTTAACAGAGAGTCACCACTGCACACTGAAAAACATGTAATTCAGGCATGACCACGTGTAGCTACAATTCTAAAAGGACTTCATAAAACTACCTGAATGGGCAGAATAATGACTCATCAAAAATGTTCAAACCTTAATAGGGCAAAAAGAGAGGGCTTCATTGTGACTGTGGTGACAGGCCTCGAGATGGGGAGATTATTCTGGAGGGGCCAGGCACGGTGGCTCACACCTGTAATCTCAGCACTTTGGAAGGCCAGGGTGGGCGGATCACGAGGTCAGGAGATCGAGACCATCCTGGTTAACACAATGAAACCCCGTCCCTACTAAAAATACAAAAAATTAACCAGACGTGGTGGCACTCGCCTGTAGTCCCAGCTACTTGGGAGGCAGAGGCAGGAGAATGGCTTGAACTGGGGAGGTGGAAGTTGTAGTGAGCTGAGATCGCTCCACTGCACTCCAGCCTGGGCCACAGAGCGAGACTCCGTCTCAAAAAACAAAAACAAAAACAAAAACTGGAAGAGGAAGGAGGATGTTTGAGGCTAAAGATGGCAGCATGAAAAGGACTGGAAGTGGCCTTGGTGTTCTGAGATGCCATGACCACATTCAAAGGCCCAAGAGAGCCCCCTGGGAGAGAAGGGTGGCCTCAAGGCAACAGCTGGTAAGGAAATGGGGCCTTCAGTCCTATAACTGCATAAAAATGAATTCTGCCAACAACTGAATGAAGAAGGGGCTCCACGCCTAGCGCCTATAGAAAGAAAACCAGTCCTGTAATACCTTGGTCTTAACTGAGTGAAGCTGTGTCAGACTCTTGAGCCACAGAAATGCAAGGTCATACATTGACGCTGTTTTAAGTCACTACGTTTTTGGTAATTTGTTATGACAGCCTAGAATCCTAATATACAACCAAAATGTCTCACAAAAGTAATTATTCTACTGACATTTAAGAAAGGGAAGGGAAGGATACAATTTTTAGGAAGAGTTCTACTGAAGTGAAATTTGAGCTAGCTTTGAAGGACTCCGGAATGTGGACAGGGTTTAGGAGGAAATAGTCATTCCTTCCCAAGCAAAGTTCACAGAGAAGAATCTGAGGAGAGGCCTCTGATGAAAGCAGAAGGCTAGTGTGGGGAAAGAGTTGGAATGAACTCTGGATTAGAAATGTGTTCTGGAGGACTTTGCCTACAACAAGAGAAATTTGAGCTACTGGAGGAAATTCTTAGTTCAGCCCACTCTTATAGAGAAGCTATTTGAGTTTACCTGCTTGCTGCCCAACATGCGCTGACATCATTGCATCTTGCTGCCTTCTCACACGTCTCTTCAGCAACATCAAGTACAACAACCAACAAAAAGAATTCACACTTACTGAGTGATGACTAAATACCGTGCACTATACTAGGAACTGTATTTATGTTGTATATTAAATCCTCCAAACAAATCCTGTTTTTAAATGACTTCTTTGAGGCTTAGAGAGATTCAGTTAACTCGCATTAGGACACAGAACCAACCAGGGACAAATCCAGTGTTCAAATCTAGAGCCCAGAGTCTCAGCTGTTTTCTGTAATGCCATCTATGAGCCTCAGATTTGCATTTCATTTTTCTTGCCTGGAGATTATTTTATTCATGTGTGTTTGATTAGGCATCTCCAGATACAATAAAGATTATGCATGCTGACATATGTATAATCAACTGTTTTTAAAATGAAACTGAAAAATAGATCCAGTCATTCAGTCCAGAGAGAGGCTTGTAATGACCACAGCATGATTCATCCAAAAATTGTTAATACGTTATGGCCAAAAACTCCAGCTGGTTACAAAAATGATTCAAGGATCAAATATAAACCTAAGCAAATTTGCATCTGAGTCTAAAAAAACACCTGGCGTTTATGCAACTATAGAGACTACTATGCCCACAGTTTTAACCATAGTGAAGTGCAGCTGGGACCCCAGCATTGAATAGGTTAATAGAATTGCTTTTGTTTTATTCCGTTGAAATATCTCTCTGCTCCCATCATTCTCCATAGATTGTCATGACCGGAGGTAAACTGAATATCTGAAAAGGACCTAATTAACATTGTGCGCAAGTGAAAGAATAAATGAATAAAAGAATGAATGAGTGAATACGGATGCTGAAAACTGAGATGTGGCATCTCCATACTGGCAGAAGCTCTGAAAGAGACAGTCATCCCTTCCTGGCCTACTGCACGCAATGATGTAGGCAGCACTTTGCTGAAATCCAGAATATAAAGTTAAACTTTATGAGCTAAAAGTTTGAACTTTTGAGTGAGACGTAATTAAGCACAAATTAGTTTGTAGAATCCTAAATGTCAGTGCATCTAAACAAAGTACATCTATTTTTATTTGAAAGCAAAAAATGATGACACATTTTTAGAGAATTAAAAGGTAATAAATTGATCATTGAAATTGAATTAGTTTTTAATGGTAAAATTAATTTGTGTACAGGGGGAAGAATGTGGCTCATAATGTTTTATTGATGATGCATAAAAATGATCATAAGTCATTACTCATTCACTTGAAAGCCAACATTCTTCCAGGACAATAAATTTCTGTTGTTTTTGTTTGATTGGATTTGATTTTAAAATTGTGTTTGATTAGGTAGCATAAGTAAATATACGAAATGTCAAAAGGTTAATTCTCTCATCCTCATCCATTGCTACTTTATTTTTCTTCTAGAGGCCATTATAGTTTCTTTTGTATCCTTTAGGATAGCTGTATATCTATACTATGCCTATAAATCTACCTATCTATGAACAATGAGAACACTTGGACACAGGGTGGGGAACATCACACACCAAGGCCTGTTGGGGAGTGGGGGACTGGGGGAGGGATAGCATTAGGAGAAATACCTAATGTAAATGATGAGTTGATGGGTGCGGCAAACCACCAAGGCACATGTGTACCTATGTAACAAACCTTCGCGTTGTGCACATGTACCCTAGAACTTAAAGTATAATAAAAAATATTTTATGTGGCTGTGAATGACAATAAATGGAGCTAATGGAGTATGCATTATTGCTATTGTTTAGCCTCTATAGAGGGCAAATAGAGTGTATGGTAGTTAAAATCATGAGCTCAAAAACCAGACTCCAGCAATGAGTTGTGTCACTACTCTATGCCTTCGTGTGTAAAATGTGGATTCAAACAGTGACACCTGAGAGGATTAGTGAGACAATTCAGGCAAGCACATTTTAGAACAAGGCAATAGAAATTGACAGGGAAGAGGAAAGAAACACAGCAAAGATGGGCCAGTGAGTGTTCAGACGATGGGTCAGTGAGTGTTCCGGTGTGTGCGTGTGTCCTTAAACTCAGAGTGCTTTGAAAAAACCTTTATAATTACGTTGCGCATTTGCTTTCAGAAAATGAGACTATTCATTTTTCTTTTTTTTTTTTAATTTATTATTATTATACTTTAAGTTGTAGGGTACATGTGCATAACGTGCAGGTTTGTTACATATGTATACTTGTGCCATGTTGGTGTGCTGCACCCATCAACTCGTCATTTACATCAGGTATAACTCCCAATGCAATCCCTCCCCCCTCCCCCCTCCCCATGATAGGCCCCGGTGTGTGATGTTCCCCTTCCTGAGTCCAAGTGATCTCATTGTTCAGTTCCCACCTATGAGTGAGAACATGCGGTGTTTGGTTTTCTGTTCTTGTGATAGTTTGCTAAGAATGCAATCTCAATTCATTTTCAATTAGAAAGCTCATTGATACATTTGGAATCTGTCGCAATTGCAAGGATGTGGAGCCAACCTATGTGCCCATTGACCAATGAGTAGATAAAGAAAATGTGGTATATATACACCATGGAATACTACTCAGCCATAAAGAGAAATGAAATTCCGCAACTTGGATGCAACTGGAGGCCATTATTCTAAGTGAAATAACTCAGAATAGCATTATGTTCTCATTCCTAAGTGGGGGCTAATCTATGAGGATGCAAAAACATCCAGAGTGATATAATGGACTGACGCTAAGGACTCAAGGAGCGGGGTGAAGGATAAAAGACAACATATTGGGTAGAGTGTACACTCCTCAGTTAAGGGGTGCACTAAAAATCTCAGAATCCATTACTAAAGAACTCATCCAGGTAACCAACAACCACCTATACCCCCAAAACTATTGAAATAACAAACAAATTTGGAATTTGAGATTTAAAACTTGATTCAAATACATTTCTTATTTTTTTCCAGCAATGTATTGAAGTAATGAATGAAATCATGTTAGAGTTTTGAAACCTCAAAGGCTTAGACTCTACGCGATAGGTCAACAAACTATTGCTTTCCTATGGTTCTAGCTTTTGCACTAATTTACTGCTCCAGGCCGTTATTACTCCTTTTTCTTTAGGATCCCATTGTACTTCTTTTACCTTTCTTCACCTGCTCTCTCACATTTGACGACATAATAGAGTACAAAAAATATAATATGTGGTTTTTAAATACCCAGATTTCTCATTCTCAACCACAGCGCATCAGTATGAAAATCTTTTTAAAGGCAAGAGAAAATGCTTTCAACAGCAGCAAGTGGACATGGAAGCACACGTCTCTGCCATATCGGTTGTCATCGTTCCAACCAGCCATGCTTCCACTTCTTTCCTATGACCAAATGTAGTGCTGACAGAGAGGTGGGAGAAACTTAACCTTTTGGCAAACAGTAGATAGATTTGAAAATAGAACCAAGCAAATATATCCAGTTCCCCATAACCTCTCCTCAAAGGACCTCGCTGAAGTTGATATCACCTCGGCTCCCATGACAACCCCCTGACAAAGATAAATAGGTGTCAAATATGCATTTGCTCCTAAGGCCTCTGGGAATTGCTACCGAACACAAATGCGAAATTCAGGCTGAGTTAATCTCCTGATACGCCACTTAGCGAAAAAGCCTCAGAATGTGGGCTTGCCAACCTCAGCAGCCGCTCGTCGTGCTTTTGCAGGGCTGTCGGCACTCTCTAAAAAAGTAGGTTGATAAAATTAAGCAAGCAGTTTCTGCTGGCATTTTCACACCCTATGAAACACATGTTCTGTTTATAATGCAAACATGACTTCAGAGTTGTGGGATCTTTTTAGGATTTATGCTGATTAAAAGATTTCTGATCTCAGGATTATGGTCTCAAAATGTAAAACTTGGTTGAGCCTACAGCAAGCAAGTGAGGGCTTTTCTTTAAAGAGAAGTTTAGACAAATATCTAGCAAATTTGAGCCATGAAGTTAATCTTTCTACAAAAAGCAGTACTTTCCTTTACCCTTCGAACACTCTAAAATACATTTCTGGTCCCTGACTTAACATAGGTGTGATAATCAAATTCTGTTTAGTAGGGGTATTGTCTGCTGTGGAGAGAAAAAGAGCCTGAAGTGGAAGCTAATTTAGTGGTCACTTTTGCTTTTACATAATGTGATGATACCAAATAAAAACAAAATTATTGTACCTAAGACAAATTTCACCAAATGTATATATTAGTTACATTCAGTGTACTACAGTAATTAAGAGTTAAGCTTTAAAATGTGATGGCCTGGCCGGGTGCAGCGGCTCAGGCCTGTAATCCCAACACTTTGGGAGGCCAAGGTGGGCAGATCACGAGGTCAGGAGATCGAGACCATCCTGGCTAACACAGTGAAACCCCATCTCTACTAAAAATGCAAAAAATTAGCCGGGCGTGGTGGCAGGTGCCTGTAGTCCCAGCTACTTGGGAGGATGAGGCAGGAGAATGGCGTGAACCCGGGAGGCAGAGCTTGCAGTGAGCTGAGATCGTGCCACTGCACTCCAGCCTGGGTGACAGAGCAAGACTCCGTCTCAAAAATAAAATAAAATAAAATCTGATGGCCTTTATCTGTTGGTCTTATTTTTATCTGGTTTAAAATGGGAACTACAATAGTAGTATATGCTCCATTGAGTACATATGAAGATTAAAGGAAATCATATCTATAAAGCAAAGCTCACAGCACAAGATGAGACACATATTGCATAGTCCATATATAATGATAAAATATATGCTATATGAATGTAGAATAAAGCAGTCAGTAGGACTCAAGACTTCTAGCATATATTTACTGCACATATTCTGTATTCCATATGGTGAAATTACTCTGTTAGGAAGGAGAGACTCTAAGGAAAGGAGAGAAAGTTATAGGTTCACAGAAGATTATAGGTTCTACAGAAGTATCAACAGTGTAGCAGAGAGATTGCTAAGGTTCAATATTCTGTTTTCTCCATATCTCCGCATGTCAGTACTTTTCTCTCCAGAAAGGGAAAGAGCTGAGAAAATGGTTATATTCATGTTAAATAGAGCTCAGAACAGAAAGAGCTTATAACCTCTTCCTGTGGCCAATAGAGTTAAGTCAAAATTTTCCTCCTCCTCTCTTGCTGTTTTAGGTACTAATCCAAAGTCTCAAAATGATACTCTGACTGTCTCCTTGCACTGTCCTCTGATAGCAAAATGTCACGTAAAGGGAATAGACACAGGCCAGAAACCTTGGGGGTGAGCCTAGCTGTGCAGCTTATTAGCGCATGACACAAAACCCTCTGATCCACAGCTTCCTCACTGAGCGTGGAGGTTTAGCTGACTTGTGGCCGTTCACATCCAGGCACTTGGCTATCTAAGTACAAAAAAAATTTGTTTTTGCTGTATTTTATTATTTTTCCTTTCCAGAAAAGTTATTTTATATTTATAAATGTCATAGTACATAGCCGAAAAATGACTGATAAATTAACCTGAAAATGTGTAGGCCATAATCTCAGGCTGCTTTGGGTTTTTATTTTTTTAGACAATTCTGGAGGACCAGGCTCTGTTTTTTTTTGTTTGTTTGTTTTTAATTTTCACATAATTTGTTCAGAAAAGAAGCACAATGTGAAAATGCCTTAATCTTGGACAAAGCTGTACTACTTTCATATAAAAGGGAAATATTAAAATGTGACAATTGTGATTATTGACAGAGTTTAGTATAGCTGTGTCCTCTGTCAAAAAAACTTCTGTTAAAAGCATTGTTTTTTCGGTCCATCCTCATAGGTTCTTAAGAAGTCATAGGCAATGCGAATGACTCTTGAAGGTCATTTATCATAAATCAACCATACCTTCTCTGTTCACCTTCTATCTAACTCCCCTGTCTTGCTTTCTCTATAAACTTTACATGACTGAAATTGAATGAATCAACCTACTCTGAAAGCCCATTTCCCAGTCCCCAGTGGGCTCTATTTGAACTTTATCACTTTTAAAGTGTACCTCATGCTTCCAGTAACATGAAAGGAAAATGACCTCAGAGTGGCAGCCTCTGAGTTTAAAAGATTTGGATTCTAGAGCAGAAACTCTCTTGTAATCCTCCTCAACTAAAAAGGCTGCAAAGCCTCATTGAACGTATGTTGAAGAGTTTTTAGTCTCCTGTGGGGAAAAAAAAAAAAAAAGGATGTTTATGTCTTTGCTGAAATCCTAAAAAGACCCAGGTAGAAAATTTTCCATTCCAAGTCTCTGTTTCTGTTGTGTCATTTTAGGTAGAATAAATGAACAGGATCCGATCACAGTCTTGTGAATGTGAAATAACTCTTGAGTAATGTCAAACAGCACAAACACCCCAGCTTCTATCTGCATCGCAAGTCTCCAGGGCTCCTCTGGAACACTGCCCATGGATCATCATTCTTCCCTTCCCATCCCTATGGTTGCTTTGCAATGAGGCTGATACACGGAGCTCAGGCATTTGTGGCACTTGGCCTCCAAAGTATTCTGGGCTGGGCTGGAGGTGGAGAAGGTGATTCAGAGGCAAAGCACAGCTCTGCTGCCAGAGGTCCAGTACTGATGGCTGCTGCCTGGGGTTTACCTAGTAAGGGCTGCAGTCTCATTTCAACAGTAAAAACATTAGGGAGGAAGAGAGGTTAAAGTTCCTAAACCTGCCCTCATAAACCATAACCTCTGACTGTCTACCCTTCAGTCCTGCTGACTGTCTAACTGTGGATTTGGACGCCTCTCATTGACCCCATTCATGTTCTAAATAAGCAAACAGATGCTTGGTTTAGAAATATCAGGTTGTATGGAGAAGTGAATTGATCGAACTTAATCGTTGTGAGGACGAGGCCTGACGTCTGTGGGCAGGGAGTAGGGTCTCTATGAATAGTACCCATTTCTGCAGTCAGTTACCTAAAGAACAAGCCGAGTATCTGTCCGTCTTAAATGGTGAGGGTACCTCTGTGGGAGGTGAGAGGAAGCCTCCGCGTTTCTCTCAGTTGGGCTAAGGAGCACCTAGGCATCTAAGACTGTGCCCTGGATATCACATATTAAATACGGGATTCAGCACACAGAACAGTGGTTCTTTTTGGGGTCGTAAGTCTCAACTATGGGGGCTCTACCTAGAAAAAAATGCATGTAAGTATAAGCATACATATTTTGCAAATAATTTCAGGTATTTGCAAGATCACTGAGACCCATTCCTTGGACCCCAAAGTAAGAAAGATGTGAGACGCTGGAACCTGGTGAAGGGGAAGCTGAAAGTTTCCATTTGGATATAATGATCCTGTGACTCAGACAAGGAAGCTAGATTTTCTTGTTCCATGGTGCTTTCCCTGTAGAAAAGATTTTCAATGTAAAGAAAAGACATTCAAAGAAAAGGCCTTTGTTATGTTTCAGATTCAATTTAGTCGACGTGGCAAAATCAAGGGAAATATTCTTGGTGAAGAGGAAGCTCCCTCCCTTTCCCTTCCCTCTATCCCTGGGCCAGTACATTACATGGCTGTAATCCAGAGAATTTTAGACAGGGTTTGTTCCTATATACCTGATACTAAACTCTGATTTCTTTGCTAATCTTGGCATAGCTGAGTTATAGTAACTTTTCACATTTGGGGTTCTATTTTTTTGTTTGTTTTAAAAATTTCCTGCTCAGGGTCTCCTGGTTGCCTATAAACTCGATTTCCAAACTCCTCATGATACAGTTTAAATAGCAGGTATCCCTACTGCCTTATCTCTAAACACTCAGCATCTCAAACTTGCCCTCCAGTCAAAGGTCAAATTAATTACTCATGTACCAGAAAACATTGAAATTCCAGATGTGTGTGTTGGGGAGGCAGGGGTGGGGGTGGGGGGGTGTGTGTTTCAGTTTCATTCACCATCCATTTCCCAGGGCTTTATCTCAACCCTTGTTTCTCCTAAACTGACTCTTTTCAAAAAGCTGACTTCTAACCTTTCTACAAAGCCTTCCAGAACAACTCCACTCCCACCCTAAGATGATTCCTCTTGCCTCAAAACCTAATAATATGTATTTCCTAAATTTATTTAGTAATTAATATAATCAATAGTACATATCCTTTTCACAATGGCCTTAAAACTTCACTTTTTTTTTTTTGTTTCCCCAACTATGTCAGTCTTCTTTTAGTAAGGATTATGTGGTAAGTGTTCTTACTATGCAGTGCCTGGCAAAGTATCTGAACTTTTTAATGTACAAAGATATGTGCAGATTGTTTCACTGCTTTGTAGAGAAATTACTTGTTTCCTAACTCTTGGTAAATGTTCTACAGTAGCATTTAACACCCAGACTCCCTGACAGAACAACAAATAGAACATAAAAACATCAATGCCACTTTCTGCTAATTGACACCAAGGGCAAATACATTTTGTTTGAAGATACTCTAAATTTTATTGTTATTAACAGTTATTTCAATATAAAACGTTAGCTTTTAGAATACAGGTCATGCACCAAATTTGAATTTGAATTTACAAAAAATAATAGTCTCATTCCACCTATCTTTTATGAATTATTATTGTCCATTTTCTATGCTGCTGCCCTAGTGCTGAATGGTTACCTTAATTTGTATTGTGTTCTTCTAGCAAATTCCCTGTGACTATTAACGAATACTTCCAATTCTCTTCCACTTCCCAGAAATGATTCAGCTTCTCTCACTTTCAATAAATCTTTGGTTTTTTTTATTGAGAAAATTCAAATCATATTAGTTATCTGTTGCTGTATAACAATCACCCTAACTTAGTGACTTACAACGATAACCACTTACTGTGCTTATGACTCTGTGGGCTGGTTTGCCAGGACTCAGTGGGAATGCTATCTCTTCTCCATGTGCTGGCAGCTGGGCTTGGTCAGGTGGATGCAATCTAGGCTGGAGGACCCAAAATGGCTTCTCTCACGATCTTGTTCCTGTGCTGGGGTAGCTGGAATATTGAAGCCATTCACTTCTTGTGGTCTTTCATTTTCTGTGGTCTTCCACCCCTTGTGGACTTTCACCCTTCAGAATGTCACACTCTCCATCTGGTCTGTCTAGCAGGGTAGCCAAAATTATTTACATGGTTGATCAAGACTCAAAAAAAAAGTAGAGTCTACCAAAAGTCTTATGGCCTAGAAATATAAATACAGGGACAAATACATGTAGGAATTTAACATATGCTAAATTCTATGATCCGAATTATTGAGTAAACTGATATATTTTAGTAAATGATGTTGAAGCCATTAATTATTAGGAAAAATAAATCTATCTGCATCAAAGATTATAATGAATAATTTAAAACTTAACCATAAAAAATACTTTTTTTCCTCACAAAGTGATAGAAAGTTTAAACTTGAAATTTTTTTAAAAAGACATAAATGAGAACTCTAACTGGTTTGACAGAACTTATAATATTCAAGCTGTAAAATGGATACCAAAACTTGGTGCTCTGCCTCCACTTAAGATGGCCAAATCTATGAGAAAATGTTGCTGCCACCCTAAGAAGGAGAAAAACAGAGGCCAGATAATTTATAATATCATAACCTTTTTTGAGTTTAATAGAGACCAGAAGTTACACAGCAACCAGGTGAATTGAATTCCAAAGTGTAGCAGCTCACAGCCCCTCTGAGGAGAGATGGAACAAAGAGCAGTTGAGCACAGTATGAGAGGCAGAATGAGCTCCCATAATAGCAGGTAAGAAGAAAACAGCCAGATCTTTAGTGAGCTTATAAAACCAACACGATAGTTAGAATAACTAGGAACCCGAGGCTTGTAGGGAGTCCACACTCACTTCCAATTTCCTTTTTGTGAGACTCTACTGGTGCTCTTGGGAAAGATTAGGGACAGGGCAGGAGATCTAAGAAAGGAGAGCCTTCCTCAGTGGTACTCAGCATGAAACCTCACCCTTGAAATCCCACTTCCTTGAAACCTCTCCTACAAAGCAAATGTCTTGTCATTGTGGTATGGCAGGCAACCTTCCTGTCCCCAAGGCTCAGATAAAAACCCACCACCCCTGAAAGAGGAGCAAAACAAGAGCTACAGAAGGACATTTGCTACCAAGGCTGGAAATCCCTTCCGCCCACAGTCTTAATCAAAGGTAAAAGAGAGGAAGAAAGAAAAGAAAAACAAAAAAACAAAAAAAACAAAAGAAAAAACAGTACAGAGATAATGCAGTCAACAAAATGGGATTTAGATATTATTAGGCTGATGTATGTTAACATGTCTAATGGGAAAGGTGAATGACATGTATGAACAGATGAGAAAGTATCGCAAATAAAATAAAATGGAAATGCTAAGGGGAAAATAAACAATCTAACATCAGAAATAAAGACGTCTTCCATGAGTTTATCAGCAGATGTGATGATGAAGATCAAGGAGTCGATGAACTTGAAGATTGGTTATATATATTATCTAAACAGAAAAAAACATAAAGAGAGCTATAGCAAAGGTTAAAGAGTTCAACATATACACAATATCAGTCCCAATAAAAGAAAAGATATTGAAGAGAGAATGAGAATGAATTCCCAATTTTAAGGGGAAAAAAATTAAACCATAGATTGGTAAATTTCAGAGAACTCCAAGTGGTTTTTAAAAAAAGACGAAGACATATCATAGCCAGACTGCACAAAACTAAGTATAAAGAGGGAATCTTATGACAAAACAAGACTAAAGAATCATTACATATAAAAAAGAATAGTAACAGGTTTCTTTCAAAAACCGTATAAGCCAGTTTAATGATGGAACATCTTTAAAATTGGGGGGAAATTTCAATCCAGAATAGTTAATCACAGTGAAAATATCTTCCAAAACTGGAGGGTCCGTAAAGCTTTTAATTTTTTCAGATACACAAAGACTGAAAGATTATATTGGTAGATTCCTGTATTATAAGAAAGGTCAATGAATGTTACACTAGCAGAAGATTATAGAATCAGATGATAACTTTGAGCTATTCAAAAGAAAGGAAGAATATCAGAAAAAAATTTTTAAAAGAGGATTTTTTAAAACTGAAAGCATGTGTTTTTAATTTTTTTTAAATAAAAAGCATGATTTTGTTTGTTTACTATTTATATACTACTTAAAGAAAAATTGGATTTCTAAATAAAAACTACAATATATTGTAGAACTTACCCCATTTTTAGTAGTTAGGATGCCAATAGCATGAGGGATGGGAGGGAGAAAATGAAAATGTTTTAAGGTTTTTTGTTTTATGATAAATGGGATGATATTAGAAAATAAATAATAAGTTAAAGATCTATATTTTAAATAATACAGCAACTGAAAAATACATAAAAAGAAATAAGCCAATAATGAAAATTAAGAAAATTGTAAAAATTCTTAATGCAAAATAGTATGGAAAAAATGGAACAAAAAGAGATAAGACAACAAATCAGTAGCAAGATAGTAGATTCAAATATTGTATCAACGATTACGTTAAATACTCACTATCTATATGCTCCAATTAGAAAACAGAGATTGCCAGATGGGAGAAAAGAAGGTCTTATTATGCTGTCAATAAGACAGTCACATAAATTGTTTAAAAGTAAACAGATGAAAAAAGATCATGCAAGTTCTAAGCAAAGAAAGCTAACGTAGTGCTATGAGATCAGAAAAGCAGACTTCAAACTGTTACGAACTTTAAAAGGTTCAGTACATATTAAATGTACCATTCTGGTGTAAGACGTTGACAGTAGGAGAGGTTGTTGGATGTGTGGGAACAAAGGGTACATGGGAACTATCTGTACTTTCTGCTCAATTTTGCTGTGAACCTAAAGCTGATTTAAAAAATAAAGTTTATCAAAAATGTTCATAAAAAAGGAATCATACATAATGATAAATGGGTGAAAAAATCAATAAGAGATAATATTCCTAAATATGTGAGTACTTAATCCCAGAACTTCAAAATATATAAAGCAAACACAGGTAAAAGTAAAAAGGAGAAAGAGACAAATCCACAACTATAGCTGGAGACTTCATCACACCTCTCTCAGAAATTGATAGAGCAAGAATATAATAAATAAATTAATAAGGAAAGAGAAGATCTAAACCACACTATCAACCATCTTGACCTAATTGAGGATTATAGAAGAGCACTGCACCCAGCAATAGTACAATGGACATTATTATTAAGAGCATACTATTTACCAAGGCAAAAACATATTCTGTGACTCAAAACAAAGCTTAAAAAATGTGCAGGATCCCAGCACTTTGGGAGGACGAGACGGGCGGATGACGAGGTCAGGAGATCAAGACCATCCTGGCTAACACGGTGAAACCCCGTCTCTACTAAAAAATACAAAAAAAAACTAGCTGGGCGAGGTGGCGGGCGCCTGTAGTCCCAGCTACTCCGGAGGCTGAGGCAGGAGAATGGTGTGAACCCGGGAGGCGGAGCTTGCAGTGAGCTGAGATCCGGCCACTGCACTCCAGCCCGGGTGACAGAGCAAGACTCTGTCTCAAAAAAAAAAAGGCAGGAATTAAAACTATACAAAATTTGTTCTCTGAACTACATGGGAATCAAGCTAGAAATAAATAAGAGAAAGATATTTGGAAAATACTAATGTTTTGTATATTAAACTACCAAACTGTAAATGATACATGGGTCAAAAAAGAAATCACAAGAAAATTTAGGAAAAAGTCAGTTGAATAAAAATTAAACAAAATATCAACATTTGTGGGATGCAATTAAAGTGGCACTTAGAAGGGTATTTATAGCAATAAATGCTTCTACTAAAACATAATAAAGATTCAAGTCAATGATCTACGCTTACCTCTTAGAAACTGAAAAAAGAAGAGCAAATTAAACACAAAGTAAGCAGAAAAAAAAGAATACTAACCTTAATAGAAAAAAAAATCAAAGAAAGAGAAAACACATAAGGGATTAAAAACAATAAAACCAAAAGCTATTTGAAAAAAATCAAAACAAATGATACACCTCTATCCATACTGATCAAGAAGTATAATAATTTACAAATATCAGAGCTGAAAGAGTACGTATTGCTACAGATCCTATTTTAAAATGTTAATAAGGGAATATTACAAAAAATTTTTGTGTCAAGAAATCTGATAACATATGAAATGAACGAATCATTTGAATTACACTAGTATCAAAGCTCACTCAAGAAGAAATTGTCCCCATTAAATAAATTAAATTTAAAATTTAAAATCTTCTCACACAGAAAACTCTAGGCCCAGATGGTCGTATTGGTAAATTTTAGCAAAACATTTAAGGAAAAATGATAGTAATCAGACCAATCACATAGACAAAATAAAAAACAAGGAAGAAACACCCTCCAACTTATTTTATGAGGCCAGCATTTCCCTGTTAAGAAAACCAGTCAATGACATTACAAAAACAAAACACAAGCCAGTATTTTCCCTGAAGATAGAAATATTTTCATATACAGTTTTAGCAAATTGAATCCACCAATAAATAAAAAAAAGATAACACAACAGAACATACTGGCATTGATCTCAGGAATGCAAAGCTGGTTTAATATTAATAAGAGGAATCAGTGCACTAGACAGTTTAAGCAAAGTAAAAAGAAAAACTATATCAATACGTGCAAAATAATCCTTAACAAAATTCAATCTCTACTTATTTAAAAACTTTCAGCAGATTAGAAACAGATTGAAATTCCTGAACTTAATTAAGGACATCTATGAAAAACTTACAGGAAACCTCATACTTAATGTGAATGACTGAATACAATCCTCCTACAATGGGGAAAAAGCCAAGCATATTTACTCAGCCCATTTTTATTTAACATTGTACTGGAGGTTCTATTACTGCAATAAAACAAAGAGGATAAATAAAGGCAATAGATTGGAAAAGAAGAAACAAACCACTTTTGCACAGAACATATTATCGTTTACATAGGAAAACAACAAATAATTTACAAAAGAGCTACCAGGACTAAGAAGTGAGGTTAAGAATGTTTGAGGATGAAAGATAATATGCTGCATTTCTATATATCACCATAAACACTTAAAATGGAACCTAGAACAGCATCAACAATTACAATAGCATCAAACTCAGGAAATAATTAAAAATAAGTTTGACAAGAGATGTGCAAGATTTAAATGCCAAAACTACAAAACATTGGTGCGAAGAGCTACTTGTTAAAAAGGTACATACATGAAAAAATAATCATATATTCATTGATCAGAAAGAAGACTCTGTATGATTAAGATGCCATTTCTCCCCATTTCAATCTACAGATTGAACCTAATACCAGACAAAGTCCTTCCAGGCTTTTTGTGAAAATTACCAAGCTGATTCAAAACGATTATGTGAAGGCCGGGCGCAGTGGCTCACGCCTGTAATCCCAGCACTTTGGGAGGCTGAAGCGGGCGGATCACGAGGTCAGGAGATCGAGGCCATTGTGGCTAATAGGGTGAAACCCCGTCTCTACTAAAAATGCAAAAAAATTAGCCAAGCTTGGTAGCGGGCGCCTGTAGTTCCAGCTACTAGGGAGGTTGAGGCAGGAGAATGGCGTGAACCCGGGAGGCGGAGTTTGCAGTGAGCCGAGATCGCGCCACTGCACTCCAGCCTGGGTGACAGAGCGAGACTCCATCTCAAATACACACATACATACACACATACATACATACATAAATTAAAATAAAATTATGTGGAAATACAAACGACCTACAATAAGCAAAACCATTTTGAAAAAAACATTAAAAAAAAAAAAGTTAGAGGAAACCCAATGCGTATTTCCAGGCTTAGTATAAAGTTGCATAATTAGGACTTGGTGGTAGTAACACTGTAATAGATATACACGTTAATGGAACAGAATGCTTCTTTTGTTTTCAGATAAATTCGGTGTCCATTTCTTTTAAAAAAATTAATTCACTTCCAGTTAAACCATTCATCCCAACTGTCTTCTGTACTCTCTTCTGCACAGCTGACTTTCACCACAGCCCTTCTCCTGGGAGCTTCCTCTCTTCCGTCTCTCCAGAAACTGCTTCCCTTTCAGGGGATTTCTGAAGCTTTTTTGCCAAACGCAATGGCTACGTTCTCTCAAAATGAATTTTCCCTAACGTTTCTGAGAAAGTTGACAGAATCTGTCGCCTCTTCCTTTTTGAAACTCTCATTTCAGCTTCTAATAGCATGTTTTTCTGGTTTTTTTCCCCCAAGGTTACGTGCTTAGCTCTCTCCTTTGCAAGTTCTTTTCAATTTGGTTTCTATATCTTCAGTCGTCACCTTTGTGAACCATTCTCAAATCCCCAAATGCAGCCTCAACTCGTTTAGCAAAATTCACTCCATAGTTTTGTCCTTCGGGTGTCCATGATAAAGTCTTCATATGGATAACCTGTCCTCTCTTTACATGCTTCAAATATGCTTATCATTTTATTTACATACACCCACACATTCTTAATTTCTCTCTCTATGTTGCTGTCACTCTTACTCTCTGTCTTGGCTAACATGATACAATTTCCTCAGCTTCAAAAATTGAAGGGGAATCACCATCTATTCCTGAATGAGTCAGTTGCCAATGGTGAGCGAGGCTTCTTGAACATTTCTCACCTCCGTTTTATTCCTTCTTTTTTTTTTTTTTTTTTTTTTTTTTTTTTTTGAGACGAGTCTCCCTCTGTCGCCCAGGCTGGAGAGTAGTGGCACGATCTCCACTCACTGCAACCTCTGCCTCCGGGTTCAAGCAATTCTCTGCCTCAGCCTACCGAGTAGCTGGGATTACAGGCACCCGCCACCATGCCAGGCTAATTTTTGTATATATATATTTTTTTGATAGAGACAAGATTTCACCATCTTGGCCAGGCTGTTCTTGAACTTCTGACCTTGTGATCCACCCACCTTGGCCTCCCAAATTGCTGGATTATAGGCGTGAACCACCATGCCTGGCCTATTACGTTTCTTATCAAGCTTCTAACTTGGCCATTTTCTTGCTCAGAGAACTTCAAATGCAATACTTGCACATTATTTTACTTATTTTTTCGTATCTCCAATTATGGCACTACTCAGTACACAAACATTTCATATTCCAGCCTCATCTGTTTACTCCTTAATTATTTTTACTCCTTAATTATTCCTGAGTTAAAAAAAGATTTATTTTTATTGTTCTGCCACCTCTAGATGACTTTAAAAAGAAACTCTAGAGTAGGAGACAAACGTGAAAACAAATACCTGTAATGTAATATAGTAGGCAGTATAAAAGCAACTTTAATTTGGCAAGATAAGTGAGGGCTAATTGCCTCTTTATTAAAGGTAGTAAAAGATACAAAAAGGAGATGATATGTAATGTGGCCTTTAAGAGTTGCAGGATGGGCCGGGCACGGTGACTCACGCCTATAATCCCAGCACTTTGGGAGGCCGAGGCAGGCAGATCACAAGGTCAGGAGTTTGAGATTAGCCTGGCCAATATGGTGAAACCCCGTCTCTACTAAAAATACAAAAATTAGCCAGACGTGGTGGCAGGCTCCTGTAATTCCAGCTACTCGGGAGGCTAAGGCAGGAGAATCACTTAAACCCAGGAGGCGGAGGTTGCAGTGAGCCGAGATCATGCCACTGTACTCAGGCCTGGGCAACAGAGCAAGACTCCATTGCAAAAAAAAAAACAAAAAAAAAAAGAGTTACAGGATGGATTGTAGCAAACGATAAAGAAGGGATTTGAACAGAGGAATAACATGTTAGTATGTGCAAAGTCCTCATGCCTGACAGCCTATGATGTATCTTGGCAAGATGGAGTTCAGAACTTCTAGTGGCCTTCTCTCATAACTGAGACAGACTACATGTTGCCTGTGCTCCTGGGTCCATCAGCCAATCTTTTTCATCTTCTAATTCTAATTCATGCTGATCCCTACCTTCTTTTATAAACTCTTACGAATGGCTTATTTCACCTTTTTTTTAGGAATTTCGCTATGAACTCTTTTGCATTAGCCACAGCCTATGCTATTTTGGTGCTAATATTGTGGGTGTTTCATGTCCAGATTGTACGAATCTGAGGATGAGAAATAGTGATTTACTTTTTTCCTTTCCCCTCCTTTAACTCTCTCCTTCTGTCTGCTTCACTGCCATGTACATAAAAACTCCCTGAAATTATTACGGAATTGGCTTTCTATACTTGCGAAGTAGAGGTAGCATAGACATTATTAACTTCAGTGGTCTTCAACCCTAGTTACTCCTTAGAATCATTTGGGTAGATTTAACATATAAATTCTACTCTCTGCCTCTATGAAATCTGCCTTTTTGGCTCTCACATATTAGTGAGAGCAAGCAATATTTGTCTCCCTGTGCCTATGTTATTTCATTTAACATAATTGTCTCTGGTTCCATCCATGTTGTTTCCTGTCATAGGATTTCATGCTGTTTCATGGCTGAATAGTATTCCATTGTGTATATAGGCCACCTTTTCTTTATTCATTCATCAACTGATGGACAGTTAATTTGGTTCCATATTTTAGGTAAATAATTTAAGCCAAGTCACTTAATTTGAGGTAAAGCTGCAAATGGAAGCCAGATCGCCTGACTCCTGGTAGGAAACTTTGATTCATGCCCTGCTCTCTCTCATGAACCAACTCCATCCTCCTTTTGAATGAGAAGATTAAATTCTCCCCATTTCAGTGAACCTTTGAGACATCAAACCTATTTTAAAGAAGATAACAGTATATGACATTCTTTAGCTACTGCAGTCTCCCTTCCCCAACGTGCCAGGCTATTTTTACCAAAGTACATTCGGGGTACGTGCAAAACCCAGATATAAAGAACTACCACAGTGGATCCTACTTTCGAAAGAAAAGCATAAAGGTATAAATCTATGCAGAAAACTTTGTTGGAAGAAAGTCTATCTTAGGTCATATAAAAGCAGTTCCAAAGTTACATGAGGAAGCAGAGAACCGGCTGAAACTTCTCCAAAATGCCACATGGCACAGCCCAAGCCAAAGCAACAAGGGTGTCCTTCATATGACACTTGAGTGACTCTGATAAACTATAGCAGGTGGGAGCAATGTGAGCAGATGGAAATAGAGCCATGGGACTGAGTGGTTTTATATATATATATATTTATTTATTTATTTATTTGTGATTGCTATGGACTATTCATATAGTTCTATGTTTGTTCTCATTCAGTACCTTGAATGCGGGGTCCTATTGTTACCTCATTGTTTCCCGATCATGAGAAGTAGGACATTCAGGACTTTACTTCTCTGAATCTCATTGTAAACTACCTGGCTTTCTTTTTCCTTTATCCCCTTTGATGCATTGTCTCATATATTTCAATTCCCAAGGATTCTTTCCGTTTTGATTTTTTTTTTTTTTTTTTTTCTGTAGAGGTCATTGCTTAATCCCTCAAAAGTTTGCAATTTCTCAACATTATTTCCTCTTTGGCTGACAGTGGTTGAGAATGTTTCTTTTAAGTTCTCCATTTACAAGAGAAACTGGAAATACTAAAATACCCTGTAGTGTGTTTTTCTTAAACTGAAGTAAATATACCCTCAGGGAAGTAGGTATTGACCTGGTGTCTTTTTTTATACGTGTTGTACTTTCATAGACACTGATAGAAAGTAAAGAACACCAATTAAGTCCTTATGTACCCTAATGAAGAGATGAAAGGGAATGAGTTATTGAAATGGCATAGGTAAAAGATTTCTATAATTTTTGGATTGGGAAAATTTTTTTGCATTTAAGCATAATGTATCTGTGGGCTTTGTGGTATAAAATATAGCTTCAAGTAAAATATTGAAGATAATTTCTAAACATTTGACCAATAAGTACCCACAAGTTGCCTAACCATCTGCACTAATCCCCCCTCCTCAATTAGAGCAAAAGGGTATAAGCTGAGAAAACCACTGATGTCTCAGCCTGTAGAAGTAAACACCTGCAATGTATTTAGGACTAGGGGCAGTAATTGGTGAAGTATTCGAGTTCCAGGTCCCTGCTGGGATGGATATTGAATCTAAATTTAGATCAAATAAAGAACAAGCTCTCAAAAAAGGTATGATTTAGCAAGCTACTTCAGGTATTATCAATATAATTAAAAGCCCATTTGCCACAAATGTGCTATCAGAAAAAAATGCCTACAGAAAACCAGGTAGTTTCTTCTTTCAGTTGGAGATTTTCTATCTCTGGTCTTCATTGTCCCCATTGTTCGTTCACTGTTTTTAAAAACACACAGTAGGAAAACTTCAGCTCTCTATCTGCTCATACGTAAATTTATCTTGTGTTTATAACACTTTGAGTATTGAGAGGATTTCAAGTTTCTTATGATCAGAAGCTCTGAAAAATAAATTCATTTGTTATTGCTATTGACTATTAATAGAGGTAATTATTCCTAAAAAATATTAAGAAATTACCTTAACCTTTCCTAAGCATGAGTTTCTTTTTCTTTTTCTTTTTTTTTTTAAGTTCCAGAGTACATGTGCGGGAAGTGCAGGTTTATTACACAGGTAAACTTGTGCCATGGTGATTTGCTGTACCTGTCAACCCATCATCTAGGTATTAAGCCCAGCATGCATTAGCTGTCTTCCCTAATGCTCTCCTCCTCTCCAGAAAGGCCCCAGTGTGTGTTGTTCCCCTCTCTGTGTCCATGTATTCTTGTTCAGCTCCCACTTACAGGTGAGAACACGTGGTGCTTGGTTTTCTATTTCTATGTTTGTTTGCTGAGGATAATGGCTTTCGGCTTCATCCACGTCCCTGCAAAGGACATCATCTCATTCGTTTTTTCTAGATGCATAGTATTCCATGGTGTATACATACCACATTTTCTTTATCCAGTCTATCATAGATGGACATTTAGGTTGATTCTATGTCTATGCTATTATGAACAGTGCTGCAATGAACACATGCATGCATGTAACTTTATAATAAAATGATTAATATTCCTTTGGGTATATACCCAGTAATGGGATTACTAGGTCAAAAGGTATTTCCAGTTCTAAATCTTTCAGGAATGGCACCCTGTCTTCCACAACGGTTGAACTAATTTACATTCCCACCAACAGTGTAAAAGCGTTCCTATTTCTCTGCAATCTCGTCAGCATCCGTCGTTTCCTGACTTTTTAATAATCACCATTCTGTCTGACATGAGATAATATCTCATTGTGGTTTTGGTTTGCATTTCTAAGCATGAATTTCTTGGTCACTGTAAGTGATAAGAATACTTGTAGTACCCGAATCATATCATTGTTTTGAGAATTTGCTTAAATCACCGATTTAGATGATTAATGACTGACATGTAGCAAGCACTCAGTTGATAATATAATGATCATGACAACCAATTTTAGTTAACTAATAAAATATATTACTAAATTATAGGTGGAATACATTTATTGTACAAATATCTCTTCATTTCTAATTACTTTAAAAATAACACAACACGTCTGATTTTCCCTGATGTTAAAATTGACAATACTGAGATAAATATTAAAAGTTAAAGCATCATTTTGAATTTAATGTAAGAACATCAATCTATCAATCAAGATTGTTGATTGAACTATAATCAATCAATAGGTATGTGAAATACATTTATATCTATCAACCCTTGATTTTGATACATAAGGCTTGTGAAATTACAAGAAATTGATTTTAACAAAACACACTCAATATAGCCTCCCTTTATAAACTTGGTCTAAATTACAGCACTTTGCAGTAGATTTAAGACTCTTGAGTAACTCCATTGGAAAAAGAGTGATTAGTTTCTTGACATCACATTACAGAGAAGGAATTAGTTATAGGCTACAGAACAGGGTTCCTGACGTTGTTCAGTAAAACATATGTGTGATTTGAATACAATTATAGTCACACAAATATTGTCCCACAATGTTGCATGACACAAAATTGAAAGCTATAGCCAATGTAAGATACAAAAGAATCAAAATTCCACTCACCAGATTGGAGCAGTGACATTTAACAGAACAAATAAAAAGTGTAACATTCTAATTTTAAAATAGTCACTGAACAGATACAGGATAAGTCAAACTTTCCAAACAGAAACCCAGGGAACACTACAGTTACCCAAGATGATAATACAGCACTACCCCTCCCTCCACGACTGTACAGTGAAATGTAGTCATTTTCCCTCCTTCCTAGGAAGATACTACAATGCCTCCATCTAAATAAATAAGTAAACATTAAGTAAATAAGTAAGTAGTTGAAACAAGCCAAAACGCAAGGGGTGAACAAAAAGCAAATGTCAGAAGACTCCTCTAGTTTCCATCATCTGTTACTGACATCAGCATATACACACATCCCGTACCACTGCTATACTTAGAAACATTTTGGACCCTTTTCTATCTCACCTCACAATCCAGTGATTCACAAACAGGTAAGAAGCAGTTTTCTTCTCTCAATCTCATCTGCCCAAACTTTAATTCTGGCTCCACTCCTCATTCCTTGGGGTTTCTCCTGATTTATTGTTCACTTCTCTAGAATCTCAATGTTATAGCCCTTCTAAAATACACACCGAATCCTAGCATTTCCCTGCTTAAAATTATTCTGCAAATATCTATAACCTAGACACTTAAGTCCAAATTCTTTTGCCTGTCATTAAAAGCCCTTTAAACCTCTGGTCCAGCCACTTATATCCATGCTCAATTGTGTTGAACTCTTTACATATTTCCCCCAAATATTCTGATCTTTTACAAGCCAATTCCCTTTGCATTCTTTAGTCTGCCTAGAATTACCCTCATTCCTGATATCTTCCTTTGTCAGACTTCAAATCTAATGTCAAAAACCAAATCTATATAAAAAAATGACATGTTCTATCCTTTGTCTTTCTCTGGCCATATATATATGTTTTGTGATATAAATATTAGTTTATATGCCTTTTTCTAATACTATGAAAATTTTAGAGATTTATATCACAATGGCATATCCTCAGCTGCTGTAGAGTAACTGCCACATTGGAGGTGTGTAATAAACATTTGGAAAATTAATGCATGAATTGATGGGATGGGCATATCTGATAATTCAGATAAAGTGATTCTTCAAGTTGTATATTAAAATTAAGAAATTGTCATTGATTACATGATGTCTACACTGTAACTCTATGGGGCAATTATATTTATTTGTTTTGAGCCAACAAAACAAGACTCAGAATGTGGTGAAGAATTACATATGACTAGGCCCTTAATATGCTTTTCTCTTGGAATGTGATTATGTTTTCTAAATTCTACAAGAAGAATCATGCATTTCACTCCCACATTGGAAAGCCCTGTGCTAATTTTAAGAAAATCCTAGAAGAAGCTATAGTCATTAACTTTGGTATTGATGTTTCAGAGAGAAAAACTGATCAATGAGTCTGCATATGGTTACAAAACAAGAGGCACGTTTCCAAGACAGGAATACAGATGGCCACAGTTTCACCCACGACTTATTCCCATTCTTGATCAAACAATTGCCAGAGAAATACTATTTTTAATTGAACAAGTGATTCATGTCTCTACAGTACAGAACATGAATTTCACGTAGTACAAATAACCAGCTAAGGAAAGCTCAGAAAATACACTGGTTAGTGTCTCTATCGGCCCTGAGTGTCCCGGCTTCGAAAGAACGTTACCTTGAGTCAGCAGTTCTTAAGTACATTTCTGGAAAACTCTCTGAAAGACATATAAATTGATTTGCTGTTGGGAAATTTCCTCCTGTTGGGCTTTATAATTTTAATCTACTAAATGGTAATTCCCAAGAAATATAGCACCTCACCAAGGCAGTAAAACCATTGGATCAGTTGGTTTCCAAGGGTACTGAAGAGAAAGTAGACTCCTTTTGAAATGAATATTTTGCCTGGAATCATAGAAAATAATAAAGATGAGGAAGTCTCCAATAAATTGCATGTATCGTAGCAGCTCATTTAGAAGTTGAGGCTCTTAGATTATAAATTTTCAAAGATCCCTGATATTTTAGCATCACGAGCTTGAGCACCATATTGTGTATCTTGCTCTATGATGGGAAGATATCAAGTTTTTTTTTTTTTTTGAAAATAAATACTTTAGATAGGGTTCACCTGTTGGGAGGGAAGGACACTAAGTTGAGCAATAAAGAAAGAGAGAGAAACTCTGAGCTGAGTAATGAAGGACGAGAGACTGAACCGAGAAAAAATACGGATCTACTCATCTGGAGCTGTATTTTCACCTATTTGAACTCTGCACAGCCATCGATCTTGGCGCAGAACTGTCTGAATCACACTCTGAGGGGAGAGTCACAAAAAGTAACTGAAGAAACAACGTTCTGCCCAGGCCAATTGGATAAATTAGCTTTGTGCTTTTCCATGACTTGCTCTTGCCAGATGGAATACTTGGCCCTGAAGACAGTGGCATTAGAGCAGATTTTGGAGCAGTGGGGTTTTTAAAAATGATTTACTTTTTCCTTCCACAGACGGTTACTCTGCCACAGATGACTTCTCTGAATGATGAGCCCAGAGTCTTTTCCATCATATTTTGCCATTGTAAAAGTCTATCTCCTGTAGTTTCTCTATTTGCTCTGTGTATCCAAGAGAATATGTAAGAAATTTTAGAATGAAGGTCAAACTTCGGCACTTCACATGTATAAATCTGAGGACTTCAGAGATGGCTCTGTGACTCTGATGAGTTGAAATATTTCCTCTCCTTCCACTCCTGTTCCTATTATGAAATTCTATCTTCTACAACTAATGTCAACAGGGAAAAAACTCAGCTAGAAAATAGTGAATATTTATAGTTGCCTTCTTTCCCAAGACTTGCAAGCAACCTTTGACTGTGTTTATAGAAATGCTTAGTACTTTACTATTAACCTTCCCAAAGAGACTTAGACCTAATTAGAAAGCCCATATTAACACCGAAAGAGGAATTATGGTAAGAAAAATGCTTCCGTTAAAACTCAGCCGTGTGCCATGTATGCAAGGTAGCAGCTGACCAATTTCTGTGAAGGAAAACCTGTCTTTGGAAAAGAATCTTAACCTTTCTTTTAGAAATTATCACGCACCATAAATGCAAATCTCTAAAAATTACCTAAGACATTGTGGATTTTTAGTTTCCTTTTATAGATAAGTAAATTGAGACTTGGAAAGATAAAGCAACTTGCCCAAAAGCACTCCAGTAGTTTGCAGAAAAGACAATAGATTGACCACGAGGTTCTTTACTTGAGAGTTCTGCATTCTAGCATAGCATATCCTTTCCATGTTAATCACACGTAGGATACAGGAATAAATGTTATTTTGGTGGGCAAGAAAGATGATAGTGATACATTCTTTGATGTCATTAGCAGAGTAAAATATACAGAATGATATGCCTGGCATGGTGTACTTCTACAGGGGGCTATGTAATGGAGAAAATAACAGTGATAACTGCAGGATGTGATTCCAATGCATGAAACCCAGCCAGAACTGGAGTCCGTCACAGCAAAATGGAACACAAGCAATCATCTAATTACATTGAACAGATTTGGCAAGAGAGGACAAGAATGAACATGTCAGTTAATTATGAATAATTATGTTACTTCTATCTGTCACAACTGTGAGAGTTACAAATAGCCTTACAATATGGGATCTTTGAAAGAGTATAAATGTATTAATACTTTTCCATATTGATCCGTTGTATATTTTGGGTAGCTAAAGTTAGATTGTTTTAAAAATTAGATGACTTTACTGGAAAATATGAAAGTGTGTGTGTGTGTACACCGTCTTGCAACTAGCCAACGAAAATAAAAACTGTAGTGAGTAGTAGCATATCAGAGTTTTTGATAGTCATGACCCAACTCTGTAACTTTTGGTGAGTCACTTTTCTTCGTTAGTGGTAAGTTGCTTCATGAGCATGGTGACGCAATGGCATTACACCTAAATTTCCTCATTTGTAAACTGAGAGTAACAGGAACAAAACGAATATGAGAAATACATAAGAGATAAAGCACTTAGTACAGTCCTTGTGATATAGGTCAAGTTACTATTCACTATTATTATTTTTGTTATAAATTTGATGAGCTCATTGAACCAGATATCCTTCAAGGTACTTTTAAACACCGAACAGTCTTTGTTTTCCATCTTGTGGTCCCTTGGTCCATTTTTCAAAAAATCTCTGTCTATTTCCCCTGCTTTGTTAGATGAGGAGAGCTGTATGTCTCATGTGTCATTAATATCCCTCCCTAAGGAACAATATATGCTTTGTATTCATTGGCAAAACGTATTAAAATAGGGATCTCCTTTTACTCAGTGAGTCATAAAAACATGGAAGACCAGTGGAAATGAGATACAATAATCCAAAAGCGTAAGAATCATCACTTATACATCCCCATCAGGTTTGGGCCAGATGTCATTCCCATAATTTATAAACAATGGCCTGCCTTTTTAGATTTTTACCTTCTTGTTCACCTTTTGCTACTGATATTATCTATGTATTTATTCAACAAATGTATTTAAAATACATGTTATTGTGCATCTTTAAGGTATACAGTATTATATTGTGGGATACATTTAGATTGTAAAACTGTCACTGTAGTGGAGCAAATTAATATATTCATCGTCTCACATAGTTTCCCATTTCTTTGTTGTTTCTGTGGCAAGAACAGCAGAAATCTATTCATTGATCATGAATCCAAAATCCAGTACAATTTTATTACTGTAGTCTTCATATTGTGCATTAGATCCTCAGACTTGTTCTTCTTACATATCTGCCATTTTGTATCCCCTGCCCTACATCTCCTTGTTTCCTACTAATTGTACCTGCTTGCTCTGCAACAGGCATCATCCTTGACACTTAGATATGCAGTAAGAAAGACAGACACAATTCCTGCTGTCATAGAACTTAGAGTTTACAGAGATGGGAGACTCTCCTGATGGATGCATAAATGTGCTGAGGGTGAGCACCAGAGAGTGCTATGTAAACGTATTTCTGGGAGGGCAGAGAGAACCAAACTACTATTTTTCAATGGAAATAGAAGAAATGCAGCTCTGGAAAAAACAATATTTAAGCTGAGTGAGAGGTGAAGGATGTATAGGACTTAGTTGAAGAAAGAAAGTGTTAGGGTCAGAATACTTCAAACAGAGAAATCCGAGAACAAAGGACCTGAGGCAACCCAGAGTGAGGTGAGTGTGATGAACTGAAAAATGCCCATTACAACAGTAGAACAGGTAAAAGGAATGTGATTAGTATCTTGGTGTATAAACCTTAATTCCAATTTCTAAAAATTTATTTATTTAGATTGCTTAAAGTGAAATAATTAAATTGATGCATGTTCGAAAAGTTTCCTGATAAGGCAAAAATACTTCTCAGAAAGTTCATACCATTTTTTTATTTCTATAAACTGTATATATGATGATCTTTCTCACCTTATCCTTAGAGATAGTAAGTATTACTTTTGTTTTGTTTTGTTTTGTTTGAGACAGAGTCTCTATCTGTTGCCCAGGCTGGAGTGTAGTGGCATGATCTCGGCTCACTGCAACCTCTGCCTCCTGCGTTCAAGTGATTCTCTCGCCTCAGCCTCCTGAGTAGCTGGAATTACAGGCACGCGCCACCACACATGGCTAATTTTTGTCCTTTTAGTAGAGACAGGGTTTCCCCATGTTGGCCAGGCTGGTTTTGAACTCCTAACCTCACGTGATCCACCTGCTTCAGCCTCCCAAAGTGCTGAGGTTACAGATGTGAGCCACCATGCCTGGCCAGTATTCTATTTTTTAAAAGATGAACTGGTGTAACATGCTGTATTAGTCTGTTCTCATGCTGCTAATAAAGACTTACCCGAGACTGGGTAATTTATGAAGGAAAGGGGTTTAATGGACTCACAGTTCCACATGGCTAAAGAGACCTCACAATCATGGTGGAAGGCAAGGAGGAGCAAGTCACGTCTTACATGGATGGTGGCAGACAAAGAGAGAATGACCGCCAAGCAAAAGGGGTTTCCCCTTATAAAACCATCAGATCTGGTGACACTTATTCACTATCATGAGAACAGTATGGGGGAAACTGCCCCCATGATTCAATGATCTCCCACCAGATCCCTCCCACCATGTGGGAATTATGGGAGCTACAATTCAAGATGAGATTTGGGTGGGGACACAGCAAAACTATATCACAAGTTAACCATTGTAATGAAAAAGTAGCAATATCTTTTTAGATTTAACACAAAAGTTGCTCACTTCCTCTAAATTTTTTTTCTGATTAACTCTACTCATTTAAAATAGCTTCTACAAGGCATACTTCCCCATGATTCAGATTTTATACTACATTATATTGTAATTTTAAATGTTTTTTTTATTTTATTATTACTCAATGTACTTTTTTTTCAATTAAATTAAAAGCTCCACAGGGCAGTTCAATACAATTCAATCCAATCAATAGTTTTCCAATTCCTACTTTGTAAAAGGGGTAGTGCAAAACACTGAGAAAGATAAAAACACAAAAATACACAGTCTCTGTTCTCAGAGAGTTCACAGTTTAATTTAGTTGAGGGAAGTTAAAACTTGCACAGTTAGCAATGACAGAGGCTAACCTTGTTTCTCATTTCTTCATACAGTAAGTAATGACAATTACTAATTAATAAAGAATAAAATAAAATTTAATAATAATGTATTAGAACTCAGGACAGGGGGAATTTAATAATGGTCAGGGATACTGGGGAAATACGTATGGATCAGATGTTAGAGCTAAGGTTTGATGAATCAGTAGGAAAAATGTCCATAAGTAGAGAGAGAATACCATTGACAGTAGGAAATGAAGGTCACATGCAATTAAAAAGTGACCTGTTCATTGAGGCTGAGGCCAGCACGTTGGCTCACGCCTGTAATCCCAGCAATTTGGGAGGCTGAGGTGGGCAGATCATGAGGTCAGGAGTTTGAGACCAGCCTGGCCAACATGGTGAAACCCTGTCTCTACTAAAAATACAAAATGTAGTTGGGTGTGGTGGCCGGCATCTGTAATCCCAGCTACTTGGGAGGCTGAAGCAGGAGAATCACTTGAAACTGGAAGGCGGAGGTTGCAGTGAGCCAAGATCATGCCATTGCACTCCAGCTTGGGCAACAAAAGCAAAACTCTATCTCAAAAAAAAAGTGACCTTTTCATTGATGCTGAATGAAATTTATTGATCTTATATGGAAATAATTTACATGAAGAATCCTGAAAACTTTATTCTGTGATTAATGGTTAGTCCCTAAAAGTTTTGGGAAACAGGAGGGATCATGGTTCCCCATGAACAAAAGTCTATAGAATTTTTGTGGTTCTTGTAATAGTCACAGATTTGAAAATTTCAAAGGACACAATTAAATTCTTATTTCTACCCATCATTGTCAAGCACAGGTTGTCTTTGTGGTAAATAAGGATATAACACATAATAAATTCCCTTAGGATCTGCTCCAAAGACAACCTTAAACTGCCTCTAATAAGATCAAAATATTCTTAACCAGGGATGATCCTATGAGTGAGTCTCCCACCAACAGTGTGCAAAAGTTCCCTTCTCTCCATATCCTCACCACACTTGTTATCTTTCATCATTCTGGTAATAAGTGTAAGGTGGTATCTCATTATGGTTTTCATTTGTATTTCTCTAATGATTAATGATGTTGAGCATTTCTTCATGAGTCATTTGTATGTCTTTGTTTGATAAATGTCTGTTCAGGTCCTTTCTCCACTTTTAAATCATGTTATTTGTTTTATTGTTTTTGAGTTGTTTGAGTCTCTTACATATTTTGAATATTAATTCCTTATCAGATGTTTGGTTTACAAATACTGTCTTCCATTCTGTAGGTTGTCTCTTGGGTTTGTTAATTGTTTCCTTTGCTGTGCAGAAGCTTTTTAGTTTGATGAAGTCCAATTTGTCTAGTTTTGCTTTTGTAGTGTTTTCAAGGGCACATCCAAAAAAATCATTGCCCGGACTCACATTGTGAAGCTTTTCTTCTAATGCTTTTATAGTTTTCTTCTAATGCTTTTATGGTTTCATGTCTTATATTTAACTCTTTCATATGTTTTTAATTGATTTTTGCATATCATGTGAAATAAGGGTCGAATTTCATTCTTCTGTCTGTAGATATCCAGTTTTCCTAGAATCATTTATAGAAGGGACTGTCCTTTCCCCACTGTGTGTTCTCGCCACCTCTGTCAAAAATCAACCGGCCTAGGTTTGTGGGCTCTCTATCCTGTTCCATCAGCTAATATGTCTGTTTTTATCCCAGTATCATACTTTCTTGACTACAATCACTTTATAGTATATTTTGAAATCCAGTAATATGATGCCTCTAGCTTTGTTCTTTTTGCTCAATATTGTTTTGGCTATTGGGGGTCTTTTGTGGCTTCAGATAAATTTAAGAATTTTTTTCTATATATGTGAAAAATGGCATTGGAATTTTGATAAGAATTATATTGAATCTATATATTGCTTTGGGTAGTTATGGACTAAAGAATATTAATTATTCTAGTCCAGGAACATAGGATAACTTCCCATTTATTTATGTTTTCTTCATTATCTTTCATTACTGTTTTATTTTTCTCAGTATACAGATCTTTCACCACCTTAATTAAATTTACACAAAAGTCAATTTGTACAGTTATATGGCAAATGATATAGAGGTTCATGAAAAACCTAAAAATACACCTGTCATATGGTCCAGCAATCCTACTTCTGGGTAAAAAGTCAAAGGAATAAAAATTGATATGCTAAAGAGATATCTGCACTCCTATATTCATTGCAGCATTATTCATAATAATTAAGATATGGAATCACCCCATGTGCCCATCAACAGATGAATGGATAAATAAATGTGGTATACATACACAGTGGAATATTCAGCCATAAAAAGAAGGACATCCTGTCATTTGCAACTACATGGATGAACTTGGAGGACATTATGCTAAGTGCAATAAGCCAGGCATGGAAAGATAAATACTTCAGGATCTCTTATAGGTGGAAGAATAAAACGTTGAACTTACAGAAGTAGAAAATAGAAAGGTGGTTACTACAGACTGGGGTGAGGAGGAAGGGAATAGGAAGGGCCAATGAGTACAAAATTCAGTTAGACGGGAGGAATACATTATTGAGATCTAGTGCCACAACAGGGTGATTATAGTCAATAATGATGTATTATATATTTTACAGAAGTTAAGAGAGTAAATTTTAAAGGTCTCCCACAAAAAATTAATAAATAAAAAGTACGTGAGGTGATGGACATATTAACTAGTTTGACTTAAATCATTCCACATTGTGTACATATATAAAATATCACATTTTCCCCATAAATATATACAATTTTGACTTACAATTAAAATAATATTAATCTAAAAAGTTTTTTTAAAAAAAATCAAAAGAGTGAACCTCTCCCTGTCAGCACGTGGGCAAATCAGGTGACAAAAAAGAAAATGATTCATCTGATTTTGAATTTGCTTGCTGTTAGCAGCATTCACAAAAGAGTGGGGCAATTGGATTGCTAACCCAGACATCTGCTGCATTCACAACTCTCTGTGATTCCAAATATAGGACAGTGTGATCTGACAACTACAAATGAGGAGGATCTGGGAAATAATTTCTTGGGAACAGGTGGGAAAATGAATACACTTACCTGGATGCATGTTCTCCTGGAGGGTTACGTTTCATTCTGTCATTCAGACATCCATTCAACAAATATTTAAGAACTTTCTATAAAAAGGTATTTTGTGAGATGATATGGTGAATATGATGATCATTACATAGATCAGACCCTCTGGTGTTTTATAACCTAATAGAAGAAAATTGTCTTTTTAGAAAGTGCCACATTTTAGTTGAACTGATTCATATTAACTAGATGTTGTAGTTTTCAAAGACTTACTTTCTCTGCAAAATACTCGCAGACTTCCCCCCACAACCTTCTCTCTATTCTAATTGTCCATTTGGCCCCAGAGAGTGGAAAAACTAATTGACTTTTCCTATGCCTCTCTGAGCAGATCAGGTTGATATGGGTTGCAGCTGTGGCTTAATTTGTGAATGTGCAATAGAAAAGAAAACACTTATTGGATTACAGCCCCTGACCAACTGTTTGGCAAAATAGCAGCATTGGCCAAAAATATGGGAGTTGCATAGTAATCAGAGAAATGATTACAACTTCCAGAGGGGTATCCTGGTTTTATCAATGTGGAGATTTTGCTGTAATTTGTTTTAAACACATCCCCAGCCTTTGCTTTTAGGATGAAGTCAGTCTCACAGTCTTCTGGATTTTGCTTTCTTTGAAACATTCATTTTCTCTACCTCTGTATCAGAGGCTCTCACCAACCTTTTGTTCATATACATAAATAAGAATGTAGACCACAATGTCTTTTCTTTGCTGATTGGTAAATGCTCTTTGGTAAAATCTGTTTGCCTTTTAATCCATCAGATTAGAGAAAAACTCAATTACAAACATGTCTGTGTCCTGGATTGGCAAACCACTGTAAGTTTAGGAATAGATGTCTTCAAAGGGAGCCAATACTTTATCATGTGAAAAGACACAAGCTGGTATTCTTTCCTAGATACTATTTCTGCACTAGCCAGGAGTAGTCATTGTTTCTTTCTCTCTCTCTTCCTTCCTGCTCTTCTTCCTTTCTTTCTCATTCCAGCTATCCCTACAGTATTACTATAACTGAGGCTGAATCTGCAAATTGAGAAAAACTATACTAGCTAGTGCCTTCTCTGTCTTTGCATTGATGACCCTCCCATTGTATCCTGGGATATCCATTGCTGTATGCTCCTTCTGCCATTCTCACCCCCAACTAGTAAGCAGCAGTGGCAAAGCCTCCACTCACATTGGTCTCCTGACTCCAAACTTGATCTATTAATTTATAGTTGTAGAAAGCTTAGAGAGGCACAAGAGAGAACCTTTCAACTATAGAGATGCATAAACTCTAATGCCAATTCGTAAATATGTAGCGTCTCTATCCCTGGACATCTCTAAAAGACTTTGAATATACTTACAAAGCCTATTTCCCAAATGGATTTCCAATTGCCAAGACCAGCTCGGTTGGGGAGACCCTAACCCAGCAGCACTAGAGGAATTAAAGACACACACAGAAATATACAGGTGTGGAGTGGGAAAGTAGGGGTCTCACAGCTTTCAGAGCCGACAGCCTCGAACTGAGATTTACCCATGTGTTTATTAGCAGCAAGCCACTGATAAGCTTTTTTTCTATAGATTATAGATTAACTAAAAGTATCCCTTATGGGAAATGGGATCAACTAAAAGTATCCCTTATGGGAAACGAAGGGATGGCCGATATAAAGGGATGAGTTGGGCTAGTTATCTGCAGCAGGAGCATGTCCTTAAGGTACAGATTACTCATGCTATTGTTTGTGGTTTAAGAATGCCTTTAAGCGGTTTTCTGCCCTGGGTGAGCCAGACGTTCCTTGCCCTCCTTCTGGTAAACCCACAACCTTCCAGCGTGGGCATCATGGCTGTCATGAACATGTCACAGTGCTGCAGAGATTTTGTTTATGGCCAGTTTTGGGGCCAGTTTATGGCCAGATTTTGGGAGACCTGTTCCCAACACCAATGACTAACAATAAAGGATGCAATAATACTTCAAAACATGCATTGCCTGCTTTGGCCAGTTCAAGCAATTTATGTAATTACAATTGTGTATATTTTAACACATTATAAAAAGAACAGATAAAACTTATTTTTTATGTTTTACTCCAATTTTATGTTAATTGAAATAAAAGCAATGAATTCTGATGAAAATACTCAAAGACGATGTGTTGCAAATTATGTTTATATTGTGATAAAAATGAATAGATTATCATGCCTTTCACAAATTTTTGTTTCTAGAAATTCAAGAGGGATGAGTTTGTTAAGGACATATTTGGTGGTGCAAGTTTTTTTTTGTGTATGTTTGTTTGGCAAATGTATACTGAAAAAAAGAGACAGATGTTGCAGGGAAAGAGAAGAAATAGGGATGAATAAAATTAATTTGAAGGTCAAATGGTATATCTAAGTTACCCAGCACTTATTTTAGTAGCTGATTCATGCTCAATAGAGTCGGCTGTTCGCCCACACAACTCTGAGAACTGAGAATAGTGAATAGAATAGCTCCATAAGCTGGCAGAGACAGATGAAGAGGGTTATTAAGCAAAAACCTTTAGGAAACCTACATAGGTCTATCATTGTGCACTAGATAGGGTTCACCTGAAACAATGACTTTAGCATTCTTCCTCTTTTTAAAATTATTTTATTTTTGCAGTTTGAGGCGTTGCTGGTCGAGATCTATGAAAAAAGACTCATGATGTGATAAACACACATTTATTAATGCTTATTTAAAAATATTAACATAAACTATCCCTACTATTATATTCTGTTAAATGAGACAAATATAGGTGATATCTCATTTAGCCTCTTTAGTAACCTAGCAACCTAGTAACCTCTGATCACAAAAGAAGAAAATTCAATCACGTATTTTCCAACATCTGCCTTGGGTCTAGGATTGTGGGATTCAGGGTAGGGATAGAGTTGAGACAGGAGAGAGGAAGCATACTCCTGACAGGCCTAAGAATATAGCATTTTAAAGAAGTTAACTTGAAGCAACTTATAATAAAAATTCCAAATAGTGTAAAATGCAAACTATTAAGAGAAGGCATAAAATATTCAAGAAACACTAAAATGCTAAAATTGACCTTTTGGAGCTAGATGCAGTTGGAAATCATAGAAAATCAAGATAAATGTAGACTGGGGATATAATCCTGTTTTAGACGGGTGACTCTCTTTTCGAATTGATATAATAATCCATTTTGTTAAATAGGTTACTTGGATTGCTGCTATTGCTATTATAAACCAGGTATTTTTAACATTGTTTCACTATTTGCAAAGACTATAGGAGAGGAATACGGATCGGGAAAGGATGGAAAACAGGACGAGTGAGCTAAGGTGAGAAGAGGATTCAGGATTTTTGCAGCAGAAGCCAAAGGTTTTTATTCTAGATTCAAATCACATTGAGTAAGATAATCAGATGATGAAGACGATGTTTTAGCTTTTATTTTTCCCAGAAGCCCTTTGTTCATAATACAGCTGGAGTCCTTGTCATGTTACACTTTTTTTTTTCTTTTTTCTGTTTTTTAAGACAGGGTCTCCATTTGTCACCAAGGTTGGAGTGCAGTGGCGTGACAACGGCTCACTGAAACCTCTGCCTCCAGGGTTCAAGTAATCCTCCCACCTCAGCCTCCTGAGTAGCTAGGACCATGAGTGCACGCACCACACCCAGCTAATGTTTGTATTTTTGGTGGAGAAGACAGAGTTTCATCATGTTGGCCAGGCTAGTATTGAACTCCTGGCCTCAAGTGATCTGCCCATTTCAGCCTCCCAAAGTGCTGGGATTACAGGCATGAACCACTGCACCCAGCCTATGTTACACTTTTTTGTTCAGGGATAGGGAGGTGTTGTTTCTCTGTGACCCACCTCTATACTGGATTGTGAGCTATGGATGTCAAATAGCACATCTTACTTCTCCATGGATTCCAGTTTCTTAACAACATGTCTGGTGTATCATAGATGCTCAATTCCTGGCTTAGGGGATAAGTCAGATAAAAGCTGGGTAGTAAGTTCTGTCTATTTCTACAGTGGATTTAGGTGGATTGGTGGTGATATTGGGAAAAATCCAATGATAACTCAGGAATTCAAGAGTTACAAATGATATTCTAATGAGAGCCATTTGCTTTCATTTTAATGGGCTCTCAAAATTGAATAAGGAGATCTGTGGTGTGAAAAAGAATAATGTCACATGTGCTGCCCATGTTAATTAGTGTCTACCCACTTTTCATGGGTAGAGTGGCCTACCAAAACACTATCGCACTGACTACACTTTCTTAATTTAGCAGCGTTTTTATTGTAACTCCTTTACAAGTGAGACAACAAAAGCACTGTTTCTCTATACACTTCAGGTCCTTCTTAAACATGGTTTTAAAAAATCTTACAGTAGTTATGAGAAAATTGTTATTAATCTCAATTGAAGACAACTGGAACTCAGAGAGATTTCAAAACATGTCTAACGTCTTGCATGTGGTAAATTGTAAAGCTAGGATTTGAATCTGTGTTTGTTTTAACATCATGTTCCTATCCTTCCACACCATCTGCCGTGGAAGAAATGACATGTGCAAAGATCACCAGTGGCTGAGCCTGATCCCCAACCCCAAGCACCAGAATGCAACAACCCTGTGGAGAGTCTGTTGCCTGCTTAGGGAACAGCAGGGACATTTCATAGCAGACTTTGGAGGGTGACCATGAGGTATGATTGATAATCCCTCTCATTCTCTGTGGGGAAATGTGTTGCTTGTTCAGACCTTAGCAAGATCTTAGGAAACCTGTTTTTTTCACTGAAGGAGCTTGCATATTACTGTTGCTCACATTTCCTCATCAGAGTTTATGAGAATTTTCAATACAACAAAGGCCAGAGTTCCTGTCCACAAAGTAGATTACAATCTATCAGTGTGAGAAGGACAATGCAGCTGGTGCGGCACAGACTCAGTCCTTATTCATAAACACTTTGTTGGACTTCAAGCACTTGTTACCGACAGCATGGCATGTTTATACAGCTCCTTCCAAAAATAAAATTCAAGGAAAAAAATCAGTAAATTCATAATGTAGCACTTTCCCAAACTCAAAAACATAGAGATATTTTTGTTTTGGATTTGGAAATATTTCCCATTGAGAAATCAGGTCCCAGATACAAGAGAAAAGAATGGATTCTAAATACAGTAAAACCCATGAACCATGGAAAAGAATGAAGTGTCCTCCACAGACAAAGAGAAGCTATGGAGATGATTAGCTTAGGTTTGTTTAACTCTAGATTTCTTTATTCCATAACATTCAGGTGTCTGAGTCGTAAAAACACAGGAAGCAATCGAACAGTAAATCATGGATCTAATATTGATCTGAAAATGTGTAATTGACTTGTTTATATGTACATGCTTAAGAAAAGATGCCACAGATTCAAATCAGTTGAGCTCATTAGCCCCGTTGACTCACTGGTCAATTAACTGACGTTTTCTCTATTGATGTTTCACTCAATCCTAGACAGAAATAGAGTTCAGTGTCAAAAAAAAAGAAAAAAAAAATCAATACCTTCCAATGTCACTGAACCCAACTACTCAAATCAGCTTTCTGTTTGTAACTTCACTGATTCTTTTTTATTTTTCATTATACAAGAAATAAATTCGCCTCATAATTTTAAAATGCAGAAATAAAGAAAATAAAGCCCAATTGTATTTGACTATACCCAATTTAACTGCCTTCTGCAGAAGACACAGCTATTTGTAGTTTGCTATGGATCTTTTCAAACTGTGTGCTATGCGTGTTTTGTGTTTTGAATATCTTCATTTTGTAATGTATTATTCTGTAACTTGCTTATGTATTCTTAATAGCTCACCTTAGAAAACTTTAATCCTTTTAAATGGCTGTATGGTCATCTGTATTGTGGGTATACTCTAGTTCATTTTACTATCCTAATAATTAAGAGGCATTTAGTTTGTGTCTAATTTTTGCTAGTGCTAATAGTACTGCAAGAAATATCCTTGTGATATTCTATGTCAGAAATTCACAGAAAATCTTATTGTTTAACTTAGCTATAGAAGGTATGTGTCATTAACTTAAACTGTAGGATATAGAAAAGTTGTTTTAGACAATAATTATGACTAACTTTTGCAGAGTACTAATTATTTACTGGTTTAAGTTCCTTTCACACATTAACTAATTGGCCTTTAAATGACTGTACAAGCAAGGTAGCTACTATTATTAGCTTTATTTTACATACTGAGAAATTGAGTCATAGAGAGGCTAATTATCTTTGCTAAAAGTCATAAAACTAGTAAATGGTAAAAATGGAGATTTGAACCCACACAAAGCCCTGGTCATTTTACTGTTAGCTGTTATGCCAGATTGACCCTCAGTGTGAATATATAAGGAAGTAGTAAAGTAATTTGACACTTTTTGGGGGAACGTTGGTGTCTACAGTTGGTTTTTGATGGGGAGAGGGGCTATGGGATTCACGTGGTGACATTTCACGTATACAAGGAGTGTGAATCAGAAAGGGGCATGAAAGTTCAATCAACCCAGGTGAACAAGATTTATAGAGTGGCTAAGGAAATCAAAAATTTAAAAATATTCATGAATTCCAATGACACAGTTTTATTCTTTACACGTGTGTCCCTGGAAGGTACTTTACCAAACTTACATTTTTAAGGATGTGGAGAAACTGGAGTACATCCAGGAGAAGGGAAAAATGAATTAAGTGATAGAAAGTAAGTACTAAGAACAAAAGCCAAGAAAATCAGGCTTGTTCATTCACTCGGTGACTGTTTATTGAGTATTAACCACATACATGGCCTTGTTCCAGATGCAGTGGCAGAAATGAAGTTGAAATGCTTTAAACATGGTATCTCTAGCAATTTGCTTGTTGTACAGCAATGGAGATGAGACTTGAGAATAAATATTGGCAGTATGATGTAGATATTATATAAACAAGATGAATGGATGATATGAAACATTTATGGAACACCTACTTTGTGGTAGACACCATCCAAAGAGTCATCTCATTTTAATTCCCACAAGGAGCCATTTTCACAGCTAAGGAAACAGATGCTCTGTTATTAAATAGCGTGCTAAGACACATGCATAGTAACTTTGATTCCAACTTACGTCTGCCTCACTCCAAAGCTCAAGTGTTTCTTAGTTCCACTCCCACTCCTAACATTATGTAGAAAAGAGAAGATAACTGGGAAACAATTACTCTTTTAAAGCAAATGAAGAGTTCTTATAAGAGGTCCATAGAACAGAAGGTTATGCCAGAGAGATTTCAGAAGGATACACTGAAGAGCTCTGTGTTAGACGAAAGACACTCTCTAAAGGGAAGTCTCGTCCTAAAACAATGTATGGTTAGGGCTGATATTTGGATGGTATACTCTCAAAGACTTGCATTCCTCATTAAAATATTGAATTATGTATTGGATACTATATACACCACTCTGGTGAAGTGGGCACTAAAATCTCAGAATTCATCACTATATTATTCATTCATGTAGCCAAAAACCACTTGCACCCCAAAAGCTATTGAAATAAAAAACAATAAATACCATTTACAGACACATATATAAATATATATATATGCTTGATACATAACAGCTGTCCTCAGTCCCCTGACTATCTCTCAATACCCCCACCACGTTGACCCCATGCCTGGCTTAGCCCCATCCCCTCCCCATTATCCAGCAACAAATGTGCCCTCCAGAATCCTGCTTCAGAGTAACTGCAGAGCCCATTCCAATTGTTGGTGTCCCTGCCTTACCAGTTGTTATCATTTTGAATACTATTCCTGTGTATAACCACCTGATCCCCAGGCAGAAGAACTGTCTCATACTCTTGCTTCTGGTCTTTTTCACCTCCATAAACATTACCTTATATTACTCAGTAGGCAATTTGTAAGTCTGAATTCCCATTAGTTCCTGAATTCAAGCCACAGAAATTGTATTTTTTGAAACACACATTTTTGTATCATCATTCTGTTCTCCTTTCCATTTCTACTCACATGCCCAAAGAATATTCAGAGTATGGATTCTAATCTTAATTATCCTAAATTTTACCTTAATGAGTCATATGTAAGAGTGATCTGCATAGCCTGAGAGAATCCACTATGACTTAAATCATGAACTATGAAGATTTTAGTTTGAAATATACACAAGACAATAGAAACAATGCCATAAAACATGGAAGAACTTCTTAATGTGCCCAATAAGTACCAAATATCACATAACTCAGTTTCCCAACTTTTATTTTGTTTAATCTAGTAATAAGGGAAAATGGAAGAACTCTGGGTTTCTCGATAAATACTCAACGAATGATGACTTTCCTCATTAGCTCATATTCCATACATGGAGTATGAGGAATAAAAGAATAGTCTAAGTTTAGGCGACATTACCAGAAGCAGCCAGTGGAATCCCACAGGGGTTAATTTATTCATCTGTCTTTCCTCTAAGGCCAAGAATCTTTTTTGTAACTCATAAAAGATAAATATTCCCAAAGAGATTGGGGAGGAGAAAGGCAAATTGGCGCAATGGATCCAACATTTTAACCATTCTGCAGGTAGGACTTCTGGAGAATTCAAGAAAGTTTCTTGCAGTGTGTTCATGAAAACACATAGCACATGGGTTACAACACAGGTATGTTTGCTGGGGGTAGGAAAATCAAAGGAAATAAATGCATATGAACTGAGCTCTTAGGCCACCTTGCTATCTTTCTCATATAGAGGAAAACAAATAGTTCTAAATTTCAAGTGCTTTCCTGACTCTATTCATGTACAATCACTTTTAGTTACTTTTGTCTTGCTCTTTGCAATACCCTTTAGAATGGGTCATTTAATATTACCTCTTACTCATTAGCTTCCATCTCTGCCTGGTTGCAGAGTGAAATAAACTAAATTACTTGAGCAAGTCAAAACAAAATTGCATAAAACTGAGGAATAAAAAGGCTAGCTCTACCTTCTCCAGGACATGATGCACTTCCCCTCTGACACAGTATGGAACCTTGTACTTCTCAATTCTGGTTCTCCATATCTCTACCCAATGTGGTAGAAACTATCATTTTGAAATGACTCGTGAATTCTGCTTTTTAAGTTATTTAGTGGTCCTTTCTATTCTATTCCCCTAATACTCTCATATTCACACGCACATTCACGTAGACATAGAACTCTTTTAACTCTTGTTGTGATCTAGCCTTCTGCTGCAAGTACCTGGGAAAGAATTGTTTCAAGGGAATGCAGAATTAACAAACTCCCTGTTATAGTTCTTGATTTGAACTTTGAATTCAAATTATACATGAACTGGATGACTTTGGCCAGATAGATAAACCATTTCTTCATTTGGAACAACGCAATGTGATGACTAGATGAGGCTAATTTAGGCATACAGTCTAGCACAATGCAAGGTACGTGGTATTACCCTATAATACTGTCTAGTGGTACTGTTATTGTCCTACCAACAACAAAACCTTTCATCAAGATGGATAATCTATTGTGCATTTAACTTCTCAGTAAAACACGAGACAAAAAAATTGTATGTGAAGTTAAAAAGCCCACTGACTGAGTGCAGTGGCTCATTCCTGTAATCCAGGCACTCTGGAGGCTGAGGCAGGCAGATAACTTGAGCCCAGCAGCTCAAGGCCAACCTGGGAAACACAGAGAGATCCTGTGCCCGGGAGGTCAAGGCTGCCTTGAGCCATAATCGCACACTGTACTCCAGCCTAAGTGACAGAGTGAGTCTTTATTTTGAAAAATAATAATAAAAATAATTACAGTAAAAAAATTAAAAGCTCAATGAAAAGAGTTTGATTTCTAAAACAGAGACAACATGGAATCATAGAAGATTATAGCTGGAAGGTAATATAGATAGAACTTTTCTATTTTTGAGGTGAGGAAATCGAGGCTGTAGATTAAATGAATAGGGACCCTGATTCCTGTATTATTTCAGCTACCACTAAACCAAAATAATTCCGCTGCATTCTAACCATCAAGATAGGATGATTCTAGAAGAAATGTTACAACCTGAATAGATATCCTTGGCTGCTAGGAAACTTCTGTGTCATTTTCTCATAGCTGCCTGTCTCTGTGTAGTATGTGTCCAAAGAAATCTAGTTCATTTTCATCTTAGCCAGCATAAGTCATATCTCAATAAAGTAATCAAGATATATTTTAAAAGATACATCACATCTGAGGTTTTAAAATGTGAATCACTTTACATTTACATCTTAAATGTTAAATTATGTATTGTTTTTCATGGCATAGGCAAATTTTATTCTCATTAAGATGTCTGTGTAGATAAATGTTTCAATATCAAATCATTTTTGAATTTATTCAAAGATGACCAATTTTTAGCAGCAGGAAAAGTTGTGTTTCCTTGGAGCACACATGCACATCTTTATCATAACCACAACTCACACGTATACTGTCTTACATAACCATGCATTCACAAGTGTGTGTACACGTGCACCCTCACACATGTGCACACATGCTCACACACTAATACGTCCTCACACACACATAGAGATGTATTCAAACACAAACACGCAGTTACACACATTTATGCAGTCATTATATATATGTTTAATGTTGCATGCATTTATGCAAATATATATGTATATATTTGACTGCATAAATAAATAAATATATATATATATATATATTTGAGACAGGGTCTCGCTCTGTCACCCAGGCTAGAGTGCAGTGGTGTGATTATGGCTCACTGCAGCCTTGACCTCCCGGGCTCAAGTGATCCTCCTGCCTCAGCCTCCTGAGTAGTTGGGACTACAGCCACATGCCACCACACCTGGCCAATTTTTGTATTTCTTGTAGAGATGGGGTTTCACCATATTGCCCAGGCTAGTCTTGAACTCCTGGGCTCAAGAAATCTGCCTGCCTCGGCCTCCCGAAGTGCTGGGATTACAGACATGAGCCACCATGCCCAGTTCATTATATTGTTGATTATCCAAAAGCTACTAGAAAACTTAAACCAAATCTATGGTCCATGTCTAACATTAATACTAAATGGTATGGTATTCATTTTTATATTAGTTAACATTATTATTGTTCTTGTCTTTATACTTGATTTTTGGTCTGATTCCTCCTAGTATTTATTATTTTCCTTTTTGTTATGCATAATATTGTAAGTTTATTAAGTTCTGTGGAGTAAGACGGTGAATGAATTGATGAAGATCGATAGGATAGGGCTATAGCACACACAATCTATCAGACTGCACTTACCTCTTGGTGTTCTGGAAAGATCACTTAATTAGGAGTCACATGTAGCATAAAGGAGTACTGCCTGTCTTTACAAATACAAAGTTAAGGGTCTCTGATTTATAGCATGTCCCCTTCCATCTCCCAATTTATTAGGAGAATCCCTTCCTTTGTTCAACAAACTGTCTTCACAATTAATTCGAACCTATAGAACTTAAGTATAAAATAGCTATTTGTACATGCACTATAATGAAACAGTTTACTGTCATAAAAATGCTGTTTGAAATGGAATGTGAATATATTTGACAATATATATTTTTTAACATGTGTGACTCACCTGGACTTTAGCAGTGTAAATTCAGTTGCCTAACTTTCTCAAAAGGGAGTGGGACTATCTCCATCAAGATTCACCATTTGGCATGTCCCTGGAGCATCCTAAAATGGCAGGGCCCTCACCTCCTTCTTGCCACTGATGTTGTACTTGCTGAGACCTGCCCACGGAATTGTTATTTCCCTGTAACAAGAAAACTCAAGACCAGTTTCTAGGAGCCCCAGGGGTTTTCAGAACAGTGTCCACCCTCCTTTCTCATTATCAGTATATGCCCATCTGCCCTAAGTAGGGGAACAAAGTGACCCAACTCCCTCTGTTTTCTTCACATGCCTCTACTTTTCTTCCTTAGATCAAGGAAAAAGGAAAGCAGCATTAATTCTTTCTTTTGTTTTTGTCTTAACATGGGAGTCTGTTTTCTCTGCATAAAGACCCAGTGATGGGTACTAAAGGAAGCCTGATGGATCTACTTTTGAAATATAAAAAAAGAAGGTCTTTGATCCAATTAGCAAATGCATTAAGTAGCTGAATAACCTGCAGCAAATCACCAGGACATTCAGGATTGTCGTTCCCAAGATTAGTGATCCTCTAGCTAAGCTCTCTTAGATCCCTTCCAGGTTTATTTAAGAATCTGTAACCCTATCCCAGTATCCTGACTCTAATCCAGGCCTTTAGCTTGTAGATGCAGACAAAAATAATTTCTTTGGAGAGCGTGTCACATGCAACTCTATTCTCAGGAAGGACAAGGGATCTTCCCATTTGAAGTTACATGTTATTTGCTAATGTCTTCATGTACATCCACCATCAAGAATTACAAAGTGGAGGATTTAAAATAAACCTGAGGAATGACTTCACTCTGCGTGTTTCCCAGTGTGAGTCTAAGCTCGTTGAGATTTGTCCACTAACTTTTGGGAGATGGCTTGAACACAGGTCTGCACCCAGAATCCAAAGAGATAAAAATATGGTCTCTACAGCATTCTTCCACGTTTGTGACTTATTTTTCTTTAATTTTGCTTCTTTATTTTTCTTTACTGTTAAAAAACACACCATTGCCACGGTTTGATTTAATTATAATTGCTATAAAGGAAGACTGTAAATGTGTAACATGCTGTGAGACATGGTCATGTGAGTCTCTTTGAAAGCTATTTTAAATCGTTCACTCTTCGGGAGGGGAATTCAAGATGAGCTTCTTACTGGATGGGCGCCCAAGGTAAAAGACAACATAGATGATTCCTCACAAAAGAATGAGGGAGCACACCTATTACCAGCTCTCAGAAAGCACAGCCTGAGCCTTAGGCATGTTAGAAGTGGGAAGAGAGCTCTAGGCTTGGGTTATTCTAGTAATGCAAGGGAAGCGGCTCCATTCTTGCCACTGGAAGGAGACTTGAGACCACTTAGATCCTTTATTCAAAGGTCAGCTGCCTTATTCTGCTACTTCCTGCCTCCTATTTCCTTTTCCTTATGGAAGACAAAGCTTAAAACTAAAGGAGCGATTTGAGACTCAGAAAGAAACATGAAAACATATGGATTACCAAGGCAATGCTTGCTCAGTAGCTGATGATCTCCCCCCAAGTTTAACAGGTCTTTTCACACATATTAGAAAAAGTTTCACAGTTTTCCAAAAAAGCTGCAGCAAGCTTCCAAGCCTTCGAGTGCTATTGCCTACTCAAGCCTGGGCCGCCTCAGGTGGAAATAGCTGTCTCCTGTTCAGTCTGATGAAGGGGCCAGCAGGATGAAACGTCCTGGGAGAAAGTGTGACCAAGAACTCGAATTCTGGGGCACAAGGAGCATAGCTAGTCTCTGTGGCCTGTTCCTACGTGTCTGTCACTTTATTCCAAACCCCATGTTAATCCTGAAGGGAGCCAGGAGAACTTTCTGCACATTTGAAGACAAATATGTTGAAATGGAAATCAATCAGTTCCTACCCTAGCAACTTGATCACAATGACAGATTTAACACAAAGCCTAAGGAATAAGTCTACTTCTTTTTAAAGCACAATGCCCTGTTGGTATTTGTTTGATATGAGATGCCATCTAGTCCTTGGATCCTGCTTCCTTATTCCCCGACCTCCTCCTTGAATCTCCCAGCACGTCTTATTTTTTCCATGCTATTTTTTTGTTAAATTTAAATCTAATTAACTCAACTTTGAAAATAGTATAATCATTAAAAGTCACTGAGATTGCCACTTACTGCGCTAAGGACTACCAAATAGCTATGTGACTGATTTTGAGCAGGGATCAGCAAAGCACAGCTAACTGGCCAAAATCCAGCCCACCTCCTGTTTTTGGATTTCTTGTGAGCAAAGAATGTTTTTACAGTTTTCAATGATTTTTTTAAATTAAAAGAAGAACAATACTTATTAATATGTAAGAAGTATATGCAATTGAAATACCAATGTACAGAATTAAAACTTATTGAAACACTGTCATCACACTCATTTGTTTAATATTGTCTAAGACTGCCTTCTGCTACAATAGCAGAATTGAGTAGTTGCAACAGAGACCATGTGGACCACAAATCCTAAAGTATTTACTCTCTTGCTGTATATTACTCTGTTTTTGTACAGCTATAAAGACATACCTGAGACTGGGTAATTTATAAAGAAAGAAGGTTTAATTTTGGTCACTAGTCTGGAGTCTTCTTCTGGCTTCTGGCGAACCCTCAGAAAACTTACAATCATGGTGGAAGGCAAAGGGGAAGCAAGCACATATTCACATGGCCAGTAGGAGAGAGAGAGCAAAGAGGAAGGTGCCACTCACCTTCAAACAACCAGCTCTCATGAGAACTCTATCATGAGACAGCACTAGGGGGATGGTGCTAAACCATCAGAAACAATCCACACTATCCAATCACCTCCCACCAGGCCCCACCTCCAGCACTGGGGATCACAATTCAACATGAGATTTAAGTGGGGACACAGAACCAAACCACATCATGCTGCATTAGTTAGGGTTCCCAAGAGAAACAGAACCAGTAGTATATAGATAGATAGGTTGATTGATAGAAAGATTTTTTTTATGAGGAATTAGCTCATATGATTATATGGAGGCTGATAAGTCCCACAATTTGTCATCTGTAAGCCGGAGGTCTGGTGGTGGAGTTCCAGTTCATGCATGAAAGCCTGGAAACCAGGGGAAGCAACAGTGTAAATGCAGGTTCGAGTACTAAAGCTTATAACCGGGAGTGCACATGTCTGGAGGAAGGAGAAGATGGATGTCCCGGTTCAAACAAAAAGCTAATTTGTCTTTCCTCCACATTTTTAGACTTTTTCAGGCCCTCAAGGGGTTGGATCATGCCCACCCACATTGGTGACTGTGATCTTCTTTACATAGTCTGCCAATTCAAATGCTAACATTTTCCAGAAACACTCTCATAGACACACTTGAAAAGAAATGTTTAACCAGAAATTTGGGTATTCCTTAGCCCAGTAAGTTGACACATAAAATTAACCATCACCTTTGTCCTTTGTAGAACAAGTTTATTGGTCACTGGTTTATAGATTCACCCATATTTAACTATGTAAGTTGAATACTTCTCCAAAATGAGGGTGTTAAGAACCTGCAGGCTTAATGGACTTTAAAGTTACAGTTTGCTTCAGCTGTCAGATTCTCTCGTATTTCTCAGGTGTCTCTGGAGAAAAGCTAAGTTTTGCATTCGGAAATGTATCGTGTGCAAAAAGATATGTGGAGTTCCAAGACATGCTGTGTCATCTACCAATGCCTGGGAGTTGGATAGAACGGGCATGATCATATGTATAGTTTGAGGCCAGAATATCTTTGCTCTAAAAAATTGAGTAAAGTCTTGGTTGAAGACATTAACAGTAGAAATGTGTGTATCTCTCCTTATGGTATACAGATTCCTCTGAAAATTATTGTGCTTAAAATGATTGTTTTTAGCAAATTAAGTAATAAGTTTTATGAAGCAGAGAATCTATGTATTTAGGTTCCTTCTTTTTGCATTTTGTAGACTGTATTGCCTCATGTTGCATAACAAATTATCACAAACTTAGCAACTTAAAACAACACCCATTATTATTCTACTGTTTATGCATAGCTTAGCTGGTCCTCTGCTTCAAGACCTCAAAAGGCTCCAATCAGCATATTGGCTGGGGCTGCAGTTTAATTCCAAGGTTCAATCGGAGAAGGATACCCTTCCATGCACATGTGGTTGTTGGCAAGATTCAGTCACTCGTTGAGGGTGGACAGCGGGCCTCGGTTTTTGCAGGCTATTGGCTAGAGGTTACCCTCATTTCTTCCTTGTGTGAGGTTCTCTGTAGGGTAACTTACAATAGAGCAGCTTGCTTTATTGCAGGTAGTAGTGAATACAGTCTTCTAGCAAGACAACTTACAAATCAACTTAAATACTATAATTTTGGAAGTGATAGCCCATCACCTTTGCTGTGTACTATTATAAGCAAATCACAGGTTCCCCTCACATTTAAGGGGAGGAGGATATGAAGTGGGTACAAATACCAAGAGTGGGAATAACTAGGAACTACTTTTAAAACTGTCCACAACATAAATGAAAATTATTTTTGCTTCTGACCAGATATGTTCTCAATGAGAGGTATAAAAATGTGAGAATTGTAAGAGAAGTTCCAAGGAGAACTATTGATTTTCATTTCTCCCTTGTTTGATTAAAATTAGCGTTTATCAATTTTTAAACATTAAAAATCAAGGACTTTTCTTAAGGTGTTAAAATTTTCCTGACTTTATTTATTTATTTATTTATTTATTTGAGACAGAGTCGCTCTGTCACCCAGTCTGGAGTGCAGTGGTGTGAGCTCGACTCACTGTAACCTCCACCTCCTGGGTTCAAGTGATTCTCCTGCCTCAGCCTCCCAAGTAACTAGGACTGCAGGTATCCACCACCATGTCTGGCTAATTTTTGTATTTTTAGTAGAGGCAGGGTTTCACCATGTTGGCCAGGCCAATCTTGAGCTCCTGACCTCAAGTGATCCACCCACCTCAGCCTCCCAAAGTGCTGGGATTACAGGCCTCACTGACTTTAATTTGTTCTGTTTAGTTCCCTCATCACACCATGGTACATCCTTCTATCTCAGCGTTAACACAGTGATTGCTAAACACCAACTGGCACATCTAGCTCCCTCATTATATTCTGAATTCCTTGCGGGCAGAGTCTTCAAGCTGGTCGTTGAGACCCTGCAGGGCAAAAAAATAAACCCTTAATAAATGCTTGCTAAATGTTTGAATGAATGAACAAATAAATGAATTTAATTTTCCGCATACCTTTTTCTCTTTGACCCAAACTTGACAATAGCCTAGTGTGATGTAAATAATAATTTACTTATATGTTTATTTTATATATTCATTACATAAATTTACATGTACTTTTCCAAATATTGTATGTGTATCACATTTGTATTTGCAAATATGCAAATATTATGGAAATATTTTTATTTCCAAATATTGCAAAATCTGGAGTTTCCGGATATTTCACAGGGCTGGAAGTTAAAACCATAAATTTAAATTCCTTAATTTTTTCTCCTAGAGCTGGAAACTGATTGTTGACCTTATCTTTGAACTGCTAGTCAACTGATCTTGATTACAAAGACCATGTATGTCAAGCCACATGTTCGTCTCTAATATGTGGTATAAAGAAATAGGGAAGGACATGTGGTTACAGAGTTCTTTGATGGTGATGGGGGTGGGAAGGGTCGAAGCATTTGTGTTTTTCATAGCTAGAATCCAGAATGTTCTGAAATGAACAAAAAATAAATTTGTTTTAGCAGCTTCTCCGCTGGGGTAAGGAATGCTGATTCTTAAAAGAACTTGAGAGAGAATGTTTTGGTGAACTTGTATACTGTACCATAAATATTTTTACTAAAATTATAGAATTGTCTGTTTCCTTTCAAATTGCATCAGGATCCAGGCAAGACCAATGAGTTTTTAATGTGGAAATTTCATGCACACGTTTCAGCTTCTTCCTTTTCTTCATCAACTTTGCCAAGTTGTTTTATATTTAGTAAAGATTGATTTATCGGTGCTTTTTTGGCCTACCTGATGTGTTATGCAACTCTTTACCAACTTCAGGGATACAACCATCAGTTTGCAAGCTTGCTTTGTTGTAGCCCAAAAGAGCTTTATTAGATTCAGGCTGATTTATTTACTGTGCTGAACGATTTTTGCGTAGCCTAAAGCCTGATTCTTCTCTTCCATTTTTTCTTTGAAATTACAGAAAAAATTAATGAGACACGGTCACAGTATGACTTGTTCTGTTCCTCAGGGTGCAGAATAAACAGATTCTGATCTGCTGCTGTTTGGAAACTGCAAAATGATAGAAATTCCTATTCTGGGTTTGGAAACAGCAAAATGATAGAAATTCCTATTTTGGGTGACTGGAGAGGGGAAGCTCTTGAAGCATGATTTTTTTTTTTCTTTCCAGTAAAGTGTGAGTAAGGCAGAAAAAAGAACCCAGCAGAACACTCTGCAAAAGTAAATATATTTCCCTCTGGCAACCGTAAATAGCAGAGGAAGATGTTGAGAGGCACTGATGCTTTTAAGTGGAAGGCACTGCAACCAGGGTCACTATGCCTGGCTTCCAAATGGTGGTTTACCCTCTGTGGATAGACTTCAGATGTGGTTTCAATTCTAATGAATGTAGTTGACATGAATACTTGCTGGGTCAACATCCCAGTGATGTATCTAGCCTCTCCTTCTCTCTGAGCATTGCCAAGAATAGGCTCCAGGTCAGCACTGGAGAAAGCGTTTGCCCCAAGTTCTCATCAAACAGAATTTCCACTTGTTCTCCAAACAACAAATCCCAAAAGGAGCATCTTGCATGCACTTTAGTTTGCTGAGATGACTGTTCAGCGGCACACATCGTTGCCTGGCATCATTGCAACATGAACTATATTTATAATCCAATGTTTCATCTAATGTTCAACAGCACATGGTGAGTCAAGAACCTGTTAATGTTAGTGAAGAAGAAATATAAAGTTATGAACCCAGGCTAATAAATAAGGCATCATTTTGGGGTGTTGTGGGTTGAATTGTGTCCCTGCAAAATTCCTACGTTGAAGTCCTAACTCTCAATATCTCCAAAGGTAACTGTATTTGAAGACAGAGTCTTGAAAGAGGTAATCGAGGTTAAATGAGGTCGTTAGGGTGGGCACTAATCTATTATGACTGGTGTCCTTATTAGAAGAAGAGATGAGGATGCAGAAAATACAGGCGAAGGACAACTATGTGAGGACACAATGAGAAGATGACCATCCTCTAGCCACGGCAAGAGGCCTCAGAAGAAGCTGACCCTATGACACCTCAGTCTCAGACATCTAGCCTCCAGAATGCAGAGGAAATTAATTTCTGCTCCTTAAACCACCCAGTCTGTAGTAGTTTGTCATGGCAGTCCCAGCAAACTAATACGGGAAATTAGTCTTCTAGTGAAGTTACCTTCCTCAGGCAAAATTACTTGTTCTGTGTGAGATTCAAGTTAGATCTCATTGTGCCATGTGGCTTCAGTTTTTCCTATAGCTGCCATTTATTTGTATAAGTGACTTAACACATATGATTTTCCTTGACTCTCTGCTGTTTGTCCTGGCATCAAGAAGACTGCATACTGACTCTTCAATGGGTAGAAGAAAGCATTCACAAGCCAGCCGTGGTGGCTCACGTCTGTAATCTCAGCACTTTGTGAAGCCGAGGTGGATGGATCCATTGAGCCAGGGAGATGGAGGTTGCAGTGAGCCAAGATTATGTCATTGCATTCCAGCCTGGGCTACGGGTCTGGCTAAGAAAGAGAGAGAGAGAGATGGAGAGAGAGAGTGAGAAAGAGAGAAAGAGAAAGGAAAGAGGGAAGGAAGGAAGGAGAGAAAGAAATGAGAAGAAAAGAAGGAAGGAAGGGACGAAAGAAAGAAAGAGAAAGAAAGAAAGAAAGAAAGAAAGAAAGAAAGAAAGAAAGAAAGAAAGAAAGAAAGAAAGAAAGAAAGAAAGAGAGAAAGAAAGAAAGAAAGAAAGAAAGAAAGAAAGAAAGAGAAGAGAAAAGAAAGAAAGAAAGAAAGAAAAGAGAAAAGAAAAAGAGAAAGAAAGAAAAAGAGAAAGGAAGGAAGGAAAGAAAGAGAAAGAGAAAGAAAGAAAGAAAGAAAGAAAGAAAGAGAAAGAGAGAAAGAAAGAGAGAAAGAAAGAGAAAGAAAGGGAAAGAAAGAAAGGGAAGAAGGGAAGAAGGGAAGAAAGTAAGAAAGGGAGAAAGAAAGAAAGAATTAACAAAAAGATCCACAGGACAATTTTCTTAGAGGGGATTATATTGTTGAAAATAATACCAATTCAGGTGGAAAATAATCATTGTTTTAGGACCTATATGGATATGCTAAATCACATTACCTTAGACCCCTTGCTCCTAAAAGAAGATGGCTACTTGATACAGTGGAAAAAGCAATACACTGGAAGTAAATAGTATACGTGAACTTTCATTAACTCTCTGAAGTACCATACGAATGCAGTTTGCTCTTTCCCTTGGGAGTCTGTTCACTGACCTTGGGATGTAAGTGGGACTTGCTTTATTTTCCCCTTTTTTTTTTTTTTTTTTTTTTTTTTTGAGATGGAGTGTCACTCTGTCACTCAGGCTGGAGTGCAGTGGCGCGATCTTGGCTCACTGCAACCTCTGCTTCCTGGGTTCAAGCAATTCTCCTGTCTCAGTCTCCCGAGTAGCTGGGATTACACACCGCCACACCTGGCTAATTTTTTGTATTTTAGTGGAGACAGGGTTTCACCGTGTTGCCCAGCCGAGGAGACAACAATTTTAAGTATTTAAGGGATTTGTAAACTAAGTACAGTCATGCATTGCTTAATGACGAGGATGCATTCTGAGAAATGCATTCTGAGAAATGCATTGTTAGGTGATTTTATCACTGTGTGAACATCATAGAGTGGACTTACACAAACCTGTATGTTATAACCTCCTACACACCTAGGCTGTATGGCCTATTGCTTTTAGGCTACAAATGGTAATCAGTATTCAGCATGTTACTGTACTGAATACTGTAGGCAATTGTAACACAATGGCAACTATTTATGTATCTAAACATAGAAAAATTAGAGTAGAAGTATGGCATTATAATCTTATGGAATTTCATTGTATATGTGGTTTGTGGTTGAGTGAAATGTTATGTGACATATGACTGTTTTTGAACCTCAGACTCTGGTCTTCTGACTTGAAAGTCTATTCCTTTCCCATCTCTCCACATTAACTCATACGTTCAGTATATTCAGTAGGGGAAATGCATAAAAAGCACATAGCATATGCCTATCATATAGTAAATGGTCAATAATGTTAGATGAAATTAATATTATTATTATAGTAAAAGCTTCAATTAATAAACCAGATATTTGCTAAGTATTAGTCAACTTTAGTTCATTTATTACTTAATGAGGGGTCTTAAATAATTCTTTTGTTAGATAGTCTTGATAAAAATATTAGAAAGATGCACTCGCCCATTTTGTTGGAGTACAATATTATATGTGTAGTTTTTAGTTTATCACATTCATTAGTTGTAACACTATAATTCAATTCATAAATCTGCACAGTAAAATATGTCATTATGGAAAAGTATGAGGTGGTTTGAACCTCTTGTGACTAAGAGTTCTATTTGAAATAAGTAGTTTGATTTAAGAAAAATAGCAAATATTCTGCAGTCACTGTGTAACCAATGAAATTTGAGGGGATTAATTTTTTTCCATTTAATAGGCATGTACGAGAAACTTATTATGTGCCCCAACCTATACTAGGCATTAGAAAATTGCATAAAAATAATACTTGAGGAAGGTGAATATGGAGCAATGAGAAATATACATGGAAAGAACAGATAAAAAGAAATCATTATGAGGTCTCATCTCATTCACGTTTAACATTAGTGTGGTCATAAAATAGCTAACATTTTGCCAATTACCTATGAAGCACCAGAAACTTCATGTTATTATGAAAAGTTACCCCAAATTTTGATATAGAGCAAAAATATTACAGGTCATACAAAAGCATTATTTAACAGCTTGCTTAAGGGTTATCTGATATTCCAGGGAATATACACGTGCTTGGCTTACTCTTTGTTACTGCTTACGCTCTGCATTCTGTAATGTCAAGTGTTAACTTGTAAAGAATTGAAAAGATGCAAATGTTTCTGTTCTATAGTCAAGACAGCCTGGAATGCTACAGTTTTCTCCCCCTTTACAATAATCAGTTCTGTATCTAATGTTGCCATCTTACTTCAGCCTCTTTCTCCTCCACCAGTAATATCTTCGTCAATGTCTCATAGTCTCATTTGAATGAGCATATCATTCCACTGCTTCCCTCATTAGTGAGCTAAAAAGACCTAACATTGCTCACTATTGTGCTGTGTTGGATGAGAGCCATGTTTTTAACATTTTGAAAATCATACTTTGTAAATACATATTAACCTTTCAAAAAGGGACTCTACTGATAAATATAATAGCCCCTTTTGTACAGGTTTGGTGAACTTAAAGCAAATTGTCCCAAGTCACAAAATTAGGTGACTTAATGGAATAGTATAGTACATGCTTTTTATTTTTCTCTGCCCGAAGGTGATTATTCTCCCTCCTTGATTTTCCTATGGGGAACCTCCTTCAACCATCTTGATTTATATGGTTTGGAAGAGGCCAACCCTATGCTGCACCTTTCTCCTTAGCCACTAAGGGCTTTACTGCCCAAATTACAACGTTCAAACTGTGAATGAAGAACAATCTCAGTGTTCATCTTCATGCCAAGTGTCTTCTAGTTACTTTAGAAGGAACCCAAAAGATAGAGCACAAGTGTAGTTGAAAACTGTGAAAGAATATACCAAAATCTGGGACAAGAGTGCTATTCATAGATGTTCTCAAAGCTTCAGTTCTCATCAAGCTGCAAGATACAGGGTTGCAACAACTCTGTCTAGATGTGCTTGTTTATACTCATTGTGAACAACTCCTTCATTTCCTGGTTTCCACTGCCTGTGCCATAGAAGTCTAAGTCCTATCCAACGGAACAGACAGTATAGAACAGTTCCCCTCCTACCACCATCACTGTGATTCTCCTGTTTGCCTGGAAGCTCACCCAAACCAGAACCGCTTCCTCTCACCCCAGTTCCTCAGCAAAAGACAGACAGACAACAACTCTCTTTAATTTAAATAGTCCCTATTAGTTCTGGCCTGCAAAGTATGCCTTTATAATAATCAAGTGAAATAAGAAATGAGTTATCAAATACAGACATTGTATTACTGATTTTCCCTCTGCCTTCATAAATAGTATTGATTTGGGCTGTTTTAGTCAGTATCGAATATGGAATTAATTGCCAAATAGTGTATCAGTAGGCTGGATTATGTTACATTGCACTGCAAGTGGGAAAACTAATAACATGTATTTTGTATTCAGGGATCGGGGTGTGCTTCAGATCTAACATCTCTGTTCTACTGTGGTCTCCTGAAATTACGATCCCAAGCCTCTGGATGTGATAAGAGATGTGTTTGAGCTGGAGTGAGGAATGAACGTGGCAGCTAGGGCGCCTGAAGGATTACCTCTGCCAATTTTTTTTTTTTTTTTTTTTTTTTTTTTTTGTGATGGAGTCTCTCTCTGTCGCCCAGGCTAGAGTGCAGTGGCACGATCTCGACTCACAGCAACTTCTGCCTCCAAGGTTCAAGCAATTCTCTGCCTCAGCCTCCTGAGGAGCTGGGATTACAGGTGCCTGCCACCACTCCTGGCTAATTTTTGTATTTTTAGTAGAGATGGGGTTTCACCATCTTGGCCAGGCTGGTCTTAAACTCCTGGACTTGTGATCCACCCACCTCGGCCTCCCAAAGTGCTGGGATTATAGGTGTAAACCACCGCGCCCGGCCACCTCTGCCTATTTTATTAACAATAGCGTGAAATTGCTAGATGAAAAGTGGACGATCAAGATACCTCCAACTTCTTCACATCCTTAAATCCAACACCCTTTCATAACCATCTCACTGAGGCCCTTTATTCCTCCACAAATAAGAAAGATGGCAGGAGACTCGGGGTGCTCAAAGGAAAGCATTAAGCCAAATGCATTTACAAACCACTTGACATGCAATTTTTAGCAGCTCTACTAGAAAACTTTATTAAATACCTAGTTTTCTATATAAAGAGTGACTATTTTGAAGAATGGTGTTTGGTGAGCATATTACGCAATAGAAATCTTGTTTGAATTTTAATGCATATGACTTTGATATGCATTATGTATTGATATGCATTGGAGGGCAGAAAGGAGATTCCAGAGGCCTAAACTGATGTCCTGTCTCCAATTCTGCCTTGCTGTGTGATTCTATGGGAGTTATTTAAGTATTTTGGCATTCAGCTTCTTCCTCTCTTCCTCCCATTAAGGAAAATCCTATCTTAGCCACATTGAATCCTCAGCATACTGGGTAAAGAATTAAAAAATAAGCAACAGGGTAAAGTACAAAGACAAGTTTGAGTGATTTACTCCAGAAAGGTAAGAGAGATAATGAATAGATAAAAGAGAAATAGATTCCTTGCGGAGAGAAGACAGTATACTACAGCCAAGGTGGCCTGGGTCTGGCACAGTTTGGGGAAATTATAGTGATGAAGGGGAGACTTTAATTGCATTACTTTGCCAGTGAAATGGAGAGAGAAGGCAATGGGGCAAGACATCTTAAGAGATTCTGCTTTTAATGTAAATAGAATTCCTTTTGGGTAATTTTCAAGATCCTCTAGTACATATTTCTTTTATTATTATTATTTTTAGTTAATTTTAAATTATGACACAGTAAATTTTACCCTGTGTATATGTGTGTGTGTGTGTGTGTGTGTGTGTGTGCATCCTGACTTGGGAATTTTAGTAATCAGCACCACAATTAGGATAGAGAACAGGTCCTTCATCTCTCAAATCTCCCTCCTCCTACTCTTTTATTGCCACATCTTCCTTCCATACATTTCTCTAACCCCTAGAAACTTCTGATCCATTCTCTATCACTACAGAGAACACCTTTTCAAGAACTATATGAATGAAACGATAAAGGGTGTAACCTATTGAAAGTGGTTTATTTCACACAGCATAATTCTTCTAAGGCCAATCCAAGTTGTTGGGTGTAACAATCATTCATTCATTTCTATTGTTGAGTATGATTCCATTATATGTATATATCTGGTTTTTTTTTTTTTTTTGTTTGTTTTTTGAGACGGAGTCTCCCTCTGTCTCCCTGGCTGGAGTGCAGTGGCGCGATCTCCACTCACTGCAAGCTCCGCCTCCCGGGTTCACGCCATTCTCCTGCCTCAGCCTCCTGTGTGGCTGGGACTACAGGCGCCCGCCACCGCGCCCGGCTAATTTTTTTTTGTATTTTTAGTAGAGACGGGGTTTCACCATGTTAGTCAGGATGGTCTCGATCTCCTGACCTCGTGATCCGCCCATCTCGGCCTCCCAAAGTGCTGGGATTACAGGCGTGAGCCACCGCGCCTGGCCTGTATCTGGTTTTTAATCCATTTCCCTGTTGAAGGCCATGTGGATTGTTTCTAGTCTGGGACAATTATGAATAGTCTTCATAAAACATTTGTGTATGGCTCCTGTGCTTGTACATGTGTTTGTGAACGTAAGTTTTTATTTATCTAAAATAAATACTCAGGAGTAGGTTTCCTGGCCTCTATGGTAGGGGTTAATTTAACTTTATTAGAAAAAGACTGAACTGTGTTCCACAGTGGCATTATAATTTCACATTATCACCAGCAATATATGTGAAGTTCAACTTTATGTAATTTTCAGAATTTAGTATCGTCAGTATTTTTATTTTAGCCATTCTAATAGACATGGTATCTCATGTCTTTTGTCTAATCGCCTCCCACCAGGTCTCTCCCTCCACACGGGGGGATTGCAATTCAAGATGAGATTTGGGTGGGGACACGTGAGGATTACAATTCAAGGTGAGACTTGGGTAGGGACACATGAGGATTACAATTCAAGGTGAGATTTGGATGTGGACATAGAGCCAAACCACATCACAGATTCTGCTATAATTTTGCTTCTGACTGTCAAACCTATTTTAAAGAACTCAAGAAAGTAAGAATAGTCTAGTATATTTACCCAGATATTTACCATTTCTCTTGCTTTTATTCATTCCTGATATTCCACATTTCTGCTTGGTATCATTTTTCTTTTGTCTAGATAATTTCATTTTGCAATGATTTTAGAGCAGATATGGTGGCAACACATTCTCTTAATTTTCCTTCATCTGAGAATGGTTTTATTTCACCTTCATTGATGAAGGGATATTTTTTACTGAATATAAATTTCTTGTTTGAAAATTATTTTCTTTCATTATTTAAAAAAGTTGTGCTGTTTCCTTCTGCTCTTCATTGTTGCTGATAAGAAATGGCAGGAATAGAATTATTCCTGTCCTACAAATAATGAAGAATTTTGCTTTAGATTATTTTAAGAATTTGTTTTTGCCATTAGTTTTCAGTAGTTTGATTTTTCTGGGTCTGGGTATGAATTTCTTCGGGCGAATCCTTTTGGAAGATAACTCAGCTTCTTAAAATTGTGAGGGTTTTTTTTTTGTCAAATTGAAAAGTTTCAAACATTAATTTTTTTTAGCACTGCCCTTTTTGTTCTCATCTCTTTCTCATAATCTGATGGCTCTAATGTTAGACCCCTTGTTATTGCCCCATAGTGCATGAACTCTTCATCCTTGTCATGCTTTTTATCTAAGATGTTCAGATTGGATAATGTTTATTGCTTTGTCTTCAAATTCATTCAGTCTTCCTTCTGTCATCTTCAAACTGCCATTGAGACCATACAGTGAAGGTTTTGTTTTTCTAATTTCTACTATTGTGCTTTTACGTTTTCAATTTTCCACTTGGATTTATTTAATGCCTTCTATTTATTCTCTGAGACTTTATATTTCTATTCATTTCAGAATGACTGTGATTGCTTGTCAGGGCATTTGTATAACAGCTGGTTTTAAATATTTGTCAGATAATTCCAATATCAGTGTGATCTCGGTGGTGGCCTCTGTTAATTATTTCTTTCCATTTTAGTTGAGATTTTCCTTATTTGAATATGCATATTAATTTTTGATTGTATGCTGGTCATTTTGAATATTATGTAATGAGATGTTGGGTCTATTTTTATTCCTATGAAAAATGTTGATTTTTTTTTTTTTTAGCAAGCAATTAACTTGGATAAGTTCAAGCAGAAAATTCTAGTCCTCCATCTATAAACTGTAGTTATGAAGTCAATTTGAGTTTCAAAGTCTTTGCATTATGATTTGGATATGTCCTATGTGTGTGGTGGTCTTTCTCTTGGTTCACTTCTCAAAGTGATATATGACTTGAATAAGATCTATGAAATCACAGGTCAGAGTCATCCCAGGAGTTTATAAAGAGTTTTATGGGGTCACTTTTCTGAGCTCTAACATCTCTGTGATCTCCTTGGTAATTTTTTTTTCTTTTTTTCACTGAGGCTCATCTTTTCAGTCCTCCACCCAGAAAGCTGGGCTTTAATTCCCGTTCTTTTATGCACTTTCATGATTGCCTCCTCACTGGTTCTAAAAGGTGGGACAATAGATTGAAAGAGAGAGAGAGAGATGCAAAGGGAGGTTCCCTACCCCTTTGAGATCACAGCCTGCTAATCAGAGTAAAAGATCCCTCCCTAGAATTTTGGCTCTTGTAGCCCCCGGTAGATTAACATCGGATTGCTTGTGGACTGAAAAGCGAGAGAATGAAGAAATAAATAAATACATAAAAATAAACAAATAGGATTTACTGTATTTTCCTTCATTAATAATTCTCTTTCCCTTTCCTAAAGCAGAACTGGAATTCTTTTCCTCTAGCTCTCCCTGTCTGTGCCAACGTCCATTCTGGTTTTTAGGTTGTATTGCATTCAGGTTGGGGATTGGAGAAAAAAAAATTGTATACTCACCACAGACTTGGTGATATATTGAATTCTTATCTTTCTCCACAATTTACCTTCTTCTATTGACATTCTATAGTTTTTGAATAACTTCTCCATGCACTTGGTCAGTTCAGCGTTCGTAGTTGCATTAAGTGTAAGAAACAAAATGTTGTGTAGTTACTACAATTTACCTGGAAGCAGAAACTTAGTTGAGATTTAAATATATTTCTAATTATTGTGTAGAGGGGTTGATATTTTTTAAATTTAATATTGTACTAAGTGTTTACAGTGGAGCAGCTTAGTTTATACTAGTCATACACACATTGGTGATCTTGATCTATATTACGCAGCTATGAGAGATGGAATATGGCATGCACTGCCAGTGCCACACCTGTATAACCTTAGCACAACTGAGGTTTTACTGAGAATTACTTTATGACCTTACCTTACTGTTATTGTAAACACTTAAGACTCTACTCAAAGGTAATCTGGAAGTGTCAGAAGAGTAAATGGTCCAGAATCAGTCATGAGACAATAACAAAAGTTAGTGCATGAATATCCATCGTCCTTTCTTTCTTAGAGTTGGGAAGGATAGTTCTAAAGTATTTTAAGCCAGATTTTAAGAGTTCCTGAGTAAGATCAAACTTGAACCACCTATGGTGGTAACTAGCTTAATAATGTACACTTTAATGGTTTCCTTTATTTCTCTGTCTATCTCCCCTACTAGTGTTTCTCAAGAATGCATCCCAAATAAACTACTTATATTACACTGGGGAATTCAAACTATCAGTTGTCCAAATTGGTTAGCCTATTCAATCAATTTGAATAGGTTTTTTATTTTTTTTATTTTTTAAATTTTATTTATTTATTTATTTATTTATTTTGAGACGGAGTCTCGCTCTGTCACCCAGGCTGGAGTGCAGTGGCCGGATCTCAGCTCACTGCAAGCTCCGCCTCCCGGGTTCACGCCATTCTCCTGTCTCAGCCGCCCAAGTAGCTGAGACTACAGGCGCCAGCCACCATGCCCGGCTAATTTTTTTTGTATTTTAGTAGAGACGGGGTTTCACCGTGTTAGCCAGGATGGTCTCGATCTCCTGACCTTGTGATCCGCCTATCTCGGCCTCCCAAAGTGCTGGGATTACAGGCTTGAGCCATGAATAGGTTTTTTAAAGGAAATTTTCCATATGAGTTCAAATCAAATTTTAATTTCATTATGAATTGCTTCAATAAAATAATTGAGTAACCTTTTAGAAAAATAGGAAAATTCTTTATAGATCTTAAGAGTTCTCAATGACAATGAAAATGTTCATAGATAATATATGATGTAATTTCATTTTTATCAGAGAACAAACACATACATCTTAAAATATTTATATTCAGACATGTAATCTAGTATATACATATATTGGTCATATACCAATAGATTGATAAGAAAAGTAGCTGGTCCAGCGATTCATACCTGTAATCCCAGCAACTTGGGAGGCTGAGACTGGAGGATCTGTTGAGGTCAAGAGATTGAGACAAGTCTGGACAATATAGAGATACCCCATCTATAAAAAAAAAAATTTGAAAACTTAGCTAGGCATTGTGGTGCATGTCTACAGTCCCAGCTGCTTGGGAGACTGAGGCAGGAAGATCCCTTGAGCCCAGGAGTTTGAGGCTGCGGTGAGCCATGATCACACCACTGCACTCCAGCCTAGGGAACAGTGCAGGACCTAGACTCTAAAAAATAAACAAACAACAGGAAAAAACTATTTGCTAAAGGTGTATTAATAATAGAATTCTCATTTGGCATAAAAGTACCCCAAATTTGATTCTAACCCAGTCACAACCTGGTGACAAAATAGTACTATGGGGTGGAGAATCTCATGGTTTAGGAGTCAGACACCCTTTTTAATAGTGTGTTCTTGGGCATGTTACTTCACTTCTCTATTTTATTCATGTATAATGCCAGGGTGTTGAACTTAAAACAAAATTTCTTAGTCTGTGGTCCATGGATTTCTGGAACTGCTGAGATCAGTGGATATGGAAACGCTTGCAACCTCCAAAAGCTGCCAACTGCTAGAATTACTAAACATGTTAACATTCTATTATTCTGTGAGTCTATCTAAAGTCACAAAAGACATTCTTTTCTCAAAGTTATCCAGAAACAAGAATTAGGGCAGAATATTTTTGATAAAAGTATACACAATGAATAAGACTGTAGAAAAAAACAACAAGCCAAGAGAACGAAGAGAATGTAAAGTTAAAAAAGGACATTCAAAGTCATGAAATATATTCTATGAACACTCATTTATGTAAGATGACTTTGGAAAGAGATGTTTTAAAGCAGTTTGTAGGTGACAGTTGTTTAGGCAGTTGTTAGGTGACTCAGCCACAGACAAAAGAATACTCCAAAGATATATTATTTTTTGCTAATGAGCAAATAGTGAGTAAAGTAGTTAAAATGATCACATCTGCAAAATATTCTAGGTGCAAGGGCAGAGAATAAGAGTAAATAGCATTAGTGAAATAGTCAAACGAAAAGATAATCCATACAGAGAGACAACTACTATAATGGCTCAAGAAGCGAATAGGCACCCCACATGTGAGAGAGAAAGAAGGCTAATGTGGTCAGGGTAGGCAGTGTAAAAAATATGACAGGTGGAAAGGAGTCGGACCACGTAGAAGCCTGCAATTCAGGATTTTATTCCAACTCCTATTAGGGAATCTGTTTATCTGTTTAGAGTATTTTAAGGCAAGGAATGAAATGCTCAGATGTTTAAAAGCTCACTCCGGATGTTGTATGAAAAAAAATGATAATCCTTTTTTTTTATTCAATTATGGTTGAGTGTGTATCTTATGTCATACACTGTGTTAGGTGTTTGGAATGCAAGGATGAATGAGTCCTTAAGAGGTTCTCAGTGAGAGGAACAAAGCAGGTGTGTAATTACATCATTACCATTTAGGATGATAAAGGCTATTCGAAAAAATGTAAATAATTAGCTCCCAAATCAATTCCTCCTTCAATGATTTGTGTATGTGTTGCCCATGTCCCTAACATCAGAATCGTCTTTGCTTTTACAAATACTCAGCAGTATATCAGACTAGAATGTGGGCTGGGATTTACGGAGGAGAAGATGAAACAAAGAAAGGAAGGGCACATAGTCATTCACTCCATTTCCTTCTTTCCGAAGCATGAGCATGGAAATTTACAAGGTCATTACATCTTATCTAAAACAGAAGTAGTAGTGAAATAGAAAAAGTAGTAGCAGTGTTAGTACTACTTGTCGTAATAGTAGGATTAGTACTAATAATCATTTGTTCATTTGCATGGTACTGTGCAGTCATATGCTTTCATGCACAGCCATTTTTATTAGCCTTTTTTATTCTCGATACTACATGGTGTAATAATAACATAAGATATTTTTACTACCTCTATTTCACAACTGAAAAAAACAGACATGGAGGAGTTATTTCAGAAGATTTCAAAATTTTTAAATGACAACACAGGATAAGGAATGCATTTTACTTTGTGATACAGAAAACACACAACTATGTATTTGGAGGCAGTGTCTGCAAAATTATCTTAAGGGCTTGATTCTGGCTCACAGATGCCAAATATCAGGGACTTTTGCTAAATTTGTGAACCTCAGGAAATGTACCCAAATTCATGTGCGTGTGTATATGTGCATACACAGATATGTAAAATTCAATTTTATTTTTAAAACATGTATGTGCTTAAATCAGTCAGAATATTCCATTTATGCAACTCATTAGTTAATAATGACTGCATTAGTTAATGAGTTAATGGTAAATAAAATCATTGACATGTATTTATATTTATATAGATGTTAACTTTTTGACATTTTGAAAAGATTTGTTGACAGATTCTGTTTTAATTAACACTGTCATAAGCATGAATATAGAACAAGCTTCTTCAAATAAAGGAAAATAAAGAACTGACCTAACATAGTGGCTTTCACAAATTAAGGGCTACTTCTCATCAATATCAGTTGGCCATAGGACCATAAATGGAACCAGACAATTAGCTTTGCTAATAGTCCTTTTTGACAGGCCTTACCACATGTTGCTTGTAGGTCGTAGATTACATAGAGAATCTTTCCTCAAACACCTGCTCATCTCAGATGTCACACATTCCATTGGCTGCCCTGAGATGCAGGGGAATTTTTATTTATAAAGGTCATGATAATTTTCCTTTCTACTCTAGAGCTAAGAGCTCTCTACCCTACCAAATGGTTCATAAATGAAATATATTTCCAAAAGGTTATGTGTACCTCATATAGTCTTATAACCAACGTCTCTACTTTCACCATTGCCATCTATATTCAATTTCCTTAGAAGAGTAACGTTTTAAAAACAATTAAATATAATCATGAACCTCCAAAGCTTCCCTATACACTTAGAATAAAATAATGACTCATAAAGCCCTACATGATCTGGCTCCCGCCTACCTCTCTGACTTCATAGACTTCCCATTGCTCATGTTTCAATCACAACAGCTTGTTTCTTTCTCTAACACCCTTACTCCAGTGTTAGGGGCTTTGTCCCAGCTGCTCCAATTACAAACAAAGCTATGCCATCATTTTCATCGATGTTTCTTTCTTATCATTCTGGCCTGCATTTGTGTCCTATTGCTGCTGTACAAATTATCACACACTTAGTGGCTTAAAATAACACAAATTTACTATTTTACGGTTCTGTAGGTTATAAACCAGACACAGGTCTTGCTGGCCAAAATCTAGGTAAAAGCAGAGCTACATTCCTTTCTGGAGTCTCTAGAGAAGAATCTATTTCCTGACTTTTCACAGCTTCTAGAGGCCACCCACATTCCTTGGCTGACGGTCCCGTTCCTCCACCTTCAAAGCCAATTTAGTTGTATCTCTCCCATCCTCTCCCACAGTCACATTTCTCTCTGAAAGCGAGGGAATGAGAAACCTCTGCTGATTTCAAGAAGGCATGTGATTAGATTGGACCCACATGAATAACTCAGGATACTCTCCCTAGCTCAAGGTTCTTTTAGTTTGATGGCATCTGCAAATATCCTTTTGCCGTGTAAAGTAACATATTCTCAACTTCCAAAGATTAGGATGTGTCCCTTTTAAGGTAGGGGTGAGGCATCGCTGTTCCACCCACCACATGGATGGAGTCCAAATTTTCAACTCTTCAAAGAGACATTTCCTGACAACTTAATCACTGTGATTGCCACTGAATCACTCCTTATAGTATTGCTCTGTTTGATCTGACCAGTACTTTTACTGCCTGTTGCTTTACTGATTCATTTTTTTACTGTCTACCTCCCTTGGCCAGAATATTGGTTCTTTTAGAATAAGGAGTTCACATATCATACTTACCAATGTGTCTCCAACGTCTGACGTGCCGATTGCATAGTAAGCTCAACTGATAATTGTAAAATATGCAAGTCTTCACTTCATAGTATAGTGAGATTTACAAAAAATAGCATAAAAACAAAGCAACGGTAGCAATAAAGAAGTCAATTCTTGCAGTCTAGGACTTCAGCACAGTAACCTTTGTTCAGCGACCTGGTACATGGCAATTGTGACTAGTATTCACTGCCTTTCATGAGGCAGGAAATGTAGTCATTATTTGACAGAGGAGGATTCTAAAGTAAACCAAGAGGTTAAGAGTATTTTTTCAGTATTTCAAAGTCAATAAATGGAGGAGTTGGGATTTTGCATTCAGGTATTGAATTACAAAACCCAAGAAATTGACCAGTATGGTACAAAGATATTGCTGGAGAGAGAGGAGTTTGTCTTCATAAACTTCAAAACACATTACTTGGTTCTTGTTTGGTGAGTGAAGAATGTTTTTCTATATATTGGCCCACTTGAATATGAGGCTGAATATGAGACTGATGGATTTTGGAGTTTGGTTTGGTTTGTGTGTGTGTGTGTGTGTGTGTGTGTGTGTGTGTACGCAAGAGCTCTATTTACTTGTCAATGATGTGAGCTAATTGTTTACTGAATTAGATAACAGCTTTTAAGTACTGAAAAAATATTTTTGTTTTTGTGCTAGCTGCAGTATAACAGCTACAGGAACAACACATATGATAGTTTACATTATTAACATTTCTGCCATTATTTTCTTAAATCTGGGACAGCAACAAAACAATCAACCAAATACAGATTTTTTAGTGTTTGCTAATTTTCTTGGGTGATTTATTGCTACCAATATGGCATCACTGAACGTGGGGTCGTGAAGGGTATATGTAAAGCAGCACACTATTCTTGTGTTTCTTGATGATACAACTAGTTTAATCAAGAAGGCTGCATTTGATTCTGTAATAGACATACTGTAATCCTAAGCATTGCTCATGTTTAACAGATTTTTCCACCCCCTTTTGTGATAATATGTAATAATGCTTGTTTTATAGCTTGTACTAGAAATGTTTCTTTCTTGTGTAACCATCAATTTCATATTGAATGGGTGAGCCTTAACAGTTTTTCAGATAAGTGTTACTCAAAATGTTTTGTTCTTTATAGAATAAAAGCCTTATGACATTGTGAAGGATTATAGATAGTGTAGGTTACTGTTACTAGGAAACAGGTGAGTAAAGGAAGAAGAGGCTCCAGGCAATAAGTAGGATTAAGAGTTGTTTGTTTTTAAGAGAGAAAGAGTGGATGTGTTGATTGATGGGTTGCTTGAGTAGTTAGAAAGTGCTAGTGAAGATTTGAAGACATTGGAAAGACAGAAGAAAATTGTTGTAGACATATATAGAAATGGGATAAGGTAAAAAAAATGGAATAAACTTTTAATGGAAGACTAAAGTTATATAAAAAGATGTATAAGAGTACTCTTATGTATGTTAAAGGAGTCATGAAGAATAGCAATACTCATAATTTTAAAAAGAAGCAATCAGTTTGATTGTGAATTTTCTGCAGCAGCCCAATATTATCAAATAGAAAAACAGTAAAAACATTTTTTTTATTTCTAAAGTAAATCAAGAGACTAGGAATACTTTTTCAACATTTCAAAGTCAACAATAAATACATGTTTATTTAGCTCTTGCTTTGTATTAACACTGGGTTAGCTACTAAGAATTTAAAGACAAATATGGCATGGCCTCTGCCTTGGGGATCAGTTCAGGGAGGAAGCAAGTACACAGACACTGACACCACAGAGTGGGGAAAGCCACAAAGGGGAGAATTTTCCACCTTCAATGACTTCAGGGTACTTCCCTAGGGGTCTTGGAACATATCACCAATGGATAAGGGAGGACTAGGATGCATATTTTAAATCCTTACTCTTTGTTTTCCAGCTAGTGAAAATTACTTTACCCCTGAGGCTTATTTATCTATTCCTGAAAAAGAGATGAGAATAACATTCTCTTCATGTTAAGTACTTATCCCAGTGCCTGGCAGTTAATTTGCACTGCGGGATTGTTAGGCAATATTCATAAAGTACAAAGGAGGTCAGTAGAGAGCCAGTGAGAATTGTAGAGCCATATAGGGGAAAGAGCATAGAAGAGAATTGGTGGCTAAGAGTGTTCTGTGTCGTGGAATAGAAGAATACTTTAAGAAAGAGATAATATGGGCCAGAATTGAGTAATGCCACTTAGAATGTGGCTGAGTGGGAGGTTGGAAGAAATATTTTGGAGACAGAAGCAACAGGACTTGGCAAATGGATAGTGTGGGCATGTGAGGGAGTGGGGATGATATCTCCAGGCTTTGAACCTCTGTGACTACAAGGGTGATGCCAATGGCTAAAGTAATATTAATACATTTAAGAGAAAGTTTAAGCTGAAAGGGGGCATGGAGTATCAGGGCTTGCTGTTTTTGAAAATGTAGTCACTTGTTAATGCTAGTCAAATATTCAGGTGGAGATAGATCCTGTGGACAGTTGGAAGGGTGAGTGAGACCAAAGATTGAGCAGTGTGGGAAAGACCAGCTGATGCTCGCCAGTTCCAGCTGCTCCTCCTTGTTGCACACAAAGGGCACACTTGCCAGCATGCTTTGCACTATTTGCAGCCATGTGACCATGTTGCCCAAGGAATAGGTGCAGAAGCAAGGTACACCATTTCCAGAGCTGTTGTTGAAACGTACGCATCATTCTACTTCTTTCTCCTTCCTGCACAACTCACATAATTGGAAGTGAAGCATATTGAGAAAACAAAGCCCGACAAAGGAAGACATTCATATCCCTGAATCACATCCAGGGGCGGCATTGCCATCTTCAGTACTGAACTGTGACAGAAGCAAGCAAACAAACAAGAAACAAGATTTTCTTTCTTTAAGTCGATGGTATTTGGGGGTTTGTTTCTACCCAGCCTACTATGACTAAGGAAGCAGTCAGTTTTAGAGACCTACATTGGAACTACCTTTTAATCAACAGTACTGCTTCCCAAATAAAAATGTGTGTCCTGGCTGCATGTGAATTATCTGGTAGTGTGTGGGGGGAGGTCTTTTAGAAATAAATATTCCTGGGTCCCAAACTGGATATGCTGGTTTAGAAGCCCCAGTGAGAGGCCCTGAAATTTTATTAAGAAGCAATCTAGGTGATTCTTCTCTAAGAAAATAATGGAAGTAATTGACTGGAGCAGATTATCAAGAGGGAGAAAATAGGAGTAAAAGTAAGGGCCAAACTAATGACTTTGAAGAATACCTGCTTTTTTGTGATGAAAGGAGGGAATGAGTTAGAGACAATTTTTAAAAATTAGGAAGTCAATAAGGAAAGTGGAAGATAAGAGAAAATGTTAACACTTGTATATGTTCGACGATGTCAAATATTTTACCTGAGTGCTTCTCAAACAATAACATGTCTAAGAATGACCTGGGTAGTTTCTTAAACTACAGATTCTAATTCCGTAGGCCAGAGATAAGAGAGTCTACATTTCTACCAAGCTCCTAGATGGCAGTAATGATCTGGTCCACAGACTACACTTTGAATAGGAAGACTTTAGAACAATTGATAAGGATTAACAAAGAATGAGCTGTTGGAATTTTTTTTTTGTTTTAACTAAGATGCCAGTGGTGATTGTTAAAAATGAGGGCTTTTTCAGGAGGCGGAGCTTGCAGTGAGCTGAGATTGCGCCACTACACTCCAGTCTGGGTGACAGTGTGAGACTCCATCTCAAAAAAAAAAAAAAAAAAAAAAGAGTGTTTTTTGTTTGTTTGCTTTTTTCTTTAACGCAGTAAAGGAAGAAGCCAGATGGCATGGATTTAAGATGTGGGTAATGATGAAATGGAGGCATTTATTATAGACTATATTTTCTTAAAAATTGAGACTAAAGAGAAAAGAAACAAAAAGAATCACAAAGGGCAGCAGGGTTGTGAACAGCAAAAATATTTAATTCAAAGAATATTGTGGGGGCCGAGGCGGGCGGATCACAAGGTCAGGAGATCGAGACCACAGTGAAACCCCGTCTCTACTAAAAAATACAAAAAATTAGCCGGGCGCGGTGGCGGGTGCCTGTAGTCCCAGCTACTCAGGAGGCTGAGGCAGGAGAATGGCGGGAACCCGGGAGGCGGAGCTTGCAGTGAGCCGAGATCGCGCCACTGCACTCCAGCCTGGGCGACAGCGTGAGACTCCGTCTCAAAAAAAAAAAAAAAAAAAAAAAAAAAAAAAGAATATTGTGGGATGAGATAAACTAGTACCTGTTAATAAAAAGTTAATAAAGTATATTACACACTTACCATTTATTGCTTTGAAAGATATAGAATATATTTTACTTTCCTTAACAAAGTTAAAGATCAATCAATAATATTCCCCCTTATATTATAAAGACCTTAAACTGTTTATTATCTTCAATATTCATCTTAAATATCGTTGTTTTCTAGTACTTTATTTCAGCACTGCTTTTCTTAACCTATCAAATTACTCGCTGTTGTTTTATGTGCACATTGGTTTAGATTTACCCACATGTTTACCATCTCTTTTCTCAGCAGGTTGTCTTGGTAATTAATTCTTTCCAGGTGGATGCATTATCCTTCTTCCTAAGTAGTCTTGCTACTTGAAATGTGGTGGCTGGGTCAACAGTATGGGTATAACCTGGGAGCTCAGTGGAAATGTAAAAATATCACAGCCTAGATCTATTGAATTAGAAACTGGCTTGGCATAGTGGATCACACCTATAATCCCAGTGCTTTGGGAGGCCAAGGCAGATGATCCCTTGAGGCCAGGAGTTCAAGACCAGCCTGGGCAAGATAGTGAGACACCCTCCCTGCAACACACATACAAAATTAAAAAAATATCCAGGCATGGTGGTGTGTGCCTGTAGTCTTCACTACTTGGAAGGCTAAGGCAAGAGGATTGCCTGAGCCCAAGACTTTGAATCGCAGTAAGCTGTGACAGTGCCACTGAATTCCTGCCTGGGTGGTAGAACAAGATCCTTTCTCTGAAAACAAACAAACAAGGAAACAAACCCCTACATTAACAAGATCACTAGGTGACTTACAGCCATGAAACTTTGAGAAGTCCTAGGTGGGACCTGAGATACTGCATTTCTAACACCATTCAGATAATGTCCACGCTGCTGGTCGTGGCCCAAGAGACACAGTTTGCAGCAAGGCTTGAGGGTCATTTAGTATCATTTGCTAGTAGTAAATAATCTCAGGCTTTGATGTTTGAAAAAAATCTTTGTGTTTATCTTGGAGTTAGTGTCTAATGGGACATGACATTTGAGGTTGAGAGTTTTTATTTATTTATTTATTTTCATTTTAGAGATAGTCCTCTTCTGATCTGTTGAGAAATTTTCTTTTCTTTTCTTTTTTTTTTTTTTTTTTTTTTTTTGAGGCGGAGTCTTGCTCTGTCACCCAGGCTGGAGTTCAGTGGCATGACCTCAGCTTCACTGCAACCTCCACCTCCCGGGTCCAAGTGATTCTCCTGCCTGAGCCTCCGAAGTAGCTGGGATTGCAGGTATGCACCAACATGCCTGGCTAATTTTTTAAATTTTTATTAGAGACAGGGTTTCACCATGTTGGCCAGGCTAGTCTCAAACTCCTTACCTCAAGTGACCTTCCCACCTTGGCCTCCCAAAGTGCTGGGATTACAAGTGTGAGCTACTGTACTGGGCTGAGAAATTTTCTATTCATATGATTAACCTTCCTTGTAGGTAACCTCTCTTTTTCTCTCTTGATGTTCTTCTCTTTATCTTTGAGATTTTATTGTTTCTTTACTAATCATTTAATAGTGAATTTCTTTGTATTTATATTGCTTCATATCTATTGTGATTCTAGAATCTAAAATTTGGTCTGTAAACAATTCTGAAATGTTCTTATTTATTTTCTAGGTGAATATTGCCTTCCCCATGTTTTTCCTCTTCTCTCCTTTTAGAATTTCTTTTTAACATTTCTTAGATCTTCTCATTCAATCCTTAGTATCTCTTAATCTCTCTTTTATATTTTATACAGTTTGCCTGTATGTATTACATTATAAATAATTTATTGAGATTTACATTTTGGTTCACTAATTCCCTCTTCAGCTATGCCTTGTTATGTGTTTAAAATTTATACTGAGTTTATCATTAAATACTTATGTTTTCCATTTCTCTCTATGTTTTTGTTTTTTGGGGGAGGGGGGACGGAGTCTCGCTCTGTCGCCCAGCTGGAGTGCAGTCGCGCAATCTCGGCTCACTGCAAGCTCCGCCTCCTGGGTTCACGCCATTCTCCTGCCTCAGCCTCCCAAGTAGCTGGGACTACAGGTGCCCGCCACCACGGCCGGCTAATTTTTGTATTTTTAGTAGAGACGGGGTTTCACCGTGTTAGCCAGGGTGGTCTCCATCTCCTGACCTCGTGATCCACCCGCCTCGGCCTCCCAAAGTGCTGGGATTACAGGCGTGAGCCACTGCGCCTGGCCCATTTCTCTCTATATCTTGTTAGTTTTTTTTTCAGTGTTATCATGTTCTGTTTTACCTATTTTAGACCATTTTTTTTCTCAAATAATTTTAAATGTATTTATGTTTTAGTCTGCATTCATTATCTCCTCTACTAAAGGTTTTTGGAAGTCTAATATGTTCTTTATGCAAGATCTTGCCTGTGGTGGCTTGTTTCCTTGAGCAGCATTTAAACTTTAATGTACACAGTTTACCCTTGAACAATACAAGCTTGAACTCTGTGGGCCCACTTAATACAATGAGTCTTTTTTTCAACCAAATGTGGATAAAAAAATACAGCATTCAAAAGATGACAAACCCATATAGAAAGCCAACTTTTAATATCCGCAGCTTCCACAGGGCTGACTGTGAGACTTGTGTATTCATGAACTTGGGTACATTGAGGTCTGGAAACCAGTGTTTCAGTGTATCAAGGGATGATTGTAGTTGAATTATGCAGCATCTTGTGAAAGTGAGTATTTCGATTCAGTAGGTCTAGGGGAAGTCCAAGATTCTTCATTTCTTTTTTTCTTTTTTTAGACAGAGTCTTGCTCTGTCGCCCAGGCTGGAGTGCAGTGGTGCGATCTCGGCTCACTGCAACCTCTGCCTCCCAGGTTCATGCCATTCTCCTGCCTCAGCCTCCCGAGTAGCTGGGACTACAGGCGCCCGTCACCACACGCCTGGCTAATTTTTTGTATTTTTAGTAGAGATGGGGTTTCACCGTGTTAGCCAGGATGGTCTTGATCTTCTGACCTCGTGATCTGCCTGCCTCGGCCTCCCAAAGTGCTGAGATTACAGGCGTGAGCGATTCTTCATTTCTAACAAGCTCTCAAGTGATGCTCATGCTGCTGATCCATCTGTCATTCTTCCAGTAGCAAGTTCTAAAGTTTTTGTTTGTTTATTTTGTTGTTTGTTTTTCTGTTATTTACTTACTTAGCTTGAAAGAGATTCATGTTTGTGGCCTGATTTAAAACCCATCTGAAGAACATTTTAACCTCTGTCAGGGGCATTAACCTGGGACTGTTGTCTTTGTATCCATGCGTACATGCTGATTTTGTTTTTTGGCATGTGGTTTCTAGGACCTTTCAAGTAGTAGAAATTTGGATGCCAAATTCGCATTAGAGTTAGGTGATTGTTATCAGCTCTCAGAGGAGAGTTTTCTGTGTCCCCTTTCCTCCAATCTAGGGCCAATATGAAAAGCAAGATGCTGTGCCATATCCCTTTGCTGGTGGTCAGACTCTTTCTATTGTACTCTCTCAGTAAAGGTGTAATCCTTCAAAGATTTTATTTGAGGGTGTCAGACCCAACTCCCCACCTTGTATGGACCCAAGGACTTCTCTTCCAATTTGTTCATTAAACCCAAATTCTCAGGACATCCCAACAGTAAGTAGAGGCTTATTCTATGGTTTCTAGATTTCCTTTCATTTTCGACATCTGGTTATGTTTCTTATGTTTTATCTAGTATTACTAGATGTTTCATATTGAAATGTATTGTATTTGAAGATATCTGATATTCAGTATCATTGTAATATAAAACTTTTAAGCGTTTTAGAAGGATTTCTAAAAAAATAGAATTTTTTAAGTATATATGTCTAATATTAACAGTTAAAATCCTAAGAATCTGGAAGGTCTCAATTCTAAGGGACTCCTAAATATATAGAATTTTACTTTATTTAGGTTTTTGTTAACTGAACTTTACCATTATTACGCTGAATTTTTCCCTTTTTTAACCAGTTGTGTTGGCGTAGTATAGACACAGCCTGAATCATTGTGAGGAATGGAAATTGGGTTTGACTCTATAAAAAGCCAAAAAAAAAAAAAAAAAAAAAAAAAAAAAAGAGATGTGATGCCATGGAGACTGATGATATTTTCTCTCTCTCCTAGGGAGAGATTCAACCAAAGTGATGAACAAATTTAATTTAGGATTACTAAACTCAACTACAGGTATATCAACTGTAGGCATTTGCAAATGTGTCTGGCTCTGGTAACTAAGATACTCTTGAAGAGATTATTCTACCAATGCTTTATTCTAATTTCATGAAAACGAACAGGCTAGTAAAGCAATAGTATAGGCACTTTCTCTCTCATCTCTTCAGATGCTTTAATTTCTTAAATTGTTTTACAAAAAATAAAACAAAACAAAATGTAAGCAAGAAAGTGCCCCTTATTGAAATGCCTTGGGCAATCCTGAATGTGGAATATGCTGGGATCCAGGCCCATAGAAAAGAAGAAAGCTGGGTCCAAGTGATCTAGAAGCTTGGGAGAATAAAGTGAATTTAGAGGTTCGTGCTTCAGATTGTTTATAGAATGTCCAGTGTTGTGCTCAAAAGAGACCTTAGACTCAAGGATAATTCAAGTAATCTTTGGTAACAAAACAGAATAGAAAGGCTGAGAGAGGTACTCTCCAGAGGGAAGAAAAGTATTAGGAGGAAGGCCATGCTAAGAGTGACAATTTGAAATATAACAAACAGGAATACATCCTAGATAATCGATTATTTACGCCTGAAGGTCAGGGATGAGCTCATGGAACAGAGATGAGAACAGAGAACAGTTGAGTAGTTCAGTGTGAAAGCTCTAGAGGTAGTCTAACTGGCTTCAAATTCCATTTTCACCACTTATTATGTGTGGGATATTATGCAATTAATTTAACTTTGCTAAATCTCAGTTTCTCCATCTGCAAAAGAGAGGTAATAAACCTTACAAAGTTGTAGAAATAATTAAGTAAGATCATAACACAAAGTGCTTAGCAAAGTGCCTGGTGTCTCGTATGTGCACAAATATAATTTTATTTATTTATTTTTTGTTTTTTTGAGACAGGGTTTCACCCTGTCACCCAGGCTCGAGGGCAGTGGCACAGCCAAGACTCTCTGCAGCCTCAACCTTTCTGGGCTCATCAAATATAATTTAAAATGATTATAACGATAATGGTGGCAGTGGTGGTAGCATTACGGTCTAGCTAGGGTCTGACCAAGAAAGCTGGGGATAAGATATAGTTGGAGTTGTTTGGTTGTCCATTCATTCCTTTAATCATTCATCAACATTTAATACATACCAGATACTGTGCTAGGTATCTGGAATTTGGGAACAAACCCCAGCCATAGTTTTATAGACTTGCCAATGGAACAAAGAAGAATGTATTACAAATGGAAGGCTTTATTACTAGTCACCACTCCTCACTGGTGTAACCTTCTCAATCCACCAACTATATGGCTACTGTTAGATCACACACAGTATTAAGATGGACCCACTAATATATTTCCTCACTCGTTATGACTGACTTGGAAAGGAAGCGAAGGTTGGTGACAGTGACAGCAATGATGGCAGCAGGAAACAGTACTGAAGTCTGAAATAACTGTAGCTAATTCTGGATTACTTGGTCTTCTCCAGGAGCCCGACTCTTCATAAAGAATATGCTGGAACTACAAAAAAAATGCCCCCAAGTGTCTTGGAGCCTCATGCTTATATTTGAGTGTTGGTTTGACCACATTCTAGTTCTAGAAACTTTAACCTATGAATTATCCTCCCTGATCTTCAGTTCTTTAATTCTATTCGGGACTGTGAAGTTAGCTGAGCTGATTGAAAAGTATACAGAAAAGTGGATAATAGAGGATGTGCTGAGTATTTCCAGATCCAGTCTCTACTGTTTTTTACCTAACCCATATGAATACTGAATCAAAGGGGCCTCTGATTTCTAGTTGCTTTTGACTAGGAGGAGTCACAGGATGGTTGAGAGGAGAATGATATCAGAATAGTTATCTCTCTACACATTTCATACGGACTATGTCTTTTTAATAAAGTCCATAATTCCTATCAAAGGTGCTCTCAGTTTAGCTCTCTCTAAATTCCTACAATCATTTTATTCCTGCATCCCTAAGGTAGTTATGTTTTACCTCTCTCCCTAGCTCCAGGTACTGAAGTATCTTTTGCCATAGATTCTAACCCTGTGTACATCTTTGTAATAGTCCCTTTGTGAAATGCACTCCAAATGCTCCCATTTATTTTTGCCTCCTGTTTCTTCCCGTCTTCTTGACCTCACCATATGGCTCTGATATTTCAGTCGGGATTTATATTTGCTTCACTCTCTTACTAACAATGTGAACTTTGGCAAATTAATTAACCTTTCTTGCCTCAATTCCCTATCCATTATTTTGAGCTAAGGATCATTGTGAGGATTATATGGAGCATAATAAGAATGTTGTACATGATAATTATTGAGAGGTGTGAACCATTTTGACAGATCTCAACTACTCTGCACCTGGAAGGTTAATGACAACAACTTTATTAAAACCGAGATTAGTGCCCCACTTGCTCTTATGGGGGAATTGGGAAAGAACTATTTTGCAAAAGAAAATAATATCCGATTTTAAAATAGATTAAAATTGGCACAAATATTTTCGGTAGCCAGCCTCCAAAGTGACCTCCAGAGATTCTCATCCCCTAGTCTTCATGCCTTCCTGCGGTCCCCTCCCATGTTGAACAGGGTTTGTCTGTGAAATCAGTAGGATATTACAGATGATTTGTGAATCATCTGTCTGGTCATAAAAGACATGGTGGCTTCTACCTTGCTTTTCTTTGGATCATTCTTTCAGGGAGATGTTAGATGCCATGTCATGAGGATACACAGGCAGTCTTATGAAGAAGTCCAAGTGGCAAGATAAGTCCTCTTACCAATAGCCAGTACCAGCCTCCCAGCGTATGAATGAGCTATTCCAGGCTTCAGCTCCAGCCGAGCCTTCAGATGACTGCAGATGCAGCAACAGCTTTTTTTTTTTTTCCTTTTTTTTTTTTTTTTTGAGCTGGAGTCTCGCTCTGTTGCCCAGGCTGTAGTGCAGTGGCACGATCTTGGCTCACTGCAAGCTCCGCCTCCCGGGTTCAAGCCATTCTCCTGCCTCAGCCTCCCGAGTAGCTGGGACTACAGGCGCCCACCACCACACCTGGCTAATTTTTTGTATTTTTAGTAGAGACGGGGTTTCACCATGTTAGCCAGGATGGTCTCGATCTCCTGACCTCGTGATCCGCCCGCCTCGGCCTCCCACAGCGCTGGGATTACAGGCGTGAGCCACCCGCCCGGCCGCTGCAGCGCCATCTTGACTGCACCATCTTGAGAGACCCTAAACCAGAATCATCCATCCAAATTAGTCAATTCCTGATCTGCCAGACCATGGGAGATAATAAATATGTATTGATATTTTAAGCCACTATGTGTTTGTGAATTTATTATACAACAATAAATAATTATGTTCTCTGTATTCCAACGTATCTGTTGAATACTCAGGAATCTGTGATTGTAAAAGGCAAAGCCATGACCTTTGACAATAATTAATTTTAAATTCCTGAATCTCATGGGAATTAAGCCACAATGATCTATTATCCTAATGAGGAAAATCAGCATGGCTTTTCTTTCTCACTCTCGAGTAAGAAACTACGTCATGTTGGTCTGGGTTTATTGAGTCTGTCTGTCGTCATAAAACAACTTCCACTATTACCCCAGAGATCTCCTTTTGTAACGTAGTAATTCTTGGCCATAGCAAAGCTACTTGATGAGTTTAGTATTGTTTTACATTTCCTCATATTCTCTACTGTTTCAGTACTACATTTATTTTATTGTACCATGTAATTATTTTCATTAATGTTTTTAAACTTTCAGTGACGTGTGCTTCTAATCCTGTCATGCTCTTACACACAGCTTAGACAAAGCCTGTTTATTTGGCCTCTATAATTTATCCTTTAATCTTCATTTATAAATCAGTTGGTTCATCTTCTTTCCTGGTTATTCCAGTTCTTTGAACTCATTCCAGCTCTGAGAAGAAAAGGAGTTCCCCACTGAGAAATGTAGTTTGACCACAACTTTATCTCAGCAATGCACTGAATACTCATTTGTAAAGCTTTCACTTATTTTGGAAGGCAAAGCAACTCCTAAGAATAATAAATATTTGTACATTTTTTAAAAAATTATTACCTCTTGTGAAAATGTGCTTCAGTAAAACATGCTTGGGCTACCAAAGGTTCGAGTTATTGAAAGGGTTGCTCCCACCTAGAACTGAAAGTTCCTATTTATGTGCCAGCGAGAAATCAAAAGTAAAAGGTAAACAAAAATAACCAGTTCCCTATGACTACAAGTTTTAATTTTATGGTATCTGTTCTATGGAAGATTTCCTCCAAACATTTACTTCAAAGCTATTTTCCACACACACACACACACAAAATTTCTTCTAGTGTTTTCGTCAAAGATTCTAAGCACGTGGCTTACCAGTATATATTACCTTTGCATTGCTCCACAAACACATATTTTGTTCAGGTAGTTTACATCATTTTGTTTTATTCGAAATACTATGACTTCATAGCAAAGCGATTTGGAATTCGGGAGCCCTGAGCTTTCATATCTTCATTCTGTTTTTGTTTTGTCTTTTGAGGGTTTTGGAGGTAAATTGTTATTTTATATTGGAAAACAAATATGCAACTTGGAATGGATTTGAGGCAAATTCTGCCATAAGTAGATTTTCTTTAAGTGCCTAAACAAAGTTTAAAAAGCAAGTAACAATAAAGCAAAATGTTTCTGGTATAGGACCAGCAGTATAAAAAAAATAGTGTATGAGTACCTGGATAATACACTCCTTTTGCAATAGTGCAACTTTTAGGTACATATTGTTGACTGTCAATTGTGTATGCAGAGTTACAACTCCACACTGCAACAACAACATGCTGCAGTTTCTAAAGAAAACTAAAAAAAAAAAAGGCATAACCCAGATGTTCCCCCTTTGACAAACTCCATTTAAGTTTAGTTGTGTAGAAGGGCTTAGATATATCCAGAGTAAGCCACACGTAACGTGTTAGTTGATCAATTTTCTAAAATAAGTTTTCAGAACAATGACTGTAAGGTAAGAGAAAAAAACATGGAGGAATGGAGTCCTAGTTACTATGCATGCATTTTTTTGACAGTAGGAATAAACCTTTTAGAGATAATTTATAAACAAAGAAAAAGGCAAATAATTTTGTGCAAGAAATGTAACATATTCTGTACAAGGTCTTCACTTTGCTGTCATCATTTGTACAAACTCTTCATCATTTACTTGACCATCAC